>NC_035446.2:94437752-96837752 GCF_002127325.2 Helianthus annuus | reverse complement strand
GAAGGATGCGGAAAGTTTGACATTGGAAGTCAAGAAGCTAGAAGATGTGAAGCAAACTGATGATAAGCAGATTCTTATGGTTCAGGAAAATTGTGAAAAGTTGAAATTTGAAAATGACAAAATGTTAAGTAATCTGAACAGTTTGACATTGGAAAACAAGAAGTTGAAAGAAAATGTAAAGGTTTTTGAAAGCAAACAGAAATCATCAGAAAATGAAGATTTCTGGATAAAATTGGAGAACAAAAATCTGAAAGCTAATGAAGTGAAACTTAAAGAACAGATAAATGTTTTGGAAAATGAAAAATCTGTTCTTGAAAACTTGAAAAATGAAAATGAAAATTCAATCAAGTCTCATCTTGAAAGAATCTCTCAGCTTGAAAGTGAAGCTGAGAATTCAAGGAACAGAATTGATGAACTTGAAAAGAAATTGATCGGTTTTGTGACTTCATCTGACAAGTTGAATATTCCTTGTCCAAAACCAATCAACTCTGTTCCAATGAGTGACAAAGTCACAAACTTTGACAAAGTCAAAGTTAAAGATTGTGGTGAAAAATCTGATGATAAAAAGGAAAAATTTCAGAACACTGTTCTGCAATCAACTGAAAAGGGTGAATGCTCGAAGCAAAAACCTTTGAAGAAGAAAGCAGAACAGAAACAAAAAATTAAAAATGAGAAAATTGTTCAAAAAGATATTAAAAGTTCATCAGATCATTCATCCAATCAAAAGAAAAAATTAAAAAAAGTAAAAATTGAAAATTCTAAAATTGTTGGTAATAAGTGGTGCAGGTCGGACCACAGTGCTCAAAAGCTAAATCCAGCAGAGTTGAGGAAGGAGTATCACCAGGCCAAACAATGCTTTGATCTGAGTGTTTGGACTAAAAATGGTGATAGGTACGATAACAGAATGTGCTACAGCTGCGGCTATCATGGACACATTGCTGTTAACTGCCGGTACTGGAGTTTTGAGACCTGGAGGTGCTTTAATTGCAACATCAAAGGTCACATTGCCCGAGATTGCCCAAGAAAATCGAATGAAAGATTGAGGGCTAATTCTCAGAAATCGGCAAAGATTCCAGTCAAAGTCAAGCCCCAGGAACAGAAGGTTCTGAAACCTAAAGTTCAAGAACAGTCAATTCAAGAAAAGAAAGTAAAGCTTTCACAGGGGCAAAAAGACAGACTGAGGAAAAAGAGAAAGAAGGCAAGAGAGTATCTTGAGAAGATTTTGTCCTCGGGTTCACGAGACACACAGAATAAAAGTTCTGATGAATCTACTCCCTCATCTGCAAAGACAAGCAAAAAGAATTCATCAGATACAAATCTGGGGACAAAAGAGGAGAAGAAGAAGAAAAAGGTAACATTCTGTGGCGATGAATCTGTTTCTTCGGAAACAAAGGAGCCACATGTCGGCAATGAATCTGACTCAGTAAAGTCAGACAAGCCACATTCAGGCAATGATTCTGGTTCGTCAAAGCCAGAAGAGCCATTGGTTGAGGAAAAATTGTCGAAAACACCTAAGGCTAGTCGGGCTTGGGTGGATCTTTTTAAGTGAAAAACCTGACTTGCCGGAGATCCCAAGATGGTATTGCGGATCATGAATCGGCATCTTTCTAAATCTGTTTGTGAAGTTGCAGGACTTGCCGGAACTCCCAGGTTTGTAAGCGAGGAGTAGGAATCGGCATCTTGAGAATTCAACCTAAAGATGGTAATTGGTTGAAAAACAGGTTTGAAGAGCTTGAATTGCTAAACTTACAAGTGGTTGTATGGTAGTGATTGGTGTAGATCTTACAAGTGATTAAATCAAGGTCATTAAATTGGACTTGATTTAATTATCATTCAAGAATTTGGAAAACAAGATGATGAAGTAACCCCGTACCTAAATTGATTGGTAAACAAACTTATATTTTCGGGAAAAACCATTCTGATTAAAACAAACTTGAGTGTTTTGATATCATTATGGGAAAATAGTTTGTTGTGAGGGGGAGTTCTGATTGTTTAAGCCAAACGGATGGAGAATTGAGGTGTTTTGATATCACTTGTCATGTTCTGTACAGTTTGTTTTCATTTTTATTTAGATGTATTTGAATTTTAGGGGGAGTAAGTATTTTTAGAAAATCCAAAAACATCAGAAAATTTGAAAAAGCCAAAAACATGATAAAATTAAAAATGAGTTTTGTTGAGAAAAAAGAGGAAATGATAGTAAATCAGTGGACTATCACAGCACGCTAAAGAAATGTAATGCCAAATGTGATAAACGGTCTCACTAATGATGTGACGATAGGTTTTTGTACATTTAGTAGATTTATTCGGGATATGAACCTAAAATTTCAAACTTGTGAAATTCGTGGGGAACACTACTTGGATATATAGGTAACCCCTGAAATCTCGTTTGAAAGGTCTCGTATTCTGATATACTAGGTGTTTATACTCTATGATGTCTGGGGTATTATTCCGGGACTTCTGCTGAACGGTAGTTCTGACGTAGTCCTTGGCTAATACTTTCCACAAAATGCTTGAAATATAGCATAAAGCCCCCAGTTGATTAGACAATAAAATTGATAATCATCTGTTGTAGCTGAAAAGATCCTCTAAAGGGGACACACTGCTAAGTCGAAACTGATATCTCTCTGCTGAACGGAAGTTCTGACCTGAGATCCCTCAGTTCTCGCATCTTTCCCCTAATTTATATACAGACATCATTGTAGTGTTCATACCTGTAAGACTGAATATTGGGATTCTGGATACGGGAGTATATTCAAGAGGTGGGACACATGAATTGAACTAAGTTCATAAAATATCTAAATAGTATCCTGAACGGATTGAAAATTGTATGAAAATTTAAGAGGACAATTATATCGTCAATCTACATGAATCGTTTAGAACTTAAAACGATTAAAAGCTTAACGGTGCTTGTGTTGTGTCTCAAAAACTGATATGATCCTCTTGCACAAACTCACAAAAATATTGTCTGTAAATATTTCATTTTTGCATTTATTTTCACTCAAAAATCCAAAAAGATTTTCAGTGTGTTTTAGCATAAATTTTTGAAAAATCAAAAATATTTTCGACAACTGGTGTTGAGATGCTGATTTTCGAAATTCAAAGTGCTAAACTTGAAGAACTGGTTTGGGGAGTGTTTGAGAGTTAAATGATGAAGTTGTTTTTGATAAAAACCAGTAATGTTCTTGAATGCAAAATCATTATTGTTGATTGGTTCTATATAGTTTCTAAAATTGTTGAAAAGTTTATCTTTATAGAAACTTATGGTTGGATAGAGATTGTGCAGGTGTTAAAGAGCCAGGTTTCGATCTAGAACCTGATGGGAGCCTGTTAAAGATCTCAGAGCCAGTAAAAGATTGACTTCCAGACTATGATCCCAGCTATGTGAGAGGGGGAGTCTGAAGACACCGAGTCAACATTCAAGAGAGAAGAGTTTGTTGATGATGAAGATAGAGAACGAAGATGCTTGAAATGACAAATATTTCAGAGGCAAATTGTCGACTGATGAAGATTGTAGATTGCAGACTGGAATGAAGACATTGATAAAGACTCCGTCAACATCCGAGGGGGAGTTTGTTAGTGCACCTACGTCTGCTGACTACGTCTTTCATCAAGTCATGAAGATTGAGAAGATGAAAATGGCACAGAATTCTAGAATAGTGTATTTGTATATGGATCGCTTATTAGTCTTGTTCTAGGGTCGCATATGTGTCATAGAAACTGTTTGGATCGCTTATAGGGTAACATGCATGGACCGCTTATGTGAACTTGATGTGGGATCGCTTATATGTCATGTCATATAAGCGGCCCAGCACATCTATATATAGTAGAGGCGATCCACAACACATAGTAACAGTGTATTCTTCCGGCGAGCCACGAAGTGCTGCCGAAGTGCTGTCAGAACTTGTAATTGTGCTTGAAATCAATACAACAGCAATATTAGAGTGAATACGGCTTCAATTGCACCAGATTATTAGTTTCCGCCTCTTAATCTGGACGTGAGCTTCTCTGAACGACTCAAACAGGTCGGTATTCGATCCTACAAGTGGTATCAGAGCATGAAGGCATCTTTCCAAATATGTTTTTGAGGTTTTTGCAGGAATTGCCGGAACTCCCAGGTTTGTAAGCGAGGAGTAGGAATCGGAACCTTGAGAATTCAACCTAAAGATGGTAATTGGTTGAAAAACAGGTTTGAAGGGCTTAAATTGCTAAATCTACAAGTGGTTGTATGATAGTGATTGGTGTAGATCTTACAAGTGATTAAATCAAGGTCATTAAATTGGACTTGATTTAATTATCATTCAAGAATTTGGTAAACAAAGTGATGATTTGAACCCCAATTTACAAAAGATAAAAACAACTAAACTTATTTTCCGAAAAAACCATTCTGATTAAAACAAACTTAAGTGTTTTGAAATCATTATGGGAAAATAGTTTGTTGTGAGGGGGAGTTCTGATTGTTTATGCCAGGTGGATGGAGAATTGATGTGATTCTCATCATGTTGTCATTTTTGTACAGTTTGATTCAAATTTTCCCAGAAAATCAAAATTGAGACATATTTTGATTTTAGGGGGAGTAAAATTTTAAAAAAATTAGAAAATTTGAAAATGTCAAAAACATTGAAAAATTTAAAAATGAGTTTTGTTGTGAAAAAGAGGAAATGATTGTAAATCAGTGGACTATCACAGCATGCTAAAGAAATGTAATGTAAAATGTGATAAACGGTCTAACTGATGATGTGACGATAGGTTTTTGTACATTTAGTAGATTTATTCGGGATATAAACCTAAAATTTCAAACTTATGAAATTCGTGGGGAACACTACTTGGATATATAGGTAACCCCTGAAATCTCGTTTGAAAGGTCTCGTATTCTGATATACTAGGTGTTTATACTCTATGATGTCTGGGGTATTATTCCGGGACTTCTGCTGAACGGTAGTTCTGACCTAGTCCTTGGCTAATACTTTCCGCAAAATGCTTGAAACATAGAATAAAGCCCTCAGTTGATTAGACAATAAAATTGATAATCATCTGTTGTAGCTGAAAAGATCCTCTAAAGGGGACACACTGCTAAGTCGAAACTGATATCTCTCTGCTGAACGGAAGTTCTGACCTGAGATCCCTCAGTTCTCGCATCTTTCCCCTAATTTATATACAGACATCATTGTAGTGTTCATACCTGTAAGACTGAATATTGGGATTCTGGATACGGGAGTATATTCAAGAGGTAGGACACATGAATTGAACTAAGTTCATAAAATATCTAAATAGTATCCTGAACAGATTGAAAATTGTATGAAAATTTAAGAGGACAATTATATCGTCAATCTACGTGAATCGTTTAGAACTTAAAACGATTAAAAGCTTAACGATGCTTGTGTTATGTCTCAAAAACTGATATGATCCTCTTGCACAAACTCACAAAAATATGTTTGTTTTGCATTTAAATTCCTGTCTTTGCATTTACATTTTATATGTTAAAAAATCCAAAAAGATTTTCGACGACTGATGTTGAAGAACTGATTTTCAAAATCTCAAAGGCTAAACTTGATGAACAGACAAGTTGGTTAAGTCATTTGAAATGTTTAAAATGATTCATTAGGTTGAATCAGAAATTGGAATGTTTCAAATTTGTGAATCAGTGGTTAATTGTAAAAAGTATCACATGATTAGTTGATTCATTAAGTTGAATCACAATTATTCTGATTTGTGATAGAGTGGTTAAGTTTTGCAGGTTTCTGATCCTGTTGCTACAGATAGCCAGGAGACATATCAGAACCAAAGAAGAGCTTAAACAGAGAAAGCCAGGAGTTGATTTCAATGGTGATAACGATTTCCAGACAGAGATCCTAGCCTGATGATAGGGGGAGTCTGACGAAAGTTAAAACCAGAGAAAGATCCAGGCATATGATTTCAGGAAGAAATTTCTGAAGAAGATTTGATTCCAGGCTGAGTTCCTGAAGAACACCGAACAAGAGTGAAGAGCTGGGAATGATTGAAGACACTCACTGAAGATTCCGTCAACATTCAAGGGGGAGTCTGTTAGTGCAGTTGTCTGTCGACTACATCTTAGTTCGAGTCTTAGGATAGGGCTGATTGTATAGTGATCGGTAAACGAGAAATCTTGTATTGTTGAGGGCCGCTTATAGGGTAGAATAGGTGGGTCGCTTATGTGGCAATCAAGTGAATCGCTCATGTGTCACTTGGTTGGATCGCTCATATGGACTTGTCCATATGAGCGGCCCAAGACTCCTATATATAGGGTCCAAATGAGCGGTTCAAGGAGTCTAGTGTGTGTGTTTTCCAAGGTGTAAAGGCGAAGCCCTGTCCGATTGTCTCCACGAACTTGTAATCTGATATATAATCAATACAGGAGACGTTAAAGAGTGAAATCAAGCTTTACAAAGACTAATTCAATGAATTCCGCCTCTGAATTAGTCTAAGTTCTCTTCTGAACGACTCATCGGGTCAGCAAACGATCCTACAAAATGATAGGACACAACCAAATCAGCCAAAAGGGCGTGCATTTGTACTCACCACGGAAGAAGCCAAGACCAATACAGACGTTATCACGAGTACGTATCTCATAAATGATGTATATGCGCGTGTGTTATTTGATACCGGTGCAAATAGAAGTCTAGTGTCGACTACCTTTAGACCTTACTTGAACCAGGCGTCCCAAAACCTAGATCATGCCTTTACAGTAGAAATAGCTGATGGAAGTCAAAGAGAGATAGTTGACATAGTTAAGAATTGTAAAATAAGCTTAAACAACCATGGTATCCCTATAGACCTAATGCCTATGGAACTTGGAGAATTCGACATAGTCATTGGAATGGACTGGTTGAAACCATATCATGCGGAAGTTACATGTGACAAAAGGATCGTCCGACTCCGATTACCCAACGGCAAACAGCTAACTGTATCGGGAGACCGGACTGACAAGACTAAGAACTTCATCACGATAGCACAAGCACATAAATGCCTAAGGAAAGGGTATGTTGCCTTTTTAGCATATTTCCTAAACACTACAGAAAAGCAGAAGGTCGAGGACGTGCCAATAGTACGAGAATACCCCGAAGTGTTTTTCCCGACGAGCTCCCGGGACTACCATCGGATAGACAGGTTGAGTTTCGCATTGACCTAGTTCCCGGTACATCACCGATTGCTAAGTCGCCGTACAGACTAGCCCCGACAGAAATGCAAGAACTCAAGAAGCAACTACAAGAGTTGCTTGACAAGGGGTTTATCCAACCTAGTTCGTCACCATGGGGGGCACCCATCTTGTTTGTCAAGAAGAAAGATGGGACGATGCGCATGTGCATCGATTATAGAGACTTGAATAAAGCCACTATAAAGAATAAATACCCTTTGCCCAGGATCGACGACTTGTTTGATCAATTACAAGGGGCAAGCTATTTCTCTAAAATAGACTTGAGGTCTGGATACCACCAAGTGAAAGTTGCACTAGAAGACATACCTAAGACTGCCTTCAGGACTAGGTATGGTCATTATGAATTTTTGGTAATGCTATTTGGGTTAACCAACGCACCTGCAGTGTTCATGGACCTCATGAACGGGGTTTGTAAACCTTACCTCGATAAGTTTGTGATCGTTTTTGTTGACGATATCCTTATCTACTCTAAGAATGAGGCAGAACATGAAAAACACCTGAGAGCAGTCCTTGAATTGCTCAAGAAAGAGAAACTCTATGCAAAGTTCTATAAGTGTGAATTTTGGATACGTGAGGTGCAATTCCTAGGCCACGTGATAAATGAACATGGAATACAAGTTGACCTTGCAAAGATCGAGGCCATCAAGAAATGGAAAGTACCAAAGAATCCAACTGAAATCAGAAGATTTCTGGGGTTAGCAGGATACTATAGAAGGTTTATTCAAGACTTCTCAAAGATTGCAACACCATTAACCACACTAACCCAGAAAGCCTCTAAGTTTAATTGGGGACCTAAACAAGAAGAAGCCTTTAACACGTTAAAGCATAAGTTATGTAGCGCCCTAATACTGTCACTTCCTGAGGGAATAAAAGATTTTGCTGTCTACTGTGATGCATCTCACTATGGTATGGGATGTGTACTCATGCAAAGAGGCAAAGTGATTGCCTACGCCTCTAGACAGTTGAAGATTCATGAGCGAAACTACACAACCCATGATTTGGAACTTGGTGCCATAGTGTTCGCGTTGAAAATTTGGAGGCACTATCTTTACGGTACAAAGTGCACTATCTATAGTGACCATAAAAGTTTAAAACACATATTTGAGCAGAAGGAGCTCAATATGCGTTAGAGACGATGGATGGAGTTATTAAGTGATTACGACTGTGAGTTCCAATACCATCCAGGTAAGGCAAACATAGGAGCAGATGCTCTAAGTAGAAAGAGAAACCTCAACCAATAAGAATTCGTGCAACCAGAATAGAGGTTAAAACTAGTCTCTTAGATCAAGTTAAGAATGTACAACAAGAAGCCTTAAAAGAGAATCATATTGTAAAAGAAAGAATGATTGGGAGACTGAAGCTACTGACAATGGGAAATGATAATATCCTTAGGTTCAACAATAGGATATGGGCTCCTAATTTTGGAGGACTGCAGGATACAATCTTAGAGGAAGCTCATAAGTCTAAGTATTCCATTCACCCTGGTAGTGACAAGATGTATAAGGATTTAAGGAGAGATTATTGGTGGCCAGGAATGAAGCGATCTATTGCCCATTATGTGGAAAAGTGCCTTACATGCCTTAAGGTGAAGGCAGAACATCAAAAACCCTCTGGATATTTGCAACAACCAGAGATTCCAGAATGGAAATGGGAGAAAATCACCATGGATTTTATCACGAAGCTCCCAAGGTCAAGTCACGGTTATGATACTATTTGGTTAATAGTGGACAGACTGACCAAGTCTGCACACTTCGTGCCAATTCGTGAGGACTATAAGATGAACAAGCTAGCTCAAATTTACATCAATGAAATAGTCTCACGACATGGGGTGCCTGTGTCGATCATATCAGACAGAGATAGTTGTTTCACATCTAAATTCTGGCAAAGTTTCCAACAAGAGTTGGGAACCAACCTTAATCTAAGCACGGCGTATCATCCTCAGACGGATGGGCAGAGTGAACGGACTATTCAGACATTAGAAGATATGCTTCGGGCTTGTGTAATTGATTTTGGTGGAAGTTGGGACACTCATCTACCACTCATCGAATTCGCCTACAATAATAGCTATCACGCCAGCATCAAAGCTGCACCTTATGAAGCTTTATACGGAAGAAAGTGCTGAAATCCTATCTGTTGGACGGAAGTAGGGGAAAGTCAACTAGCAGGACCAGAAATCATTGTGGAGACCATAGAAAAGATCCAGCAAATAAAAGAAAGGATGAAAAGTGCTCAAGATCGACAAAAGAGTTATGCAGATCAGAGGCGTAAACCCCTAGAGTTCCAACTAGGTAATAAAGTAATGCTTAAGGTATCACCTCTGAAAGGAGTGATTCGGTTTGGAAAGAAGGGAAAGTTGAAACCCTAATACATTGGGCCATTTGAAATAACAAGCAAAGTAGGACCAGTGGCTTATCATGTATCAAATTTAAGGAATACATAATACTTTTCATGTATCAAATTTAAGGAAGTGCCTGGTGGACGAAGCCTAACAAATACCCCTGGAAGACGTACAGGTTGACGACAAACTCAACTTCATTGAAGAACCACTACAAATCGAAGATAGGAAGGTTAAAAAGTTACGCAAGAAGGAAATTCCGTTAGTCAAAGTCAAGTGGAACGCACGTCATGGACCCAACTTTACATGGGAATTAGAAAACATAAAGAAAGATAAGTACCCTCATCTTTTTAAGTGATGACAAATTTCGAGGACGAAATTTTTGTAAGGAGGGAAGGATGTAATACCCCGAACCTTAATGTACTGGTTATAAACATATGAATTATGTAATTTATATTTCATATATTGTTAAACGAGTAAGATGATTGCGTGAAAGGTGAAATATCTTGACAAGCCTTGGTAATATATGAGACCGTTTAATATTAATAATTAAATATATTATTTTTGACCTTACTCCGTTTTTAATGAAACTTAGGTTAAAACGTAGATAAAAATATGCTCGTTCTAATGACATATTCGTCGTTTCATAATATATCATATTTTAAAAGTTATACGAGAAAAACGAGTGAAGCAGCTGAATTAATATATATAAGCAAGCAAGCTAGAAGGTCAAGCAGGCAGGTAGGCACGTCAATTGAATCCCACATCGACCAGAAAGGGTTTTGAGGTGCTTGCTTGCTTGCTTTAAATAAGAGTCTCAGTAGTTTGTTTAGGTACCAGTTTCTTTAATGGAAACGCTCTAGTATAGAGAATCCCGAATATACGATACCCCGTTGGGTGTTGTTAATAGTCGCTTTTGGAGCGCGAGTAGGAGCAGGAGTAGGGAAACTCTACATCAACGTGTCGTAGATAGTTTTAAGGTATGCTCTCGTTTACGTTTATGTTTAGTTATTTATTATTCAATTTTAGTAGTTAATAGGAGTATTATTACTAGTAGTAATATTATTATTAGTAGTAGTGGTAATGTTAGTATTATTTTTAGGTACTAGCATTATTGTCAGGGGCGGGTATTGGGTAGCCTAGCCTTAGTTAGGCATGGACTGATCAACCATGCTTAAACAAGGCAGTGCTAACCAATATCCAACCATGATAATGACTAGATAGGTGTACCATTACCTAACCTAGGATTATGTAATTGTGTCAGGACCTTGAGACATAACCCAGTCGTACTAGCGGCTGTTAAGTAATTGCTAATCAGGTGAGTCATCATACTTGTCTTTTAAACTGTGATAGTATACTCGTCCATAACCGGTAATAATGAGAATGCTGCAGTATGCATGTGTCAGTAGGGGTATATGGGATCCTATTATGCTTAATGAGGTGTGTCACTCTGGGAAGGGTAATAAGGTGTTGTACCCACAGGCACTTCGTGCTTATAAGGTCCAGCGACACACACTCATACCTATGTGACGGCCGTAGGGGGACACAGCTGGAGGACCAGTATGTCTCTTGTACGGTGGTTTGTGACAAGTCAAATGTGACCTATAAGGTTCAATGAGGCCCAACCTGACTATAATGTGGTCACATGCCCATATTGTGTATGCATATAATGTAAACTGTGGTCTGTTTTTATAAAAATTGTATAGTATGAGCTCACCAGTATATATCTGACGTCGTTTTGAGTATACTTATCTCAGGTGAGTCATGAGGAAAGCTATAGGAACTACTTGATAGTTGTGGAGTTTTAGAATACCAAGGAGTTCTTAGTTGCCAAAAGTTTGTAAATAAATAAAGTGTTGTACTCAGACTATTATAAGTTTTAATGAAAGTTTAGTTTGTTTCCGTTGTAAGTGTATCAATTGTGCACAATCACCCGGGTTAGGGGGTGGGCGTTACACATGCATGTGTAAGGAATGTTTGTGCATTTTGGAAATAAGTATAAGTGTAAGTTTTAATAGTTAACATGTTACACCCCAAAAGGTGGTAAACGAAAAGGGGGTTCAAGTATACTCACAAAATTTCTAATTCTTCTGATTATCCAAGTGTTGACGAGTGAATGAGTTTAGGGGGTTGAATGTATACGGATTGGAGTTCAAGGTATGTTTAGAGTCATAATCCGGAATTTAAAAGTATATGGAAAGTAAATATATGAGAAAATAACCATCTAGCACATAATACTCGTTTTTGACTCTATGAAACCCATAGGGGTTTGAATGTTTTCATGGGTTAAAGTACCCATTAGAATCATAAAGAGTACTAAGTCCTTTGGATGATGTAACATAATATTTTGACAAATAACCATTAGATTATCATCAAAGGTTCAGTTACTATAAGTATTATATATTATATATATTATATATTATGTGTTTTAGTCCATATCAAGATTATCATAGAAGTCATGCATGAGGTAGGAAGATAAATCTTCCATTTTGGAACCTCTTTTGTATTCACCAATGCACAAGTTATCATGAGACAACAAGGATGGTTATAAATGGATTATTATTATAGAAAGGAAATACACACTAGCTAATAAGGAAAACATCAAGTGATGTGTGGATTTGTAAGTAGAATAGCCCAAGCTATCCAAATAATCACACCTTCACAAGTTCAAGTAAAAACCCTTTTATCCAAATAATCATACCTTCACACCTTCACACCTTCACAAGTTCAAGTAGGATAGCCCAAACTATCCAAATAATCACCCTTTTAAAACAGAAAGTTTTGAGGCTTAAAACCTCTGGATTTACATGTTACAACCTTGTTTTTAAGCTCACATAATCATGGTCTTGATTAGTGGCATAAGGACATAGGAATGTGTTGAGAAATCATAAGTTAAAGTATGTTTAATCAAGTGTTTGTACAAAACAGAAACTTTCTTGCACATTTAACCCTATTTGGTTGATGTTCCAGCCTTGGTTTACCTTGGGAAACCTGTGGAAACACACCTAAGGTTGTTCCAAGTGCTAAGAAGAAAGAATGAATGAAAAAGATGAAGTATAAGTGAAGTAATGCTCACTTTTGCAACTTGCAACAGATCTGTCTTGCTACTGATTTTCCTGCTGATTTAGGGTGTTTGAGAGTGAAAGTGGAGTGTTTGCAAAGTGAAAAATGTGTGGAGAAGGGTTGGGTTATATAGGGAGTGATTAGGTGAGGTGGTTGGGTTATTAAATGGAAGAAACACATAAAAGAAAGCACAAAATTGACCAATAATCGAAGCTGTTAAGGGATTCTGCATATCAGAGTGCCTCACGGGGTGCGAGCCAGATAGGCATCTCGCTCGCGGGGCGCGAGCCACCCCAGGTTGGTGATTTTGTTTGATTTTTAACAAGTTTAGCCCTTATAGTTTCACATTTAAGCGTTTTAAGGTGTTTTAAGGTATTTTAAGCATAAAGGATCATGTGTAAAGGTATATTATGAAATTAAAGCATAAAATAAATATAAATCAAGTATGAATGAGTATGGATGTCGAGAATAAGTATCGTATACGTGTGAATTGAGCATGTATGACAAATTTTGTAAGTTTAACGAATTTTGTAACAATTACGAATAATGTATCGTATGTGTAATTAATCCAATCGTATGAACATGTAGAACATGAATTTAAAGAAGTACGAATTTCATTTATGATCCAAGTCTCGGATTTTACGATGATACAACAAAAGGACGATTACAAGGAACACGAGATTTCCAAGAATAACATTACAAGACGAGTTTTCTAATTATGGAAAGTATTAAAAAGCAGGGCGTTACACCAATGCTGAATTTTTAAGTTGCGGACAAACATAGTTGTTACAGTTTAGTGTGGATAGGACGATTTATAAATATAAGCATTTTCCGAAAAGTTAAAGTGTTTTTTTTTTTTTTTTTTGCATTTTGTGCCCCTAATTAGGGGTTTTTGTTTATATTTCAGTGATGATATGCTTTCATTTCGTTCATTGATCGTTCGGACAGTTTTCAGAACTAGCTGAACTGAATAGTGTCTTCAGTGAATAGTGATTTTCAGCATTTTAGCCAACATATTCGGACATAGTTCGTTGTTTTCTCGCAACGCGACGAATGTAACAATATCAATTGTCAAGTTTAACATGTCCTACAATTGCTAGACTTCGTATGACCTAATCATGCATAAATTAAGTCACCATTGAACGCAATTAATTGTATAAATAGTTATTAAGTTGTACGGAATTACCATTTATTTTTCCGGTTGTCACATATATAATCTTTATAATTCCATGAGGCCGTTATTTAGGCATATGGGTGTTGTTATATTTCAAGACATCACTGAAAATTGGGTAATGTTAACCTAATGTCATCAAGAGCGATTTGGTGGATTAGGCCGCTTTGACACATGGAAGATGTCGGCATATAGCGCTACTATGGCACGACTCTAATCCTACTCCTAAATTGGGTAATGTTAACCTTAAGTTTGGTATTTTATGGTTTTTTTAAATTGTTTATTGAACTAAAAATAATTAGAAGCATGTTTTAATGCATAACACACGCCCTCTAATCCTACTCCTAAATTTACGCGTTTAACCACCATAGGACTTGAACACTTAACCTACAAAGGATGAATACCTTTCCAATACACCGCTTTAACACATGGAAGATGTCGGTATGTAATGGTACTATGGCACGACTCGGGACAGTATCCATGAGGGATTCATGTTATTTTATGATTTCTTAAAATTGTTTGTTGAATTCAAAATAAATAGAAGATTTTTTGAATGTCAACACACACCCTCTAATCCTATTACTCCTAAATTTACATATTTAACCATCATAGGCCTTGAACACTTAACCTAATGGGGATGGATAGCTTTCTAATACACCTTGATACCACTAGAATGCAAGCCTTTAGGGAAAAAGAAGTCTCAGAGCCTCATCTATCAATAAACTAATCATTAGTTAAAGACGACTACGCAATTTAATTAAACTTTGTTTATAAGAAGGCACCAATGGTGGATAATTTTTAAAATAAGCATTTCCTATGTACAAAATGGTAAATTTCTATCAAATTTTAAGATGGTATATGAAGGGTCAAGTTAAAATGCCTAATTTTTTTTGCCATTTTCTTCCATTTATATCCCTCTTCCCTTCATTAATGACATTTATGTTTAATAAATCTAGAGAAAAGTGTTCGGATAGTCCCTGTGGTTTACTCCGATTTCACCTTTAGTCCCTACATTTTCAAAATTACAGCTATAGTACTCAACTTTGACAAATTCGTTCTCGGATAGTCCCTGAAGCGGATGGAGGTTAGTTTTCTTAGTTAAGTGTGTCACACCCCTTTCAAAGGCGGAAGCACGAGGTGTGATCATGAAAGGTTCTCATTGCATACGATAAGTAAACATACTACATGATATAAAACAACTCCAAATTGCCATTCATAGTTTAAACATTCAAAACACAAGTTAAGTTTAAAGTTTACATCACAACAAAAGATAATTGTTTGAAAAGTTTACAACTTCACTTCAAATCAAAGATCAAGGTTTTGTTCCCTATATCACCGCAAGGAGGCGGGATATAGCAAACAAATCCATCAAAAGTGGCAACGGAGCATAGACACATGATATCTTGAAACATAAACAACTTTCTTGAGCAAAGAGACCGCGCGTACATCCACTTAGTTTCCTGAAATACATGTAAGTTTTGAAAATCGTCAACAAAAGTTTGTGTGAATTCATGCATATTTGTATAGAATGTTTGAGCATAGTTGTATGAAAACATGGTATGTACTTTGTAAAACGTGTTTGTAAACTGTATTATGTAAATGTAAGGAAATCAAGATCGCTAATGTTTCGCGTGGACATTAACATTTTTCACGACATAGGAAGCATCCAAACCTAGGCATTTTTGTCGTCACCTCGACTGAGACACAAAAACACTCTTTGGTAAAACGAGGCCAAGAGTGAGGTTGGCTGAAACCCATTAGATCTAACCTTTCACTCCCCGGTCTAAATGTAAACGTCGATTAATGGTGCTTAAGTTTCATTCTATTCGTAACATGATCTATACGTCATTCCTTAGTTTTGTTTCCACATACCATAGTACATTTATTTTCCCCATAGTTTAGAAAACAAGAAAATGTTTAAAAGTGGGGACATGAACTGATTTGCGTATTCTGCGTCGAAACTTCACCGGCGCTTGTCTCGTAGACGTCGTGACCTATAAACGTTCTACATGCGTTAATCACTTAAACTTGTAACTCACTAAGTACAAGTTACCATATTAAGTTAGGTATTTGTTTTGTATAAGTTCGTCATATGTGAGGGTCGTGCCCTTGATGATCGGGTCTCGCCCGTTCGTGGCATTAGTGTAAATTGAATTTGTATTGTTCACTTGTAAATTTATATTTTATTTCCAAAAATATATATTTGTGTATGTAGTATTTGAAAACGATATGTGTTAAAAATAATATATATTTTTAACTTATCCAAAATATGATACTTATATTATTTTCCAAAAATAAATATAAGTAATTTGTTAAATAATATTTTCAATATTATTTTTGGTATAAGTATACTTAGGAAAGTATACTTGTATTTATATGTAAATACTTGTGTATTTTACATTATTTGTCAAAAATCAATCCTTTGATTTTTAATACTTTTCCAGAATTATATTTCTTAAAAAATTTATATTTTTAAGGTTTGTTTATAATATATATATATATATATATATATATATTGTTATGCTTGTAAAATATATACATTTAGTTTTGTCATTTATCCGGTTTTGTATAATCTTCATTAAATGGTAGTAATTATATATATTGTCCAAATATATATATATATATATATATATATATGTCCAGATATTTGTCCAAGTCCATGTATTGTGAGGAATATATTTATGTTAATATATTTTTGTGTGTATTTTGGTATTTACACTCCTTTGGAGTATTTAATGTAGTTTTCAAGTTCCTAATTTACACTAATACATATAATACACATAATATACACTTAGCACATAATGGTGACCACTAAATATATATATTTTCCCTAAAAATATATATACTTAATATTGATTTTAACCTTTAAGAAAACCTTATTTCTTGACTTGTAATTTTTGTATAAAAATTAGGAAACCTTGGTAAATATTTTTGGATGAATTTTTGGGGAATAAGTTTCATCAAAATTTATATTTTTCTAAGTATCAAAATTTAATAAAAATTTTGACATGGTTTCCCCTAAACATGGAGGTTTTCCATGTTTTCAAAACATGTGTTTATTTTCTTTTCATCATCAAAAATCAAGTTTCAACAATTTCACAAGTAACATACATTAAAATCATCATGTTAAACCCTAGGATGAATGTCACACCCCGACCACGTAAAACAACCAAACGTGGCGGAAACGTCGGGGAGTGTTGTAACAGAATCATTGTTTCACAACCATGGAATAAATAATTTCATTTTATTGAATAAATGAACTCATTGTTTTAAATACCATCAAATAAGTACAACTATTATCTTTCAAGTTTTAAAGTCGCTAAGGCACGAGTCCATCCTAAGTGTAGCATATATCATCAATCATCACAAAGCAGCACCTGAAACATGTGTAAAAATAGGTACGTCAACATAAAAATGCCTGTGAGATACATAGGTTTTATTTTATTTATGATTCATGACTTATAAGTTTAAAGAAAAAGAATGTTTTAAGAAAAGTAGTCATGATCCTTGAAAAAGGTTTTCTTTTATAAATCATACCAAAATTTATAAGAAATCAGATGATATAAAATAATGTTACATAGGTAATTAAATAACTAAGTAAAATGAGTTTGTATAAAATATATTGTTTGAAAATCAATATTTCGATAAAAAAAAGTTTATAGTACATATAAAAATATACTTTGGTTTTAAGAAAGTTGAATAAGTAATATATTAAAATATATTTCAGTTCCAAAATCGTTAACCCAAGTGTACTAAATAACGCCACGGTATGTAATGTGATGAAAACACTTATATATAAGAAGTACCAGCGGCGTATCTACCATGTTTTCATCATATTACACCCGTCCCGTTATCTAAACACTAACCAAAACCCAATTGTAAAACAAATAGTATATTAAATATACTTTAGTTGTTAAAAATAATAATTTTCAGTAGTATATTAAAAGTATACTTTGGATTTATAAATAACATATTAAACTATGTTTTGGTTTGAAATAACATATTAAAACTATGCTTTGGATTATGAAAATAACATATCAAACTATGTTTTAATGATTAACAAAATATATGTTGGTTTTTGTACAATATCCCATATGAGAGCATATCAAACTACACTTTTGGGAGTATAACTTAATATACAAAAATAATGTGATTTAAGAATTCATTCAGACCTAGTGCATCAAAATACACCTTTGAGACTATAGAAATACCACAAAGGCAATCCCTATTTGGATGGAGCAACAAATTGGTTTCAGACATTCCATGACAACAGGAATGGGGTGTCAAATCCTATAGCGCTATATCATACTACCAACCGGTCTGGTGAACAAAATAAGTACTATTCCAACAATTTATTTTATAATCTTTGAGAAATCAGTGTTTATGTCATAAATAATCATTCAGTTTGTCAAAAGATAAATACTAACATGTATAATCAATTATACTTTGAAATCATGAAAATAACAGATAGGTACACATGCTTCACCCCAAAACAGTTTGAAAACAGTAAAAGAGGGGACTATGTACTCACTTGAGAGTGCTTAAGAGTCTTGAACCACTACCAAGCAAAGCTAGAGGAGCACGGAATCAAACAGCACCTAATATTGATAACTACATAAATAAACCGGACCTAAATCGGGAGATCGGATAGTATGAGGTCTCGTGAACCAAACGAGCGTGGGAACTCATATGATATGGTCTAACAAGGCTTACATACTAAAATGAAAGCTATCCTAAGTGCTTTCGACCCATTATGATCCATTAAGGTAGCTTACGCTACTTTAACGCGTCGCGCGCGCAATGCGCGTTCGAGACGTCTAACTAGCCCTATGACAAGTATTATATGCCAAAACATGTTTAAATATGCTACATAATCCGTTATGTGACAAAAACTTAGGTTAGATATGCTTAATTACCAATTATGTATGAAAAGGGCATTTTGGTAATTTACCTAAGGCATATAAACTACTTATCATACAACTACTTAAACTAGGTGACCATAAGGTATAACCTCGGAAGGTTATTCCCTATGCAACTATGGTCACTAAACATGTTTGGTCGGATCCTAATGATCGACCAAACGGGTCGTGTTCGAAAGTCTAAGCGGGTGTTTAGTCCGCTTGACTTACGACTCTACACAAGCACTAAACTAAAAGTGATGAGCTAAACATGTCGAAACATGTTTAACAAAGTTAGAAAACAGGTTTGGTATCAAAACAAATGGTTTTGATACATATAAGTAGCTTGGTTACAAAATACGTGAGAATACGCATTTTGACCGAAGCTACGACTCGTCACTGAGCCTAGATAACGTGGTAATCCGTAGGTATAGTCACTAGGGACTATGATCATCGTGATTACGCTCACGTTATGAAGTTCAAACGAACTTCGCGTTGACCATAAACTGGTCAAAGAAGAAAGTCAAACGCAGTTTGACTTTAACAATAAAAACGAATGAAAAGAACGAAAGAATACTTACAAAAGGTCCCCGCAAGCTCTTGATCCGATTTACCTTCAGGTATGAAGTATAAACTTCAACTTAGAAGGCCAGAATCAGATTAAGTGTGAGTTTGCAAGTGAAAGGGGTGGGCTATTTATAGATTTCCTTGCACCGTTAAGATCGTCTATCAAAAACCGAGCTTCGATCTCATCCGTACAAGTGGGCACATGGTATTTGGATACCATGGGCACTTGAAAACCATCAAATATAGCCCATAGATTGATCAAAAACCATTTGCAAGTGTGTGGAACAGCTGGATCAAGCTGGAAAACATTTCTGCTGATCTGGGACATGCTTACGGACCGTAAGACCATGCCCATATGGTCCGTAAGGACCTTGCAGGTCTGATACTTTCCAGAAATTGCAAAATGGTCCCTGCACTTGAGAAACATGCATTTCGGCCCATTTTTGACACGTTTAAGCCCCGTTAACCCCATTTCAAAGCTCTAATATGAAGTTAAAGTATAGGGAACTTAAAATGTGCTCAAAAATATCTCAGATGTCGGCTCGTTTGGTTGTACGGTTGCGTTGTTTGGTTAATTACGACGGAAGTCGTAACGAACGCAAAAACGATCCAAATTAAGCGATGAATGGAATTTTATCATGCCAATCATTAAAACATAATATTTTAATGATTACATAAATTTTTGGATGTCCGGATGTATTCAGAACGTAAGATATGCGCGAAAATGCAAACTTATGCACTTTTTGACGCTTTTAGTCCCTGAATGACCAAAAGTTTATTTTTGCGCACCAAACACCTCAAAGCCTATTTCTAAGCTATGTAAAGGATATTTAGGGCATATTTAACTTATGATCAAGCTCCGGAATGTTCGTTATTATACGAATTGGTATAGTTTCGCAGTTTGACACAATTAGTCCCTACGATCGAACAAACTTGATTTCAACACACCAAACCCTCCAAAACTTGTTTCTAAGTTATGTGGAGGTTATTTAAGGTATGTTAAGCCTATTTCACTATTCCGGAGTGTTTGTTGCGTTAAACTAGTTATATTTACGCATCAGTGCGTGTATAACCTTCCAAAAAGCGATTTAGAGCTTGAAATCGGACAAGAATTGATATGTGCAAACGATACACATATTTTTACAAATCCCAACTATGAAATACAATATTTTATTGGTTTGGCATTTATTTGATGGTTGAAGTGACACAGGTGTCACAGTCTCCCCTACTTTAGGAAATTTCGTCCCGAAATTTGATTTTAGAGGAAACTTGTGAAGACAGCTCTGACGGTTTCGCTTTCAAATAAATCCATTGAACCCTAAGTAAAACTCTGGGCCATGTTAGGATTCTTAGCAAAATTGTCAACCCTCAAAGTGAAGTCCTTGTAGTAGCAAAACATGGAGTTTCAAATTATGGACAGGAGAACGTTTCTCATGAAGACTTATCATAGGAAACTTGTGTGTGCTTGAAATCAGAATTTGGGGAGTGTAAGATAAAATGAAATCGGTCAAAGTCTAATACTTCTCCCGTATCATTACTCTTGTTACTATAAGTCTTAACACATGACAAAACTTCCTGTGGTTTATGTGCACTAAATTCCATAATTATGTAGGCCTCCATAATTACGTAATTCCTTGCACAGTCCGCACAATTCATTTCATAATGCGTATGGGAAAAATCAATTGAATAGACATGAAGCGATTTGACTAGACCACCAAAGGGTCTTTTTAACTAGATCAACGAACGATCTTTTTTAACTAGACCAACACATGATCTTTTTAACTAGACCGTCACACGATCTTCTTAAATAGACCACTTAAGGGATCTTTTCAATTATATCATCACATGATATTCCTAACCAGATTTTCAAATCAATCTGTTTAACTAGACAACTCAAGGGATCCAATATTTGAATAATACTTTAAAACCCAAGGGACTTTAACTACAACGTAGAAGTCCATTAAGGATTCAAGATAGTACCTTTAGATATCCTACTACGAATCCCTCATATGAGATATGGAAGATTCTACGAGGATTTGGATACAAAACACAAAACATATAAGAAAACATATAAGCACATAATCATATAATTTAGTTAACTTGATCTTTAATTTATTATCTTTGGGCACGGATATTTAAAGCACACTAGGAATCCAATCCGTGGATTTCATTTGGCACTTTAATCATTTTCAAGAATCTATCTATGGAGATAGAAGGATCTTTAATAGGAGTTTGGCTTTGTTTCTTAAAAGAAACGAGTATTTAAGGTTTTTGGGGAGATCACAAGTGATCATAATAATGACAGAACCAAACGAGTAGTTTGTCTTTGTGTTGTTCTCATAAGATCGTATCAAACATTCACACAATCGCATCGGTTTTGCAAAAAATAAAAACGACGAATTTTTATTTATATAACAACTGACTTGCCTTTAAATGTCAAAAGATAACAACCAGAGGAAATAACAAAAGACTAATTGTTCACTGCTGCATCATTGTTCACGTTTGCCTCATTGATGTTAAACGCCCGTCCACGAGCTGGAGGTACGTTAACAAGTCTTGGGCAATTGTTTCTGTAGTGAGTAAGGTCACCACAGTTATAACATGACCCTGGGGGGAACCGTGCTTGAACAGCGGCAGGGTTTGCAGCAGCTTGATTTGCATAACGGCAAACATTGATCAAATGTCCCAACCGCCCACAATGGGTACATTTGTGACACTGCTCCTGCTCCAGATGATGACGGTTGCACTTGTTGCACAAAGGTGCGGTACCAACATAGTTTTGCCTTTTGCGAGGTTGTGCTGGCTGGTTTGGTGCAACCTGTTTCTCTTGAGCAGTGATGGCGCAGTTTTGAGAAGCCTTACGCTTCTTCTTCTTGGATCCTTCAACCTGGTTTTCCTTTGGCTCAGCTGGAGCAGTCTTGTCGGATGGTCTTGGGTCGCCCTTTCGAAAAAGCTTTTTCTTCCTGATGTGGGATTCAGTTAAGGTGGCAGACAATTCAATGGCTTGTCTGACAGTAGTAGGGTTGCTGCCAGTAACAATATCCTGAACTAGGTCAGGAAGACCATCCATATATTTCTCAATCGCCTTATCCACAGGTGTAACCATAGCAGGACATAGCAGGCTCAATTCCTCATAGCGGTCAGTATAGGCGCGATGCTCACTGCTGTCTTGCTTCAGGTCATCAAATTCCCTTTCTAAAGCCCTCAATTCATGACGAGGACAAAACTCCCTCATCATAAGAGCCCTAAGCTCAGCCCAAGTTTGTGCTAATGCGACCTCAGCACCACGGTCCCTCATAATTCCGTTCCACCATGTGAGAGTCCTCTTCTGAAACACACTGGATACAAACTCGACTTTCCGATTGTCTGGACATTGAACATGACGAAATGTACTTTCGATGCTTTCGAACCACTGTAGGAGCCCAGTTGCTCCTTCAGAACCACTAAACTTGAGTGGGTTAGCTGAATTGAAGCTTTTGAAATTGCATGGAGCATTCTGGTTATTGTTGGCTTGGTTTACTTGGGTAATAACATCTGGGAGCACAGCAGCCATATGCTGTGCCATAATATGTGCCATTTCGGCATTTGAGAGCGGATTTTCTCGTCGAGGAGGCATTCTAAAAGGGGAAACAGGAAGGAAAACAAGTGAAAGGATTAGACAAAAAGAATGAGATGAGACAAAATTGATGAAAGCAAAGATGGTGGTCATTTATTTGTTACTACAAAGCAACAAACGACACATGGTGATTAATCAAAGTAAATGGGTCAAAAATAATGCATCGCGAAGACATACTCGCCTATAAGTGGACACTCACCCCAAGAGTTCCCAGGTAAGAGTGACTGGTCCGATACTGCGGATTTGAACGAACACTCTAGCCTTAGACAGAAAACTCAGGGTACAGGCACCCACCCTTCCAGTTTGCACGTGTTCACATTATTTAGACCAAGCTTTGATGGGATTTTAAAAACTTAAAGGGTTCCAAACCTTATTATAAATCATCCTAGAACAGATGATTAGTTTTCAAGATGGAAACGAAATTTGTGTTCTTATTGTGGTAGTCACCTAAGAATAAGTGACGGTACTGTTTTAAAACTAAACACAAGATAACTTGTGTTAGGGTCCTAGGAAGATTATAGTCTAGGTCAAAGAATTACTAATAACCTAATTCCCTATAACCATTGGCTCTGATACCAACTTTTCTGTCACACCCCGACCACGTAAAACAACCAAACATGGCGGAAACGTCGGGGAGTGTTGTAACAGAATCATTGTTTCACAACCATGGAATAAATAATTTCATTTTATTGAATAAATGAACTCATTGTTTTAAATACAATCAAATAAGTACAACTATTATCTTTCAAGTTTTAAAGTCGCTAAGGCACGAGTCCATCCTAAGTGTAGCATATATCATCAATCATCACAAAGCAGCACCTGAAACATGTGTAAAAATAGGTACGTCAGCATAAAAATGCCTGTGAGATACATAGGTTTTATTTTATTTATGATTCATGACTTATAAGTTTAAAGAAAAAGAATGTTTTAAGAAAAGTAGTCATGATCCTTGAAAAAGGTTTTCTTTTATAAATCATACCAAAATTTATAAGAAATCAGATGATATAAAATAATGTTACATAGGTAATTAAATAACTAAGTAAAATGAGTTTGTATAAAATATATTGTTTGAAAATCAATATTTTGATAAAAAAAGTTTATAGTAGATATAAAAATATACTTTGGTTTTAAGAAAGTTGAATAAGTAATATATTAAAATATATTTCAGTTCCAAAATCGTTAACCCAAGTGTACTAAATAACGCCACGGTATGTAATGTGATGAAAACACGTATATATAAGAAGTACCAGCAGCGTATCTACCATGTTTTCATCATATTACACCCGTCCCGTTATCTAAACACTAACCAAAACCCAATTGTAAAACAAATAGTATATTAAATATACTTTAGTTGTTAAAAATAATAATTTTCAGTAGTATATTAAAAGTATACTTTGGATTTATAAATAACATATTAAACTATGTTTTGGTTTGAAATAACATATTAAAACTATGCTTTGGATTATGAAAATAACATATCAAACTATGTTTTAATGATTAACAAAATATATGTTGGTTTTTGTACAATATCCCATATGAGAGCATATCAAACTACACTTTTGGGAGTATAACTTAATATACAAAAATAATGTGATTTAAGAATTCATTCAGACCTAGTGCATCAAAATACACCTTTGAGACTATAGAAATACCACAAAGGCAATCCCTATTTGGATGGAGCAACAAATTGGTTTCAGACATTCCATTACAACAGGAATGGGGTGTCAAATCCTATAGCGCTATATCATACTACCAACCGGTCTGGTGAACAAAATAAGTACTATTCCAACAATTTATTTTATAATCTTTGAGAAATCAGTGTTTATGTCATAAATAATCATTCAGTTTGTCAAAAGATAAATACTAACATGTATAATCAATTATACTTTGAAATCATGAAAATAACAGATAGGTACACATGCTTCACCCCAAAACAGTTTGAAAACGGTAAAAGAGGGGACTATGTACTCACTTGAGAGTGCTTAAGAGTCTTGAACAACGACCAAGCAAAGCTAGAGGAGCACGGAATCAAACGACACCAAATATTGATAACTACATAAATAAACCGGACCTAAATCGGGAGATCGGATAGTATGAGGTCTCGTGAACCAAACGAGCGTGGGAACTCATATGATATGGTCTAACAAGGCTTACATACTAAAATGAAACCTATCCTATGTGCTTTCGACCCATTATGATCCATTAAGGTAGCTTACGCTACTTTAACGCGTCGCGCGCGCAATGCGCGTTCGAGACGTCTAACTAGCCCTATGACAAGTATTATATGCCAAAACATGTTTAAATATGCTACATAATCCGTTATGTGACAAAAATTTAGGTTAGATATGCTTAATTACCAATTATGTATGAAAAGGGCATTTTGGTAATTTACCTAAGGCATATAAACTACTTATCACACAACTACTTAAACTAGGTGACCATAAGGTATAACCTCGGAAGGTTATTCCCTATGCAACTATGGTCACTAAACATGTTTGGTCGGATCCTAATGATCGACCAAACGGGTCGTGTTCGAAAGTCGAAGGGGGTGTTTAGTCCGCTTGACTTACGACTCTACACAAGCACTAAACTAAAAGTGACGAGCTAAACATGTCGAAACATGTTTAACAAAGTTAGAAAACAGGTTTGGTATCAAAACAAATGGTTTTGATACCTATAAGTAGCTTGGTTACAAAATACGTGAGAATACGCATTTTGACCGAAGCTACGACTCGTCACTGAGCCTAGATAACGTGGTAATCCGTAGGTATAGTCACTAGGGACTATGATCATGTTATTCTGGACACTTAAACCTTAATTTTGCATGTTATTTTGATGTTTAAGTGCTGATTTTTGATGAATCCTGCAGAATTCTACATTTAAAGTGCGTTTTGGGCAGTTTTTAGTGCGAATTTTAGCTTCCGGAAAGTGTTTATGTTAACCCTTGTTCACATACTTGGGTTTTAATGTATTTTTGATACTGGACCTACATCTAGGTCCTAAATCTATCGTTTAACTACATGCTGAAACTATGCTTGTCACACCCTGACTTTTGCGGAAGCGTGATTATGTGTGACTTGCTTAATATCATTGCATTCAACCATATCAAACAACTATATGATAATACACAAGATGTTCATCCATTACTTAAGTTTTAAAATATCACAAACATCATTGTCTTAAAATCCCAACACAGACTTTGAATCAAAAATTACAAACCATGCAAATTGTCTTAGAGTTCCATAAGGACTCGACCAAAAGACTTTAATAAAAACCAAGCTTGGAAGATGTGTCTGGTCCAGGATAAGACACACTATCCAAACCCTAAGACACCGGATGACATCTTTTATTCCCATCATTACTTGAAACATCCAAACGCCCGCCAGATCCACATTTAATTCCCTGAAATACATGTTGATATGTTTATAATTACACATATTTTTCGTATCAAATTCCTTACATTCTTATGATTTTGGATGTGGTTTTCTCGCGATTTGGATACTTAATTGTTTAAATTATGGATTTGCAGGAATTGATGATGAACCTGCTAATTTCGTGGTGAAAACGGAAGAAAAATGGTGCAGCGAAAGGAACACGGTAAGACGTGTCGGAAAAGCAAGAAAAAAATAAAATAATGTTGTACAGGACCCTTTACGGACCGTAAGACCAGGTCTTTACGGTCCGCAAGGAGGAGGCGCGCACCCGGATTGACCTAGTTGCTTACGGACCGCAAGCCTTTCACCATACGGTCCGTAAGCGAGTCGGTTTTCGCAAAAAAATTATAAATCAAGGCAGCCGACTAGGGTTTATTCATTCACGCAACACAGGCGGCATTGGAGCATTCTTGGACGATTGTGAGGCATCTTGAAGCTGTGCAAGAGTCTTGGAAGCTTTCGGTTCGAGTTTGGAGCGTTTCGGGTTCGTTAAACATTAGTTTTTCGGTTTCTTTTCGTCTTGAACTATGAATTCAGTTGTTTCCAGACTTTGTTCAGTTGTTTTATTGAATATTATGAGTAGCTAAACTTCACAACTACCTAGGTTTTGATGAACTAGAAGATTGTAATGCGTTTGTGACATGTTTTCGGTTATTTGATGTGATTTACATAACTTGGCTTTGATATTGATCTTGATATTGCATGTTGGTGTATTTTGATTGTTTTATTAGTCAATAAATTCAGCGGTTTAGGCACGAAGAAATTCCCCCTAGACTTAGGATTTAATTTAATTCGGTTATCTTAGGATTTTCGGGTTGAATATTGTGTTGAGAAATTGACCAAGTTGATTAATAATTAAAATCACGATATTAAAACTTGCATCCTCATCTTGTGACTCGAAAGACGATTAGGGTGAGCTAGGTTATTAGCTAATTATTGGTGGGTAGATTGGGTGACCGATAGCTCGGGCTCGTTTATTGCATCGTAATTAGGGTTTCCTAGGATTTTAATTATCAAAGTTGGGTTTGCTTTGCGATTGTGGGATTCTCTCTCAATATTATTGTCTCTGAGGTCAAAAGGATTCTATTTTCGTAGGATTGGGTATCGATAGCTCGAGCCTGTTCGTTCTAGCACTTCACATTTAGTCTTGCTTTCTCGTTTGGGACATCTCTAGCGGGGGGTCAATCGAGGGAAATAGACATTTAACCGTCATCATTGTCACGTTAGCATTGCATGATTCTAGGGATTCGACACCTAGGTAGCCTTTATCTCATATACATTTGATCACAATTTGCGCGCGTGTTTGCTTCGTTTGCTCGTTTTGTTTCCTACGTTTTCTTGCTTATTTTAGTTGTTAATTAATTATTCAAAATCACTCAAAACAAATCTAAAAATTTGACTACTTATTCGATAGAGGTTCAGTATCTAGAGTTTGCATATGGTGTCCACGGATTGATATCCGGTCTTGCCATCTACACTACACTGCGACCGGTGCACTTGCCGATTGTGTGTGGTTTAGGTTGTGATTCCGTTTTTAAAACTTGTTCGAATTTAATATACACATTTTCACACATCAAGTTTTTGGCGCCGTTGCTAGGGACACTGGCACTTTAGAGAACGATCCGAGTCGTCTATTTAGTTGTTTATTTGCTTTCATAGATTTCCATTGCCTTTAGGCGCCTTTTGCTTGCAATTTGTGCCTTTAGGGTTAGATTTGCTTTAGTACTTAGATTAGATTTCTTCTCATTGTATGCACCACACTCGTTCATAGGGGCCACCTTCGTTTGCTGCTTCGTCTGAGCCCGAGCGAGATTTCCACGAGCGCCTTCGCATTTTCCGAGCTAGTCAGGTACACACTTCATCTTCTGCTTCTACTATGGGTGACAATGAAGCCCCAGCTAGGAGAGTCGTCGCAGACTACGCCAGGCCGAACGCGGCCAATGCTCGTTCCAGCATTACCCGACCCGCTATCGGGGTTAATCGCTGGCAGATTCCACCCCAGATCATCACGATGGTTACGAACACCATCCAATTCCATGGACTACCTTCTGAGGACCCGAATGTCCATCTCTCGTGCTTTTCTGCTATCTGCGATACGTTCCAGGAGCAAGGTGTCACCGAGGATGCCTGCAAGCTGCGCCTATTTCCATTCTCGCTCGCTGACCGCGCCCATGCTTGGTTGGAATCCCTTCTTGCGGGATCCATTACTACTTGGGCCGGTATGAAAGAAAAATTCTTAGATAAGTATTTCCCTCCTTCCAAAACCGCTCGTCTGAGGAGCATGATCCAAGAGTTTCGTCAAAAGGAGGGAGATTCATTCTACGAGACATGGGAGCGTTTCAAGGAGTTATTACTCAAGTGTCCTCATCACGGATTTGAGGATTGGGCTTTAGTTGAGAGGTTCTATCATGGAGTGACGCCCACTACGAGGAATATGCTGAACACTACTGCCGGTGGCAAACTTCTGACCGCCAAGACACCTGATGAGTGCATGGATATGTTCGAGGATATAGCGATGAGTAGCTACGAGTTTCCTGAGTCTAGAGATTCATCCACTACACATAGAGGAGTGCACAAGGTCGATGAGGTCACCAGGATGCAAGCACAGATTGATGCTTTGAAGCAGCAGGTGAGTGATATGAAGGTACAGAAGGAGGAGCTATGCGAGATATGCACTGGTAGGCATGACACGACCGCGTGTCCTATTGCCCCTACTGAGACACTAGAGCAGGTAGAATTTGTGGGAAATCGAAATCAGGGAAATTTTGGGGAGCGTTACAATTCGAATTGGAGGAACCACCCGAATTTCAGTTGGAAGAACAACCACCCACCGGGGTTTCAGCAGCGTCAGAACTTGTTTCAGGACGCAGGAGCAGGATCGAGTTCGGGTACAAATAAAAGCCCCACGTTGGAGGAGATGCTGAGGCAGAACCAGGAGACAATGAAGCAGCATCAAGAGACCCTGGTTCAGCAGACACAATTACTGACTCAGTTCATGACCAGAGAGGAGGCACGACATCAGGAGAACCAGTCGCGATTCTTGGAGCATGAGACTTTCATGAAGAATCAGAGCATGGCTTTCCAGAATCTTGAGAGGACTGTAGGTGCGATGTCAGAGAAGTTGAGTCAAAGACCCCCTGGTGGTCTCCCTAGTAGCACTGAGGGTAATCCAAATGCTACTGCAAAGGCTGTTACTACGAGGAGTGGTCGAGGAGCTGTAGAGGTCGAGCCAGTAGTCGATGAGGACCCGGAGGTCGACGAGGTGATTGAGATGGAGACCCCTGCTGGCAAAGTGCACCCTAGGCTGCGCCCAGCAAGTACAGCACAGTCCAGCGGGTCTCCAGTAGAGAAGAAGGATGCAGAGAAGGAGCCGATGAGGGTGTACAAGCCGACACCCCCTTACCCTGGTAGGTTAGTGAAGGGTAAGGACGCGGAGCAGTATGGTCGTTTCATGGAGATGCTGAAGAAGTTACACGTGAACATCCCGCTCGTCGAGGCTTTGGCGAAGATGCCAAAGTATGCGAAGTTTTTGAAGGATCTTCTTACGAATAAGAAGAAATTAGAGGATCTTTCGACTGTCACCCTGCGTGAGGAGTGTTCTGCTGTCGTGCAGAACAAGCTGCCAAAGAAAATGACTGATCCTGGTAGCTTTACCATCCCATGTCTGATTGGGAATCTTACTGTCAGTAATGCGCTTGCTGACCTAGGTGCTAGCATAAATCTCATGCCCTATTCCATTTTCGCTAAGCTTGACCTAGGAGAGCCTTCCCCTACGCGCATGAGTATTCAGCTCGCCGATCGATCGGTGAAGTTTCCTAGGGGCATCATGGAGAACATGTTGGTGAAGGTCGACAAATTCGTGTTTCCAGTTGACTTCGTCATCCTTGATATGGACGAGGACTCTGAGGTCCGACTGATATTAGGTCGTCCATTCCTTGCCACGGCACGAGTACTCATTGACGTGTACGACGGCAAGTTGACTCTTCGAGTAGATGAGGATGAGGTCACATTCGACATTCAGCGTTCTATGAGGCATACCCAGCAGCATGATGACACTCTATACTTTATCGATACTCTTATGTCACATGTGGGTGGCCTTCTCAGCGAGATTTGTGGGAGAGATGCGTCTGATACGCATGATGCTAGTATGGATGATCAGGGGAGTGAGGTCACTGAGTTAGATGTTGAGCAGGACCCTCTGTTGCAGGCTACCGAGCCTTCCCCTAGATTCGAGGTGTTTGAGGTTATCGAGGAGGAGGAGATTCCGAAGGAGAGACCGTCTGTTGAGGCACCCCCACCCCTGGAGTTGAAGGAGTTACCGTCTCATCTGGAGTACACATTCTTGGGCGAGGGATCACAGTTACCCGTCATCATTTCTGCTGGATTGACGGAGGAGGAGAAGAAGAAGCTGATGAGTGTTTTGAGAGAGCACAAGCAGGCTATTGCGTGGAAGCTGATGGACATCAAGGGTATTAACCCTTCGTTTTGCACGCACAAGATTTTGATGGAAGAGGAGTTCAAGCCGGTGGTTCAGCCTCAGAGAAGGCTAAACCCTAATATGCAGGAGGTTGTGAAGAAAGAGGTGATTAAGTTGCTGGATGCAGGACTGATTTACCCGATTTCGGACTCTGCCTGGGTGAGTCCCGTCCAGGTGGTCCCCAAGAAGGGGGGTATGACAGTGGTCGTCAACGATAGGAATGAGTTGATACCCACCCGGACCGTCACCGGCTGGCGAGTTTGCATAGATTATCGCAGACTCAATGATGCCACGCGCAAGGATCACTTTCCTTTGCCATTCATTGATCAGATGCTGGAGCGACTGTCAGGACAGCAGTTCTATTGCTTTCTTGATGGATTCTCAGGTTATTTCCAGATCCCTATTGCACCAGAGGATCAGGAAAAGACCACATTTACATGCCCTTTTGGCACCTTCGCGTATCGACGCATGCCATTTGGGTTGTGTAACGCTCCAGCCACATTTCAGCGCTGTATGGTGGCGATCTTTCACGAGTTGATCGAGGACTCCATGGAGGTGTTCATGGATGACTTTTCTGTGTTTGGGGGTTCCTTCGATCATTGTCTGCGTAATCACGAGCGTGTGCTTACTCGATGTGAGGAGACGAACCTGATGCTTAGCTGGGAGAAGTGTCATTTTATGGTTCGAGAGGGGATTGTGCCAGGGCACAAGATTTCACAGGCGGGGCTTGAGGTTGATCAAGCCAAGGTTGATGTTATTTCCAAGCTCCCGCCGCCTACTTCTGTGAAGTCGATTAGGAGTTTCTTGGGTCATGCGGGATTCTACCGCCGTTTCATCCGCGACTTTTCGAAAATTGCTCGCCCGATGACCCAGCTGCTAGAGAAGGATAGGCCATTCGTATTCGACGATGAGTTTGAGGGCCTTCGAGTTGATTAGGGAGAGGTTAGTGAGTGCTCCCATTCTGATTGCTCCCGATTGGAGCCTCCCATTTGAGATCATGTGCGATGCCAGCGACTTTGCTGTTAGGGCCGTTCTAGGGCAGCGTAGGGAGAAACACTTTCATCCCATTTACTACGCTAGCAAGACCCTAAACGACGCCCAAGAAAATTACACCACGACGGAGAAGGAGTTGCTGGCAGTCGTATTCGCGTGCGACAAATTCCGTTCCTATCTTGTGCTGTCAAAGACTATTATTTTCACGGATCATGCAGCTCTTCGGTACTTGTTTGCGAAGAAGGATGCGAAGCCTAGGCTTATTCGATGGATTTTGCTGCTTCAGGAGTTTGATCTAGAGATTAGGGACAAAAAAGGGGGCTGAGAACGTTGCTGCTGATCATCTGTCGAGATTAGAGAGCCCCGAGATAGAGAAGACTCGGGAGGACAGGATTGGGGATGATTTTCCCCATGAGGTGTTGATGTTTTTGAAAGCCCAAGAGGAAGGATTTCCCTGGTTCGCCGATCTGGCGAATTACTTGTCTACAGGTGACCTTGTGGAGGGCATGACGTATCAGCAAAAGAAGAAATTCTTTGCGGATGTCAAGCACTACATTTGGGAGGATCCGTACTTGTTTAGGATCGGTGCGGACCAGGTTATTAGGAGATGCGTGTTTGGGTCCGAGTCGCGCAACATTATGCGACATTGTCATGAGGGACCGACTGGTGGCCATTATGGTGCTGCTTATACCGCCAAACGTGTGTTTGATGCGGGTTTTTATTGGCCGACCATCTTTAGGGACGCACATGAGTTTGTGCGAAGTTGTGATGCCTATCAGAGGACAGGAAATATCTCATCCCGTAATGAGATGCCCCAAAACCCCATTCAGGTGGTTGAGGTCTTTGATATTTGGGGTATCGATTTTATGGGTCCGTTCCCCATGTCGAGGGGGAACCGATACATCCTAGTCGCAGTGGATTATGGTTCTAAGTGGGTGGAGGCAGAGGCCTTGCCTACGAATGACGCAAGGGTTGTTGTGAGATTCTTGAGGAGGTTGTTTGCTAGGTTTGGGACACCGAAGTCCTTGATATCTGATCGAGGCACCCACTTTTGCAATTCACAGATGGAGAAGGTCTTGAAACGCTATGGGGTCACCCATCGGCTTTCGACAGCCTATCATCCACAAACAAGTGGGCAGGTGGAAAATTTGAATAGGGGGATTAAGAGGATCTTGGAGAAAACTGTCGGAAACAGTCGTATTGATTGGTCTGAGAAGTTGGATGACGCTCTGTGGGTTTTCCGTACTGCTTATCGGACACCTATTGGGACCACACCCTTTAGGTTAGTTTATGGGAAAGCGTGTCATCTACCGGTGGAGCTAGAGCATCGTGCATACTGGGCACTGAAGGCAGTCAACCTTGACTTGCCAGCTGCGGGTAAGAACCGGTTTCTTCAGATGCACGAGTTAGAGGAGTTGCGCGATGAGGCGTATGAGAAGTCATGGGCATATAAAGAGCGTACTAAGGCGTTGCACGACAAACACTTGAAGCAGGTGAAAGAGTTCAAGTGTGGGGAGAAAGTGTTGCTATACAATTCCCGGTTGAAGCTGTTCCCGGGAAAGTTGAGATCGCGTTGGCACGGACCGTTTGTGGTCAAACAGGTGTTTCCGTACGAAACGATAGAGGTTGAGAATGCAGACGGTCAGAGGTTCAAGGTCAATGGGCATCGATTGAAACATTTTGTCGAGGGACCGACAGAGGATCGAGAGGAGGAGGTGATTGACCTCCCCGTTATGAGCACGTGAGAGTGTGTTGCACGCTCGGGATTTCCCGAGTTGTATAGTTTGTACCATTTTTTGTATCTTTTATTTTTGTGTATGTTGAGTCTGTTTGTGTCAGTTTGCATCGTACGTACTGATCTGTTTGTTGAGATGCGTAGTTCACAGGTGGAAAACTGAGCCAAGGCGTGCGGGAGTAACGTCGGAAACGAGGTGAGTTTAGGGTTTAATAATAATAATAACCACTAATAATAATAAATCATTAATAATAATTAATAAATAACAAAATATATATATTTAAAAAAAAATCTGTATTGCACACTTTACGGACCGCAAAGGAGTTAATATACGGTCCGTAAGATTGAGGCGGTCAGAAAAAAAAGTGAAATCTTTACGGATCGCAAAGGGTTAGTCATACGGCCCGTAAGCCTTTCGCCAGTTCAAAAAAATATAAAAGCCCTAAAATGACTGTCTCCCTCATTTGAACCCACCATCACCGATTTCACCCTCACCAGCCATCACCATCGCCGACCACCCGATCTCCACCACCTTCATCGCCATAACCACCACCGTTCATCTCCACCCGATCTCCACCATTTTCACCGCCGATTCTCACCACTGCCACCCACCCTCCGCCACCACTGTTCACCGCCGATCACCACCCTCCACCGTCACACAACCGCCCGCCACCATCTCAGCTGCTGTACACCACCGCCCAGCCATCATTACCCACCATCTCGACCACCGCAACCACCACTCTCGGCCTTCACTTTCAGCCATCATCACCGCCTTACCACCGCCTGTTCATCACCTCCAGCCGCTGACCACTGTCCAGTCTCGTTTTCCGTGTCTCAATCAACACTCAGGTATGTATCTTGTATATTTCTGTTGATTTTTTTTTTTGTATATTTCGAGTCTGTAGATATTGGTCAGGTCGTATAAGTTGATCAGTTTCAGTTGTGTCGGGTCGGGTCGTGAAAGTGTTGGTTTCGTTTGAGTCGTGTCAGTCTTAGTTAGGCGTTTTGTTTGTTGTTGTATGTTGTTTAAGTTGCGTCGGATGCGCCCTATACAGTGCACTTGAACTTTGAATTGATATACATTAAAGTGCAACATTGCTATTGCGTTTTATTTGCAGGATTGCGATCGCCTCGCCCGTACTCAATCTCCATTCGGGCGAGGACGGTTGGTTTCTTGTAAAGACGTCGGGGGCATGCCGAAATTTTTAATTTTTGTTGTTGTATATTTATTCATTGCGGCCGCGAACGAAATGCTATACGGCCGCAACTACCACCCCCAGCACACCAAAAATATATCTTTTCGCTTTCCGTTTCATTCATTTATTTATTTCGTTTCAGTTAAATTAATAAAAAAAATAAAAAAATAAAAAAAATAAAAAAATAAAAAAATAAAATAAAAAAATAAAAAAATAAAATAAAAAAATAAAATAAAAATGCATCGAAAAACGTGTTGGGGGCGGTGTCTTGTATTATTTGTCTTGTATTTCTCACTGTTGTAAATGAGTGCAGGTATGGCATCTTCATCGTCAGCACAGCCTTCTCGCAAGCAAGGACGTCCTTCACGCACTCCAGCACCACAGCCGCCGCCTGAGCGTCCTGCTAGAGTGATTCGATATGCTGAGGATCCGCAGATGCCTGATCCGTTTGCAGCGATACCACCACCAGCTGACCTCCCACCGGAGGAGGGACACACACTGCTGCAGTTTCACCCAGATTCAGATGAGTACACAGCCTTACAGAGGTATCTAGGTTTACGTTATCAGAGAGTTAGAGTACTGGACTGGGGTTTGATGGAGCGCATGGGCGCTCGTGCTAGGTTTGAGGGGTTGATCACGCCTCGTTGGAGGAGGTTGTTAGACAAGAGGAGAGCGTATCATCATGAGCTTGTACTGGAGTTTCACGCCACTTTCAGGCTACATCATGTTCGCATCTCTGAGCCTGCTGTAGTCAGTTTCGCCCTTGGACGACGGACACACATACTGTCCCTCGCTAAGTTCGCCGTCCATGTGGGTTTGTATACATTGGAGGAGACCACGCAGCCTATCTTCACTGAGAGTTTGATGGGATGGACAGATGAGACATTACCTCAGTGTGTCACCACGACACAGCTGACGACATTTTGGTCCACCATAGGAGATGGTGCGTGGGCTTCAGGGATTCCAGCCTCGCAGATCAGAGATCCGGTCATTCGCTTTCTACATCGGATTCTAGCTTGCACCGTACTTTCTCGATACATGAGTCTCGAGAAAGTTACATATCATGATCTGTTCGCGTTGTATTGCATGGTGGAGGGCCAGGAGGCCAATTTAGCAGTGTTCTTACTTCACGCCTTTGACAGAGCTCGAGGACGCGGTACAGACTCCAGGATCTGTATGGGATCATACATCAGTGTACTTGCTGAGAGCTTGGGTGTGTATCAGGATTTCCCACCAGGATGGTTGCATGAGGAGCCTGTCGGGTCACGATATAGGTTGAGTGACATGAGACAGATGACAGAGTTGTTGGCACCGGGCGATCCGCCTAGATTTCTTGAGCCGAGGGCCGTGCAGTTGGGTATTGCGGCCGGAGGTGAGGCACAGGAGGAGGTCCCGGTGGTAGCACCACGTTTTAGGCATGGTGATAGGGAGATAGCTCGGGTTAGGGGTGCTGGAGCCCCTAGAGCAGCGAGGACAGTGGAGGAGAGGTTGGATGGTTTAGAGCAGTCTGTAGATGGGGTGGTAGATACACTGGCAGAGGTCAAGAGATGCTTCAGCGCGTCATTGATCATTTTCACATCCCTCCACAGGATCAGCAGCCACCACCAGGCCAGCAGTAGTCAGCATCAGCAGGGATTTTGGGTTACCTTTGTACTTTTTCCCTTTATTTTTGTTTTTATGATCATGGTCTGTACTTGATATATATATTCGGGGGAATTGTAAGGGTAACCGGTTGGGTCTTTTGTTGTACTTGTACGTTGTATATTTATTGTATATTATGGTTGTGTTTGATATATTGCTTCTAGCCGTGCAGTTCTTTTACAGGTTATATTATGATACGGAGTCGCGTAAGCTGAACGGTTTCTTCATCTTGAGCAGTGTATCGAGCATATCAGGGGAGTTTCAGTTTCACTCTTCCTGATTGTTGTTGTTGTATATTCTTTGTTTATTTCCTTTTTGTTCACATTGAGGACAATGTGTCTTTCAAGTGTGGGGATGGGGAAATTTTGTAAAATGAGTCTGTAAATACTTATAAAAATAAATAAATAAATAAATAAATAAAAATAAAAGAAAAAAGAGTTGGTTTGTGAGTCCCGGTCCTTTAGCGCGTAGAAAACGAAAAACCTTTTCAAAACGTCGGTCAAAAGCGGTTTAATTGTCGAATTTACGAGTTGGAAAGCACGTGTTTCTTTAAGTTGCGGGATAGTAGGTTGACTGAATCGGTTTTTGGGAAGTAAAAGGGTTTGGGATGCCTAGGATAGTGGATGGAGCCGGAGAGTTAATTGGTTGTGCATTGTCAATATCGGTAACCCTTATCTACCACATGATAGTGAGATTTGAGCCTTTATATGTTTCATATTTATATGTTCACTACTTTCGTTTCATGTGTGTTTACCAACTTTGTTGCATCACTTTAGAACTTGTGCGTTTTGATACAGTTTGAGACCTTCGGTTAGGATTTGACATGGATATGATAGAGGCATTAGGATCACCTTGTTTGTGTTACCTTTGTGTTTGACCCGTTTTATCATTACCCCTAGATACACCACTTTGAGCCTAGCCGTTCGTTTGTTACCCGTTTGTGATTTGATAGCCGGATCGTGTTACGTGATTATTATATTTGACATAAAAAAAATCGAAAAAAAAGAGGAAAAGAAAAAAAATAGAATAAAGTTGTGGGTCAAAATGACCAATGTGTTAGTATTTGTTTCGTATATATCCGGTTTATCTTGTGTTTATGTGTTTAGCCCATTATGTCCGAAAAAAATGAAAATATATATATATATATATACAATACCTACCCTTAGCCCTTACCTACCCAATAAAGTCCTTTTGATCCATGTCGAGTTTTAACAAATAGGTGAAAATCTGATTGACGTACAAGCTTATGACAGTGTTGCTTCAAAGTTTGGTTTTGAGAGTTCACTCAAAATTACATATTTATTAGCCGAGAGATGAGTGAAATTGTGAGGGGTATTGACATTGCATAATTGATTGCTCGAAGGTAAGAAAAGCTTGATTAGGTAGGCCCGTTTTCGGTTAAAATGTTATGATTCGTCACCTTTTGAACGTTGTAAGTCTTGCGAAACTTTTGTGGTGGATGACTTCGTGGTTCGCGTTATAACTTGTTCGAGATTTGCGTTCTTGTTAAAGTGTTTAAGTTGGACATGCTGCTTGGGATTTTGCTTAGGGACAAGCAAAAGGTTAAGTGTGGGGATGTTTGATATGTTTATAATTACACATATTTTTCGTATCAAATTCCTTACATTCTTATGATTTTGGATGTGGTTTTCTCGCGATTTGGATACTTAATTGTTTAAATTATGGATTTGCAGGAATTGATGATGAACCTGCTAATTTCGCGGTGAAAACGGAAGAAAAATGGTGCAGCGAAAGGAACACGGAAAGACGTGTCGGAAAAGCAAGAAAAAAATAAAATAATGCTGTACAGGACCCTTTACGGACCGTAAGACCAGGTCTTTACGGTCCGCAAGGAGGAGGCGCGTACCCGGATTGACCTAGTTGCTTACGGACCGCAAGCCTTTCACCATATGGTCCGTAAGCGAGTCGGTTTTCGCAAAAAATTATAAATCAAGGCAGCCGACTAGGGTTTATTCATTCACGCAACACAGGCGGCATTGGAGCATTCTTGGACGATTGTGAGGCATCTTGAAGCTGTGCAAGAGTCTTGGAAGCTTTCGGTTCGAGTTTGGATCGTTTAGGGTTCGTTAAACATTAGTTTTTCGGTTTCTTTTCGTCTTGAACTATGAATTCAGTTGTTTCCAGACTTTGTTCAGTTGTTTTATTGAATATTATGAGTAGCTAAACTTCACAACTACCTAGGTTTTGATGAACTAGAAGATTGTAATGCGTTTGTGACATGTTTTTGGTTATTTGATGTGATTTACATAACTTGGCTTTGATATTGTGTCACACCCCGATTTCCACGTGTATCACCGGTGGGCCCGGTGGGGGATTACCGTGACGTAGTTGGCAACAATATAGTCAAACCACAATATATAAATGCACAGCGGAAGCATAAAGATAAATATAATTCAACCATTTACTGTAATATCAATGTATCACAAGTAGTTGAATAGTATCCACAGGATGGATCAAAATAAATAAAAATGTAGTTCAACAGATAAGACATCAAGCTTGCGAGACTTCTTAATGATGCTATGGAGCTAATGCCAGCCAATTACGTGTAGTACCTGCACTTAATCTTTTTGGGAAAATACGTCAGTTTACACTGGTAAATACATTCAACCGACTCTTTTGTAAATGTTTAATAAAATTGATTTGAATGCACGAGGCACAAATTCTTTTATAACTTGGGAGAATTATTTAAAATTATAATCTTGTGAACGAATTACATGTTCCTTCTTTGCGTTCAGTAGCCCGGATCGTGCCGAGTTAAAGATCAATAGACACACCACATTTGCGTAAAACCGAGACGGGTAAACCATCGGCTACGTCTTTTAATAGTATAGACATCATACCGGGTGTACGCCTACACCCGAGAGTCAAGGTCGTGGCCATTTCTTCGAATGATGCCAAGGATATCCGGGACATGGTCATTAACCCCCCAAAGGCTTTTAAGTAACAAGACTGTTTAAATGAGCCGATCAAACTATTCAATTAACCACCTAAGCGATGGAATTATTTGATGCTCAATCAAGCGGTATTTTATATACCGTAACCCAAGCCCGTATAAGGGAAAATAAGTTAAAAGTATTTACCTTTGCAATGTATATTCCTTAATCAGTTAAATCACAGGTATCTTTTACTGGGGCTCCTTATTCTGGAACGAAGGTTTTAAAATAACCTATTAGAATCCTAACGGGTCTTTATATTAGCCGTAGCCTAGACCGGTTAGTTTCGAGGGATAGATACGGTTTAATCGCGTGAAAGGGGAAAACCGAGAATGGAATGTGATTCTGACCCAACAAGTTCGGAGACTTGTTTTATATGGGTTTAATATTCACACTCTGGATTTTGGGGTCGAAACGATATGGTTTGACCCGTATCGGCTAATTTATGTAAACTAGTTACATAAGCCGAACCGTGCGCGCGATAGGCGCAACGGGTAACCATGAGAGTCCTACGTTTATTTCCTAAGTCAATATGCCTTAAAGAGGTTGTGGTATCAGTAGGATACCTTCCGTGATGCACGTAACGAGTTTAAGTTAATATTACGCCCCATAGGGGTTTTTCGGTCATTTTAAAGACTTTTAAAGAGCTTTTCGAGTTCTACAGGAAATCTGAGTTTCCCGAACAGTTTATAAAGTTTAAAATACTTTATTTATAATTTAAAATCAGTGGCAACTGGAATCGGGTCAAAAGACCTTGTAGAACTCAAGTTTTGGCCGAAAAGGGCATATTCGGTATTTACCGAACCGTAGCCATAACCGCAGGTTATGAGCGAGGTAAAAATTATTAAAAATCTTTAAAATTCCAAAAATATTATTTTATAACAGTGGGTAAAAGTTTTGGTGACGAAATCTTGGTTTAGATAGGCGTTATGCTAATTGCGCCGTTTATTACAAAAGTTTCTTATAAATGCGCTATTTAGCATAACTCTCATTCTAGACCTCGGATTGACGTGAAACTTTAAGGACATGCTTATAATTTAGTAAGCAAGGTTATGGTCCGTTCACGCGTCCGAAATACTCGTTTTATTTTAAAAAGGGCGTAACGGTCAACTTTTAGGCGATTAACGGAAATGCGTAAAAGACTCGGACAAACAATGAACCGGTCACAGAGGGTTATACCATCATGTAACCTGGTCCTAAGAGAGTCCTAAGGCATATCTATACCTCACTAAAACGGGTCAGAACTGAAGTCAAAGCAAAAGTCAAACTTTTGCGACATTCGGCTCCGAACCGGGTCAATATAGTAAATGGTCGATTTGAACGAGCGTAAACAAGTTTATATACTTAATATCATGTTTTAGGATCATCAAAACAGGTTTCATAGCATACACATTACAGATTATGCAAGATTCGCAAAAACGACTTTCTGTTGACTTTTTAAACGTTCGTTTGACTCGACATTTGAACTAGTTAGAGTGGCGATCAGAGGGAACCCTTTTAGGGGTTTATTACCCACATAATTACCAACTCATAACTACTTTTGATCCGTCATAAGACTGAGCCATTACGGATTTATTTTGAAGTCAAACCGTATTTACGACGGTTTGGTTTTTAGCTATCTTACTAAGTAAAATCAAACTACAAAGGATATAAATGACTTACAGAAGCTTAGGCTTGCTTAGAGAACAAAGAAGAAGGTTTGAAAGCTCCAAGAATGATCAGAGAATGTGTTTTGAGTTGTGATGAAACTTATGCACACAATGGTTCTATTTATAGTGTAAGAATGGCATTAAGATCATCACAACACACTCTACAAGTGACCATGGATGAATGGCAGGTGTCCTAGAGAGTTATGGGTCGAGTAGGGGGCGCCCATGCCTCTGGGAAACCCATCCTTAATTGTTTTACCGCTTTAAACAGCCAACAGCCAACTTTCTGTCGCTGGGCATCGCTTACGGACCGTATGGCTTAGGCCTTGCGGTCCGTAAGCCTGTGGTGGATCTCAGTTAATCATTCACTCCCTTACAGTCCGTAAGGCATGACCCTTGCGGTCCGTAAGGGTTAAGAAAAATATCTTTTTGAATCTTTTATAATGATTATGAAAATCTTTGGTAACTAATACCCTGACCTTTCGGGTTTGAAGGGGTAACTTTGCGATATGGCCCTCGGTTAATTATAATTAAGGACCTCGCGTTATTTACCCGTGTTATTAAGCCCCCGGATAGTTTACTTATTATCCGAAAAGCCTTAATTTATATAGTTGACGCTTTTAACCCCTCTCGTACGAATTTGGTCATAAGTTTCTCGTTTTAAAACAGAACTTCGCGGAATTTATATATTATATTCTAGTGAGCGTATTTTACTGTTACAAGGCTTCGGGTATGTCAAAGGGTCACTCAGAGGTATAATTAAACATGTTGACACAGTTAACCCCTCGCAGCTTGTAATCTCTCACTTTCTTCCGCGTTTCGCTTCCGTACGATCCATGATTTATTCGTTTGAAGGTACGAGCATCTTTTAGGGTTACTATACAGTATACTTACCCTTGTTTGACATTTATAACCCTCGAATTTACATACTTTCAAGGTTTGTCAATATTAGTCCTTTATTAAGCATTAAATGCCACGTGTAGACTCAAGACACGTGTCAATACATTATTGGACTCAAAATTTCGAGGTGTTACATCCTCACCCCCTTAGAATAAATCTCGACCCGAGATTTACTCAAACAAATAGGGATATTTCTCTTTCATCGTGGATTCAACTTCCCACATGAATTTGGGACCTCTACGGGCATCCCATTTAACTTTAACTATTGGCACATGTTTTCTTAGGAGCTTTTTCACTTGTCGGTCTTCAATCGACAAAGGCTTCTCCACAAACTTCAAGCTCTCATCTATATGCACATCTGTGTGTGGGATCACTAATGATTCATCAGCGAAGCACTTCTTTAGATTGCAGATGTGGAACACATTATGAATTCCATTGAGCTCTTCCGGTAAGTTTAATTTATAGGCAACTGACCCGACCCGTTCGATAACCTCAAAAGGTCCTATGTATCGCGGGCTCAGTTTACCCTTCTTACCAAAACGCATCACCCCTTTCCAGGGTGATACTTTTAGTAACACTTTTTCACCTACCTCAAAGTGAAAGTCTTTACGCTTCGGATCAGCGTAACTTTTCTGCCTATCACGGGCAGCTTTGAGACGTTCCCGGATCTGGACAATCTTGTCCGTTGTCTCGAAAACTATCTCTGGTCCCGATACTTGGACCTCTCCCACTTCCGCCCAACAAACAGGCGATCTACACTTCGTACCGTATAATGCCTCGAAAGGCGCAGCCTTTATGCTGGTATGGTAGCTATTGTTGTAGGAGAATTCGATTAGGGGTAGGTTCTTATCCCAACTACCGCCTAGATCGATAGCACATGCTCGCAGCATGTCTTCTAACGTTTGAATGGTACGCTCACTCTGACCGTCCGTCTGTGGATGGTAAGCCGTACTGAAGTTCAAACGCGTGCCCAAAGATTGCTGGAAACTCTTCCAGAAATGAGACGTGTATCTAGTATCTCGATCAGAGATAATAGACACAGGTATGCCATGTAAGGCGAAAATCTTATCAACATATAATTGGGCCAATGTATCGGAGCTATAGGTCTCCTTGATGGGTAAGAAATGAGCTGACATAGTCAGTCGATCGACTATAACCCATATTGTGTCGTTTCCTTTGCTCGTCTTTGGTAACTTGGTGATAAAGTCCATAGTTACACACTCCCATTTCCATTCAGGAAGTTCAGGCTGTTGTAGCAAGCCAGATGGCTTTTGATGCTCAGCCTTGACTTGCGCACAAGTCAAGCATTTTGCTACATAGGCGGCTACAGACTTTTTCAAGCCTATCCACCAATAGTTTGCCTTTAAATCCTGATACATTTTGTCTGCTCCAGGATGGACAGAATATTTGGAACTATGGGCTTCCTGGAGGATGACATCCCGTAGTCCTCCATAAATAGGAACCCATATCCGCCCATTCAATCTCAAAAGTCCATCCTTGTGAAGAGTTAACTGCTCTTCGGTTACTCCCAGTTTCTCCTTAGGATAATTAGCTTCCAACACAGCCTCTCGCTGTGCAGCTAATATCCTTTCAATCAAGTTATTCTTTACTTCCATCCTCCTCGCATTGATTCGGATGGGTTTTATCCTTTCTTTCCGGCTCAAGGCATCAGTGACTACATTCGCTTTGCCGGGATGGTACCTGATCTCACAATCATAATCATTCAGGGTCTCCATCCAACGGCGTTGCCTCATATTTAGCTCCTTCTGATTGAATAAATGTTGAAGGCTTTTGTGATCTGAATAGATCACAAATTTGATTCCATATAAATAATGCCTCCACAGTTTCAGTGCGAATACAACGGCACCCAGCTCCAAGTCATGGGTGGTGTAATTCTTTCCTGTACCTTCAACTGTCGTGAAGCATAGGCAATCACCTTGCCTTTCTGCATGAGCACACACCCCATGCCGGTGTGTGACGCGTCGCAGTAAACTACGAACTCTTCGGTACCTTCAGGTAGCGTCAACACAGGAGCGTTTCTCAGCTTTTGTTTCAAAATATCAAAGGATTCTTGCTGCTTAGGGCCCCAAATAAACTTTTCCTTCTTCTTGGTTAGAGAAGTTAAGGGCGCAGCAATCCTTGAGAAATTCTCAATGAATCTTCGGTAGTATCCTGCCAATCCCAGGAAACTACGGATCTCTGTGGGCGTCTTTGGCTCTTGCCAATTCATGACCGCCTCTACCTTCGCGGGATCCACTTGGATACCGTTCTCACTTACGACATGTCCAAGAAATTGGACTTCTCGTAGCCAGAATTCACATTTAGAGAATTTGGCATAGAGTTTCTCGCGATGCAGCAATTCGAGAATACATCGTAGGTGTCTCTCATGGTCGGCTTTATTCCTTGAATAAATAAGGATGTCGTCGATGAATACGATGACGAATTTGTCTAAATACGGCTTACAGACGCGATTCATGAGGTCCATGAACGCAGCCGGTGCATTTGTGAGCCCAAAAGGCATCACCAGGAACTCGTAATGACCGTAACGAGTCCTAAATGCGGTTTTGTGTACGTCTTCATCTCTGACCTTCAACTGATGGTAGCCCGACCTCAAGTCGATCTTTGAGAAATAGCTAGCCCCTTGCAATTGATCAAACAAGTCGTCGATCCTTGGCAATGGGTACCTATTCTTTATCGTGACTTTATTGAGTTCACGATAATCGATGCACAGACGCATCGATCCGTCTTTTTTCTTTACAAACAGGACAGGTGCTCCCTAGGGAGACGAACTAGGCTTGATGAATCCTTTTGCTAACAGTTCATCCAGTTGGGTTCTTAATTCCTTCATCTCAGTCGGTGCTAGCCTGTAGGGTGCTCTAGCAATGGGAGCTGCTCCAGGAATGATATCTATCCTGAATTCCACCTGCCTATCTGGTGGCAACCCAGGTAGGTCTTTAGGGAATACTTCTGGATACTCCGAAATGACAGGAATGTCTTCTATCCTTGCTTTGGGTTCTTCAATAATTACTTGTGCCATGTAGATGACACAACCCCTTTTTAAGCATCTTGAAGCTTTAAGCATAGATACGTTCTCAGGCAGTCCATACTGCGTATCCCCTCGAATGGTGAGAGATTCACCAGTCGGGGCCTTTAGCACAATTTGTTTTCTATTGCAGACTATCTGGGCCTGGTTGTGCGCTAACCAGTCCATGCCCAGAACAATGTCAAAACCAGCTAGATTAAAGGGAAGTAGAGATAGAGGAAAAGAATGGTTCTTAATGGATATCATACATCCCTCTAATATAGTGGAGACGGTTTCTACAGTGCCGTCTGCTAGCTCTACTTCGTACTTTACATTTAGGGTTTTAATAGGTATGTTCAGCAACTTGCAAAATTTTTGGTCTACAAAGGATTTATCAGCTCCTGAATCGAACAGTACTCTTGCAAAAATATTATTCACGAGAAAAGTACCTGTTATTACGTTGTCGTCTTGCAGGGCTTCCTTCACATCCATTTTGAAGACTCTAGCGTTATTCTTTTTGGGTTCCTCAGTCTTCTTGGCGAGTTTGGGGCAGTTGCTCCTGATGTGCCCCTTTTCACTACAGTTGTAGCAGGTCGCGTCCTTGATCTTCTTACAATCCACAGTCTTGTGGGCTTTAGACTTGCACAGTCCACAAGTGTGCGTCTTTGACTGGGATTGTGAGTTTGGCCCAAATCTGCACTTCCCAAAGTGGAATTTCTGGCAGTTCTTACATTTGGGCTTCTCCCCCGATCGTTGTTCATCCCTTCTCGTCTCGGTCCCTTTCTTGCCATCACCGTTTCCACGGTGTTTCTTTCCTGACCTTCGCGAGGTATCATCCTCTCGCTTCCTCTTTTCATCCTCCTTGTTCCTCTGCGATCTCAGTCGGACCGCGTCCATCGTGAGGGACAAAGAGAGGTCAGTCACGGACCTGAAGGTCGTTGGCCGAGAGGCCTTCACACTAGCCTTTATCGCGGGCTCTAAACCCCCGATAAAACGAGCAATCCTCCTTGGTTCCGGGGTGACTAGATAAGGAACCAAGCGAGACATCGTATTGAAGCTCGTCAAATAGGCCTGGCAGTCCAGATTTGTCATCACCAATGACACGAAATCGGACTCTATTTTCTCTACCTCATGCTGAGGGCAGTAGTTTTCCCTGATGAGAGAAACGAATTCCTCCCATGTCATGCTGTAAAGTACAGCTTTTCCTGAGGCCTGAACCAGCGCCCTCCACCAAGCTAGGTCCTCGCCCTTAAATGACTGTGACATAAACTTCACAACATCCTTTTCAGCGCAGCCACTGATGTCCACCACTGTGTCCATCTCGTCCAACCATGTCATACATTCGACAGCACCCTTCTCCCCCGTAAAGTCTCGGGGTTTACAAGATACGAAGTACTTGTATGTGCAGCCCCTGGCCCTGGAAGCATCGGTATACTCCCTCTCGCGACGAACACTATTCTCGTTTGACGAGTGGTTGTCGTCGTCTTTCTTGGGCTTGGATGAGTGGTTATCGTCATCCTTCTTTGGTTTGGATAGTGGTTTGCTGTGGGTTTTTGAGTGTGTCTTTGGCTTTGATGGTGGTTTGGAAACTGTTCTGCTTCGGGATTCTGTATATTGTCGATCCAGAGCTGCTTGCACAGCATTGTCGACAAGTGCTTTGAGTTGAGCGCCCGTTAGATTTATTTGGGCATTATCATAGTCATCTTCATTTGTATGATTACTTCCTTCATTAGGATTCGCCATAATAGCTTGTATCTGCTGCAGAAGATAATGAAAATTCTATTTAGGAGTTTATCATTGAATTGTCTTTTATGGCAATTCATTAACCATGGTAACAGAGACCATATCCGGTTAATTTGTTACTCACTTTTCATTTAGGACTTGAATATACTTATCCTAATTACAATTAATATTGCTAGTGGCATAAAAGCCTAGTCATGAGGACGTTATTATAATATTAGCCGAGATTACAGAGAATCACGATATGAAGGTTTGAACTGTAGTCCTTTTACTCCTTCTGACAGGGAGTCATAGACCACCACTGTCTTCTGTCTTATTATGACAACAATTATGGCCCGTAGGCACTACATCACTAACGGATGTTTGATAATTTGGCCCTTAGGCACTACATCACTTAGGATGTTTAATAAGTGACCATCTTTATTGATGATTTAACCCATGATTTATTGTATCATTAATTTGGGCCTTGGAATCCTTTAAAGAATTCTTGCATAAGAATGACGTGTGTGACTTTAACGAATCACATCTGTCATGATTTGTTAACATGTTTACAGAGGTTAACAGGGAATCAGAATCTTTTAATCAGGTCTTACCATCTTGGCCGGATCTTAAAAGACACCTGGCTAGGTTTCACTCTAAGATTCTTTATTTTGGCCGATCAAATTAAAAGGAATGGTTTTGGTTTATTTCATATATAGTAATAAAAATGAAATTCATAACATAATATTCCAAAATTTTAATACGATTACACACCGCCCTAAACGGGACTTTTTAAATAGTACATACCTACATAGAGGTTTAAAATAAGTGACAAGTCCACGCAGGGACTAATACAAGATAAGTGTCCATGCAATGACTAAAGGAGAAGTCCACGTAGGGACTGAAATACGATAAATGTCCACGCAGGGACTTCTTTTAAAATAACATTACATTAGAACATACATAAGGACTAATGGTCACGTTTCTTCTTCTTGCCCTTCAGTAGGTTTGCTAAGCCCTTGAGGAATCCTCGGTGGCTCTTACGTTCTTCCTCGAATTCTCTCTCCACACGGCTCAAACGGTGGAGTATTTCTTCTTGTTCGGGAGGAGAGAAACGTGGTTGTGGCTCCTGTTGCGGAACTGAAGGTCTGGGAGGTGCTGGATACCCATGTGCTGAGTAGTCCGGTGCTCCCATGTTCCCATGAGCTCCGTCAGGATAGCGTGCATTATACCTAGCCGACACCACATATGGGTCGCGCTCATAATTGTAGTTGTAATGCGCTTGTGATGACGGTTCGAACGGGTTGTAAGCCGTTGGACCCGTGTAAGCAGGTATGGGTTGGTCATACCCAAATGGTGGCAAATTTTGTGCAGCTGGTGCGGAGTTCGCCTCCTGTACAGGACTTGAAGGTCCTTCTTCTTGTAGCGGCGGGTAGTGGCTACTACTAGAGTGTCGAGGGGTGCTGAAGTGGAAATCCCCTCCTCCTCGTGTGGACATACGAGCATTTGTCCTCCTACGCCTTGGCGGATCAGGCATTACTGGCTGTACCGGTGGCGGAGGTGGTGGCGTAACTGCCACGAAGCGTGAATCCTCGGAGGGATCTTGCGGATGTCGCGGTTGTTGTGATGTCTGCTGAGGTGGTGTGTAGTACCACTCATGTCGGTCGAACAACGCTTGGAAACTATCTGGTCCCTGATAGGGTGTGCCATGGAAGGATGACCCATCAGAGACTTCTATCGGATGCGTGGGCGTACCACGAGCAGGTTCTGTAGGATCAGTATCCTCGTCCATATGATCTTCGGAGAAATGATCTTGTGGCCCTAGCGGAACAAAACCTGAAGGTTCCTGGATGTAGTCAGCTGGATTAAACTGACCTCTGAAGTATGGAGTAGGGTCGTCAAAATTTCGGTGTGATACCGAACGTTGTAGAGGTATGAAGGAGGGTTGTGGGTTGTTGGGATCATTTTCTGAATTTGGCCCGAATGAGTGCCGGTATGATGGCGTCGAGCTGTGCGAGGTAGAATGCCTCGCAGGTTCATAAAGGTCTCTTCTCCTTTGCGGTTCTTCACTCCTTGTAGTCAAAGGAGCTCGCGTACCTGAAGGCCCGGCTTCGTGATCGTGATGAGTAACGATCTCTCCTCTGCCTCTTCTTTCCCTTCCTCTTCCTCAGAAAATCACTGGCGGCATATTTCCTGCTTTATAAAACTTTAAATACCAATAATAAAGGAAAAGACAAAATTGGAATAACAATTCGAATTTGTCCTATGTTCTTGTCTAGACTCAAGTATGTGCAATTGTGTCACTGAGATTAAACACATTAGGATAGTGTTTAATTCACTCAATGTTGGCTCTGATACCAACCTGTCACACCCCGATTTCCACGTGTATCAACGGTGGGCCCGGTGGGGGATTACCGTGACGTAGTTGGCAACAATATAGTCAAACCACAATATATAAATGCACAGCGGAAGCATAAAGATAAATATAATTCAACCATTTACTGTAATATCAATGTATCACAAGTAGTTGAATAGTATCCACAGGATGGATCAAAATAAATAAAAATGTAGTTCAACAGATAAGACATCAAGCTTGCGAGACTTCTTAATGATGCTATGGAGCTAATGCCAGCCAATTACGTGTAGTACCTGCACTTAATCTTTTTGGGAAAATACGTCAGTTTACACTGGTAAATACATTCAACCGACTCTTTTGTAAATGTTTAATAAAATTGATTTGAATGCACGAGGCACAAATTCTTTTATAACTTGGGAGAATTATTTAAAATTATAATCTTGTGAAGGAATTACATGTTCCTTCTTTGCGTTCAGTAGCCCGGATCGTGCCGGGTTAAAGATCAATAGACACACCACATTTGCGTAAAACCGAGACGGGTAAACCATCGGCTACGTCTTTTAATAGTATAGACATCATACCGGGTGTACGCCTACACCCGAGAGTCAAGGTCGTGGCCATTTCTTCGAATGATGCCAAGGATATCCGGGACATGGTCATTAACCCCCCAAAGGCTTTTAAGTAACAAGACTGTTTAAATGAGCCGATCAAACTATTCAATTAACCACCTAAGCGATGGAATTATTTGATGCTCAATCAAGCGGTATTTTATATACCGTAACCCAAGCCCGTATAAGGGAAAATAAGTTAAAAGTATTTACCTTTGCAATGTATATTCCTTAATCAGTTAAATCACAGGTATCTTTTACTGGGGCTCCTTATTCTGGAACGAAGGTTTTAAAATAACCTATTAGAATCCTAACGGGTCTTTATATTAGCCGTAGCCTAGACCGGTTAGTTTCGAGGGATAGATACGGTTTAATCGCGTGAAAGGGGAAAACCGAGAATGGAATGTGATTCTGACCCAACAAGTTCGGAGACTTGTTTTATATGGGTTTAATATTCACACTCTGGATTTTGGGGTCGAAACGATATGGTTTGACCCGTATCGGCTAATTTATGTAAACTAGTTACATAAGCCGAACCGTGCGCGCGATAGGCGCAACGGGTAACCATGAGAGTCCTACGTTTATTTCCTAAGTCAATATGCCTTAAAGAGGTTGTGGTATCAGTAGGATACCTTCCGTGATGCACGTAACGAGTTTAAGTTAATATTACGCCCCATAGGGGTTTTTCGGTCATTTTAAAGACTTTTAAAGAGCTTTTCGAGTTCTACAAGAAATCTGAGTTTCCCGAACAGTTTATAAAGTTTAAAATACTTTATTTATTATTTAAAATTAGTGGCAACTGGAATCGGGTCAAAAGACCTTGTAGAACTCAAGTTTTGGCCGAAAAGGGCATATTCGGTATTTACCGAACCGTAGCCATAACCGCAGGTTATGAGCGAGGTAAAAATTATTAAAAATCTTTAAAATTCCAAAAATATTATTTTATAACAGTGGGTAAAAGTTTTGGTGACGAAATCTTGGTTTAGATAGGCGTTATGCTAATTGCGCCGTTTATTACAAAAGTTTCTTATAAATGCGCTATTTAGCATAACTCTCATTCTAGACCTCGGATTGACGTGAAACTTTAAGCACATGCTTATAATTTAGTAAGCAAGGTTATGGTCCGTTCACGCGTCTGAAATACTCGTTTTATTTTAAAAAGGGCGTAACGGTCAACTTTTAGGCGATTAACGGAAATGAGTAAAAGACTCGGACAAACAATGAACCGGTCATAGAGGGTTATACCATCATGTAACCTGGCCTAAGAGAGTCCTAAGGCATATCTATACCTCACTAAAACGGGTCAGAACTGAAGTCAAAGCAAAAGTCAAACTTTTGCGACATTCGGCTCCGAACCGGGTCAATATAGTAAATGGTCGATTTGAACGAGCGTAAACAAGTTTATATACTTAATATCATGTTTTAGGATCATCAAAACAGGTTTCATAGCATACACATTACAGATTATGCAAGATTCGCAAAAACGACTTTCTGTTGACTTTTTAAACGTTCGTTTGACTCGACATTTGAACTAGTTAGAGTGGCGATCAGAGGGAACCCTTTTAGGGGTTTATTACCCACATAATTACCAACTCATAACTACTTTTGATCCGTCATAAGACTGAGCCATTACGGATTTATTTTGAAGTCAAACCGTATTTACGACGGTTTGGTTTTTAGCTATCTTACTAAGTAAAATCAAACTACAAAGGATATAAATGACTTACAGAAGCTTAGGCTTGCTTAGAGAACAAAGAAGAAGGTTTAAAAGCTCCAAGAATGATCAGAGAATGTGTTTTGAGTTGTGATGAAACTTATGCACACAATGGTTCTATTTATAGTGTAAGAATGGCATTAAGATCATCATAACACACTCTACAAGTGACCATGGATGAATGGCAGGTGTCCTAGAGAGTTATGGGTCGAGTAGGGGGCGCCCATGCCTCTGGGAAACCCATCCTTAATTGTTTTACCGCTTTAAACAGCCAACAGCCAACTTTCTGTCGCTGGGCATCGCTTACGGACCGTATGGCTTAGGCCTTGCGGTCCGTAAGCCTGTGGCGGATCTCAGTTAATCATTCACTCCCTTACGGTCCATAAGGCATGACCCTTGCGGTCCGTAAGGGTTAAGAAAAATATCTTTTTGAATCTTTTATAATGATTATGAAAATCTTTGGTAACTAATACCCCGACCTTTCGGGTTTGAAGGGGTAACTTTGCGATATGGCCCTCGGTTAATTATAATTAAGGACCTCGCGTTATTTACCCGTGTTATTAAGCCCCCGGATAGTTTACTTATTATCCGAAAAGCCTTAATTTATATAGTTGACGCTTTTAACCCCTCTCGTACGAATTTGGTCATAAGTTTCTCGTTTTAAAACAGAACTTAGTGAGCGTATTTTACTGTTACAAGGCTTCGGGTATGTCAAAGGGTCACTCAGAGGTATAATTAAACATGTTGACACAGTTAACCCCTCGCAGCTTGTAATCTCTCACTTTCTTCCGCGTTTCGCTTCCGTACGATCCATGATTTATTCGTTTGAAGGTACGAGCATCTTTTAGGGTTACTATACAGTATACTTACCCTTGTTTGACATTTTAACCCTCGAATTTACATACTTTCAAGGTTTGTCAATATTAGTCCTTTATTAAGCATTAAATGCCACGTGTAGACTCAAGACACGTGTCAATACATTATTGGACTCAAAATTTCGAGGTGTTACATATTGATCTTGATATCGCATGTTGGTGTATTTTGATTGTTTTATTAGTCAATAAATTCAGCGGTTTAGGCACGAAGAAATTCCCCGTAGACTTAGGATTTAATTTAATTCGGTTATCTTAGGATTTTCGGGTTGAATATTGTGTTGAGAAATTGACCAAGTTGATTAATAATTAAAATCACGATATTAAAACTTGCATCCTCATCTTGTGACTCGAAAGACGATTAGGGTGAGCTAGGTTATTAGCTAATTATTGGTGGGTAGATTGGGTGACCGATAGCTCGGGCTCGTTTATTGCATCGTAATTAGGGTTTCCTAGGATTTTAATTATCAAAGTTGGGTTTGCTTTGCGATTGTGGGATTCTCTCTCAACATTATTGTCTCTGAGGTCAAAAGGATTCTATTTTCGTAGGATTGGGTATCGATAGCTCGAGCATGTTCGTTTTAGCACTTCACATTTAGTCTTGCTTTCTCGTTTGGGACATCTCTCGCGGGGGGTCAATCGAGGGAAATAGACATTTAACCGTCATCATTGTCACGTTAGCATTGCATGATTCTAGGGATTCGACACCTAGGTAGCCTTTATCTCATATATATTTGATAACAATTTGCGCGCGTGTTTGCTTCGTTTGCTCGTTTTGTTTCCTACGTTTTCTTGCTTATTTTAGTTGTTAATTAATTATTCAAAAGCACTCAAAACAAATCTAAAAATTTGACTACTTATTCAATAGAGGTTCAGTATCTAGAGTTTGCATATAGTGTCCACGGATTGATATCCGGTCTTACCATCTACACTACACTGCGACCGGTGCACTTGCCGATTGTGTGTGGTTTAGGTTGTGATTCCATTTTTAAAACTTGTTCGAATTTAATATACACATTTTCACACATCACATGTAGTCTGAAAACATCAACAAAAGTTGAGCGAGTTCATGTGTTTTGTATGTGTGCACGAATAAACCTTTGAAATTATTTAAAGTATGTATGTTTTGTAAACCCGGTATGAAAGCAAACAAGGAAAAACAGATCGATTAATGGTTTGCAAGGCCATTAATATGTGTGACGTGATGTAGGAAGGCTCAAACCTAGCAGATTTTGCACCGGGCTTCTGGATGTAAGACAAAGTCACCTCATGGGCCAAACCCCGGTCCACATGGGTGGGGCTCGCTACACCCAAATAGATCTATCACTCATGTCCCTTGGTTCTACTACGAGGATTAATGGTCTTAAGCGTTATACTCACCACTCACATGATCTAGCAGTACCTTTCCTTAGCTAACCATACCAAATGTAATCGTATGTAAACAGTTTGTAACATGTACTTCACCCCCGAAGTTATAAAACCAAAAACAGTTAAAGAAAAGGGGGACATGAACTCACGGTTTTGCATTCTTCGAATCCGAATGTAACTCAAGGTTTCCTCTGGTGTACACGACTACCTAAGACGTACTACGATCTATTAGACGAGTGGGTCGTGCCTCGACTTCGTATTAATTAGTGTCTTTGAGTTACGTTTCAATGTCTTCCATATTATTCCAAGTTATATAATTATTTGTTAAAATAATAAATATTTTAACTTAAGTTATATTTATTAAATTTTGGAACAATAGTTAAAATAATATATTTTAACTTGTTACTTTTTATGTATTTATACATGTATATCCTTCCCAAGGATGGGTGTATTTGTATTCGTATTCTTATACTTGTATATTTTTTCCAAGTATCGGTGGCGTATTCTGGTGTGTATTTATACGTATGAGAATACGTGTTTTTAATGTGTTTATTAAGTATCCTTATACTTAATTTTTGTATTAACTTTTCCGGAATAATATCTTTAATAAAAATACTTCAATATATATTTCCAAAATATATATTTTAAGGAATATTACTTAGAAAAATTATTCATAATTTTTCCCTTGGCAAAAATATTTATAATTCTCATACAAGCCTCAAAAATAATATATTTCCAAGTCGAACTTAGAAAATATATATAAATCCATTTTTCATCCAAAAATAATATTTTTCAAGTTTATTTAAGAAAATACCTTTTCTCCCAAGAATAATGTATTTTATGTTTGTTTGAGAAAATATATATTTTCTTCCAAAAATAATACATCTTCTAATAATTCCAAGAAAAAAATATATATATATATATATATATATATATTTTTACTTGCCAAAAATAATATATTTTCTCCTTGTAAAAAATATGATATATTTTGTAATATTTGTAAAAATCATATTTTTGTTCTCTTGGTGTCCAAAATATTATTTTCCAAAATATACTTAAGAATAAACTTTCCGGAATATTTTGTAAGTTATATTCCTTTGTTTGGTTTCTCCAATATTTTAGGTGTAATTTGTATGTTCATTCTCTTGGGATTTAGGTAATATTTTAGATTGTAATTTTTGGTATTTTGATGAGTTATATTATTTCAAGTCCTAAAAATAATATAACTAATACACATAATATACAAGTAATCACACATGTAGGATCGGGGAATCGATCAAATGAGTCGATCAGAAGAGTTCTAGACCAAATCAGAGGCGGAATTCATTAATTTGATCTTCATTGCAGCTTGATATACACTTAGAAGTAGATTAAATGTCGATTGTATTGATTTGACACAAATACAAGAGCTGGCGACACTTCGGCAGAGCTTCGCTACCGGAATCAGAAGTTACAAATGAAGACACAAGACCTCATATATATAGGAAGCCCAGGTCGCACGAACCAGACATGTCCAGGTCGCATGAACCTGCTGGTACAGACCTGTTTCCCGTTTCTCTCGTACAACGTGTCCTGGTCTATCTATTCTATTACATGACTCGATACAAGACGAAGTCAACAGACATATGCACTAACAACACACATGGTGACATCTAAATATATATTTTCCTAAATACATATTTAGTCACTTTTATTTATAAAAATCAACCTCCAATATTTATAATTTTTGTAACAAAATTTATGGCAAACTTTATGTGAAAATTCATGGTTAAAAAAATATACTTGTAAATATTTGTTTTAAAAATATTTCTCTAAGTGTTTAATTTTTAGAAAAAATTTGCCATAGTTTCCCCTAAAAATGGAGGTTTCCATGCCTTCAAGGCATATCATTTTCTTTTGTAAATCAACACAATCAACAACAAGTCAATCTACACTTACCAATTTGCCAAAAACAAGCATAAACTACTACCTCATGAACTTGAAAATTTATAAAAATGTGTAGTAACTTACTAGTGTATTTTGTAAGTCTTGTTACCCTTTAAAGTGTGGTTGTTTATTTAAAAACTCCATTTTTGAAGAAATTAGATCTTCACAACTTGTAATTAATTTTTCTAAAAATGTTTCTTCTTGGATTTTTCTTATTAAATACATGATCCTACACTTTATTAACCACAAAAAATGTAGTTTATTTCTTTAAGAACCAAGATTAAGTAAACTTTGTATTTTTAACTTTGTTTCTTGAAAAATCATTCTTGAAATCTTAGCTTTACAAGACTTACACCTTACTTTGATCATCACTTAACAAGAAAACCTTAACTTTGTTCATGATTTATATGAGGATGATCTATGGATCTTTAACATTTTCATCCTCTCATCCTGCTAGATTATGTTTTTAATCATTATCTAGCAAGATCATATGATGATCAATATCAAAAACATGAGTAAACAACAATCAACAAGCATAACAACACATAAACATCATGATTTCTTATGATTTTAAGCTTATGTTTAAGTTTCAAGTTCAAGATTCTTAGTGTTCTTCATGATTAACAACATGTATCATTTTTTAACCACTTAAACAAGATGTAAAATGAAGTGTAGAGTGTTCTTACTACTATCTCAAGGCTAGGGATGATCACTAGTTGATGAAGATGATAAATGTGGTGGATAAAAGCACAAGAGAAAGGTCCTTTAGTTTCCAAAGGCTCCAAGCTTCCTTATATGTCTTCTAGCACCCTTGTATATGTGTAGAATGTATGAAAGATGGAAGATGATGATGATGGTGTGGAGGTGGGTGTTTGGCCGAGAGGTGAAGAGGAGGAAGGAGAAGAGTTGAGTTGGTGATATGTGATGCAAATGAAGTTATGGACCTTAGGTTAGTTCTTATAATCTCTAATACAAGTTTAACTAATGGTTTTTGTGTTTTAAAAGAAAAAACATGATCCATTAGAATAATCATATAAAATCTTGGTGGGGCCATGATGTTGGGCCGATTACTAGTAGGAGGGGTATAGGCTTAGGTTGTAACTAGAAAGTTAGTTTATGGTTAAAATTCAAGTATCTAGTTAGGTATTTAGTTATTAGTTGTTATATGATGTGTTATGATGTTTGCGAACCATAACTAGCTTGGTAATGTTAAAACAATGCTTTTGGTGAAAATTTGGTGTTTCGGGTAGTGTCCGGTTGTTCGGTTGGTTACTGGTTCGTTAAAGTGCTAAACTATGCAATTTAGTGTGCTTTATGTTACCTTTTGTGACAGTTTTGATTCCCGACACTTAGGAAAGCATTCAGGACCATTTAACCATATTTCTGCATGATATTAGAGTGTTTAGATGCAGATTATTGCTGATTTTTGCTGATTTCTGCAGTTTGTGTAAGTTTTTGGCACTTTCCTACACACTATACTAGTGTAATACTTGGTTTCTGGCTCATTCTGTGTCTCAATATAATGTCTGTCTACGTTCTGAATTCTGTCAGCATTTCTCTGATTTATCTAATAACTGTGCTAACTGTGTTTCGTGCATCATTTGAATCAACAGAGTTCCCATGCAATCATGATATGACATTAAGCAATATATGATGCGCATGTATGTATAAGGCACTAATCAGAAAGCAATTCAAGTCATTAATTGTAATTCAGCACAGTCATTAAGCACTAATCATTGTTTAATAGTTGTACGAATACCTGGAATTTTGACAGTTGTCACAATGCTGACACAGCTTGTCTTACCGGTGAGTTTACTAGTCATTTCGACGCAACGCTTAATGTATTGCACAATGCGATAAATGAAGTATGAAACATGCATGAATTCATATGTAAAACAAGTAAGCATATAATGTTGACGTTTAAACACATAAATTCAGGAAATAAATAATTATTAAAATAGTACGGAAATTACAGGTTTTGTGCCAGTTGTCACAAAGTGACTGTGAAATTACTAAAATGCCCTTAATGTAAAACAAAATACGTAGGACACACCACCCTCACCTCACCCCACCCCACCCCACACGACCCCACCCACCCGTTTTCCCTCTTTCTCTTTCTGTTTCTCTGTGACCGACTAACCATCACAAACACCATTCTTCATTCATCTTCATCTCTACAAACACACACCCAACACCATTCAACCAACACCATTATCAAAACAACATTCAACCACCACCAATTTCATGAGTTTAAGTGTATTCAGATTTCATAATTCAACATTAACGGCAACGGAGGTGGTGTAGCAGTCGGGTGGTGAGGCAGGTTCGGAGGTGGTTGTTAATGAAATCGATTGGAGTTTACCTGGGGGCTAGTGGTTATGGTGGTGGTAAGGTTATCTCTGGAAATACTATCATCGAATGCGGCGTCGTTTAAACCTCCGATGATTCCAGGTCTGTTTCCGATTCAAATCCATCGTACCTCAATTCCATGTTTCTTCAACATATTAGAGTTCACTCGATTAAACGCTATTGTCTATATGATATCGTTTGCTGTTTACGGATTTGTGTAGCGAATTTAGATTTTGTTGACATTTATTTGACTTTTACACAGTTGTTATTGTTCACCTGGTGATTAGATTTAGGTAATTAGATTTGGAGTGGAGGGTGAGGAATCCGTCAGGGATAAGGTTTGCAGAATAGCGGTGGTGATGGTGGGTTGTAGGTTGGAGGTGGTATATGTAGGTGTTTGTATTTCGAGAAGACAGTTGGCGGTGGCATGAAGGTGGGGGCGGTGGTTGTTGGCAGTCGTGATGGTGGTATCTACGGTGGGTTAGGGTTGTCCGGTGGTGTGAGAGAGTTGCAGGTGAGAGGTGAACGGTGGTGGTTAAGTAATTTTTTTAGTGTCTTGATAGTTATTTTTTAAGTAAGGGTATTTAGGTCATTTCACATCCACTTAACTGAGAAAATAACCTCCACCCGCTTCAAGGACTATCCGAGAACGAACTTGTCAAAATTGGGGACTGTAGCTGTAACTTTGAAAATGTAGGGACTAAAGATGAAATCAGAGCAAACCACAGGGACAATCTGAGCACTTTTCTCATAAATCTATACTATATATTAGATTATTTATAAATAAAAAAAACAAACTTATAGTTTATAAACTCATCACATTCATCAATAACATATATTCAAAAATACATTCTATTGTATTTGTGTATTTGGACAAAATGACTAATCAGTGAACCAATTAAACAAATCTAACATAAATTTATTATGTAATTTTAGGGATGTTAGTTAAAAATTTAGATGTAAATTGTCGACTTCGTCGCAACGCGTGAGTTTCCCAACTAGAGAACTATATAATGTTTATCATCAAGGTTTCTCAACTAGATAAAAAAATGTTGAAGTATACTATATATACACACACACACATCGTATATATGATTTTTTAAACGTTTTTAGGTTCCTTTGAATTATGTTTTCGGCCCATATTATCGACTCTGCGGCAACGCACAGGTTCCCGCTATATTGATTAGAATAATCCAAACTTATAAATGAACGTAGCAAATCAATATATGTTATTTGCATTAAATGCATGTGACAATTGTATGGCATGTATCAATATCTTAAGCATCGATGCCTTTGGGTATACTTCAACCTAACTTAACTTCACCTAAGTGATACATCAACTTTTTTTCCTCATTTCATTTTATCTTACTCTAAGGAAATGGTTAATATATTAATACATAACTCATTTAATGCACTTTAACATTGAGTTTTTGTCTAAAAAAGAAAATAATAAGGCCTTTGGGTATACTTTAAACTAACTTAACTCCACCTAAGTGACACATCAACTTTTTTTCCCTACCTTAACATATGGGGTGTTAAAGGTGACATGTCATGTTAACCGACCTTGCATACCATTCCCTTTTTGTGTTAATGGGTGTTAAAAGGATTACTTGTTAACATGTTAACCGAATGTTAAAAGATGGAATTAATTTTCTTTCCTTTTTTAAACAAAAAACCACTAAAAAATCAAGTTATGTGGGGTTAACGGGAGCAGACCATTTCCTTAAGGTAAAGTGAAGTGAGATGTGGAAAAACGGGTGATGTGGCACCTAGGTGGAGTTGAGAAGTGTTAAAGTATACCATAAGGCCTAAGGAAATTGTTTAACATGTTAACATATAACTCATGTAATACACTTTAACACAAGGAGGGAATGGTTTGCAATGTTAGTTAATATGTCATGTCATTGTTAACACTATAGATATACCCCATGCCCTAAAGAACAAATGGATTAAAATCACTGGCAGTGGCCATTTCAAAAGCATTTAATATTACAAATAAATGATATTTTATGAGGTATGACTTTGAATGGAAGACTTTTATGAGGACACTTGAAAAGTGATACAATATAAAACGTATCATATTGGATTCATAGGACTTAATTGGAGTCCCAGACCTATGCCATAAGGCTATTAATATTGGGTGTGGAGGAGGGTAGTCACTTGGGGATAACTTGTTATGTAGACGGCCACGTCATCGGGTGTGGGGAATAGGCCTAGGATGTAGGTGATGAGCCTCTTTATATATACAAGATGTATGTATGTATCTGGGTGTGTGTTGGATAAGGAAAAGAGACGATTGTCACAAGCGGTAATGGGCCGACGGAGGCGACTGGACGGACATGGTAGGGGAAGTGATGCCGGGCCTCGTCGTGCCAGGGACTTCCTCAGTACCGTTTAGCCTAAGCAAGTCGACTCACAAATTGAGAACACTTCACATCTCTAGGCCGGTTTATAAGATTTGGTCCGAGGATCTCAATAACACATCTAGAGAATATTTTATACTTAGTGGGTCCATATAAAAAATATGGAGACGATCAATGTTCTTGTTACTTGCACTAGTGATCAGGTAGTTGAGATATTGATGAGCGTATCACATAAAATCAAATTGAAGGGTCAAGTTCAAAGATGATGCCGTTATCTTTTAAAAGATCAAACATACTACAAATATCTAAGGTTATTTTGTAGAAATGCTATGATACCTTAAACTATTCCTACCTTTATGATACATAATCTCTTTAACTTTCGGAGTGAAATCATAATATTTTACATAAATTATCTATGTTGATTTAAATGTATTCTTCAACATTTCCTTCCCCATTTTACTTATTGAAAGAACACTTTTTTTTTTTTGGGTTAATAGATTTAAACACCCTCAACTATTGTCATTTGGCCGCTGACACTCTTAACTTTAACTTTGGCTAACACCACTCCCAACTTAACACATGGGTTGTTGTGTCACCCCGTCATTAAATAAACGCTAACTGGGTTAGTTCTTTTTGCTGACATGGCCATTTTGTCCAACGTGGCATGGTGACATGGCCTGTTTTATGAGGTGATGTGTAATTTTTTTATTTTCAAATGTGTATTTTTATTTTTTTTAATCTGATTCAAATTAAAAAGAAAACAAACACATATAAATCAGCCAACATCATCTCCAACATCAGATTTCACCACCGCCAACATCAGCCAACATCATCTCCTTCCCCCTTTCTCACCACCGCCACAATCAACCCATCAACTTCTCCCTTTCTCACCACCGCCACAATCAACCCAACCACCACCTCCTTCTCGGTTACCGGCGACGAAACCTCCGACACCCACACACCCCCAACCACCCTTCAACTCCACCTTCACGTTGCAGATCGGAAGAAAGGGAGCTGGTTCGTCTGACCGGTGCCGTCGATGTCCACCGTCGTCCACCGTTGAGACCATCATCATCGACAATCTCAGAAATAACAGAAAAGTGGTGAAAGGTAGGGATGAGCTCGGTAGCGTCCGGTACCGAAAGAACCGGTACCGAAAATCCCCAAAAGTGGGTATCGGTACCGGTACCGAATATACCCGGTTCGGTACCGGTACCGGTTCGGTATCGGTATTTGAAGGTAAAAACCGGTAAATACCGGGACCGAACCGGTACCGTACCGGACCGGTACCGAACCGGACCAGTACCGAAAATGTCAAAAGTCGGTACCAAAAAAGTACCCGGTCCGGTAAATTCGGTACCGGTACCGGGTCTAATTTGCTCATCCCTAGTGAAGGCGGTTTTTACCGTGATGCTTCGTCAGACAGAATACCCGTGCCGCCGCTGCCACGACTCCGATGCCGTCGGCGGATCGTTGCCCGAAAACGGCGCCTTTGTCGTCGATCTCTTTCCTCGTTCTCTCTATCTTCTCCGATGCCGTCGGCGGATCGTTGCCCGAAAAAGGCGCCTTTAGGTACAAGGGAGTGGTTGTTTGTGGGTTTTTGGTGAAGAGATTGAGTGGTGTGAGTGGTCGGTTGGGTTACCGACGCCGGCAGTCGGTCAGTGTACTGCCGGTCGGACATCGAGAAGGAGAGGGAGATCGAGGTGTAGGTGTTGTTTGGTTGTGTTATTTGGAGTTATAAAGATGGTGAAATAGGTTTACATTACACGTCACACTTGCCATGTTGGATTATATTCTAACCCATTTAGTGTTTATTTAACGACGGGGTGTCATGACAAATAATGTGTTAAGTTCGGAGTGTTGTGAGCCAAAGTCAAAGTTGAGAGTGCCAGCGGCCAAACGCGAATAGTTGGCGGTGATTAGATCCAATAACCCTTTTTTTAAAATGTCGTAGACTTTAGACATCCACCAAATCTACTTCTCATATATTATGTTAACTAGTGAGATATTACACACGTACTGCGGCGGGGTGTTAAACTTTGTGAGGCTCGGTTTCGACAACATGTACACTGGTATTTACCCAACGAAAAAATGTACCGTCAAACGAAAAATTCAAAATTTTATAAAATATCGTATTTAAGAGGTTATAGGAGAAAAAAAAAACTAATTAAGAAATGAAACCTTGAAACAAAGTCGATGGCTTGTAAGCCCTTGCTTCGAAATTTGTATATTATTACGAAAACTCGGTTTCGAATTAAATTTATATCAGATGTTGAGCGAATCGCAGTATAACCTTCAATTTTTATAAACTCTATACTTGAATGAAAGCTAAATTGTCCCTAAAACTAGTTAGAAACATTAAAGTAAGAAAAAAAATAAAGCAAGAATCCAAGTGAAAACAAAAAGAAAATTAAATTAATAAAAAAAAAATCGAAGCAGCACTTGAAATCTTGAATCCAGGTGAAACCAAAATAAAGAAATTAAATTGATTAAAAATGAATAATACTATAATACCAAATTATCATTTATCATATGCACAACCTACATTACATATCTTTTTTTAAGTTAACTTCGTTAGAAATACAACCGGCCCAAAACCAGGCCGATACAAACACAACAGACAATTACATTAATATAAATTTACACAAACTTTTCCAAGTAACATCTTTATGCTTCGACCTATTAGAAAATCAAAAGAAGCCCAACGCCTTCATCTCGTTATTAATATTCTCAATTTTAACCGGTCTATCCGAGAATTTAAACTCATTTCTAGCCTTCCAAATACTCCAACATCCAATCATGATGATTCCTTGAACCGCTTCTTTCCTTAGATCCAAAAACCCAACGATATTATGCTGCTCAAGGAGGTCCCTAAAAGAGAACGCATAAATACTAGGCATTTTACACCATGTGCTAACATGTTGCCACACAGTGCGGCCACCAAACACGACATAAAGAGGTGTTTCACCGTTTCATCTCCAAAGTAGCGCAAAGGGCATCTTCAATCGGAATGTTCCTTTTTTCTTTATATAAAGCCCCTAAAAAAGTTGAAAAATACACTAGTATTCACACACCCAAACATTAAAAAATACAGTGATGAATAATTTAAGCTAAATAGCCTAGCACTACTCACACAAAATTACTAATTATATGATAGATAATATAGATAATGTTAACTAGAGACTAATTATATTATAGATAATATAGATAATGTTAACTAGAGACTAGCAGTCACATTGTTTGAAAGATAACACTTTGCTACACTTTCGTAAAAGAATATATTCATAGTGACAAGATCTTTAAATAATATCCATATGTTTAGTGGTGACTTTCTTTATTGGAAATTGAGTAGAGGATACTTGATTAGTCGTAAAACTTTTGTTTGCCATGATCCATTACTACCAACTAAACACAACCAAGTACCAACAATGACTAATCTTGATTTTTTTAGCCATGACGTTCGATTGACATCAAAATTAGTCAATCATTTGCTTGATAAAAAGATTTTACTTTTTAAAAGTTGATTTTATTCTTTTAAGAAATAAAACATGTTATAATCATTCACACCTTAATTTTTTTTTTTTTTTTTTTTTTTTTGTTAGGTCATGAAAAAGAAACATGTTAACATTTTATACGATTAGTAGATTAAAGTTTTATATTATTTTATAGGGTGGAGATATAATAGGAAGTTTATTTCGCTAGGAAGGATAGGAAGTAATCATAACCGTCCAATTGCACAATATACGGTCAAGATCAAAATCAAATTAAAAACTGTCATTTAAACACGCTCTCCGGAGTTTCAGGGGTATTATCGTCAAATTTCAAAATAACCGCCGTTGATTATACACAGAAACGCTTCGAAACAAAGTGCATTACGTTTTACACTTCCATTGAACGATCAAACACATACAGAAATTTGAGAAAATCATACTCCATTGAAGTTCATGGCGTCGTCGAGAGATAATTTGAAGGTTTACATTCGAGTTACTCAAAACAAATCAGTCTCTGAAAACCCTAAATCATCAAAGAAGCTAAAAACATCAACAGCTGAAGAGAACATTGATGAACAAGAAAATATTAGCCGAAAATCAACAATCAAACAACAAAGAACTAGAAAACGCAAAGATATTTCAGACAATGGTATATTTATCTATTTTTTGCTCTTTAACTGAATTCATGTTACGTTTTATGAAGTACAATAGACCTAATATATCATATCCGTTCCGAAAAATAGTTAATGAGTAATATTATCCCCTATCTTTACATTTTTGTTACCACAGACTATATTGCGTTTTATGTTAAAACTATGATCTAAGATACTAATGCTTCTTACGGGATTTATATATTGTGAATTAATGCGTTTTACCTAAATAAATTTGCAGAAACAATGAGATTATTATTATGATAATTGTAATCGAATTTTACTACATTGCGTTTTATCTTTGAATTTGCTGAGATACATGTGTTGTTAACTATTGCGTTTTATATTAATATAAATAAAAAAACAAAATGAGATTATGTAATGTTAATTTGGTGTGTTAAATAATATGATGTAAAGTATTGCGTTTTATCTTAAACCTGTGAATTACTGCTTTTTATCTTTATAGTGTTAGCTAATGCGTTTTATCATTAATTTCTTAATTGACATTGTTGACTAATGCGTTTTACATTAATAAATCATAAAAAACAAAATGAGATTATTTAATGTTAATTTGGTGTGTTAAATAATATGATGTAAAGTATTGCGTTTTATCTTAAACCTGTGTGAATCACTGCTTTTTATCTTTATGGTGTTAGCTAGAGAGTTTTATCATAAATTTGTTAATTGACATTGTTGACTAATGCGTTTTACATTAATAAATCATAAAAAACAAATGAGATTATGTAATGTTAATTTGGTTTGTTAAATAATATGATGTAAAGTATTGCGTTTTATCTTAAACCTGTGAATCACTGCTTTTAACTTTATGGTGTTAGCTAATGCGTTTTATCATAAATTTGTTAATTGACATTGTTTCATTATTCTATTTAAAGTTAAAAAACAAGAGGAAAAACAACAACAGGAAAAACAAAAAAGGCGAAGAAAGAAAGTGGTGATAGAATCATCAGAAGAAACAGTTTCTGATTCAATGGATGAAAAATCTAGTCGAGCAATTGTTCTGCATACTTCCAATCAACAACAAGTAAATTCAGGTAACATAAAACGCATTTAACATATTTCATGAAAAAAATATATGTTTTTAACACAATTCATTGTATCAGATGATGATTTTGTTGATCCACAACCAAGAGTTAACCTGACAAAAAATCAAAAGAAGGAAAAGGCAGAATCAAAACCAAAGAGATCACAGAGGAAAGATAAAACAAAAGAACAACCAGAACAACAACCATATTATGATTACGACGGAAAAAAAATTAACATTAGATGTGCAGTCAATAATCTAAAAGATTATATTGAAGGTTTGTCAAAAGAGCAAAGGAATGTTGTTAGAGAAATAGGGTTTGAGAGCATACTAAAATTCAAGCTGCATTCAGTTCCACGGAAATTCGGTTATTGGCTGGTAAAAAACTTTGATGCTGAAAATGATGAGATAAATATTGGAGATGAAAAGATTAAGATCACAGCTGAATTCATCCAAAAGGTATTTCAAATACCAAATGGAAAAACAGAGATTGTGGAAAAACTGAGACCAAAAGACACTGATCTTATAATTAAATTCTGGCGCGGTCAATTCCCCAAAGATATTTTGCAAAGAATGTATGCGCACAACTTGATTACTTATTTAAAATCAAGAAATGAGCTTGGAAGATTGTTCAAACTGAATTTCTTGGTTATTTTTTTTACGATCATGGCGGAGGCAATGCAGAGTAGTAATGTTAATCAAAGATTCCTGCCATCAATGAAAAGTGACAAAAAAACCCAGAATTTTAATTGGTGTGAATATATGCTGACCGTTTTAAAGCGTACAAGAAGACAATGGCCTGGAAATGAGAAGCTCTTCAATGGACCTATTGCATTGTTAGCGGTATGAAATCTGATCTTTCATTATTGCTACATATTTGCTGAATGTTTGTTTAGGCTGCTTGTTTATATTATTTGTTTGTTTAAAACTAGACTTTATAAAACGCAATTTATATTTTAAAACGCAATTATCTTTCATTTTTGTTTATTTAAGTTATTTGTTTCTTTAAAACTCTTCTTTGCTTGAGTAAAACGCAATGTTTTTGTAAAACGCAATATATTTAAAGTTACAAAACAATAGTTTTTTAATTTGTTTACAATGATTTATATTTTAAAACGCAACAAATTATGAATTTATTATTTATCTAAAACGCAATGAATCATACAGATACTATATGCATACAAAAAACAAGGATTTGATGATACTGAAAACACTGAAGAGTTCTCACTTTATAAAACGCAATGTATATTTTAAAACGCAATTATCTTTCATTTTTGTTTATTTAAGTTATTTGTTTCTTTAAAACTCTTCTTTGCTTGAGTAAAACGCAATGTTTTTGTAAAACGCAATATATTTAAAGTTACAAAACAATAGTTTTTTAATTTGTTTACAATGATTTATATTTTAAAACGCAACAAATTATGAATTTATTATTTATCTAAAACGCAATGAATCATACAGATACTATATGCATACAAAAAACAAGGATTTGATGATACTGAAAACACTGAAGAGTTCTCACTTGATAAAATTGATTCTACAACATTACAAGAATTTGAAGATGAATTGGAAATTGCTGCACAAAATGACGGCAGATGTCTTGTAAATGATAAAGTTAAAAAAGTCAGAAAGACTAAACAAAAAAAGAAAGATGAAAAGAATGAATTTTATGTTTATCCAAGTGAATCCGAGAATGAAAACGAAGAAATTTTTGAAGATGAATCTGAAGAAAAACATGAAGACGATGCTGAAGAACAACCAATCTCCTTACTTAAAGCTGCAACAGACTGGATTGATCAAGAGAATCAAGAGAATGTTCAAAACAGCCAAATTATAACAAATGAAACTGAGAAAACAAATACAGAAAGTGGAGGATCATGGGGGCAATTCTTCATTAAACCATCAGTAGGAAATAAAGATAAAATGTGGGTAGACAGTCAAAGCCGACTGCGTAATTTCATACCATCACAAAATCAAAGTGAAGGTCTTTCTGACATTCATTCAACAAAAAGTGGCGATGAAAATATGAAGAACATTAAAGATAAAAAATCACATGAAGAATATCTTGTGACTGCTTTGGATCAACATTTTAAAGGAATTGAAGAAGTTTTCGAAAGCATTCAATCACGCATAGATGAGATTGTGGAGGAAAATCCAACGAGTGAAGCTCTTCATAACAAAGTTAACGAATGGGTGTCATTGATTGAAAAATTCCACCATCAAGCAAAAAAGCACCAGAAAGTTAATATTGATTCAACTATGATTGAAACACCATCAAGATTTCTAAATTTGAGCCAAAATGAAGACACTGAAAATCAAATCATTTCAACACCATTGATTGTAAAACGCAATGATGATGATACAAAACACAATGAGGATAGCTCACCTCTAGTTCAATCATCCAATCCAGAAACAATCAGTGAGAATGAACCTGCATCTGTTCTGCAAACACACATTGAAAAACCTTCAATGGTACAATCATCATTTAGCGAAGAAACTCCATCATTAATGTTGGAGATTATCAAAAAGACAGATGAAGAAGAAAAAAAATCAAATCTAAAGAAATTTAATGATGATGAGGTACCATCCTTTGATTTGAAAATTTCTCAGTTGCCTTCAAATGTTGATGAAAATGAAGTTGAAGTTGATGCTACTGGACACGGTGAACAAACCGAAATTCAAGCGGAATCTGAAAAAAAAACAATCGAACAAGATGTTCAAATTACTGGAATACAAACAATGTTTGATAGAATTGAAGAACAGGATACTGAAAAGGAAATCAGTGATCTACTTCAAAACACATCATTCCTACACCCACAAGAAGATCAGTATAAAACACCTGCAAAATCAGTTCATCAAGAACAACCAACAACTGATATAAGCAAAACAGAAGAAATAATCACAAAGATGGTACGACCAGATCGAGAGAAAAATGTTCCTGAAGTATTTTGTTCACCATATTATCTAAGACAAGTAGCAATGAAGGAATCAAGAACAGCACACGAAAACAACATATCGGGATATGCGTTCCATGCAAAAGGAGAAATGATGTAAAAATTCATTTATATACACTAAAACAAAAAAACAAAAATCAAAATATTATAATTTAATTATTATTATTATATTTTTTTTGCAGGGATATTCTCTTTGAAATTAAAGAACATGCATTTCTATATAGATATGCTGCTGAAACAATGAGGCCAGGATTGGAAATCACCGGAGAAGTAATCAATTGTTGGTCTTATATTTTGAATGAAGAAGAAAAAAGAAGATCAAAAGACAACAAATCTCCACGATTTTTCTGTACTATTCGAATGCTGGTATGATATTTAAAACGCAATTTTTCTTATTCGTATAATGAAGAATTTTGAAGTTTGATTGAATTATGTTTTATAAAACGCAATAGAATTTTTATTTCTTTAATAAAACGCAATGATTTCTTTGTTTGAATGATGTTTTATAAAACGCAGCTGTATGTTTTATTAACTTCATAAAACGCAGCTCTATGTTTATTTACCTTCATAAAACGCAATAATATGTTAATTTGTTCTATTTTATACAGGCTTTACCAAATTGTGACAAGGAAGAATTTGAAAATAAAGGAAAGATGATAAAAGCATTCACAATGAACATAGAAAAAATTCTTCAAGGTGCAAAGCTAAAAAGCATAAAGGATTTTAAAATTATCCTTGTCCCGATTCTCCATATACAGCATTTCTTTGTTATATCTTTCAATCTTGAAGAGAAACAAATATTCATCATTGACAACATTGCGAAAGAAGAAACAAATGAATCTAAATATGGAAATGTCCCTGAAAATACAGTAAGTATTCTTAATTATCCTTTTAAAACACAAATATAAACCACCTAATCTTTTTGTTTTGTTTTTTGTTTTTTTTTTCTATAGAGGGATGCTTTGGCAGCTTACCTTAAATCTGTTGGACATGAAAAAGCAGATGATATAAAGGGAATAATCCCTGTTAGAATGCAGATGAAATGGAGGACACAACATAATGGCATTGATTGTGGTATATTCACAATGCGTCATATGGAATGTTATAAAGGAGAACCGGTCGAAAAATGGGATTGTGGGTTTAACGTGGAATATGAAGTACCTGCAAATATCAAGAAGGTTAAAAACAAAAAACCAGTCAACAAGCAGACCGCACAACTTGAAGATTTAAGAAGAAAGTTCATCGCAAAGATATTATTGCACGAAATCAACGAACAAAGAGATTATGTTATTGAAGACTCAAAGACGTTTCGAGACCTCAGTGCGAAACTTAAAAAACAATCTTATGAAACTAGTTTAGATAGGATTAAAGACAGGCTTGCTCTTGCTGGTTTACTTTGATTTTGAAATGATACTTATTATAAAACGCAATGTTTTTTCATTTATCTTGGTTTTTATATAAATCATTATTTTCTTGATCATGCTAGTTACTTTGAGTTAAAAATGCTACTTACTATAAAACGCAATGTTTTTTATTTTAAAATATCAGTTATTTTTTTGTTATCTTAAAACGCAATATGTATCATTTAAAAATATTAAATCATTATTTTGTAAACAATTTATACAATTATATAAAATTTATAAAACGCAACATTTTAATATATGCTATTGTCTTTTTAAATTATTACAATGTATTAAAATGCTAAAAACTATAAAACGCAATATTTTTTCTAATTATTCTTTTCCAAACATATAACGCAATATATTTATAACGCATTGATTTTTTTTTTTAAAATTTATAAAATACAAAAAACAAATAAAATAAACTGATATCTTAATGACAAGAAATGATTAGACCAAAAGCCTTAAAAAGCCTTTTAGATTCCTGATATAAATACTGTATATATGATGGAAATATCAATTAAAAGAAAAAAATAAAAAATAATCATTATTATTATTAAGACAAATTGATTCAAATTCCTCTACCAGTAGATTATATAAGAACAGAAACCCTAAACTATTTTCACATTTCTCTCATCATACACCAAAAAACACCAAAATACCCAACACACACAAACCCTAAAATGGATAATCAACAACTATCAGTTTGGTGGGTTAAAAGAGGCAATTTCTTTCTTCAATTCCTTGATGGAAAAAAAATAAAATACCATTCCGTTGCTTCTGTCCTTCAAAACTGCAATGAAAATGTTTTGAAAAGGATGAACGAAATAGGTATACCACCTTCTTGTTACACAGATCAAACAGCCGCACTGTTCAGAATTCTACACAAAAGATATGGTAATCCGAATCAAACAGAAACTGAAGATGCCCAGGTTACATCTTGGGAGTTCATTGAAGAAACTTTCAAAGTTTCAGTGACTTGGGACGATGGTGAGGTGGAGATGTATGACCCAAAGGACATATCTACCAGTGAGGATATAAGTTTTTTGAAGCACTTATCCGAAATACCAATCATCAACAACTCTGCTAGCAAATTTGCAGAGAAGCTTCAAAACGCAGTACTCTCACAGGTTGAACTTTGGGTTGAATCTGAAAGTGATGAAGAAATCCCTGATGGAAGCTTAGGGTTTTCATCCGATGAAGAAACAAACTTTGATCCATGAAGCTGATCATGCTAGTTATTTTTGTTATTTTTGTTGCTTGAAAAAATCATCTTTGTTTAGAACTATCATTATCTATATAACGCAATGTTTATTATATCTACTTGAATTTCTTGTTTAATTTTATGTTTAATATGTGTTACAATAAAACGCAATAATAAAAAAAAACATATTAAAGTATATTGTTCTATCTATAAAACGAAATAACAATATACTGTTATCATAAAACGCAACTTTCCAAAAAAAGCTGTCATGTGATTTTGAAATCCCTTTTGGAATCTTAGTGTTGTCATCATTTCGTGTTTAATTTGTTCTATGATCTATGTTACAATAAAACGCATTAATCAAAAAATACAATTTAAATTATATTGTTCATGTATAAAACGCAATTACAATATATTGTTGGTATGATAAAACGCAATTAACCAAAACATACTGATAAATATGATGGATATTATAAAACTCAGTAATAAAATGAGATGAAACATATACATCATAAAACGCAATGACAAATTTTTTTTTACTTATTGATATCTGATTTTGTCAGAATTTCTATACATAATTACATTGCATTGCTAGAACCTATAGCATTAGAAGAAACCTTATCTTTACATGTGCGACTGTTATGTCCTTTTTCACCACATACACGGCACGATTTCTGGATCTTTGATGATTTCTGAATTGCAATCTCACGATTTGACTTGATCCTTTTTTGTACACCGCATCCTTTGGTCCTTGTTTTGATCGGCACACGAATAATAGAATCTGATTTTTCTATGTTCCCTCCAATTTCAGCAAATCTTTCTTTGCGACTAGGAGGCGGCGCAGCAACCATAACCTCATCCGCTTTATCAATATAACTTTTAATATGATCCCTGTAACGACACAACTCATCTATATCGCCAACCAGCCTATTAACCACATACTCATTTGCAACAACGATTTCTCTATAAACTTTATCAATTTCACTATTCCTACCAATTTCATCAAACCGAATATTTGAATGATTTGATCCAACAGAAACAACATCTCTCATCCATCTTCTATGAACATATCTTCTAGGAAACTCATTTATATCATCATACCGTAAAACGTAAAATATATGCCGGCATAATATACCAAATTGTTCAAACCGTTTGCAAGAACAACTTATTGTTAATCCATCTTCTTGTTTGCTGTATTGCACCTGTAAATAAGATTAAAAAGCTATATAAAATTAGTGAAATTAAATATAAAACGCAATGAATCTTAATTATAATACAGATAAAACTATATTTTCATATAATGATAAAACGCAATGAATGATGGAATAATAAAACGCAATAGATATTTAAAAATATATAAATTTAAAAAATACCTTCAAAAAAGATGTGCATGGCTGTCTGAAATCCTTTATTTCAAAATATTGAACATCACCCACAATATCAAGAGACTTTGACATACACTTTGTAATGGCAGCATCAATTTCAATCTGAATATCCTTAAAAATTGTTTTGGTGTATATTTCTGATGCTTGTTTCTCCAATACAAAGTCACTCCAGGGCTTAGACTCAATATACCTTGTATCATGATCATTCCTCCTATGCTCATGCCTTTGAATATCCATTGCAGTCTCAAAATGAGTGAAAAATTCAACAAGTGTACATCTTGGATTGCAAATCTGACCAAAGAAGTAATTCTCGCTTTCACATCTCGAAGTAGTACGCATAAGACCAGCCAAATCCTCTCCATGGTAATAAGCAGGAATCCAGTCAAATCGAAGATCGTACATATCTTTTAACCACTCATGATTTTCCAATCCAAAAGTAGACATTATTGAATGCCACTCAGTTTCAAAATCTTCTGGACTAATAGTATCATTCCAAACAACATGAGTCATTCTTGTATTAAAATCAGTGTTTGCAGACAAAACAGGACCAACCTGAATAAAAAAGTAATAATATTATAAAACATAAAACGCAATAATTTAAAAACAATATATTGAAAATGATAAACATAATGAATTGATGGTAAAACGCAATTGTTTTGTAATTCTATTGATAAAAATATTTGGTGATCTTATTGTATAATACATAAAACGCAATAATAAAACAATTAAAATTTCAGTTTGTTATATCATAAAACGCAGTTAATACCTTTGTCTTCAATTTCTCCCATATGTGCCACATACATAACCTATGCCTACTTCTTGAAAGTACATCCTTAATAGCTCTCTTCATTGCAGCATCTTGATCAGTAACAACAACTTTAGGCTCACTTCCAAAAGCATTAACAAAACACCTTAAAAGCCATCTATAAGAATCTGCAGTCTCCGAACCAAGTAATGCACCACCAAATGTGACATTCCTATAATGATTATCAATACCAGTAAATGGAACAAAAACCAAATCATACCTGCATAAAAAACAAATTAAAAAAGCATTAGAAATTAGAACAGAATGTATAACGCAATAGAATATATAACGCAATAAATGAAAAAAAACTTACTTGTTTGATTTATAAGTAGCATCAAAACCAAATATGTCACCAAAAACTGTATAATTTTTTTTTTGATTGCTCATCAGCCCAGAAAAGCCCTTTCAATCTTCTATCTTCACCAATAACATAATCACATGTGAAACCCGGACAGCATTCTTTCTTCCTAATAAGACGCCTAACTACCATTTCTGCATCATACTCTCCGATATAAAGATTCAAATCCCTTCTATAATTCTTACAATCAACTTTACTAGCACCAACTTCACCAAAACCACCATACATTGTTTTCATAATATTGAATGCTTTAACAGGTCCAATATTGATTGCTGACAATCCAGATATAAAACTTTCTTTCACATAATCGATACTTCGTGCAGCCGGCAAGAAATGAATATCTTCATCTTCCACAAAGATATGATTATGTTCTTCTTCAAAGTAGTAGATTTTATACATATTATTGTTCTCTAATATTAATTTCACATGAGCATTGCATCCAACTCTTTTTGAACCTCTATTACGTCTAACAATCTTTTTACTATTCTCAACTGAACCAGAATCTATTTCTTTGCTAACATGAAATCCTTCTTTTGAACAGACAATATATCTTATTTTCACTAAACCATCACCATTTGTCCAAGAGGTATTTTTTTCTTGCAGAAAAACCTGCAGCAAGTGCATATCTCTGATAAAACGCAAAAGCCTCATCAAATGACTTAAAAAACATTCCAACAGCAGGTGTAATGGATCCACTGACTTTAGGTTTGAAAAACTTTCTTCCACTGTTTATGCATACACGTTCCTCCCACTTGGAAATGTTATCTGAAACAATTAAAAAAAACTTTAAAACGCAATTCATCTTACATAATAATGTTTTTATTGATAAACCAAAAAATATATTAATAAAAATTTAAAATTCAAACATTTAAAGTTTATATATAGACTAATATGGATAAAAAGCATAAAAAGCAACAGCTTCAGTAAAACGCATCATATGATCTGAAACACTTAACAAATAATCATAAAACGCAATACATCCTATATAATAATGTGTTTAATATTAAATCATAAAAATAAGTTAAAAATAATATATGAAATACAAACCTTTAAGGTTTGTATATGAACTATTATCTAAAAAATCATAAAACGCAATACATTCAGTAAAACGCATAAAATGATGAATAAACAAAACATTGTACAACAATAACAGTTATAGACAGTTAAAGCTTTATATAACATAAAAATAAAAGTTTTATATTCATACAATTTAATTAATATCATAAAACGCAACTCTTCACTAAAACGCAATAAATGATGAAGAAAAAAAACAAACAAATTATGTTTAATTATACAACAATAACTATTAAACTTATGAAAAATCAAATATTACTTACAGAACCACGAATTATAAAACGTAAAACAAAGAAATTCAGAAAAAATAACAAAATTTTACTCCGAATTGAAGCTAAACATACCAGCAGAGTTTGAAGAAGACATTGAAGTTATCGAATTGACGAACGATACAAGATTAATGTTTGAAAAGAGATGAATTTGCAATCGACGGTGATTTAGGGTTACAGAACCTTCAATTATGTTATGAGAGTGATGAACTAAGAAAAGAAGTAACAGAATCTGTAATTGAATTAGAACGAAGATATGATAATGTAAAAAGACGAAAATGCCACCGCGTACAAAAATTTAAAAAAATATGATGAACGGCTAAGATTACTTCCTATACTTCCTAGCCAAAATAAACTTCCTATTTGATCTTTACCCTTATTTTATAATATAGGTTGTGTTAATGTTAGCTAGCTTTACTATAAGAGGCGTCACACTCACTTTTCTTATTGAAAAGAACACGATTCTCTACCTTCTTTTGTTAATATTTCCGTATAAAGGGGGACATTAGGAGAATGCATTGAATTCATAACTTCCTAGACGATACATGATGTCTTATCTTGACAAAAGAAACATTGTGAACTTTTCTATTAACCAAAATTGTAAAATATTATATAAATATGAAGTGATGGTCTAATAAGCCGACTCAATTGACTATATGGTGCGATACAAATATGTGTGAGTATATATACAAACATACACACATTTTTTTTTTTTTTTTTTGAGGATGTCTGTATTTCTGTGTAATTGAAAATTGAAAACACTCATATACTTGGGAATCAAATTATGAATCACCTTTTAAAACTTTAAATCATATTTTAATGGATGACTGAGATCTATCTTCTAGTATGTCTCTTGCACTCCATGAATTGTGATGGTAGAAAACGACCTTGCTAAAGAGAGGGAATTTGTACCCTAAAACACTTGGTGTGCATATGATCATAGCATCTTATTATTAATATACACATTGTAGAGCACTTTATACATGCGTATTTTTAATAAAGTACATTGAAAACTATAATATTTAATTTATAAAGATGAAAAACACTAATCTCACTACAAGAATCATAAAAATAACAATCGTAATTCTTATATTATAACACCAAACTATATTAAAACATATGACTTCTATAGTACATGACATCACACTCATATATTAAAGTTCTTTCTTGACTTAAACAAGATGTTACGTGACATTATACGACATAATATCTATCAAGTCACAGTTAACCGACAAAAAATTATACTTACGCTCGCGTCATGTATCAATCAGTTTCTTTTACCTATGAGATATGGATATGGCAACACAATTTTTTTAGCTTTTTTTTATGAGATATGGATATGGCAACACAAATTTTTGTAGCTATCCAACCATCTACAAATATATTGAAAGGCACATTCATTAAATGTTTAAACTCAAATTGTGTATCACTAAAACCGAAATTGTATACTTTAACACAATTTGTGTAACTTTGACACCTAACCATATTAGGTAAATTTAAATATTCTCAAATACCATCACATGGAGTGTTGATGTTTTAATAGCTAATAAAACCAAACCTCACGTAACAAACCATCAAATTTTATTTCTTATATTTTTTAATATTTTTTTTCTTTAAAAAAATGAAAATCTAATCACCACAATTTTTTCAATTATTGAGTCCACTAAAACCAAAGCTCTTTCATACCTTTATCATATAAAAAAGCTAACAACAATCATTAAAATAAGAGTAAATTACAAGTTTTGTCCTTTATGTTTGTAGCAAATTGCAGGCGCTGTCCTTTACCTTTAAATTTGACGAGTTTTGTCCTTAACGTTTCAAAATCTTACATGTTATGTCCTTTAGCCCTAACTCAGTTTATTTTTTAAGTTAAGTTAGATCATGTGCAACACACATGAGGGCAATTCAGTCTTTTCACTGCTATTTTCATTTTCCACATTTATATTCAGGTTAATTCTGAAAATCCATACCCTCTCTCTCTCTTTGAATCTCTTTCTCACACTAACAACTCCCAAACACCAGCACCGCCTGACATCACCATCATCAAACACCCCTATTCAGATCGACAAATGGGCCGCAGAGATACGTGATCCGCATAAAGCGATTCGTTAGGGTTTGTTATTAATTGTGACTTTTGTTGTGGGCGAATGCCCATATCGAATTCATTAAACAACTTATTAAAAGTATTTGGATCAGCTGTTGTGAAATCAGGAGCCACAACCAGATGCAAATCGAGTCTACGGATGCGGATGGCAAGATAAATGGGTACCTACTCGCCGCTGATTTGTTGATGCTTCTTTGGATGTGTTGGGTTATGTCTTGGAGTTCTAGAAACCGAGAGATGGTGAGAAAGGAAATGTGATGTTAGGTCTTCCGGATGTGAATAATTTGGTGTTGTCTGTTGTTTCGTTGTGTGTTGAAGGTGGTGCTGAGTTGAATGTATGGGATGAAGGTATTTTGGGGTCTGATAATACAAATTCTGATAGGGAAGCTTCATGTGTAGGTATTGAAAACGGTGCCGAACCTTTCAGAATGTTTGGTGCAGTTAGTTCATTCGAGAATTTCTCAACAGGTACTTCTATTCTTTCTAAGGATGTTATTGTCATCTTCATCTTTTGAGTCTGAAAAAATGGGGAAAAGATGAGAGAGATAGTGGAGATGAAGAAGAGAGAGAATATGGTGTGAGTTTTTAATTAATATCTTATTCTTTAATTCTTTTATTATTTAGTCCTTTAATATAAGTTATTTATTCAATAGTCCCTGGAGAGGTAAAATGACAAAAATACCCTAATGTGTAAGACACATGATCATATTTAACAAAAAAATCTGACTGAGTTAGGGCTAAAGGACATAACATGCAAGATTTTGAAACGTTAAGGACAAAACTCGTCAAATTTAAAGGTAAAGAACAGCGCTTGCAATTTGCTACAAACATAAAGGACAAAACTTGTAATTTACTCTTAAAATAAAAATAAATACACATAAAAAAGTCTATCACCTAAGACATATCGTGATGATAAGGTGTCTCTCCTCTGCCTTAAAGATGAAGATTTTAAATCCTACAAAATGCATGTATTGGTAATTAATAAGAAAAAAAATCAAAATTAGATTATCTTCCTCTACAAAAAAAAAAAAAAAAAAAAAAAAAAAAAAAAAAAAAAAAAACTGAAACTAAAAAGATTTATTGTTTATCAGGAAAAATAGTTACATTTATACTTGATGCCCATCTTTTCCTTATCTTATTACAACCCACCAAAATTAAAAATTTACAAATTCCTCCTCCACGTATGCTTCCAATAATATCAAGTAAAAACAAGTGTGAAAAGTGAGAACCGTAACGACGCCGTTTACCATCTTCTTCACACGTTTACACTGCATCTTGTAGACAACTGATACTTAATTCCGGTACCGACAACAATCCCGGGAATCGCCGAATTCGGTTTATTCCCGAACGGAATATACGCCGGACACCTTACATGAATATGATACCTCCCGGAAATAAACCTCCCAACTCTCCATCTCACCCGTCCGTTCAACATAATCAACAGATTAATCGAACCGTTCTCTTGATCCTCACTCAACGATTGTCCATTGTACGGTGCCACAGGAACATTCGTACCTAGTTCACACAACATGTAAACAAGATTATGTAAATATACAAATGTTTGTAAAAAAAAAATTAGTTTCAGACAAGCAGTGGTGGATCCAGGGGGGTTTTGGGCCCTCAATTTGAAAAAAAAATGAAAGAAATAGTGGAAATTTTATATGATTTAAAAAAATATTGAAAATTAGTGAAAATCTACCAAAAGAAACCTGCTAAAAAAATTCTTGAATCCGCCATTGCTGACAATGGCATGAAAATCAGGTCCTTAAATTATATATATTTTTATATAAAAGATTAAATTGTATTAAAAAGCTTAAAATATTTAATGAAAATTAATATATACATACAAAATCTTTTTTTTTTCTAAATTTCGGTCAACGGTCACCTGCCCAGCTGGGTGTTTTATCTATACCATACACAAAATGCCGTATCTAGAAAAATCATGTGAACCAAAAAAAGAGATAACGAAATCAAAAAAACGTTAATTTTTTCAAAATTTACACTACTGTCGGAAGTGTCAAAGGACAACGAGGTTACTCCTAGTAACACTATAGGTCCGCCCCTGATTACAGATAAATTATGTAAGAAAGCTGCTGCTAAATACACTCCCTTTTACTAGTTACACCCTTATCTTCTCATATTGTTACGTGTGGGGCCCACAATTTTTCTCTAAAATGAGGGATGTATCAAAGAAAAGGGGTGTATTTAGACAGCTTTGGTAAATATCTATTATTATTAGTATATTATTAGTATAATATAAGTAAGAGACAATAGAAACAATAACAATTACACGTGTTTTATCCGTACCATAAACAAAAGGTGACCAGACGTTGGTGTCATGGTGGCCTTGATAAACCGGCTGGATGCCGGTGAAGTAAGTGATTTGCTGGTTTTTATAGGAAGCGTAAATGTTAAGTTTATCATAGTAAACACCGATTCGAGAGTTGGGGTTGTGGGAGGCGACAGTAACTTGAAAGTTGGAGGATAACAAGATCGGGGCGGAGACGTTGAAGGAGAAGATGGTGGCGTCTTGGAGGGTGAATCTGGGCTTTCTGGGCTGGAGAATGGCCCAAGTGATTAAGAAGGTTAAGAGGACGATGAAGGCCAAGATGAGGAAGAAGGAGCAGAGTTTACGAAGGAGTTTTTGGGATTTGTTTTTGTGGTGGGTGCACTCTTTGACGGACATGGTGGTGGTGGTGGGATGAGATTATTGCTACTAGGTGTAAAGGTTGTGTGGACAGCGAAGTGTGGTTCGCTAGAGAAATGTAGAAGGGTCAAGTGGAGGGTGGGTTTGATTTTATGGGGATTGGGTGTGCTTTAGGAGGTTGTATGGTACAAGTTGGGAATGGCTTGTGTTGTGGAACTTTGTTTGTTTTTGGAACGTTGTTTGTGTTTGCAAAATTACGTTTCACAAGTATTGTTCTTGGAACTTGAACCATTAATAATTCCTAGTCAACTTTTTCATAAAATTTGACAATTAATTTTAAAAAAGTTTCAGGGTTGTATAGGAGTCGAGTCGTGGTAGGTTAGGATCGAAATCGGTCATTACTCGGTGAACCTTCGATTAGTGATCAATCAACGACTAATCGGAATTTAGGCAAGATTTTTACAACCATGCTTGTGACTCATCAAGCCATCTTGTTTATTTAAAAAAAGAGTTAATTCCATTTTCGAATTTCGTCCATGTGGTTTGTTCACTTATATCATTTCAGGCCAATTTTCAAAAATTCACTAGTTTCCACTAGGGGTGTTCATCGAATCGAATAACGAATTTTCGAATTATTCGAAATGAATTATTCGAATTTTTATTTTTTTATCTGAATTCGTATTCGATTCGATTAATATTTGAAACTCGAATACGAACCGAATTCGAATAAATTCGATTTATTTCAACTTCATCCTAAACAATAAATTATTTTACATTTCTTTTCTAAAACTATTACTAATAATTATATTCAACATAAAATATAATAATCTGCAAAATTAATTAACAATCAATATGTCGAAACACCAAAATTTAGAAGATAAGCAGTTGGTTAACAGTAACGATTTAAGTTAGGTAAAAATTTAGAAATAAGTAGTATGGGTTATTTGTCAGTATATTTGTTAATGTTATAAATAATAGAGAAAAGTGCCCAGATAGTCCCTGTGGTTTGGTCTTTTTCACCTTTAGTCCCTGACTTTTCAAAATTACCTCTATAGCCCCAAACTTTTCAATTTTCGTTCCCGGATAGTCCCTGACGCGGATGGGGGTTAGTCTTTGATGTTAAGTAGATGTGAAATTATAAAATTACCCTTACTATTAAAAATAACAACCAAACATTAAAAAAATTTAATTTATTATTTAAAAACAAAAGTGGGCCCTACCTTTTTCCTACCCCTGCCCCACCCCCTCTCCCCTTTGGGCTTTCTCTCTTCCTCTTTCTTTGTCTCTGCAACTTGCAAACACCCAAAAAACAGAGATACCCAACCTTTGATTCATGATACTCTAATGTGATACACGATTCGTGATACTCTCATGTGAGGATCGTGATATAATGATGAACAGATTATGAACTTGATACAGATTTGAACTCGATGCAGGGCTTTCTCTCTTCCTCTTTCTTTGTCTCTACAACTTGCAAACACCCAAAAAACAGAGATACCCAACCTTTGATTCATGATACTCTAATGTGATACTCGATTCGTGATACTCTCATGTGAGGATCGTGATATAATGATGAACAGATTATGAACTTGATACAGATTTGAACTCGATGCACGAAACAGATCTGATGCATTCAAGAACAGATCTGAATCACCTTTCGATCGAATTAGTTCAATTCGAAACGTATAATCTCGAACCAAAACTCAATGCAAAATCAATGTAATATGACTGAAATAGAGAGAATAAAGCGATAGAGAAAGAGAAAGAAAAAGAGGTTGCCGGTGAGTTGTGGCGGGGGTGGTGATGGTGGCGGCGGCGGTGATTGTGGTGGCGGTGGTGTTGATGGCGGCGGTGGTGGTTGTGGAATGGGTGCGTATTGTCCTGCACCTGTTTTGACCCAAGAACTTCAGTCACAGGTCATGAACTCCATAATTCTTTCTACCATAAAAAGGGATGTCGAAAGATGGCTGCAAGTTTGTGAGAGTTTTGTATGCTTTAACAACACTGGGAGCCCCTTGTTCCTTAATATACTTCTTTGCAGCTAAGGTCATGGTGGTGGTGATTCGCTGGATTTGCAGAAATGTGGGGAAGATGAAGAGGGTACGTAGAGGTGGGTCCCACATAAAATCTAAATATTAATTAGAGTAAACTGCCATTTTGGTCCATGAGGTTTGGTCACTTTTACCACTCTAGTACAAAACTCAAACCTTTTAAATCTGGGTCCCTGTGGTTTTACTTTTATTGCCATTTTGGTCCAAAAATGAAATCAGCTCATATTTGGCTAATAAAATCCTGTTATTTTGTACTTTTCCTCAGGGGCAAAACGGTCAATATAATTTTATTATAACACATTATTAATTAAATTAATGAAATTAGCTGATATTTGGCCATTTTGCCCCTGAGGAAAAGGACAAAATAACAGGATTTTATTAGCCAAATATGAACAGATTTCATTTTTGGACCAAAATGGCAATAAAAGTGAAACCACAGGGACCCATATTTAAAAAGTTTGAGTTTTGGACTAAAGTGGCAAAAGTGACCAAACCTGAGGGACCAAAATGGCAGTTTACTCTATTAATTATATTCTTTTAACTTTTAAGTTATTAATGTAACACTAAGGGCATTTTTGTCATTTCACATCCACTTAACACCAAAAACGAACCCCCATCCGTGCCAGGGACTATCCGGGAACGAAAATTGAAAAGTTGGGGGCTATAGAGGTAATTTTAGAAAGTTAGGGACTAAAGGTGAAAAAAGACCAAACCACAGGGACTATTCGGGCACTTTTCTCTAAATGATATACTTATCACTTATGGAGGTTGTTCTTACTTTGTCCAAGTTTGAACTTATATGTGTGTGTATAGAGTATAGAAATATATTTAAAATATATATATATATATATATATATATATATAAATTGAATTCGAATTGAAAATCGAATCGAATTGAAAATCATAAATTCGTAGTCGATTCTAATTCGATTACTGGATTCGAATACGAATCAACTCGAATTCGAACCTTTTTAATCGAATTCGAATCGAATCGAATTTTGAATCCGAATCGAATTCTTAAAACCCCTAGTTTCCACCCTAACATACTGGAAACGTGCCACTTCAGTACAAAAATTAAAACCCAGTTAAGTCAGAAAGGTTAAATAAAGGGTATTATTGTCAATTCATATATCTTTCATTTTCATCTTATTTTATGAATTGACAATAATACCCTTCGTTTAACATGTCTAACTTAACTGGGTTTTAATTTTTGGACTGAAGTGGCACGTTTCCAGTATGTGTGGTGCATTTTTTAAAATTGGTCTGAAATGGTAAAAGTGAACAAACAAGAGAGACGAAAATGGCAGTTAACTGTTTAAAAAATTGATATTTTCACACTTATTGACATATATTAAAACAAAAATTAATTTTTTCACATACCCATAATGCAGAATTTTAAAATGTGTTACATTTTGAGTGTTATATATATATATATATATAAAGTTTCGGCTTTTAACTTAAACAAGTCAACAAGTAGCTTATCTTCGCTCATGCTCATGAGCTCATCTAATTTATAAACGAGCCAATAACGAACAAACTTTTTTCAAACAAGCACGAACTACAAGTTTACTGATTGACACTAAAAATGTCATAACTACTGACAGTTTTACTTTATTATTATTAATCAACTTATGAAACTTTTTGAATTTACATTGAGAAAGATGGTAAACGGGCAACAAATTGTGCTGCTACCCTTTTCTGAATAGCAAAACTAAGTCTTTTAAAAACTACATCCATAGATCTCGGGGTCATAACATTACTATGCATGGCTGTAACGCTCCATATTTTTGTACTTTCCATATTTAGAAAGTGTAATCGTATTTCTATTTTTGGAAACTTGTAACATATAGTATTCGTATTTCGTTTCCAATCTTGTATTCCGAGAACTTGATATAATGAAAATTCATGCTTTATACACACGTGTTATACTTACGATCAATCATTACATACGTGTTTACATGCAAACCAATACTTATTATACGTGCAATTACTCATACATACATTCACGATACATGAATTATACTTACATACGCTTTCCATACTTGAAAACATGTTAAATTACAAAGTTTTAGCATAAAATGATGAACATATAAATGTTCAGCGACTAAAATGCAATAAAACAAAACAATATGATAAATGAGGCGTGGCGCGATGCAACGACAAATCCCATTTAGCTTGGCGTGGCGCCAAGCCCCTTAATCCGCAGAAAATGGTTTCAGCTCCAAGGATTGGCCATTTCATCCACCTCTCTTCTTCCCCAATCATCTTTAAACATTTTTTAACACAAAACCCTACCTCCCCATTATAAAACCAAGCCTCCATCCTCCCATTTTCTCTTTCCTAACTCACTTACACTCTCAAAAACACTCTCAATCTGTTGCAAACACAGGAACAAGACAGAATACTCTAACTCCTAAAGTGAGTTCAAACTCACCTTTCTTCATCTTTTCTTCCACTACAAAGATTGGAACACCTCTGGGAGTGTTTCCACAAGTTTACCATGGTAAACTAAGGTGGAACATCACCATTTTGAAGTCCAAACTTTCTTGCATGAATCTTGTACCTAACTTGTTCCTAAACTCAGCCATGGTTATGGGACTTGTTTATGCTCGATTCTTATGAATTAGAGGTGTAAACACCCTCTAAACTTTCTGTTTTGACAAGGTTTAGAAAACCTACAAGTGTTGAGACCATCCAAGTTTACCATAATTCATATGACAAGAGTTGTGTTTTGGTAAAGGTGTGAACCATGGAAGCCTTGGCTTTCTAAACTTGTTCCACCACCTCACTTGATGTTTTTATTCATGTTCAACTAAGTAGTTTCTTAGACCCAAAGTAAGTTAACCCCGCCTCGCCTCAACATTTGCCATGTTGGTTATGACACGCCCGGGTTGTTCTTATTTGGCTACTTAGTATTGTAATAGAATAGTTGTATTTTACTTTCATTCATGACCAACCGGGTTTACCAACTATGTTGGTAAACTTTGTGCTTTGTTGAATCATACAATGAGGTAGTCATACCTCCATGCTTGACTTCTATGACACTAAATGATAATACATGATGGACATAATATATTCTATATAAAATATAATATACTTAACCGAATTCTTGATGTTAACCGGGTTATGGTTATATGTCACGAATATAGATTATATTATCTTTGTTCTAAATTCCTCGTTTGTGACTTTAATGGGCAAGTTTGGACCCATGAAATCACATAAAAGCTTAGCGTCAAAATGAGTGTTTAAAACAAGATATATTTTCTTATACATACTTTTTATATACTTAAATTCCGACTCCGAATCCTTCACCAAATCCGAATACTCACACACCTCCGTTTCCCCCTTGTATGGTAACCTTGGTGTTCTAAACTCAACGCTCGTCAAACTCTCGGCCGCTAGGAAAGCTTTGAAAAACCGTGAGTGTACATGATCCCTTTCTATTTTAACACTTTTGGGTGCAATACGTGTAACTTATCAAAAACGCACACATACACTTATAAACATGCTTACAAACAAACAATCCAATATACATGCTTGATACGATATACTTGAACTCATACATGATACTTGTTGCTTTATACTTGTCATTAACTTCGTATAAGCCTCCCTTAACATGTATAGCGCTACAGGATTAACGCACTGCCCGTATTCTTGAGGTCACGTTAAGTAAACAAAACAGTCTTATCATTGCTATGATAAGATTACGCTAGGGGGAATCTTTGGGTTGACATTTATAGTTGCATGAGAGTATTGTCATGTTAGGTTTTAGTATCCGAATTTTGCCATGTGGATTCGTTTAAACTCTATACTTATGCTAGTACTTAAATTTGTATGCTCGCCAATACTTTTATGTTGACATGTACTTTAACACGTATTGCAGGAAATTGATGACGATAATGATGAACGGAATTTAGTAGGATGACTAGAAACCCGCTTTAATTTTAGTATTGTTGATGTAATTCGTTTCTTGTTTAAGTGCTGTAACTTTGCTTTCAAACATTGTACTTTGTTTTAGTATGAAATGAAATCTTGATTATTAAACATTGTCACAATTAGCGTTATGAAGTCTTTTGCAATCTCATTTTCATCTCACTCCGATGTTTTTGTTGGAAATTTTGTGAAAATATGAATTTTCACAAATATAGGAAATGTATTTTTCCTAATTTTGGACTAGAAATAAATATAAGAAACTAAGGTGTTTTTATATATTTATTTGTGGGTTGTGTTCTATGTTGGAAGAGCTTCGCAACGAATTAAACTGCGTCCAAAATGAAGCTAAGATGAATGAGATATCGATGCTCAAAGTTTGGTGTTTGAAACGTTGAATGCTGAAAAATTGGGAAAGTGGCACCTTGTCCCACATAGGAGGGGAGTTGAAACTTAAAGGGGTATTTAAGTGGGAAAACTCCATCCTTATTGTTTCACGGAAGCATACACTAAATGTACTCACCAAGGGTACGGAGCACCCTAACTCGCACTCGCACATGCGCGCGCATGGCGTGGGCGATGAGCGCAATGTGGCGCTTTGATGACGCAGTGTGGGCGATGGGCATGACCATGTTGGTCTGCGCGCACTGGCGCATGGCCACTGAAGTGACGCGCGCAGGCACACCAAAGTGAGCTAATACGGCGCGACTGTGTGGCATGATCGTATAGGTTCACTGGTGTCTGGCGCGCGCGTATGAAAGTGCGCCAACCCAGGGCGCGCGCAAGGGTGGTGCAGACCTGCTCGCGCATGAAAGTGAGCCAAACTGGCGCACGCTCGCATGAGTGTTGTAGACCTAGGGCACATGAAAGTGAGCCAAAGTGGTGCGCGCACACCAGAGTGTCTGTCATGCGTGCGCGCGACAGTAGCTTCCAGACTTTAATGACAGAGGAGTTTCATTTCAACATTTAAAACAGACGAGTCAACGGTTTTGACTGAGAATTAAATGACGAATTAAAGTGCATTGAAGACGTTTAATGCAATTTAATTCTCTCCTTTAATTCGTTTTGGCTGTTTCAACTCAGATGATGTATAAATATAACATGTCTTCCACAGCAGAAGACACCAGCTACAACAGCAACATATGCAAACAATTCTCTACTCACTTCTGATCTTGTTCTTACTTTTCTCAAGGTAGGCTTCGGGTCCTCGTGCTAGCTCCGGCAGTACACACTGCTTCGGCTGTTGTACCCTGGGAAACAAAACGAGTTCTCTTAGGAGATTCGGAATTTGTTTTAAGGGCCCTGTGTTAAACACAACCCTCAGTCACTGTTTCTTTCTGTTTCATCTTTAATTCTTGTATTTTAATTATTTCAGTTGTAAAAGTACTGTATTTCTACTTTCTTTTATTTTTGTATTGTAATTGTTGAATAAAACAGTTTTATTTTATTTAATGAACGGCTCCTACAGTTTCCACCATCGGTTGGGGTGTGACAATGACCCTTTGAACTCGACTAAGCTGGTCCACAACCTCTAGCGCCAGGAAACCAAAAGTATCGAATGCAAATGGGATAAACACATGCTGGTTGTCAAGGCACGTTTTCTCATGTTTGGTCACTTTGCCCGAAGCAGCCTGACCCACCGTGAAAGCACTACCCCAAAGCCCACAAGCGGGGGAACCCCCTGTTAGATCTATGTAAGATTAAATATATTATGTTTTAATATTTAATCTAGTAGCCATTATAATCATTTACATAATATAGATCAAAATCCCTAAGAATTCAAATTTTCAGTTATGCTTTCACAACAACAGCTGTCTACAGAGGTTCGAGATCATCATTAACGAGTTGAGACCAAGATTTCGACTCGAGACCATAAGGTCTCGACTCGAAATCCTAAGGGTTTTCTCGAGACCAAGATTTCGACTCGTGACCACAAGGTTTCGACTTGAAATCATAAGGGTTCTCAAATCTTTGCAACTCGAGACTATGATTCCGACTCGAGACCAAGGTTGCGACTCGAGATCTTACTCGAGACCTCATAATTGAGTCGAAACCTTATAAATGAGTCGAGATCTAACTCGAAACCTAAGACTAACTCGATGTCTCAACCTCATTACTTTAGGTTATTTAATGTGAACTAAAATTTGGTTATTAAATAATTGGTTTTGTAAATACTTAGTTAATTAATCAGAATCAGATAATGTTTTACAAAACCAAAATGGCTTAACTTAAATGAGCTTCTGATGTATCATTTATGGCCAAAGCTAATTTGATACATCTACTTATCGTTTAAGTATTACGAAAGCTATGTTAAGTGTGCATTACAAACGTGAATGTCTTAATATCTGGCCAAAGCTGATTTAATTCTTTCATGTATAGCATACTTAACAAGTGCATAACTAAAGTGATTGTCTCATTTCTGGCCAAAGCTGATTTGTCACAATCACTTTGCACACATGCTTAAATGATTACACTTCTGGCCAAAGCTGATTTGTCTTCGTTTAAGTAGAATTTTAACTAAGTCTATTATTTTGATGTTACTAATACAATATCACAGCTTCATAATTAAAGTGGTCATTATTTATGCCTGCCTTAGTATGATATGCCCTTAGATCACATTAGGACTTCTTCCTTAGTATCATAACTTGCTCATCTTATTTCCACTATCAGCACCCAATTGTGGGATTCCACCTTTGACTGGTGATAACTTTGCTGCATGGAAGGATGCTCTCATGCTTACACTTGGATTGTTGGATTTTGATTATGCTCTAAGAGAGAATAAGCCATCGGACCTTACTCCTCAAAAGTACTGCTGCTGAGCAGTTGACTCATGAAAAGTGGACTAGGTGTAACCGCATGTCTCTCACGTTTATGAAGCAGTCCATAAGCAATGCAATCAGAGGAGCTATTCTTGATTCTGAAGATGCTAAAACCTACTTGGCTTCTGTGGAGACACAATTCAAGGGGACGTCTAAAGCACACGCTAGTACCCTTATTCTCAAGCTGGTGACAACTAAGTATGATGGGAGGAGCGGCATTCGCAAGCACATCATGATGATGAATGACAAGGCCAATAAGCTGAAGGGGCTGGAAATGGAAATCAGTGATGGTTTCCTCGTTCATTTCATCATTACTTCGCTTCATTCGTCCTTTGAAGCATTCAAGATCAATTACAACACTTAGAAGGACAAATGGACGATGAGTGAGCTGGTCGCTATGTGCGTACAGGAGGAAGAGCGTACGAGGATGGATCGCACTACTGATGTTGCTAACTTCACCACCTCCAATTCTAAGAAAAGGAAGAACAATCATCAGAGGAATGATGCTTCAAAAGTCCAAAGGCCCAATCCTAATACAAGTGCACCTTCCAGCTCTAAGAACTCCTTAGGCAGAATCCACTGCAAGTTCTATAAAAAGGCAGGGCATATGCAGAAGGAATGCCCTGACTTTAAGGAGTGGCTGGCTAAGAAAGGTAACGATTATTTTATGATACTCGAGTCCTATAATTTAAATGTTCCTGCTAATTCTTGGTAGTTTGATTTTGGTTCTATGGTTCATGTTACCAATTCAACTCAGTGATTCCTTACAATCCGGAAGCTGGAAAGAAACCAAAGAATACTTAAGGTTGGGATGATCGAGAATTAGAAGTGAAGGCCATTGGGACATTACAATTATTTATGAAAACTGGTTTATGTATTAAACTTTATGATACCTTATATGTTCCTGAGGTAACTCGGAACCTTGTATCAGGACCAAAGTTAGACATGGACGGTTTTATTGTTTCCCATGGTCATCGCAAACTCTCTATCCTCTATGATTCTGTTCTTTATGGTACTTGTATTCTGGATGGTGGTCTCTATAGATTAGAACTAGATGATAATTTTTCCAAATCTTTGTTGTCATATAACATTAATGAATCACTCACAAAGATGAAAGAGAAACAAGACTTAGAGACTTCATCCATGTTGAGGCATCAACGTTTAGGCCACATCTCAAGAGAACGATTAAATCGTCTCGTAAAGGATGAAGTCTTACCTCCTCTCGATTTCTTTGATTTTGGAACATGTGTCAAATGTCTTAAAGGTAAAATGACATTAGCGAATAAGAAAGGTGCCACTATGAGCTCTAATTTATTAGAACTCATTCACACTGACCTTAGTGATCCCTACCAAATCGTTGGCATAACAGGACATACTTCATTTATCACTTTCATTGATGATTATTCTCGTTACATGTACTTGTATCTTATTAAGGAGAAGTCTGAATCTTTTACAACTTTTAAAGATTATAAGACTGAAGTTGAAAAGCAATTAGATCGTCAGATTAAAGTTGTGAGATCAGATAGAGGCGGTGAATATTTTGGAAGACATACTGATGTAGGTCAAGCTCTTGGTCCATTTTATGAGTTTTGTAAGGGCTAGGGTATTGTGAACCAATACACCATGCCTGGTACACCTCAGCAAAACGGTGTCGCTGAAAGAAGAAACCGTACCCTTATGAACATGGTGCGCAGTATGTTAGCCAACACTAATTTTCCATTATTCCTCTGGACTGAAGCGTTAAAAGCAGCTGTTCATATACTCAATAGAGTTCCTTCTAAGTCTGTCTCTAAAACTCCTTATGAACTTTGGACAGGAAGGAAACCGAGTCTTAAATATATGAAAGTATGGGGCTGCATTGCTGAAGCAAAACTTTACAATCCTTTCCTAAGGAAACTTGACCCTAAAACAGTCACCTGTTTCTTTATCGGGTGATGTGTGCTACACAGACTATGAAAATTAACTAAGTTAGACTCTCTAAGCTAGACACTACAAAGCTTTAAATTTATAAAACAGACTCTCTAGACCTAAACCACACAACCGGCAAGTGTACCGGTCAATGTAGTATAACCTAAGCAAGTCCGAGTATCGAACCGCAAGACTCTATGTATCACGCAAACTAGACTCTGACAGACGCTGACAGACACGACTCTACTTGTTTTAATTGTTTGGGGGGGGGGTTACTGAAAACTAATGAAATCTATTTTAAACTACTAAATTAACTAGAATTAGACTAGAGACGAATAAAGACTAAGAACTTTTCTTATATGAGAACACGACCACCTAGACAAGAATCCTGGATTGTTTTTAAGAGATTACCAATTAAGTTAAATGCACGAGTTATGGAACCGGGATCTTAAAATACTAAACCTATTAAGAACCAACGAGGCCCCTCGACCCTTCTCAAGGAGAAACCTGTGGAGCTACCTAGGCTGTTAATTTTACCGGTTATTAGATTCCTTCCCAGGTTGTCTAATTATTGTGTAAGTACCCTAATGTTGACCTATTCTTTCCCAAGTTGTAGATCTAGGGTAGTTTGAAGTAATAGATTTGACTTGACAGACTAATAAAACCGACAGGTAAACCAAGACATAACCTTTCCCAAGGCCTATCTAAAGCAATTCGCCGGGTAAGACCTACCAATAGCCCCTCACTTCCCAGTTATTAGGACTAGTAGAACACTAAGACCTAGCAGATTATTATTAATTACTTCTAGGGTTTATTGGCCAATTCTCCCTAAAGAGTGAAGGTTTTCTAACGTGATATAGACACTCACCGAAACCCTAAACTCTAATATGACTCTATGTTGTGATATAGACCGTCACTAAGAATCATATGAAGCAAATAACAATAATAAACCAAATCAAAGCACGCATACACATCAAATCATTAAATCAAACCTCTTACTAAACACAATCACCCATAACAAACGTGCAAATAACGAAAAAGGTAAAATCTTTATACTAATCCATTCATCATAGTCTAGGTGGTTTATGAAATTGGCCAAGCATGTCAAATAAAGAAAACAAATCAAAGTTGTTCAAACAAGAATTCATTGTAACAAAGTTCAACAAAAGTAATCGATAAAACAAGGGATTAGAAAACCCGATTGATTCTTCGATTCTTCAATCTCGACTCGTACCAATGATTCCCTTGCCTTCGGATCTCCAATTGTCTCCCAAGAATGCTCCAAGAAAGCTCCAAAGTCACACCAATTCGTAATTAGGGTTTTCAGTTCAGTTTCTTGGTAAATCAAGTCAAACCCTAAACCCAGAAGTCAAAATCGGTCAATTAGGGACCCTCGCGTGGCGCGGGGGTGGCTAGGCGTCACGCGGCGGCTTCAAATTCAATTTCTTGATTTTTTTTATTCTTTTCCGATTTCCAGCTTCTCCGACACGCGTACGAATCCCGTTTTTCTTCCGAACTGCTCGTTTTTACTCGTTTTTCAACACTTTAAGCTACGGGACCTGAAATCAAAGCTTAACGTCAGCAGTATCATAGTTCTAACCTAAAACAGACTCAAAACGACTGAAAACTGACCAAAATATACACTATAAACATATGTACTTTTCAGTACATCAAACATCCCCACACTTACTCTTTTTTCGTCCTCGAAAAAGAATTATGCAACGGAATCAGAAACAAACAATTACTCGGGTCAAAAATATAGGTATAATTAATTAAAACCAAGATTTGCGTTAGCCACGATTGCGAATATACTTATCCCTTTAAACCCGAATTCAATCCTAATCCCTTATCATGTAAATTTAGTTTAAGTGCGGTCAGTCTGCCTAGGGTCTCACGCTAGAATCTACAGTCCACCTACTCCCAACTCAAGCTTATAGGGCTAAAAGAACGATCATTTGACCAATTCCTAACCGTTTTATACCAAGATAAAGAGAGTTTGAAATCAAATCTATATTTTTTTTTCATCATTTTTTTCATTTTTAACTTGCTTCTTTTTTTTTTTTTTATTCATGAGACTAGACGATGCTTTCCCTAACCCAGCGGTATTCCGACTGTAGAGTCACTATCCCCAATCACAGATTACATAGGTTTCGGTACTTTTATTCGGCAAGTCGATTTCGCACACCCTAGCGGTAATCCTGCTGTAGAGTCGCTATCCCCAGCCCAGACTACATAGGAATGCACTACTTTCATTTAGTTTCTAGCTCACTTTTATTCTATTTTTTTTCTTTTTCAGCGAGATATGACAAAAAACTCTAACTATCTTAGCTTATAACGGCACCCCTTATACTATTTTTGCCGGTTTTAGTTTCCCATATTTCCTAGGCGAGAACCCACTAGCAGACCGACAATTAAGGTATATTAACTCAAAGGGACTTAAAACCAAACCCGGGCCTATCCACATATCCCAAACTAGACGCAAACTCAGTTTATTATAATCTCATATTATTATTATTTGAACCCGAGCAAAAATTTGTTTTTCCTATCACTTTCCGTATTAATTGCAAACTTCTTTTATTTCGAAAGACATTTTCTATTTTTTCAAATTTTTTGGATTTTCAATTTTTTAATTTTTTTGTATTTTTTCTTTTATAATTAAGACTCAATATTTACATGTATCCCATCCCCACACTTAGAGATTGCATTGTCCCTAATGCAAGAACGAAAATACGACTCAACAACTACCTAAAAAAATAAAACTAAATAACTAACTAACTAGACTCGACGACGAAATAAAAATACAACAACAACAAAAAGAAGGAAAACGACTTAACTCAATATGTGAGACTGTCAAAGTGCCAGTCGTTTCCACATAGCCCTCCAATACCGAACGTGCTCAGCAAACAGTACCAAACTCCCTCACACACGAACGGAAAGCGGCTCCAAATCATCAACCTAAAACCAACATAACATACCAAACCAACTACTACAAACGTTCAATGTACCAACATCCCAAGTTCAAAGAAAAAATAAAAACATGTATGCTAGTACAACCATATCGAATCTACCAAAACAGCATAAATAAAAATAAAGATATCAAAGGATATATGCTGCTTCAGTCCATCTACTCCATCACTCCTCATCATCCCCAGAATCCTCCTCCATCTGCTGAGTACCTGAACCGCCGGCCTGCTGCCAACCGAACTGACCACTGTAGGCATACCCACTCTGACCTCCCCACTGGCCATACCCCAGGTACTGACCATACACATACGGGGCCTGCTGGTCGCCTCCATAAACTGGTGGAGGTAATAGTCCGGCAAAAGGCTGTGGTACCGGTGCATTAAGTGCCATACCTGACATCATATATCGGAGCATATCATCCTGCCTGTGGTGGCTCTGCATCACCCACTGCTAGTCCACCCGCATCCTACTGTCCATCTGATCCAACCTCTCCTGTGTGTAGTCAAAAGCCGCCTCGGGGGTGAACGGGTTGGGTCTCGGCGGTCTAACCGGCCATGGTGGAGGGACCGCACGCCTCTCTCGAGGTGCCGGCTGTCGCTGTGGGGGAGCTCCAACCTCATGGTTCCACTCTGGTGGATCAGATTGGGTAAGAATACCCGCCAACTGAAGGTCCAAAACACCCCAACGAACTGTAGGCATACCCACATTCATCTCAGTAAGTTTGTACTTTGTGAGGGCCCGAATGTTCCTTGCCAACCTAGTGATGTAAGGGCCCATATCCAAAGCAGCCCTTTTACCTCCCCGACGAGGCCCATTAAATGACCACGCGAAGAAGCTAGCCAAGTTCCAGTTCCGCTTCTCCACCATACACATCAAGGCAAAAATATCTAGCCAATTTGCCTTGTTTTCCCCCGACTTTCTCGCCACCACAGTCGTCGCTAACATCTTTAAAATATACCTGTAAATCGGGTCACGAACCGATGAGATAAGGTTCGTGTGCGAGAACGACTGTGTCGAGATCGAATCCCAAAATTCACCCAACTCTGTCGGGCCCAAACTCTTCGGCCTATTATAGTTAAACACACCCCGAAGCCCATTCACGAACTCTTCCGTCGCTACCTCTTCCGACGAATACAAACCCAGTGCCACCCCAAATTGGGGTATAGTCATCTCGTACAAATTCCTCCCCAACGAAAATGATACCGCATTAGCTTCAGAAAATGCACCCTCCTTGTGACGGAAGGTACAATGGAACTCTATAGTAAGCTCGGTATATTGCGTGGTATCACACGCATCCATAGCCATCCGCAACCGTGGCCCTAGCAACTCATTGACCCGCTCACTCGCCCCCATACTCTCCAACCATTCCCAATCTATGATCCGATGTTCCAAAGTTTGGGTTACCACATACTTTTTCATCTTAACCCTTTCTTCAGTATCTTCATCAAAGTCTAACATCGGATGATCACTCAACTTGTCAATCTTGGCGTACACTCTCCTATCGTTCCCACGATACTTGATTCTTCTCTTCCTTGGGTTGGACGAGGACCCTGCACCTGACATGATCTGCAAAACAAGACATATTTGACAAGAAAACAATGCAGATTATTAGTACCACGAGCTATTTTTGGTCTTTTTAAATTTTTTAATTTTTTTTGTGTTTTTATAATTTTTTAAAGAAAAAGAAAAACAATAAAGAAATAGCCGTATAGCATTTCGTTCGCGGCTAATTTCGAAAAAAAAATGGGTTACCGTTTACAAAGGCGTAAGTTACACATCCTTCCACCCGAATGGAGATTGAGTACGGGCAGAAAGTTGTGAACTTGTACATGCATATAAGTAAACCCGACACTAGACTCAAACTACTATCCTAAAAACACTTCTAGACTCACGACTCGAACGAACTACGACTCAATGTACACTATCTCCTCCCGGCACTTTAATTGTCCTCAATTAAGCATAAGTGCCAAAATATCCCCACACTTGAGGCGAAAACACGTGAGAGTTGGACATTTTAAACCTTAACATAACATTTGAAGCAACAAAATCTGTTGAGGAAACTAAATTCGTTTGCAAAAATCAGTTCAAAAACTTATTTTTTTTAGCAACAATCCATAGTTATACCCAAACAAACCCGCAAAGCTTAAACATGATGCGTAGTGGTCCAAACATACCCCATAAGTGCCAAACAACCTCAAACAAACCAACCCGAACCATCCGCAGACCCGATTTGTATGTAACATCCAAACCTTACCACCTACATACCACTAACATGACAAAGAGGAGCAAAAATTCTAACTTTAAGACCCGACACTAACCCTAACACCAAGACAAGACTGACCCGACACTAAAACAAGGCAATAAAGCTACCTACTAGTGAGAAATTACAAGAAACATACCTTGGAATCGGATTGAACAAGAAAAATGAGGTCTTGAACTTTTTGCACACGAACTTGCCCAAAATCGTGAAAATGGGGTGAGAAATCGGGTGAAAAAGATGGCTAAGATTGTGGGGAACGTGATTGTGGTGATTTTGGAAGAAAAATGGAGTGATTTGGTGAAAAAACGAGTGAGATATGGTGAAAATGGTGAAATTCGCGTTTTAGGGTTTGGAAAGGGGAAAGGATGGGTTTCAGCGAACAGGTTCAACTTTAAACTGATTTTAAAAGGGCCAGGGGGCGTTGCGTGACGCGACAGGGGGTCACCCAGGCCTCGCGTAACGCGGCGGTGAAGAAAACAATTGTTTTGAACCCTTAACCCCTCGCGTGACGCGAAGGAGCTAGGCGTCGCGCGAGGGTCTGTTTTTGGCAGAATGTTTCGTGAAAAATCCTTGTTCATGCCTTAGAAAAATTTCAAACTCTTTCCTAACCCAACCAAAAACCTCAAAATTTTATCTAAGTGTTTAAAACACTTACCTGGGACCTCTTTTCTCGTGCTTTCTCCGTTCCGTAGCGATGATGAGACCTGCAAAATTCTCAACGACACAAAACACTAACAGAAAAACTACAGAAAAACGCGTTAAAACACAAGAAAAACTCAAACGAAGACTCTTATACAAAGGATACAAACCGTACACTTGGGTTTTCACCCAAAACACTAATTGGTGGCTTTAGGTGGGATTTCGAGAGGAGTGACCTCCTTCTCATCCTTGTTTATTGCTCCTCCAAGGTAGTGCTTCAAACGATGGCCGTTCACCTTCCAACTACGACCATCCTTTTCATCCATGATCTCCACCGCTCCATACGGAAACACGTAATGAACCATAAAAGGTCCCGACCACTTCGATTTCAACTTACCCGCAAAAAGCTTCAACCTTGAGTTGTAAAGAAGCACTTTGTCGCCTTTGCTAAACTCTTTCACTTTCCGCAACCTCTTATCATGCAAAATCTTCGTTTTCTCCTTTATTCCCAACGATCGAGCATATGCCGTATCTCTAAGCTCCTCAAGCTCATGAATTTGGAAGAAACGCTTCCTAGCGGCTTCGGTCATATCTAAGTTAACGGTTTTCAAAGCCCAAAGCGCCCTATGCTCTAACTCGACGGGGAGATGACAAGCTTTCCCGTAGACGATCATGAAAGGTGTAGTTCCTAATGGGGTCTTGTAGGCGGTTCTAAACGCCCACAAAGCATCGTCTAGTTTATCGGTCCAATCTTTCCTATTCTTACCAACGGTTTTCTCTAGGATTCGTTTAATACCGCGGTTCGCATTCTCCACTTGTCCACTCGTTTGTGGATGATATGCGGTAGATAAACGATGAGTGACACCGTAGCGTGCAAGCAACTTCTCCATCAATGCATTGCAAAAGTGAGTGCCACGGTCACTAATTAAGGCTTTAGGAGTCCGAATCGTGAAAAGAGCTTTTTAAGGAAATTCAAAACAACTCGGGCTTCGTTTGTGGGAAGAGCTTGAGCCTCAACCCATTTGGAAACGTAATCGATGGCCACAAGTATGTAACGGTTTCCTTTGGAATTTGGGAAGGGTCCCATGAAATCGATGCCCCAAACATCAAAAACCTCTACTACTTGTATTGGATTTTGAGGCATCTCATCTTTGGCTGAAATGTTGCCGGTTCGCTGACATGCATCACACATCTTCACGAACTCTTCGGCATCTCTAAGGACGGTAGGCCAATAGAAACCACAGTCAAATACCTTTTGGGCGGTGGTGTGGGCACCATGATGCCCTCCCGTAAGGCCTTCATGCACATGCTTGATAATATTCCAACCCTCCTCTCTCGACACACAACGTCTAAGGACTCTATCTCCTCCTATCCTAAAAAGAAACGGATCATCCCACACATATTTCTTCGCCTCACTAAACAATCTCTTCCTTTGTTGATGCGACATCCCTTTCACAACATTGCCACTAGAGAGATAATTTGCTAAATCGCAAAACCAAGGCAATCCCTCTTTTTCGGCCTCAATAAACTCTATAGACTCGTGAGGGAACGTATCTCCAATCTCCTCCTCACGAATCTCTTCCCTCTTGGGATCCTCTAGCCTCGATAAGTGGTCGGCCGCTACGTTCTCGGCCCCTTTCTTGTCCCTAATCTCAATATCAAACTCACTAAGCAAAAGAATCCACCGGATGAGTCGGGGTTTAGCGTCTTTCTTTTGGAAAAGAAAACGCAACGCGGAATGATCGGTGAAAACTATTGTCTTGGACAAAACGAGGTATGAGCGGAATTTATCAAAGGCGAAAACTACGGCTAAAAGTTCTTTCTCCGTGGTAGTGTAGTTTTCTTGAGCGTCATTGAGTGTTTTGCTTGCATAGTAGATGGGGTGGAAGTGCTTATCCTTTCTTTGTCCTAAAACCGCTCCAACGGCATAGTCACTCGCATCGCACATGAGCTCAAAGGGCAAGCTCCAGTCGGGCGAGATAAGAATAGGGGCACTAACCAACTGTTCCTTCAAAAAGTTGAAGGCTTTAAGACACTCCTCGTCAAAGACGAATGGAACATCTTTCTCTAGCAAGCGGGTCATGGGGCGGGTGATTTTCGAAAAATCCCTAATGAAGCGTCTATAGAAGCCCGCGTGCCCTAAAAACTCCTAATCGACTTAACACTCGTGGGTGGAGGCAACCTACTAATGGTATCTATTTTCGCACGATCTACCTCTATACCCGCTCTAGAAATCTTATGCCCTAACACTATACCTTCCGTCACCATGAAGTGACACTTCTCCCAGTTTAGCATAAGCTTCGTCTCTACACATCGCTTTAACATTCTCTCCAAATTCCTCAAACATACCTCAAAAGAATCACCATAAACCGAAAAATCATCCATGAAAACCTCCATGGAATTCTCTAGCATATCCTGAAATATGGCGACCATGCAACGCTGAAAGGTAGCCGGAGCGTTACATAACCCGAATGGCATGCGTCGGTACGCATAGGTGCCGTAAGGGCATGTAAAAGTGGTTTTATCCTGATCCTCCGGTGCAATGGGGATCTGGAAGTAACCGGAAAAGCCGTCTAAGAAACAATAGAATTGTTGACCGGCTAAACGCTCCAACATTTGATCTATGAACGGTAGTGGGAAATGGTCCTTACGGGTGGCATCATTCAACTTTCGGTAGTCGATGCACACGCGCCAACCCGTGACCGTGCGTGAAAGGATGAGCTCGTTCTTTTCGTTCATGAGAACGGTCATCCCCCCCTTCTTGGGGACAACCTGTGTGGGACTAACCCAAGGTGAATCGGAAATGGGATATATCATCCCGGCATCTAAGAGTTTAAGAACCTCCTTTTTCACTACATCTTGCATGTTGGGATTAAGCCTCCTTTGGGGTTGCACCACCGGTTTATAATCATCCTCCATGAGTATCCGGTGGGTGCAATAGGAAGGACTTATGCCCTTAATGTCGGACAACCTCCATGCAATGGCCTCTTTGTTGGCCCTCAACACATCTAACAACCTCCCTTTCTCACTTTCATCTAAAGCGGATGAAATAATAACGGGTAGTTCGGAACCCTCCCCTAAGAAAGCATACTCTAAATGATATGGAAGTACTTTAAGCTCTAAGGGTGGGGGTTGGGTGGTGTCATCATTAACCGCTAGCACATCGGGGATTAACGGAATCCCCTCCTCTAACTCTTCACCTACACTCTCTAACTTCCCTTCCTCCTTCTCTCCTACCACTAGGTCCACTCCACTAATGTACTCTAAGCAATGGTCGACACATGAGATAAATGAGTTCAAAAAGTAGACGGAATGGCAAGGACCACTATAGTCATCCGAACCACTCGGGTGGTCCATAGAACGGTCTATCTCAAAGGTAACTCTCTCCTCACCGACCCTAAGGGTGATCTTACCATCGTAAACATCTATGAGAGCTTTGGCGGTGCGTAAGAAAGGACGACCTAAGATAATGGGCACTCTCTCATCCGCTTCCATGTCTAGAATTACGAAATCGGCGGGAAATACGAATTTGTCTACCTTTACTAACAAGTTCTCCACTATGCCCCTAGGGTACTTAACGAACCGATCGGCTAAAGACAATGTCATTCGGGTAGGTGCAAGCTCTCCTAGGTCTAGTTTCTCATAGAGAGAAAAGGGCATCAAGTTGATACTAGCTCCCAAGTCGGCTAAAGCACGAGTGTTGGTGTTACTACCGAATAGACAAGGGATGGTGAAAATACCCGGGTCGGTAAGCTTTTCGGGAAGCTTATTGAGCACCACGGCGGAACATCCCCCATTCAACGGGACGTTAGACAACTCTCCTAATTTTTCTTTGTTCCTAAGGAGATCCTTTAAAAACTTAGCGTATTTAGGCATCGATTGAAGTGCCTCTATGAACGGGAGGTTAATCTTCAATTGCTTGAAGATGTCTAAAAATTGCCCATATTCCCTTGAGTATTTTTGGTTCTTAAGGCGTGAAGGGAATGGGACATACGCATGGTTCACTAAGGGGGAAGGTCTAACGTCTATTGGGGTTTTCTCAACTCTCTTCTCACTTTGAGACTCACCGGGCTGTGCGGTACTTGCTGGGCTTAGCCTGTTTTGCACTTTGCCGGGAGCCTCCATTTCAATCTCCTCATCTATCACATCTCCTTCCTCATCAACTACTCTCTCCTCAACTCTAGGGCTTCCTACGGTCTTGCCACTACGGGTGGTAATGGCTTTAGCATGGGCATTGGGGTTGGGTTGGGTATTACCCGCGAATTGACCGGGTAACCTCTCTTCTAATTTTCTAGACATATCCCCTACGACTCGCTGAAGGTCTTGGAATGAGGCTTGGTGGTTCTTAAGCATGAGGTCGTGTTCACTAAGGGTCTTTTGGGTAGTTTGGTCCCTCACAACTAGTTGACTCATCATGGACTCCATTCTCTCTAAACTACCCCCTAGATCATAACTTGAACCTTGACCTGTTTGACCTTGGTTATTTGACCCCCCATCCTTGACCTGCCCATTGAACCCTTTGTTAAACTGCCCACCTGAACCCCCACCAAAGAGTGAATTTTGGCTCCTATTTGGGTTTTGAGCCATTTGAAAGCCAGGGGGTCCATTTGAGCGAAAATTGTTATTATTATTAAAGTTATTATTATTATTACGCCAACCCGACCCAAAATTATTGTTATTACCCAAACCGCTAGATTGACCTCTACCGAACCCTCCTCCTACGTAGTCGACCTGCTCCTCACCAACAAGTAATGGACACACATTCGTGTCGTGACCCCCTCGACAAAACTCACATTTGTCTATCTTAGCCCTAATTTCCTTGAGTTCCCTAGACATGTTTTCCAAAACAGAGGCTAAACTAGGATCCATTGTGACATGGTTCACCCCTCGGGCGGGTTTACTAGTAGTGGTGTGGGAATTACCACTTTGATACCTCTGATCGGATCGTGCCTGGGATTGAGACTGAGCAAATGCCTCAAAACGCTCTCTACACTCAGCTACTGTAAGAATACCCATCATGTGCCCCCCCCCCCCCCCGCATTGGTGTCGAACCTCTCACGAGTCTCTTGGGTGAGACCGTTATAAAATTTCTCACATAAAGCCCAATCAGAAAGACCATGCTGGGAGCAACGAGCACAAAGGTTTTGGAAACGCTCCCAAGCAAGGTAGTAAGGCTCGTCGGGCTCCATGCGAAAAGAGTGGATTTGGTCCCTAAGACGTGCGGCTTTGGCGGGCGGGAAATACTTGTTCAAAAAGGCTTGACGAAGCCCCGCCCAAGTGGTAAAAGTACCGGTTGGTTGAGAGTCCAACCAAGTAGCCGCACGGCCGGCTAAAGAGAAGGGGAAAAGCTGTAGGTAAGTGGCATCGTTTGGTGCACCGTGAAGGTTAAAGGTGGCTAGCATGCGGGAGAAACGGTTGATGTGGGCCGGGGCGTCCTCATCGTCCCGACCATGGAATTGGATGGTATTAGTGATGGCTTGCATGGCATATGATGGAATCTGCCATGAGTTGTCATTGACTATGGGTGGGACGGTGATGGGTGAAGCAAGGCCGGTAAAATCCTGAGTGGCCTGCTGGTGGACGGTTTGCCTAGGGTTGGCCATTGGTTCTACGGTTACTGGATTGTTAGAGGTACTAGAAGTAGGGCTTTCGGGTGGGGAAACCTTAGGTGAACGGTTTGGTGAAGGTGGTGGTGTAGGCGGTGGGGTGGGTAACGGGGTGGAGTCGAAATTGGGAAAACGAGAAGAGGATGAAGAAGCAACCTGAGGGCCTTGGGCCAACTGAGATGATGACTGCTTGACTGGTGGTGGTGGCCCGTGCGAGCGCAGATGTGGCATCCACTACAAGCAAAAACCTGAACACAAGAAAAGCAGATAGAAGTTACTACGACTCAAGATGAAAACAAAAGACACAAAACAAAATAAAACATGTAGCACGTATTTGTCAATGAAATCTATCAAAGCTAATGAACGCGATTGCCAAGAGTCCCCGGCAACGGCGCCAAAAACTTGATGTGTGCTAAACAGACTATGAAAATTAACTAAGTTAGACTCTCTAAGCTAGACACTACAAAGCTTTAAATTTATAAAACAGACTCTCTAGACCTAAACCACACAACCGGCAAGTGTACCGGTCAATGTAGTATAACCTAAGCAAGTCCGAGTATCGAACCGCAAGACTCTATGTATCACGCAAACTAGACTCTGACAGACGCTGACAGACACGACTCTACTTGTTTTAATTGTTTGGGGGGGGGGGGTTACTGAAAACTAATGAAATCTATTTTAAACTACTAAATTAACTAGAATTAGACTAGAGACGAATAAAGACTAAGAACTTTTCTTATATGAGAACACGACCACCTAGACAAGAATCCTGGATTGTTTTTAAGAGATTACCAATTAAGTTAAATGCACGAGTTATGGAACCGGGATCTTAAAATACTAAACCTATTAAGAACCAACGAGGCCCCTCGACCCTTCTCAAGGAGAAACCTGTGGAGCTACCTAGGCTGTTAATTTTACCGGTTATTAGATTCCTTCCCAGGTTGTCTAATTATTGTGTAAGTACCCTAATGTTGACCTATTCTTTCCCAAGTTGTAGATCTAGGGTAGTTTGAAGTAATAGATTTGACTTGATAGACTAATAAAACCGACAGGTAAACCAAGACATAACCTTTCCCAAGGCCTATCTAAAGCAATTCGCCGGGTAAGACCTACCAATAGCCCCTCACTTCCCAGTTATTAGGACTAGTAGAACACTAAGACCTAGCAGATTATTATTAATTACTTCTAGGGTTTATTGGCCAATTCTCCCTAAAGAGTGAAGGTTTTCTAACGTGATATAGACACTCACCGAAACCCTAAACTCTAATATGACTCTATGTTGTGATATAGACCGTCACTAAGAATCATACGAAGCAAATAACAATAATAAACCAAATCAAAGCACGCATACACATCAAATCATTAAATCAAACCTCTTACTAAACACAATCACCCATAACAAACGTGCAAATAACGAAAAAGGTAAAATCTTTATACTAATCCATTCATCATAGTCTAGGTGGTTTATGAAATTAGCCAAGCATGTCAAATAAAGAAAACAAATCAAAGTTGTTCAAACAAGAATTCATTGTAACAAAGTTCAACAAAAGTAATCGATAAAACAAGGGATTAGAAAACCCGATTGATTCTTCGATTCTTCAATCTCGACTCGTACCAATGATTCCCTTGCCTTCGGATCTCCAATTGTCTCCCAAGAATGCTCCAAGAAAGCTCCAAAGTCACACCAATTCGTAATTAGGGTTTTCAGTTCAGTTTCTTGGTAAATCAAGTCAAACCCTAAACCCAGAAGTCAAAATCGGTCAATTAGGGACCCTCGCGTGGCGCGAGGGTGGCTAGGCGTCAAGCGGCGGCTTCAAATTCAATTTCTTGATTTTTTTATTCTTTTCCGATTTCTAGCTTCTCCGACACGCGTACGAATCCCGTTTTTCTTCCGAACTGCTCGTTTTTACTCGTTTTTCAACACTTTAAGCTACGGGACCTGAAATCAAAGCTTAACGTCAGCAGTATCATAGTTCTAACCTAAAACAGACTCAAAACGACTGAAAACTGACCAAAATATACACTATAAACATATGTACTTTTCAGTACATCATCGGGTATCCTGAAAACTCAAAGGGTTATTGTAACATCCCAACCCGAAAGGGCTGACGTGTCACAATAACGGTAACATAAACAAAAGTCATAATTCCATTTATTTATTTGATAAGGATACAACCACACGACTATTAAAATTAAGATTAACATACAAGCGGAGACATTCATCTTAATTAACTAACATCTTTAGATTTATTCCTAGGCTTTATTCTTCTCTCTTTTCCCCTCCCAAAGTAACCTGTGGACCTGTATATACAAAAAGTTTACGGAATGAGCCGAATGCTCAGTACGGAATTTTAGGCTCAAATAACAAATAATGCTTCATATGAAATCTTATCCGGATGGAACTTTAGGCGAAAATGATACGATGCAAGAACAAAATTTCATAATCATATCTTACGGATGTACCCATGAGCAAACTTAAAACGTGACAATACACAGGTAGCTACTCCTGCATAATTATCACATGAGATGGCGAATTGGCATACCCGTTATCCACCTCCTTATACTTAAATTCTAGGATCGATCCATACGCCTCCTAATAGCCTTATGTACCACACTTGTACTTAAGAGACGCCGTGAACTGATCTCTCCGTCACGGATGGAGCACATGATGTTGATGCCACAACAACATGCTCGTGGGACACTCCACGAGAAGCGATACTCAGGGTATCAGAGTACAAATGGTCTTATTCACATAACTTATAAAACTTATTTTCATAACAAAACGGAACATATATTGGAACATGCGATAATGAGTATAACAACATAATACTATCGCATGACATGAAAGTTAAATCAAATGATTAGGATAGGAATCGAACGGACTGTCAAATGAATCGATAATCAAAGACGTGAGGAGTTTTTAACAGATATAGTAATTTAGTGGTTTTATAACAATTTGAATATGAAGCAATAAAGAGTGGGGTAAGGATCCGTACCTTAATAATTCCAAAGTGAAGCTACCTTGTGCTAATATTTTAGATTTATACGGGCAGAGTTTAGACTACTGATTAATCTTTTAACCTAATTTAAATAACATGCACACAAACTAGGTTAGTAACTTAATACAGCATTTACGTCAATTCACGAGATCAAACCCTCACAACTATTATCAAGTGCAATACTTAATAATTCAATCGGATTCACAACGAATAACAGAGCATAGTCCGAATTCGAACAGCACTCAAATATTCAAGTTGAAATCACGACGAATAATCAAAGTACAAGCTCAATTTGAGCAGCACTCGAACAATCGTTGGATAGTTATAATCGATCGGACGTTGAATCGTAATAGCGATCGAGTTATTACCCTGATTGCGGCAGCACTTCGTGAATTGTGTGTGTTGTTTGGATTGTTTCGACTATAACTCAGAGCATAATAGGAATTTGAGTGTCGAATTAAAGCAGAATGTCAAGTCCCAGACCCGACTATTTATAGCTGGAAAATGGACTCCTTCGCGCCAGGCGAAAGAGACATGTGTACCCGTCGCGTGGCGCGACGGGTCTACTTTCTAGCCTAGGTTGTTTCGTGTCCAGATAGCCTTGATGAATCATTTGCACGAACCAATTTCCATTCTACAGCAATTTTAGAAGATAAATATCCACTAGGGTTTAACCCCCCTGAGTTTTAGGGGCCCTGATCCTGGTTCCGATTGTTTCGAAAATTTTAGGGTTAGTGCAGAATTACTTGGGTGTCTTAATTAGGGTTTTCTTAGTGGTTAATGATTTTAAATTTATGGTCATTACAACTATTACCCCCTTAAAAGAAATTTCGTCCTCGAAATTTTTCAAATAAGAATATAACCTATTGCATAAGTAACAGAAACGAAACTTTTATAGCAGAGTTACTAACTTATATAACCAGAATCTCCTAACCACACATGTGTATCTGAAATTCATAACTAAGGTCATGACTATACTTGTCAATTACCTTATATATGTGCCCTAATGGTCCTTTTATAACGTATCTTAATAAAATATCTTACCGTACGAAAAGTCAATTGAGACTTACGGATACTTAGAGTGACTATTAGTACTGATATTTCCTACGTGGCGGACGATGAGGAGGCATCTATAAGAATAGACATAGGAGTTAAACCAAATAAGAGATCAAGTTGAATCCTATCATAGATATCTACCCATTCCTCACAGGTCTTAATTACTATCTTCAAGTTTTCTACAGGAAAGAGCCTTTGCTCTGATACCATAGCTGTAACACCCCAACCCGGAAGGGCTGACGTGTCACAATAACGGTAACATAAACAAAAGTCATAATTCCATTTATTTATTTGATAAGGATACAACCACACGACTATTAAAATTAAGATTAACATACAAGCGGAGACATTCATCTTAATTAACTAACATCTTTAGATTTATTCCTAGGCTTTATTCTTCTCTCTTTTCCCCTCCCAAAGTAACCTGTGGACCTGTATATACAAAAAGTTTACGGAATGAGCCGAATGCTCAGTACGGAATTTTAGGCTCAAATAACAAATAATGCTTCATATGAAATCTTATCCGGATGGAACTTTAGGCGAAAATGATACGATGCAAGAACAAAATTTCATAATCATATCTTACGGATGTACCCATGAGCAAACTTAAAACGTGACAATACACAGGTAGCTACTCCTGCATAATTATCACATGAGATGGCGAATTGGCATACCCGTTATCCACCTCCTTATACTTAAATTCTAGGATCGATCCATACGCCTCCTAATAGCCTTATGTACCACACTTGTACTTAAGAGACGCTGTGAACTGATCTCTCCGTCACGGATGGAGCACATGATGTTGATGCCACAACAACATGCTCGTGGGACACTCCACGAGAAGCGATACTCAGGGTATCAGAGTACAAATGGTCTTATTCACATAACTTATAACTCAGAGCCACAACAACATGATCGAGTTATTACCCTGATTGCGGCAGCACTTCGTGAATTGTGTGTGTTGTTTGGATTGTTTCGACTATAACTCAGAGCATAATAGGAATTTGAGTGTCGAATTAAAGCAGAATGTCAAGTCCCAGACCCGACTATTTATAGCTGGAAAATGGACTCCTTCGCGCCACGCGAAAGAGACATGTGTACCCGTCGCGTGGCGCGACGGGTCTACTTTCTAGCCTAGGTTGTTTCGTGTCCAGATAGCCTTGATGAATCATTTGCACGAACCAATTTCCATTCTACAGCAATTTTAGAAGATAAATATCCACTAGGGTTTAACCCCCCTGAGTTTTAGGGGCCCTGATCCTGGTTCCGATTGTTTCAAAAATTTTAGGGTTAGTGCAGAATTACTTGGGTGTCTTAATTAGGGTTTTCTTAGTGGTTAATGATTTTAAATTTATGGGCATTACAGTTATCGTTTCTATTGTCCTTCCCATGTCACCCGTATTGTTGAAACCAAGAAGTCCAAGACGCGGGGGGGGGGGGGGGGAGACTCGTCGCTTACCATTACTCGGATTACTCCTCTTGTACCCAATGCAACTACTGTACCCGAAGCTACTGCACCAACTCTAAATTTACCTCTACAATCAGAACCCATTATACCTTATGACGAAGGCACATCAAACGCTCAAATCCAAGACAACGCTGAACCCGATAATCAATTCAGGAGGTCATCTATGCCCAAAAGGCCTACTAATTGGGATGATTATGTTACCTACCTGACTGAAATGGGTCCCGGAAAGGTAAATGATCCCATCTCTTACAATGAAGCCATTAGCAGTGATCAGTCTTCTGAATGGTATAAAGCAATGATTGATGAGCTTGAATCCATGAAGAAAAATGACGTTTGGGATTTGGTAGAATTGCCCAACGGAGTCAAACCCGTAGGATGTAAATGGGTGTTCAAAACAAAACTGGATCCGAATGGGAATGTTGAACGCTACAAAGCGAGATTGGTTGCAAAGGGCTACACTCAGAAAGAGGGAATTGATTATCAAGGACGTTTTCACCTGTCTCTTGTAAAGATTCATTAAGGATCGTCATGGCCCTAGTAGCTCATTTTGATTTAGAGTTGCATCAGATGGATGTTAAAACCGCTTTCTTTAACGGAGACTTAGACGAAGATGTTTATATGAAACAACCCGAAGGCTTTAAACCTGAAGGTCAGGAGCATCTAGTCTGTAAGTTGAAGAAATCCATTTACGGGTTAAAACAAGCATCACGTTAGTGGTACCTCAAGTTTGATGAAGTCATGAAGAAACAAGGTTTTATGAAGAATCAAGTGGATCAATGCACCTACCTCAAGATGAGTGGGAGCAACTTTACTATACTTGTCCTTTACGTAGATGATATTCTATTGGCAAGTAATAGTTTAGACATGTTGCATGAGTCGAAGCGGATACTCTCGCATAACTTCGACATGAAGGATCTCGGAGATGCTTCTTACGTCATTGGTATCGAAATTCACCGAGATAGACACAAAGGGATCTTAGGATTGTCTCAAAAGGCTTACATAGATCGTGTCCTCACACGTTACAACATGCAATAGTGCAAACCCTCCGTCGCTCCAGTAGTTAAGGGAGATGTTTTCGGTTCATTCTAGCGTCCGACAACAAAGGTTGAGAAAGAACAAATGAGCCAGATACCTTACGCGTCAGTAGTCGGGAGCCTGATGTACGCTCAAGTCTGTACTCGCCCAGATATCGCTTATATTGTTGGAATGCTAGGCCGTTATCAGACTAATCCTGGTCTAGATCACTGGAAAGCAGCTAAGAAGGTACTTCAATATCTGCAAGGGACGAAAGACTATAAACTGACTTATAGAAGAAGTGATCATTTAGAAGTGGTAGGCTATTCTGATTCTGACTTTGCCAAATGCAAAGATGACAAGAAATCCACTTCGGGCTATATCTTTATATTAGCAGGCGGACCCATTTCATGGAAGAGTCATAAACAACAGTTGACCACAACTTCCACCATGATGGCAGAATACATTGCTGTTTATAACGCAACTTGTCATTGAATGTTGCTTAGAAATCTGATCACTGGACTCAAAATCGTTAATTCCATTTCTAGACCGTTGAAGCTTTACTGTGATAATTCAACTGCCGTTAGTTTCTCGAACAGTAACAGTTCAACTGGAGCTGGTTTATATCTCGATACAAAATATCTGTTCGTACGTGAACGAGTTGAGGAAAATAATCTTTGTATTGAGTATATTAGTACTAAAGATATGCTTGCGGATCCGATGACTAAAGGTCTCCCTCCTAAGGTTTACGAAGAACATGTTCGGAATATGGAATTTAGTAAAGACCTTGTTTAGCATATTGTACTAGCTTATGTTTTATGTTAATGAAATTTTCTCAGTTTGATTTTGTATGTCTCTTAGAATATGTTCAACCGGTAGAATGGCATATAGACAAATAAAATTACAAATCAAACAAAGGGCTTATGCGTATTTTGATCATGACGATTAGGTTTTAAATTAAGGCTATAGTATGACTAATGGGGGTCCTGGGTCGCATAATGATTCAACGGTTGTATTTCTCTGCTATAGTTCTTGTTTAAGGCTAAAATGAGTGTTAACTTCTGATCAGGCTTATCTAATACTATAGTAAATGATTACTCGGCTAAGTGGAAGAATGTAAGATTAAATATATTATGTTTTAATATTTAATCTAGTAGCCATTATAATCATTTACATAATATAGATCAAAATATATGATAACCTATTAAATAATTAGTTGGTAATTGTTGATGGACCATATTACCCCCATTAACTAATTAGGTTTCCTCTTGGGTGCTTATATAAGGAGACTTATGTAGAGGTTCTAAGGTTAGACACATAACTTAATTATCATAACATCATAATTGACCCTCTTCTCCATAACCGATACCCTTTCGGTTTTCATCATCACCATCATTAGTTTGCACCCTAAGGAGGAACCAGATCACCTTGACAAAGATGTCGAACTCTATGGCTTCTTCTCTCACTGGATTCTCCTCTGCACTGTCTACTGTAATAAGTATGTTTACATGTTTTCCATCATGTTTAAAACAGAACTGTTCCAACAATCTACACATGCATGTTTTCCTCCTACTTATTCAAAGACCAAAATATTGACCGGTCTAAGAGTGGATCTCCCTTCCAATGGGTCAGTTAAAAAATTAGTTTTATAGATAAAATTTAGTTTTATTTATAAAACATGAAATACATATAATAACATATAATTTTTTACACAAGTGAATTTAAACCATGTGCATCACATCACCCGTTAGTCACCGGTAGGGACGTGAAAGAGAGAGGCAGGCCGTTTACATTCGTGACAAGAAGTGAACACAAGAGCCGTCCGTATGGAAGAAGGACGTTTGTGAGAGGAAAGGAAAGGAAAGAGTGGGGAATCCAATTGAAGGAGGGCCCTCCGTAAAAGCAGTTGGCCGGTGTCGACGAAGAGAGCCAGTACCCCACAGGTGTTGAGAACATTTTAGAAGGTGTACTAGCCTAGCCTAGCCAACCAGTAAATATATATTATATTGGGTGCTACTTTCTACACCCCCTATTTACTTTTTTCACCCCCCTCCTCTCACATACTTACAGGTGGGGCCTGCGTGGGACCGACAGTTTTCCTCTCACAAAGGGGGGTGTAATCAGGAAGAGGGGGGGTGCGTATAGAATGAGCCATTATATTATATGAAAGTTTGTTAAATCTGTTCCAGGTGGCTTGAAGTGTGTGCCTTTGAGCTTCTGACTGCTGTCACAAATCTTTATGCTCTATCATTAGAGGGAAGAAACCTTTAATCAATTATTAGAGGAAAGAAAGAAACCTTGTAACGTGTTCTCCTAGCTACATTTTTTTAAATATGTGTATATAGTTAGTTAAGTCGCTTAACTTCCTAGAAATGTAACATTTATTAAATTGTACAACAACAGAACAATATTTAAAAAAATTGTACAACAATAGAACAATAATGAAAATGTGAGTATTTTGTTAGTTAGAAAAAAATATGAGTTACTTTACGAAGAGAATATTAAATTTGGTTATTTTTACACGTTTTTATAATGATAAAAAATAATGTACAATACTTTTAACATTACATATAAATCATATCTTTTTTTATTAAAAACACACATATATATGTCTATATATTTATATAACATTATAATCTCAACTAGTACATTCTCTTTGGACCACAATGTTTTGTAATACTTTCTTCTTCTAGTTAGTCTTATTTTAAAATGGTTGTGTCATTTGACTCTATAATAATTTATATATTGCATAATCTTAGTATTATAACACTCTTGACGTAAAACCTTAGTATTGAAAACTATTTACCTTTTACTAAGTTACTGATCTTCACACTCACTTACCTTTCACTAGGTTGCATAATATCTAAAAGTTGTTGTCTTCTTGCTAATTTGGCGACCGATTCTAACAATATAATACAACATTGGTAGCTTATAAATAGTGAAGGGGTATGGTCCCAAAAAGTCGCGCAAACCTCATAACAGGTTGCACGTGAGACCATACTCCTTAACATAACAACTTGATAATACAGCCTCGCGCAACTCACGTCACATTATAACTTACCCCGCGCGAGGAAGAGCACATAATAAACTCAGATAGCAACACTTAGCATAAAAACAATGGTATAAGTGAGCACACTAGCCCCGCGCGGGTTAGTTGCCATCAAACAAAATCCTCTCCATAGGAAGACGCGCTGTTACCTACAGAGGTACACAGGGTACAAGTGGCAGCAAAAAGAGCCAATGAGCGTCCAGCAGGCTCTGTTCAATCGTGCGCCACGATCTTCTGACGATAAGTACACAAGGACGCCTACATGGCACCAATCAAGAGACGGGGACAACTGTCCCACGATCTCCACTTGTCTGCTGATGACAGAAGGACAACAAGGCCGACAACAATGACACGTGGCTCCAATCAAGGTGCGCCAGCGCCGACGAGCATCTAGAAGCCACTAAGCAGTCGAGGCCAGCGAGGCAAAGAGCATATTCGTTGTTGTCCGTTTCTGGCCCAAGGCCCATCAGCCCACAACCTCTTACACCTCTCCGGCTATAAATAGAGACCTTCATTCCTCAGGTTATTCATTCTATTCTCTCGGCTCTTACTCTTAACTACTTAATTACTCTCGAAGCAGTCGCTTATTCTCACGCCGGAGCCCGGTTAAGAGGGAAACCCCCACATTCCCCTCTTAACGAGTAACGGTGTTCTGTTTTGCAGGTTGATTAACCAGTCGGAGCTCAAATACCTAAAAGAAGATTAACCTCTATGATAGGAACATAAACCCACCTAATTAATACCTTAATTAGATCAGTGTTTCTTCATTGGCGCCCACCGATTTTTTCTATAACCACCCTCATCTTCTTTATTTGAGCCTTTGACATCTTTTCATCCTTCGACTATGACTGGTCAAGGAATCTTTCCAGAGTTCGGCTTCGGAGCCAACTCTAACACGGTCTTGGGTGAAGGAGTCCAAAACCTCCAAGCCCAAGTCGAAGAAATAGGTGAAGTTGAGATCACCAACACGGGGGGTCAACGCGGGAGTGTTACCCGTATCACACAAATGGTTACCCCAGGTAACAACGGCGAAGGACCGTCCAACCCAGCGCCACCTCAAAATGTATCTGCATTACTTGGCTTACCAGAAGGCGAAACTCCAGCCTCATGGTATGCCAAGAACATCGCCACTATCAATGCAGCATACCAATCGCTCATCGCGCAGCAAGCAGTTTTGACGGCAGAACCGTCCTTGGTCACCCCTCCGAGTCAGGGGGTGCGCCAAATGCCACCACCAGCCAATCTACAAGGCAGAACCAACAGGCCTCCCCCTACAAGACGTTTAAGCGTACAAGATACGCGCGATACAAGAGGGGAAACGGATAGTTACTATGAATATCCGTCGAACCTCCAACGAGGCCCTGTTCACAGCCGGCTCACGCCGCGCAACATGAACAATGAATGGGAGGAAACCGACCCATATGATCCTACATGGGAAGGTGATGAAGAGTCATCAGTCTTTAATCGTTTACCAAAAAACCATGAGTACTATAAGCCAAGACAACACATTGGCTATACAGAAGAGGCTGAACGAGATTTCCGCCTGGCATACAGACCAGCGGAAGCTGCGGAACACTCCAAGTTTATCCCGAAAATCGCACTCGCACCACTCTCACGAGAGAAGCTACCCCCAACCGTTGGGAAATTCAATGGGTTGACTGACCCAGACGACCACGTCAGAACATTCACGAGTGTGGGCTGCATGGGAGGTTGGAACATGCCCATGTGGTGCCACCTGTTCATTCAAACTCTTACCGGAGCGGCTCGCGCCTGGTTTGACAGCCTTCCGCCCGGAAAAATTAAGTCATGGACAGATTTCAAGACGCAGTTCTTAAGCTATTTTAGCCAACAACGTCGCTATCAGCGTGATACGGCGGAAGTAGAAGATATATGGCGAAGGGATGGTGAAGGTCTGGAGGACTTCATCACGCGTTTCAACAAAGAATGTTTAGAGATTGGCGGCGTCAGTGAGCAACTCATGCGCTGCCACTTCAAGAAGGCTATACGCTGTGATAGCCTCATTAGAACCATCACAGGCAAAGATGGGATGCCAAAAGAGTGGGATAAGCTGATGGAAGCAGCGAAGATCGTCGCGCAAACCGAGGAATCCCTTGCTGGTGGAAAGGGTTATTACTCCGAGGATCGATTCTCAAGAGCAAACGAGAGGCCGCGCGACAACAATAACAAGCGCAACAAGTACAAGAGTCACGACTGGAAGTCTGAGAGACCCAGAGGCCGTGACGACAGGCCACGTTACAGAGAAGATGCGCGAGAAACGATTGACCGAATCGGTTACAAGAAAGCAGTCAGAGACGACAATCGTGACAAACACTGGACTCCGCTCACAAAAACTCCAAAGGAGGTATTGATGACGGAGAATGTCGATTTCAAGGCGCCAAGGCCAATGACAAACAAGAAAGGGCAAGACCCTAACTTGTACTGCGATTTTCACAAAGACTCTGGGCATTTGACCGATGACTGCTACAGTTTGCGCCAGGAAATCGAAAGAGCGCTCAAAAGCGGCAAGCTAAGCCATTTAGTGAAGAATGTGCGCAAGGACACCCGCCAGCTCCAGCGTCACGATGAAGGTAGCCACAAAAAGGTGAGACGGCTAGAAACTCACATGGTCAACGGACCAAGATACACCGCGAGAGAAAAAGGCAAACGGCCCTACGAGCCTTCTTGGCAAGAACAGCAAGTCATATTCCTAGTAGTGCGCGGCGGTCCTCGCGCCACACGACCCGTCGTCATTACTGGTATAATTGGTCACTATGAAACAGAATACATCTTCATCGACCCAGGAAGCACAGCCGACATCATCTACGAACAATGTTTCAACCAATTCGATGAAGAAGACAAAGCGAGACTCGAGCCAGTCGATTATCCTTTGTCCGGCTTTTGCAATGAAATGGTCTTCCCTCTCGGGCAAATCAGTTTCCCCGTCACGTTCTCTGACGGGAAACACTCAAGAACAACAACCGTAAACTTCATGGTAATGCCAGTGAAGTCAAGACATGATGTACTCATTGGAAGGGAAACACAAGGCGAACTAAACATGGTGACTTCAACACCTCATTCTGCCATAGGTTTCCCTACCAAGACAGGCGTAGCAATCATATACGCCAAGAAAGAAGTGATGTCAACTGAAGAGCTGCGCCCAACAAAAGCGGCGAAGGTCTCTACGACCGAGCCAGAAAAATGGGTCTTAAACCGCAAGTACCCAGAGCAGACAGTGACAATTGGCCACGCCATTTCGTCAGACATCAGAAAACGTTTAAAGCAACTGCTGTTCCGCAACATGGATATATTTGCCTGGACCCCGTCAGACATGACCGGCGTCCCGCGCAACATAACTGAGCATTGCTTAAACACGTACCCTTCTGTAGAACCAAAAGTCCAGCGAAGGCGCAGCCTAGGCGCGGATAAGACAAAAGCGATGAATGAGCAAGTATGTGAGTTGCTCAAGGCTGGAATCCTGAGAGAGGTAAGATACCAAAGCTGGGTCGCGAACCCAGTAATGGTGGAAAAGTCAAATGGCGGATGGCGCATGTGTGTAGATTACACCGATCTCAACAAAGCATGCCCAAAGGATTGCTATTCCTTGCCAGAAATCGATAAAAAGATTGACTCCCTCGCGCCTTACAGATGGAAGTGTTTCTTGGATTGCTACAAAGGTTACCATCAGGTGCAGATGAAGCTGGAGGACGAAGACAAGACAGCCTTCAGGACTGATCTTGGAATATTCTGCTACACCAAAATGCCTTTTGGTTTAAAGAATGCAGGCGCGACATACCAACGCCTCATGGACAAGACCTTTGCTGGAGACATTGGTAAGCACATCGAGGTTTACATTGATGATCTGGTAGTCAAGAGTCCCGAAGAGGATCAGATGCTGAAGGATATTGAAAAGACGTTCAACTCTCTGCGCGGCGTCAACATGAAACTAAATCCTGCCAAATGTTCCTTTGGTATGGAGGAAGGGAAGTTCCTGGGTTTCATCGTCACAAACGACGGTTTCAAGGTGAACCCAGAAAAAGTACAGGCTATCGAGCGAATGCCATCACCGCGAAACATAAAGGAGATGCAACGTTTGGCCGGCCGGCTGGCCGCGCTTAATCGTTTCTTATCTAATCACGCCGCGAAATCATATCCCTTCATCAGTACACTACGCAACTGTGTAAAGAAGCAAGAATTCAGATGGACACCGGAGGCAGAGACAGCTTTTCAACAAATGAAAGCATGTCTGATTGAACTGCCCACCCTTACGGCGCCATTTGAGAAAGAGCCCCTTGTACTGTACTTATCATCCTCGGATAGGGCAGTAGGGTCAGTGTTGCTAGTGGACAGAAACGGAATTCAAACACCGATCTATTACGTCAGCAGGATACTCACAGACCCAGAGACAAGATATTCCACGATGGAAAAGTTAGTACTTGCGCTACTTCATGCCTCCAGGAGGTTGCGCCGATACTTCACAGGGCATGTGATAACCGTGCTGACGAACTTCCACATCGGAACCATACTACAGAAGCCTGAAACGTCGGGCAGATTAGCGAAGTGGGCCATTGAGCTGGGAGGTCACAACATCTTGTATAGGCCACGCCCAGCAATCAAAGGTCAGGTTCTAGCCGACTTCATCACGGAAGTGCCGGCTGATAAAATCAAAGAATGCGAGATGATAGAAACTCCCAAAGAAGATACAGAGGAAACTTGGATGCTTTACACTGACGGGGCATCAAATGAAGATGGCGCGGGAGCAGGTTTGCGCTTAGTAAGCCCCGAGAATCACGAGTTTACTTACGCCATTAGGTTGGATTTCAAAAATACCAACAACGAGGCTGAATACGAAGCGTTCCTGGCAGGCTTACGCCTCGCCATCAAGATGGGAGCAAAAAACTTGCGCGCACATGTTGACTCACTCCTGATCGCAAGTCAAGTGAACGGCATATACGACGCGAAAGGAGAAGTCATGGCCTTGTATCTGGAACAAGCGAAGGAATTGCTACAGCAATTCAAATCCCACAAAGTTATACACATTAATCGCTCAGAAAACAAGCCTGCCGATGCTTTGAGCAAGCTTGCCTCGACTTCCTTTCAACATCTCGCCAAGGATGTAAGGATAGAGGTACTCAAGAACCCATCGGTTTTACTGCGCCAAGTTAACGTAATCGAAACAGGGCAGACATCATGGATGACCCCCATCATCCAATACTTACAAGAAGGGGTGCTTCCCGAGAACAAAGCGGAAGCAAGAAAGATCCAAAACAAGGCCCTACAGTACGAAATGAACAGCGGTATCTTGTACCGGAAATCCTTCCTGGGACCACTACTGCGCTGTGTGGACCCCCAGGACGCGAATTATCTGATAAGGGAAATCCATGAGGGGATTTGCGGCATCCACTCCGGGCCACGGATGGTAGTCGCGAAGATCATGAGCGCCGGTTACTACTGGCCGGGTATGCATGTTGACGCAATGAAGGAGATCCGCAAGTGTGACTCTTGCCAGAGGCACGCTCCAAAAACGCTGCGCCCTAAAAATGATCTTATTCCCGTGTCTACCGCATGGCCCTTTCAACAATGGGGAATTGACATGGTGGGACCTTTCCCGGATGCACCCGGCGCCGTAAAGTTCATCATAGTAGCTGTTGACTACTTCACAAAGTGGGTAGAAGCCAAAGCCCTTGCATCCACCACAGCTATGATTGTGCGCAAGTTCATATGGGAACACATCATATGCAGATTTGGCCTCCCGCTCAAGATCGTGACAGACAATGGCACCAACTTTGCTTCGGACGATCTTAAGAACTGGATGAAGGAGATGAACATCGAACACACTTTCACCTCCGTTGCGCACCCACAAGGCAACGGACAAGTGGAAAGTGTGAACAAATGTATCGTCGAAGGGATAAAGGCCAGATTAGGGACAAGGCGGCGCGGATGGGTTGATGAGCTCCCAAGCATTTTATGGGCTCATCGGACCATGCCAAAGACGAGTACCGGCGAGACCCCTTTCAGCCTGGTCTATGGCTCAGAGGCGGTAATCCCGGCGGAGATTGGCCTGCCCTCGCCACGCATGACAACGGTCAACACGGTTGACAATGAAGCAGAAAGGCGCCTAGACTTGGACCTGTTAGAAGAAAGACGCGAAATCGCGAGAATCAAAGAGGCCAAGTACAAAACCCAGCTGGAAAGGTACTACAACACAAGGGTTCGCATTTGTACCTTCAATCCAGGGGAGTACGTCTTTCGCGACAACGAAGCATCAAATGCGGAACGCCCAGGGAAATTAGCACCTAAATGGGAAGGCCCATATCTGATTCATGAGGTCCTGGGCAAAGGGGCCTACAAATTACGCACCTTAGATGGCCACATCTTACCAAGAACTTGGAATGCGCAACAATTGCGCAAATGCTATATGTAATCTTTTCGGCCTTATGCCATCGTTCAATTAACTACGCCGGCTACGAGCCACTGGCAAATATGTATGAAGGCCTAAGAGCCAACTTCTGACTTGAATGAAAACATACGACATGTTTTTTCTATTACATTTTTTCGTTACAAATGCATGTTAAACTTTTGATTAGCGCGAAAACACTACAGCATTTCAAGACGGTTCAAACCACCTCCAAGGTCCTCCGCAAACAAAGCGCGAGACCGGACGATCACCTAAATACTTACAAAACGCTTCCATTTATTCGAGCTAATTTAGCATAAAGTTTTATAACAATGCAATAATTGCAACGGAAAAAACAAAATGTTTCATTAACAACTTGCGCAACCGCGCAGCATCATACATAAGAGTATTCAAAGAAATTACAAAGGCACAAATGCTTATCAACTACCTACTCAACAAACTCTCCTACTCTTCGCGACGATCATCACCATCATCTCCGTCATCTTCACCATCATCATCGTTGCCATCATCATCACCATCACCGCCATCCTCATCACCAACTGGCTCTTCGTCGGACAACTCGACGGTAACCGGTGGATCGAGGATTGCCTTAAGACGCTGGCACCAGTCGTCTTTCTTTAACGATTCGACAACCAACTCCATGATAGGCAAGGAGAGGTTGTCATAGGAATTTTCAGCACTTGCCAGCGCAGCATCGGCACGTTCTGTTACTGAGCAATGGCTTGTGTCAAATTCTTGCCCAAGCATTTGCTCAACATGATCAGCACACTCCAGGTAGCCTCCCCGGTGACCCACCGCACGCGCCGCATCTGTCAGAGCCGCTACGGCGCGATCTAGCTCGTTCGCATTTAGGATGGAGTTGGCAACCTTCAACAAAAGATAAGCATTAAAGAAAAAACTCTTAAAATCAACTTAAGAAAAAAGCATAAGGCACTTACCAACACTACTCCACGAGTGCGCATCCACTCTGCTTCTGAGACAAGTGTATCGACGATACCTTGAGCCTCAGAGTAGTTGGTTTGGGCCACATTCAGCGCGGCAGTGCTCACAGCACGCGCCTCCTCAGCATCAGCAGCCTTGACCTTCTCAGCCTCAAGGTCAATCTCCAAGGACTCACATCTGTCGATTTGCTCATTCAAGCGACGTTTGAGTTCCGCTATCTCAACGTCCTTGGCATGGAGGTCCTTGTTGGACAATTGCACCTTGGCTGCAGTCAGCTCAACCTAAAAATTGGCAAACGCCTTGAGAATTGACTTAAAGAAATCTCATAAACAAACAAGGAAGAGCGAGAATCAGTAGAACTAACCTCCATCTGCTGCTTGGCAGCTTTTTCACCCTGCGCTTCCTCCACCTTTGAGGTCAAGTCCGCAACTTTAGCCTCAAGATCAACGATCTTCTGTCGTAGAGCATAAGCACGATCGTTGTCTTGGGCGCATATACGCTTGAACTCGGCCTTCTCCTTGGCCAGTTGCTCCTCAACATTGTGGAGTTTTTTCTGCAGCCCCTCGCGGCCCCACTCCTCCGCCTTCTTGTCAGCCTCAAACTTGGTTCTTTCTTCGTCGAGCGCAGCTTTCGACTTCTCAAACTCCGCAATTCGCTTCAGAGTACGCTCGCGGTAACCTTCCCAATCGGCACGTTCTCTGACCATCGTCCGCCATTCGCGAACGATCTGATGGTTGGCAGCGCGGGCATTGGCCTCCCCAAGAATATAAGTACGATATAACATCTCATGGGTTTTTGCCCTTTGCCGATTGACCTCACCAGGGGGGAAGGAATTCAAAAACCATTCACGCGAAGCGCTAAACTCAACAAATGTATCCTTCTGTTTTAAGCTCCAGGGGGCTTGATGGAGGGTATCATCGCGCTCTTCTTCAGTATATGTCTTGTAGTAGATATCTCCAACGGTATCTTTCGCCCCTACCACGTTAGGGTTATAACCACCGGCTCCACCGGAGCTCGCGCCGCTAGAAGAGTAGCGGCCGGACCCTTTCGAAGTGATAACAGGGCCGGTGCTGGTTGGCCTGGTGACCTCAGGACCTTGAGACTTCAAAGGCTGATCCATAGCCTTTTTCGCCGCTACCTCCTTCTCCAAGGCCTGCTTCCTAGCCACCTCAGCCAGCCTCTCCTGCTCCGCCCTCCGCTTCCTATCCCCCTCCTCCTTTTTCTTCCTCTCCTCCTCCTCTCTTTTCTTTCTCTCCTCCTCTACCTTCTTCTCTTCTTCCTTCTTTCTCTTCTCCTCTTCTTTCTTACGCGCCTCCTCCACCTTTCGCTGCGCCTCAGCCGCCTTCGCGGCGTCCTGAGCTGCAGCGTCAGTGGACTTGACGGTTATCTTGGGCCTTTTTACTCCCGCCTCACTGAATGTAACCGCCTTTTCAGGGGTCTTCTTCTTGATCTCTGCAAAATAAGGTAAGTGTAAGCAAAGAAGTTTTTTAGAGAAGAAAAGAGAAGAAAAGAACATACCAGGAGAAAATTGATACAACGAGCGCAGCCTGCTCGTCTTCCCTATCGCAGGGATCACAACAGATTGAGGCGCGGAAGCCACACCAGTTGTAGCCTCGCTCCTACCCCTTTTGCGCCCAATAAGTTGAGCAGCAGCATCTTCCTCTTCCACTTCTTCATCCTCTGGGAAAGACGGAGTCGCGCCAGCTTCAGGGTTGCGAGAACCCGCGCTCCCGGAACTCTTCGACCCACCAGCACCAGCTTTTCCCTTAGCTACATGTGATAAACCTTCATATGAGTCACTGATTATCACATAGTCGCCTAAATCACGTTGACGAAGGCGAAGAGTACCTTTGACAGCAGCAGATGTTGCGCGACTAGGGCCGGTGCCCTTACTGGTCACCTCAGGCTCCACCTTCTTCTTCTTCTTCACCGGCTTTTTCTTCTTCTCCTCGGGGTCAATCCCCAGGTCGCGCAACACACCTGCAAAGATTTCAGACCAAGAGCTTAGCTCGCCGTTGGAAGAACCTACAGACTCCTCGCTGGAAAGATAGAAAGTTTCTTTCCCAGCGAGAGTCACAGAGCGCAATGGACGAGGTTTTGGATATTGCGCACCTTCAGTAGCAGTTGGCGGCGAAGCGAAGGCATCAGCAGCTGGAAACATGAAGTTTCCTTTAATCTGGTCATACCAGCTTTCTTCATCATCGCGCACTGGGCGAACGCCCATGGAGCCTCCAAAAGTAGAGAAGGCAGCTTGGTAAAGTTGCGCTTCTATAAACAGAGATACATAAGTAATAATCAAAGAAATCATACTTGGACAAAGAACAGAAAAACGACTAACCTTGATCGCCAAGCTTTAAAACGGGAACTTCCCTACTGCTAGGTGACCACTGGTCACTCATCTTTGCTGCAACTAGAACATTTTCCCCAAACACCCGGTTAGGGGTTGGGGTCAGCTGCTGGTACCACAAAGCCGTTTTTGGGATCGGCAGATCTTCCTTGGGTATGGCCTCAGTCCATTCCCTAAAGGTCATAGCGACCGGCACGACTTCTTCCCTGATGAAGAAGAATTTGGGTTTCCAGTCATGAAAACTCTTTGGTGGATTTAACAAGATCTTCTTCGCCGCACCTCGGCTTGCAAACGAAAAGAACCCCATCGTCCTTTGCAGTTGGTAGAATGAACGAAATTTGTCGACAGATGGCTCGATGCCATGTGACTGACATAAGAACTCGAAGTGTCTCACCCTCACCATCCCAGGTGGACTCATCTGAGATATGTGGAACCTGTAGTAAGAAAGGATACTACCCAGAAAATTGGTCGCCGGCAGCCGGAAATTACCCTGAAGAAAGAAATCTTCATAAAGGGTAATATAGCCGGGTGGGGCATCAGCCGCGGTTTGGCCCTGAGCCGGATACCGGGCGTCCCACTCCGGTGGGAATCTGAAGCTCCGAACAATCTGTTCGAACAGACCTAAGTCCCATCTAAGGACTGGAACCGGTCCTTCCTCACTAGCAGCAACCTCTTGGTGCTCCTCACTCATATTTTAGAAGGATCTGAAAAAAAGAACGAAGAAAAGTTTGAAGACTTGAAGAAATCTTGAAGAAGATGAAGAACACTTTGAGGATTCAAAGACCTTTTGAGAGGAAATTGGAGAAGAAACGAAGAGAAAGTGAATCTCTCACCTTTCTCTTCGGATATATATACCCATCGCATTTAATGCGATGGGTAACCGTGCCGCATTCGCCGCTAGGCTAACCAACAGGAGGTTGCCACGTCAAGCGGAAAACCAGGGGTGACGGTTACCACGCGCGCGTGGGCCTCACTCTCCTGACATGAAGTGCAACCGCCGCAGGCGGCATGATGACACCCGTGCCAGGGGTCAACTCAAACGTCGCCCTCAGCGACTTATCTCACCAACCTGTCAGAAGTTCAAATTTCGAAGTTTCCCGCCATAAAACATGCAAGTAACTTCATATAGAAGTTACATGAGCCGCGCCAGATATATATAACCTACTATAATCTTGCGCGCCTAAAGGGCACAATAACAAATCACCCAACACCTGCCTTGGGCCTGCGCATGAAAAACATCAGTATTATACATGCGCCATACAAGTCAGGACCAAAAGGACTATTTCCCCTTCTCTTATTTTTATTAAGTCCAGAACTCCAACCACTTGCGTTGCGCATGGTGCAGCACTGGACTGGGGGGACTTGAAGGGGTATGGTCCCAAAAAGTCGCGCAAACCTCATAACAGGTTGCACGTGAGACCATACTCCTTAACATAACAACTTGATAATACAGCCTCGCGCAACTCACGTCACATTATAACTTACCCCGCGCGAGGAAGAGCACATAATAAACTCAGATAGCAACACTTAGCATAAAAACAATGGTATAAGTGAGCACACTAGCCCCGCGCGGGTTAGTTGCCATCAAACAAAATCCTCTCCATAGGAAGACGCGCTGTTACCTACAGAGGTACACAGGGTACAAGTGGCAGCAAAAAGAGCCAATGAGCGTCCAGCAGGCTCTGTTCAATCGTGCGCCACGATCTTCTGACGATAAGTACACAAGGACGCCTACATGGCACCAATCAAGAGACGGGGACAACTGTCCCACGATCTCCACTTGTCTGCTGATGACAGAAGGACAACAAGGCCGACAACAATGACACGTGGCTCCAATCAAGGTGCGCCAGCGCCGACGAGCATCTAGAAGCCACTAAGCAGTCGAGGCCAGCGAGGCAAAGAGCATATTCGTTGTTGTCCGTTTCTGGCCCAAGGCCCATCAGCCCACAACCTCTTACACCTCTCCGGCTATAAATAGAGACCTTCATTCCTCAGGTTATTCATTCTATTCTCTCGGCTCTTACTCTTAACTACTTAATTACTCTCGAAGCAGTCGCTTATTCTCACGCCGGAGCCCGGTTAAGAGGGAAACCCCCACATTCCCCTCTTAACGAGTAACGGTGTTCTGTTTTGCAGGTTGATTAACCAGTCGGAGCTCAAATACCTAAAAGAAGATTAACCTCTATGATAGGAACATAAACCCACCTAATTAATACCTTAATTAGATCAGTGTTTCTTCAAATAGTTAGGGGTTGTTTGTTTACATCTTAATGAGACTCTTAATGGTTCAGACCTCTTACTGGTTTAGCACTTAATGGTTCAGACTATTTGTTTCACGAGCAGATGTATGAATGGTTCAGACACTTGCCTCTGAATGGTTAAGATTTATACACAGTCTGAATGGTTAAGACCTCTAATCTGAGTTAGTCAGACATTTGCCTCTGAACGGTTAAGCATTATGCAGGCTCTTAATAGTTCAGACCCCTTACTGGTTCAGCACTTATGGTTCAGACCTCTTACTCGTTCAGCATTTAACCACTCAGATGTTGTCAAACAACCCCTTACTTTATTAGGTGTTTATATATATAAAAAAAGATTGGTAGAAACACCTAGCTAGTAAAATATTTATATTGGGTCTTCTCATTCTTTCGATAAAACATGCTAAAATTCAATGTGTTGCTATACATTCGATGTCTACATCACTAAACATGTGATTCAAATAGATATTTTCAAACATAATTGTACCTTTATAACTTTATGAGTAAATTACTTTTTGATTCCCTGTGTTTTAGTGATTTTAACCACTTGAGTCCAAAATTAAAAAGTTTAACGTCCTGAGTCCCTAGCCATTTATTTTATAACGTTTTGAGTCCAGTTTTGTTCATTTTATAACGATTTGAGTTCAAAAAATTGGACTCAAAAGGTTAAAATTTGGACTCAAAAGGACTCAAATGGTTAAAGAAAATGCTTATAGGGACTCAGGTCGTTAAACTTTTTACTTTTGGATTCAACTAGTTAAAACTAGTAAAACACAAAGACTCAAAAAGTAATTTACCCTAACTTTATTGCACAATTGGCTAGAGCGTATTATCCCAAGTAGATTGAATTGCTAACTAGTAATTACAAATGAAATATCTTACATAGTTATGAGTTGATGGGTCACTTTTCTATTTAAACAATAAACTGTTAAAATTTTAATATAAACAATATGAAGAATAAAAGAACGTGAAATTCAAACAAATATGAACAATGTACTCGACGAAATGCATTTTCTCACATTTATAATAATGGATTCGCATATGCCAACATTTATTAGATTAAAGTTCCATACGTGAAAATATATATAACCATCTGTCGTACTTTTAAAAATAACTTCTTGTATATTGTCGAGTCCTCAGGTCACAGGTGACGGTCAAAGGGCCTCGTCAACGTTGTAAGAACCTTGCCTTGCTGTCCTACAAGAAAGAAAACTGTTAGCCTCATCACGGAGGACCCCAGAGGGGGAATCTATGACCAAACTCCAGCGTAAGATTAAGTAAACTTGCCGGAGATAAACGAGAAGCCTATTCCGACGAGGAGAGTCGCCGGAATATTCTCCTTCGTGTGAATTCGGAATAATATGGTAGTAAATGTGGCCCGAGGTTGTCGGAATTAATGTGGTGATAGTGTATTAAATGAGAGGAGTTCTCCATGTGTCCTTTATCAAGTGGTTTTACCTTCCTTATATAAAGGGGATGGCTTATCTTTCTCGGGAACTTCTGCAAAGATCATCTAACGGTTTCACAGTGACCTTGGGGAGCTCAGACACATGTCTGATCCCCAACGGTAAAATTACAGACTTCATTTAATAAAGCAAGCTAAGCGTACCTTGCTTCCGACGACCTTTCTCTCTCTCTCCGTCATGCATTTATTATGCTTGCAGAGCCTTGGATCCTCCTGTGTTTCCCGCCTTTTTCATAGATATAATTTTAAGGGAAAATGTCCGAAATGGGCTCACCTATCGGCCCAAATGATAGAAGCCCAAGACGGGTTCACTGGGCTACCAGTGGGGCCCGTCGTCATATATCAATATAAGAGAACCAGTAAGGTCGCTATTTTATGACCTTGAGGTCATGGGAAGTAATGGAGCTTGACCAAAAGTTCCAGGGGGCAGAAAGTCATGAGACCCAATTTATATATTATATAAATTTAGGCAATATAATTGGGGGCGATCCTTTATAATTTTAAATTTTTTCGACGAAAAATCGGAAGTTTTACACTTTTAACCTTAACATTTGGGGAGGGGGGGGGGGTTGCACCCACGGGTATCAACTAAGCTAAGCCATATGTTATATTGTGATTTGACCCCTCCCTAGACCATACCTTAACGCGGGAGCTAAGCCAGGCACCGTATGCAACATTTTTTATATATCATCACAAACATATAACATTGTATTGTCCGATTTAGCTTTTGGTGAACCCTTCTGCTATGTCTTCTTTTGATGAATGATGATATGTTATTAATTAAATCTGATTTGGATTGGGTGAGGGTATTGACACACCCCTACTTTTTGAGTGCACACCCCCTTAGAGGTGGCATATAGGGCAATAAAGGGAGTATATAGTGTGAAAGCAATTAATGTGCCAGAAAAAAGGTTTTGATAAGCCTCTCATTGCCCTATGAGAGGCATATAAGGTTTTGGTAGTTGGAGCATTAAACCCTATACGCCTCTCATTGAGCGATGAGAGGCTTATCGGCACGACTTTTGATGAATTTAAGGTATAATTACTGACATGAAAGGAGTTCAGTCTGAAAAAGCGTGAAAGTGACCCATATGACCCTTATCGACCTATACGACCCTTATCGACCAAAAATGTTTATTTACCCAAAACATACGGGATTTTTGGCTTTCAAAATTTTTCAAACTCACAAAATTCCGATGAAATGATGAAAATTCTTAACTAAAAAATTTGGTTGAGACCGTGAAGCATAAAGATGTCGTTTTAGGACATTGGTAATATTTTTGGCAAAGATTCGAACCAGTCGTATGTCTCCGAATACGGGACTTACCATTCGTATACAGAAAACAAACACAAGTTAGAGTATGAGGAAGGTGCTAAGGAGTATGAGAAAAATATGCTTCGATCCATAGAATATAATCATCATTATACTTCATGTTTTAACAATGATTCTTGAAAAATAGGTTGCAAAATTCCACTTGCCGCGATAGATAAATTCTGGACAAAACTTGATTTTTCGACAGAAAAACTTAATCAAGACGAGTGTAATATTCAGGCGGAAATGGATAAACTCACACAGCAACTACATACGCAACCACCTCTAGTGTTAAAAAGTATGTTGTCGAAGATGAAAGCGGTGTTGAATCCAAGTATGACTGGCCATCAACCGCCTGAGGTAAAACAAGATACTCGGGGTCGCCCAACTACGAAAGAAAAACAACAAAAGAATGAAGACCTTGCGAGACGTAAAGATAAACAACCTGAATCACAGAGGAACGACTACACTCAAAAGCCAAATGTGCGACGTAGTCGTTCAAAGAAAAGCAAAGAAGAAAAAATACACTTCCGATTATAGATGAAGACTTTCCACTGTTGGTCGGGCATAGGTACATACGTATATACATACATATATTTAGAATTCTTTTTTAATTTTTTATTTTTTAATATTTTTTAGTTTTTTTATTTTTTTGCCAATTATAGGTACAAAAACATGATCGAGCTTTTTAAGGATTGGCTTCCATCTAGCTATCGGAGATACATAACACATATCGAAGATGCCCAGCCGGACGGTAACTGTGGGTTTCGATCCATAGCTATGGGTTTGGGGTATGACCAGAAACAGTGGAAGTGGGTCCGCCAAGAGCTACTCGACGAGATGTTCATTAACAAAAAGCGTTGGGGGCATATACTCGAATCATTGGACAAGGGATGCTACGAAAATGTGTATCGATCGATAAATTGGTTAAATGTTGAACCTGCACCTATGGCATGCTGGATGTGGTTGCCCTACACAAGGTTGTTGGTGGCTCAAAAATTTGGGGTGATTGTTCATGTCTCGTATGATGACGTATTGGAATTCGTTGCACAGGGTAGGGTGTTACTACGTAGTAATAGAACTCGACAAAAAGAAGTTATTGACTTGTGTTAGGTGTAGCATCCGTGAAACATAGTGTACGCAACGAACTTATTAATGTTTCTCTTTATTATAATTTAAATATATTGTAACATCCGTCAAATATAGTGTACGCAACAATTTTTTATAAATTTTTTTTTAATTAAAGTGCTTCATATAAAAGAAAAGAGTACAAAATAAAATAAAACTATTGTTTTAAAGGGATTTAAAATTGTTGACTCAAACTAAAAATGAAATCTGTTTTTTTTTTTAATAAAATGAATTAATTTTAATATAAATAAATGAATAATAAAAAATGTCAAATAAAAAAGGGAGGGGTCCTTCTGTATCAGACCGGCCTCCCCCGGGTTTCGAACTCGCACACTTCGCATAGAACACACATTCCTTAACCAGTTTATCCTCCTGTACAGGAGCTGATAAATTGGTTATAGTATATCATTTATACACTTCATACGCTTTAAACCCAACAACTCCTATAAGGTGCTCATTGAACCATACGGCACTCATTGAACACAAACACTTTCCCAACTTCAATAAAGGCGTAAACAAGATCTAAAATTTAAAAACTCACACAATAAAACACCAAGAACACACACACACAAACGGTCTGGACCACACGATTTTCACAAGACAAACTCTGGACCACACGATGAAGGTTAGTTTGTATTCCAAATTTTATTGCTTAATCTTCAACCTTTTTTATTTTTTGGTTTTATTTCCATCGTTTGTGGTGGTGTTGGGTTTGACGGTGGTGTTGAGGGATTGACTGTGGTGGGGAATGACGGCGGTGGTGATTGACGGCAGTAGTGGTGGTAGTGGTGGTGGTGGTGGTGGTGGCTGTGGTGGTGACTGTGGTGGTGGTGGTTGTGGTGGTGGTGCTGGTGGTGGTGCTGGTTGTGGTGGTGGTGGTGGGGATTGACGGCTGTGGTGGTTGGAGGCTTATTGGTCAATTAGACACTCATAAGGTGTCAACCAGGGGAGGCTTATTGATCAATGAGCACCTTATAGGAGTTGTATATTGGTCTCATTGCCCTATACGACCCATATGAAATTATTTTTTTTAACAATTTTCTGTGGTAATTAAGGGTTTTTATGTTATAAAACACCCTAATTAATATATATATATATATATATATATTAAATTGTTGCATACACTTTATTTCACGGATGTTACACCTTTGTCAAGTTAACAAATTCTTTTTCGTGAAGTTCTATTACTATCTACTAACGCCCTACCCTGCGTAATACGATACATCTACTAACACCTTTGCCAAGTTAACAAATTCCTTTTCGTGAAATTCTTTATTGTTGTTATTATTATTATTGTTGTTGTTGTTGTTGTTATCATTATTATTTATTGTTATTATTATTATTTATTGTTGTTATTGTTATTATTTATTGTTGTTATTATTATTTATTATTATTATTATTATTGTTATTATTTATTATTATTATTACTGTTATTGTTTATTGTTTATTTATTATTATTATTATTTATTTATTTATTATTATTATTATTATTGTTATTATTTATTATTGTTATTATTATTGTTTATTATTGTTATTATTATTTATTATTATTTTTATTATTATTATTATTATTATTATTATTATTATTATTATTATTGTTATTATTATTATTTATTATTGTTATTATTATTATTATTTTTATTATTATTTATTATTATTGTTATTATTTATTATTATTATTATTATTGTTATTATTTATTATTATTATTTATTATTATTATTGTTGTTATTATTATTATTTATTATTATTTATTATTATTATTAATTATTATTTATTATTACTATTATTTATTATTATTATTTATTATTATTATTATTTTTAATAAAAAATGTCAAATAAAAAAGGGAGGGGTCCTTCTGTATCGGACCAGCCTCCCCCAGGTTTCGAACTCGCACATCTCGCATAGAACACACAAGCCTTAACCAGTTTATCCTCCTGTACAGGAGCTGATAAATTGGTTATAGTATATCCTTTATACACTTCATACGCTTTAACAACAACTCCTATACGCCCCTTATTGCCCTATACGCCCCTCATTGATTCAAAAACTACTTTTCAGGTTTGACCAAATAGAGAATAGATCTAAAACATTTTAACCCCACACACTAAAACACCAAGAAACACACTGTCTCTCTCGTATAGCTTGGCTTAGAACGTATCAACCTATACGGTTCATATTTTCATAAAAGGTTAGTGTATTATTTCATCTTTCCTTTGTTTATTTTGTTTTTTTTAAATTATGGCCGGTGGTGTTGGGTTTGACGGTAGTGTTGGTGTTGGGTTTGACGGTAGTGTTGGTGTTGGGTTTGACGACGGTGGGGGATTGACAGCGGTGTTGGGTTTGACGGTGGTGGTGGTAGTGGTGGTGGTTGTGGTGATGGTTATTGACGACTGTGGTGGTGGTTAGGCGGGTGTGGTGGTGGCTGTGGTGGTGGTTAGGCGGCCGTGGTGGTGGTGGGGGTTTGACGGTGGTGGTGGTGGTGGTTGTGGTGGTGGTTATTGACGGCTGTGGTGGTGGTTAGGCGGGTGTGGTGGTGGCTGTGGTGGTGGTTAGGCGGCTGTGGTGGTGGTTAGGCGGCTGTGGTGGTGGTGGTTGTGGTGGTGGTGGTGGTTGTGGTGGTGGTGGTTGTGGTGGTGGTGGTGGTTGTGGTGGTGGTGGTGGTTGTGGTGGTGGTGGTGGTTTGTCAATTATTTAGATGTTAATTTGTTAGAAATTTGTTACAAGTTTATAAAATTGTAAAAAGTTTATAATATGACACGTATTATATATTAATTTTTGCAGATATGTCGTCAGACGAGGAGGAGTTTGGTGCGGTACAGGTGCCTGGATTCGATGAGATGGCCAGGGGTGATTGTTTGGGTATTCCCTATATGGACTACCTGAACAATTCTAGGGAGTATAAACGTTTTAACAGGTTGCGACAAATGAAGGTGGGTCGGCAGAAGGTGTTGTCATGGGAGGCTTTACGGGAGGTCGGGGAGGAGGGGAGAACCCGTGGTTTGATCAGGGAGAATTCCCCATGGGATCGCATGTTTTCGGTGGCGGTTGGGCCGTCTTATAGGACCATGATGGTGGATGTAACGCCTCGCGTTTTTGAACTTTCTATTTATAGCTTGTTGACTTGTACTGTCCTATTTTAGACAATTGTACTCTCGTTTATTCCCAATTTCACTTCGAGACTTGAATCGTAATGAAAAAGTGCGTTATTTTGATCATATACTTGTTTAAATACTATGTTATGTTATTACACGTTGAAACACGTTGAAACTATGTTAAGCACGTAAAAACAGTGAAATTCCATCTAAATCCCAGCTCTTAAATTCATCGTTGCCAAGAGATTACCCTAAACCGTACGAAAATTGGGAATTCGTACGTTAATTCGGTTGAAATATCAAAATTTGGGTTAAAATAATTTTTATATTATTTTATTAATATTTTAAATAAGTAAATTAATAATTAAAATTAATAAATAAGTATTTAAAACTAAGTTTTATTGATTTTTGGTGATTTTGGTTAGTTTAACTAACCTGGTTAGCTAAATCCTGGTTAAATCAGCTAACCAGGTTAAGTATATTAAAGGGGCAGCACTAACTGAGTCAGAAAACTCAGTTAGTGACTAACCCAGTTAGTCTAAGCTGTTATTAAAAAAAATAGGGTTTTATGTGCGTAACAAGGATCGAACCGGAGACCTTGACCTTAACAAACAAAGCACTAACCACTCGGCCGGGAATGCCACATCCAAACAATTCAGGAAACTTATTAATGTTATGCTTTGATTACAGCCATTCCATTTTAAACTTCTGACCGCCCAAACGCGTATTTCCGGTGAAACCTTTCCTTTTCGTTTCCGACCGAGATTTCCGGCAAATCAATCAACAACTGATTTCCATTTCGTTCCACAATCAAATCCGGTTACCATCTTTAACCAATCTTCCCATATTTTCCAACCCGTCGAGTTCACTTATAAATACCGGAAAACCACCCCGTTTCTCTCACACTCACCGGAAAACTCACACCCTTTCCCTCTTCGCCGGAGAAGACAATACCCTCCGACCACCACCTCGCTCGCCGGACAAACCTGCAACCTCCTCCTTCCGCCGCTGATTTCCGGAACTTCGCCGGAGAAGACGAAGTGCCGCCGGACATCCTCACCGTGTCTCGCCGTCGGTAACCGCTCGGTAATCATTTCCGTCCCGTTTCTTCTTCGTTTTACATATGTACATATATACAGTGTTCGATTTCTTATATATATACATGTTACTGTTTGATATTATTATTATTATTATTATTATTATTATTATTATTATTATTATTATATTACCTATTAATATTAATAGATTATTAATCTTATTAATATAAACTTTGTTTATTTATATATAATCAGATATATTTAACAAATAAATTATTTCTTTATTAATAAACAGATTTGTTTATATAATATTTATTATTTATTATTTAAAAATCTGAATTTTTATTCTTACTATTCAGATTTATTATTTTATTTAAAATCAGAATTTTTTTTAATATACATTAGAAATTAATAATCTATATAATCTAGAATTTTAGAAATATTATTTATTATTCACTTATTTATAAAGTAAATTATCATATATTTTATTTTTGAGACTTATGACATTATTTTAGAAATGTTAATTTCATAAATGCCTTGTTATTTAATAATCTCTAAATTCCCAATATTAATCAAATCCTCAAAATTAATAGGGTAATTCTCTTGTGCACATCCTCTTGGGAAATTCCTGATTCTTAATTTTATTCCAAGAAATACGCAACGCAACCTAAGGTGAGTATACTTGATCCCATTTTGATTTTATCACTTTTGGGTGCAACATGTATGCTATACAAAACACGCAACACTTGAAACTTGTTATATGCACACTCTATCCGTTTTTAAACATGAAACAATTTTGATGTTTGTTAATCTCGCATGCCATGTAAACTTTTCGTGTTTATATGCTCATTAACCTTGTGAAACTTATTAAACTTCTTGAGACTACTGAGACTTATTAAACTTCTGAGACTACTGAGACTTATTAAACTTCTGAGACTTATTAAACTTCTGAGACTTATTAAATCTCCTATTATGTAGGAGTACGCACCGCCCTTGAGTGAGTCTTGGGGCGTGTGCGTTGGAAACTTGGGTTTGACATATAGTGACACTGTTTCAGCATATTAGTAACTTGTATTATGTTGTTCATGTTGGATATGAGTATTTAAACTTTTCACTCTACTTTATGCTATGTATCAAACCTGTATACTCGCCAACTTTTGTTGATGTTACTTTAATACATGTTGCAGGTTGATAGATGAAGATTCAAGAATCAAGTTAGGTTGGATTAGAAACACACCTAGAAATAACTATGTTGGAATCCTGTTTGTTTATTTGAACAATGTATGACATTTTAGAATTTATGAAATTGAATTTAAATTATATTGTCACAATTAGTGTTATGTTGTTTTGAGCAATTTGTTCGTCTCATCCCGATGTTTCCGCCATCGGTTGGGGTGTGACAGATTGGTATCAGAGCCATAACTATAGGGAATTAGGTAGGATTGCCTTACTTGTCCCTAGTCTATAGTAGGAGTACTCTGATACCAGATTGGTATCAGAGCCATAACTATAGGGAATTAGGAATGCCTTGCCTAGTCTATAGTTAGGAGCTTTCTCACTATGTGTTGCTTAAAACAACTTCCTTTCTATCTTCTTTGCTTCCCTCTACTTTCTTTTGGACTTCTAAATTATACATGCATTTCCTAAGGCTAACACAATACACACTTGGAGGCTTTGAAGACACTCTTACAACACAATCGAAAAGACTCATCAAGATAGGGGTGATTCCCACACTTGGTGATGATTTTCACTCAGCTATACTTTGATTTTTGCACGAAATCTACCCTCAAGTTAGGAGTGATATCCAAACCTTGATGGGAGTTTTCCATTTCATACTCTAGTGGACCCTTATCTTTTGATAAGTACCAACCACGTTAGGGTACGATGTTATCAAGTTAGAGGTGATACTCGCATCTTGTTTAACTAGTCCCACTCCTCGATTTTTACTCTCGCCAAAGTTTCGATTTCCCAAATCGATTAAGGATGTGTAGTAACTGGAAGGGTTAGGTACCGGTAGTCGGGACGTCCTGTCTAGGTTTGGCATTCGTATAAATCCATTAAGGACCCGTTGCCTACCTGGGGACCATCGATGAGAGTACTAATACCTATTAGGCCAAAGCACGTTTCCTTAATTCGAAAAGGACTTCGATTTACTTTGGAATAGTCATATGTTACGTTCCGTGACAATCCATATTTTACGTTAAATCTCTTTTATGTTATCTCAATTATTATGTGTTTTACGTTTGAGCGTTTCATTCATTTCTAGCTAGGAAGTCACAATTTACACTATTGTCGCGATCTAAAATAAATGATAATACTCTCTCGTGAACAAATTAAATTTATTATGCTTTCATTATTACATGTTACACTATGTGAAAATCTATGACATTTCATTCATTTTATTCTATGTGAACAACAATGTGAAAGACAATGTGCTATGTGATGCATTCATGAAACCAATTTTCCTAAATAAAAATCCTATGATCAAAGTCTCATTTTATAAACCTTTAGATATAATCTTTTCAAAAGTTTCATCTTGATTTCGAGGACGAAATCTCCTAAAGTAGGGGAGACTGTAACGCCTCGCGTTTTTGAACTTTCTATTTATAGCTTGTTGACTTGTACTGTCCTATTTTAGACAATTGTACTCTCGTTTATTCCCAATTTCACTTCGAGACTTGAATCGTAATGAAAAAGTGCGTTATTTTGATCATATACTTGTTTAAATACTATGTTATGTTATTACACGTTGAAACACGTTGAAACTATGTTAAGCACGTAAAAACAGTGAAATTCCATCTAAATCCCAGCTCTAAAATTCATCGTTGCCAAGAGATTACCCTAAACCGTACGAAAATTGGGAATTCGTACGTTAATTCGGTTGAAATATCAAAATTTGGGTTAAAATAATTTTTATATTATTTTATTAATATTTTAAATAAGTAAATTAATAATTAAAATTAATAAATAAGTATTTAAAACTAAGTTTTATTGATTTTTGGTGATTTTGGTTAGTTTAACTAACCTGGTTAGCTAAATCCTGGTTAAATCAGCTAACCAGGTTAAGTATATTAAAGGGGCAGCACTAACTGAGTCAGAAAACTCAGTTAGTGACTAACCCAGTTAGTCTAAGCTGTTATTAAAAAAAATAGGGTTTTATGCGCGTAACAAGGATCGAACCGAAGACCTTGACCTTAACAAACAAAGCACTAACCACTCGGCCGGGAATGCCACATCCAAACAATTCAGGAAACTTATTAATGTTATGCTTTGATTACAGCCATTCCATTTTAAACTTCTGACCGCCCAAACGCGTATTTCCGGTCAAACCTTTCCTTTTCGTTTCCGACCGAGATTTCCGGCAAATCAATCAACAACTGATTTCCATTTCGTTCCACAATCAAATCCGGTTACCATCTTTAACCAATCTTCCCATATTTTCCAACCCGTCGAGTTCACTTATAAATACCGGAAAACCACCCCGTTTCTCTCACACTCACCGGAAAACTCACACCCTTTCCCTCTTCGCCGGAGAAGACAATACCCTCCGACCACCACCTCGCTCGCCGGACAAACCTGCAACCTCCTCCTTCCGCCGCTGATTTCCGGAACTTCGCCGGAGAAGACGAAGTGCCGCCGGACATCCCCACCGTGTCTCGCCGTCGGTAACCGCCCGGTAATCATTTCCGTCCCGTTTCTTCTTCGTTTTACATATGTACATATATACAGTGTTCGATTTCTTATATATATACATGTTACTGTTTGATATTATTATTATTATTATTATATTACCTATTAATATTAATAGATTATCAATCTTATTAATATAAACTTTGTTTATTTATATATAATCAGATATATTTAACAAATAAATTATTTCTTTATTAATAAACAGATTTGTTTATATAATATTTATTATTTAAAAATCTGAATTTTTATTCTTACTATTCAGATTTATTATTTTATTTAAAATCAGAATTTTTTTTAATATACATTAGAAATTAATAATCTATATAATCTAGAATTTTAGAAATATTATTTATTATTCACTTATTTATAAAGTAAATTATCATATATTTTATTTTTGAGACTTATGACATTATTTTAGAAATGTTAATTTCATAAATGCCTTGTTATTTAATAATCTCTAAATTCTCAATATTAATCAAATCCTCAAAATTAATAGGGTAATTCTCTTGTGCACATCCTCTTGGGAAATTCCTGATTCTTAATTTTATTCCAAGAAATACGCAACGCAACCTAAGGTGAGTATACTTGATCCCATTTTGATTTTATCACTTTTGGGTGCAACATGTATTCTATACAAAACACGCAACACTTGAAACTTGTTATATGCACACTCTATCCGTTTTTAAACATGAAACAATTTTGATGCTTGTTAATCTCGTATGCCATGTAAACTTTTCGTGTTTATATGCTCATTAACCTTGTGAAACTTATTAAACTTCTGAGACTACTGAGACTTATTAAACTTCTGAGACTTATTAAACTTCTGAGACTTATTAAATCTCCTATTATGTAGGAGTACGCACCGCCCTTGAGTGAGTCTTGGGGCGTGTGCGTTGGAAACTTGGGTTTGACATATAGTGACACTGTTTCAGCATATTAGTAACTTGTATTATGTTGTTCATGTTGGATATGAGTATTTAAACTTTTCACTCTACTTTATGCTATGTATCAAACCTGTATACTCGCCAACTTTTGTTGATGTTACTTTAATACATGTTGCAGGTTGATAGATGAAGATTCAAGAATCAAGTTAGGTTGGATTAGAAACACACCTAGAAATAACTATGTTGGAATCCTGTTTGTTTATTTGAACAATGTATGACATTTTAGAATTTATGAAATTGAATTTAAATTATATTGTCACAATTAGTGTTATGTTGTTTTGAGCAATTTGTTCGTCTCATCCCGATGTTTCCGCCATCGGTTGGGGTGTGACAGTGGAGTTTCTGTCCACATTCGTGTTTCGTCCACGGCCGGCTGACCGGCCCAATTCGGATATGGACGATCCAAATGTGGAAGCACCGCTTCCCGAGGTATCTTTCTGTTTGTTCGGGTAGCGACAAAATTGGTCGCTGCGTCAGTTTGCTGTCGCCACCGGGTTTTATAAGGAGGATGAGTTGGTTCAGGACATCTATACCACCGCGATTTGGGCTATGCCTGATGATCAGTTGTTTGCTTGGTGGCCAACTCTAGGTCCTGGACCCTTCGGTAAGAAGGCCCGAGTTTCTGCGATTCCGAACCCACTCGTTCGCTACATACACCGCTGCATTGCCACGTCTATCTCTGCGCGTGGCAAAAGCCTAGAGTGGGTCACGAAGGTGGATCTGTTCTTTCTGTACTGCTTATATACGGGCACACCGTGCGCCCGCCATCGCTGTCTGGCGGAGTATTCCGCCTCGTACGGCAAACGGCAGAGGCGTAGCCGTTTGATTGGAGGGGCGTTTATCACGCGTATTGCCCAGCATTACGGTCTGTATTACCCATTCCTTCATGATATGCCGGCCCTAGCACCACACGAGCCCTTAGATCTTAGGACGATGAGAGGGATGAAGATTGCGGTGAACTTTCCGGATATCGGGCATCGGTTTGTTGACGAACACCAACAGATTTATGAACCCCAACCGATGGTCCACCAGGCACTGCTCGAGGCTGGGGAGGTGGAGATGTCGCATATTGCTGACGTGCCTGATATGGATGGAGACATGGAGCCTCAGGTTGACCAGGGGCATCCGCAGGAGCCGCCACAGATTCCACAACGCATTTATCATGCAGTGCGGTTGCCTCAGTCCACCCAACGTCTCCTTGAGAGGCTGGTGGCGGGTCAGGATGGTATGATGGCCAGCTGGACACAGCAGTTTCAGCGGATGGACAGGCGGATGGACCGGATGGAGGATTTGATGGAGTGGGTGATGGCTAGTGAGGCCGAGAGACGTACCCAGGCGGGGTTGCCTGTTCGACCCCCGCCACATCCACGATTTTATCCGGGTTTCGACATGGAGGCAGGTCCGTCCGGGACGCAGGCAGGTGGTGGGGATGATTCTGACGACAGCGATGAGGAGATGAAGGGTTAGTATTTGTATTTGTTGGGTGAATTTTATTTTGTTAAACATTTGTGGGCATGTATGAACAAATACTTATTTCTTTTTGTTTATTTTGGTATGTTTAAACATTGGTATGTTATTTGTAACTTGATGAATGTTTGTTCGTTTTGTTATTTATGCTTAGTCGACTTATTTTAAAAAACAACATTTTTTTACAAAAACTTAGTATATATAATAACAATGAAAAATAACAAGACAAATAACACAATATTCGATTACATTTTTTTTATAAAACTTAATATATAAAAAACAGCATTTATAACTAATATTCGATTACATGTCTTGCATAAACTTACATACTAACAATGAAAAATAACAAGATAAACAACACAAAAAAAATCCAACTGATTATCAACCAACGTTCCCTCTTACGAACAACACTTGAATGAAATTCTTCAAATTCCGCTTCTTGCAATTTATAAATTCGAACCTCCTCTCTCAAAAAATTGACTTCGTTTTTCAGCACAGCCTTCGTATCCATCAGTTCTTTGATGACCACACATGCCCGACGACACATGGGAGGATCGACCCACACAAAGAAGTTGCACTTAGAACGCTGACACGAAAAAAAATCACTAATATACAAGGGTTAATGGAAAAAAATACATTAAAAACATACCAGACTGTGACAAGTGTAAAATTGAGGTCCGGGATTAGCTTCAGTCCAAGATGTTCTTAGTGCAGCCGTCCTACTACATTTGCAAAAAACCATTGTGAATTTGTGATTGTGAAGATGGTGTATATTTCTGTGGCAAGTAAGGATGACAAAAATACCCGACATTTGCAACCAACATATACAAACTTTAAAAAAAAAAAACAAACCAATATGCCGCTCATAGGCCCATACGCGCGTATGGTGGGTACGGATCCTGACAACTTTTCAGCCCATATGCCTCGTATAGCCCGATGAGACCCATATCCACCTACCTTTTCTGAAAAGTTGACAGGACATTTATGACACCCCACTTGCATATGCCTCTCATCGACCCATACGGGTCTCACTGAAGTTCAGTTTCACCTTCCTTTTTTATACTTTAACCGAGAACAAGTACATATCCAAATCCAAAAGTTATTTTTTGGAGGAGTTCTGGACCACACGATGACAATCCGGAAGGGGACCACACGCGTCTCTCGTATAGTTTTCGCTCTCGTATCGGTCTATAGGGTCAGAATATTCAAGGTTTGTTTACCCTTGTTTTTTGTGGTTTTATTTTGGCGGTTTGTGGTGGTGTTGGGGTTGTGGTGGTGGTGGTGGTGGTGGTGTTGGGGTTGTGGTTGTGGTGGGTCGGCTGTGGTGGTGGTGGGTCAGCTGTGGTGGTGGTGGTGGTGGTGGTGGGGGTGGGTCGGCTGTGGTGGTGGTGATGGTGATGGGTCGGCTGGGGTGGTGGTGGTGTTGGTGGTGGTGGTGGTGGTGTTGGTGGTGGTGGTGGTGGGTAGGCTGTGGTGGTGGTGGTGGGTCGGCTGGGGTGGTGGTGGTGGTGGGGGTGGGTCGGCTGGGGTGGTGGTGGTGGTGTTGGTGGTGGTGGGTCGGTTGTGTTGGTGGTGGTGGTGGTGGGTCGGCTGGGGTGTTGGTAGTGGGTCGGCTGGGGTGGTGGTGGTGGTGTTGGGTCAGCTGGGGTGGTGGTGGTGGTGGTGGTGGTGTGTTGGCTGGGGTGGTGGTGGTGGTGGTTCGGATGGGGTGGTGGTGGTGGTGGTGGGTCGGCTGGGGTGGTGGTGGTGGTGTGTCAGCTGTGGTGGTGGTGGTGGTGGGTCGGCTGTGGTGGTGTTTTGTTTTTTTTTTTAATTTGTACAATATATTTTCGAATGCCGAGTCTAATGCGAAATTTTTTTTATTATTAACAGGATATCGAAAGTCAATGTTTTGACGGTGTTGGTAGCGTAATTCTTATGGAGAAACTACGTTCGTATTTCAGATTCAAGCACTAGAACGCCGATCTAGGATTACGTGTTATCGGAGTAGCCTGTTGCCTCGTCAGTTCCCAGTGACGCTAGCCAACGCAGTTTGCCCCGTGACATGTCCTTCTAAGAGAGGAGTTCATTAGTGTTCTCACGAGCCTTCCACCAACGGAAATGCTACTTCGCTCACCATCCCGAGAAGACGCGGAAGACTGGACAGTGGTTGATAAACGAAATGCCGACTCCACTACTCCAACCTCCTAATCCCTTATGCCATCTCAGTGTGGTAGATGTGAAGCAGAATCCCGTTGGAAGGTAGGGTTGGGTACGCAATTTCAAGACAGCCAGGGCTGTCTTTATATTGTGTATGTTGCACCCATCGTTTTCCTGTACAGGAATTCATAAATATGTAACAATTAGCGATCTAGGGTTTAGGGTTTAGTCGTTACATTCTGTATCAAAGTTACATGTTTTGTGTATTAATATAAAACGATGTTTAATTACATTTTGACTTATGTTTCTTGTTGCGTTATGGTTAATAAACGACAATTGAAAAACAATTAAAGACTTTCAGAAGTTGACATTTTTTAACATACACATTGCGTTATGGAAACAATTAAACACATAATAATAACTGAAAAATAAAAAAGTTGACATTTAATAAAACGTTATAATATACCCATTTAATAAAATTAAACACATAATAATAATTGATAAATAAAAAAGTTGACATTTAATAAAACGTTTAATAATACTTATAAAAAATTGCCATTTTATAATATATACAATTCGTTTTATAAAAAAATGACATTTAATAATACTTATAAAAAAATTTGCATTTTATAATGTACACAATTCATTTCATAAAAATATGAAGTTTTTATAATACTACCACAATTTTTTATAACAACATTTTATAAAAAAAAATTAATTTTTTTAATATTTCACAACTTCCTCATACAAATACCCTATCAAAATAAAGTTCCACACACCCCAATCATTGGTAATCATTGGCTGACACCCAATGATTGGCATTAATTAGATGGTAGGGATCAGTTTGAGGCGTATTGGGCAATGAGGGGCGTATGGGTGGGGCCAGTTTGAGGCGTATTGGGCAATGAGGGTCATTTAGGGTTAGGGGGTGTGTAGATACTTTTGGGGGAAGGGGGGAGGGGTTGTGGATACCTCCACCGTTTGGATTTCTATTCTAATCCATAAAACAATCTTTTTCTTTCTCTCTTTTTTGAATTTTTAACAACGATTAATTAATTCGGTGATTTATGATAATAAACTAGTAAAATCTTATCTTATCTTATCTTACTATAGAATAAAAGAAACTATTTGATAGACACTTGTCATCATATTAGGCCATGTTTTATGGATAATTATTGTTTTAGTTTAATTTTTTCTAATTAATTATAAATAATCATCATACTAAATATTATTTAGTTTAATATGTTATGGATAATTATTATTTAATTTAATTTCTTCTAATTAATTATAGATAACTCGCATACTAAATATTATTAATTTAAGATATTTTTAAATAACCAAATTATTTATCACTAAAACCAAACTTTGTATTAGTATATTATTTATTTTTGTTTTTATTATTAAAAAAATTATTATATCGATTTTATTATATAATTTTTAACAAATTGTATGTAACTTTCAATATTACGTTATATATAAATTTAGATTTATTACGGGTTTTTAAATATAATTTATATTTTATCACTCAAATGGTTGCTTATTTGTTTATTGAATAACATGTTTGATCACTGTATCATCTCCTCAATGACCATATCTTTCGCGTACCGAGTATATCCATTAGTTTTTTTTAAATATAATTTTCTTTATTTGGTATATAAAATCATATTTATTCAAACCGTGTAATACACGAGGGATTTTAAAGATATAACTTTTTTTATTATTTGGTAAACAATATTACATTTATTAAACCCGTGTAACACACGTGGTTTTAAAGATATAACTTTTTTATTATTTGGTATATAAAATTACATTTATACAACCCTTATAATATGGTTTTTATAGATATAACTGTTTATTACTCAATATTTTAAAATGATAATTTATACGTGCAATAAATGAGGTTTTTAAAAATATATTATTTTATTATTTAATATATAAAATTTATTTATTTAATCCGTATAATACATGGGGTTATAATCTACTAGTATTATATTCAATTCTTTGCCTTAGTTAATGACGTGTACAATGATTGATACATTACACAAGTCCAAGTATGGCGTTCATTGTCACTATATAAAAGAAATTGTAAAACGACAAATACAGTTGTGCTTTGCATGTGCTCACATGCATCTACATATACACTTGGCCGTCTACATAACCTAACAATACCGACATTGTCACTTGTGTGTCTTAAACCATCATTACCTTCACATTATATGTTTTAAACAATGCGGAAATTATGGGGTGTTTATCGACTGGTTCAACAATTATTTTTTAGGGTTACTGGATTTTAATAATTCTTAAGTTTCGCCGATAATAATTTCAACTTTAAAAATTCTCTTCCACAATCCCAATTAGAATTAGGCCTCATTAATCTTTTTCTAACATATAAGAATTTGGTCTCCTCAATAGATTCAAGTGCACCTGTTACATACCAAACGGGAGAACACAACCCAAAAGACTAGTCTGATGGGTGAGAGAGCCCATTTGGTATATAAACCCCACATCAGTTGCCCATACAACCGATGTGGGACAAGTCCCATACCTTGCAATGGTATTAGTCCATAACAATCGACCCTCCTTAAGGGCCAACGTCCTCGTTGGTCACGGCCATGTTGGTCACGGCTGACTCTTTCCAGGCCACCACTCCATGGGCCACCACTCCGAGCCTCGTTGGTCACGGCCACGTTGGTCACGGCTGGCTCTCTCCAGGCCACCACTCCGTGGGCCACCACTTCGAGTTCTGGCTCTGATACCAATGTTACATACCAAACGGGAGAACACAACCCAAAAGACTAGTCTGATGGGTGAGAGAGCCCATTTGGTATATAAACCCCACATCAGTTGCCCATACAACCGATGTGGGACAAGTCCCATACCTTGCAATGGTATTAGTCCATAACAGCACCTATGTTGTAAAAGGATCAATGAGGGCCAAATTCTTACAAGTTGGGATCGTTGAATGGAATTTTTAAAGTTGGGATCGTTGGAGTGAATTTTTTAAGTTGGGATTGTTATTAGCCAACAGGTGAAACTTATGTTTATTAAAACCCAATTACCCTATTTTTTACTAATGTAATCTTTGTTAGAATGTTTTGATGTTACTCGAACGTTAGATATATAACATCCATATGAAAATGGGTCGGATCTAAGGTAGCTCCTAGGGGCTTAACATTTTTGAGGTTCTCAAGCAAAACTTTAATCTGGGGTTTTATGTGCAATCTTTTTATGGAACTTAGTCTAATAAATTGTCACATGCATTGATATATAAGAGAAGAAGTGTAATTTTCATAGAATTTAAGAAAAAAGGGTCTGTCCTCTTACATTAATGGACGAAGAAAATGATATAAAACATGTCTATAAAAGAAGCACATCATCACACATATCTAATAGAAAAAGGCGGCTATAACCCATGGCTTTATAGCCTAATGGTATTTTGAGGGTGGGATAAGGCTTTAGGACCAGTAGGTTTTTGGTTCGATTCTCACAAGGGTTTTTTCAATATTTATTAGGTTTTCTCCTGAATTGGTGTATAAGCATTACGCCTAGTGAAGATGGTTCGATTCTCACAAGGGTTTTTTTTCAATATTTATTAGGTTTTCTCCTGAATTGGTGTATAAACATTACGCCTAGTGAAGATGGATATGATTAGGTGGCACAATAATAATCCAAGTTTGCTGAGACGCGTAAAACCATTACACTTTTCAAAAGGGATTACAGAGAGAATCGTAAAAAAAAGCCAACATTATAAAGTAACATGTCTTTATTTTTATTTATTTTTTATTTTTTACAAAATGGTATTGATAATTTAGGTTAGTAACAAACTTATAAATATTTTCAAAAGGTTAAACTTTTTTATCCTTAAAATCTTTGACACGTTTAAGTCATAATTTTTCATAAAGAGGGAACGTAATTATGTTAAAATTATCATTTTTGAATAATTATGTAGGTTGCTTAACTTTTACAAGAAGGCTTTTTCTTTTTTTCTAGTTGATGAAATAACGAAAAAAGTCCCCTCTGGTGTAGGTATCAACTCATGAAAAAGAGGGCTTTTTCTTCTTTTTAGTTTAGTGGAATATTAGCAAAAAAATATATACCAACAGCACGAATATATCATACTTCATAAAAAGGTTCTTTGTTCCTGAAATTATTATAAAGCTAAACCTTTCTTTCAAACAAAAATATATGTTCGATTCCTCTTGACTTTATTTTGACAAAAAATCAAATGCTTTCCTGAAATTTAGTCGTTTTTAATAACTTTTGAAATTCAATTGTAATCAACAGAAAACCAAAATATAATATTTATTATAGTGACGCTAATGAAAAAGACGTATAATGTCACTAGTTATCAATTTCAAAGCTTTGATTGATTAATACGATGGATTTTTACATTATTGTTCGAATCATGTAAGCTAGAAAATTACTATTGTCACACTAATCCAATATCTCTAATAGTATAATTGTTCATCTTCATTCATTTGTTTTTATTTTAATTTTGTAAATAAATTTATAGAATAAAATGTCAAAATGGTCCCTAAGTTTAGGTTACTTTAGTTCAAAAATAAACCTTTTTCAATCTGGGTCTCTAGATTTCAATTTTGATATCATTTTCATCTAAAAGGTAAATTGGGTCAGAATTTTTTTGTTAACCTCCATCTTTTTTGTCGTGCTCCTCATTTTAATGAAGGCTGAAATTGTCTTTGAGCCTTTAAATTATATTAATTAAATGAGGAACAAGACAAAGAAGGTGGATGTTAACAGAAAAATCTGACTCAGTTTGTCTTTTAGATGAAAATGACATCAAAATTGAAACCTCGGATACCCAGATTTAAAAGATGCGTTTTACTCTAAATATATATTGTGCATCGATAATAATGAATTTAAAGTGTTTTAAAAGTAATAAGGTAAGGAATTCAATCAACTTTCTGAATGTGTTAAAATAGCACTAAAAACAAATTTTGAAAATTTTTTATTTTCAGAAATGGTAATTATAAACGAAATAAAAATCTTACGAGGCTTTTTTTGTATCTATTTGTGTTGAGAGTACTAGCCGACACTTATTGTGAACGTGGCCCATACCTTTCATGATCACAAAAACTCACGGTAAGCCAAATATGACTTTTGGACTCTTAATTTAATGCGATTCTAAATTTTACACTGATTAATTACACCATTTTTCGATTTATTTATTTTCAAAACTAATAATTTATTTTTCTTTTAAAAGAATTGAACTTACACAAAAATAAAAAGAATTTATCAGGGTCACAACTTTCGATTTTTTGTAGGTTTATTAATTTTTTTTATTCTTTTTACTAAGCCGAGACAATGAATTTTGTTGCCGGTTCACAAGAATATTTTGGATCTTTTTGGTGTAAATAGGTTGTCAATTTGATTTGGTCTGTATGGTCTAATGTAACTTCAATTTTGAACTTTATTTTTATATTTGTTTCCAGTGATTATAAAACGTGGTTTAAGAAAAATTGTTCACAGATGTTTAACTAATTATTGCTAACTAGCGGGAAGACTCGTGTGCAAACACATGTCGTTTCTTAGAAAACCATGCATAACAAATATAAATGATGAGTATAGCTATATTTATATAGACTTATAAATAAAATAAATAAATAAGTCAGTCGGTAAATACTTAAAGTTTAGAGTATAAAAATTTAAAGTTTAGATTGTGCTGAGTCTTGTTTTTCTTCCATAAATGTCTGAAGAACCATTTTGATGATGTATTCTTCTTGAGCCTTGTCTTCTTTTGTTAATTCATCCATCTGCTTTTCTTTCCTTCTTTGATAAAGGATGCTAGCATGTGGAGCAGTGGGTCTCCTGATTGGCAATTTTTGTTGTTTGACTGGAACCACTGCTTCCGGATAATCAGGCTTTTTAGGAGCAGTGGAATCTCTCTTCCTTAACTCTTCCAACTTTTTGTAGGTAGCTAACACATTTTCTTCTCTCCACCTTGTAACCTGGTTCCTTGACCCATAATCAGCAGTTATCAGCTCTTCTTTCATTCTTTTCGGTTTCAAGGTCCTTTCTATTACATTTTTCTTGTAATTGGCCCAAACTGTAGGAGTTTGCTTTACCTTGTCTTGAATCATCTTTTGAATTCTGGCTGTCTCCTCTTGCAGTTCACTGATGGTCCATTCTTTGTATTGATACTTTTCTGCCCTGTACTTCTTGTATGCCATTATGTATTCAAGATAGTCATTTCTCATGCTTTCATCATCTTTTTCTGATAATTTCTGACAAAGGACTTTTGAGAACTGCTCTAAAGTTCTAACTTTGGTGAGCAGGTACTGATAATTTCTTTGAATCTCTTTGATAGACTTTCCCTCTATGTCTCTTTTAGATATATCCTCTGTGTAACACCCTGTGTTTCGAAAGTCAAAGTCAAAGTCAAGATTGAAGTCAAAGGGAGACAAGATTGCTAATTGCAATCTGTCACTCCTTGCTCAATTCCTGTTTTGACTTCTTTGACTTTTAGTTAGTCTATTTTTTATGCTTTACGTTAGTTGTATTATGTGGAGTACTTATTACCAATCGAGGATTATTCGATATTTATCGCATATTTGATCGCTTATCGCAATCGCACTCGCAACTCGAATTACGTGTTCTGAATATTATTTTACGTGTGTGTGTGCCTTATGTGTTACTTGTGCATGTTTACTTATGTTATGTTGAGATGAATAACCGAAACACAATCGAAACTCAATCGCAATCGAATCGCAAACGCTAAACGCAAGAGTCAATCAATCAATCATACCCAGTAAAAATCCCACAAATAGCAAAGCTACTTATAGGGTCTGGGAAGGGTGGGATGTAGACATACCTTGCCTCTATCCATAGGGATAGAGAGGCTGCTTCCAGAGAGACCCTCGGCTCGAAAACGAACAACATGCCAACACACCAAGTCAAAAAATATAGAAATAAGAAGTCATCCTTACCAGCACAATACAATGTAAATCATGAACAATAGCATACAACATCATTTGGGCATAAACACAAGAAGGCAATCACTGGAAAAGTCCCTTAAAGAATAAGAAAAACATACGTCCCTGAAATACACCTAAAACCTTAATGCAATATCCTCTAGAAGTCGTTAACCCTAATCCTACGCCTCCACGAAGTCCTATCTTGGACCATGTCCTCAGAAAGATGCAACTCTAGTAAATCATGCCTAATCTGCTCATCCCATGTCAGTTTGGGTCTGCCTCTTCCTCTCCTCCCCTCCACAGTAAGAGTTTCCACTACTCTAACTGGTGCCGTTGTTTCTCTTCGCTTCACATGCCCAAACCATCTCAATCTCCCCTCCTTGATCTTCTCCGATATACTAGCCACTCCTAATCTTTCCCTAAAAACCTCGTTTCTTATCCGATCTAGCCTCGTGTGTCCACACATCCACCTCAGCATCCTCATCTCTGCTACGTCCATCTTACGCGCTTGTGTCTTCTTGATAGCCCAACAGTCTGTTCCATATAGCATAGCCGGCCTAACTGCTACTCTGTAAAATTTCCCCTTTAGTTTAGTTGGGAACCTCCTATCACACAATACCCCACTGCTGCCCTCCATCTACACCAGCCAGCCTGTATGCGATGGGTTACATCACTATCTATGTCACCATCTCTATGTACAAACGACCCTAGATACTTAAATCTAGTTACATGCGGGACCAATTGATCCTCAATGGTGATTTGGGTGTCATCGTCAACGGCCACACCAATGAAATCGCAGTGTAGATACTCCGTCTTAGATCGACTAATCCTTAGGCCCTTGCCCTCTAAAGCTACTCGCCACTCCTCTACCCTCGCGTTCAGGCACTGTTTAGTCTCTGCAATCAACACAATATCGTCTGCAAAAAGCATGCACCACGGAACTGTCTCCTGAATCAACTTGGACAACTCATCCAAGACAACCGCAAAAAGAAAAGGGCTCAACGCAGACCCCTGATGGAGCCCTGCCTCCACAGGAAAGAAGTTTGTATCTCCTAAGGGCGTGTGGACACTAGTTTCCGTTCTATCGTACGTATCCTTAATTATGTCTATATACTTCCCGGGTAGCCTTCGACCCTCCAAACTATCCCAAATCAATTGTCGTGGGACAGTGTCATATGCCTTTTCCAGGTCGATAAACACCATATGTAAATCTTTCTTCTTCGCTCTATATTTTTCCATCAGCCTCCTTAGAATATGTATCGCCTCTGTAGTTGACCTCCCTTTCATGAATCCAAATTGGTTTACTGAAACTGAGTTTCTCTTCTAATTCTAGTTTCAATTACCCTCTCCCAGAGTTTCATAGTGTGACTTAGCAGTTTGATTCCTCTGTAATTCCCACAACATTGAGCGTCACCTTTATTCTTGTATAAAGGCACCACGACGCTACTCCTCCACTGATCTGGCATTTTTCCAGTCTTGAAACTACAATTGAACAAAAGTATTAACCATCGGACTCCTTCTTCCCCCAAACACTTCCACACCTCAATCGGTATGTTGTCCAAACCCACTGCCTTGCCTCTTCCCATTTTCCTAAGTGCCATCCTCACCTCGCCATGTGTGATCATCCTGCTGTAGCAATTATCTTGTTGTCGCCTTTGAATCCTGGGATTGGTGCTATCATGTTGGTATGCCCTGCCGTGGTTGAAAAGATTATGGAAGTAGGTTTGCCATCTCAACTTAATGTCTTGTGCCTTGACTAAAACATGTCCATCCTCTCTTTTGATAAACTTTACTACTCCAAGGTCTTGTCTTCTTTGCTCCCTAGCTTTGGAAATCCTGAACATATCATGCTCCCCCTCTCTCCTTTCCAAACGTTCGTACATTTGTTTATAGGCTGTGTTTTTCGCCTCGGTCACCGCCTTTTTCGCTTCCCTTTTTGCCTTCTTGTATATCTCCCTTACCCTTAGCCGCTCCTCCTCATCTGTGCACCTCAAAAGATCTCTAAAACTCTGTTGCTTCTCCTTTATTTTGGTATGCACGTCTTCATTCCACCACCAGGACTCCTTATGTCCACTAGTCTTTCCTGTTGTGACCCCTAGCGTCTCATTCGCCACTGTAGTGATCGTAGTCGCCATAGCCTCCCACATTCGGTTTGTGTCGTCACCTAGTTGCATCGATGTCACCGAGTTAACTTTATCTCTAAACATCATAATTTTTTCTCCCTTCAAGTTTCCCCAACGGATCCTAGGTCGGGTTTTCCTCTCCTCCTCAGTTAGCCTTAATTTTAGGGCTATATCTGCTACTAGCAAATGATGTTGAGTCGCTGCAGTCTCCCTTGGTATAACCTTGCAGTCCATCCACATTCGTCGATCGTCCTGCCTCATCAAAAGATAGTCAATTTGCGTGTTACGTCCTCCGCTGCTAAAAGTGATCAAATGAGATTCTCTCTTCTTAAAGAACGAGTTTATAATACCTAGGCCGTTGGATGCCGCAAAGTCTAGAAGGTCTCTACCAGGGTCATTCCTATCGCCAAAACCAAAACCCCCATGTACCGACTCAAACCCATCACTATCCTTACCAATGTGCCCATTAAAATCCCCTCCTATAACAATTTTCTCCTCCCTAGGTATGGCCCTTAATACTACATCTAGACAATCCCAGAACTCTCTTTTCTCTTGGTCTCCTAGTCCCACTTGCGGTGCATATGCGCATACCACTGTCACTACTTGTTTACCTACTACTAACCTTAACACCATAATTCAATCGTTGTGTCGTATCACCTCAATTACATTCTTATGCAATTCTATAGACACCAAAAATCCTACACCGTTTTTGGCCCCATCCGACCCGGAATACAACAACTTGTACCCATTGCGCTCTTCTGCTCTATGTCCTTTCCACCTAGTCTCCTGAAGGCACGCTATCTGTACCCTACGTCTTTTAAGTGCGTCTATCACTTCTAACAACTTACTACTAAGAGTTCCTACGTTCCAAGACGCCACACGTAGACTACAGCCTCTAATCTTACCCTTACGTGCACCTCTCGTCCTTGGACATGATCTCAAGTAAAAGTCATGGTTTCTATTGTCTATGCTTACAACTAACAAAAAGTGACAAACAACACAAAGTACAAAGAAGACAAAACTACCTACTCTTTTTTTTTTTTTTTGACTTTTTCTTATTTTTCTGATAGTTACATGAACCCTAAAGTTAGCAAGACATCACACTCAGCAAAATATCACAGAGCTTCTTGTATATACACAAATTATAGCGTACAACTGAACAGATAAAGAATCAACAATAATACAACGTTCAACCTACTGCCTAAATTCGCACAAAATCAGCACACAAAATTAATCAGAAGCGATTTGAATAGCGAAAAAATGAAAGAATGAGACATGGTTGAACAACACGGCACACATATAAATATAATAAACACTTGATAATAGAAAGCCCAATAAATTAAAGGGCGCACAATGTTTTGACAATTTCCACAAAGTAAGGCAGTGACTTGACGAGCACACCAAACGAATATAGTAGTTGATGATTACTTGATGATTATATGTTACTTGATGATTATATGTTAGATATAGTAGTTGGGATTAAAAGTAAATTGAATTGGAAACTCTATCGCATTGCAACGCTCGCAATCGCAATCGAAACGGCAAAACTCGTCGCACCGAACACTCGAACCAAGTGGCTAATCAACCAAGTGACCAGTCGACCAGGCTGCCACTCGATCGATCCACCCTTTCCACTTTGGGAAACCATATAAATACCCCCTGTCACCGTCACAACTTACCACTTTTGCACACTCCTGTCCGACCAGCGCTCCAACCTTACTTTTTCTCTGATTTCTCGCAATTCCGGTAAGATCTCAACCTAAATCTTGTACTTCTTTGGTCTACACTTGATTCTACACCTTTCTATCTTTTGAATCTTAACTTTTAACCGTGAAATCACTAGATTTGAGGTGTTCCAGGATGATGTCATCATGGTGTTCTTATGAACTTCGTGTTTTGACTTCAATCCACCAAGAACAACTTAGATCTAATCGATTTCCGCATAAACAAACAAAGATCTTTCATAGATCTAAACATATTCACGGTAAAAAGGATTAAAAGATGGTTTTCCAACTTTCTTTCAACTCTTTTACACTCAATGCACTCAAAACCGATAGAATCGGAGCTTGTACCGACTTTCCACTCATTCTTGTGGTTGTGTTGGTTCAAGATCTGGATTCTATCCACGAGACTACCGATTTCGGGTTAAACATGGAACCCCGTCTCGAACAGTTAACTGATCGGATTTGGGTGATTCCTGTCCGATCAGGAGTACCAAGTATTGACGAGGTTTCTGTTGCTTAACACGTTATCAAAATGTCTCGATAAATCGAAAAACTATCAAAACAACCAAGTGTAAGACGATCAGAACGACCAGGACGGAATGCCGTCCAATCGGACTACTGTCCGATCGGGTTGTCATCCGATCGGGTTGTCACTCGATCGACTTGCACCTTGGCCACACAATTAACTTTTATTTTTACTTATTTATTTTGAAGGATAAGCATTGAACGAAGTGCCGCCCGATCGGATTACCACCCGATCGGACTACCACTCAACCATGTAATGTTCAGACTTCAACACTTAAACAATTTTCAACATGTTCAATATCAACGGATTGCCACCGATCGGACTACTATCCGATCAAATGACAAACTGCGGTGAACTTGTTCTCACTAAAGTGTCCAACCAATCGGGTTGTCGTCCGTTCGATCGACCGACCTGAAAGGTAGAGATACTTCTATGTTTTCAAATGCTACAACGAAAAATTCAAAAGTCAAGCCATCATACACAAACACATCCTTCCAAAGGAAGTAACAATCCACTCGAAAGGTCACCCAATCGGATGACCATCCGAGCGGACTGTCACCCGCACGACCGGCTATCCGATCGGACTACCATCCAATCGAACTTCCGTCCGAACCACTAACACTTGTATCGTTTTACGCGTCGCTTATCATTATGCTATCGTTCTGATCAGGCTAACCCTACTCTCTAGCGCTCCCTTCAATCCATCAATCGCTGTGAGTATACTCGATTGCTTTATGCACTTTTGGGTGTTACATCCGTTACTTATTCTAAATCACATCGACCACACTACGCAATACTTTAAACGCTAACCGTTATCGCATGTTATACATGACTTAATGAATGCTTGTTTGTTATGTTTACACATGGAATGCTGTTTACCTGCCTTAGCAACGATAGTACTATAGTTTGGACTCAGCACCTGTTCACTCAGGGGTTGTTAAGGACAATTAGTTACATGGCTCACAGTGGTGAGTGTGTATCACGAACTGCCTTGGGCAGTCAACCCGCAGTCATTGGTATCGATAGGTTCATGTCTATAACTAACATGCCTCATTTCACACTGTGTATGTGCTGGTTATGCGTAACAATTTCGAAACTCTATTATATCTATCAAACTTGTATGCTCACCTTTACACTATGTGTATTGACTTTTTCTTTAACGTATGTCACAGGTGCTTAGGATGCTTATTTGCTTACCTTGCTGTGAAATCGAGGCTAGGAAAGACCTAGGTCAACAATAAACAATTGTCTGTAATAAGAATGTGAGTTGTCGGAACAGAACAATTTGGCTAGATCTTTTCTGTTATAATTGTATTATCTTTTATGACATGGTATGGGACGTGTTGCTTTAAATAATTGGTAAATGTAGTCGTTATGGAAACTTCTGGACAATCTGTTTTGCTCAGTGCCGCGCCCTGATGATTCTGCGATCGGTTGGGGTGTGGCACTCTGCTTATTGGGCCTTTATTTTGAGATATTCTTCTATATTTCTTGGCAAAGGATAACCTTGAAGAGATGGGAGTTTCCTCTTTTCAGGATCATCTTCAGAGTAGAAGGATTTGATTTCCTCCCTGACTGCTGGAAGATCTAGAGGATATTGTACTCGTGTAGGGACAATGGCAGTGTTTTGATTGAAGGGTTGAACTGAAGATAATGTAACAGGGTTTGGAATAGTGACAAGGGACAGTGGTTGTGTAGATGTTAGAGTTGGGGAAGTGTCATCTTCTAGTACAATGTTTGTTATCCTTCTCCTTTTGTGCTTTGGAGAAGTTGGTGGTGTATTTGTGGGTTGAGTGGCAGTGATTGAAGTAGTGGGTATCTGACTAACAGCTGTTGAAACAACTGGTGTTTCAACCACTGTGGTCACTACAACAGTTGATGTGTCAACTGTTGTTTTCTGCTTTTTGGCAGGTGGTTTTTGTGGTGGTGATATTGTTTTTGGTATGGCAGTGGATTGAGTGTGGGTTGATGTAGTAGTGATGGCAGTTGTTGAGATAACATCTGTTGAAACAACTGAAGTACCAACAACTGTTGATACAACATGTGTTTTAACATCTGTTGGTTTGGAGGTTTGATGAGAGAAACTTTTGGGGATTTGAGGAGTTTGTTTGGTGGTTTTGGAAGGTGTGGTTTTGGGTTGGCTTACTTTTCTGGTAGACTGTCTTCTTTTAGGTTTAGAAGTACCCTGCTCTTCTTTTTCCATCAAAACTTTCTTCTCCTCCTCAAACCTTTTAGACCCTTTTTATTTCCATTGACTCTTTCATGTTTGCCTTTAATGCAGCAAATGCATTTTGAGTCTCATCAACCATTTTGGAACCATCTGGCCTTGGGATTTCTACTACAAGTTTGGACATTCGTTCTGGTGGCATGTATAAACCATCTTCTTTTCCCTTCTTCCCTTAAGTTTTCTCCCCCTTTTGACATCATCAGGATTTTCAACATAGATGATTGAAGGAGGAGCAGTGCCAGTAGTTTGAAGCAGATGAACTTTAATGGCTTTGATATCTGCTTGAGTATCTTTGTACCTAGCTTCCATGACATTTCTGACCATTTGAAGTTGAACTTCATGCTGTTGATCTGCATATTGTCTTTGTTTGTAAAGCAGAGGTTGAAACAGATGCCATAGCTCAGCAGCGGATGGTGCAAATGTTGCAGTAGTGGGTGTAGCCTTTTGAGCTTGTAACAAGTGTTGCAGCATAGTTTTGATTTCTGCAACATATGTGTCAAGTTTATCAACCCTCTCCGTCAATTCTTTGTAGTTTAAACCATCACCCAATTTAATGGGATTATCTGATTTCCCACCAGTGGTGGTTGTATCAGTGGTTGACTTAGGAAAAGTTTCCCAAAAGTCATCCACGGATGCCCCTTGTTCTCGGTACTGGGGACTTCTTTCTTCAGCAGAGCTTACCATTTTAAGGTCACCAGTGTATAATGGAAACACACCAGTGGACACTATGGTTCCCAAAGAAGAAATTTCCTTCAAGGGAGTCTCGCTAATGAAACTACTGTCTAGGTGTAAACCAGTGGGTTCAACACCTGTAGTAGCTGCTCCATTTGAACTACTGACAGGAATTACTTGTAATTCCTGAAGTGTAGCCTCCTCAACTGTTGGTGGGTTAGCAGAGATAGAGACACCAGACTCAGTCACTTGCTGTGGTATATTCTCATTGACAGGTGATTGAGAAGAACTGATTTTTATCTGAGCTATATCAAGTGCATCCAACAGAGGTATCATTGATTGTGGTGTCCCTGTTGATACAACCTGATCCTTTTGAGAGGATGCAGGAGGAGTTTTAGGCTCAGGTTGAGATCTTTCTTCCATCTGCTGCGAGGAAGTAGCAGCAGTGGTTTCAGGTGACTTTTGTGTTGTCACTGGTGTTACCTCTGGGATCTCGTCTTCCAGAGTCACCTTTTTGGTGGGTTTGGGGGGGGGGGGGCTTTTGGATAGTTTTCTTTTTGGTCTTTTTGGTGATTTTTGGTGTGGGTTTCACAGATGGGGTTGTGCTTCTGTGATCACCAGGAGCAGTGGGCTCAACAGCAAGGGCCTGAGGAGCAGTTGTTGCTGCTAAATTCTGCTCAGGTACCTCTGTTTGGGTTTTTGAAGGTTTTGACAGCCTTGTGAATGTTTCAGAAGTTACACTGTTTATTTGAATATGATTTCATTGGATAAGCACATGTGCATTATCCTTTGAAAATTTCTTTTGAAGATAAAACTTAAAAACCTTGGAAACAACAAAAATGATTTTTTATTAACATTCTTAACTATATCATTGAAAATCTCCTGAGAGTAGTTAAAATTTTCTTCAGCCATAATAGTATAGCCCAGGTATTGGATTTTCAATGGTATTTCATTAAAAGCTGTTGTTTTATTTGACACACACATCAGGAGGGTATAGAATAAAAACCTCGGAGCATGTGGAAAACTGCCCTTTTGTAAAGTATTCTTTTTCATTTCTTCTTCATACCATCTCTCAATGAAATCAGTTTGGTACTCTATTTTTGGGAAAGAGCTTTTACCTGTAAGATCATTGATTTCAAAAACCTCTGAAATGGTTTCAGGTGTGATGACCACTGGAATTCCCCTTATTGATGAAGTGATAGCTAAGGTCTTTTTGTCCTTAGTTTCAAGCTTTGCATTTTTCCAGAACTCTCGTTGGGTATCCAGGTAGATGGTTTCATTGCAGGTCAACAAAGTTTTGTACTTTGAAGATGAAAGTGCATCAATCACGGAATGAAAACCTGTGTTTTGACTTGTTTTTGCAAGTGTACACACGTAGTTATGACGGGTTTTGAATGGAAGATCCATGATAAATCAAAGGTAGTTAAGAACGAAGGAAGAAGATGAGTGATTTGAGAGAATTTGGTGAAAACTGCTTTTGAAAAGAATTTTGAATTCGACTCGACAGTCAAAACCCTGTTTGGGGTTTTGATCTGGGTTTTATAGGTGGAAAAAGTGAATGCTGACGTGGCAGCGGTTACAAAAGATCTGATGGCTAAGTACTGTCCACGTGACAACCTCTGATGAATAATGGATGACAGTTGTTAGGAAACCACTGATGAATCAATATCAGTAGTTTACAGTGATGAAAATGAAAACATTAGCTGACTATAACTATCAGTGGATAGCCTATCAGTGGATTAAAACACTGAGCTTTAACAACAGTCATTTTATAAACAGTGGTTCAAGCATGTTCCTTCTCCAAAAAAAACTATATTTTAACCCAACAGTCTTTTCAATCCCCTTCAACCTCCACAAAACACTATTTTAACCCAACAGTGGTTTTAAACCACCATTTTAACCAAACAGCGGTTTCAGCCACAGTTTTCTTAACAGTAGTTCCAAACATCTGTTTTCATCCATCTGTTAACCAAAGTCAACAGATGTATCAACCACTGTTTTATTTTCAAACATCTGTTCCTAATAACAGAGCTTTGATCATTTAAACATACCTTTGCCAATATTACAAGCTTTTACACTCTCAAACCTAAATATTTATTTACTTAATTTAAATAACAAACATGGTTAATAATTTTAACACAACTAATTATATAAAAACTACAAGTGTCAAACAGAGGTAACTATATAATAAACAAAGTTCAAAACAGCAAACAACAATCAATAGAATACAACATACTAATTCCAAATCAATGGGCGAAACAACATACAAAGTTCATCCATCGGTTGATCCAAGTCAACAGATGTATCAACCACTGTTTTATTTTCAAACATCTGTTCCCAATAACAGATCTTTGATCATTTAAACAGACCTTTGCCAATATTACAAGCTTTTACACTCTCAAACATAAATATTCATTTACTTAATTTAGATAACAAACATGGTTAATAATTAACACAACTAATTATATAAAAACTACAATTGTCAAAATAACAAACAACAAACAACATTCAATAAAACACATGATACTAATTCCTAATCAATTGGTGAAACAGTAGTCTCGATAAGTAAAGCTCCTTTCGGACCATTGTAGTTGTCAACATGTTGGAGGTATTTCAGAAGTTCGTTGCTCAGATCAACTTCAATCATATCCCCCCAGATGCTTGTTATCAGCCACTTGTTGTCTTCAGTTATATTAGTCCTTCGGCGCCTATCTACATAATCAACTACATGAGGATTATTGAAAACAAACACCTTCATCCAACCTTCTTCTTCATATCTGAGCAAATCAGCAGTTAGCTCAGCAGACTTTCCAATAACAATCAAATGCAGCCTCTTTGCGATGGTCAAAAATTGCCCTTGGCAAGGATTGACTACAATACTCTCTGGAAAACGAAGCATTTTGAAAGTCTCACTCAGAACATCAAAAGCAACGATGTTCCTCTCACCTAGTGGATACCAATAATTTGAAACCATAAAATATATGGTTTTATCAGCATAAACTCCTCTAGACCATGAATAACCACTTGAACCATAATTTTTTACGCTACCGAAATTTATTGTTCTCCATAACTCACGACGTCGTGAGTAAACACGAGCAGCAGTTACATTACGGTAACATCTGATGTTCAGCACTTTCAGATCATTGAACTGATCAAAATAAATTCCACCAGTATCAGAGTTTCGATCATGATTGTAATTGAAGTAGTCATCAGACAAAACCTTATAGCGCCTGGCAGTTGGATTCCAAAGAATCAGCTGACAGCAAATCCCTTCATTGCAAACTAACAACAAACCATTAAATGACGATATAATACGTAAGAAGCTAGGGTGGACATTGTTAGGAAAACTTAAGGTTTTGCTTCTAACAACATCCAAATTACTAGCAACTACGTCGTCAACGACAATTGACGTGTCTTTAAAGGAGAGTAGTTTATTTTGTACTGAATCTCCACTTCGGAGAGCATGCATTATCTGAAATCCATGACTTGACAATTCCCTATAAAAATTCTTCGAAAGACATTTGAAACGGCCAATATCTTCTGCAGAGAGCCTTGTGAAAATCTCGTCAACAATCACTTGAAACCCAATTTTTTCCATTTTGCAGTGAACCAATGCGTCTTTGAAAGTAAAAGAAATTGTAATGATATTGATAAACAAAAAACTTTTGAAGATGATTGAATAGATGGATGAAAACGGTAATGATCAAAACCTCTGCCCAATGTATTTTATATACCCAATGAAGGCGGTTATGGCAAAATACATCGTCAGACGAAAGAATATGATGCGAAAGTCGTTAGGCTTTTAATACATTTCTATGGGAAAAATATAAAATTAAACACGTTATTATAATTACAATTAACCTGTTCATTTACCTATAAGACGCCTTTACCATAAGACAGAAGTGATTGAGTGACGTGCATTAATTGCAAAGTACATATCCCCAGGCATTTTGAATTTGAAATTACCGGCAATTTCAAAACCACTGCTATGGCATATGTTTGCCAAAGCAAACATCTGCTAAGTTATACTTTCTTGGCTATGGGCAGTAGTTTGCACTCTTGAATGTGTGCCAGACCTTTGACATTTAAGTATAGAGCAGTAGTTTGAAATTAAATGTATTTTAACTCAGATAAAAAATCTCAGATAAAAAATTCACACATCAGCAATCATCATTTAGTCATAACTCAGATAAAAAATCTATTCATTTGGAATACAAAGATATTGCGAACATCTGTTAAAACCTCTCCTGTTCGCAACAGTAGCAACTCAAACAGATGTTGGCAACAACAGATGTTTAGCAATTGAGAGGAGGAAATTCTTCGAAAAGCTCTATTAGGCAACAACAAATGTTGGCACCAGTAGCAAGTTAAACAGCCGTTAGATCAGCAGATGATGATTTAGAGCAGATATTCTCTTTTGGTAAACTTTAACTTTGACAGATCTATACACTAACAGAAATTGATACAACATCAACATAATCTAATTAAACTCAGAGACAATTTCACTTCTACATCAAAAGTACCGATCTGCAATAATCAGATGATATTAAAAATTACATAATAATACTTATTCAGCTTAAAATTACAACGAAACTTTAAAATCTAACAACACCACCAAGAAATTTACGAACCTAATAGTTCAAATTTAGTGCTTTTAGCTTAAAATTTAGTGCTTTTAGCTTTAAACTCCATCAATGTATATCTTCGACAATCGCCATGAACTCCACGGAAGTACTCAATGCATCGAAATCAGGTTTCTAGAAACCTGATCTCTCGTGAACAGACCAAGATGCAGTACATGAAAACACTTCTTCAGCTGTTGAAGAGTAGCCCTGTCCTCATATACTTAATCCTTAACTTTGTTCATAAAGAGCTGCTTTAAACCAAACTTTATGCTTCTTTTAATACAAAAAAGGCAGGAAAGACCATTACTCTAGTAAGATAAAATCTTATCTTACAGCAGTAGCAGATCCTTTCTTGCATTTAGTAGGAACTACTGCGGGTTCTACATCATCATCATCTGCCCAAAATCATATATAATCATCATTTAGTCATAAGCAAAAATTATTTTAAATGTACATTTAATAATCTTTCTTTGTGTTTAATTTAACTTTATGCTTCTTTTAATACAAACCTATAATAACCCGCAACAGATTTTATGAATTTCAAACAACTGTGATTAGACTGAAATATAAAGCGAGAATTAGAGTATATCACTTCAAAATTAAAAATTCAAAATTTCAAAACTATAGTAGCAAAAAACACATACTTTAAACGATGTTGGAACAATGACACTGGAAACAACCGTAGAACAATCATCATCATCATCTGCTGCAGATCCTTCACAATCATCATTTAGTCATAACTCAGGTAACATAACTTTAGTAAAAATCAAAATCAAAAACAAAAATAAACATAATCATATATATCACATTACCATGATCAAGGCAAACCACATATCCCCAAATTTTTTTCTGAAAGTGGGACAGAGAGAGCTTCAGTTTTCTCCTATCCTTTATGAACAAATGCCGAGTATTGAGAACAAGGGATTTGAAGGAGAGATACATTAGAAATGTGGTTTAAAAATACAAAAGTAGAGAACACGTTTATATAAGAAGATGATTGTCAGAAGGGAGTGAATGACATGCATTAACTGAAAATTACATATCCCCATGCATTTTGAATTTCAAATTACCCGCAATTTCAAAACATCTGCTGCTAGGTATACGTTTGCCAAAGAATGCATCTGCTACTTTCTTATAGAAGGGCAGTGGTTTGCCCTTTGGAATGTGGGCCAGACCTTTAACATTTGAATACACAAGGCAGTGGTTTGAAATTAAATTAAATCTATTTTAAAGTGATTTATATATTAGACTTTATGATGTAATAATGACATAAGAAAAGCCTTGTTGGACAGCCTCTCCTGCTGACACATTAGCTTTTCTTATGTCATTGGGATTTCTCCTTTTATAGAAAGTATAGATTAGCTTAACATTACTAGTTGGTTGTATCCCTTGCGTTTATATCATAGGTATAACGTGCGAATCATGTCCTCAATATGTGCAACGCTTCGCAGTTTGTGTACCTTCCTTATTTAGAAAGTGTATTTGTAACTCTATTTTCGGAAACTTATAATCATATCCTATTCGTACTATCTTCCCAATCTTGTAATTCAAGGCTTTGATCGTAATGTAATTCATTTTTATACTTATACATGTTACATACTTGTGTTATACACTACAAACTCGAATACATGTTTATACGCAAAAACTGACACTTGAAATTATCAATTATACGTGCATTATACTCACACGTTACTTTGATACACTTGAAATACCTAAAAACATGCTTAATTGTGAGTTTCTAGCATAAAATATGGAATTATCAAACTCTAAGGGTCAAACTGCAATTCTAGAAAGTTTAGTAAATTCTGCAGGTAGTGCACGACCGTGCAACTGAGGCGCACGACCATGCACACTGCGATCCGCATGACCGCGCACCTGAAGTGCACCACCCTGCTATCCGCGATCCGCACGGCCGTGCAAAATGACCAGATCTGGCAGAATCTTTTAAAATACCCGAATTTTGGCACCATTTCCCTTTTTTCAACTCCCAACCACCACCAACTTCATTAATTACCTAAACCCTAATCCCCCATTATATATAGGAGCCTCCTACACCTCATTTTCACTTTCCAAACACTTAATCACTCTCACAACACTTCAAAATCATCCTTAAATCTGATTTTTGGGCAGAATATCTTTGAAGTTCAAAATGAGTTCTAACTCACTTCTACTACTTATTCTTTGAGTTTTCTTGCTTCAAAACACTTGGACAAGATTAAGGTTTAATCAAACCACCGCTATACTAATACCTACTTTACGCATAACATGATTCAACCTTCCCCCTTTTCAAAATTCCAAATATACTTTTTCAGTGGTTTTATACTTATTTTATTTACCCCTTTCATCTATTTTTACCATACTACCCATTTGTGAAATCTCAAAACGTCAACCGCAAGGAAGACAATACTCTTTTCCCAAAAATGAGGTTATTATCATCAAGATAGGAGTGATTCCCTTACCTTGACGATCAATTTCGCTTCTCTCTTTTTATACAAATATATATATAGATATTTTTGCTAATGAGTGGGGAGTGCTTTCCTTACCTCGGTAATCATACCAAATCCCCTTCCTCGAAGAAGTCTTAACCTTGAGTTAGGAGTGATGTCCATATCTCAATGGAGAGATTTAAATCGCAACTCGATCAACTCCACGATAACCAGTCCATCAAGTTTTATACTTAAACCGTTTATCATTATGTCAAATTTCCTACTTATACATGAATCTCAAATCGCATTTTTTATCAAATTTATTTTAAAACTACAATCTATTTAGGTAAATCACATGCGTGGTGATCCCATTCATGCCTTAAAAAAATTTTCTTACCCGATTTACTAAAGTCTTATAATATGCTACCTATCAACCTAGTCGGTTTAATGAATTTCTTGCCCACAAAATTCTTATTTGATCCAGTCACTAAAATATACTCACATTATACAATCAAGCCTTGAATCGAACACATTCATTCTTTTTAATCTTAAGCTCTAAATACTACTTGTAATACCCGCCTCGTATACATATAAATATAACGTTTTAAACGAGCGATTTAAACAAAAGGTTACATGTGCGACAATATTAAAAACGTAAACTACTACAAGATAGAATTAATCTTATCCAAAATACAAGCCCAATGGTATTAGTTTAAAATGGCTAAGGTGGTGTTTGTTTACTAAAAAGATATGTGCAGGCTCTTCTGTCTACACCGCGTAGACATTTTCATCTGCGGACTGTTTGTTTTTTCGAAGACGTTTCATTAAAAGAAAGGTCTGCGTGAGCTCTTCTTGATGCAGACTTGGCCCACCCACTTTTAAGATCTTCTAAGGTCTGTAGAGGGTTAAACACCACCACCGTCCACCACCCACCACCACCACCCGCCACCCACCATCCACGCCCACCACCCACCACCACCACCACCCACCACCACCACCGTCCGTATACCACCACCAGTTTATTTTAAAGTCTACATACGTTAAAAACAAACATCCTTGTTTTTGAAAACTGGAGAGGTTTGGTCCACATCTTCTTCTACAGGTGTCTGCAGATGTGGTCTGCATACTGCATACATTTTACCTCTTAAAAACAAACTGCACTTAAAACAACAATGAAAGCTAACGAGCTTTCAGGAAGTGTTTGACATGGCTCGATCTTCATATGGGGTCTCAAGTGCTTAGTTACCTATGATACAATTTCATTCAAACGATTAGAAATTAAAGCATTTGAACGAAAACATTAAAAACAAGAAATATATTTTTTTTCAGCCCCTTTACCCGGACGGGTCAAGTTTCCACCCGACCATATCAGCTGAAACGTGTTCTTTTTTCAGCACCCTTGTCCAGGCGGGTCAGGTTTCCACCCGGTCGTGTCAGATGAAACGTGATTTCTTTACATAAAGTTTTTTCCTTTATATTAATGAGCCCGAATACACTTCCCGGCTCTGCTTTTCAATGGGTTTGTCACTCAATTTATTCGGTTTTAGTTTACTACCCGTTTAACCCGTTATGAGACTTTGAGTGTTTTAACTCAAGTTTTCTATTTTCTTGTCAAAATTTCTCATTATTTTTTCCCAACCACAACCAACGTCGTGGTTGTTTGTTTTTTGGAAATAACCATGGCGTCTAAATGCCATCCTTTCATTCAATGTCTTATTTGTTTGACTCGTTATGAGATTCGAGCTATTTAGCTCGATTCAATCCACATCTTTCATTAATCTTTTTATTACTTTCCAACCATGATTTACAATCGTGGTTGGCATCTTGGACAATACCTCAGCTTCTACGACCCCGTGGGTCATTTATACATTGGTTTTACTTATCCGTAATTTAGCTTATATAAACAACCCATTTAGTTTACCCTTGTGACTCTCATCGTTCACAACCGGTGATTTCCACTTTTAGTCATCTTCACCATGGTCCTTGACCATGCTCGTTTGCGTTAGGCATCACCCCCACTTCTATGACCCCGCAGTTCATTTATGCTTGGTTTCACATGTCTTCGGCATGGTTCTTTTGGAAATCCATGTTGGAAGTTTTGGTGTGAATGTATGTCTCAAGTGGTAAAACCACTTTGTCCCACATTGGTGTGGGAACAAAAGAAAAGGCTATTTATAAGGCAAAAGCTTGACTAAGCAATTGTAGTCTTATGACATGTTTTACCACAAGTCCTATCCGCGCGTGCGCAGGGGGGTGCAAAAATTGAGTTTCGGAACTGGAATTTGGTTGAACTCCGAAAACCCGGGCCCGCGTGAGGCAGTTTTTGCACTCAAGACTCATAACCGTTTTTGTTTTTAATGAGTTTTAAAACTAAAACTGAAATGATTATTCAATATTGATGATCATAAAACGGTTATTATTATCAGTTTCAAAACTGATGTAGTAATGACTATTATTCGATTTTTAATCTCTGCAATGATGGCTAGAATTCGGTTATGCTTCTGTGACTATAAAACCAGATCAAGCCGATCAGTTTAGACACACCAAAAAACAGCTTCTTCTCTTCTCTCTCAATCTCTACAATGACATTCTCCAGTTTCTTTTCAAGCAAGTGCTCAAGTCCGGCAGTGCACTGTTGCTGCTTCGAACCGGCGTACCCTGGGAACAGACGGCGAATCTGTTTAAGGGAATTGTGTCAAACACAAGCCCGGTTCACTGTTATCGTTATCTGTTTCTTTATTTCTGTTTCAGATTATTTTGCAGCTTTTATCAATAGCAGTTTTCTAACAATCCATTCATCTTTACTTATTTCATAAATCTCCAATTCAAATCTTTTAACAATATATTAAATCAGCATTAATACATTAACTACTTAAAACAACGTAACCACAAGGCTACATACCTTAAAGCTAGATTCAATTTAACAATATATGTACCTTGAGGCGAGCGTCTCTTCCGGCTTGGCTTCCCGAAGCCTCACTTGAGTTTCCTATATAATTAACCCAAGTGATCATTAACATACATATTATCCATATCCTTTTTGAATGAAGGTTTCATTAGAATTCCTTCATATCACTATCACCAAGTTTCAAAGCTAGATGCAATTTAAGTTTCGTTTAGGCATTTTATCGAACACCTAGTGGGTGTTGTATTTAAGCTATTCTATTAGCTAAAATTGAACAACTTCCAACCATGTAATCTCAACCCTACAAGTTCATACTTTTATTATAATCAAATTGGCACCTAAATTTCAGTTTAATATGTGTTGATACATAATTTGACGATCAAGATTTCATGGATTCTACTCTTTCATCAAAACCCACTTCCTCATATACATAGGTGATAATCTGAACACCTTGTTTAGGTCCAATACTTTACAATTTCAACAAGCATGATATCCCTGTGCATCTAAATACTATCAATTTTACCATACAATCTACAATCCATCCAAGACTTTGCAAACAATCAAGTTCATTTTCATTAATTACTTTACCAAAAACAAACTAATAACATACCTTAAGATCACCAAGCTTAGATAATCAATAGTCTATGTTCATGCATATGATTTAGCCCCAATTCATCTCTCAATTTGCTGGAATTATGATGAACGAGGTTTTAGTGTGTGCTCCCTCCCCTTTCATCTATTTATTTTTCATTTATCCAACTTTAACCCCTTAAGTTTAGTTAGTTATTTAGTTAGAGCAACACTTGCATGTTCTATTGTCATAAGGCAAAGGAATTAACTAGGTTTAAATCTCACCCTAGTTTCCCAAACTCAATTTAAATGCCTAGTAATAAAATAATATACTTTATATTCTTGGGATGTTACAGTTTGAGATCTAAGAGAGGGAAGAAGTGGGTTAAAGTTCCAAAGTGACAAACAATCAAAACCTGATTTGAATGAAACGATGTTAAAATGAAACTTTTAATAAAATGGCGCCCTTGTATATATAACATATGATAATAGCCACACATTATTTTTGTTAAGGTGCTTTGTTATCCAGTGTTAAAGGGTAACTTTGAATGAAACAGTACCTTCAGATGCGATGATGCGTTAAAGGCAATTTAAGTTTTTTTTTTGTATATATGTATGATATAATTTTTTTATTATAGCTATAAATTTTTTGAGTTTTGATATATAACATAAAAATAGAGATAAATAAAAATGTTAAAAGGGTCATGATAATCAGAGTACGATCTACAGCCAGGTACGGGGTTCCCAGGAACCTGTTTGGTTCGTAATTTATAGTGTTACATTATATAGAAAATTTTTAAGGATCCCTTTAATATTTTGTAAGGGAACCCTATGATCAGATGTATAGACTGGTAAACTGGTAATGTTTGCGCTGATTGTACCTCAGGTTCCAAATTCAAGGCAGTTTAATGCTCTTTGTTTCGGTATTTTGTTTTGTTTTTTTTTTTTTTTGTATGCAACTCAAAGTTCGAATTAGCCAATTAGGGTTCACTCTTCTTGTGCCCTTTCCTGTTTATTCCTGAAACGCAAACATAAACAAACTGACTTCTTGATCTTGAGATAACCCAATCTACAAGAAGAAAGAACTTGAGAAGAAACTTTGTGATCTCTGTGATTGCATCCCCTGTCCTGCAGTGAGGTACTTCTCCAACAATAAGAATTGTTGTATCATTTGTTTTCTACTTTAATTAGTGTTTTACTTGTTCTTGGTTAGATTTTATTGAATTTCTAATATTAATCCGAAACTGATTTTGTGTATTGGTTAAGTTCTTAAAGTGATACAAGTGTTTATGCACTTTGTTTTTATGTAGTTTCTAAGTCAATTTTAGATACTTTCTTGATTGTTTTATGATTGTTCTTAAAAAAACACCTTAGATTGTTTTATGATTGCTTGGATTGACAAGAATACAATTTTAATTATAGTAAATATCTCTAAATTACTAGTTATGAAACTGAGTTTTGGTTTGAGTTTGAGCAGATAGAAATTTTAATTTTAATTTTTGTTGTTTTTGGAAGAATTTTTGAGTTTTATTTTATTTTTTTGAAAAGAAGAGTTTTATTTGACGATAGTAATTTGTAGTTCGAAATTTTGACTCATTATGGCAATTTGACTTTGATGTTGTGCCTTGTGATTATTGCTATTTAGCTTTCAAATATTGCATTTTTTATGATAATATGTATGCTGTTATATAACCTTTTTTTAGCTACAAATACATTAAAATTTAGATTGCAAATACATTATTGCTATATGATTTAGTGTATACATAAAATGTTATATGATTTAGTGGCTTAAAGGGTCTCGCATTCTCGCCTCGCTTTAGGCCTCCTAAGAGGTTGAGCCGGCCTGACCCGAACAGTCGAACCGACCTGTATTTTTTTATGTTCGAACATATGATATTGAAACATTTAAAAAAATAACCCTTTGGAAAAATTTTTGGATCCGCCACTGATGATAATGTTAACCATTGAATAAACATATCATGTCCAGATCATATATCTAACACAAATCTAAAGTTCAAGTATAATTTTCAGGTTGAACCTGCTAAGGTCCATTAGCACAACCTATTTTGCACCAAATACGAATGGAGGGCTACATGATGTAATTAAATCTCAAAATCCTTGATTTATTTTAAACCAGCTCAAGTTATCATGGTTAAATTTAAGTGCCTTTTTAAAAAAATGAAAGTAAAAATCGTGCAAGGTTTTTAAAATGGATATATTTGATGGTAACAAAAAATAATCTATGTTTATAACTTTTGGGTTAGAAAATTGAGTTTGATATCCGAGAAAACAAAATATATAGTCGAAAGTTGATTTGATATAAATGGATATAAAGTTGAGATTCCCAAAGTTGATTTTAAAATGGATATATTTGGGGTATCGAATTCTTCGGTTGTCAGTAAAAGTATCCTCCGAATGCTGCCATGAAGGTGCGTGCGAAACCTCGTCTTTTGCTGAAATTTTTATTTAAAATATTAAATTTTTAAACATATAATTATTTTATATTTTATAACTAGGTTATAACCCCGTGTATTACACGGGTTGAATAAATAAATTTTATATACTAAATAATAAAACATTATATTTTAAAAGCCTCCTTTATTACACGGGTTGAAGAAATATAATTTTATATAGTAAAAAAATAAAAAAAAAGTTATATCTATAACAACCATATGTATTGTACGGGTTGAATAAATGTCATATTGTTTACCAAATAATAAAAAAAGTTATATTTTTAAAAACCCCGTGTAGTACATGGGTTGAATAAATATGATTTTATATACCAAATAATAAAAAATATATTTAAAAAAACTAACGGGTTTTTTTTTTATATTTAAAGTAGGATAAGAATGAATATTAATATTTATTTATTTGGTTAATATAAGATTGAAAAATCATATGATTGAATAGGTGGGAGGTTGTATGATGATAAATCGGTTAACCATATTATAATATCGTATGTTTTTAGTGGTAGAGGATCCTGTAAAAAGTCCAACTTTTATGAGAAGTGTGAGAAATAATTTGGGAATGACAAGTGTCCCTTATCTTAATTAATTCAAAAGGGTATATTAGTAATTGTCCATTCTTATCAATTAATTGATTTCCAAAGATAACTGCCAAAAATATCAGGCGATATATTAGGGATGTGATTCAAATTCGACATGTTCTATACATTTAATTGTTTACGGTAAGTTCTTGTTGTAGTGTTATATTCCCCAGTCAATAGTGTTATATTATGTACAGGTATCTTTAATCTCCTTTTCATAGTTTTTTATCTCCATCAATAGTGTTTTATTCTGTATAGTGTCTTACGGTAAACAGATAATGTTATATTTTTCTATAGTGTTTTATCATGTAATATACTGTTCCTTTTACTAGTGTTTTATCCTCATCAATAGTGTTTTATTCTGTATAGTGTCTTACACTAAACAGATAGTGTTATATCTTCCTATAGTGTTTTTATCATGTAATATACTGTTCCTTTTCATAGTGTTTTATCCCCCATCAACAGTGTTTTATTTATGTATAGTGTCTTACAGTAAACAGATAGTGTTATATCTTCCTATAGTGTTTTATCATGTAATATAATGTTCTTTATAGTGTTATAAAAAGTTGTTGTGAAGGAAATCGAAGAATTTATTTAAGTACGAGAAATTCGCTGATTTTTTAGGAGATTGATGGGGGTTTTGAAACAGTTACCATAAATTCGCTGATTTATAGGAGATTGATGGGGGTTTTGAAACGGTTACCATATTTGAAACGTTGAAAAAGTCACTATTGCCCTTTAATTTTACATAAGGTCCTTCTAATTAAAACACAATTTACATTTTATACCCTATTGATCTCAACCATTATATCAAATATCCAGTGGTTTAAAACACTTCTTACCCTTCTCACATTTTAGACACTTTTTACCATATCCCTACCCTATATATAGTTATATATTTTTTGAATTATTTTTAAAAAAAAATAAGACTTTGTTATTGTTAGTAAAATCAATGATTTTATATTTGTAATTTTGTTTGGTATTATTTCATTAAAAAGTGCATATTATACAGATAATTATATTATGTCTTAAGATATTGATATCATTCAAAATGTTTTTTGATTTTATGTCTAGCATTATATATACTATGGTAAAAGTTTAAAGTTTATTAGAGATAACTATATCATCGAAAAGAATAAGAGTAAATTTGTAAGTTACAAATAAAAAGTAGGTGTCTGTAAAAAAGAAGTAATAATTTGGGTAAAAGGAAACTAAAAAATGTAGTTGTATATATATAGGGTGAGGTTCCTGTAAAAATAACATTTTTCGTAAGAAGTGTGAGAAGGCATAGAAATAGACATGTAAGTATCATGTTTTGGACTTAGGCATGATGTTTTGGATTGTTTTGACAAGAACACTAAACATAACAATAATATGATTCGGGCGTATTGGTTTATTTTTTAACTGAACGTAAAACGACAGAAATGTTGATAAAAATAAATAAAAAACGGCAAATTCATACTCATATATTTAAATAATAATACAAATGTATTTGAAGAATAAACTAAATCTAACACAGATACTTTAAGAATATTTAATTGTATAAAAGTTCTTCTAATATAGTTTGCACTTCATATAAATAACGTTTTAAGTATTTATGTTTTTCTTAATGTTGGAATTTAAATATTTAATTCTTTATCGTAAGTATTTATGTTTTTTCTTAATGTTTCTTAAGGTTTTTCTTTATGTTTTTCTCAAATATCCCATTATAACTTTACAATTAAAAGAAAACGAAGGAAGAAAACAAAATATATATCTTTATTGTATGAATTCTTATTAGATTTGATTAAATATTATTAATAAAAAGAATTTGTATTATATTAGATTTTAGATTTTATAAAATATTATTAATAATAAGAATTTGTATTAGATTAGATTAAATATTATTATTAGTATTATTAATAATTTTAATCAATTAAATGAGAGAATGACAATTATCCTCCAAATGGTTTCTTTTATTATATAGTATAGATTATATTATAATTATATTATAAATTGGGTATGAATAGTAATTTTATTTTTATGTTTTTAAACATATAATGATATATAGTTTTTAATATTTTATTATTTATTTAATATTAGAGTTAATTACATCGTTAGTTCCTATTAGGGTTATAAACGAACCGAACGAACACGAACAAGCCCTTGTTCGTGTTCGTTCGTTAGCAATATTATGTGTTCACGAACGGTTCATGAACACTTACCGAACGGGATTTTTTGTTCGTGTCCGTTCGTTAAGGAAATGAACGTGTTCATGAACGGTTCACGAACACAGATAAAATCGACGAAGTTCAATAGTGTTTTTCGATGTGAATAATAAGAAAGAAAGGTGGAGGTAGGGTTTCCTATTTTATTTGTTTGGGTAATGAGATAAATAAGAATTAAGGAATATAAAAGATTTAGATAAAATAAATAAATGCTAAAAAAATATTTGATGAACAACATAAACAAATGAACATGAACGAATGTTCAGAAACACGTTACCGAACGTTCATGAACGCAATTGAACGAACGAGACAGTTGTTCGTGTTCGTTCATTTAACTAATCGAACAGAATTTCTTGTTCATGTTTGTCACACCCCCAAAATACCACGTGCGGAAACCCCCGCGAGGCATGTGACGTACCAGGATCTAGCCACCAATCATATTGAACTCATAGATATATTTAAATAAAACTTTCATTTAATAACATTAAGTGTTACAACGTTACAAATAATTCACAGTTTACAGCGGAAGCATAATTCATTCGTTAAGTGTTTATAAACCACATGTAAAAACCATTAGTCTTGTGTTTGCGATTCCATGTGTCTCGACCCATGACCACTCCAGCCTCCCAGACAGCAAGTTCCAACAATGTGCACCTAAGGACCTGCAAGGCATGTAACAACGAGTCAACAACAAAGTTGAGCGAGTTCACAGTTGGTTGTTTAGTTTTACAAGTTTGTTTTGAAAACCATAAGTTGTTCCGTAAACCACGAGTTAACCAGTATCTTTGTTTACCAAACCATGTCCATAATCAGTGGGGGATTCCCCATGTGAACCACTAGACCGTTACCATATCGACAATTGACGAAAGTAAGTTGTGCCCTAGGTCAATGTCTATCATCATTGACTGAGTGCCCAGATCCATTAGTACACGCCCGTCCTACCGGCGCGGTGTGAGGCTTGTCAACCCTAATAGCGCTATTAACTAATGACCCGTTCGCCATTGGCCCGGCGATTAAGTCGATATAAAAATGAGGGAATTAATGATAGAGTTTTATCTAGTAAGTTTATGGTTGTTGTCCTACCCAAGCAGGACGAACGTACGTATTCTACCCAAGGAGAATACGTAGGATTAATATTGGCATCCTACCCATGGAGGATGGCGGTACATATCCTACCCAAGGAGGATATGTAGGTTCCGTTTTAATTCATTAACCCATTCCCAACCACCGGGAATCCCATGCCTTAGAGAGTGTGTGAACTCACCTTGGTTTGCTCGGTATGTTTATCTACGTATTCAAGTTGATCAATCAAATCCTAGCATGGTTATCAAAGCCAATCAGTTTCACATAGACTCAAGTCACATAGTTCACGCATTCGTTACACATATTATACTTGCAATGCACACCGACTTCACCTATCGCTATGCAAGTCACCTCAGTATTTCATTCAACATACCAGTTTAACATCATCATATATTCCCTATCATATGTTCGGGTCACGTACCAGGTCACATTGCAAGTTTATGCACAATGATATCCAATTATTGCACATGTATTTCACGCATATAATTCAAATCTTCACAATCAATCCCTTAACTTAATATCAATAAGTAGTCATCTAACATGTATTCGATTCATAGCAGGTTCACATAATAATCTCATGTTTACACACATATAACACTTTACTCTCCAACACAAATACATGCAAAATAACCAAATTAATAACGTTCTTGGGTTTGGTATGATCTGAGATAAATCTTATGTCAATTATGATCAATTCGTGGCCCAATTTACTTAACCTCATCTAAAGTGTAAGTCATGTGAATTGCATTAATGATGTCGATCCAGTTTAATAATTGCCATTGAAATTCGATCATTTGAGGTCCACTAAACAAATTACACCTTCAATTTTTATTTGGCATTAATAACATGCACACATGTTATATCATTCCAATTCAATTATTAATAGCATGCACTCAGCTGATATCATTCCACTTCAGTATTAGTGATTGAACCAATTTATTCTAAAATTGGATTGGGCCAAATCCTATTAGTGCTCATCTAAGTGGCTGCTTGAATTTGTGTTTTGTGCTCACATGAGCCGTCAAAACAAACAATAATTACATGATCTAACAACAGTAGACGTGATCACAACTATCCAGCAACATCACGTGAACTTTAGTTCAGCATTAATGACATGCATATATATTATATTTACAAACACTTGCTGCCATATCTATCATCAAACAATTCCCCATATTTGATCCATGCATGTCAACAGCTTCATGTTATCAATATATCATGCAATATATTAGAATGATCCTAAAACATATTCAATTAATCTACACACACACACACACATATATATATATATATATATATATATATATATATATCACTATCACTTGTTAATATACTAATCATAGACTTACATACACATTCTTTGATAATCAAGCACATACATAACAAGATCACACAAGTAGAATTGACACAAATACAAGATTACTAACCAAAGCCTTGATCGAACAATATGAGTTATGAAGGGGAAATCTTCTGCCGCACGTGAGTTTAGAAAAGTAGGGTTTGATTAAAGTTGTAAATTAAAACACCCACCCCCCTTTTTTTACGTAATATTAGAGGAATAGAAAAGGTTTAGGGCCGGGTTTCATATCAGTTGGGCTGGGCCGAGAAGTAATAGCTTCAAGGAACTAGTTTAAGGAATTAGTTTAAGGGGGTTGGGCCAAGGTCATTTATAAGTGGTGGCGGCCCAACTTAAATCAGTGGCCCACTAATCACACAACATACGTAATCACATTTATCAATTAGCACATTTCCTAAAGTCAGGAGTGTAAGGTAATAATTTTTATCATCGAGGGGGAACATGAAAAAGGAATGTTAATAAAACAGGATCACGTGACTAAGAGGTGCTGACGTGAAAGTTTGGTTCGTCACCTCATCCCCAACTTGAAAGAAATTTCGTCCCGAAATTTAGCACGTAGTTACTGAGTAAGCTAGTTAGGTTGCATGGTTTCCTGGTTTTCTTGGGGTGTCACATCATTCCCCCGTTGGTTTGGAATTTCGTCCTGAAATTCCGCAGTAGCTTCAGCCTCAGTAGTGGTTTCATTTTTCTCGAACAACTGGGGATATTTGTGTTTCATTTGGTCTTCTCGTTCCCAGGTAAACTTTGGGCCACGACGGGAGTTCCAACGAACTCGAACAATAGGTATCCTGGTGCGTTTGAGAATCTTGACCTCCTGGTCCAAGATTTCCACTGGTTCTTCGACAAATCGTAACTGATCGTCGATGGTGAGCTCCTTGAAAGGAACTATGAGGGTTTCATCGGACATATACTTCCTCAGATTCGACACATGGAATACGTTGTGAACCCCACTGAGTTCTTCGGGGTAGATTCAATCTGTAGGCCACCTTGCCAAATCTTTCCGCGGTTTCGAAAGGTTTAACATGTCGTGGGTTGAGTTTGCCTCGTTTACCAAAATGAACTACACCTTTCCAAGGTGAGACTTTAGATAGTACTCGATCCCCAACTTGGAACTCGAGTTGTTTCTTGCGCTTATCAGTGTAGCTTTTCTGGCGGTCACGAACTGCCGCCATTCATTGTCACATCTGAGCAATCTCCTTTACTGAGTCGATGACAAGTTCTGGGCCAGTGATTTGGCCGTTTCCGACTTCTGCCCAATAAAGAGATGATTGGCACTTCCGTCCGTACAATGCCTCGAACGAAGCAGCCTGAATGCTAGTGTGGTAACTGTGGTTATACGAAAGCTCCACTAAAGGGAGGTGTCTTCCCCGACCGTTGCCAAAGTCGATTTCACGTGCTCGAAGCGTGTCTTCAAGAGTTTGGATGGTGCGTTCAGCCTGTCCATCCATCCGTGGATGATATGCTGTGCTCATGCCTAAATGCGAGCCAAAGGATTTGTGCACCGCTTGCCACAAATCAGATGCAAATCGTGGGTCGCCATTAGAGGTAATGGAGGTGGGCACCCCGTGCCTAGCAACCGCTTCTTTCAGGTAGATGACTGCAAGTGTAGAAAACTTATCCGATTCTTTGATGGCTAGAAAATGTGCTGGTTACGCAAGACAATCAATGAGCATCCAGGTGGTATTGTTTCCGTTTCGAGTTGTAAGTAGACTATCGACCAAATCCATGGCAGTCTGTTTTTATTTCCATGTGGGTGTTGCTGGTTGCTGATACTACACCTTGACTTTCCACAAGTCGATCCATCATTCACATACTTAACTAGGCGAGCCTTCATGTCCGATTACCAGTACAAGGTTTATAAATCCTAATGCCTCTCATCAAAACCCAGACGGCTAGAATGTCGAAATTGGTGTGCTTGCTTATCGCGAGTTCCCTACAGTTGCCGTGTAATGAGACCCGCATTCATTCCATGAAGTAACGAGTATCGTCCGACCGGTCAAAGGTTGCTTCTCCACGCCCCTCATGGGTTCAACTTGGAAATTCCTCTTCCTTCAGTTGTCCAGTTCGAACAGAGTGAGTCTGGTCCGGTAAGTTAGAGTCGATAGCGAGCTGCAGAGCTCGCATACGTTCAGGTTTCGCAGTCGTATTCATCCAGAAGTTCCATCCAGCGATGTCTTTATATGCTTTAGCTCTTTCGAACATCGGTACATGGGAGGCCCTTGTGATCGGTCTAAATAACACATCTGGTACCGTCCAAGTGATGCCTCCATCCAAAATCCCAAAGCCATGGTTTTCACCGCCAGTCGTGTGTGTGTGTGTCGCGCAGTTCCTCTTTGTAAGTCCATCACGTATGTCATCACTCTCTCGTGTTGCGTTGATGTGCAGCTGGGACACTGATTTCGGACTATAAGGATATACCACTGAATCACCCGCATCCTCGGGTAAAAACGATGCTCAGTGCATTGCGGAGTCGGGATTCGAAAGCTGAAAGGACGTCCTCATGTTCTGTCTTTCACGAACATAGCACCCTGCTGTGCTAGAGAGATTTAAGTTGCGCGACCTTCGCAAATCCGATGATTTATCTGCGATAGCATCGAGTGTGACCAAGAAATTGCTGTATCCACGAAGGACTCTTTGGTGTCGATCAGTTTCCAACCAAGACAGATCTTAGCGAGATCCACGTGCATTCCCACTTCGCTGATTATATATCCAAAAGGTACCTCTCGAACCCAGAAAATTACATTTAACAAGACTTCGCGCAGAGTGGCTCTTCCCTCAAGAGCTCTAAGATGAGACACACATGCCACCCATGTTGTTCCCTTCTCCTGGAAATGTTTCAAGACGTCATCAACAACACGGTCGATTCATGTGGTCCATAAAGCTGCTGGTGTGTTGAATATCTTATATAACTTGAACAGAAAAAATCGGAGTGGCCATACTGGATTCGTAACACCGTGTTAGGAATCATCCTCCCCATGGTCTTCCATCAGTTGATAGTTCGTTAGTCAACCCTCGAATGGGAGCTTGACCCTCGCAACTGGCCGACAGGTTGTCAATTCATGGTCGAGGCAAACGGTTCTTGACTGTCACCTGGTTGAGTTCTCGATGGTCGGTACCCATATGAAAGGCTTATCTTCACGGTTATAACTGGGGCTCCCCAAAGCAAAAATCTAGGTCCGACAAAACTCCCGTTCAACAGTTCCTGTGGTTGATTAGACAGCTTTTGCAAACCTCCTGGTGCAAGACGGTGAGAGTACGAGTAATCAGGGCTGCCTCTGGCGTGAGATCAAACTGAGATTCTGCCTAACAGTTGTGGAAGTAGATCTGAAAATCCCTCGAGTTGCACACTAAGAAGAGTCACGAACAATCGATGGATCCTCGATCCTCTTTTCCTTAGCCTTCGCATTAGTGACGGTTGCCAACGTAGCGAGGTAATCCCTCCGTAGACGCTTTCTGGCTTTCATTGCTGATATGATGCTAACCTTCACACCACGTATAACTGCGCGATATCTGGACAACCAATCCATACTCCCCACTGCATCGAATCTATCAAGGGTATCAGACGAAAGGTCGATGTCGAACACTTGTCCCACAAGGTCGAGTTTGCATCCCAACTAACATACTAGGCTTCAATTGGCTTGCCATCCATTGATTCCACAACAAGTTTGGTTTCAAGAAACATCAGGGTTAAACAGAACAGGGACGAATCGATCAGCTACCCATACAAGCTACCACGTTGCTACTATGCCTGGCGTTGCCTACGCCTTCTCTAGATGCCCTTCCATGAGCATCATTCCCAATGTTGTTGTTTTCGTTACGAGAATTTCCAGTACTACCGTCGTTCCTTTGGTTGTTGTCGTCTTATCTTAACCATAGCCAATCCATGTTGTAGGCACCTTCATTTCCATACTGTAAGCTATGACTACGGGTACCTTGATGTCGCCGTGCCTGTTGCTTCGGGTGTCATTGCCTGTAACGGAGTCCTGCGATTCTTCACCTACAGAGCTCATCCTGTCACTTTTCGTGTCATGTCCTCAGGCGTTATTCATAGTGCTGGCACTTTCACATTCCACACTATAGTCAGTTGTCATTGCTTATGTCCCGATTGATTCGTAAGAGTAGACTCCCATGAGTCGCTGACAAGGGTTAAGGATTCAATTTGAAATCAATTCGCTGGTGCTCGTAGCTGGTAATCAGGGTCGTCAAAATACTGCGGTCGGTAAAGTACTACGCTTATCCTCCTGCCCATCGATGTTGCAAGTTGTTTGAGTAATACACCGTGTGTTGCGGGAGTGTTGCAGAAGTGATCATACTTCGAGATCTAAGACGTCAATACGTGGGTTCCAGTAAACGAAGAGGAGTGTAAAAGGTATCGATCAATCATTCGACGCTGCGACATCCAACTCAGGGGCGTTCATTTAAGCACCTAACATTCTACACGGTTCGCTAGGTGTTTAGATGGGTGTTCAGGTAACACTCGATAGCATCAAGATTCAAAGGGGTCCAAAGATGAATGAAAAGTTCACGTTCGAGTAGGGGACAACTACTGCTATGACCCCTATAGGTTTGTTATGTTTCACATCGATCAAATGACGGAACGGAACCCCTTTTCCACTTGTTAAGCCTCACAGGGCATGCACCCCACATTATTATTATGTGTGCACCCACAATAATATTGTGATTTGCATGCTCATCTCAGCTCCTCTTAACTCATGTCAAATGGTTCCTCAAACTCGAGTAGCAAACAAAGAGTATCACGAAGCGTAAGTCGTGAAGGTTTAGGGAAATACCACCCTATCAGTCACATAACACGTGCAAGTATACATGAATTCATACTGTTGTGCTAAACGTGCAATCACATGCAATATTATATGTAGGTGTTCACTAGTTATGCAGTATAATGAGTATACGAGAGGCGAACCTTGCAATCTGGAGCTGAGTGTCATGGTCGTATTCACGTCTTCAGAACTGTTTGGTTATAGTCTGGTTTTACAAAAACGTTTTTCCCTTTTTAAATAAAACCAAGTTCACTATAACCAATGGCTCTGATACCAATCTGTCACACCCCCAAAATACCACGTGCGGAAACGCCCGCGAGGCGTGTGATGTACTAGGATCTAGCCACCAATCATATTGAACTCATAGATATATTTAAATAAAACTTTCATTTAATAACATTAAGTGTTACAACGTTAGAAATAATTCACAGTTTACAGCGGAAGCATAATTCATTCGTTAAGTGTTTATAAACCACATGTAAAAACCATTAGTCTTGGGTGTGTCTCGACCCATGACCACTCCAGGCTCCCAGACAGCAAGTTCCAACAATGTGCACCTAAGGACCTACAAGGCATGTAACAACGAGTCAACAACAAAGTTGAGCGAGTTCACAGTTGGTTGTTTAGTTTTACAAGTTTGTTTTGAAAACCATAAGTTGTTTCGTAAACCACGAGTTAACCAGTATCTTTGTTTCCCAGACCATGTCCATAATCAGTGGGGGCTTCCCCATGTGAACCACTAGACCGTTACCATATCGACAACTGACGAAAGTAAGTTGTGCCCTAGGTCAATATCTATCATCATTGACTGAGTGCCCAGATCCATTAGTACACGCCCGTCCTTCCGGCACGGTGTGAGGCTTGTCAACCCTAATAGCGCTATTAACTAATGACCCGTTCGCCATTGGCCCGGCGATTAAGTCGATATAAAAATGAGGGACTTAATGATAGAGTTTTGTCTAGTAAGTTTATGGTTGTTGTCCTACCCAAGGAGGACGAATGTACGTATTCTACACAAGGAGAATACGCAGGATTAATATTGGCATCCTACCCATGGAGGATGGCGGTACATATCCTACCCAAGGAGGATATGTAGGTTCTGTTTTAATTCATTAACTCATTCCCAACCACCGGGAATCCCATGCCTTAGAGAGTGTGTGAACTCACCTTGGTTTGCACGGTATGTTTATCTACGTATTCAAGTTGATCAATAAAATCCTAGCATGGTTATCAAAGCCAATCTGTTTCACATAGACTCAAGTCACATAGTTCGCGCATTCGTTACACATATTATACTTGCAGTGAACACAGACTTCACCTATCGCTATGCAAGTCACCTTAGTAATTCATGCAACATACCAGTTTAACATCATCATATATTCCCTATCATATGTTCGGCTCACGTACCAGGTCACATAGCAAGTTTATGCACAATGATACCCAATTATTGCACATGTATTTCACGCATATAATTCAAATCTTCACAATCAATCCCTTAACTTAATATCAATAAGTAGTCATCTAACATGTATTCGATTCATAGCAGGTTCACATAATAATCTCATGTTTACACACATATAACACTTTACTCTCCAACACAAATACATGCAAAATAACCAAATTAATAACGTTCTTGGGTTTGGTATGATCTGAGATAAATCTTATGTTAATTACGATCAATTCGCGGCCCAGTTTATGTAAACTCATCTAAAGTGTAAGTCATGTGAATTGCATTAATGATGTCGATCCAGTTTAATAAATGCCATTGAAATTCGATCATTTGAGGTCCACTAAACAAATTACACCTTCAATTTTTATTTGGCATTAATAACATGCACACATGTTATATCATTCCAATTCAATTATTAATAGCATGCACTCAGCTGATATCATTCCACTTCAGTATTAGTGATTGAACCAATTTATTCTAAAATTTGATTGGGCCAAATCCTATTAGTGCTCATCTAAGTGGCTGCTTGAATTTGTCTTTTGTGCTCACATGAGCCTTTAAAACAAACAATAATTACATGACCTAACAACAGTAGACGTGATCACAACTATCCAGCAACATCACGTGAACTTTAGTTCAGCATTAATGACATGCATATATATTATATTTACAAACACTTGCTGCCATATCTATCATCAAACAATTCCCCATATTCGATCCATGCATGTCAACAGCTTCATATTATCAATATATCATGCAATATATTCGAATGATCCTAAAACATACTCAATTAATCTACACACACACACACACACACACACATATATATATATATATCACTACCACTTGTTAATATACTAATCATAGACTTACATACACATTCTTTGATAATCAAGCACATACATAAGAAGATCACACAAGTAGAATTGACACAAATACAAGATTACTAACCAAAGCCTTGATCGAACAATATGAGTTATGAAGGGGAAATCTTCTGCCGCATGTGAGTTTAGAAAAGTAGGGTTTGATTAAAGTTGTAAATTAAAACACCCACCCCCCTTTTTTACGTAATATTAGAGGAAGAGAAAAGGTTTGGGGCCGGGTTTCATATCTGTTGGGCTGGGCCGAGAAGTAATAGGTTCAAGGAACTAGTTTAAGGAATTAGTTTAAGGGGGTTGGGCCAAGGTCATTTATAAGTGGTGGCGGCCCAACTTAAATCAGTGGCCCACTAATCACATAACATACGTAATCACATTTATCAATTAGCACATTTCCTAAAGTCAGGAGTGTAAGGTAATAATTTTTATCATCGAGGGGGAACATGAAAAAGGAATGTTAATAAAACAGGATCACGTGACTAAGAGGTGCTGACCTGAAAGTTTGGGTCGTCACAATGTCCGTTCATTAACTAAACGAACGAACGTAAATGAACTTCCCGCCGAACGGTTCACGAACTGTTCGCTAAATGTTCGGTTCGTTTACAACCCTAGTCCCTATGGTTTATGCAAAGTAAAAGATTAGGTATTAATAGTTTAAAGTCACACTTTGAGGTAACAACATATCATTTGTAACGAGTTTGGGTATCAATACTAACTTTTGTTCAGTTTTTTGTTTAGCTCATAGGTATTTCAGTCTTTTCGCATTTTTAGGACTAATTTAATCTTTATGTAAACTGAAGAAATTAATATTTCTCTTTTATAAGTAAACACAAAAACCATTATACTCTTGTTAACAAACAGCGGAGATTCCCTACCACCACCTCCACCATCACCTCCACACCACTGGCTACCTCTAATTCTGAATCGATACCCCACCTCTATGTTTACATTGATTTCATCATCACGTCTCTCTCCCTCTCCATCTCACTTCCTTCACACACCACCACTCCCTCCCGTCCGACCACCCCCCTCAAATATCATTAGGGCTGTCCAAACTGCTCGACGATTACTCGAAAAATGCCCGGAAAATGTTCATTCGATTCCCGCTCAGTTTTTAAATGAGTCGCTCGGCTCGGTTCGGTTTGAAAACAAGCCAAGCATGAGAAAATGCCCGCTCGCTCGTCGATCGCTCGGTTTCGCTCGAATTATTTTTATTAATATATATTATAGATTTTAAAGATTTATAACTATAAGTATAAGTAGCCAATAAAAATACAAAGCCCAAGAATCAGATTTAGTCCAATTCAATACTAAGTCCTTACCCTAATTCCTAAACCCTACTCCCCAGCGACTAGCCGACGAGTTTCTTCACTTTGCGACTATGCGACATTAAGTGAACTGTGAAGACTGAACTTCAGAGACACGGACGACTGCCCCTAGCTCCGGCGACCGTTCCTTGCTCCGTGACGGACCCTCGCTCCGACGAATGAAAGGTCTATCCTACATCTTCATCCCCAATTTGAATCTTCAAGTAAAGGCCAAGTTTCTTATGCTACACAACGTCTTTATGCTTGTTATCCATTAATATTCATCAATTAATATGTTATATGAATTTATGCGTTTGATTATGAGAGTACGTGATAATGCAGCCTTGTAATAGTCTTGATTTTAGTTTTTTTTTTGTGTGTTAATGCACATGTTTTAATTAAGGTGCTGAGAAAAACCAAGCGAAAACGATCTGCTCGATTAAAATTCGAACCGAGCACGAGTATCACTTTTGTGCTCGGTTTTGCAAAATCGATCCGAACCGATCTGCTCGGTTGTAATTTAATTTGAGCACGAGCAGACCCTTGCTCGGGTCGGATCGGCTCATGAAGACCCCTAAATATCATATGTTCTTGATTTTGGTTTCCAAAATCAAACTCAACTTTTCTACATTTCCAAAACAAAACGCAATTACAGATCTTAGGCCTCGATTTGGGTTTTAGGGTGTGCGAGAAGAAGATACCGATTTAGCCCCTTTGGATATAGGGAACCGACAATGACTGGTCGTTTGATGGTCTGGGAGTTGGTGGCAGGAATGGAAGTGTTGGTGGTGGTGGAGATGGTGGTTGACCATCGCTTGTAATGCTTGTTAACTTAATTTAATTTAAACGTTTTTTTTATTTTGTTTATGATTCAAACATTTTTAAATATTATTACAATAGAGTATTTGCTCACCAGAAGAGTAGCAACGTTCTTCAAAACTGAATTGCCTGTGCCATTGTTCTTGAAAACATTTATCATGATATGTTATACGAGTATTAGGTGTTTAGTAAAAATAAGTCTTTTGAGATCATTATACTTTTATTTTAGTAACTTATCTAATTTTTGTTTACAATTTAAAGAAAGTAAGTTTTGTCATGTTACATAAATTTTTTTTTTTTGAACGGCAAATTTGGATCACTGACGGACCACTGGAGTATCATCGTGCCACCAGCAGAACCACCCGATCATATCCATCTTCACTAGGCAATAATGCCTTTACACCAATTCAGGAGGAAACCCAATAAATCTGGGAAAACCCCCTTTGTGGGAATCGAACCCATGACCTAATGGTCATAAGCCTTATCCCACCCCCAAGATACCACTAGGCTATAAACAAATATTAAACGTTAAACAAATATTAGTTTTTTCTTATAAAAGAGAAATATTAGTTTCTCCACCCCTTCACTTTATAAAAGATTAAATTAGCAAAAATGCGAAAAGACTGAAATACCCATGAGCTAAACAGAAAACTTAACAGATGTTAATGTTGATACCCAAACTCGTTACAAAATGAAATGTTGGTACCTCAGAGTATGACTTTAAACTATTAATAACTAATCTTGTTACTTTGCATAAAACACAAAGACTAACGGCGAAATTAACTCCTAATATTATAATAGTTTATTACTATATTTATTTTAGGTTTTAACATATTTTTTTCCTTTTTAAAATCATATTTCGTTTATCATTTGTTTTTGGTTTTTAGTAATTTTTTTTGTTTTTTTAAAAATTATATTTCCTTTATCAATGAATTTGATATCTCTTTAATAACTTTCGTTCGTTAATTTTTTCCTTCGATATTAGGGTATAAGTTTTGTTACGAACGAAGTTGTATTCAAAATTGAGTATTTATTTGGTATCGTAAAATGGTATGATGATAAAATGGTTTGACTTTCTAAACAACATGATCTATTCTCAAATAACGTTTGTTTTACACTATCATTTGTTTAGTTTCGCCGCAACGCACGACGCCAACGAGTATAATTGAAAAGTGAGTATGAATAGAAATTAGATTTTTATAATAACATATATAGTTTTTTCATACTTTTATCATTTCAGTATTACATTAGATTACTATTATATTTACTTTAACCTTAAACATATTACTTTAATGTTAGCTTTTAATGATTTTCTTTTTTTAATATTACTAATATTGTCTAAACAACATAAGTATTGTACCGTATAATATCGGTATAGTTTTTTTATTATTAGCGTCATCATGTGCTTAATATTATGTACAATTCGATAAAAGTTCTATTTGAACGGGCCATATATAGTTGATTTTTTAATCATCACAAACCGAACATATACTGACCAAACAACATTGATAACGATACCGTATTCGTTTTTATAGTTTTCTCGACATGGCGGTATAAAATTCATTGAACACAAAGTTATATTCGCAATAAAATATTTTTTGGTATCATAAGCTATATCGAGTGTCTGTACGATACGGGTATCATAATGGACTAATACCGACCAAACAACAGCGGTACTGGTACATGTATTCGCTTTTATTGTTTTCAATCGATGTAAAACACCTGTTGATTGACCATGATTGTTATGCCGAGTGCCCGTACGAGTACTGTAATGAACCAGGCCGATAATGAATAAAGGCCCGCAACAAAGCGCGTGGTAATCAGACTAGCGACTTATTAATATAAAATCTTCTTCTTAATTTAAAAAAATATATATAAAATTGCATTTTTTTTAAATATATAAATGTTTCTTAATTTTAAAGTTAATGTAACTCGTGTTTAGGTTTCTCATCTTACGAATCTAAAATACTGTCATTTTGTTTTTTAATTTCAAGTAGGAAAAATCTTCTTCTTCTTCTTTTTTTTTTTTTTTAATAATTTGTCATATTTGATAAGCAGAGTTTTGTTAAGTTATTTGATAAGCACAGTTTTGTTAAGTTTTCTGTTTTACATTTTAAATAAGGTTATTTTCAAATAATTACAAGGCAAAAATACATTAAATCCGTTACCTTAGAATTTTAATACACAAGTATTTGCATGTTTTATAATATTATTTAAAAATACAATAGTTTTGAAAATTAAACTAGTTCCCGTTTTTCTTCTCTTTCATTGTGATTGGAAAGTCTCGTCTACAAAACCGTAGGCTTTTTTTTTTTTTTTTGGAAAAACACATAGTCTGGATTACACACTTGAAAATATCACTACAAAGTACACATTGAAGGATAATTTCTGTGTGTAACAATATGGGTTAAGTATGTCTAAAGCAACACTCAAACAAAGGATGAAAGTAAAAATTTAATGATGAAAAATAGAAGTTGGTTCTTAATGTGATTTTAGACTAAAGTTGATGGTTGGTTGGTGAAAGAGACAAATTGATAAAAAAAAAAGGGTGAAAGGGAATATGTTGATTGATATGGAAATTGCAAGGCTACAAAATTGCAAGGGAAAAAGCAATTATCAACAACTGCACTTAATATCACATCTTGCTTAATAATTCATCTTGTAACAATATATTTAAATTATTGAATAGTCTATTAAGAATGAATCTTGTAACAATATATATAAATTATTGAATAGTCTATTAAGAATGAAATTAGTGAATTGAATTGTTAGTACTCTTACTTTGATTCATGTTAACTCATTTATTTATTTTTTAACAGTAATAAAATCAATCTCGAGCACTCTTGGGGCAGGGGTACCACTGGACCAAACATAGTACCCCGAGAGTAAACCTAAGTTCACCACCAATTCCGAGGAAAACCCGGTAACCCACATGCCCGTAGACACGGCTGTGAAATTACCGGTAAAAGCCGTTTGGCTCTAGGATCAAACCCAAATTTCCCTGGGTTTCTTATCATTGCTTACTAGTGCCGCACTCTGCACCAAATGGGAGTTGAACCTTCATCTTCCAAGAGAAATGCAAGCCTCCCTATTAGGACATCTTATTGTGTTAAAAAAAATAACTTTTTAAAGGTTCTAATATGCTATTGTAATAAGTTTTTATTATGCAAATGTTAGTCTAGTATAAAATTAGCGCGTCTAACCTAATACAATGTTGCGTCCAACTTTACATGTATTGCTACAAAAGACGTGGACATTTATTATTCGGGTCAAAGAGCATTCACATCTCATCCATCAAACTAGGGGTGTCAATCGTGTCAGGTTGAGGGGTTGGCGGATTGGTGGGTTAATGGGTTGCGGGTGGTGGGTTTAAATGTTCAACCCGAATTCAACCCATATTATTATTCGGGTCAAAGATTTCAACCCTCACCCACACACATATAAATGTGGGTCAACCTGAACCCGACCCGTTTAACCCGTATTTTTAAATGAGTCATACAAGTTGACGATTTATAAGCGAATTGTTGGGTTTTAAGCGGGTTATCAATAACATGTTTAAATGTTGAGGATGACTGGATGAGTGTGACATGTACATAATATAATGTGTTAAAACTAACATTATTATGATTAACCATGTAAAATGGAAATGGAAAAAAACAAATATATAAAAGCTTTTTTTTCTAAATAGTTAAACGGGTTAACGGGTCAATCCGAACCCGACATGTTTATAATACGGGTCAACCCGTACCTGACCCACTTTTTTAAACGGGTCGTGTTAGTCGACCCAAACTTTTTTTTCTTGTCGAGTTTGAGTTAGGTTGACGATCGTGTCAAGAATTACCGCCCCTACATCAAACCATGCCATCTTTCAATTAATTATTTTCTTCTAAAAAGACGCTACATCTCATCCCTTATTCTCTCCCCTAAACCTAAATTTTAAAAAAATTGCAATAGCAACATTCTAAAAGAACTGAACCCCTCTTTAATATATAATAAAAGAAGTATACAATAGACTGAAAAATACTTTCTATTATTTAATAAATTCCATTTCACACTCACAAACCATGTTTTAACAATAATAATCACATCATCACACATTAATGAGGTTTTCACAATTGCTTAAGGTCGGTGATTAATATTCAAGGTGGTGTTGTGTGATACAAATCTGCAATGCAATGGACATATTGTCAATTCTGTGATTTGAAGCCCAAAATATGAATTAATATTTTGGCCCACACATTAAGTGGACAGTTATGCTATATAAAAGTTGGGCCATTTAACATCCTTGAAAGTCTACCGTAAACATGACAACATGTTAATGTGGAGAATTTGTAAGACGACATGCTTTACATCAGGGTCGGTTCTAAGAATTCATGTATTCTTATCGAGCTTAAAAAAACGTGTCCTTATGCTATAACGAAATATATATATATATATAATACAAACTAGTATTTTATACAACCTAATGCCAATGAGCTAATAACTAATTTAAACCATAAGAATAGTTTTGTAAGTGGGCCCATATTGGCGTTTGTATGGTACACTCTATAAATTTTTTTACATATACATATCGTTTTTTTTTAATTTTTTTTAAATAATGTGTTATTTGAAATATCGGACCATGGCCGGTGGCACCCCTGCTTTACTTCTTTATTGTATCTATGGATTTTGTATTCTGATGCTTGTAAAAGCCCACATGCATCATTGAGCTTAGAAGTGGTAAGTTTTATACAATTTAAGATAAAAGATACCGTTGGTAAATAAACGCAAACTGATGTGGAACAGAAGTAATCAAATGGCTAGATAACTAGTTGATTAAATCAAAAGGTACAAGAATTTAATAGTTAAAAGAAGTCTCAAAGATGTCATGTTCCAATCGATACTCAAACGAGCGTAAAATTATGGCTAACTCCCACTATATTACTTTTTTTTTTCCATTTGAATTTTCATTCCAATCAACACGGCAAATTACATAAGAATAGCAGGTAGACGGACAACAAACTGCGCCGCCACTATATTACTTAAAAACTTAATTATAAATCTTACCAGTAAACATGGTATATATAGCTAATCTAACGCGTTAAACTATAACTAGGATACCAATTATTTGATTACATATAATTATCTAACACATTTCCTAACATAACACGATAGTAGATAATTATACACTAATTAATTAACGTTGTTTAACTTATCAACTCTAACAAGATGTTCTTTATTTAAAAAATAAACTTCTATTCCTTTCTCCATTCTTTAAAACAAAAATATTTATAAGCGTCTGAAACCAAAAATATTCCTTTCTCCATTCTTTAAAACAAAAATATTCATTGTTCATTGATATCTTGATTTATAATCATCTTTTTTAATCACTTTTGGAAAGCACTCTTTACGGTACCCAATAAGATAAACTCAACGGATATACTCGAAACATCTGGGATGCGTATACTCTGACAGATATAAAACCGAATACAAGATTAGTTTTAAAAGTTTTCAAAGGTATGAAAAACATAGATTGTTCAATGAAAGTGGAATATAGTTACATTTTTATCATGACAATGAATTATAAGTGACATTTACATAAATAATTACAACTTAAAAACTCATATTATATTGTGTTTCACCATCTGGACAAATTTAACCTAACTTTCAATTAGGGATGACTGCGGTACTGGTACTGGTACCGACAATCGTTAAAAGTGGGTACCAGTATAAAAAAAAGTTTGGCACAGTACGGTACGGGACCGGTACAGTACCGGTATTTAAAGGTAAAAATCGGTATTTTACTGGTATCGTACTGAACCAAAAGTAGCGGTACCAAAAACTCCAAAAAGTGGGTATCGAATTGGTAATGAAAATAATTCAAAACGGGAAATTTGATACCAGTACCCAGTACCAAATGTCTATCCCTACTTCCAAGTGTAAGTAAACATAGATAATTATTTTTTATATATACAATAAACTAAAATGTAATGTTCCACAAAAATAACTAAACGAAAAACAGTAATAAAGACTTTTATTTTTTATGAAAGCTTTTCATTGTATAACACGTATTTATTCTCCAAAAAACAATGTATACTCGTTTCTAAAACGTGACTTGGATGCACACACGCACGTATCCTAAGACTATACGAGTATACAGTGTCGTAGGGGATGAAGAGGGTGTGGACCATCACATGTCTGTCACGTCAGCAAAAGAGGTTTTGCCTCCCAAGCCTCAAGATGGTGTCGACAATTAATCCTAATGCATGCAAGACGCATAAAAGGTCAAACAATACAAAGTATGTAATTGTGACATAATGAAACAAAATGATAGCAAACCAAATAAGGATACAAACTAACACAAAACATGTAAAGTAGTTTGATACATCTAATAATATGGCGTTTTAAATATTTTGTCATTCAAAAATGTTGATTCGAGTACTTTCAAGATTTTTATGTTCGAAAATTCTAAGATTTCTGATGTTAAGATGTTGATATTTTATACCTCTAAGATTCAGATAATATGTTATTCAGTCGTAGTGTATGATATGTTGGTAATCAAAATTTAATTAAGCAAATTATGGTGATTCGTGGAAAAACTATAATATCCAAATCTTTTTCATTTTGTTACAAAACTTTCATTTTGCCTTACCTCTATACTCATATGGGCCGGCCCCATCCTGTAACCACTTCAGTACCTGTTGAGGTTTGCTAGTGTTGACATTGATTTCATGAGCAATAACCCATAAGTGAGTATATACAAGTGCCTCTTCTGATTACACTAGTTACTTGTTAGAAGGGCAATTTAAGCTATATATTGTATTTAAGAGTAAAGTACCTAAATGCTCACTTGGGTTTACTCAAATTTCACCATTAGTCCTCGCTTTTTTTTTTTTTAAAGTTACATGTTTTGTTTTGGTTTACACTTCTGTTAACTGGATGCTCCGCTGGTTAGATTGACATTAACTTTTCCAGTTAATTGCGTGTAAAATGACTAAACTACCCTTACTATTAAAAAGTAATAGAGTTAATTGCCAAAATCGTCCCTGAGGTTTGGACACGTTTGCCATTTTCGTCCAAAATGACACTTTTGTACCAAATTGCCCCAAAGGTTTGTAAGTTTTTGTCATTTTCATCCAAACCACTAACTTAGTTTATTTTTCTGTTAAGTTGAGGATATTTGGATGAAACTGACAAATATAAAACCACAGGGATGATTTTGGCAATTTACTCAAACCCTTTTTAATTTCTTATATTTAATTTATTTTGTTACATATATAATAAAAAAGAATATACATGGAGTTTTTGGAAAAAAAAAATTAATCGTTTTGTCACATATTTTTTATAAATTTTCATCCAAATCACTAACTCAGTTTATTTTTTCAGTTAAGGTGAAGGATGTTTTAAATTTTATAAATTAAGACATAAATTAATTTATAGCTTCTTTAAATAAATCAGTTTTATAAATAGAAAACGTCACTGGTGTGCAACACATAACAATCGATTACAACTTTTAGTATTTATCAGTTGTAGAGATAGAAAAAAATTGTAAAACGTTACATATTTTTTAAATGTGTTGAGCACCAAGGAAATATGTTGGTAGAAATAAAATATTTATTTAATTAAGATTATGAGGGTAACTAACTAATACTTATTCTGAGTGGCTTGAGTAAAGAACCTTTTGGTTCATAGCATTATAATTACAATTTGGTAGGTAATTTTAAGGTTTGGTAACGATACGTTGTTTGATGGGGGGGGGGAGGGGGGGGGGGGCACCGGCTTCTGTTTTTCCTTAGGAGCGAATTTAAAAGAGTAGAGGATGAATTATAAACTTGGTATATATGATAAGATTTTTTTATTTGACCTTTTTTAATAAGGTCACCAACATTTTAGTTTTATAAAATTTAGAGGTTTAAGTAGATTTTATTTTTCTAAAACTAATCTATATAAAAAATTAGAAATTAATTTCTGTCTTAGTTTATAAACATCTTTCGCCTTCATAGAAAAATTAACTTAGTTAGTGGTTGGATGAAAATTTATAAAAATTATGTGACAAAACTATTATTTTTTTTCATATAAAAATTACATGTATATTCTTTTTTATTATATATGTAACAAAATTAATTAAATAAAAGAAATTTAAAAGAGTTTGAATAAATTGCCAAAATCGTCCCTGTGGTTTTATATTTGCCAGTTTCATCCAAATATACTCAACTTAACAGAAAAAATAAACTAAGTTAGTGGTTTGGATGAAAATGGCAAAAAGTTACAAACGTTGGGGGCAATTTGGTACAAAAGTGGCATTTTGGACGAAAATGGCAAACCTGCCCAAACCTCAGGGACGATTTTGGTAATTAACTCAAAGTAATAACTTAAACATTAAAAGAAATCAAGTGGGACCCCACTTATATTTAAAATATAGATATATAAAATTAAATGTTGAACCCATTTATTTTAAATACATAAAATCAATTAATAAATGTTTCATCAATATTCGTGTAATGTGTTCTCGGTTTTGCTTCTGGATTTCCGAGTTCATTTCAAGAGTTGATTAAGGAAGGTCTGGAGATCATGAACGTGTCAACTAGCGTGACGTCTTTCGAACCATCGTGTGTTTCTGCGGTTTTCGTCAAAAAGGTATATGATCTGAAATTGTGTATAATTGTTTAAAGGAATTGTACCTTGTTCACTAATAGGAATTTAAATCGGATTTAAATCACGTATACTCGCCTCCACTACTTAGTTAATATGTGATATTAATAAACGACAAACTTGGAATTTTAAATTAAAAATTGTACATCGATTCCCAACAAACTTTATTAGCAAAAATAGCTTTAGAAGGTGGATTTCTTTCATTAGTTTCAAAAAATAACTTTTCAGGTATTGTAGCTTGACGTTTCTTGTTACAAAACAGCCCCAATACACCATTTGTTTCAAAAATCTACACAACGTATTTGAAACAATCAAAGACATTCAAAGTTATAATATAGCTACATACAAGATGACACCCATGTATTTATAGTGTACTCCGTATTTTTTTTATTATTATGACACTTAAACGATGACATACAAAAATGCGTGTTATAAATCCTTCAGACTTTAGAAAAGAGACCTTTTATTTTAGAAAAGATGACTTTTTATGACACACACTCTTGCATGTCATAAAATCAGTATGTGCCATTAAAGGCCTAGTTCCTAGTAGTGGTGTCAGACAGGTCATTAAGAGAAATTATTGTGCCTTCTCTTCAGTTCCATCCTGAATTTGTGTCATTAAGGGATTTGTGTAGCTAGAAACAAGTGTTGATTCTTGACGACGGGCCAATCGGTTGCCCAACTTGACCCGTCTTGGGCTCCTCTCATGTAGGCCCAACTGGTAAGGCCCAAATTGCGATACTTGTTCCTTAAGGGACTTTCCCATATTAAATGGGCGGGAAAAAGGTATTCAGAGATAACAGGGAGCATTAATGGTTTATAAGAAAAGGATCTCCGGCGGATACAGTACTTTCGAGTTGGCCTCATTAAATGAGGACAGCGATCTCACCGTTGGGGCTCAGACACGTGTCTGAGTTCCCCAAAAAAGGTCAGAAGCCGTTAGATCTCCTCGGTATTCTTCCGTCGAGAAGATAAGCCAACTTGGCTATATAAGAAAGGTAAAGAGATCTACTTCTTCAATCCAAGGTATCTCACTTAATGCTTTACATGATCATTTATTCCAACCATAATTCCCTCACATTAAATACCCATATTTATACCTGATTCACACCATAGAGAACATTCCGGTGATCATACTAGCCGGGATAAGCTTCTCTCTTACTTTTCGGCAAGTTTATTTATTCTCACGCCGGAGCTTGGTCACGGATCCCCCCCCCCCCCTCGGGCCCTCTGTGACGAGGCTAACGGTTTCCTTTTTTGTAGAAAGCAAAGGCTGGAATATTACGACGTCAGCGAAGACCCTTTAAACGTCATCCAGGGATTTGAGGATTCGACAATTCTCATTTTGTTCTTCCTCATTTTTCTTGATTTGTAGTATGGTACACTTATGCTATTATAAAAAGTAAGGTACACTTGTGCATCTTAATTAAACCAACAATCTTTTTTAAGTGACCAAACTTGTTACATAGGTAGCATTAAGGAACTTCATTTCTTCTAGTTCCTGAACTCTGCCCCTTCCTTTGAATGCACCTCTACCACGATCTCTACTTATCATGTCGCTCTTACTTGGTGATTTTCAGGTGTTCTTCTTGGAAATTTTCATCCGCACCCCTTGGAAATTTCCGACTGCACCCCTTGGAAATTTTCAGCCGCACCCCTTAGAAAAAAATGTTAAGAATTTATATAAAAAAATTGTGAACACGGATTGAAACCCGACCCAGTTATGTAAACAAGTTAGCCCACTAACCCCTTTAATAAAACTTGAATTCATTCCATCAAGCCCAATAAGTTAATAAAATTCAAGCCCAACCCAAATACATCTTTAACTAAACAAAATCAGTCCAATTTACAAAAAAAAAAAAAACCCAATCGACTGTCAGCTTTGTGCGACTCCCGCCCTCCGTCTGCTTCACCTCACTGCCAGCGACCTGTGACACCCCCACCCCCGACGACGACTGCAAAATTCCGGCCACAAACAGTGTAATTCCGGCCACGAACAGGTACATGTTTTATTTTTTGTTATTTTGATGTTTATGTGATTTTGTTCAAGACTCGTAAGATAATAGGATGGGTTAAAAAAGTTTAAACTTTTATGTGTTTTGAGGAAATGTGGGGTTGTTCTAGTCTTTATAGGATGAGTTTGTTGTCTTTTAATCTCTTATTGATTATATGATTCTAGTATAAGGTTTGAGTGATAGTTGTATATGTTATATACAGAGAAAGACTTGCTTAAGAAATAACTCTAAATGATGTTTTGGATAGATTTCAAAAAATTAAAACTCGTAGGGCGACACTCTAAATATGTTTGTAACAACGTTTGACGTGTTTTTGATGATTATATAAATTTTAGTTTGATGTTTTTTTGTTTTACATGACCCGACCGGAACCGAATTTTTTATTTATATATCTTGGCGGCCTAAAATTTTTAAAAATATTTCGCACCCCATGAAAAAATTCCTGAGTCCGCCAATGCCCCTTATCTCATATTCTCTATATTAGAGGAGGGCAGAGTAGTGAAGTTGTGTCGTCTTAAAAACTGATCCTAGTGGCATTAGGGGAGTACATGATGTTCATGATTGTTGATGCAACAAATACTAGACCAATGGTAGTAGCTGAGCTGGTTAGACAAAAGGGTTGGAGGACTCAAATTTGCCTAACGCAGGTCGTGGGGTCCCCCACGTTTGCAAGACGTGGAGAGAGGTTCACTAGTTAGATTTTGTTGTTTGCTTAAGATCCTCCACTGAAGTATGTTCAGCTTCGGGTGTAGGAGCAATGGAAATGTGTGTGTTGAATGTAAGGAAGAGTGACTTGCATGGAATAAGCACTCAAGAGCAAAGACCAGAGATCCCAATGGAATCAGAGCTGATCGGAATGTCTCCAGCACTAAATGAAGTGTCATATATATAGGGAAGGTCATCACTCAAAGAGGAAACCATTGACTATTGAAACATGCTTGCAGTGGGGGACTTACCCTTTTGGGGGTTGAAGCGTTTTGACCTGCGGGTAAAAGACTACACTCTGTGCACTCGTCTTACTTTTGCGGCTAGGAGAGTTATTGAAGTAATCAGAGACATGACTGATTACAGTACACGTGCTGCTTTATCCCAGTTCCCGAGTTTTTAACCTTTGAACCTTTTAACCTTTTAAGCGTTCATGTGTTTAAGTCATTTTATTTAGTCTTGGGCTACCCCGTCATCAATGATCTACATGTATGGCCAATAACACAAGGGAAAACTTTAATGGCTTTTCATATAACTAGGTTTTAAACCCGCCGCGTTGCGGCGGGGGGCTTAAAAATCAAGGCCCAATGTATACAAACGATAGAATTTTTGCCCGCCGCGCGTTGGTGCGGCTTAAAAACATCTGGGAATATGATCATAGAAAATAACACATATATTCGTTACAGAAAGACATAAAGAACCTCCTTCAACTGATAAGGTCTTAGGTATATAAATTTCATACAATTGTTGTGGTGTTTTGGGACTAACATCGGGTATGTTCGTTTCATAACCTGTGCCAAAGAGATGTTGTTAGTCGATATGGCTGCTTAACAAATGGATTGCAGTTGCATTTTTGTCCTAGTTTGCAACTGCAAAAAAGTGCTTTCCTCTTGATCATTCCATGAGCTCTTTCTTTTGTGAGCTGGTTGAATCTGAAATGACTAAGAAGTGCTTCAATCATATAAAACAATAGCATAAAACACCTTTGCCCACTTACCCTTCATAGCAGTTACCATTAACACTTTGTCTCATCCTCCCCACATATAAATATATATATACACAGACACCTGCATATCTATATTTCCACACAACAATTATTTCAACAACAAAATCACAACAGAATTGAAAAACACTAATTCAAACACACCGAGTAGTACTTGATATATTAGTTTTTAAAACGAACCATGTTTCATAGACACGACTACTTAGAATAGATTTAAAAAGCTCCTTTAAGTTTGAAAAAGTTTGATTGAAAACAAAGGAAGAAAGTGACTAAGTCCACCTTTTATGTGGAAGGAGTCCATTTGGTGTTCTAATTAATAACCTCCATTGAGGCTCATCTAATTTATTTCGACAGTGGTTCGAATTAAGTTAGTATGTCAGAAACAAAATCACTGTCACTAATTTTTCCTTTTTAAATAGGAACTATAAGATGAAGAAATCTGAAGGCCAAGCCAAAAGTTTTGACCAATAACCAAATAAACAGAAGTAGGACCAATTGTAATATAAAACCAAAGTTAACTCAAATCAAATAGTGTTCACCCCTAAATGCTTGTTCCTTGTCATAAACGAGTTTATTCTTTAATTGCTATACAAATCAGTACAAGAAAATATTATATGTTCCCTTCTAGACTTAAAAATATACTTTCTTTTTTCAAGAACATATCTCCTACAGTTTGTATAATATGGAAATGTTAGGATATACTGCAATGATAAGAGATTCAAAGAGTAAAATAAAATTAACTTTTTGTTGGGTTTGTACAGATAGTGTTTTGTTGTTTCTTTTAAACAGCAATTTATACTCCTAATTACCACTAATCAACTTAAACTAAACAACCCCTATCAAAGAAAGTTCTTAGAATGCAAATATCATCTTTAATATTTTTTAAAAGACTATCCTTTTATCATTAATAATCGATTTTGAAAGTTTGAGTTCAGAACCATCAAGAACACAGTTTTGAGGTCTAAGGTTGTGGGCTACTTATAACACACTCTTTTCTGACACTTAACAAAACACACACAAAAAGGAGATAATCGAGAAGCAGTTATCGAATTTGGGCATTGAGCTACCAATGCGAGTCACCAACCGTACACCAAGCACACAAAAAAAGGAAATCGCAGACACAATTACCACATCGAAGCCCAAAGATTGACTAATCTAAAAGTAATTGTAGCGCCGCACAACGAAAAACAAACAAAATACAAACGAAATGCTTAACCCAGACACACAAAAACAACAATTTGCACACCTAATTAACAAATCCAAAAACAAAGAAGCACAAATTTAAAAGCTTCCTGGAAGATACTAACCTGGAAATCAAACAAAGACAACATTTAGATAAATACTCCTGGAGTAAAAGGATTTATGTGTTCAAGAGATAACACGTCACAATACACGTGTTGTCAAGAAAACCCAAAACCTAGCAGAAGCGTGTAAGAAATCGATATAAGCAACACGCCTAAATGTCAGCATAGCATACCTGAAGAAGACGAAATAACAAACAAAATTGAGAAGAGGCTTGAATTCAGCGATTAGTATCCAAGCAAATGACGATTAAGAGTTATTTCAAAGAACAAAAACCATAGTGCCATATCAGTTAAAGCAATAATCAGAATAGGACCAAAATAACCTCATTATTGGGATTTCTTGTTTATCTTTTCTGGTATATATAAACAACCTCGCGAACGACATTTCTTTTCGGTTCTCACAATATTCTATGATTTAGGTTTTATCAGAAATAAAGCATTTGCATATTCATAAGAAGCACAACAAACATATTAAAATATGTATTACTATTCAAAAGGATCCAAACATCAAACATCTAGTGGGCATAAATACACATCAAAATTCCAAAGTATTTAACATGAATTAAGGACCAAATATTCGCAAAACAACTTGGTTTGTTTGTCGAATTCAATACCTCCATAAAAGCGACTCTAAAACCAAAAGTTCATTTTTCACCTTCCTTGTCGCCGGATCAATGTTCGGATCCCTTGTCCTGCTAATGTAACACCCGCTCGATAGATCGGGACTCTAGGGTGTGCCGCCATCGTCTGATGCCTGAGGCCAGGTCATTCCAAAGAACTGGAATACCACTCCTTTACCCTCTGCAACCATAAAATCGTTGGTCTGACTTAGTTTCTGAAACCAGAAATCAATAATAAATGAGTTAATAATTAGATTATAGACACAACCTTGCAATCTTGAAATTGATTATCTGATATTAGGTTTTCAAGTCTCCGAATCAGAACATATCGTGGTCCGTTTAACACTCGTTGTCGTCTGAGAGGCACCACCAAACAGTACAGTCGCCGTCCCTGATTACCACCATTGCCGTAGGGAAGGAACGACCGGAAGTCTTTACACCGACGTGCTCTGTCTCACTCCTCTCTATGTCGCGCAATCCTAAAATCTCCACTGTTGACGGAGAAGCTTGCGGCGGGAGATTGACGACTAACACCGGTCAACAATTAGTCATCATCAGTCACTGATTGCCTGTTATTGTCAGCGCTACTTGACCAACGAACAATAGATGGGCGGAAATGGGAGGTGGAGAAAAAGAAAACGAAAGGAATCATGTTGGTGTAGAGGATGATGAAGATAGGTGTTGATGGAGACGCGTAGCTGATTAGGGATTTTAGGGGAGAAGGGGAAAAACGAAAATGGGGAAACAAATAAGCCAAGCATGGAACCGGTCAGCAAGGTGTAAACATCTAGAAACTGAACCACTTTATCAAACAAAATCACATGGTGAAGAAGAAACAAAATCTCTCTATATACACAATCAGAAAGGCAGAAAAGGAAAAAACAACAAATCAAGAAGTGCCATGTAGAAGAGATTACTATTCCTAAACTTTTTTTTTAATAGTACTAGTTGATTTTCCGCTCGTGCGTTGCGGCGGGGACACAATGACTACAAAATGCGTGTCAACAACAGCAAGGAGATACCGAATATCAAAACATAAATAAAAATGACGTGGTAAGGATAGTCACTCCATCCCTAAAAAAAGCGCTTTTAAATAACATAATATATAATAATAGGACCCACACGCCCTACATGTTGGAAATTCGGTTGTTTTCAGTTCAGTTATTACGGCGTTAACACGTTAAAATATGGATGAGCTCAGTACTGGTAACGACACCGAAAGTACCGATCCGGAAAATCTCGAAATTAGGTACCGACACCGAAAATACTCGATACAATACGGTATGGTATTTAAAAGTAAAAATCAATAAATACTGGTATGGTGTTAGACCAGTGTCGAACCGAAAGTAACGATTCTGAAAACGCCAAAAGGTGGGTACCAAATTGGTACTGAAAATGATTTGGTATAGTAAATTTGGTACCGATACGATACCGGTTTGATTACAGGATTTGATACGATTTGCTCATCAATAATCTAAATATCCAAGTAAATTTTGCATGCTACAATTCATCAATTACATAAAAAGACAAAAAACAGCAAAATAAGTTGTTGTGTATATAAAAACTCATTCAAACGAAATACATTTTACTTACTGTGTGTATGACAAGTAATCTAAACGGTGCAATTACTTGCATTGCTACGTTGCTACAGGATTTGATGAGCTCGGTACCAACCAGTACCGAAATTACCGTTACCAAAATCCCCAAAAGTGGGTACAGGTACCGAATATACCGGTTAAGGTACGGTTCGGTACCGGTCGGTACTAGTATGACACCGGTATTTGAGGGTAAACCGGTGAATACCGGTACCGAAAATACACCCAGTTTGGTAAATTTGATACCTGTACCAGTACCCGATACCATTTACTCGTCACTTAGTGATGTTACTATTAATTCATTTCTATTTTTAATATATAAGTGATGTTACTATTCATTCCTACTGGTACCGAAAATACCTTTACCAAAATCCCCAAAAGTGGGTAGAGGTACCGAATATACCGGTTATGGTATGGTTCGGTACCGGTCGGTACTGGTATGACACTGGTATTTGAGGGTAAACTGGTGAATACCGGTACCGAACTGGTATCGAAAATACACCCAGTTTGATAAATTTGATACCAGTACCAGTACACGATACCATTTATTCATAACTTAGTGATGTTACTATTAATTAATTTCTATTTTTAATATACAAGTGTTACTATTCATTTCTTTTCTTTCTATTTTTAATTTTAACAAGCTTATCAAACTTAAAAAGTAAAGAAGATAACAATATTTAATATTATATTATAATTACGATTTACTGTTCATTTCGTTGAACTTTTAATATATAGGAGAATATATAGGATAATGATAATAATTTTTTTTGAACGGCCTGGCTTTTCATATAATAGTTTTCTTTTATATATTCAACCACCAAACTGACTTCTAGATAAAAACAACAAATCAGATAAGTATGAAATGAAACCTTCTCTCCGCTCGTCTGACTCTCGCCGCCTGGAATTCATAAAGTCTTGCTCGACGATGCTTGCTTGAATCTGCATAGAGTGTGGGGTTTAATCGATCGGTCCTGGGTGGCCATCTAGATCTAACTGTGCTCTCTATTTGGGTACATGTGACATCCATTCGCTTCTTTAGTTTCTTGTGGTTACATTAATGGCTTTCCAGAACGAGTGGGGGGAAGAGTATGATAATGGTGGTCCGTGGTCAAACGTTCAATACCGAAAAAATCGAAAAAGCAAAGGCCATGGCGTGGAATGGACGTTCCTTGTTCAAAATATATCAGATCGGGTAACAAGAAATATTCTATGGAGATCCTTTCAACCGTTTGGATTCATCTCGGACGCGTATGTGGCTGGGAAACGAGATGCGAGGGGCCGGTGTTTTGGTTTCGTTCGATTCGTGGGGGTGGATGATATGAAAGAGACATTATTGAAGCTAAACTCGATTAGGATGTTTGACATGAAAGCTGTTGTGGCACTAGCTAAATATGATAAGGATCACAAAAGAATTAAGTATGCTCCGGCTTCTCAGGGCCGAAATATTTGGAGACCGAAGGAGAGTAATAGGGAGGGTCATATTGATTCCGGATGCAATGCGGAAGGTGGACAGCAGCCGGGGGGACACAAGAGTTCACATAACCAGTCGTCGGGATATGGCCCATCAGGTCAACCATTTGTTCAAGGAAGGCCGTCTTTTGCAGAGTTATTTAAAAGTAAGAGCATGGAGAATGGTCATGGTGCCAAAGTCGTCAATGTGGATGGAAAGGGGTCTCTCTATCCATTACACTGCATTGGTAGATCGGTCCTGGGGTATACTAAGGAGGTGTTGTCTCTGAACAAGATCAGGCTGGCTATAGAAGGAGAAGGATTATCTGATGTTGGTATGTCATATGTTGGGGGTAAGACGTCTTTATTAACTTTCAAAGATAGACGGACTGCTAATGAATGCATGGAGAGGCACTCTTCTTTCTTTGACATGTTATTTTCAAATTATTCTCTTTGGAATGGGGAAGAAATTCCATTTAACCATATTGCCAGTTTAAACATATCCGGGGTGCCGTTCCTTATCAGAGACAATAAGTTATTCGACAATATTGGTGGCCTTTTTGGGGAGGTGGTTCAGCGGTCAGCTTTTTCTTGGCAGGAGGAAGACAATTCTTATGGTTCAGTCAAAGTGCTAACCTCCCAAATGTCTAGGATTGATGAAGCTACGGTGATCAAGTGAAACGACAGAAGTTTAGTTATCTGGGTCTCAGAGTACCCGGAGATGCGACATCCAGAACTAGATGTGGGGCCTGCATGGAGTTTTAAGGAGTCGGAATCGGAATTGGAGTCGGATTCCGGGGACGAATCGGAGGGCATGGATGATTTAGAGGAAGGCGAGATTAAGCACGATATGGGGCGGGATGATGGTATACAGGATGGTAACCAAAATCCGGTGACGGAAGCTGAACAGTCAGTACCGGCTCCGGCGGATAATGATCGGGCGATGGATAATGATCGGGCGATGGAAGATGTGGAGTCACCGGTAGGTCAAAGGTCGATTGACATTAATGTGGGTGAGCCAAAAGAGGATTTGCATGTGGAAGTGGATTCGTCGGCATGCGAATTTCAGAATAATGGGGATATGGAGGAGAATCTAAAGAAGTCAAACGTCAGTGGGAAGGATGGGCCCAATGAGATTAATGTGGGCGAGTATAAGGCTGGGCCGGGTAATGATTTATTTAGGGATGGGCCTACTCCATTTGTTAACTTGGGAAAGAGAAACAGAGATGATCAAAGCCCACCATCTATTGGATCAATACAAGGGCCAACTCAACGTTTGTTTTACCAGCCGAATAACTCTGAATATGTGCCTCTAGACCTGAATACTCCAGTTAGGGTAAATTATGTCAATGGGGAGGATGATGCCGATGAATATGTCACTCAAAATAGTGTGCCGAGAAATGGGGAGTCTGGTCTGAAGGTAAATGAGGATAATCCGGTCTCGGGGATTCGCCAAGACGAATTTGTCTCCGGCCCAATTGTATTAATGAAGTGTTGGCTACAGTTTAGGTTGGATCTCTAGTTGGAGTTGAGTTAAAGGGGTTCGAATCTGCCGTTGAGCAAGTTATTGTTGACGAAGGTGTTCCCAACTGTTTAAGATGAATTGTCTGTCTATTAATCTAAGGGGGGTGCAGAACAACAGGAAATCGGATTGGATTCGTGGACTTAAAACAAGTTATGGTGTTCAGTTCCTCGCAATACAGGAGACTAAAGTACAGGACTCTGAAGCCTTTGTGTTCAACCAGTTTTGGGGTAGGGCCGAATACAAGATTGCTACTGTGAACTCTCAAGGAAGGCCGGGTGGATTAGCATGTTTATGGTGTCCAGCTGTGTTCAGGTGCGATAATTTAATTCATAACAGGTACTTCATTGTTGTCTCGGGTAATATGTTTAGGTCTGGGTGTAGAGTTAATTTGATTAATGTGTATGCACCGAATGATGCGGCTAGTAGGCGCGCCGTTTGGGTGGAAATCTTGGGGATTAGGAACTCATTACAAGGGTTATGGATAATAATGGGGGATTTCAATGAGGTGCGAAATGCTAGTGAACGTATGAACTCAGAATTCATTGAATCTAATGCAGAAGCTTTTAACCAGTTTATTTTATCGGCCGGGTTGGTGGAATACAATATGGGTGGAGGAAGTTTCACTTATATATCAGACAACGGTAGAAAATTGAGTAAATTGGATCGATTTCTAGTATGTCTGGGTTTTATGGAGAATTGGCCTAATGCATCGGTCACTGCTCTTGACCGTGAAGCGTTGGACCACCGTCCTATTGTTTTATCTATCTCTTAGTCTGATTTCGGTCACATACTGATGTGCGAGAAGTGTGTTATAATTAGGATGTATATTTTAATCCCTTTTTACACTTTTAGCCAAGTTTTAAATTTATAAAACACGATATTTACTAACACTAAACACACATATGGGCAAGTGCACCCATCGTGGACGTAGTATAGTGTTGGTAAGATACCGAGGTCGTCCAAGGACACAAGAGCTTTTAGTACCGGTTTATCCTCAACGTCTAATCAAAACAAAATGTTAGAAAAAGATTTTTAAACTAAGAAAATAAAACTAACTAAAATGCTGAAAATAAAAAATAAAAATAAAACAGATAGACAAGATGAATCACTTGGATCCGACTCGTGTGTTAGTGTAACCTTTAATTATTTTCGCACTTTTTCACTTGTTTAAGAGATTATCTTAGTTATTGTAGTAGGCCCCTCTTTTGAAGGCGATGTTACCCTCAACCCAGTAGTTTGAGTCAGCAAGGATACAATCCTAAAGGGTCGGATTATTGAAAGATAATTAATTAAGTTATTAATGCATAATGTGGTAAGCCCCTCTTTTGAAGGCGACGTTACCCTCAGCTAAGTAGTCTGAGTCAGCAGGGATACAGTCCTAAATAGCTGGGTTAAAGTTTTAATAGTAGTTTAACTTATGAGGGGATCAAAGAGTTTGGACCCCCGCCATCCAATACCTTTGGGTATTGAAGGAGGTCCTACTAAATTTGACCCAGGTCCCTTGCAGGATCTCTAAACGCTGAGCAACGGCAAGACTCTTACCAAACCGTTCCCTTAACCCCCGACCAGGTAGCCAACATACCTCCATATAGGCCGTGGAGATATGAATGGTGAAAATCTTTTATTTTATATAGACAGTAAAATAATGCCAAGACACCACGGACAAACGATAAGGAAGAATCACCTTCAACATAAGAAACTAGTAATTAAAGTCATTAATACAAAACCAATTAAAAAGTGCAAAAGATTAAAAATAAAAAGTATTACACTAAACACTTGTCTTCACCAAGTGATGTAAGAGACTTAGGCAAACATGGCCTTTGATTGTCAAGAACTCTTACGATCAATCTTGGATCCCAAGACGACTCACACACTCTATGATGGACAATGGATGATGGTGGTGGATGATGGTGTTATGGTGGTGGTGGGTGGTGGGTGAAGTGTGAGAGAGGTGGTGTGCCAAGGGATGAGTTGAAATGTCTCTAAGCACTCCTATTTATAGGCTGAACAGAAGCTCGGGCACGGCCCCGTGTCCATCCTTGTCTCTCTCCTCATTAATTGTAATTCGCAATTACAATAAATGCGCCTGCAGGAGTCTGACCACGCCCCCGTGTCCTCTGGGCACGGCCCCGTGGTGGGCAATAGAAGCTTCTAAAGGTTTGTCTTTTCTGCTGCTTCTTGGGCACGGCCCCGTGCTTGCTGAGCACTGGGCATGTTCAGTCTTTTGTTTTCTTGGTTTTGCTTGGGAAGATGCTGTTGAGGGGTCGGGCATTCCACTTTTGTTCCTTTTCTTGTATTTATGTTAGATTTTGCTGTCTTTTTGCTTCTTTTGTTAATTTGAGCTCATTTAATCCTGAAAATACAAAAGGAAGACAAAAACACACTTTTTTCAACATTAGTACTAAAAAAGGGTTAGTTTTATGCCTCATTTGATATAATTTATATGTTGCATTTTGCGCATATCAAATACCCCCACACTTGAATCTTTGCTTGTCCTCAAGCAAAACTCTTTATAATGTGGCTTTATTCACTCCCAAATGGAATGGGTAGAAGAGAAAGTTTTTGGGCTTGTCATAGAGTGTCGGGATTTCCAAGATTCTTTTATTGAGGTTTTATTTTTATTTATTTACAATCCTATTCGGCATGATTTATTAAGAACATTTTTTTAAGATAAATTACTTATTCGGGCATAACATACCTTTTTAAAATCTTATATATATACAAGTTCACATACCTCACGGGAGATCATTCAACACTCGGCCGAAGGTGCATTTTTTTTAGTGAATCACTCGAGAGCGGCATGGAACTTACTTCTACCATAAGTTTGCCAAGCAATCAATCCTCCTCCTTTTTAACTATATACCTTTGTAAAAAACAAGAGGACTTTATGGGTTTTTTGGCTTGGGCTAAAGGTGGGTGGTTGGGTTAGTGGTTAGTAAAAAGGGCGAAAGGCGTAACAAACGTTGGTTTGAAAGACTTTTTTATTTTTCATATTTTTATTTTATTTCGATGGATTGTTCAAACAAAGATATTTGATAAACTTTGTTTGTTTATTTAGCTTCATCGAATTTTTTTTTCAAGGAAGTCATAAGAGAACCGAACGTTGTTACTAAAAAAAATAAAAATAAAAAGGTTTAGGTGGGTACAAAGGGTTGTTTTGGGTTAAGAAATGAAAATGTTTAGGCTCAAAGGGGTTAACTATGGGGATTTTGAGTAGGTGGTAAAAGAAAAATAATGGTGTAGAATGAAAAAGGGTTAGTCCTAATTCCTCCATCATTTACTTACTCGGGTTTAAGTTGGTAAGGACCAGGAATGTATTGTTGTGGCAAGTTCTAGAGTCGTATGAACCAAGCGGCTATTCACACAAGAAACGAAAAATGAGCATTTAGTGTAAAGATATATATATATATATATATATATATATTTGTATGCTCGTTTAAAGGCTCAAAACTCACTTTTGTGGGAAAAGGGTTTTTATGTGATTAAGTATATATAATCGTATTTTAACTAAGTTTGTCATGCCTTTTCATAATCTTCTTATGTTGGTTCTTTTTATCACGACGCTATCGGTTGTAAATTTGTAAAAATATAACCTTATTAAGACTTGAATTCCCAACTTAAACTTAGACAAGTAAAAAAAAATGAATTTTTTTGGAAAAAATTTGGGGTGGTTAGCGGTTCCAATAGAGTTTTGTATAAGGCTTGTTATTAGGACTTGCAAAATTCAAGGTTTTAGCATCCCCCCCACACTTAAATTACACATTGTCCTCAATGTGTCCCAAAAATAAGTTTTTAGGTTGATTGAATGTGTAAAATGGTGTTAAAAGCAAAATTATATGTTACTGGCAGTCTGGACACGGCCCCGTGGGGACCGGGCACGGCCCCATGTTCAGGTACGAGTAACGAAAACTTACAGAAGTTGGACACGGGGGCGTGTTGGCTGGGCATGACCCCGTGTTTGGTAAAAATCTGCAGAAAACTAAACAAATAGCATGTCTGGGAGGTGGGCACGGGGGCGTGTCGGCTGGACACGACCCCGTGTGGACAGTCTGCAAGGCTGAAAAACAGGTTTCTTTCTTCGGTTTTCCTGTCCTGGCTTTAGTAGTACTAATGTTTAGTACTCTAAGCCTCGTTTGTACCTGTTCTATCAATAAATACCACACCAAACAATACCAAACGTCCTAAATTACCAAGTCAAACATCAAACCATCAAGTTAAAAGTAAAAAACAAAAGCAGAAAATAAAAAGAGTTAGGGAAAGTAAATTGTTCAACACTTTGGCACGCAGTCCGGAAATTGTCTGATAGAAAGGGAAATTAACCTGTGGGCTCACCAATCGTCCACTCCTACTCCTTCTTCACCCTCCTAGTCCATGTCTTCATCACTGTCATCACCTCCTCCCCCATGACCCGCCATATACTCCCGGATGCTTCCGATGTCATCTTGGATATCAGTGATGTTTCTCTCAATGGCTCCGACCTGGTGGTATGTGTTGTTGGCAAGGTTGTAGGTGTTCCTGGTGCACATAAGGTTTTCCTGCAAAAGATCATGTAAACTTTAAAAGTTAGGAAAACCACCCCCTTGTGAGGAGGATTAGCCTAGATCACCATGGGGTTGGTACTGCTACTGGGGAGGTGGAGCGTGAAGGACTAGTGCCTCTTGTGGGTTCCATGCATGGCCTTGCATTCTCTGAAAGCTTACCGACCCATCTTCCGCCTCATAGATTAGGTTCATAGCACGACAAATGTGCACATCGACCCGTCCCGACCATGGGCTTCTCTGGAAGGACCTAGGGATGTTCGTGAAGTGCTTGAAGAGGCGGTACACCCATCCCCCATAGAAGATAGGGGTTAGTGCATGAGCAAGCCGGTTCAGATGCATGTTCCGGAGCAGGAGGAATGGAAAATCGAGGGCTCTTCGGGTGTGAATGCAGTGTAGGACTACCAAATCTCTCAACCCAACAACGCCGCTGCTGTCGTGTCTCTGACTAAGAGAGTAAGTAAGGAGCCTGTGAATGTAGCGATAGAGCGGATCCCTTAGCTTAGTGCTCTTAGTACTGCTCGGATTGTAAAACCTATCACCAATCTGAGCCCATGCAGCCTGGCGTTCATTTTCATCCAACTCTCGCATTCCCTCGGTGTTTTCTTCACTTCTCGGAATCTTCCTCTGAATACAGCCCCACTATTGCCCCGAATTGCGCCATAGAGATCGAATACCTTGTCCCACCACATCGGAATGCAACCCCCTCATTGTCGAACGGGTCACACCTCGAAGTGAAGGTGAAGGTACTGTAGAACTCCAAAGTGCACTCGTGTACCGACCGGAGTCAAGTGGTCAAAGCTACCCTGAGCGGGCCGGTAACGAGGTTGTTGAAGCGGTCAAGTTGGTTCACCATGAGTAACAGGTCCGTGCATGCTTGCCTTGGGTATTCCTCGGGTCTTGTTTGAAGCGTATCATATTTGGCCCTAGCATCGAGCTCATTAGCGTTGAATCTCGTAAACTTCTTCGACATCTGAAAGAATACACCAAAAGTTAGCACGAAACAGTGGAATTTTCGGAAAAAAACTGCAAACAGTGAGCTGGACACGGCCCCGTGCTCAGCGGGCACGACCCCGTGCTCAGCGGGCACGACCCCGTGTCCAGGCTTCTGTTACTCAAAAATTGCATTTTTCGTTCCGGTCTCGAAAGTCTGAAAACTTTTGGCCAAGTAGGTGCGGTTTCCCCCGAAAATAAAATCCCAAGTGCCTTTTTCCCAAAACAAACCATTTACCCCTTCGATTTTATCTTTTTCGGTTAAAAAACAAGGGTTTGGGGTTTTTGTGAGAAATCGGGAAAATCTATCAACAATACAAGTGTATTTACTTCCTATTACACTAATCTAAACTAATGCTAACAGATTATAACAAAAAATTGAGGTTTGATCCGGATGAACTTCAAGAACCCTATATTTTTTCCCAAATTTTTGATGTTTTTACTACATGCAAGTAACTAATCTAACTACTAATGATGATAGAATTATACCTTGATGTTGTTAGAGTGAGAGGAGACGTCGAAAATCTACGGAAAATTGCCTGGACCAGAGCGTTTTTTCGGGGAAACGGGGCGTGTGGAATGAAACTGTTTGTGAAAAAGGGGTTTTTTTATCCCGACAGTTGCGCGGACACGGCCCCGTGCCGAGCAAAGTTTTAAAAATATTATTATTATTATTATTTTTAAGTGCACGTGTGAGTGCCCTGTTTTCCCAGAAACTTGGTTCGAAGACTTACCGTTTTCGATGTTTACCCGCTTGTTCGTAACTTACCAGGTATGATGTTGATGCCTTTAGTCGTCAATCGTTTGGAGCGAGATTTCTTCCTCTTCATCCTCAATGGATCCTTGATAGAGTTTTAGCCGTTGGCCATTGACTTTGAATGGGATTCCATTTCGAGATTTAATTTCTATTGCACCGTGAGGAAAAATATGGGTGATGGAAAAAGGTCTTGACCACCTAGATTTTAGTTTACCCGGAAATAATCGAAGTCGTGAATTAAACAACAGAACCTGATCTCCTACTCGAAATTCATTAGGTTTAATGTATTTGTCGTGTAAGTTTTTCATTCTTTCCTTATAAATTTCCGAGTTAGAGTATGCATAATTCCTTAGTTCGTCTAATTCATTTATTTGACAAAATCGATTTTTTCCTGCAATATCTAGATCTAAGTTTACATTTTTTATTGCCCAGCAGGCTTTGTGAGCTATTTCTACCGGCAAATGACAACTTTTTCCATAGACGAGCTTATATGGGGTTGTGCCTATAGTGGTTTTATAAGCAGTATGAAATGCCCATAAAGCATCATCTAATTTATCGGCCCATTCCTTTTTATTTAATCCTACGGTTTTTTCAAGTATTCGTTTTAAACCTCTATTAGTCACTTCGGCTTGTTTGTTTGTTTGAGGGTGATATGCTGTTGAGACCCGATGATAGACCCTATATCTTGTTAAGAATTTTTCGAGTTGATGGTTACAAAAATGGGTACCTCTATCACTTATTAATGCTTTAGGTGTTCCAAAACGAGAGAATATTTTTTTCAGAAATTTTACCACAACTCTTCCATCATTTGTTGGAAGGGCTTCGGCCTCGGCCCATTTAGACAAGTAATCAACTGTCACAAGTATATATTTGTTTCCTTTTGACGGTGGGAAAGGTCCCATGAAATTGAGTCCCCACACATCAAAAATTTCACAAACGAGAATGCCATTTTGTGGCATTTCATTTTTGGAAGAAATATTACCTGTTCTTTGGCAAGCATCACATGTCTTGACAAGATTTTTCGCATCTTTGTAAATGGTCGGCCAATAAAATCCTGAATCAAATACCTTTCATGCTGTACTGGCAGCACCATGATGTCCTCCGTATGGACCTTCATGACAATGGCGGAGTATTCTTCTTGCTTCGTTCCCATGTACGCACCTTCGGATGAGTTGGTCAGCACACATTTTGAAAAGATAAGGGTCTTCCCAAAAGTAATGCTTTACATCAGCAAAGAACTTCTTTCTTTGGTGATGTGGCCATCCTTTGGTGACTGTACCGCTAGCTAAGTAATTAGCATAGTCGGCATACCATGGTTCTTGTCTGTATTCCACCATCTCCAGGGACTCTATTGGGAATTTTTCGTTGATTTGTTCGTCCCTGGTTGCCTCTAAAGCTGGGTCTTCTAGGCGCGAAAGATGATCTGCTGCTGTGTTTTCTGCTCCTCTTTTGTCTTTGATTTCAATATCAAATTCTTGGAGTAGTAGAATCCACCTGATCAAACGGGGTTTTGGCATCTTGTTTCTTGAAGAGGTATCAGATAGCTGCATGATCTGTATAGACTACAGTTTTAGAAAGAACAAGGTAAGAACGGAATTTATCAAAAGCAAACACCACGTCTAGTAATTCTTTTTCAGTAGTTGTGTAATTCTCTTGTGCATCATTAAGTGTTTTACTAGCATAATAAATTGGGTGGAAATGCTTTTCTTTTCTCTGTCCCAAGACTGCTCCAACAGCAAAGTCACTTGCATCACACATGATTTCGAAAGGTAGTTTCCAATCGGGCGCTAACATGATAGGTGCATTGACCAGCATTTCCTTGAGGGTTAGAAATGCTTGATTGCAATCCTTGTTAAAGATGAAAGGCGCATCTTTTTCAAGTAATTTTGTTAGAGGTCTTGAAATTTTTGAAAAGTCTTTAATAAACCGCCTGTAAAATCCGGCATTCCCTAAGAAACTTCTAATTGCTCTAACGGAGGATGGTGGAGGTAATCGAGAAATTGTGTCAATCTTTGCTCGATCAACTTCCATTCCTTCGCTCGAGATCTTGTGACCGAGTACTATTCCCTCTGTTACCATGAAATGGCATTTTTCCCAGTTAAGGGCGAGGTTGGTTTCCTCACATCGGGATAGCATTCGTTCGAGGTTATCGAGGCATTGGTCGTATGAATCTCCAAAGATAGAAAAGTCGTCCATGAAGACTTCCATTGTCTTTTCTATCATGTCATGGAAAATGGCCACCATGCAACGTTGGAAAGTTGCGGGGGCATTACATAGACCGAATGGCATGCGACGATAAGCAAAAGTTCCATAGGGGCATGTGAAAGTTGTCTTTTCTTGGTCTTCAGGTGCTATTGGAATTTGAAAGTAACCTGAAAAACCATCCAAGAAACAGTAAAATTTATGACCGGATAGTCGTTCTAACATTTGATCAATGAAGGGCAAAGGAAAGTGATCCTTCCTCGTTGCTTCATTTAATCGTCTGTAATCTATACATACTCTCCATCCTGTAACGGTTCTTGTTGGTATTAATTCATTATTTTCATTAGTTATTACCGTCATACCTCCCTTCTTTGGGACTACTTGGACTGGACTTACCCATGGACTATCGGAGATAGGATAAATAAGCCCGGTGTCAAGCAGTTGATGACCTCGTTTTTAACCACTTCTTGGACATTTGGATTTACTCTCCTTTGTGGTTGTATCACGGGTTTGTAATCATCGTTCATCAGAATTTTGTGCGTGCACATGGAAGGGCTTATTCCTTTTATATCTACAAGCTTCCAAGCGATCACATTTTTATGTTTTTTTCAAAAGTTTAATTAATTTTTCTTTTTCTATATTATTTAGTTTAGATGAAATAATTACAGGAGAACCATCATCTTTGTCTAGAAAAGCATATTCCAAACCTTTTGGGAGTTCTTTGAGCTCAAGAGGTGGGTCTTTAGGAGACTCCTTATTTTGGGGCTCATCTAGATTAAGAACTTTAAAGGTTTGTTCTATGGCGACCTCTTCTTCAACAAAGTGGTCAACTTTTTCACTTGTATCGGGTGGCTCATCTTCATCTTCAATTAGGGGGTCATTATTGCCAAAAGGATATTTCATTGAACGCTCAATATCTATGCTCCTTTTGAATGCCCCTAGTTGAAGAGGTAGATTATTAAACTTCCGGTTTTTCAAAGCTTCATGAGTTTTTACAAAAGGTCTTCCCAACACTAGAGGAGCGTCATCGAGGATGACGAAATCGGTTGGAATAACCAATTGATTTGTTTGAACCAAGACGTCCTCAACTACACCGAGTGATTTTATTACTTTCCGATTGGATAGAAAAATGGGTATTTGAAGTGGAGCAAAATCACTAATACTTAATTTTTCGAAAATGTAATTAGGCATTATGTTAACACAAAGATCTTTATCAATGGTGACATTACTAATAAATGAATTTTGAAAAAAACATGAAACCGGTGTAATGTTAATTTCAAAAGGGTCTTCTTTAATTAGTGAAGTTTGATCATTAGTTAACTTAACACTTACCATTTCTTCAATTTTCGCGTTAGTGTTTAGTTCCTTTAAAAACTTAGCATGAGTTGACACTAAACAATGGTTTTCAAAAGAAGGTGACAAGAGATTAATTTCTTCAAAATTAGACTCTTCTTGGATTTTAACGTTATCGGCCTCACCTCTTTCGTTGTTTAACTCTTGTGTCGGTTTTTCACTTGTTTGTTCTTCCATTTTTAACTCTTCGACTATCGTTTCTTTATTTAATTCTTCTCTTGCGCGGGACTCCTCTTCCCTTGCGCGAGATTCTTTTATGTAACGTTCGATAGTTTTAAGTTTTTCTACTATCCTCTCGGCTATGTCGGTGATATAGTAAGGATCGGGATCCTCAAAGCTTGAATCCGGTTGTTCGATCCTTGGTTCCTCATAGTACCCATATGAAGTAGATGGTTCACACCATTGTCCTTCATTGTAAGCATATGATGGATAAGGGTTGAAATTTTGTTCTTCATAGTACTCATATGAGGTGGGTTGTTCACACCATGGTTCCTCATAATAAGTATATGAAGGTGGTGGTTCATATCTTGACTCCTCAAAGTATGAGTATGAAGGTTCATACCTTGGTTCATCAAAATATGAGTATGAGGGGCTAGGTTCATACCTTTGGTCTTCATAGGATGTGTATGAAGTTGATGGCTCGTACCTGGGCTCCTCATAATAGTTGTATGAAGTGGATGGTTGAAATAAGTTACAACATTGTACCGAGTGTGGGTTTCAACAATTAGTGCAATAGTCTCTCATATAATTATCCTCCTCATAGGTGTAGTTGTAGCCTCCAGAGTAATGATCCATAGGGATCACTCAACAGACCGCAACTGAGTCTCGGGACCAGAAAACAAGAATAAAGACGGAAACAGAGGCTGGACACGACCCGTGTCTGGTGAACACGGCCCCGTGTTCAGGGTCTGTATCTGGGCGTTTTAATTAAAGTTACTGGTCTCGTTGGACATGGACCCGTGTCTAGTGAGCATGGCCCCGTGTTCAGACTCTGTATCTTAGTATCTAACTAATAATATGCAGCACGGCCCCGTGTTCAGTGAACACGGCCCCGTGTTCAGGCTACTGTAAATGCAAACTAAACTAAAATGCAGAAAAATGTGCGCGCGTTTTAAAAAGGTTTTGAAAAACTGATTAGGCCATCGATTTTAAGCTTTCTTAAAATCATTGTGTCCCCGGCAACGGCGCCAAAAACATGATGTGCGAGAAGTGTCTTATAATTAGGATGTATATTTTAAGCCCTTTTTACACTTGTAGCCAAGTTTTAAATTTATAAAACATGATATTTACTAACACTAAACACACATATGGGCAAGTGCACCCATCGTGGACGTAGTATAGTGTTGGTAAGATACCGAGGTCGTCCAAGGACACAAGAGCTTTTAGTACCGGTTTATCCTCAACGTCTAATCAAAACAAAATGTTAGAAAAAGATTTTTAAACTAAGAAAATAAAACTAACTAAAATGCTGAAAATAAAAAATAAAAATAAAACAGATAGAGAAGATGAATCACTTGGATCCGACGCGTGTGTTAGTGTAACCTTTGATTATTTTCGCACTTTTGCACTTGTTTAAGAGATTATCTTAGTTATTGTAGTAGGCCCCTCTTTTGAAGGCGACGTTACCCTCAACCCAGTAGTTTGAGTCAGCAAGGATACAATCCTAAAGGGTTGGATTATTGAAAGATAATTAATTAAGTTATTAATGCATAATGTGGTAAGCCCCTCTTTTGAAGGCGACGTTACCCTCAGCTAAGTAGTCTGAGTCAGCAGGGATACAGTCCTAAATAGTTGGGTTAAAGTTTTAATAGTAGTTTAACTTATGAGGGGATCAAAGAGTTTGGACCCCCGCCATCCAATACCTTTGGGTATTGAAGGAGGTCCTACTAAATTTGACCCAGGTCCCTTGCAGGATCTCTAAACGCTGAACAACGGCAAGACTCTTACCAAACCGTTCCCTTAACCCCCGACCAGGTAGCCAACATACCTCCATATAGGCCGTGGAGATATGAATGGTGAAAATCTTTTATTTTATATAGACAGTAAAATAATGCCAAGACACCACGGACAAACGATAAGGAAGAATCACCTTCAACATAAGAAACTAGTAATTAAAGTCATTAATACAAAACCAATTAAAAAGTGCAAAAGATTAAAAATAAAAAGTATTACACTAAACACTTGTCTTCACCAAGTGATGTAAGAGACTTAGGCAAACATGGCCTTTGATTGTCAAGAACTCTTACGATCAATCTTGGATCCCGAGACGACTCACACACTCTATGATGGACAATGGATGATGGTGGTGGATGATGGTGTTATGGTGGTGGTGGGTGGTGGGTGAAGTGTGAGAGAGGTGGTGTGCCAAGGGATGAGTTGAAATGTCTCTAAGCACTCCTATTTATAGGCTGAACAGAAGCTCGGGCACGGCCCCGTGTCCATCCTTGTCTCTCTCCTCATTAATTGTAATTCGCAATTACAATAAATGCGCCTGCAGGAGTCTGACCACGCCCCCGTGTCCGCTGGGCACGGCCACATGGTGGGCAATGGAAGCTTCTAATGGTTTGTCTTTTCTGCTGCTTCTTGGGCACGGCCCCGTGCTTGCTGAGCACGGGGCGTGTTCAGTCTTCTGTTTTCTTGGTTTTGCTTGGGAAGATGCTGTTGAGGGGTCGGGCATTCCACTTTTGTTCCTTTTCTTGTATTTATGTTAGATTTTGCTGTCTTTTTGCTTCTTTTGTTAATTTGAGCTTATTTAATCCTGAAAATACAAAAGGAAGACAAAAACACACTTTTTCCAACATTAGTACTAAAAAAGGGTTAGTTTTATGCCTCATTTGATATAATTTATATGTTGCATTTTGCGCATATCACATACCGTTTAGATTTTTTAATTCTTGGTTCGAGTATCCGGGATTTATTGATTATGTACTGCAAAGATGTGGTGAATTCGCATTTTTCGGGGCCGGGGGATCTTGCATTTGCTATCAAGCTACGGTGGTTAAAAAATAACATCTAGGCATGGTTAAAAGAGGAAAAGCAAAACAAGGAAGGGGACTATGGTAGGAAGAAAAGTAGACTGGCATATATCGAAAATTTGGCTGAAGAACGTGTCCTCCTAGATGAAGAACTGGATGAAAGAATGGAATGTAAATGTTTTTTGGCAGAATTTGACAGATTGAAACAGCTAGATATCCGGCAAAAATCCAGGTCAAGATGGGCAATTGATGGCGATGAAAATTCTGCATTTTTTCATCATATTATTAACTCTAATATTAGTTCAAATAGATTGAACGGGTTGATGTTGAATGGTGAGTGGGTATCTAATCCCCTAGCTATCAAAGAATCTTTGTTTGAGTTTTTTAGAAGCCAGTTTACAGAACCGATGCTAGATAGACCGAAATTGGTGTGTCCGAATTTGTCTAGTATTTCTGAATCTGAGGCGGTTATGTTGGAGAGTCGGTTTTCTGAGGAGGAAATTAAAGCAGCAGTATGGGAATGCGAAGGTGATCGAGCACCGGGGCCGGATGGTTTCAACTTTAAATTTATTAAACGGTGTTGGTCAGGTCTTCGGGTGGATATCAAAAATCTCTTTGACAGGTTTTACATGGAAGGTTCGCTTAACAAGTGTTGTACATCCTCATTCATTGCTTTAATTCCTAAATCGAAAGATCCGGTTGGCCCAGCGGATTTTAGGCCAATTAGCTTAATTGGTGTAATTAATAAAGTGATTTCTAAAGTGCTAGTGAACAGACTTAAAGGGGTGATAGGGAAGCTGATTTTGGAACAACAATCGGCCTTTTTGGCAGGAAGAAGCATCACGGATGGCCCATTAGTACTTAGTGAAGTATTTAGCTGGTTAAAGTCAACTAAGAGATCTGGGTTGTTTTTTAAAGTCGATATTAATAAGGCGTATGATTCAGTTAACTGGGCGTTCCTCAATGCGGTTATGGTTCAAATGAATTTCCCGAGTAAATGGAGAGGATGGGTTATGGCTACGTTGTACTCGGCTCGAGCGTCCGTTTTGGTAAATGGCTCGCCAACTAGGGAATTTGACTATTCCCGGGGGCTTCGTTAGGGGGACCCACTATCTCCGTTCTAGTTTGTAATTGCTATGGAGGCATTAACTGGAATAATGAAACAAGCCACTTCAATCGGGTTATTCAAAGGGATTAATATCCCTAACGGTAGTCCATCATTATCTCACTTGAGCTACGCGGACGATGTAATATTCATGGGTGAGTGGTCTTCGTCAAATATTATCAACTTAAGGAGGATAATGAGGTGCTTCTACCTAGCTTCTGGCCTAAAGATAAATCTTGCTAAATGTAGTATTTATGGGATTGGAGAGGAAGAGCAGGAGGTTCAGGATATGGCTTCTCTCTTAAATTGTAAGCAAGGTACGTTCCCATTTAAACATCTTGGCCTAGTAGTTGGTGCTAATATGAATCTTGCTCGAAATTGGAAGTCGGTGATTGAAATCTTCAAAAATAGATTGTCACTATGGAAAGCTAAAACATTATCTTATGGGGGGGGAGAATAACACTTATTAAATCGGTATTGAATTCGTTGCCAACTTATTATTTCTCTCTGTTTAAAGCTCCATTGAAAGTAATAGAATCGTTGGATAAAATAAGAAGGGTTTTCTTTTGGGGTGGCTCGGAAGAAAAGGCAAAAATTAATTGGGTGGCGTGGGAAAAACAATCGCTTCGGTTGAGTATGGGGGGTTGTGTCACGGCCCTAGCCCCGGTTTGACCCGGTTAAGAGCCGCGGGACAGGAACCCCGTGGTATTTAATTTAGGCGACAGCGGAAGTCTTTAATACAGGATCTTTTAATACTAAAAATGCCTGTTTACTTTATTACATAAGTTGGGGATAAAACCCTGTAATTTACAATAAAGGGATTTCACTGGGAAATCTTTATTTTACAAAACATGTTTCTTTATTTATTTATATTGAGCCACTTCCTTAAGCTTGTAGTGCTTGATGGCACTTTTCCTGGATCACAACAGATCACCTGAAACATGTTTGAAAAAGGTTTTGTCAGCGGGGAAATACTGAGTGAATCATTCTTTTTGGTTCAAAACAATGCTTAGCTATAATTTACAGTATTAAGAGCGATTACAATGCTTCTATGTCAACCAATTACCCACAGTATTTGTCACTCGACTAGTTTCGGTGACTATGGTCATATCACTGTTGGGTCCGTTCACCCAAAAGTGACGTGTATCACTAATTAGTTCCGTTCACCTAAAAGTATATCATGATTTAGGTACGCCCACCTAAACTGATAAAAACAATAGTAGTGTGCACAATACTCCACATACCGGCTGTAATTGAAGACTACAAAGACTTAATCCCTGTAATTACAACTTTGGAAAATAATTTGGAGTATTGTAAAACAATTGATAAAAAGAGAATGACTCACATTGCAGATTTATGCGGGCGGAGTTTAATCTACTGATTAGCCTGTTTAACCTAATTTAAATAACAATGCACACGAACTGGGTTAGTAACTAATATAGCATTTACGACAATTCATGAGATTAGACCCTCACAACAAATGACAAAGTGCAATACTTAAACATCCATCGAATTAACGACGAATGACAAAGTATAAACTCAATTTGAGCGGCACTTAAACATTCGTTGGATAGTTTCAATCGATCGGACGTTAAATCATAATAGCGATCGAGTTATTACCCTGTTACTGCGGCAACATTTCGTGATTTGTGTGTGTTGTGAAGTATTCGGACTATAACTCAGCGTATATTTGGAATTTGAGCGTCGTTCCAACTCCAGAATTCAAGTCCCAAACACCCCTATTTATACATAAAATTTGACCCCCCTCGCGTGACGCGAGGGGTACCCCTGTGGGCGTCGCGTGGCGTGAGGGGTCACTACCTACCATTTGGTAGCCCCGTGTGTTTGTAGGCTTGCTGAGTCGATGAAATTGTAAAATTCGATTTTGACAGCTTTTTATTTGGATAATCGTAACTAGGGTTTACCCCCCCTAAGTTTTAGGGGCCCTGATCCTGATTCTGATTGTTATGAAAATTTTAGGGTTTATGCAGAATTACTTGGGTTTCTCAATTAGGGTTTCCTTATTGGACAATTAACATAATAAGTAATTATTTTAGTGAGAGTTGTTACATCCTCCCCACCTTAAGAAAAATCTCGTCCTCGAGATTTACTGGAATAGATGAGGATATTTTCGCTTCATTTCTGATTCCAGCTCCCAAGTGTATTCTGGTCCTCTTTTTGAATCCCACTTAACTTTGACTAATACTAGTCGTTTGTGTTTAAGAAACTTGATCTTTCTATCTTCTATTTGTAGTGGTTTCTCCACAAATTTCAACTTTTCATTCACCTCTATATCTTGAAGAGGTACTACCAGGGATTCGTCCGATAGACATTTCTTGAGGTTGGATACATGAAATACATCATGTACTCCAGCTAATTCTTCTGGTAGTTGTAAACGATAAGCAACTGGTCCTATTCGTTGGATTACTAAGAATGGTCCTACGTATCTTGGACTCAGTTTTCCTTTCTTACCGAATCGTACTACTCCTTTCCAAGGAGAAACTTTCAAAAGTACTTTGTCTCCGACTTGAAACTCTAGCGGTTTGCGGCGATTGTCTGCATAGGTTTTCTGACGATCTCGAGCCGTCTTCAGTCTTTCTTTGATCTGAGTTATCTTGTCAGTGGTTTCTTGTACGATTTCAGGACCTGATAATTGACTTTCTCCTATTTCTGCCCAACAAACTGGAGTTTTGCACTTGCGTCCATACAGTGCTTCGAATGGGGCAGCTTCGATGCTTGAATGATAATTATTGTTATAGGATAATTCTATTAAGGGTAAGTGGTTATCCCAATTACCACCAAAATCAATTACACATGTTCGGAGCATGTCTTCTAGAATTTGTATTGTCCTTTCACTTTGTCCGTCTGTTTGTGGATGACATGCAGTACTTAAATTTAGTCGGGTTCCCATTGCTTCCTGGAAACTGGTCCAGAAATGGGAAGTGAAACGACTATCCCTATCCGATACAATGGAGAGTGGAACTCCATGTAAAGATACTACTTCGTCTACATACAACTTTGCTAACCTTTCCATGCCAAAGGTTTCTTTCATGCGTAGAAAATGAGCTGATTTGGTTAATCGATCCACAATTACCCAAATCGCATCATTACCTTTTCTGGTTTTGGGTAACTTAGTAACAAAGTCCATTGTCATGAGTTCTCATTTCCATACATGCATTTCTAGTTGTTGAAGTAGACCTGAAGGTTTTTGGTGTTTTACCTTTACTTGCGAACAAGTAAGACATTTAGATACATATTCAGCTAAATCCTTTTTCATTCCTATCCACCAAAAATTATTCCTTAAATCTTGGTACATTTTATTGTTACCTGGATGCATGGTATACTTAGATTTATGGGCTTCTTCTAAAATCTTATTTCTTAATTCTCCTTGCTTAGGTACCCAAATTCTTTTCTTATGGAATCTCCAAATTCTATCATTTCCTTGTTCTAACTCTTTTATGCGTCCTTTCATTCCTTCAGCATCGTCTTCGATTGCTGTTTCTTGAATTTTCTTTACTTGTTCCATTAAATCTAATTGCAGATTTAATCTAAGAGCACGAACTTGCTTTTGCTTTTCATGATACTTACGACTTAGAGCATCAGCGCCTACATTTGCTTTCCCTTTGTGATATTGAATATCACAGTCGTAGTCACTTAGGATTTCCATCCATCTTCTTTGTCTCATATTCAACTCTTTTTGCCCAAATATGTACCTTAGACTTTTATGATCTGTATAAACAGTAAACTTACTTCCATACAGATAATGTCTCCAAATCTTAAGGGCAAAAATTATAGCTCCTAATTCTAAGTCATGAGTTGTATAGTTTTCTTCGTGTTTCTTCAATTGCCTGGAGGCATATGCAATTACCTTCTTGCGTTGCATCAACACACATCCAAATCCTAATTTTGAAGCATCACAATATACTTCAAAATCTTCAGTTCCTTCTGGCAAAGCTAAAATTGGAGCATTTGTCAACCTTTGTTTTAATATCTTAAAAGCTTCTTCTTGTCTACATCCCCATTCACACTTAACTGCTTTACAGGTTAGCTTAGTCAAGGGTATAACTATCTTAGAAAAATCCTTAATAAATCGTCCGTAGTATCCAGCTAAGCCTAGAAAGCTTCTGATTTCCATAGCCGTTTGCGGAACCTTCCATTTGGTAATTGCTTCTATTTTAGAAGGATCTACGTGAATACCTTCGTGATTTACCATATGTCCTAAAAATTGCACTTCTTGCAGCCTGATGCGTGTGTAGTGTAATATATTTTTAATGTATAATTAAGCCCTTTTTTACACCTTTAGCCAAGTTTTAAATTTATAAAACACGATATTCACTAACACTAAACACACATATGGGCAAGTGCACCCATCGTGGACGTAGTATAGTGTTGGTAAGATACCGAGGTCGTCCAAGGACACAAGAGCTTTTAGTACCGGTTTATCCTCAACGTCTAATCAAATCAAAAAGTTAGAAAAATGTTTTTAAACTAAGAAAATAAAAACTAACTAAATGCTGAAAAATAAAAATAAAATAAAAACAGATAGACAAGATGAATCACTTGGATCCGACTCGTGTATTAGTATAACCTTTGATTATTTTCGCACTTTTGCACTTGTTTAAGAGATTATCTTAGTTATTGTAGTAGGCCCCTCTTTTGAAGGCGACGTTACCCTCAACCCAGTAGTTTGAGTCAGCAAGGATACAATCCTAAAGGGTTGGATTATTGGAAGATAATGAATTAAGTTATTAATGCGAATTATGGTAGGCCCCGCTTTTGGCGGTGACGTTACCCTCGGCTAAGTAGTCTGAGTCAGCAGGGATACAGTCCTAAATAGCCGGGTTATAGTATAAATAGTAGTTAACTTATGAGGGGGTCAAAGAGTTTGGATCCCCGCCATCCAATACCTATGGGCATTGAAGGAGATCCTACTAAATTTGACCCAGGTCCCTTGCAGGACCTCTAAACGCTGAACAAGGGCAAGACCCTTACCAAACCGTTCCCTTAACCCCCGACCAGGTAGCCAACATACCTCCATATAGACCGTGGAGATATGAATGGTGAAAATCTTTTATTTTATATAGACAGTAAAATAATGCCAAGACACCACGGACAAACGATAAGGAAAGATCACCTTCAACATAAGCAACTAGTTATTAAAGTTATTAATACAAAACCAAATAAAAAGTGCAAAAGATTAAAAATAAAAAGTATTATACCAAGTGATGTAAGAGACTTAGGCAAACATGGCCTTGATTGTCAAGAACTCTTACTATCAATCTTGGATCCCGAGACGACTCACACACTCTACGATGGACGATGGATGATGGTGGTGGATGTTGGTGTTATGGTGGTGGTGGGTGGTGGATGAAGTGTGAGAGAGGTGGTGTGCCAAGGGATGAGTTGGAATGAAACCAAGCACTCCTATTTATAGGCTGAACAGAAGGCTGGGCACGGCCCCGTGTTCGCTGGACACACCCCCGTGCCCGTCTGACACTCTCTCTCTTCATTAATTGTAATTCGCAATTACAATTAATGCGCTTGCTGTACTTTCGCCACGCCCCCGTGCTCTGTGACAACTCGCGGTTCCAGAGGTTTCCGAAGTGTTAGCCTCCTTCTCATGATTCGTTGTATGTCGTGATTTCGTGTATGTGAATATGTGATAGGATTTCGTGTATGTGATACGCAGTGGATAATGAAGTTGGTTCTACTTATTGGTCGCGAGTTATTATATGATTATGGTTATGATTGGAACGCTTGGTCGCACATTACGATAAGTCGCACACCTTGTGCATGGGCCGAACACCTTCTCTAGGGTTTTAAATTATTATTGGTCCATCTCCTTTGAGCTCAAAGCAAAACCTAAGCGGGCTTGGCCCACTTAGTCGAAGTCATACACACCCAAGATTGTACGTGAATTTCATTATCCCACACTGATTCTTGGAAGCCGAACCCTAGCACCCTAATCCCCTCTCTTGGAGTGGCGACAACCTTTCTCATCGAAGCCCTCTTACCCTCGAATCATCACCTCTTGCATTCGGTGAGTACGATAGCTTGTTAGTTAAAATTTCTTGATTGTTTGCTTATGTGTGATCGTGATTATTGATCTAGAAATATGTGTGTTATAATATGTATGCATGAAATTTAAGTGCTGAGGTTAGTGGATATTGTGGTCCAATTACAATAAAGATTTGATAGTATGATTGTCAGCCCATGTGTTTGACTAAAGGTTGAATTTTGTCAGTTACTTTTGTTTGTATTAAAAGGAGATATGATGATGATGTTTGTCTGATGTATACATGTTGAAAACAATCAAATTGCTATTTTAGGATTATACGCATGTGCATGAACTATAGGGTTTTGATTTTTAAGTTCGAGTTCGTGTTAATGATAATGTTCTGATCTTGTCTACGTCTAAAGCATGGCTGTTGTGTATCATATTTGCTGAGATGTTAAAACCAACTAGTATGCTTATTATTAAATGGTAGTTATGATGTTTCTTGGATCTGTGTTACTTATTGAACAAGATAGGATTGAAGGATCATTATGGAATAAAGTCGGTTAGTAAGACTTATTTGATATTTTGGGTTCATGATAACAATCTGATTTTAAAAGTTATAAAAAGGAAAACGGTCCAACATATGTGAAGAGATATGGTTGTTAAATCTGATAACCTTGAATAAAGATAGATGGCGGCCATGTGGGGCAATCTCGATTTAATCAAACAAGTGGCAATCCTATTAATTCTTTCGGTAATAGTTAGAAGTATTAGGTGAATTAACTAATTGATATGATAATGGACATGTGCTAACTTTATGAATACAAACTGAAAACAAATGCTTATGTATTATTAATCGGATGTCTGCAATGATGGTGATGATGATATGATTAAGTGGGCTGCATGATTGGGTGTTAACTGTTGGGTTAAGTATGGCGGGCTGGACAAGCAATGTTTGGGTTGAATTGTCATGTAAGCTCACATTAATTAACATATCGTTATAGTGTGTATGGTGAACTAGGTTATGTGAGCAAGATGTGAATATTTACTATGTGTTGAGTGATGTTCATGATCGAATGCACGCAATAGTTTAAGTGACATGAATTTGTATCGTAAATGTATAATGACCCGGATGCTTGGTATGACGTACCTGATGTTATGTGTTTAGTTGTTTATTGTTTGAGCAATACGTGTGACTAGATACGTGAATTGTGAATACATGAAACTGACTGTCTCTGGTAAACACGATAGGGTTTGATTGATCAACTGTATAACAAGTAACAAATCTTACCGAGCAATCAAAGGTGAGTTCACTGCACTTTTCTAAGCATGCGTCCCGGTGGTTTGGGACATCTGGTAAACGTTTCTGTTTCTGAAGGGAATACTGGGTAAACTGTTTAATTGGGATGTTGGTTATTGAACACAGTATAAATCATGTAAGACCCCGTACATCTACCGTGTTGCTGAAGAAGCAACGAGGTATTTAGTTGATAGCGCTATTAGGTTTGGCACCCTCACACCGGGCCGAAAGGACGGGCGTGAACTAACTACCTGGACTTCATGACCAATGCCTAGTTAGAGGCATTGGGGTTGGGCATTCACATCGTATTATGTAAGACCCCTTACATCTTTTCAAGGTTGTTTGATACCTTGACCTCATGACCAATGCCTAAATGGAGGCATTGGGGTTGGGCATTCATATCTAGTAGCCACATACGGTAATCGAGTAATAACAACATCGAAACATCAAACATCATAACAACAAACAACATATCGTCTTGTAAACTGTTTTACTCACATGATTGGTAACACAACTTGGTAAACGAACACAAACCTTGAACTCACCAGCGTAGTCTGACACACTTGTTTACATGCTTGTAGGTAATCATTGAAGGAACTTGGGAACTTGCCGTCTGATGCTGCTGGAGTGGTTGTGGTCATGATAAACAATTACATTGATTTGGTTTTGATACATTTACACACTTATACATTTATGCTTCCGCTCAATACTTTGGTTTTGGTTTAATCTACAAACAATACATTTCTTTCAATTGAGTATTTCAATACATTATTACTTGTGTTTGATATGATTGGTGGCTCTTTGTTGGATCGTTGCACCTCCATTAGGGACATGCCCTAGGTGGTAATTTGGGGGTGTGACAGTTTGGTATCAGAGCCACTAGTTATAGAGAACTTGGTTTTAAAACGTTTTCATAAAACCAGACTATAACCGAATTGATCCAAACGATGACCATGACACTCAGCTTCAGATTGCAAGGTTCGTTCCTCGTTACAGTATACATCACATGTTTAGTAGACATATCTATACACATAGCATGCACGATACAACAAGATAGATATCATGACACGTCGATAGCATAACACAACACTTGCATCTTGTAAATCCTAGTTTTGCTGTTAGTACATACCTGTGTTGATTGGAGTGGGAGAAACTTTGAACATAAGTTAAGAAGCGTCGAGAGGAGCATGCAAACCGCCTTATTATCATGGGTGCACACATAATAATAATGCGTGGTGCATGCAATTCCCAATGAGGCTTAACGAGTGCAAGAGGGAATCTCCCCTACTGTATGTGAACTTGAAAGTTGTAGACTTTAAGGTGATACTTGATTTTTTCTCATTCTGAACTATCATTTGATCGATGCGAAACCTGATAACCTATAGGAGAAATAGTCGAGATTGTCTCCTACACGAATGTGATCTTTCCATTTTTCCTTTGAAACCTTTCGAATTCCGATGCTATCGAGTATTACCTGAACACCTAACTGAACGCCTAGTGGACTGTGTAGAGTGCTAGGTGCTTATACGAACATCCCCGAGTGGGGTGATGCACAACGATGAACGATCTATATCTTTCCTTTTTTCTTCGTTTGTTGGAACTTGACATATTGACGTCTCGAATCTCGAATCACGACCATTTCTGTAACGCCCTCGCAACAGACTGTGTAATACATAGACAACTTGCAACATCGTTGGATGAGAGGGTAAATGTAGTACTTCACCAACCTCAAACATCGGACGACTCTGATGACCGGCAGCGAACACCAACGAATAGAATACAATCGACTCTTTAACCTCTGCCAGTGACTCATGGGAGTCAGCTTTTACGAATCACTCGGAACGTAAGTAATGACAATCGAATACGGTGTGGAATGCACCGCTGTCAGCACAATGAGTAGCATCTTAGAACGTGGCACAGAACAGTAGAAGATGGATCCTGTCAGTGGAGGATCATAGGACTCCGCTTCATGAAACAATAAGCAGAAGTAACAGCTACGACAACATCAGGGTACTCGTAATAGTAGTCCTCACTATGGGAGTGAAAAACGTTTACCACATGGATTGGCCGTTGGTCAATCAAGACAGCAACAACCGAGGGAACGACGGCAGTACTGGAAATTCTCGTGACGAAAACAACACTGGAAATGAAGCTCATGGAAGGACACTTGGTATTGGCATAGACTATACCAGGCGTAATAGCAACACGATAGCTTGGATGGGTAGCTATTCGCTTCGTCTCCGATCTGTTTGCCCTGATGTTTCTTGGAACCGAACTTGTTATGGCAGTAAGGGATGATAAGTCAAATGAAACCTCATATGTCCGCTGCGATGTAAACTCGACCATGTGGGACAAGTGTTTGACGTCAACCTTCCTTCTACTACCCTTGATGGTTGCAATACAGTAGTTAGTGTGGATTGGTTATCCAGAGATCGCTCAGATACACCAGTGAGGACAAAATTTTGTGTGGAAAATCGTTATTTGTTCTAAAGCGTCAGAGTGGTACAAAGGATAGCACCATTTCAGCTATGAAGGCCAGAAGTGTCTACGGAGGGATTACGCCACTATACTAGCAACCGTTACTGATGTTAGGGCTAAGGGAACAGAGGATCGATGATCCACCAATCATTCGTGATTCCTTTCGGTGTGCTACCCAAGGAACTTTCGGGTTTACTTCAACGACTGTTAGGCGAAATCTCAGCCTGATCTCACGCCAGGGGCAGCCCTGACTACACGCACTCTTACCATCTTGCACCAGGAGGGTTGCAAGAATTGTCTAATCAACTACAGAAACAGTTGGGGAGGAGTTTTGTAGGACCTAGTTTTCACTTTGGGGAGCCACAGTTATATTTGTGGAGATACGCCTTTTCGTATGTGTACTGACTATCGAGAGCTCAGTAAGGTGACAGTCACGAACCGTTGGCCTCGATCATGTATTAACAACCTGTCAACCAGCTGCGAGGGTCAAGCCCCATTCGAGGATTGACTAACGAGTGAGCTATCACCAGATGGAAGTTCGAGGGGGGAATGTTCCTACAACAACATATTAAACGCAATGCGGCCAGTGTGACTTGGTATTTCATGACCGTTGGGTTAATCAACACACCAGCAGCTTAATGGATCACATGAATCGACCGTGTTTTGATGATGTTTTAAATCGCTTCCAGGAGAAAGGAACAACATGGGTGGCATATGTATCTCTTTTTAGAGCTCCTGAGGGAGGAGCCACTCCGCGCGAAGTCTTGCTAAATGTAACATCTAGATTCGAGAAATGCATTTGATCATGTAACCAACGAAGTGGGAATACGCGTGGAGTGTGCTAGGATCCATTTTATTAGAAACTGATTGACACCAAAGATTCCTTCGGGGGTACAACAATTTCCTGGTTTCGGTGGATGCTATTGTAGATTCATCACAGGGTTTTCGAAGATCGCGCAGCTTGACTCCCTTGAGCACAGCAGGGTGCTGTGTTCGTGGGAGACAAAACAGGAGAACGTCTTTTCAGCTTCTGAAACTCAACTCTACAATGCACTGGGTATTGTCTTTACCCGAGGGTACATGTGATCTGGTGGTATACTATGATGATTCGAATCAGATTCTCAGTTACACGCCGATACAACATGAGAAAGTGATAACCTACGTGATGGAGTTACAAAGAGGAACCGCACGACACACAACTGGCGGTGAAAACCGTGGTCTTGGGATTTAGATGGAGGCATTACTTGGACAGTACCAGGTGCGTTATTTAGACCGATCACAAGGGCCTCCCGTGTATCCTTGTTTTGAGAGAGCTAATCATGTGATGGCATCGCTGGATGGAACCTTTGATTAACTTCGACTGTGAAACCTAGACGTGTACGAGCCTCGCAGCACACCATCGACTCTAACCTACCTGATCAGACTCGCTCAGTACAAATTGAAGAACTAGAGGAAGAGAGTTCTCGATATTGACCCATGCGGGGCATGGGGAAGCAACCTTTGGCAGGACGGACGACAATTGCTACTTCATGGAACGAATATGGACCCCCACTATACAGCAACCTTAGGGAACTGGTGTAGATTAAGTACACGGGCCTCGATATCATATTCATCTGAGTTTAGATAGGATGAATTAAAACCTGAAGACCATGTACAGGTGACCGGGCCTGAAGGCCCACATAGCCACGCATGGGGACGACGTTTGACTTGTGGGAAAGTCGGGGTGGAGTATCAGTAACCGGAAACACCCATAGGGAAATAAGAACAGACTGCCATGGATTTTGTCGCTAGTCTACCTAAAACTCGAAACGGGAACATTATCGTTATCACCTGGGTGATCGTTGATTGTCCCACGTTGCCAGCACACCTTCTTGCAGTCGAAGAAATTGACGAGTCTTCACAACTTGTGGATACTCCTCTGAGAGAGGCAGCTAGCTATCTAGGCACGAGGTGCCAACCCCTGTATCTCTGATTTTGAGCTATACCTGATTTATGGCAGGCAATACACAACACCCTTGGCTCACATCTAGACATGAGCATTACTTATCACTGTAGGACAACCGGATAGAGTAACGAGCCACTCTGACACACGAAGACATGCTGCAAGCATGTGCGTGATTGACTTTAGTAAACATATGGGAAGGACACTTATCTTTGGGTAAGCTCTACTGCAGTCGTTACCGTTTTAGTATGCACCGGGAGTTCGCTGCAGGCAAACGTGTCATATTGGAAGTCTCACCCTGGGAGGGTGTGGCACGCTTGGGAAGCGTGGCAAGCCTAATTTATGTACACTAAGTTATTCAGAATTCTGGAAAGAATCGGTCACGTCGCCTACAAACTTGAGTTACACGACGAATTGGGTAACGTACAGAATTCTGGAAAGATCGTTGGAACGCAAGACGTGGACCGGAGTTCACGTGGGAACGCGAGGATCAGATGAAGCTTAAGTATCCTCAACTTTTTCTTAATGACCAATCTAATTCTGGTAGCACTGGCGAATTTCGGGACGAAATTCCATTTCAAGTTGGGGATGATGTGGCACCTGAGGAAAATCTGCAGCAATCTTGATCTATCACCTCACTTCTTTGTGCTTGCTATTCAAATTTCGGGACGAAATTTCTTTCAAGTTGGGGATGATGTGACAACTCGCGGTTCCAGAGGTTTCCGAAGTGTTAGCCTCCTTCTCATGATTCGTTGTATGTCGTGATTTCGTGTATGTGAATATGTGATAGGATTTCGTGTATGTGATACGCAGTGGATAATGAAGTTGGTTCTACTTATTGGTCGCGAGTTATTATATGATTATGGTTATGATTGGAACGCTTGGTCGCACATTACGATAAGTCGCACACCTTGTGCATGGGCCGAACACCTTCTCTAGGGTTTTAAATTATTATTGGTCCATCTCCTTTGAGCTCAAAGCAAAACCTAAGCGGGCTTGGCCCACTTAGTCGAAGTCATACACACCCAAGATTGTACGTGAATTTCATTATCCCACACTGATTCTTGGAAGCCGAACCCTAGCACCCTAATCCCCTCTCTTGGAGTGGCGACAACCTTTCTCATCGAAGCCCTCTTACCCTCGAATCATCACCTCTTGCATTCGGTGAGTACGATAGCTTGTTAGTTAAAATTTCTTGATTGTTTGCTTATGTGTGATCGTGATTATTGATCTAGAAATATGTGTGTTATAATATGTATGCATGAAATTTAAGTGCTGAGGTTAGTGGATATTGTGGTCCAATTACAATAAAGATTTGATAGTATGATTGTCAGCCCATGTGTTTGACTAAAGGTTGAATTTTGTCAGTTACTTTTGTTTGTATTAAAAGGAGATATGATGATGATGTTTGTCTGATGTATACATGTTGAAAACAATCAAATTGCTATTTTAGGATTATACGCATGTGCATGAACTATAGGGTTTTGATTTTTAAGTTCGAGTTCGTGTTAATGATAATGTTCTGATCTTGTCTACGTCTAAAGCATGGCTGTTGTGTATCATATTTGCTGAGATGTTAAAACCAACTAGTATGCTTATTATTAAATGGTGGTTATGATGTTTCTTGGATCTGTGTTACTTATTGAACAAGATAGGATTGAAGGATCATTATGGAATAAAGTCGGTTAGTAAGACTTATTTGATATTTTGGGTTCATGATAACAATCTGATTTTAAAAGTTATAAAAAGGAAAACGGTCCAACATATGTGAAGAGATATGGTTGTTAAATCTGATAACCTTGAATAAAGATAGATGGCGGCCATGTGGGGCAATCTCGATTTAATCAAACAAGTGGCAATCCTATTAATTCTTTCGGTAATAGTTAGAAGTATTAGGTGAATTAACTAATTGATATGATAATGGACATGTGCTAACTTTATGAATACAAACTGAAAACAAATGCTTATGTATTATTAATCGGATGTCTGCAATGATGGTGATGATGATATGATTAAGTGGGCTGCATGATTGGGTGTTAACTGTTGGGTTAAGTATGGCGGGCTGGACAAGCAATGTTTGGGTTGAATTGTCATGTAAGCTCACATTAATTAACATATCGTTATAGTGTGTATGGTGAACTAGGTTATGTGAGCAAGATGTGAATATTTACTATGTGTTGAGTGATGTTCATGATCGAATGCACACAATAGTTTAAGTGACATGAATTTGTATCGTAAATGTATAATGACCCGGATGCTTGGTATGACGTACCTGATGTTATGTGTTTAGTTGTTTATTGTTTGAGCAATACGTGTGACTAGATACGTGAATTGTGAATACATGAAACTGACTGTCTCTGGTAAACACGATAGGGTTTGATTGATCAACTGTATAACAAGTAACAAATCTTACCGAGCAATCAAAGGTGAGTTCACTGCACTTTTCTAAGCATGCGTCCCGGTGGTTTGGGACATCTGGTAAACGTTTCTGTTTCTGAAGGGAATACTGGGTAAACTGTTTAATTGGGATGTTGGTTATTGAACACAGTATAAATCATGTAAGACCCCGTACATCTACCGTGTTGCTGAAGAAGCAACGAGGTATTTAGTTGATAGCGCTATTAGGTTTGGCACCCTCACACCGGGCCGAAAGGACGGGCGTGAACTAACTACCTGGACTTCATGACCAATGCCTAGTTAGAGGCATTGGGGTTGGGCATTCACATCGTATTATGTAAGACCCCTTACATCTTTTCAAGGTTGTTTGATACCTTGACCTCATGACCAATGCCTAAATGGAGGCATTGGGGTTGGGCATTCATATCTAGTAGCCACATACGGTAATCGAGTAATAACAACATCGAAACATCAAACATCATAACAACAAACAACATATCGTCTTGTATACTGTTTTACTCACATGATTGGTAACACAACTTGGTAAACGAACACAAACCTTGAACTCACCAGCGTAGTCTGACACACTTGTTTACATGCTTGTAGGTAATCATTGAAGGAACTTGGGAACTTGCCGTCTGATGCTGCTGGAGTGGTTGTGGTCATGATAAACAATTACATTGATTTGGTTTTGATACATTTACACACTTATACATTTATGCTTCCGCTCAATACTTTGGTTTTGGTTTAATCTACAAACAATACATTTCTTTCAATTGAGTATTTCAATACATTATTACTAGTGTTTGATATGATTGGTGGCTCTTTGTTGGATCGTTGCACCTCCATTAGGGACATGCCCTAGGTGGTAATTTGGGGGTGTGACAGTTTGGTATCAGAGCCACTGGTTATAGAGAACTTGGTTTTAAAACGTTTTCATAAAACCAGACTATAACCGAATTGATCCAAACGATGACCATGACACTCAGCTTCAGATTGCAAGGTTCGTTCCTCGTTACAGTATACATCACATGTTTAGTAGACATATCTATACACATAGCATGCACGATACAACAAGATAGATATCATGACACGTCGATAGCATAACACAACACTTGGATCTTGTAAATCCTAGTTTTGCTGTTAGTACATACCTGTGTTGATTGGAGTGGGAGAAACTTTAAACATAAGTTAAGAAGCGTCGAGAGGAGCATGCAAACCGCCTTATTATCATGGGTGCACACATAATAATAATGCGTGGTGCATGCAATTCCCAATGAGGCTTAACGAGTGCAAGAGGGAATCTCCCCTACTGTATGTGAACTTGAAAGTTGTAGACTTTAAGGTGATACTTGATTTTTTCTCATTCTGAACTATCATTTGATCGATGTGAAACCTGATAACCTATAGGAGAAATAGTCGAGATTGTCTCCTACACGAATGTGATCTTTCCATTTTTCCTTTGAAACCTTTCGAATTCCGATGCTATCGAGTATTACCTGAACACCTAACTGAACGCCTAGTGGACTGTGTAGAGTGCTAGGTGCTTATACGAACATCCCCGAGTGGGGTGATGCACAACGATGAATGATCTATATCTTTCCTTTTTTCTTCGTTTGTTGGAACTTGACATATTGACGTCTCGAATCTCGAATCACGACCATTTCTGTAACGCCCTCGCAACAGACTGTGTAATACATAGACAACTTGCAACATCGTTGGATGAGAGGGTAAATGTAGTACTTCACCAACCTCAAACATCGGACGACTCTGATGACCGGCAGCGAACACCAACGAATAGAATACAATCGACTCTTTAACCTCTGCCAGTGACTCATGGGAGTCAGCTTTTACGAATCACTCGGAACGTAAGTAATGACAATCGAATACGGTGTGGAATGCACCGCTGTCAGCACAATGAGTAGCATCTTAGAACGTGGCACAGAAGAGTCGAAGATGGATCCTGTCAGTGGAGGATCATAGGACTCCGCTTCATGAAACAATAAGCAGAAGTAACAGCTACGACAACATCAGGGTACTCGTAATAGTAGTCCTCACTATGGGAGTGAAAAACGTTTACCACATGGATTGGCCGTTGGTCAATCAAGACAGCAACAACCGAGGGAACGACGGCAGTACTGGAAATTCTCGTGACGAAAACAACACTGGAAATGAAGCTCATGGAAGGACACTTGGTATTGGCATAGACTATACCAGGCGTAATAGCAACACGATAGCTTGGATGGGTAGCTGTTCGCTTCGTCTCCGATCTGTTTGCCCTGATGTTTCTTGAAACCGAACTTGTTATGGCAGTAAGGGATGATAAGTCAAATGAAACCTCATATGTCCGCTGCGATGTAAACTCGACCATGTGGGACAAGTGTTTGACGTCAACCTTCCTTCTACTACCCTTGATGGTTGCAATACAGTAGTTAGTGTGGATTGGTTATCCAGAGATCGCTCAGATACACCAGTGAGGACAAAATTTTGTGTGGAAAATCGTTATTTGTTCTAAAGCGTCAGAGTTGCATTTTACACACATCAAATACCCCCACACTTGAACTTTTGCTTGTCCTCAAGCAAAACTCTTTAAATGTGGCTTACACTCCCAAATGGAATGGGTAGAAGAGAAGGTTTTTGGCTTGTCATAGAGTGTCGGGAATCCAAGATCTTTTTGGGTTTTATTTTTATTTATTTACATTCCTATTCGTTATGATTTATTTAGAACGTTTCATAGGATAAATTATTTATTTGGGCATAACATGCCTTTTTTAAAATTCCATTTATATACAAGTTCACATACCTCACGGGAGAAATCACTCAACACTCGGCCGAAGGTGTATATTTTTTTAGTGAATCACTCGAGAGCGGCATGGAACTTATGCCTTCCATAGGCTTGCCAAGCAATCAATCCTCCTCCTTTTTAACTTTATACCTTTATAAATATCAAGAGGACTTTTTGGGTGAAGGGTTAGGCTTGGGCTAAAGGTGGGTGGTTGGGTTAGTGGTTAGTAAAAGGGCGAAAGGCGTAAAAAGCGTCGGTTTTCGTAACACACTTTGTTTTTAGTGACTTTTTTTATTTTTTTTATTTTGAAGTATTTCTCCAAACAAGCTTTCGTTTGCATACCTTGTTTGTTTTTAACTTCATCATCATATATAATTTTTTTTTAGTCACATAAAAGAACGAGGTTGCGAAAAACCGAGCTTGTTACTAAAATAAAGGGTGGAAAATAAAAAGGGTTTTTTGGTGGGTAAAAAGGGTTTAGGGTAAGGAAACGAAAGGTTTAGGCTCAAAAGGGGTTAACTAGGGGGATTTTGGGTAGGTGGTAAAAAAAAATGGTGTAGAAAGAAAAACGGTTAGTCCTAATGCCTCCATCATTTACTTACTTGGGTTTAAGTTGGTAAGGACCGAGAATGAATCGTCGTGGCAAGTTCTAGAATTGTAAGAACCAAGCGGCTATTCACACAAGAAACGAAAAATGAGCATTTAGTCTAATGATGTAAATTTGTATGCTCAATAAAGGCTCAAAGCTCACTTTTGTGGGAATGGGTTTTTAATGTGATCAAGTATATATAATCAAATTTTAACTAGACTTTTTATGCCGTTTCATAATTTTCTTATGTTGGTTCTTGTTATCACGACGCTCTCGGTTGTAAATTTTATAAAAATATAACCTTATTAATCTTGGGATTCCTAACTTAAACTTTAGACAAGTAAAAAAAATGAAAATTTTTGTAAAAAATTTGGGGTGTTTAGCGGTTCCAATAGAGTTTTGTGTAAGGCTTGTTGTTAGGACTTGCAAAATTTCAAAGTGTTAGCTTCCCCCCCCCCACACTTAAATTACACATTGTCCTCAATGTGTCCCAAAAATAAATTTTTAGGTTGATTGGATGTGTAATGTGGCGTTAAAAAGCAAAGATTTATGTTACTGGCAGTCTGGACACGGCCCCGTGGGGACCGGACACGGCCCCGTGTTCAGGTGCCAGTAACAGAAATTAAAGAAATGAGACAGAAGCCTGGACACGGGGGCGTGTCCGGTGAACACGGCCCGTGTCCAGTTACCTGAACTGGGCGTTTTTCTGCAGGTGGTTCAGCACGGGGCCGTGTTCGTTGAGCACGACCCGTGTTGAGCCTTCTGTGATGGAGATTTATGTCGGGTTGCTCCGTTCTTTGTTCATGGGGCCATTTTTCTCGTTCCCTTTTTCATCCATTACCACCACGAGTGTGTTTTATTTATTATAAACCATCAAACCTTAGAAACCATCATTTCATTGCAAACATAGAGAGATACATATAGTTTCAAAATAAACTAAAAACTTAACTAAATAACTAGGGGGATACACGAGGTTATCATAAAGGGTTCTACTTATTTAAGAAAATTTCGGGAATAGTTTCCCGATGTAGTAAGACCTTTAGCCGATTGTTCCTCGGATATTGTTCAAAGCCATTCTTCTATCTCCCTTGGAAGGAAGAAAGCGGCTTCGTTTTCCTCAGTGGCTTGAGGAGGAACATTCACCGGGACTCCTTGCACCACCCTATGCGGAGGTTCTTGGTGCACGGCATACCATTCGGCCGGAATGATGACCTCGGGTACTACATTCCACGCTCTTTGGGTTATTATGGGAACCAAAGGCGGGGAAGCGAGAAGGTTTAACCTCTGGTGCAAGAGGTTCACTTCTCGAAGACAGCCCTCCAACCCCACCGTCAGATGGTTAATACGGTCCACTAACGCTTCTTCTACTCCCGTCATTTCGTCTATGGCCTCCCTTAAGGCGTAAACGTAGTTCACTAGGGAGTCTTCTGCTGTGGACGACCTTCTCCCATTTCGGTTACCTCTTGAAGATGATCCGCTTGTTTTGCTGGCCATTTTCTGTGAAAGAAACCGAAGATAGCTAAATTTTTGCAAAACAGTACCTCGAACACGGCCCCGTGCTCGCTGAGCACGGCCCCGTGTTCAGTTGTCTGCAGGATTTTTGGCTAAGGATTCTTGGGGTTTCAAATTATTTTCATAATTTTTAACTGTGGTTTAAGCTTAGATAATTTAAAACAAAGTTATACAACTAACTTTAAACAAGAATCCGTAGCAAATAATCTTACAAACTCCACATAGAAGGTTGGAATCATGGAGTTTCCAAGCTTCCATGGAGGAGATGTTGAAAAATTTTGAAAGAAGGGGAAATGAACAAAAAGTGGAAGGGACAAGATGGTCCTTGGGAACCTTCTTTTAACACTTACCTAGGATGGTATAGGTGAAGATCCCAGGAATCTCTGTCTAGTGAAGTGGTCAAAAAATGAGCAGGAATCAGGCTGCATTTAAAGAAAACGACAGCACGCTGGACACGGCCCCGTGTGCAGAGAAAATCCTGACATATTTTGTCCGTATTCTGACAAAGTCAGCAGAAAATCTTTTGGGTGAGCACGGGGGCGTGTTGGCCGGACACGGCCCCGTGTCTGGAGACTGTCTTATGAGTTTTTGTTGTCCCTAAGGATCTTATTGTAGGTCCAGTTTCGGGATCCAACCCGTGATTTTCGTGTTCATGTTCAAAGATGGAAGAGATAAGAGAGGATAAACATAACAAACTTTGTATTAATCCGGTAGTAAACATTACAATTCGGCCCGGTTACATGACAACCGAACTAATACCAAAGAAGTATACATCCGGGGAGAAACCAAGTGGTGATTTCTCCCGGTGAGGTCTCAGACCTCCATTCACTCTCTAGCACACACTTGTGCTCTCACTCTTGTGTTGCAAATGACAAAGTGTTGGTATTTATACTAAAACACAGGCTGCAGGTCGAAGGATCAGACTGACTGGTCGAAACATCATCCTTCGATCAGACAGTCTTCGAAAGATACTCACATACCTCGAATGATATCCTTCGATATCCTTCGAGGTCCATCCTACGATGGGTATCTTTCGAGCTCATCGAAGGATATTCATAATCCTTCGATGCCTTATCCTTCGACACCAATGACAACACAGCAACTTTGTCTAGCAACACACACACACAGTCAAACCAACAACCCTCTCGTTTGACCACTTCAAACGAGCGGGTCTATACACGTTCGCTTGACCGTTTCACTAACTATTACAAATTCAGCATAAAATAAAACTAATCTATTCGACAAGCATCGGACACAAAATCTGCATCAACACTTATTCATATCGGGTGGTTCCTTACTGGATGGAACAACCCCAAAGTGCCTAAGATACCTTAATTGTCCTATACTAAGGCGAGAACGCAAGAGGTTGTCGGTGAGGGTAATTCCTATTTTCATTCTAGGTGGACAAGTCCAACCCTTTCCCGGGGCTCTCGTTAAAGAAGGTGTATGCCGAATCGCTCAGGTCTATGTATGCACCGAACGAAGTCGATGGAGAGTCCTTCACGGCATAATCGGCACAGGGACGACTATCGTCCACGTCTTTTCTAGGTATGAAGGTATTTTCGGGAGCAACGAGGTTGTCGGAATGCGGTTCCAACATTTCTTCATGGTCATCGTCTTGGGGCGGATCAATAAAATCCTTCCTAAGTTCTTTTGACCAATTTAGAATTAGTTCTTCTAGTTGAAATAACTCGTCAAGGAGCATTTCCCCTAGAATATCTGGCTAGGCGCATTCGAGGGAGAGATAGTGCTTATTTTTACTTTCGCCCCTCTTAAGGTTATAAGGAATTGGTGGGTCTATATAGTGGGGCCTATAATTTAGAAAATAACATTTTAATTCTTCATGTTCGCCTCCACATAATTGACACCACATACCATAAGAGTGCCGAAAGTAAAAAGAATTACTATCACTCATGTTTGTGTCAGAAATTACCAACCGCTGGGATCTAACGGTTCTGTTTTCAGTAAGAGAATCTTGGGCACGGGGGCGTGTTGAGTGAGCACGGCCCCGTGTTCAGCTTACTGTCTGACTTAAAACAGGATTGCCAGTTCCAATGATTGAGCACGGGGGCGTGTTCAGCGGGCACGGCCCGTGCTGAGCTCTGCAGAAGCTGAAAAACTAAGAAAATCCTAAAAAATTAAAAAGAAAAATAAAAATATGATTAGGCCGTTGATTCCTAACTTTTTTAAAATCCTTGTGTCCCCGGCAACGGCGCCAAAAACTTGATGCGTGTGTAGTGTAATATATTTTTAATGTATAATTAAGCCCTTTTTTACACCTTTAGCCAAGTTTTAAATTTATAAAACACGATATTCACTAACACTAAACACACATATGGGCAAGTGCACCCATCGTGGACGTAGTATAGTGTTGGTAAGATACCGAGGTCGTCCAAGGACACAAGAGCTTTTAGTACCGGTTTATCCTCAACGTCTAATCAAATCAAAAAGTTAGAAAAATGTTTTTAAACTAAGAAAATAAAAACTAACTAAATGCTGAAAAATAAAAATAAAATAAAAACAGATAGACAAGATGAATCACTTGGATCCGACTCGTGTATTAGTATAACCTTTGATTATTTTCGCACTTTTGCACTTGTTTAAGAGATTATCTTAGTTATTGTAGTAGGCCCCTCTTTTGAAGGCGACGTTACCCTCAACCCAGTAGTTTGAGTCAGCAAGGATACAATCCTAAAGGGTTGGATTATTGGAAGATAATGAATTAAGTTATTAATGCGAATTATGGTAGGCCCCGCTTTTGGCGGTGACGTTACCCTCGGCTAAGTAGTCTGAGTCAGTAGGGATACAGTCCTAAATAGCCGGGTTATAGTATTAATAGTAGTTAACTTATGAGGGGGTCAAAGAGTTTGGATCCCCGCCATCCAATACCTATGGGCATTGAAGGAGATCCTACTAAATTTGACCCAGGTCCCTTGCAGGACCTCTAAACGCTGAACAAGGGCAAGACCCTTACCAAACCGTTCCCTTAACCCCCGACCAGGTAGCCAACATACCTCCATATAGACCGTGGAGATATGAATGGTGAAAATCTTTTATTTTATATAGACAGTAAAATAATGCCAAGACACCACGGACAAACGATAAGGAAAGATCACCTTCAACATAAGCAACTAGTTATTAAAGTCAATAATACAAAACCAAATAAAAAGTGCAAAAGATTAAAAATAAAAAGTATTATACTAAACACTTGTCTTCACCAAGTGATGTAAGAGACTTAGGCAAACATGACCTTGATTGTCAAGAACTCTTACTATCAATCTTGGATCCCGAGACGACTCACACACTCTACGATGGACGATGGATGATGGTGGTGGATGATGGTGTTATGGTGGTGGTGGGTGGTGGATGAAGTGTGAGAGAGGTGGTGTGCCAAGGGATGAGTTGGAATGAAACCAAGCACTCCTATTTATAGGCTGAATAGAAGGCTGGGCACGGCCCCGTGTCCGCTGGACACGCCCCCGTGCCCGTCTGACACTCTCTCTCTTCATTAATTGTAATTCGCAATTACAATTAATGCGCCTGCTATACTTTCGCCACGCCCCCGTGCTCACTGGACACGGCCCCGTGGTGGGCAATAGAAGCTTCTACAGGTTTGTCTTTTCTGCTGCTTCTTGGGCACGACCCCGTGCTGGCTGAGCACGGGGCGTGTTCAGGCTTCTGTTTTCTCTTCTTTGCTTTGGAGGATGCCGTTGGGGGTTCGGGCAGTCTTCTTTTACTCCTTTTCTTGTATTTATGTTAGAATTAGCTGTCTTTTTGATTCTTTTGTGAATTTGAGCTCATTTCATCCTGAAAATACAAAAGGAAGACAAAAACACTCTTTTTCCAACACTAGTACTTAAAAAGGGTTAGTTTTATGTCTTATTTGATGTAATTTATATGTTGCATTTTACACACATCACAGCCAGAATTCACACTTCGAGAATTTGGCGTAAAGCTTGTCCTTTCTTAACAAAGTTAAGAGTGCATGCAGGTGCTCACAATGTTCTTCTTGACTTTTGGAATAAATAAGTATATCGTCGATGAAGACAATTACGAATTTATCCAAGTATGGTTTACAAATCCGATTCATCATGTCCATGAATGCTGCAGGAGCATTTGTTAGTCCGAAGGGCATGACTGTAAACTCATAATGACCATACCTAGTTCTGAAAGCAGTTTTAGGTATGTCTTCCTCCTGTACTTTCAACTGATGATATCCGGAGCGTAAGTCTATCCTAGAAAAATACCTAGCTCCCTGGAGTTGATAAAAAAGATCATCAATCCTAGGTAATGGGTATTGATTCTTAATTGTAACCTTATTCAGTTCCCTATAATCAATACACATTCTCATCGATCCATCTTTCTTTTTCACAAACAACACTGGTGCTCCCCAAGGAAATGAACTAGGTTGTATAAATCTTTTGCTTAGTAATTCATCTATCTGGCTTTTCAATTCTAGTATTTCAGTGGGTGCTAGCCGGTAAGGTGCTTTGGCTATTGGCGTAGTTCCAGGAATTAGATGAATTCTAAACTCTACTTCTCTATCGGGTGGTAACCTGGGTAATTCTTCTGGAAAGACATCTGGGTATTCTGATATTGTTGGTATATCCTTAAGTTCCTTACTTTTGGTGTTAATGTCTATTGAAATCATATATACTACTTCTTGTTTTCTTGAATAACTAGCCAACATTATTACTGAAATGAATTTCAGTGGCTTTCGAGGTTTATCTCCTGTGATTGAAATTACTTCTCCTGTAGGTGTCTGGATTTCTACGGAATTCTTATCACAAAGGATTCGAGCATGGTTAGTTACTAACCAATCCATTCCTAACACAATATCGAATCCGGCTAATTTCATAGGTAATAGGTTTGCAGAAAATTTATGACCTAAGAGTTCTATCTTTCCTTCTTGCAAAACCTTATCTATGTTGACAGAATTTTCATCTGCCGTTTCGACTGTAAAACTCTGCCTAAGGGTGTTTAAAGGTAAATTAAGAGCTTGGCAGAATGAAGTATTTATAAAACTTTGGTTTGCACCAGAGTCAAATAATACTTTTGCATAAACGTCGTGAACTAAAAACGTACCAGCTATGACGTCAGGAATTAGTTCGGCTTCCTGAGTAGTCAATTGAAAGGCTCTTGCATTTTTCTTAGTAGTTCCTTCTGCAGGTTTAGCCCTGTTGTCTGCTGGTTTAACCAATTTAGGGCATTCTGTCTTGAAATGTCCGGTTTCTACGCAGTTGCAACAGACTGTTGTCTTCTTTCTGCAATTTTCTTCACGATGTCCTGCAACTTTGCAGAAGTTGCAGGTTACACTGCATCTTCCAAAATGGTTCTTTCTGCAATTCCTGCAAAAAGGCGGAGTGGAAGATTGCCCGATTCCCCTCTTTTTGAACTTATTATTATTACCCATACGAAATCCTTGGGTAATTTTCTGAGCCAAATCCTTCTTCCGGTTTTCTTCTCTTGTACGTACCAGTTCGTCAGTTAGGGTGTTAGCTAATTCTACCGCATCGTCTATAGTGCGTGGTCTTGCAGCTTTAACGATATTACGGATCTCTCCAATTAATCCCCAAATATAACGGGAAATGAGTACTGGTTCTGGCGAAGCCAGGGTTGGTACCACTCCGCATATTCAAAGAATGTGGAAGTATATCCTCGACAATCTACACCTACCATATGATGGCTCAGGAACTTATTTGCCATTTGTTCCTTTTCATATTCGGGACAAGATTTTCTTTCCATTAGTTGCTTAAATTCTTCCCAATTCATGGCATAAGCCACATTCCTTCCTTTGGCTTGAAGTACCGTATTCCACCATTCTAGCGCCCCTTCTTTGAAAAGGTGCGATGCATACATCACCTTATCTTCTTCGGCACATTTACTTATCGCAATTACTGCTTTGGTTTTCTCTAACCAACGCAGTGTTGCAGTTGCCCCTTCATTTCCTGCAAATTCTGCTAGTTTACAGGCAAGAAATTCTTTGTAAGTGCAACCAGGCGTTGCAGCTTTCATTTTCTTAGGAAGTGGGGCCTGTCGTGGATTATTATCATCATGATTGCCACCTCCATTTATGCTATTATTGCCGTTATCTTTCGGAGTACGTTTACTAGGAATAATTTGTTGAGGTTCAGCAGGTTTCTGAGCAGCAGCCAAGATTGCTGGAATAGCATTGGCTATCCCTTGAGCAACGATATTCTCGATATCTTGCCTAGTCATAAATTGATTTTACTGATTTTGCTCAGATTGATTTACTTCATTAACTGGTTCATTACCAGCGTTTTCCATCTAGTAATTATTATAGGTATAATTTATTAGTGTCAAATAATAGATAATTAAATATAATAAAATAATTGCACATAATCACATAAATCTTTCAACACACGTATAGTCAAAATTGTTGATTTTCTCGACTTTCATTTTTATAAATATTAGGCATCCGTACACACCGTTTATCTTACAATGTTTTATTCCTATTTTACAAAGTTATATTTTTGTTACTGTTATTATTATACAAATACAGTCTCCCAACCCTATATTCCTTTGTCAACTGGCATTTCAATAGCGACGTTCCCTCTCGTCGTATTTCCAGGAGATTTGTTCCCCCATTTCCCAAAGCCTATTCCATGTGCCTATCAGCTCTTCGCCAAACTGGCGGAGTTCGGCTAAGTTTTCATTGCTCATCGGTGGGTTTGATATAGGTTCTAGGTCGAACTGAGGGAGAAAAGTATAAGGACTATTTATTATGTTTTGAAACTGCCAGTCGTTCGTCCACCACTCGTCCATTCCTCCTAAAGGTTGGGTGTGGATTAGAGGGTCTGGAATAGCTGGTTCCAAATTCACTGGAAGTTGGGTTTGAACAGGATAAGGGTAGAGGTTATTGTTAATAGGCCTGATAATGTCACAACTTGCCAGTATACGATCTAATTGTTCCTGCAGCGGTAACTCCTCGATTTGCCTAGAACTTTCCCCGATTTCTATTCCCATTTGCCTAGAATTTTCCTCGATTTCTATCCCTGCTGGCCTAGAACTTTCTCCGGTTTCTATCCCTTTTCCTTTATCCATAGGATTTTCTATTTTGGGAATTTTCCTAGTTGCTGGTTTCCTCCTGCGCACTTTCCTCCATCCTACATATCTTCTTCTTTTCTTTGCTTTCTCCGGAGGTGGAACTTGAAATTCCATAGGTTCTTCCAAATCAGCAATGTAACCAGTGAAGTCGTTGAAAACTTCTATTGGTACAGGATAGAGATTGAGATTCTGAAAGGCTTCAGATAGCTCATTCATGCTGTTTAGCATATATGCAAAATGCACAAAAATGCTAAGTTAAAATTTTATAATGAAATTTATCAACTAAATATTCCAGTTTTTATTGCATACCGTGCGACTAATTTTTACAAAAGATAACAGAAAATTAGAACATACTAGGATTTATTAATTTATTTACTGGGTAGTGGGTTTCTGGATAGGAGTGCTAACACTAGATTAGGGTATCGGTAGTTTAAAAGTTCGCATTTACTGCTACAGTAGCTAACATATAAAGATCTGCCCATTTTTCATCTTGTTTGTCTTCCCAAGGTGGATTATTGCCTATTTCCTGGATTTCTGGATTAAACCTCACTTTCTTTGGTTGTGATTTCTTTCCTTTCTCCCGACTTTTCCTAATAATCGAATTTCTTTTCTCTGGGTAAGAGGATTCTCATATTGTGCCTTACGGACAAAGATTCCTTCTTCAATTTCTGCTGGGTATTTTGCGGATGAGGTTCCTTTTTCTTTAAGTGAAGTATCTAATTTGTGATAGATAGTCGAAAGTCTTTGTTTACCCATACTGTAGCTAACAAATAATCAGTTAATAAAACACATAATCACAGAATGAAAATCAGAATTTTAAGTATTTCCCCAAATACTTTAATAGGCTTAAATCAGTGGCTCTGATACCACCTCTTCCTGTCACGGCCCTAGCCCCGGTTTGACCCGGTCAAGAGCCGCGGGACAGGAACCCCGTGGTATTTAATTTAGGCGACATCGGAAGTCTTTAATACAGGATCTTTTAATACTAAAAATGCCCGTTTACTTTATTACATAAGTTGGGGATAAAACCCTGTAATTTACAATAAAGGGATTTCACTGGGAAATCTTTATTTTACAAAACATGTTTCTTTATTTATTTATATTGAGCCACTTCCTTAAGCTTGTAGTGCTTCATGGCAATTTTCCTGGATCACAACAGATCACCTGAAACATGTTTGAAAAGGTTTTGTCAGCGGGGAAATACTGAGTGAATCATTCTTTTTGGTTCAAAACAATGCTTAGCTATAATTTACAGTATTAAGAGCGATTACAATGTTTCTATGTCAACCAATTACCCACTGTATTTGTCACTCAACTCGTTTCGGTGACTATGGTAATATCACTGTTGGGTCCATTCACCCAAAAGTGACGTGTATCACAATTTAGGTCCGTTCACCTAAAAGTGTATCATGATTTAGGTACGCCCACCTAAACTGATAAAAACAATAGTAGTGTGCACAATACCCCACATACCGGCTGTAATTGAAGACTACAAAGACTTAATCCCTGTAATTACAACTTTGGAAAATAATTTGGAGTATTGTAAAACAATTGATAAAAAGAGAATGACTCACATTGCAGATTTATGCGGGCGGAGTTTAATCTACTGATTAGCCTGTTTAACCTAATTTAAATAACAATGCACACGAACTGGGTTAGTAACTAATACAGCATTTACGACAATTCACGAGATTAAACCCTCACAACAAATGACAAAGTGCAATACTTAAACATCCATCGAATTAACGACGAATGACAAAGTATAAACTCAATTTGAGTGGCACTTAAACATTCGTTGGATAGTTTCAATCGATCGGACGTCGAATCGTAATAGCGATCGAGTTATTACCCTGTTACTGCGGCAGCGTTTCGTGATTTGTGTGTGTTGTGAAGTATTCGGACCATAACTCAGCGTATATTTGGAGTTTGAGCGTCGTTCCAACTCCAGAATTCAAGTCCCAAACACCCCTATTTATACATAAAATTTGACCCCCCTCGCGTGACGCGAGGGGTACCCCTGTGGGCGTCGCGTGGCGCGAGGGGTCACTACCTACCATAGGATAGCCCCGTGTGTTTGTAGGCTTGCTGAGTCGATGAAATTGTAATATTCGATTTTGACAGCTTTTTATTTGGATAATCGTAACTAGGGTTTACCCCCCCCCCCCCCCCCGAGTTTTAGGGGCCCTGATCCTGATTCTGATTGTTATGAAAATTTTAGGGTTTATGCAGAATTACTTGGGTTTCTCAATTAGGGTTTCCTTATTGGACAATTAACATAATAAGTAATTATTTTAGTGAGAGTTGTTACAGGTTGGGGTTTGGTTCACTAAGGGACGCGAATCTAGCTATGTTAGCTAAGTGGTGGTGGAGGTTCAAAACTGAAAAGGAAGCTTTATGGCGTCGAGTAGTATGGGCGATTAATCATAGGCCGAGGGCATGGAATGAATTTCCCGGAAAAGCCTCAATTGCTGGACCATGGAAAAACATCCTAAGTATCTCGCAGCCGCTTTCGCTAGCTAATGTTGATATGAAACAAGCTATCTCAGCATCTTTAAGGAGCGGCAATAACATCTCTTTCTGGCTGGACAGGTGGGCGGATCCAGTACCATTGTATTTGAAATTTCCTAACTTGTTTAAATTAGAATTGGTGAAAGAATGTATGGTGGCTAATCTGCTGAATAATGGCCAGCTCGGGCCTATGTTTGTTTGGGCCTGGTCTCGGCCTGAACTAAGTGTAGAGGAAACAGTCCAGCTTCAACAGCTTATTGGACTGATCGGCGGGTTCGCTCTATCGGATGGGAGTGACAGCTGGGTTGTCACACCCTGGCTTTGCGGAAGCGTGGGTTTATTTGGTGTGACTTCTTAATACCATAGCTTAATCACAACAAAGCTATATGAAAGTAAAACCATGCAGATCATCCATTGATTCAAGTTTTAAAATAAAAGTACCACAACATTGTTTTAAGACGTTGACACATGCAACAGAAATACAACATAACAAAATATAAACATTGTTCATATGACGTAACCACAAACATGAAACAGACGCAGTTTAAGAACTGTGTCTCGTCCAGGTAAAATCCACAACCCCTAAACTTGGATGATCCCATAACTCTTACGCAGCGTGAAAACGTAGCATACCGTGCCAGATCCTTAATTCCCTGAAATACATGTAAGTTGGAAAAATCAACAAAAATGTTGAGCGAGTTCATGTGTAGTGAGTATATAAAACCTTTGTAAGTATAAAAATCCCTGGTATGTAGCAAATAAGGAAATGAAGAGATCACCAATGGTTTGCAAGGCCATTGATATGTGTGAAGTGCAGTAGGAAGACTCAAACCTAGCAGATTTTTGCGTCGGGCTCAAAGTCACCCTGAGGTCCGTTCTGTTGGGCCTGGGGCTGGGCTCGCTACACCCAGATAGATCTATCGCTAATGACCCTCGGTCCTACATTGAGGATTAATGGCCTTCAGTTCCCGCCTACCCACTCACATGATCTAAGTAGTAACCCTCCTTACGCTAACCATACCATGTAAAAAGTATTCGTAATCATAGTAACATGTATTTCACCCCCGCAGTTTGAAAGCTGAAAACAGTTACGAGAAAAGGGGGAAATGTACTCACTGTAGTGCGTCCTCAGAATCAGCAACTCAAGACTCTATCTGCAATACGACCACCTACAACGTACTAATCTCTATTAGACGAACGGGCCGTGCCTTAGTTTAGTATTTTGTGCTCTTGAGTTACGTTACAAGATATCATTCCAAGTCACGGCTTGTTGTCAATATAATACCACTATTTTAATTTATGCTTCGTTTTAGGGATTTGGAGAAATAGTTAGATAACTATTTCGTATGTACTTCGTAAGTATTTGCGGTTTTTAACGTCTTGATATCATATATTTTAAGTCCCACTCTAGGAATATATAACAATTCCTTTTCCAAAGATAATATGTCCCAAAATATACATTTTCCCCAAGAATGGTATGTTTTCATACTTTGTAACCAAATAATGCTTGCCCCAAAATATATGCTTGCAAACGTATTTTCCGGTGTATAAGTGTGATGGTATTTTATTATGTTACATTATTTTGTCCTAAATAATATAACTAGTTCCCAAAATAATCAAAAATCACACAAGCGTTTTTAATATCAAATATATATTCTAAATATATATTTTTCGCTTTTATTTTTGAAAACCCTTCTCCGATACTTTGGAGTTTCGTAATAAAAATATGGCGAAGTTTATAGTCGAACACAAGTCAGAAAATATATTTGTTAGAAAAATAATTTTTCTAAGTCTTATGATTTTTAGAAAATTTCGCCAGAGTTTCCCCTAAAACGGGAGCGTCCATGCTTATTAGCATATCGTTTTCTTTTTGAAATCAATCAACAATTTTCAACCATCGACTTTAAAACATCAAAAGCAAAAATATACTTGTTACACTCTAGTCATGAACTTGACATTTCCCGAAAGCGCGTGGTAACTTAGTGAGGCCTTTAGTGGACTTAGTTACTCTCCGAAATGTATTTATTTCGTTAAAAATCACTTCTTTGAACGAGTTACGTTTTCACAACTTGTAAATTAATATTTACAAAAATTAGCTTCTTGAACTCTTCTTGTAAATAAATGTTCTTACATTTATTTCATTTACAATAATAATGTAAGTTTATGTAAGTCTTGGTTTTTCCAAAAACCGTTTCTTTAACTTGGTTTCTTTATTAAAAGTTTCTAGTAAACTTGAATCATTATGATCACCGATCTACTAGTTTGTTTATATTTTAGAAAATCTATTTTTTTAAAGTTCATGGCTCACTAGAAGGTGGTTATGTTACTTAACATAAAACCACTTTCTATTTTGTTAAATCACCCTTCTAAATATTATCTAGCCAAATCCATAGGGTGATTAACCCAAATATCCAAGAATCAACACACAAACAACAACATGTTTACTACATTATTATAACAACATCATCTCATCATTTTTCATCTTCCAAGTAAACTTTATGTCTAGACTTTTATATCCATGATTTTTGTTTAACACTTTTTAACATTATTGTTCTTGTGATTTAAGCAAATAAAATCATACTTCACATTTTAACTAAGAATAAGATGGAACTAGGTGTAGAGACTTACTACTAGCTTCAAGCTAGGGAAGAAATCTTGTAGGATCGTTTTCGACCTTGTTTGAGTCGATCGGAGAAGTTTCAATCCAAATCAAGAGGCGGAAACTAATGATTTGGTGCTATTCTAGCTAGATTCACTTTAAACTTGCTGTATTTTTTATCAAATGCACGAATACAAGGTCAGACAGCACTTCAGCAGCATGCCGGAACAAATACACCTTCAACTATGTGTTCTAACCAACTGGTTCGCTCTAGACAACAAACCTATATATAGCTTAGTTGGGTTCGCTTATATGGACAAGGTCATATAAGCGAACCTGCGTAGAAACCATATAGGCGAACCTGACTATACCTATGACACATGAGCGAACCTAGGCTATGTATACATAAGCGAACCTATACAAATCGCTATTTCTAGGTTTCCGTGCCATGTCTGATTTCTTCATCTCTAAGACTCGATGAAAGACGTAGTCAGCAGACGTAAGTGCATCAACAGACTCCCCCTCGGATGTTGACGGAGTCTTCATAGAGTCTTTGCACAAGCCAATCTACAATCTTCATCAGTCGTCAATCTGTCTCTGAAATATCTGTCATTCCAAGAATCCTCGTTCTCTATCTTCATCATCAACAACCTCTTCTCTGTCAACTGTTGACACGGTGTCTTCAGACTCCCCCTCTCAAACAACTGGGATCATAATCTGGAGTTCACATCTTCATTCTTTAAATCAAGATCATTAACAGGCTCCCATCAAGTTCCAGATCGATACCTGGCTCCATTCTCTCTCAGGATCAATATCTGGCTCAAGTCCTGCATAATCTCTACCCAATCATAAGTTTCTATTAAAAGATTAACCTTTCAAACTTTTTAGAAACTTGTACCAGAAACTATATTAATGATTTTACATTCAAGATTTTTACTGACACTTTTCAAACAAAAATTTAACATCATTACATACACTCTTCCTAAACCAGTTCTTCAAGTTTAGCACTTTGAATTTCGAAAATCAGTATCTCAACACCAGTTGTCGAAAATCTTTTTGATTTTTCAAAATTTATGCTAAAACACACCAAAAATCTTTTTAATTTTCTGAATGAAAGTGAAAATGCAGAAATAAACTATTTACAGACAATATTTTTCTGAGTTTGTGCAAGAGGATCATATCAGTTATGAAACAGATCACAAACACCGTTAAGCTTGATTACATATTAAGTTCTAAACAATTTACCTAGATTGTCAGTATGTTTGTCCACTTAAATTTTCACACAAATCTCAACTGATTCGAGATACGATATTAATGTTTTAGAAACTAAAACTTAATTGTGTATCACTCCACTTGAATATACTCCCGTATCCAGATCCCAAATATTCAGTCTTACATGTGAGTATACCATAGTTGATATCTATAAAGGGGTAATGTGCGAGGGCCGTGAGAGCTCAGGTCGATACTTCCGTATACGCAGAGAGATGACGGCTTCGACTTTTGGTGGGTCCCCTTTAGAGGATCTTTTATTACAACAGCAAAGATTATCAATTTTATTGTTTAATCAGATTGCTGAGGGCGAGCTTGTATTTCAAAGCTTTTAGCAGAAAGTATTATTCGGGGACTAGGTCAGTATTTCCATATAGTAGAAGTCCCGAAATAATACCCCAGATATCACTGAGTATAAAGATCTAGTATCTCAGAATACGGGACCTTTCAAACAAGATTTCGGGGGTTACCCATATATCCAAGAATAGTTACCCACGAATTAAGCAAGTTCGAATTTAGGTTTATATCTCGTTTCAATTTACTAAATGTGCGAAAACCTACTGACACATCCGTAGTAAGATTGTTTATCACTTTTAAACATTCCAATTCTTTAGCGTGCTGTGATAGTTCACTGATGTACTATCATTTCCTCTTTTATGCAACAAAAACTCATTTTTCAATTTTATCATGTTTTTGGCTTTTTCAAATTTTCTGATGTTTTTGGATTTTCTAAATTCTTACTTCCCCTAAAATTCAAATACATCTAGTAAAAATTGAAAACAAACTGTACAGAACATGACAATTGATATCGAAACACTTCAATTCCCCATCCGTTTGGCTTAAACAATCAGAACTCCCCCTCATAACAAAACTATTTTTCCATAATGATTTCAAAACACTTAAGTTTGTTTTAATCAGAATGGTTTTTCCGGAAAATAAGTTTTATTGATTTTACCTCTTGTAAAATTGGGGATCCAATCATCATATTGTTTTACCAATCTTCTGAATAATAGTTAACTCAAGTTCAAATTAATGACCTTGATTTAACGACATGTAAAATCAACTGGTTCTCATTCTGAACCACTTATAACAACCACAAACATACAACCACTTGCAGATTTAGCAATTAAGCTTTTCAAACCTGTTTTTCAACCAATTACCAACATTTGGTTGAATTCTCAAGGTGCCGATTCCTACTCCTCGCTTACAAACCTGGGAGTTCCGGCAAGTCAGGTTTTTATTCTTTGAAGAATATATCCACCCAAGCCTGACCTTCCTTGGGTGTAACAACATCTTCTTTATCTTCACTTTCAACAGGCTTGTAAACACGTCCTTTGGAAGCATAAAAATCTTTGATGCTTTTGGCCTTACCGTTGACCATTTGTCCAAAGATACGTTTCACATTTCCATTGAAAGTTTTTTCAACATCAAATTTCTTCTTGTCAGAATAAAATTGATTTGAAATTTCAACTTTTCCGATTTTGGATTTGTAATTTTTAGCATTCAGTGCCGGAAAATTCACATCGTCCACTATCGGAACTTTCTTTTCAACCTTTTTCTCAACACGTGGCTCCTCTGATTTTATGGAATTAGATTCATCACCAGAACTATTACCTGAACCTTTCATAACCCATTTTTTATTTGGCATATTATCTTTCCTTTTTGAAGCACTCTTTGAACATTCTCCTTTTTCAAAAGTTGAATTTTCAAAGCCAGTAAACTTCCGGGTTGACAGTTCAGTCTTTTCAACAACTTTTTCTTTCATTTTCCCAGAGACTTCCTGTTTTGTCTTGAATGTCTTCGGACAATCCTTTGCCACATGACCAGCAATTTTGCATTAAAAACAGGTTCTCTTTTCAATTTTCTTTGGAACTTCATTCTTCTTTAGTTCTTCTTGCTTCTTGGCAAGGAATTCCTGATTTGTCTGTCTTCTGAATGATTGTTCTTTTTCAGCCTCTAACGTTTTCCCTGAAACAAACATAGTTTTTGGTTTATACATTTTCTCATTTTTATAGTTTTTCGGTGGGACAAAACCAAGACCTTTCTTTTTGAAATTACGATTATGGTTTGGTTTCTTTTGAAAACTATAACCACAATTGTAACCCATTTTCTTGTTGATTCTCTGTTGATCTCTTAAAGTGTATGGTTTAGGTTTTCCATTAGGATTTAAATCTTTTATGTCAGAAATATTAATTTCTGTTATTTTGAAAACCTTTTGAATCATTTCAAGTCTGACACTTCTTATTGGAAAACTTTCATCTGAATATAATTTGTCAGAACCTTTCAAAGTATATGCCACTATGACCGATTCATCATTCAAATTAGATTTCGAAAGTAAAAATTCTTTATCATAAACCCGTTTGTCCTTATTGAATGTCGGCTTTGACGCATTTGACCCAGACTTTGACTCGGGTTTGGACTCCGGTTTTGACACCTCACTGTCATCTTTTTCTAACACCTGATCGATCACACTTTTTATCAACTTTGACTCATGATCAGTGTCTGATGACGTATACGTAACATCAATACTTTCTGGCAAATTATTCGATGGCCCAGACTCCCATTGTAAATTGATTGCTTTATTGACTCTTTCAGAATTTGGATTTCGAGGTGAATATCCATTTTCGACCGGGGGCGGACATCTGTTATAGACCACACTTGATTTCTTACCAGAAGTCTTCAACTTTTCTTCATCTTTTGTCACGGATTTCTTTTCTTCGGAAGTCATCACTTCTTCAAACTTCTTCAAATCTTTCACAACTGGATAAATCCTGTCAACAACAAAAGAAGAACATGAGTAGCTGTCTAATAATTTCTTAACTTTTTCAGTTTCTATCTTTTGTGTTGCAAGTTCCAACTCCAGATCAGCACATTTCTTTATGTGAAAATTTGCATCATCAAGCTGTCTCAGATACGCAATCTTTAGGGTATTCATTGCCTCAGCTTGTTCACCACTCGAATCTGTATACTTGTTAATCTCTCTGTTCATCGTATCATATGATTCTTTCAACTTGTGAATATTGTGCAATAACTCATTATTCTGCTTGATCAGCGAATCACAGTTCATACACTTTTCTGAAACTTCAACTTATTCTGCATCAATTTTCACTTCAAATTCAGGAACCTCGTTGACGGTCCTGTATGGTTGTAAGAATTCAGCTCTTCTCCTTCTCTTAGCTTTAGCTTCAGCTTTTAATCGCTCTTCCTCTTCTTCCTCTTCTTTGTTCTTCCTTCGTCTTTCTTCAGCAGCTTCCATGACTTTTCTGCACCTTTCTGCACATTTCAAATCATAAGCATTAGCAAAGAAAGCATACGAAGTGTTTTTGGACATCTCTTTGGCCATGAGATCTTGATCCGGACAAAAATCATCCCAGGTAAAACCTTCAGCCAACTTCTCATCATCTTGTTCAGCCCAACACACTTTGCTGTCATTCGAAAGATACTTTTCCCAGGTAAAATTATCATATTTTCCCTGACTAACAACACATGCCTTTTTATCAACCACATCTCTCCCATGAGCAGTTTGTGCCTGTTGCTGTGCTGGTGGTGTGATTTGATGATAGATGGCCTTCTTGTGATAGTCGTTGTTTCCGAAAGGATTCTGGGCTCCGGTAGCTTCACGATTTTTGCACTCCCTCTTGAAATGCCCCTTCTCCCTGCAACGAAAACACGTAACTTTCGATTTATCAAAACCCAAAGCTGAAACGTTTGCATCACGAAAATCATCACGGCCTGTAATTTGTTTAAACTTTTCAGCACGTCTCATCACACTCGCCATACACCATTTGATATCCATCAATTCCATTTCTTCAGCATCGATTTGATCGTAATCCTCTTTCGTGAGCATTGGATTTCCGATCTTTCCTGCAACAAAACAACAATAGGACTCTAAAATCATCCCTAACAAAGACATTTGATTTTTTGCAATTTCTTCAGTGTAGTCTTGATCATTTTCAAGGCTTAACACAATGTTACACTGAAGTTTTCTACCATTCTTAGTTACAGAGATGTTAGGATCGTATGATGAAAATCTTGTGCTGTTTGATCCTTGAGATGCCTTCTTCTCAGGAGAATCTTTAACACTGTAAGCAGTCTCGATCTTTGGAGAATACTTTGTAGAATCAGTAGCACCACTCTTGTAGTACAAGCTGATATCCTGTTCTCCATCATAGTTCTTCATCCTAGCGATCTTCTTCTGCTCCATCTCCTGAGCTTCCAGATGCTTGATAAAATCTCCCAAGGTCATTTTCTTATAATCTGTTTTGTTTGACCGCAGCATCATCAGAAATGTTCCCCATGTTTCATATGGTAGCGCATCTGCAAGTTTTTCAATCAATTCATCAGTATCTTTCTTAACACCAAGTTTCGTCATATTTCTCACCAAGTTACAGTATCTATCAATTATTTGCTTGGTGCTTTCATTTCTCAATCCTCGGAATAAGTCAAATTCTTTTTTCATAAGAGACATCTTATTCCTGAGCATATCGTCACTTCCAGTAAACTTTGCTTCCAACTCTGTCCAAATCGAATATGCAGTTCCATCATGTTGAAGCAATATCAAAATATCTTCCTTTATCGCTTGCTGAAGCAAACTCACCATCAATTTCTCATCTCGATATTTCTTTTTATCTGCAGTACTCATTTCTCTAAGTGTTAACGGAGTACCATTCACAACATCGTTCTTTGTGGGCTTAACATATGGTTCCACAGTGTGTTCCCACGCATCGAGATGATAGGCCTCGACCCAATTTCCAAAATGTTCAGACCACACATTATAATCGTCAATATCCATGAGTTTCGGTGGTTTCTGAGACGTTCCGGTTTCGTTTTCAATCAAAGCACTTTGAGTGATCGAGGTCGGGGTTGCAAAAGTGTTATAAAATTCAGTATCCATTGTTCAAATGTCCAAAGTTCTCAAAAATATTCAAACTTATGTCAAACTGTTCAAATAATCGAAGCTTTCACAGTCACAATAAGCGAACCAGTCTTGTCACTTGAAGCGAACCAACTGAATCAAACCAATCGAGCGGATCTCTAGATTGAACCAGAAAAGCGAACCGGTATTTGTTGATTCGAGCGAACCTGTTTTGCACCTTTGAGCAGATCTGTTTTGACCAAACGAGCGGACCAAGTGAAATGACTATTGAGCGGACCAAATAATCTGACTAATAAGCGAACCGGATGAAATGTCCAATATGCGGACCAGTCAGATTGAACAAATGAGCGAACCAGATGCACTGAACAGATGAGCGAACCAATGAGGTAACTTGAAGCGAATCAGTGTATTGTTTTGGAGCGAACCTACCCAAACTTTGTCACAAAAGCGGACCAAACTTAAAATTTCGAGCGAACCAGACTTAACAATGTAACTAAAAGCGAACCAAGTCACTTGCTGACATCATCTTTTGCGCAAATCCGTATCAACGAACCTCTAAAAATCCTATTGTCTAGGTCGATTTTAGATCTGAAAACTTCAAGGGTTTATTAGTTCATGATTCTGAGTGCACTGTGTGATTTTGAGCCTGTTTTACCGTGAAAATTTTTTGAAAAAGTGAAGAAAGTGTAGAAAATCAGAAGAAATGCAACTAAAATGGCAAGAACTCCTCCTCCTGTGCTCTGATACCACTTGTAGGATCGTTTTCGACCCTGTTTGAGTCGATCAGAGAAGTTTCAATCCAAATCAAGAGGCGGAAACTAATGATTTGGTGCTATTCTAGCTAGATTCACTTTAAACTTGCTGTATTATTGATCAAATGCACGAATACAAGGTCAGACAGCACTTCAGCAGCATGCCGGAACAAATACACCTTCAACTATGTGTTCTAACCAACTGGTTCGCTCTAGACAACAACCCTATATATAGCTTAGTTGGGTTCGCTTATATGGACAAGGTCATATAAGCGAACCTGCTTAGAAACCATATAGGCGAACCTGACTATACCTATGACACATGAGCGAACCTAGGCTATGTATACATAAGCGAACCTATACAAATCACTATTTCTAGGTTTCCGTGCCATGTCTGATTTCTTCATCTCTAAGACTCGATGAAAGACGTAGTCAGCAGACGTAAGTGCATCAACAAATCTAGTGCAAAGATGGTAAGAAAAAGATGGTGAAAAAGACTTGAACAAGGCTCCTTTGAAGGTCCTTCAAGATGCACCCTCCATAGATGAACTTCAAGCTATGAATGGCACTTGAAATGAAGAAGATGAAGATGTTGAAGTGATGGTGGTGGGTTCGGTTATGGGGAGCCGAAATAGGGAGAGAGAGTAGTGAAGAGAGGGAGTGATCTTGAGGAATGATGGTAAATCTAAGTGCCATGCTCTTATAGATCATTCACATAATATGGTTACTTACACAAGCAAAATATCAAATAAAATAATGGATTAAATCAAGGAAGTAAGGTGTGTATATTTGGTGGGTCCACATGGACCGAAAATTCGGTTTGGGGGGGGGGTCTTGATTGTAAGTAGAGTGATGTTATAAGTTAGTTTGATTATTTTTAGTGGGTGTTATGGCAAACGGGAACAATGACAAGCCAAAAATAGTAAAACAATGTCATTGACAAAAATTTAGTGTCCCGGGTAATGTCCGGTTATCCGGTTAGGTACCGTCTCGTTAAAGTGTTTAATTAGTCTAAAAAGGGTTCTTTATATATATTTTTGTAACACAAATTATTCCCGGCACTTGGGAAAGTATACAGGACCATCCTGCCATGTTTTTACACTTTACTAGTTAAATAAAATGCTGAACTTTTGTAATAAAGAGCAGGATTTTGTATTTAAATCATGTTTTAGGCACATCCGGTCACTATAACTATCACCTAGTGACGCAGTTCTACCATCCTCACCTCCCTACACTCCCTACTGGTGTAGTGAACTATTCCCAGCTCATACTGGCCTTAGAGACAGTATCTGTCTGGTGCTGGCTATGTCAGCACGTTTACTGGGTTATCCGCTCATTGTGCTACTGTGCTTTTGTGCATCAAGTTTGTCACTATAGTTCTGTGTAAATAAATGGAGTGACAGCAATAAGGTATGATGCAAGTATATGTATGTATCAGAAATCACGTAGCAGTTTTAACCACAATTGTAAGTGATGTGCTGAAAATGGGTCAAATAAAACTAACTAAATTACCCTATTTCTAGACTCTCTAAGCTTTAAATTTATAAAACTAAGACTCGACCTAAACCCTAAAAACACGCAACCGGCAAGTGAACCGATCGACGTAGTAAAGCTAAAGTAAGTCCGAGTGTCGAACCCACGAGACTCTACTGACTACGCTACGACTCTATCTAGACTCAAACTGACACGACATACTAAATTGTTTATTAATTTGGGGGGGTTTCTAAAAATCCTAAATAGAATAATAAAATAATACTAGAAAGCTAGACACGAACTAAAACGAAGGGTCTGATCAGTGAGAATGAAGACTACCTAGGCTAGACGCAGGCTAAACTCAGAATGGATTCCTAAATGATAATGATGTGGTGTGGAACCGGGATCTTAAAATCCTCACCTCTAAGGAAATCTAAGGACCCCTAATCCTTCTCAAGAGCACACTAAGATTCCCTAGAGGTTGTTAAATTACCGGTTTTCTAGATTTCTTGTCCGTCCTCTAGTTTCTTGAAAGTGCTTATGCAAGACGCTCTACTTTGCCGCGCGAACGTCTAAAGCAACTATGGGTTTAATCTTGGCTTGATAGACAATGGGTGGTTAATTCCTTTTAACTACTCCTAGACCTACCAATATCCTCGAGCCTTTCCGCGACGAGTCTAGCAGCACACTTGATTTTAATTAATTACCGAATATTGTTCCTAAGGTTACTAGTGCACTTTTCACCCTAAAGAATTAATGACCTATTATGTGATATAGACACTCACCTAAGTCAAAAACCCTAATTCAACTCTATCCCGTGATAAAGACCGTCACCAAGAATTGAATGGAACAAATAAACGATAAATAAGAAATCACAAGCATACAAACGCACCAAGACAAACTATCATAGTGTTTACAATACAAGAAAAATCACAACCACATCAATAATCATATAAAAATCCAAACTTTGTCATGCCATAGTCATCACCTAGGTAGTTTATGGTTTTTAGCCGGCAAACATCATCAAAAACAAGATCAAAAACATAGTATCAACTGAATTCATGGGTAACTAAGTCTAAACAAACAAAGAATGAAAGAAATAGGTATGTAGAACCCGAATCTTCACTCCCGAGTGCTCAAGAATGCTATCCCGATGATTCCACGCTTCCAATATGCTTCCAACACGATCACAGCCTTCAATCAGCAGCCAAAATCGCCCTTAAGTTGCCCTAGTTCGTCAAAAATTCGGCTGTGTACGCGTATATCTTCATATATAGCCACAAACCCTAACTTGCCATGCAATCCTCGTAATTCTGTCGACACAGTCTCTTTAGGCGGCCCGCGTGAAGTACTGGCTTGATCTTACGCGGGTCGCCTAGGGTTTAAACTTTCTGATTCGCTTTACAAATCTCTCGCGGCCCGCCTAGTGTTTCTGTCTAAGTTAACGCGGGGCGCGAGAGTGTGTTGTTCCTTTGATTTCTCCTTTAAGTCAATGCGGGGCGCGTGACATTGACTGTTAAGTCAACGCGGCCCGCCTGGGAGCTCCAGAACTGCAAATTTTCTTCGTTTCAGCTCCCGACTTCCTCGGTTTCCGTGCCAGCCTTCCGCCATTCCAGATTTCTGCTCGTTTTCGCTCCTTTTGGCTGTAAAGACCTGGAAACACAAATAAATCAATAGTATGTACATTCTAAACTAAATCGACACTAAAACTAACTAACTAACGACTAAAACCGACGCGAATACCGATGTATTTTGCAATACATCAAATATCCCCACACTTATCTTTTTTTCGTCCTCGAAAAAGAATAATGCAAACGGAATCATAGTCAAGATAGTCGATCGAGACAAAAACTTAGATTATTTTATTAAATCGATACTCGTGTTAGCCGCGATTGCAAGTATAATGATCCTCTTAAACCCAACCCGGTTTCAAGCCCTTATCATGCAATTTAGGTTCAAGTTCGGTCGATCCACCTAGGGTCTCACGCTACGAATTGCAAGTCCACCTACTCCCCCCTCAAGCTTATAGGACAAAAGGAACCACCACTGGGTTATTTCCTAACCGCCTTATACCAAGATCAAGAGAGTTTAAAATCAAATCTATTTTTCCATTTTTTTTCATTTTTTTTTCATTTACGAGCGTAGACGTTGCTTTCCCTAATCCTAGAGGTATTCCGGCTGTAGAGTCGCTATCCCCAACCACAGATTACATAGGCCTCGGTACTTTTTATTTATTTTGCAAGGTCGATTTCACACATTCTAGCGGTATTCCGGCTGTAGAGTCGCTATCCCCAACCACAGATTACATAGAATGGCTACTTTCATTTAGTTTCTAGCTCGCTTATTTATTTATTTATTTTTTTTCAACGAGATAATGACCAAAAACTCTAACGATCTTAGCTTATAACGGCATCCCTTATACTATTATTGGCGGTTTTAATTTCCCCACTTTCCCTAGATGAGAACCCACTAGTAGACCGACAATTAGGTACAATTAATATCAAAGGAACCCGAAACCGAATCAAGCCTACCCGCATATCCCAAACTAGACACAAGCTCAATTTTTTTAATCTCATATTATTATTATTTGAACCCGATCAAAAACCCGACTTTTCTATCATTTTCCGTTTTTATTTTGCAAATTTCTTATTTCAAAAGACATTTTTCTATTTTTTTATTATTATTTATTTATTTTTTTTTAACTCTCACTAACTACAAGTTCCCATCCCCACACTTGAATGTTGCATTGTCCCTAATGCAAGGATGTAAACCTGACTCCTAAAACCTAAAAACAAAAATAAATAAATAAATATACAATTATACAAATGGAACGACTTAGCTGAATCATATGTGAGACTGTCAGTATGCCAGTCGATACCACACATGCCCTCCAATCCAAAACGCGCTCAGCAAACTGTACTACCTCGGACACGCGAACGGAAGCGGCAAAACAACCTAAGAATCAAACATACCAAACCCAAAATAATATATACGATCAAAGCATCAACCAACAAGTATCATCCAATCCCCAAAACCCGACCAACCAAATATATCATATTTATACAAACCGACTAACGAGGATCAAAAACAGCATAAATAAAAACAAAAGATATAACTGCTGCAAGTACTGCTGCTCATCCTCATGCATCTCCTGCTCCACCCTGTTCTCCACCAGCAAGCTCCTCCTCTCCACCAGCGGGACCCCCCTGCTGTGGCTGCAATACCGGTGGTAACTGTATATGGAAGTAATCATACAAACCCTGAAAACCCAGCTGCATCTCACGCCTAACCTGCTCAACCTCCTGTCTAACCTCCTGTCTAACCTCCTCCACTCTATCATACAAACCCTCCAAAGTCAGCGGCACTGGCCGCGGCGGCCTGAAAGGATACTCCCGTGCTGGGAGCTGATGTCTCTGAAGTGGCACCTGGTACCGCTCCGGAATCGTGGTGGTCGCTGCCTCCTCGGCAGTCGGATCCAGAGACGGTGGTGCTGGCAGAATCTCTGTCCATGCTAGCGGCTCGATAAACGTGACGATCCTAGCTAGCTGTAAACTCCTCAACTCCACGAGAGATGGAGCGGGTCCCTCAGTCATCCTCTCTGCCGGAAACTCAGCAAACACACCCAAATTGGCTGCCAACATAGTGATATACGGCCCCCCATACAATCTAGCCGTACCACCCCCTTCTTCGGCCTCGCTAAGGACCATGCCAAAATACTAGCTAGGTTGGCCGGCCGCCTCTCAACCATGCACATCAAGCAAAACAAACTGTGCTGGTTCACCTTGTCTCCCTCGTGCTTTCCTATCAGAGTGGAACATAAAATCTTGTGCACGAACCTGTAAATCGGATCTCTAATGTCTGACGCCACCAAATTGCTAGAATATGGTGAAATAGCAATGGTGCGCCAGAAACGTGCCAAATCCTCCTTCACAACACATGCCTCTGCCGGATCTCTCACAACCTGCCTCAGTAAACCTCTAAATCCATCTGACCTAACCTCCTCAGCTGAATACAACCCTGTCGCCTCTGCAAACTGCATCAAACTCATGTTGTAAACCTGTTTGCCCAATGCAAACGACACTACATCTGGCTGATCGAACCCCCCTGGGTGCCTGTAAATGAACGTGGAGTGAAACTCCATAGTCAGCTCCAGATACTGAGGCATCTCACAATCCATCGCCCACCTAAACTTATCCCCTAGAAGCTCCTGAACTCTCTCGACCTGTCCCAACTTCCTAACCAACTCCCAGTCAATCCTTTTACTCTCTAACAACTTCACCTTCTTAATTGCCTCGAATTTCATAAACTCATATGACCCCACCATAAAACGCAACAACGGGCTCTCAACCAGCCTCTCACTCTGCCCGTGTGGGGTCCCAGCATCCCTGTATCTAATCTCTCGAAGCACCGGAGTATCCGGCTGCTCCTGTGCAGCTGCCTGGGCACGAGTAGTGCGCCTCTTGCGCTTGACACCCGAAGATGATCCTTCACCTGACATCCTGTTCACAATAGATCAAATAAACATGCAAAACAGGTGAACCGTTAGTAATCACAAGCTATTTTTGGTATTTTTGAATTTTTTGATTTTTTTTGGAATTTTTCTGTTTTTTTCTTTTTTTTTATATATATAATAAAATAATATTATAATAATGTACATTCGGACGACGGCCGTATAGCATTTCATTCGCGGCCGTTGTTCGATATAAGTGCATATCACAAAACAACCCGAAACTAGGCCAACCTCGCCCGAATGGAGATTGAGTACGGGCGACGTGGCCTAAAATCGAGTGATGCAATCGTACGCGCACGACACGACACTAACAAGACGCAACTATAACCCGAAACACACTAACGGACCCTAAAAGACGCAACACTAGACGCTACGACACTTTATGACTCATTTTACAAAAATTTAGAACCTTTACCCCCTCCCGGCACCTTGCTCGCCCTCGAGCAATCCTAAGTGCCGAGATATCAAAATAGCCCAAGTGCGGAAGCAACGGAAACGAGGCGCGTTATGTTTGTGAAAAATGTAGCTTTTATGTGAAAAACGCGCCACGCCTCCCCACACTTATCCTAAACAGAGTATCCGCGCCAAACAATATGATTACAAAATTCGCGGACAAAACCACCCCCCCCTTGATTTCTCTATGTCACATCCCGTTCGCACACCTCTCAATGCCAATCAACCAATACAGACAAACCAACCCGAACCGCCCGCACCCTGGCAAATATTCAACAACGCAGAAAGTATAGACTCAACGTAACCACCTGCGGACTATGTGACCTGAACATACCGACACAAACGGACCCGAGACCTAATTACTTATGAGACCGATGAAACGACACTCACACAAGACTGGACCCAAACTTCGAACCTACTGACCCGACACCTAAACTAAACTGACTCGACTCAAAACATTAAACTTACTACTGACCCGACTCAAGACATTAGCCAAAACACTGACTCGACACATAAGCATAGGGCAGAACTCATACCTTTTAGCCGACGACTCAGAAATCACCTATTGTTGGTGCTATTGGTGGCTCAGTAGCGGTGGCAGGTGGTGAAGGTGGTATGAGTGAGGGTGAAAGGGGTGGAAGTCGGTGGTGCAGTGGTGGTCTCAGGGGTGGAAGTGACAGGTGGTGTTGCACGGCGGTGATGAGGGTGGTGAAGAGGGTGGTTAGTGTGGTGGAAACCGGTGATGAAGGTGGTGGTTGTGGGGTGGACATCGCCGGAGAAGGTGGTGGTTGTGGGGTGGAAATCGCCGGAGGAGATGGAAGAATATGGTTAGGGTTTCAAATGAACAGCATTTGGGGGTTTTGAAGGGACACCGACTGTGACTGTTACGCGACCCGCATGAAGTGTGAAGCCAATATGAAGCGGGTCGCTTCAACTTTATTATTTTTTTAAAACCTTTTAACAACCAAGCGACCCGCGTGAAAGGTAATGGTAAGTGAAGGCGGGTCGCGAGTGTTTGATTATTTTTCAACTCTTTTTAAGTCCAGGCGGGTCGCGTGAACTAGGGAAGAACCCTACGCGGGCCGCATGGACAGTGCAGAACTGCTGTTTGGTGAACAGCAGCAGCATGTCTCAGCCAAATTTTGTTTTCCTTAATTCCCATTTTACCCCCTGCATTTATTCCCGAGTTTTTAGCGTTAAACGTACCTGCGCCACTGTTGGTTGATCGATTTCGGCTCCGTAAAGGCGATGAGTCCTGCAACAATACTCACGACACACACACCAGGCAAAGACACACAAAACGACACAAATGACACAAAAACTCACAAAACTAAACTAAAGACTCGACACGAACGATGACGCAACAAATACAAACTCTACACTTGAGTTTTCACTCAAGAACCTACGGGGTGGTGCTAGGCGGGTCCGAAAGAGGAACGGTTTCCTCTTCGGTGGTATCGATGGGACCTCCTATGTAGTGCTTCAACCTATGCCCGTTTACCTTCCATGCATGTGAACTTTCCTCATCAAACAACTCGACGGTACCGTACGGGAAAACCTCCTTCACGACGTACGGTCCGGACCACCTTGATTTCAACTTCCCGGCGATCAATTTCAACCTCGAGTTGAATAATAGCACCCGATCGCCCACTTTAAACTCCTTCAACCTTCGCAACTTCCTATCATGCAACGCCTTCGACTTCTCCTTGATACTCCAAGAACGATCATACGCGGCGTCCCGAAGCGCCTCTAACTCATGGATTTGAAAAAATCGTCTCCTAGCGGCCTCGGTCAAATCTAAATTCACTGTTTTGAGCGCCCAAAGAGCCCGATGCTGTAACTCGACCGGTAAGTGGCACGCTTTCCCGTAGACGACCATAAACGGTGTCGTACCTAATGGCGTCTTGTAGGCGGTTCGGAAAGCCCACAACGCATCGTCCAACTTGTCGGACCAATCTTGCCTACTCTTCCCTACCGTCTTCTCCAAAATCCGCTTCACTCCTCGATTCGCGTTCTCCACTTGACTGCTCGTTTGTGGATGATACGCGGTGGACAAGCGGTGCGTAACTCCATATCTCTCCAACGCCTTCTCCATAACCGCATTGCAAAAATGCGTGCCTCGATCACTAATAATGGCTCTAGGCGTACCAAATCGCGTAAACAACTTCTTCAAGAACCTCACCACCACTCGTGCATCATTCGTAGGCGAAGCTTGAGCTTCCACCCACTTCGAAACGTAGTCAATCGCAACGAGGATGTACCGATTTCCACTCGAAGATGGAAATGGTCCCATGAAATCGATGCCCCAAACGTCAAAGACTTCCAACACTTGAATGGGATTCTGGGGCATCTCATCCTTGGATGAGATGTTGTCGGTCCGCTGGCACCGGTCACACTTCCTAACAAACTCGGCCGCATCATCTACCACCGTCGGCCAATAGAAACCACAATCAAACACCTTCTGTGCGGTCACATGCGCACCATGGTGTCCTCCAGTCAAACCCTCATGCACGTGCCTCAGGATCCCCGCACCTTCTTCTCTACTAACACACCTCCTCAAGACTCGATCACCGCCTATCCTGAAGAGATAAGGATCGTCCCAAATGTACTTCCTAGCGTCCCTCGTCAACTTGCGCTTCTCCTGCAAACTCAAACTCTCCATCACAAACCCGTCAGCCAAATAATTGGCTATGTCGCTAAACCACGGGAGGTCTACGGCTCCTGCCGTGACAGCATCAATAGACTCGTGAGGGAATCTGTCTCCTATCGCCTCCTCACGAATCTCCTCACGCTTCGGATCCTCTAGGCGAGACAAGTGGTCCGCCGCCACATTTTCTGCCCCCTTCTTATCCTTAATTTCAATGTCGAACTCGGAAAGAAGCAGAATCCATCGTATAAGACGCGGCTTCGCGTCCTTCTTCTGAAACAAGTGGCGGAGAGCAGAATGATCGGTGAACACTACGGTTTTCGAAAGAACGAGATATGATCGGAATTTATCGAACGCGAACACCACCGCCAACAACTCCTTCTCCGTGGTGGTGTAATTCTCCTGGGCATCATTCAGCGTTTTACTTGCGTAGTAAATCGGGTGAAAATGCTTCTCCCGTCTCTGCCCTAACACCGCACCAACTGCGTAGTCACTCGCATCGCACATCAGCTCGAATGGTAAGCTCCAATCAGGCGATACGAGGATCGGTGCACTCACTAACCTCTCCTTCAGAAACTCAAACGCTCGAAGGCACTCCTCGTCAAAGACGAAAGGAACGTCCTTCTCCAATAGTCGTGTCATGGGGCGAGTGATTTTGGAAAAATCCCTAATAAAGCGCCTATAAAACCCCGCATGACCGAGAAAACTACGAACCGACTTCACACTAGTCGGTGGAGGAAGCTGGCTAATCGTATCTATCTTCGCTCTATCAACCTCAATACCTGCTCGCGAAATCTTGTGCCCTAGCACAATCCCCTCAGTCACCATGAAGTGACACTTCTCCCAGTTCAGCATCAACTTCGTCTCCACACATCTCTTCAGCATCCTCTCAAGATTCGCTAGACACTGATCGAAAGAATTACCGTACACTGAGAAATCATCCATAAACACCTCCATCGAACTCTCGACCATATCCTGAAAGATCGCGATCATACAACGCTGAAATGTAGCAGGAGCGTTACATAATCCAAACGGCATGCGTCGGTACGCGTATGTGCCATATGGACATGTAAAAGTGGTTTTCTCCTGATCCTCTGGTGCAATAGGAATCTGGAAATAACCCGAAAACCCGTCGAGAAAGCAATAGAACTGCTGACCCGCGAGACGCTCAAGCATCTGATCAATGAATGGGAGCGGAAAATGATCTTTACGAGTGGCGTCATTTAACTTTCGATAGTCAATGCACACACGCCAACCCGTAACAGTGCGAGACGGAATAAGCTCATTTTTCGAATTCAGAACAACCGTCATCCCCCCTTTCTTCGGGACAACCTGCGTAGGACTCACCCAAGCTGAATCAGAAATGGGGTATATCAACCCAGACGCTAACAACTTCATCACCTCCTTCTTCACTACCTCCTGCATATTCGGATTTAACCGACGCTGTGGCTGCACTACAGGCTTGAAAACGTCCTCCATCAGAATGCGATGCGTGCAAAAGGTAGGGCTGATGCCCTTGATATCGGATAGCCTCCATGCAAACGCATCACTGTGCTCTCTAAGCACCTCAATCAACCTCGACTTCTCCTCCTCTGTCAACTTCGACGAAATGATGACAGGCATATCCGGCTTCTCTCCTAAGAACGCGTACTCGAGATGGGATGGAAGAACCTTAAGTTCTAAGGGCGGTGGAATCTCTACCGGAGTACTCTCATCACTAATCGCATCTAGCCCTAATGGCTCAGCACTAACCTCATCGCTTTCATCTAAACACTCCTCCTCTACCTCGTCTACCTCATCCTCAGAATGCTCGTCAACAACTCCCTCACCTACCAGATCGGCTCCACTAATGTACTCGAAGCACGTGTCGACACAAGACATGAATGAATTAAGAAAATAGACGGAATGACACGGCCCACTAACATCATCTCCACAACTAGGATGCTGCATCGCTCTATCGATCTCAAATGTGACAACCTCGTCACCCGCACGAAGAGAAATCTTACCGTCAAAGACGTCAATGATCGCCTTTGCGGTTCGAAGGAATGGACGGCCAAGAATAATAGGAACTCTCTCATCGGCCTCCATATCAAGCACAACGAAGTCTACTGGGAACAAAAACCTATCGACCTTCACCAATAAATTCTCTACTACCCCACGAGGATACTTGACTGATCGGTCAGCCAAGGACAATGACATGCGCGTGGGTGTAAGCTCTCCTAGACCAAGACGCTCATACAACGAGAATGGCATCAAATTGATGCTGGCCCCTAAATCGGCTAAGGCGTGAGAAGGGGTAGCAGCTCCCCCAAAGAAACATGGAATCGTGAATGTGCCAGGGTCGGTCAACTTCTCTGGTAGCTTATTCAAGACTACCGCGGAACAACCCCCTGTCAATGGAATATTCGAAAGCTCACCGATTCTCTCCTTACGCTTCAAAAGATCCTTGAGAAATTTCGCATACTTAGGCATAGCCTGAAGTGCCTCGATGAACGGAAGATTGATCTTCAACTGAGTAAACATCTCAAGGAATTTCCCGTATTCCTGAGCATATTTCTGCTGCCTGGAACGGGCGGGAAATGGAAGGCGAGAATGATCAATAACTGGTGCCGGCCGACCTCTCGTCGGCTGCCTCTCCACTCTCTGCTCTACTGGCGACTCCTCGGCGTGTGCTGTACTTGCTGGGGCTAGCCTCGTGTGCACCTTGCCTGGAGCCTCCATCTCGATCTCCTCATCAACCTCCTCCTCTACTTCTTCAACCTCTCTCTCTCTCACTACCTCTCCCAAACTCCTCCCACTACGGGTCGTAATCGCCTTCGCTGACTGATTCGCGGGATTCGGGAAAGTGTTTCCCGAAAACTGACCCGGTGGGTGCTCCTGTAACTGCTGAGCAATTCCGCCTACTGTCCTCTGAAGATCGAGGAGGGCGGCCTGCTGATTCTTGAACTGAAGGTCGTTATTCTTGTTAATCTGCTCCTGATTTTTCATGAATGCATCGCTCCGCGTCATCATCTGAGCAAACATCTCCTCTAACCTACTCGTGCTAACCTCAGGAGCTTTCCCACCACCTTGACTCTCCTGAGGTGGTCCCCTACTCGAAAACTGACCACTAGACCCCGACCCACTAAACTGACCTGAACTAGACTGCGTGTAAATACCGGGCCCTCTACTCTGATACTGACCAGATGAAAATCCAGGAGGATTTCCAGACGAACGATACCCACTCGAATTACCACTACCGCGCCAATTGGAACTAGAATTATTGAATGGATTCGTGGGACCCCTAGGCTGACCGGCTATATACTCTACCTGCTCAAGAGTGAGCGTGGGGCAATCTATGGTATCGTGCCCTCCTCGACAAACTTCACACCTATCGACTTTCTTCTTTATCTCACTCAACTCCTGCCTCATCTCCTGCCTAATCTCCTCTTTCGCTCTCTCGACTGCAGCAGCTACCGATGAATCCAAGCTAACTTGGTTTACCCCTCGACCGGCCGAGGTGGTACGCACAGGAATGGAAGTCCTGCTGGTAGCGCTGTAGTCCATATCGGAGTGGGCAAAACTCTCAAATAAATCATTGCACTCCGCCACTGTCTTCTTTCCCATAAGCTGACCTCCTGCTGAGGTGTCGAAACGAGCCCTAATCTCTGGAGTAAGTCCATTGTAGAACTTCTCTACTAACGCCCAGTCAGATAGACCATGCTGAGAACAACAGGTAATCAGGGTCTGAAAACGCTCCCAAGCTAAGTGATAAGGCTCATCTGGCTCCATACGAAATGAGTGGATCTGGTCACGAAGGCGAGATGCCTTGGCTGGCGGAAAATATTTGGCTAAGAATGCATCGCGAAGGCCTGCCCAAGTACGGAAAGTGCCAGCAGGCTGGGAATCGAACCAGACGGCTGCGCGTCCAGCAAGTGAGAACGGAAAAACCTGAAGACACCTAGCATCAAGATTGACACCCTCAATGGAGAAGGTGCTGCAGAGGCGAGTGATGCGATTGATATGGGCGGGTGCATCCTCGTCGTCACGACCATGGAACTGGCAGGAATTGGTGATGGCGGTCATAATGTAGGATGGTATCTGCCACGACCGATCGTTCGGGATCTCAGGAAGGGTGATGGGGGAATTACCACCGGCGAAGCCGGTGGTAGCCTGGTCGTAAACTGTCCTACGGGCCATGTGAGCTACGGGTGGTGGACTAGGTGGGCGGGTGGGTGGTGGGGAATTGTGGGGTGAAGATTTTGGTGTAAGATCGAAAACTGGGGTGGACTGAGAAAATGAGGTAGAGCTAGAAGCACGTACCTCAGACGTAGATGACGAGAAGGAAGACCTGAGTGCAAGCGGCAACGGCGGCGGTCCCTGCGAGCGCGTATGGGGCATCCACTGCAAAAACCGAAAACAAACAAGTAAGAAGACTCTACTAAACGACTCGACTAACTATAAAAAGACACTAAAATACTTAGACACCTACGACTCAAACAAAGAAACAAAATAGCACGTAATATGTCAAGTAAATCCAAACAAAGTAATCAGCGCAATCGCCAAGAGTCCCCGGCAACGGCGCCAAAAACTTGATGTGCTGAAAATGGGTCAAATAAAACTAACTAAATTACCCTATTTCTAGACTCTCTAAGCTTTAAATTTATAAAACTAAGACTCGACCTAAACCCTAAAAACACGCAACCGGCAAGTGAACCGATCGACGTAGTAAAGCTAAAGTAAGTCCGAGTGTCGAACCCACGAGACTCTACTGACTACGCTACGACTCTATCTAGACTCAAACTGACACGACATACTAAATTGTTTATTAATTTGGGGGGGTTTCTAAAAATCCTAAATAGAATAATAAAATAATACTAGAAAGCTAGACACGAACTAAAACGAAGGGTCTGATCAGTGAGAATGAAGACTACCTAGGCTAGACGCAGGCTAAACTCAGAATGGATTCCTAAATGATAATGATGTGGTGTGGAACCGGGATCTTAAAATCCTCACCTCTAAGGAAATCTAAGGACCCCTAATCCCTCTCAAGAGCACACTAAGATTCCCTAGAGGTTGTTAAATTACCGGTTTTCTAGATTTCTTGTCCGTCCTCTAGTTTCTTGAAAGTGCTTATGCAAGACGCTCTACTTTGCCGCGCGAACGTCTAAAGCAACTATGGGTTTAATCTTGGCTTGATAGACAATGGGTGGTTAATTCCTTTTAACTACTCCTAGACCTACCAATATCCTCGAGCCTTTCCGCGACGAGTCTAGCAGCACACTTGATTTTAATTAATTACCGAATATTGTTCCTAAGGTTACTAGTGCACTTTTCACCCTAAAGAATTAATGACCTATTATGTGATATAGACACTCACCTAAGTCAAAAACCCTAATTCAACTCTATCCCGTGATAAAGACCGTCACCAAGAATTGAATGGAACAAATAAACGATAAATAAGAAATCACAAGCATACAAACGCACCAAGACAAACTATCATAGTGTTTACAATACAAGAAAAATCACAACCACATCAATAATCATATAAAAATCCAAACTTTGTCATGCCATAGTCATCACCTAGGTAGTTTATGGTTTTTAGCCGGCAAACATCATCAAAAACAAGATCAAAAACATAGTATCAACTGAATTCATGGGTAACTAAGTCTAAACAAACAAAGAATGAAAGAAATAGGTATGTAGAACCCGAATCTTCACTCCCGAGTGCTCAAGAATGCTATCCCGATGATTCCACGCTTCCAATATGCTTCCAACACGATCACAGCCTTCAATCAGCAGCCAAAATCGCCCTTAAGTTGCCCTAGTTCGTCAAAAATTCGGCTGTGTACGCGTATATCTTCATATATAGCCACAAACCTTAACTTGCCATGCAATCCTCGTAATTCTGCCGACACAGTCTCTTTAGGCGGCCCGCGTGAAGTACTGGCTTGATCTTACGCGGGTCGCCTAGGGTTTAAACTTTCTGATTCGCTTTACAAATCTCTCGCGGCCCGCCTAGTGTTTCTGTCTAAGTTAACGCGGGGCGCGAGAGTGTGTTGTTCCTTTGATTTCTCCTTTAAGTCAATGCGGGGCGCGTGACATTGACTGTTAAGTCAACGCGGCCCGCCTGGGAGCTTCAGAACTGCAAATTTTCTTCGTTTCAGCTCCCGACTTCCTCGGTTTCCGTGCCAGCCTTCCGCCATTCCAGATTTCTGCTCGTTTTCGCTCCTTTTGGCTGTAAAGACCTGGAAACACAAATAAATCAATAGTATGTACATTCTAAACTAAATCGACACTAAAACTAACTAACTAACGACTAAAACCGACGCGAATACCGATGTATTTTGCAATACATCAGTAAGCAAGCACAGTAATTAAGCATTAAGTAAATATTAATTAATTCGTACGGATACCTGATTTGGTGAGGGTTGTCACATTCTCCCTCGTTAGAAAAATTTCGTCCCGAAATTTTAGGCTCTGCTTCTAGTTGCAGGGCTCTTGGGAAATAAGTGGGGGTATTTCTCTTTCATTCGGTCCTCACGCTCCCAGGTATATTCTGGACCGTGTCTTGCATTCCAACGAACCTTGACGAGTTTGACACTGCTCCTGCGGGTTTTGTTTATCTTCCAATCTGTAACCTCAACCGGTTCTTCGACAAAATGGAGCGTGTCGTCAATGTGAATCTCGTCTGCGGGAATGACAACAGTATCTTGCGTTGGACCCTTTTTCAGATTTGATACATGAAATGTATCGTGAACACCATTCAGCTCGGCAGGTAAATCCAATATACCGCGGATTCAACTTTCCACGCTTCCCGAAGCGTGCCACACCCTTCCAGGGTGATACCTTTAATAATACCATATCACCTACCTCAAACTCTAGAGGTTTTCGTCTTCGGTCCGCGTAGCATTTTTGTCGATCGCGAGCCGCCTTGATGCGATCTCGGATCTGTGCAATCTTATCTGTGGTTTCCTGGACCACTTCAGGACCAACCAATTGTCTATCACCGGCATCAGACTAACAGAGCGGTGACCTGCACTTGCGTCCGTACAGAGCTTCAAATGGTGCGGCACCAATACTGGTGTGGTAGCTGTTGTTGTATGAAAACTCGACCAATGGTAAATGTTTATCCCAGCTACCACCCAAATCCATAACACATGCTCCCAGCATATCTCCCAAAGTCTGTATCATCCGTTCGCTTTGTCCATCGGTCTGTGGGTGAAATGCAGTGCTCAGATTTAATTCTGAACCAAAAGCTTCTTGGAAGGACTGCCAAATCCTTGACACAAACCTTCCGTCTCTATCAGAGATAATCAAGAGAGGCACTCCATGACGTGTAACGATTTCTCTCATGTAGATTTCAGCCAACTTGCTCGTGTTATCTTTCTCTCTGATGGGTAAGAAGTGCGCAGATTTCGTTAATCGGTCCACTATTACCCAAATAGTGTCATGACCTCTTGGCGTTCTCGGCAACTTCGTTATAAAATCCATGGAAATTTGTTCCCATTTCCACTTGGGAATCTCAGGTTGTTGCAGAAGTCCTGAAGGCTTCTGGTATTCCGCTTTTACTTTGGCGCACGTCAAACACTTACTAACGTAAACAGCGACATCGCCTTTCATCCTAGGCCACCAATAATAATCTTTAAGATCTTGGTACATCTTATCCGCTCCTGGATGGATAGAGTACCGCGATTCGTGTGCTTCATCAAAAATAACCCTTCTCAAACCACCAAACAGAGGAACCCAAATCCTTTTCATGAAGCATAACGTTCCTTCCTCGTTTGGTATTAACTGCTTCTCCATCCCACGGAGATATTCTTCTTCAATGTTTCTTTCCTTAAGTGCTTCTTTCTGCGCGACACGAATGCGCAGAGAAAGATCTGTCTGAATAATCATCTCCAAAGCCCTAACCCTTATGGGCTTGATCCTCTCTTTTCGACTTAGGGCATCGGCGACCACATTCGCCTTCCCTGGATGGTACTTGATCTCGCATTCGTAATCGTTCAACAACTCGACCCAACGTCTTTGTCTCATATTCAGCTCTTTCTAGTCGAATATGTGTTGCAGGCTCTTATGATCCGTGAAGATCGTACATTTCGTACCATATAGATAATGTCTCCAGATCTTCAATGCAAATATCACTGCGCCTAGTTCCAAGTCATGCGTGGTATAGTTCTTTTCATGAACCTTCAATTGGCGCGATGCGTAAGCTATAACCTTCTGAGCTGCAAAGCTCGTACACGCCTGGATGTGCAGGAAGTTCAGACTGGATAGTGAGCTGCAAAGCTCGTACACGCCTAGGTAAAGTATCTTTCCGGCTGAGAGCGTCAGCCACAACATTGGCTTTGCCTGGATGGTACTTGATGGCGCATTCATAATCATTAAGTAGCTCGACCCATCGTCGTTGACGCATGTTCAATTCCTTCTGCTTGAAGATATGCTCGAGACTCCTATGATCGGTGTAGATCGTGCACTTGGTACCGTACAGGTAGTGTCGCCATATCTTAAGTGCAAAAACAACAGCTCCCAGCTCTAAATCGTGCGTCGTGTAGTTCCGTTCATGAACTTTGAGTTGACGAGAAGCTTAGGCAATAACTTTATCCCGTTGCATCAATACACAACCAAGCCCCTGTATAGATGCGTCACAATAAACCACAAAATCATCCGTGCCATCTGGTAACGAAAGGATAGGTGCACTGCAAAGTCTATCTTTCAGGTACTGAAAAGCGGTTTCCTGGGAATCACCCCAACGATAGGTGACACCCTTCTGTGTCAGTACAGTAAGCGGCTGTGCAATCTTGGAGAAGTCTTTAATGAATCGTCTGTAATAACCCGCCAAACCCAAGAATTGGCGAATTTCCGTTGGTGTACGCGGTGCAGGCCAGTTCCTGGTCGAATCTACCTTGGATGGATCGACATGAATCCCATCCCTGTTCACCACATGGCCTAAGAAGTGGACTTCACGAAGCCAGAAGTCGCATTTTGAAAACTTGGCGTACAGTTGTTCTGTTCGAAGAAGTTCCAAGATAAGACGTAGGTGCTGCTCGTGTTCCTCCTGACTCTTGGAGTAAATCAGAATGTCGTCGATGATGACAATGACGAACTTGTCAAGATAGGGTTTGCACACCCTGTTCATAAGATCCATGAAGACTGCAGGCGCGTTCGTAAGCCCGAATGGCATGACTATAAACTCGTAGTGACCGTAGCGAGTTCTGAATGCGGTTTTGGAGACGTCCTCCTCGCGGACTCTCAGCTGATGATACCCTGACCTTAGATCAATCTTGGAATAGTAACTCGACCCTTGCAACTGGTCGAATAAGTCGTCAATACGTGGAAGAGGATAGCGGTTCTTCACAGTGACCTTGTTCAGCTCACGGTAGTCAATGCACATCCTGAAAGTGCCATCCTTCTTTTTCACGAATAATACTGGAGCTCCCCAAGGTGAAGAGCTTGGACGAATGAAGCCCTTATCCAAGAGGTCTTGTAGTTGCTTTGAAAGTTCTTCCAGTTCAGTTGGAGCTAAACAATACGGTGCACGAGCTATAGGTGCTGCTCCTGGAGCTAGCTCGACTTGAAACTCGACTTGACGATGAGGCGGTAGACCTGGTAAATCTTCAGGAAACACCTGAGGAAAGTCGCGTACAACTGGATGGTCTTCCAACTTCTTTTCTTTCGTTGATGCGTCAGTAACGAGAGCCAAAATTGCGGTGTGACCCTTCCGCACACATTTCTGAGCCTCCATGAAAGAGGTGATGCCAACCACAGCACCACTCTTGTCGCCTTGACTTCGAGAGGTTCTTGGCCAGACCGAGAAATGCGAACAATCTTTTCTTTGCATAGGATTTCTGCTTGCTGTTGTTGCTGGCGATTCTGATTTGTAGGCCGTGGGCTCCTGAATCCTTAGCTTCATGGCCCATCTTGAGACACCTCTGGCAACGTCCCTCGTTGCACTAACCACCGTGGTGTCTGTTGCATTAGTTACACATTGGGTGAATTCCCCGATATCCACACTGCCCCTGACCACCAGAAGTTGGCTGACTCGGCTCTGGTGATCACTATTCTTGCGCTGCTGCTGTGCTTGAGACTGAACGGTAGCGGAACCCTTGCTGGAATACCCATCCCATTTCCGCTTGTTGTCACTAGAAGTAGCGGGAGTAGCAGAAGTGATAGCGGTAGTAATAGCGCTGATACAACTAGGCAGCCTATTCTGTTCCACTGCCTGATCCGTGAGGCGATGAGCAAGACGCTGAATGTCTTGGTTATTGTCGAGGTTAGCCGATGCAGCATGGCTCTGAATCTCTGAGGCTAGACCCTTGAGGTACAATTCGATACGCTTGCTTGGAGGGTCCACCATGGCTGGACACAGGATGGCCAGTTCGTTCGACCGTTTCGTATGAGCTTCAATTTCTGACCCCGTCATTTTCAAATGGTAAAGCTCCACTTCCAACTTGTGGATGTCATCACGCGTGCAGTATTCCCTTTTAATGTGTTCTTTGAATTCGTTCCAGGGGTGGCGTTAGCAGCTGCCAACCCTAGTATCTGTACCTGCGTGTTCCACCAGGTTAGCGCGATTCCTTCCAAAGTACCAGTGGCGGACTTGACCCTGCGAGCCTCAGGGCATTCACACATCTCGAATACTGACTCGAGCTTCCCAAACCAATGGAGTAGTCCCACTGCTCCTTCTGTTCCACTGAATGTGCTTGGACGACAGTCCATGAAGTGCTTGAATGTGCAGACAGGTTGCTGTGCGTTCTGACCCGTTGCGCGAGAAAGATAGGTCAAGGTTAAGCGCGAGAGTTGGGTCACGAGAGTAGAATCTAACATCCTAGGATAGGTTTGGAATAGCAGGTTATACCTCCTGCTTGTGCGGCTGCAAGCGCCGCAGCAACTTGTTCGTTAATGAGAGCCGTCAACCGGGCTTGAGTCATGTTAAGGCGTCCGGCCATTGATCTTTACATCAAAGGCAACATAGGTGAGAGAGGTTCGCGAGTAGTGCGATGACAGAAGAGTGTAAGCACATAGGTGTTCTCAAGCAATAATAAGTAGTGAGCAAAATAATGTAAACATACTACGAGCAAAGTTCTATGCAATACTAGCATGTAGGCAATAAACATAAACCTTATTACCTAGGATGTTGAGTCTTGCACGTGGAGCGAAGCGTCGTTGTGGATCGTTGAGAGCACTGTTCTGGTTATAGTCTGGTTTTAATAAAACGTTTTCCCATATTAAAACCTAGTTCTCTATAACCAATGGCTCTGATACCAATCTGTCACACCCCCAAAATCCACCTGCGGAGTATCACCGCTTGGGAGCGTGACTGACCAGGATCAAGCCACCAATCATATATAACAATACATATAGTAAAAGTAATTGCCATTAAACCAAACCAAATCCATATGAAAGGTGTTCCAAAACATAAGTAAGTTATCATTGTTTAGCGGAAGCGTATAATCAAAACCCAACATAATTAAGTACGTAATGTCATAAGTGTTTAATAAGATAATCACGATCCATGCCCACAACGACCAGCTCCTCCCTGTGCAAGCTCCATGTATCTAACGACCTGCAAGGCATGTAACAGAGGATCAACAACTAGTTGAGCGAGTTCACAGAAAGTAAATGCGTAATAGTAAGTTCGTTTGTAACATGTGGCTCTACTGGGCCGATAGTACGTTCTATTGGTGGGGGCTTCCCATGTTGTATAACCACTAGACTATTCGTAATCATAAGTGTTCTTCACAACCGAGAACAGTAGTACGTAAAAGCTTTACGTAGGTTTACGTAAGTATCCTTCACAACCGAGGATAGTAGTAAGTATAAATACACGTAGGTTTTACGTGAGTATCCTTCACAACCGAGGATAGTAGTAAGTATAAGTATACGTAGATTTTACGTAGGGGTCCTGCACAACCGAGGACAGTAAGAAGCATATGCATATGTGGGCTTTACGCATGTGTCCTGCACAACCGAGGACAGTAAGTAGTATAAGCACACGTAGGGTTACGTATGTGTCCTGCACAACCGAGGACAGTAAGTAGTATAAGCATACGTAGGGTTACGTATGTGTCCTGCACAACCGAGGACGCTGGTATGGTAGTCTAGTGGTAGTGTCAGTATGAATCTATTCAACCTTATTCCTTCAACCCCATTCCCAACCCTGGGAATCCCATGCCTTAGTAAGAGTGTGAACTCACCTTGGTTTGCTCGGTATGCTAGGTTATGCACTCACAAGAAATCAGTCAAATCCTATTGTATGCACGTATAATAAATCAGTTCAAGTTTGTAAAGTTTCACGTGCAATTAATACCATAGAGTATGTTTGACAATCGATATCATGCATCATACGTCAGTTAATCACATTAATACGATCCCTGTTTCTCATCAAGGCTTTCTCAATTTCGTCTAACAATAACATCCGCGCGTAGCTGGATTAATGCACTTTGCATAGTTCACATGCGCATCAGAGTTAATCAGGACCGTATTACAGTTAATTCACGCAACGTGGTTATCATACGGAGTTAACCATATTTAACATACATAGCATATTTAACAGCGTTAGTGGCTTAGCAAAGTAATCTTCATATCTTAACAGATTCAACATCTTATAACATACACTCATAGCTTCATAATAACATCACACAAAGTCAGATCGGATCATGAGTCCCTAGGCCAAAAGTCGGACCACGGGGGTGTTTAAAGCTCGGACATAACATGGGAGGGGTGGGGGTTTAAAAGTCGGACCAAATGGCAGGTAGTTAAAAGTCGGACAAAGAGGTTGTGGTGTTTAAAACTCGGACCCCCCCCCATCCCCTTGTCAAAACTCGGACAAGGTTGGAAGCCCAAAAAATTCGGACAACTCAATCCCCCATTTGCAAAAAGTCGGACCCCTTAGTTTATACACCAAACTCGGACCATCTCCCTTGATTGAAGATCGGACCATTGCATTTCTTTCCTAAAACTCGGACATCACAACACTAAACAAACTTCGGACCCCTTTGCTTAAAGAAAGTCGGATAAGGCTTTAGTATCAAAACTCAGACTCCAAGTCCTCACAACTCAGACCTAAGGAAACAATACATGAAACTCGGACTTCTCATATCATCATATGATATTCGGACTATGATTCATCATTCAAAACTCAAACCCTAGTCACGTACAGAAGCATAGAATGAACATTTTAACAGTTACGTTTCAATATTACGATCAAAACCCTACTTCATGCTTTGCATAGCAATAATCAATTTAATCAATCATTCTACCATTCTCGTATCTTACATCAGGCAATGATTACACAACAATCAACATCAATTCACAATAATCAGAATCAAACCAATTAACACAGAATATCATATGAAGAACTAGGGTTTACATGCATTAATCAATCAACAATTAACAACCAACAATGCTTAAACAATTACCTTGATTGATTCTAAATGAATTGAAAGATCAAGCTTGATGCCCAAAAGACTTGTGAAGCCAAGAATGATGAGAAGATGGTTGTAGAGAGGATTAGAGAAGGTGAAAGTACGTGTTTTGATTCTTTGTGAATGATTAGTGAAAGGAATTAGGGTTAAGAATGATTAGAGTTTCACTATTAGCACTAAACACCCTTAAATATTATCTACTACAGTTTCATCACCACATTCCATTATTTGTCAAATCTATCACTAGTAACACATAACCATGCACAATCGCAATATACTTTATTCAATCACAACGTTACAGTTTCATGGCAAACTAATTGTGCAAGTAAACGATTAAACAAACAATGAACGTGCAATAAATGTGAAAATGGAATCTTGGAAATTCGAGTTGTCACATATCTAATTTACTAGCGGCTAACCCAAGCATATTCTTAAATTCTAACGACACGAAGCTATAATCGGCACCAGTATCAAATAAAACGGATGCAAAGCGTTGGTTTATAGAGAACGTACCAGTAACAACATTGGGATCCTGGCGTGCTTCCCTCGCTTCGATGTTAAAGACTCTTCCCCGTGCTTGGTTCAGTTCCGGGCAGTTCCTCTTAATATGCCCAATGTCACCACAGTTAAAACAACCCATTCTTTGACCATTTCCTCCTCCATTCCCAGCTTGCACGTTGTTTTGATTTCGATTCACATTACCAGCTGGATTTGCATTGTTTCCTCGATTTGCATTTCCTCCATTGTTTCCTTGTGCACGATTTCCATTGCCTCCACGATTATTGTTCCTATTTCCAAAACCTCCTTGGCCTCCCCGGCCTGCACTAGCCCAACAATTATCCTTCAAATGACCAACTTTTCCACATGCTTCACATACTTTTGACCCACACCGGCCAGAATGGTGACGCTAGCAGGTGTTACACTTGGGGTGTGTGTGCCCATATAACCCTTTCCTTTCTTTCCAGCATCGGTTGCAGCTTGGACCGGTGTGCTTGACTCTCATTTCTTGCCAACACCGCTTGTTCCTTGTTTAAAGTTTGAGAACTTCCTCTTGTTCTCGCCAGATGACTCTACGTGAGTCTCCTTTTTCTTTGGCTCAACATCTGAAAACTTGTTTAGGCGGATAGCCTCCTCAGTAAGAGCTACGCTCAGATCGATTGCCTCGAAGATTGTCGCGGGCTTTGAAGTAGTGACCATACTCATGATCTGTGGAGCTAAACCCCAAATAAAGCGCTCGATTCGCTTGAATTCTGGTGTAACCATATAAGGTACCACATGAGATATGTCGTGGAATCTCTACACATATTCCGCGATTTTGGGACCTTCCATCTTGAGATGCCAGAACTCAGTCTCCAATTTTTGAATCTCCGCGCGTGAGCAATACTTTCTTCGCATAAGCTCTTTCAGCTCATTCCATGTCATCGCGTAAGCTGCAGCTTCACCAAGCATTTACATTTGTAAGTTCCACCAGGACAGGGCTCCGTCCAAAAACAGCCCAGAAATGTAAGTCACTTGTTGGTCTGGAGCGCACTTGCTAGTTCGAAGTACAGACTCAGTCTTTTCGGCCCATCTGACAAAAGCAACAGCACCTCCAGTGCCGTCGAAATTTACAGGCTTACAGTCAAGGAACTGCTTGTAAGTGCACCCTGCACATACGTTAGAATATACAAATGGTATTAGCGAACGCGCTATAAATATCCAATTGTATTGTAGTAGGTCTCAACGACTTAATCATTACCATGAGGTGGATTGTTATTGCCGTTGTTCTGGGAATTGCTTCCGCTGGTTCCTCCTTGTGAGGCTGCATACTGCGCTATGGCGGCATCAATGATTTGTTGAAGTTCCGCTTCGTTGGTAGGCATGCGTGCCTGGCGTCTTAGAGGCATCTTCTAAAAGATGTGTTCACGTAGGCCAGGCCATAATAAGTAAAGTATACGTATATAGCAACAACATCACACATAACATCTCATGTTATAAATAAATTAATCACATAACATCTCATGTTATAGAACATAAACAATCAATCAAACATCACATATGATGAGAATACTACGATTGCACAGTCATAAATCGAGACCACAATGTAAGGTTTACAAGTACACAACTGTATCATACAACATCCATGACTAAGGGCCACATCGCCCTAGTCCAAAACTATCAAATCAGTGTCAATAACAACCAATATACAAATTATCAAAAGTCAAAATCATCCAATATGCGGTCTCCAAAAGGCTGTAAAGTCTGCACAATCGCCGTCCTCTCATCAAAAGTCTACCCGAGTCGTACAAAATGGCCCTAAGCTGATGGCGGTGGAGGAGGGGGAAAATGAGAAAAGAGCAAACGTCGCATATGAAGCCAATCCTCCTCCATAGCGCGATGAGAGCGCAACAGATATACTATCTGCTGCTCCGGAGTCCAAAAACGAGCGGCAGAATCGGGAGATAACGGACGAGGAGGGTGCGATACTGCAGGTGGAGTCTGGCACTGGCACGGAAGTCGCTGAGCTCTCTCAAGCTCCTGTACGCGACGGGTCAGCGCCTCCTGCTGTATCATGAAAGACCTGAGAACATCCTCTGTAGAATACCCCATGTGATATGGGTGATACGGATCTGATGGTGGCATAATGGGTGGCGAAGTCCAGAGGAACAGCTCACTAGATGGAGCGAAGGATGGTATAGCAGATGGTGTAACAGGGGGAACAAAAGTAGGATGAGAAATCCGGGGTACAAACTGATCTCCTCCTGACATGAAAGGTATGTGACCGAATGGCTGACGAGACGAACCCTCCCCAGGACGTGGTGGAGGGATGTCCTGGAGAAATGTAACAGGAAGGTCTGCGCGGTGCGCATCTGTGACGTGTGTGGGAAACAAAGGTACATCAATGGGAACTGAAGCAGGTGCTGAAACAGGGGCTACAGGCGGTGTAACAGGTACCACGAAAGGTGGGAAATCATCATCATCGTCTATCCACCCATTATGGGTGTGCGCGTATCGTGGGTCAATATGGGTCGCAAAAGGTGCGTGGTCGAACATCACTGGCATGGGATCAGGATGTGGTGCGACAACAGGATCAGCAGGAATGTCAGCAACATGAGGAGCATCAACATGAGCATCAATAGCAACATGATCATCCACCAACTGTGGAACAACAACAGGATGATCATCAACAGGCAAATCATCAACCAAAGGAGCAACAGCAGGTGCATCGGCATGATCAGGGTCATGCTCTAACGCGGGGTCAGGAGCAACTATGGGCTCAGGGGCCACAGCAGGCTCCGGATCGACAAACTCTATCTCAAAATCAGCGGGGTCAGCAAACATAGGGTCGACAGGAACTATAGGATCCTCCAAAGGCTGGTCTAGATGGACGAACTCAATATCATGGTCTGGGTTAAAACCAGGTGGGAAAACAGGATCCGAATCATCATCAATATCATGACCGAACTCAAAGCTAGGAGCAGGTGCAGGTGCAGCGGATGATGCCATATCAGGGTCTGTGTCATGTGAATGGTGCTGCACTCCCTGCGCGTGTGAAGGTGCGGATGCCACAGACTCAAAGAAGTCTGGAACTGGCGAATGAATAGGAGCCTCCGTCGCAGGAGCATCAGCAAGAAGTAGAAGATCACCAGCAGCAATATGGGCCTCGCCCTCAGAGTCATCCTCGAGTGGGTCCTCCTCAAACAAGTCGACGTCGTCGTCAGCGACTACGTCAAGGGGCATATCAACAATAGGGTAAGCGGCAAGGGGCACAGGAGCAGGGATCACCGCGAGCGGCAAATCCCCAACAAGAGGGCCATCAGCGGGCTCTACTACGACATCGGGCAGCGCAAAGGGCTGGAAGTCGTCATCGTCCGTGCTGGTAGTATCTGAAGTATACACCTCGTGCTCTGATGAAACTATGTCGTCTGATACTATGGCCATGGGGTCTGTAGTGTCCGACCCTCCAGTACCAGATGAAGGCATGATGTCTGTAATCACAAGCACATATGCACAAATAATCAATAATGTAATCAAATAAGTGTGTTAGTCACCAATAAGCAAGCAAGTAATCCTCCTAGTCCCACTAGACTACCTCCCAGCCTCTCCGACTGAATCTCCTAGTCTCTCAGACTACCCCCTCAGTCTCCCCGACTGAATCTCCTAGTCTCTCAGACTAACTCCCTCAGTCTCCCCGACTGAATCCCTCAGTCTCCCCGACTGAACCATAAATTTTAAGAAGGAAAAGTGCTCAACTTTTGTTTATAAAAATGTTTTGTATCCTGGATCTGGACGTAATGTATGCAATGTAAAAATGTTTTGTGAGAGCCCTAGTGATCATAGTCTAGACTCGAGAAGGAATCCTAGTTCACTATGATCAAGGCTCTGATACCAAGCTGTCACACCCTGGCTTTGCAGAAGCGTGGGTTTATTTGGTGTGACTTCTTAATACCATAGCTTAATCACAACAAAGCTATATGAAAGTAAAACCATGCAGATCATCCGTTGATTCAAGTTTTAAAATAAAAGTACCACAACATTGTTTTAAGACGTTGACACATGCAACGGAAATACAACATAACAAAACATAAACATTGTTCATACGACGTAACCACAAACATGAAACAGACGCAGTTTAAGAACTGTTACTCGTCCAGGTAAAAGCCACAATCCCTAAACTTGGATGATCCCATAACTCTTACGCTGCGTGAAAACGTAGCATACCGTGCCAGATCCTTAATTCCCTGAAATACATGTAAGTTAGAAAAATCAACAAAAATGTTGAGCGAGTTCATGTGTAGTGAGTATATAAAACCTTTGTAAGTATAAAAATCCCTGGTATGTAGCAAATAAGGAAATGAAGAGATCACCAATGGTTTGCAAGGCCATTGATATGTGTGAAGTGCAGTAGGAAGACTCAAACCTAGCAGATTTTTGCGTCGGGCTCAAAGTCACCCCGAGGTCCGTTCTGTTGGGCCTGGGGCTTGGCTCGCTACACCCAGATAGATCTACCGCTAATGACCCTCGGTCCTACACTGAGGATTAATGGCCTTCAGTTCCCCCTACCCACTCACATGATCTAAGTAGTAACCCTCCTTACGCTAACCATACCATGTAAAAAGTATTCATAATCATAGTAACATGTATTTCACCCCCGTAGTTTGAAAGCTGAAAACAGTTAAGAGAAAAGGGGGACATAAACTCACTGTAGTGCGTCCTCAGAATCAGCAACTCAAGACTCTATCTGCAGTACGACCACCTACAACGTACTAATCTCTATTAGACGAACGGGTCGTGCCTTAGTTTAGTATTTTGTGCTCTTGAGTTACATTACAAGATATCATTCCAAGTTACGGCTTGTTGTTAATATAATACTATTTTAATTTATGCTTCGTTTTAGGGATTTGGAGAAATAGTTAGATAACTATTTCGTATGTACTTCGTAAGTATTTGTGGTTTTTAACGTCTTGATATCATATATTGTAAGTCCCACTCTAGGAATATATAACAATTCCTTTTCCAAAGATAATATGTCCCAAAATATACATTTTTCCCAAGAATGGTATGTTTTCATACTTTGTAACCAAATAATGCTTACCCCAAAATATATGCTTGAAAACGTATTTTCCGGTGTATAAGTGTGATGGTATTTTATTATATTACATTATTTTGTCCTAAATAATATAACTAGTTCCCAAAATAATCAAAAATCACACAAGCGTTTTTAATATCAAATATATATTCTAAATATATATTTATTCGCTTTTATTTTTGAAACCCCATGAAAACCCTTCTCCGATACTTTGGAGTTTCGTAATAAAAATATGGCGAAGTTTATAGTCGAACACAAGTCAGAAAATATATTTGTTAGAAAAATAATTTTTCTAAGTCATATGATTTTTAGAAAATTTCGCCAGAGTTTCACCTAAAACGGGAGCGTCCATGCTTATTAGCATATCGTTTTCTTTTTGAAATCAATAAACAATTTTCAACCATCGACTTTATAACATCAAAAGCAAAAATATACTTGTTACACTCTAGTCATGAACTTGACATTTCCCGAAAGCGCGTGGTAACTTAGTGAGGCCTTTAGTGGACTTAGTTACTCTCCGAAATGTATTTATTTCGTTAAAAATCACTTCTTTGAACGAGTTACGTTTTCACAACTTGTAAATTAATATTTACAAAAATTATCTTCTTGAACTCTTCTTGTAAATAAATGTTCTTACATTTATTTCATTTACAAAAATAATGTAAGTTTATGTAAGTCTTGGTTTTTCCAAAAACCGTTTCTTTAACTTGGTTTCTTTATAAAAAGTTTCTAGTAAACTTGGATCATTATGATCACCGATCTACTAGTTTGTTTATATTTTAGAAAATCTATTTTTTTTTATTCAAGTTCATGGCTCACTAGAAGGTGGTTATGTTACTTAACATATAACTACTTTCTATTTTGTTAAATCACCCTTCTAAATATTATCTAGCCAAATCCATAGGGTGATTAACCCAAATATCCAAGAATCAACACACAAACAACAACATGTTTACTACATAATTATAACAACATCATCTCATCATTTTTCATCTTCCAAGTAAACTTTATGTCTAGACTTTTATATCCATGATTTTTGTTTCACTTTTTAACATTATTGTTCTTGTGATTTAAGCAAATAAACATCATACTTCACATTTTAACTAATAATAAGATGGAACTAGGTGTAGAGACTTACTACTAGCTTCAAGCTAGGGAAGAAATCTAGTGCAAAGATGGTAAAAAAAAGATGGTGAAAAAGACTTGAACAAGGCTCCTTTGAAGGTCCTTCAAGATGCACCCTCCATAGATGAACTTCAAGCTTTGAATGGCACTTGAAATGAAGAAGATGAAGATGTTGAAGTGATGGTGGTGGGTTCGGTTATGGGGAGCCGAAATAGGGAGAGAGAGAGTAGCGAAGAGAGGGAGTGATCTTGAGGAATGATGGTAAATCTAAGTGCCATGCTCTTATAGATCATTCACGTAATATGGTTACTTCCACAAGCCAAAGATCAAATAAAATAATGGATTAAATCAAGGAAGTAAGGTGTGTATATTTGGTGGGTCCACATGGACCGAAAATTCGGTTGGGGGGGGGGGGGGGGTTGATTGCAAAATTCAACTAAATGGTAAGTATTAGTTAGAATGTAAGTAGAGTGATGTTATAAGTTAGTTTGATTATTTTTAGTGGGTGTTATGGCAAACGGGAACCATGACAAGCCAAAAATAGTAAAACAATGTCATTGACAAAAATTTAGTGTCCCGGGTAATGTCTGGTTATCCGGTTAGGTACCGTCTCGTTAAAGTGTTTAATTAGTCTAAAAAAGGTTCTTTATATATATTTTTGTAACACAAATTATTCCCGGCACTTGGGAAAGTATACAGGACCATTCTACCATGTTTTTGCACTTTACTAGTTAAATAAAATGCTGAATTTTTGTAATAAAGAGCAGGATTTTGTATTTAAATCATGTTTTAGGCACATCCGGTCACTATAACTATCACCTAGTGACGCAGTTCTAACATCCTCACCTCCCTACACTCCCTACTGGTGTAGTGAACTATTCCCGGCTCATACTGGCCTTAGAGACAGTGTCTGTCTGGTGCTGGCTATGTCAATACGTTTACTGGGTTATCCGCTCATTGTGCTACTGTGCTTTTGTGCATCAAGTTTGTCACTATAGTTCTGTGTAAATAAATGGAGTGACAGCAATAAGGTATGATACAAGTATATGTATGTATCAGAAATCACGTAGCAGTTTAACCACAATTGTAAGCAAGCACAGTAATTAAGCATTAAGTAAATATTAATTAATTCGTACGGATACCTGATTTGGTGAGGGTTGTCACATGGGATTGGAAATATGAAGCCAGTGGTATTTTCAGTGTGGCAAGCGTCAAGTCTATCCTCGGTTCTTTCAATCGATCAAATCCGTTAAGAGTTTTTGAGTGTAACAGTTGGGTACCGAAGAAAGTTGGAATCGTTGCCTGGCGGGCCGAGACGGAAAAACCACCGACAAAACAGGCCTTGTCAGTTCGGAATGTGCCGGTTCTGGATCAACGATGTGTAATGTGCGGGGAGTATACTGAAACGAGCGAACATATTTTTGTATCTTGCCAGTTTGCACAATCGATTTGGCAAAACATTGCGGGTTGGTGCAAGAGTCCTCCTATATATGCGTTTGGCTTAAAGGATCTGCTCGAATTACATGAAACAGTCTCCGCCTCAAGGATAAAAAGGAAAGCTTTTCATGCGGTGGTCTTGGTGACAATTTGGTGTCTATGGAAGTCGAGAAACGATGCTGTGTTTAGGCAGACAACTCCGAATACCACGAAGTTGTTAGATGAGATAAAAGCAATGACGTTCCTTTGGTAAAAAATAGATCTAAATTGGCGACATTATCTTGGGAGGTTTGGAGCCGTTTTAGTTTTGGTGGATAGAGTATTCAAGTTGTAATTGTCGAATGTATTGGTGTTAAACTATTGTATATTTGGTGGTAGCATCTTGCTACGTATTTGAATAAAATTTTGTCGGCAATATTCTACTACCTAAAAAATAATATTTTATGATATCAGTGAAGAAAAAGAACGAAGATCTAACCTTCAAATTAAAGGTTAAAAAAATTTTAAAATAATGATTTTTAGGGGGTTAAGTATAACAAGTTGTTATTCTATTTTTTTTTAAAGAGGATGTATAACTAATAACAGAGAGGAATACATTTAAGGAGTTAAGTTATTGTGAAAATAAAATTATCGTACGAAACGTACGAAGTGAAAGAAAGTCAAAAAAGTGGTGGTGGCATTTTGGTAATTATCAGCAACTTCAAAATTACTCTAGTAGAGTAATTTTGAACTTCTGTAGGGTAATTTTGTAAAAGCTCAAGTAGAGTAATTTTGGTCGTGTAGGGTAATTATCAAAATTGTAGGGTAATTATCAAAATTACACTAACCCCCCCCAAACCCCCCCCCCCCAAAAACCTAACCCCCCCACCCCCCAAAAACCTAAAAAAAACTAACCCCCCCCCCCACCCCCAAAAACCTAAAAAAACCTAACCCCCCCCCCCACCCCCAAAAACCTAAAAAACCTAACCCCCCCCCCCCCCCAACCCAAACTAAAAGCTAAAAACTAAACCATAAAGCTAAACCCCATAACTAAATGCTAACAAAATTACTCTACAAGACATTTCCCAAAATTACCCTACAGAAGTCAAAATTACTCTACTAGAGTAATTTGATAATTACCCTACATTTCTCAAAATTACTCTACAGATGCTCAAAATTACCCTATTGATGCTCAAAATTACCCTACAGATGCTTTTTGCTTTTCCCCAGTACAGTACTTTTGAAATTGCTGATAATTACCATATTGCCACCGCCACTTTTTGACTTTTCTTTCAATTCGTACAGTTCGTACGTTTATTTTATTTTTATTTGATCTTTTACCTACATTTAAGGGGGTAAACAAAAAAACGTGTGCGACCGTACAGTAGAAGAAACTCATGTGATTAACAATATTCTCCTGCAGGTAGGACTGCATGTTGATTTTTGTTGACCAACAATATTCAAAAACTTTAGAATATTTAAACTACTACAATCATAAGATGGTGACGTAAGAATTCAATAGTTCAGGTTTTCAATTGTTCAAAAAGGGCGGCAGGGGTAACAGTGCCAGGAAGCTGTCTGGCACTCCCCTATTGGCCCAACAAAATTACGATTTTATCCCTCTTTAAAATTATGATTTTGTCATCATTTTAAATTTATGTTTTCGCCCCCGCCTAAAAATAAATTTACGCTTTTGCTCCCAGATAAATATTTCAATTTTGCCCCCGGTTAAAAATTACGATTTTGACCCGTTTCAGTTTACAGTTTTGCCATTAGTTTTTTTCCCTTAAATTTACGATTTTGCCATCTGTTCAAAGTTATGTTTTTGCCCACGCTTACAAATAAATTTACGCTTTTACTCCTGGCTAAAATTTCTAATTTTCCCATCGGCTCAAAATTACGATTTTGCCCCGTATAAATTGATACTTTCGCCATTAGTTTTTTTTCTCCCAGTAAGGTTACGATTTTGCCCTCAACTTAAAGTTACATTTTCCCATCGTTTTTGTTTGTTTTCCTTGTTAAATTACGATTTAGCCCCCAGTGTAAAATTACTGTCATGCCGGCAGCTTCCTGACACTTCCCCATTGGTCCATTTAGTTTACGATTTATCCTCGAATTAAAATTATGATTTCGCCCGTAGTTAAAAATTACGTTTTTCCCATCGTTTTAGTTTTTTTTTTTTTTTTTTTTTGCAAAACTATAAAGGTTTTTTTGTTTTAATTGGTTCACTACGGTCTTATCATCGTTTTTGTTTTTTTCCCCTAGCAAAATTATAGTAGTGTTTTTTAATTGGTTGAGAATTATTCGGCCATCGCCCCGTAACGCGGGCGGGGCATCTACTAGTTGGTGAACATTCGACAATTATAGTCCAGAATTGTTAAGATTTGTTCCAATTAATTTATCAATTAAAAAATAATATAACAAGATAAAGGAGTAACGAATAACGAAAGTATAATAAAGGTAAATAACAAAAAGAAATTATGATACTTATAACAAGATAAATAATAACAAATAACGAAATTATAACAAAGGTAAATAACAAAAAAAAAATATACGATACTTATAATCATTTATATCTTGTAATTACACCATATAAGTACACGAGTTACATCACTCCATCACTAAGATCAAAATTACATCATTTACTTCAATTTAGACTAGGTTAGAACCCCGTATATTACACGGGTTGAAAAAAAATGTAATTTTACATACTAAATAATAAAACAATATATCTTTAAAAACCTCATTTATTACACGGTTTTAATAAATGTAATTTTATATATTAAATAGTAAAAAAATATTATATTTTTAAGAACCTCTTGTGTGTATTGTAATCTATATACCAAATAATAAAAAAGTTAAATTTTTAAAAACTCTATGTATTACATGAGTTGAATAAATGTAATTTTAGATTAATAGTATATTAAATAAATATAATTTTGGATTAATAGTGTATTAAATAAATATATTTGAATAAAGTCTTATATATAAATTTTAAGTAATCAATATATTTGATAATAATAAAAATACTAATAATAGTAAAAAATATAATTTATATACTAAATCTATTTTTTACTATAATAGAAGAGATTAAACTATGTAATATTTAGTAGAAGAGTTATCTATAAATATTTAGAAGAGATTAAATCAAATAATAATTATCCATAAGATATTAAACTAAATAATATTATTTCGTAGGAGGGTTATCTATAAGACATGGTCTAATATGATGACAAGTGTCCCAAAGTTGATTTCTTTTATTATATAGTATAGATTACGTAACTTTGATCTATTTTTCACTCTAAAACAAAGTTTCAACAAAGTTTCTTTATTTTATAGGACTTGAAACCTATACAAGTTTATATTTAAGAACAAAATAGTATTCGGACCCGTTCGCGATGTGACACGGCATCTGAATATGTCATATATTCTCTGTGTACAAAGATGTAGCATAAGATACTATGAAAAGACAAAATTGCAGAAAACAACCTTTATGTTATACCCAAACTGCATTCCATACCTTTCACTATGAAATTGACAAAAACCAACCTTTACATTCATGTTTTGCTACAGATTCAACCTTTACCACTAACGTCGTCTAAAAATTCAGTTAAACACCTCTCACATGTTTTGCATGTGAGGATATTATTGTCATTTCAGATCCTTGTTATAAATAACATATATATTAATAGTTCTCTTTCTCTCTCACTCTCTAACCCCTCTGTCTCTCTCTTATCAATTCTCCATCGCCACTGTTAGCCACCACCGCCTCCACATGCTACCACCATCAGCCACCATGCCACCATCAGCCACCACGCCACCACCAGCCTCCCCACCACGAATCGGTTGGATTTGGAATCCCCTGGTTCAGATTCATGTGTGACTCAGGGTAAAGATGATATTCCCACTCAATCGTCCCTAGTGGCCCCTTGTGCTTCTTCTAAACCTACTACCAGCCCCACTAAAAGTGGTACTCGAACTCTAAGGTGCAGGGGACCAAAACCTAGCTCAGGGAATCCGGAGTTAGATGTTATCCGAGCTGCAAAAATCGCTCATGATGCTCAACTACAACAGGAGATGGATAAGGCAAGAGGTATTACTCGCTCCACGAGATCTAGAACTAAACAGAACGGTGTACAAATTGCAGGATTTGGGGTTGTTCGGAAACAAAGAAAGTTGATAAAGTGTAGTCCAATGTTAGCTGATTTACGGGTCAAAGAATTTGTTTCTGGTGCCAACAACCAAAAAGATAATCAATTCCAAGAGCTGCGATCTACTGGTGGAATTGAAGGGGTGAAACTGGGTTACTCTGTTAGGTACTTTCAGCAACCGGAGGATGTTAATGGGAGAAGGGTTCCTGATTTGGGAGACGGGAGCCAGAAATCGGAGGACCTTTGTAATCAAGTTGATGTTGAAATTGTTTCAGTGCACTCTGAGAACTCGGATGTTGATGACTCTGTGCCTAGTGGTATCTTGCATGCCGTGAATCCCTCTTTCCTACACTTGAATATATGCAGTGAAATGAAGTTGTCATTGTCTCCAAACTTAACCTTCTGTTTTCAGTTTCAATGGCCTGCAGCTCTCGTCTAATATTTAGGATATACAAATATACATTAGTTTATAGTTTTTAGCTGGTTTTGTTTGTTTGATACATTCAATTGTTGTACAGGAGAAGGCTAAAGAATATAATTCAGCCTTGAAAGTATTTAAAGAATGCCCACAATTTAGCAATTGGCTTGTGAAGCCATTACAGTTTGGGCCTCAAGTTCTTATGGGACAATGAGTTGAACTTCAGGTATACTATTTTTTTTTTCAAAAAATCTATAGCTATAACAGGAACATGTTAAATGGGTTAAACGCTACTCGAAGACTTCAATTTTAACAACTTGGTGACTGATGTGTGTTGGTGTGTATATAATTTTGATATATATTTAAGCCCCTTTTTACACTTTTAACCAAGTTTTAAATTTATAAAACACGATATTTAGTAACACTAAACACACATATGGGCAAGTGCACCCATCGTGGACGTAGTATAGTGTTGGTAAGATACCGAGGTCGTCCAAGGACACAAGAGCTTTTAATACCGGTTTATCCTCAACGTCTAACCAAATCAAAAAGTGAGAAAAATATTTTAAACTAAGAAAAATAAAAACTAACTAAATGCTGAAAAATAAAATAAAATAAAAACAGATAGACAAGATGAATCACTTGGATCCGACACGTGTGTTAGTATAACCTTTGATTATTTTCGCACTTTTGCACTTGTTTAAGAGATTATCTTAGTTATTGTAGTAGGCCCCTCTTTTGAAGGCGACATTACCCTCAACCCAGTAGTTTGAGTCAGCAAGGATACAATCCTAAAGGGTCGGATTATTGAAAGATAATGAATTAAGTTATTAATGCAAATTGTGGTAGGCCCCGTTTTTGGCGGTGACGTTACCCTCGGCTAAGTAGTCTGAGTCAGCAGGGATACAGTCCTAAATAGCCGGGTTATAGTATTAATAGTAGTTAACTTATGAGGGGGTCAAAGAGTTTGGATCCCCGCCATCCAATACCTATGGGTATTGAAGGAGATCCTACTAAATTTGACCCAGGTCCCAAGCAGGACCTCTAAACGCTGAACAAGGGCAAGACCCTTACCAAACCGTTCCCTTAACCCCCGACCAGGTAGCCAACATACCTCCATATAGACCGTGGAGATATGAATGGTGAAAATCTTTTATTTTATATAGACAGTAAAATAACGCCAAGACACCACGGACAAACGATAAGGAAAGATCACCTTCAACATAAGTAACTAGTTATTAAAGTCATTAATACAAAACCAAATAAAAAGTGCAAAAGATTAAAAATAAAAAGTATTATACTAAACACTTGTCTTCACCAAGTGATGTAAGAGACTTAGGCAAACATGGCCTTGATTGTCAAGAACTCTTACGATCAATCTTGGATCCCGAGACGACTCACACACTCTACGATGGACAATGGATGATGGTGGTGGATGATGGTGTTATGGTGGTGGTGGGTGGTGGATGAAGTGTGAGAGAGGTGGTGTGCCAAGGGATGAAATGGAATGAAGCCAAGCACCCCTATTTATAGGCTGAACAGAAGGCTGGGCACGGCCCCGTGTCCGCTGGACACGCCCCCGTGCCCGTCTGACATTCTCTCTCTTCATTAATTGTAATTCGCAATTACAATTAATGCGTCTGCTGTACTTTCACCACGCCCCCGTGCCCGCTGGACACGGCCCCGTGGTGGGCAATGGAAGCTTCTACTGGTTTGTCTTTTCTGCTGCTTCCTGGGCACGCCCCCGTGTTCGCTGGACACGGGGCGTGTTCAGTCTTCTGTTTTCTCTTCTTTGCCTTGGGAGGTGCCGTTGAGGGTCCGGGCAGTCTACTTTTGTTCCTTTTCTTGTATTTATGCTAGAATTAGTTGTCTTTTTGCTTCTTTTGTGATTTTGAGCTCATTTCATCCTGAAAATACAAAAGGAAGACAAAAACACTCTTTTTCCAACATTAGTACTTAAAAAGGGTTAGTTTTATGCCTTAATTGATGTGATTTATATGTTGCATTTTACACACATCAAATACCCCCACACTTGAACTTTTGCTTGTCCTCAAGCAAAACTCTTTAAATGTGGCTTACACTCCAAATGGAATAGGTAGAAGAGAAAGTTTTTAGCTTGTCCTAGAGTGTCGGGAATCCAAGGTCTTAGTAAGTTTTATTTTTATTTATTTACAATCCTATTCGTTATGATTTATTTTGAACGTTTCATAAGATAAATTACTTATTTGGGCATAGCATGCCTTATTAAAATTCCATTTATATACAAGTTCACATACCTCACGGGGGATCACTCAACACTCGGCCGAAGGTGTATATTTTTAGTGAATCACTCGAGAGCGGCATGGAACTTACGCCTTCCATAGGCTTGCCAAGCAATCAATCCTCCTCCTTTTTAACTTTTTACCTTTGTAAATATCAAGAGGACTTTCGGGGTGAAGGGTTAGGCTTGGGTTAAAGGTGGGTGGTTTGTGTTAGTGGTTAGTAAAAGGGCGAAAATCGTAAAAAACGTCGGTTTTCGTAAAATACCTTGTCTTTAGCGACTTTTTATTTTGAAGTATTTCTCCAAACAAGCTTTTATATAGCTTTTGTTTGTTTTTAACTTCATCATTTTTTTTTTCATCACATAAAAATGCGAGTTTACGAAAAACCGAGCTTGTTACTAAAATAAAGGGTGAAAAATAAAAAAGGTTTTTGGTGGGTGAAAAGGGTTTTGGGGTAATGAAATGAAAGGTTTAGGCTCAAAGGGGCTATCTAGGGGGATTTTGGGTAGGTGGTAAAAAAAATGAAAAATAATGGTTTTGAAAGAAAAATGGTTAGTCCTAATGCCTCCATCATTTACTTACTTGGGTTTAAGTTGGTAAGGACCGGGAATGTATTGTTGTGGCAAGTTCTAGATTTGTAAGAACCAAGCGGCTATTCACACAAGAAACGAAAAATGAGCATTTAGTCTAAATATGTATATTTTTATGCTCAATAAAGGCTCAAAACTCACTTTTGTGGGAATGGGTTTTTAATGTGATCAAGTATATATAATCGAATTTTTAACTAGACTTGTTATGCCGTTTCATAATTTTCTTATGTTGGTTCTTTGTTATCACGACGCTATCGGTTGTAAACTTGTAAAAATATAACCTTTTTAGAACTTGTTATTCCCAACTTAAACTAAGACAAGTAAATAAAAAAAATGAAAAAGTTTTTGAAAAAATTTGGGGTGTTTAGCGGTTCCAATAGAGTTTTGTGTAAGGCTTGTGTTTAGGATTTGCAAAATTCAAGGTTTTAGCATCCCCCCCATACTTAAATTACACATTGTCCTCAATGTGTCCAAAAATAAGGTTTTTGGTCGATTAGGATGTGTAAAAGTAAGTTAAAAAGCAAAGATTTATGTTACTGGCATCCTGGACACGGCCCCGTGGTGACCGGGCACGGCCCCGTGGTCAAGTGCCAGTAACAAAAATTAGAGAATTGAAACAGAAGCCTGGACACGGGGGCGTGTCCGCTGAACACGGCCCGTGTCCAGTTACCTGAACTGGGTGTTTTCCTGCAGGTGGCTCAGCACGGGGGCGTGTTGGTTGGGCACGGCCCGTGTTGAGCCTTCTGTGATGGAGATTTGTGTCGGGTTGCTCTGTTCTTCGTGCATGGTTCCATTTTTCTCGTTCCCTTTTTCATCCATTACCACCATGAGTGTGTTTTATTCTGCAAAATAAGACTAAAAGATTAAACTAAACTAAGGATAGTTCCGCGGAATACCTCCGTGGTGCGCCACGTTTATAAGGGTCCTTGGCTAGACCCGATTCGAGGTTATATATTTTCTGAGTGGGATGCTTGGCGTCCCATGTTACACCGTCGGAGAGCAGCATCCAAGCTCGAATCAATAACCGTCATGTAATTGACCGGGTCGTCATCTTCTATTCTCTTCCCAACTCCGAATTTCACTTCATCATCCTCATACCTCAAGGTGAGTGTCCCGTCATTAATATCCACCACTGCTTGGGCTGTTGCAAGGAAGGGTATCCCTAGTATAAGGGGGACCTCGGTGTCTTCGTCCATATCGAGTAAGACAAAGTCAGCTGGATAAACGAATCTGCTTACCTTTACCAAGACATTCTCGATGACACCTTGTGGGAATTTGACGGATCGATCAGCGAGTTGTATGCTCATTTTTGTAGGGCTCGTGGTTCCCAAGCCGAGCCTTTAGAACATTGACGAGGGCATGAGGTTAATGCTAGCTCCTAGGTCGGCTAAGGCATTGCGAACGGGCGATTCCCCTATTGAGCATGGAATCGTGAAGCTTCCGGGATCGATTTTCTTTTGGGGAAGTTTATTGAGCACGAGGGCAGAGCATTCTTCGCCTAAATTAACTAATTGCAAATTTTCAATTTTCCTCTTATGCGTAAGGAAGTCCCTCATGAATTTAGAGTATTTGGGCATTTGGGTTAGGACTTCGATAAAAGGAATATTGACGTGCAATTGTTTTAACAGACTTTCGAATTTTGCGAATTGCTCATTTGTCTTTTGACGAATTAACCTACCGGGGTACGGAACTCGAGGAGCCTTGGTCGGCTCTGGTGGTGGAGGAGAGTTCTTCTCCTGCAGAGGTGTCGGTACTGTTTCTTCCGTTGGCGGTGGCACTTCTGCAGACCCTACGGTGCGGTTTCGTAGTGTGATGAGGTGAACTTGCGCCTTTGGGTTTGTTTCGGTATTGCTGGGTAATGCGCCTTGTGGTCTCTCGGAAAAGTTTTGAGCTATTTGATTTAATTGTTTTTCTATGTTTTGAATGCTAGCTTGTTGATTTCTAAAATTAGATTCTAATTGTAGAAATCTTTCCGAGTTTTTCTTATCAGTGTCAGAGACGAGGCGAGATATAGTATCTTCGAGCCTTTCTCGTCCACCTTGTTGTTGAGTGAAATTTTGTGACTCATTTCTTGGTTGCTGAAAGTTTGTTTGTTGGGTTTGTTGGTTACTACTATTGCCGGGTTCCCTCCAACCAAGGTTTGGGTGGTTTCGCCATCCTTGGTTGTAAGTCCCCGTTGGGGGACCCGACGGCCTAGGTCTATTATCAATGTAGTTTACCATTTCTTGTTGATCGTCTGTTTCTTTCATGCAACTCCAATTTTCATGTGACCCACCACACCCTTCACAAGCCATAACCGAGACTGTTTTTGTCATTTCCAATTTTTTTATCTTTGAAGAAAGAGCCTCGATTTGGGCTTGTAAAGAAGTGCTTTCATCGACCTTATGGGCGCCCGGGGCGATAGACTTATTTCCCCGGGGGGTGTGCCATTGAAAATTGGTTTGAGCAATTTCCTCAATTTGATTATATATTTCGTGTGGGCGTCGATTACCTAAAAGTCCCCCGGAGCTAGAATCAAGTGTCTGCCTAGTGTGTGGCAACAATCCATTATAGAAAGTGGATACTTGTTGCCATATTGCGAGGCCGTGATGGGGACACTTGCGTAATAGCTCCTTGAACCTTTCCCAAGTTTCATATAAGGATTCCCCGTCCTCTTGTGAATATGTATTAATTTCAGCCATTAACTTAGCAGTTTTAGAAGGAGGGAAATACTTATATAGAAATTTTTGGGCTAGTTCATCCCAGGTGTTTACCGATCCAGCTGGGAGGGTGTTGAGCCAAGCTTTCGCTCGGTCTTTTAGTGAGAAAGGAAACATACGGAGGCGGATGGCGTCGTTTGATACTCCATTGATCCGAAAGGTATCACATATTTCCAAGAAATTAGTTATATGTAGATGGGGATCCTCGTCCGCAAGCCCATGGAAGGTTGCGGAGTTTTGGAGCATTTGTATCAAATGTGGCCGAAGTTCGAAGTTATTGGCTTCGACATTCGGAGCATTGATAGCGGCGCCTAGATTACCTACGGTGGGTCGTAGATAATCCATAAGGGTACTTTGGTCCGCCATTGGAGGTGGATTACCCGAAACCTTCTCTTGGTTTTTGGCTTTTAACCTTTTTCTGAGAAAGCGTTCGGGTTCTTCTAGTGGTTCTTTTATGTCTTTATTGGAACTGAAGCTCATACACTACGTGAGGGTGGCGTCGGGTTCCAAGTCCTGCAATAAAAACAAAAAATAATGTTGGTCAGAAGGTTCACCACGGCCCCGTGTTGAGCGAACACGGCCCGTGGTCGGAATTTCAGTGATTGTTTTCCAGATCCCAGTTACTGGAAGTTGGACACGGCCCCGTGTTGCACCGGCACGGCCCCGTGGTCAGCCTTCTGTAACTTGGAAAACAAAAACTGCCAGTGACGATGCTGAACACGGCCCGTGTCCGACCAGGCACGGCCCCGTGTTGAGCTCTGCAGAAGCTGAAAATCTAAGAAAAAAAATCCTAAAAAATTAAAGAAAAATAAAAATATGATTAGGCCGTTGATTCCTAACTTTCTTAAAATCCTTGTGTCCTCGGCAACGACGCCAAAAACTTGATGTGTGTTGGTGTGTATATAATTTTGATATATATTTAAGCCCCTTTTTACACTTTTAACCAAGTTTTAAATTTATAAAACACGATATTTACTAACACTAAACACACATATGGGCAAGTGCACCCATCGTGGACGTAGTATAGTGTTGGTAAGATACCGAGGTCGTCCAAGGACACAAGAGCTTTTAATACCGGTTTATCCTCAACGTCTAACCAAATCAAAAAGTGAGAAAAATATTTTAAACTAAGAAAAATAAAAACTAACTAAATGCTAAAAAATAAAATAAAATAAAAACAGATAGACAAGATGAATCACTTGGATCCGACACGTGTGTTAGTATAACCTTTGATTATTTTCGCACTTTTGCACTTGTTTAAGAGATTATCTTAGTTATTGTAGTAGGCCCCTCTTTTGAAGGCGACATTACCCTCAACCCAGTAGTTTGAGTCAGCAAGGATACAATCCTAAAGGGTCGGATTATTGAAAGATAATGAATTAAGTTATTAATGCAAATTGTGGTAGGCCCCGCTTTTGGCGGTGACGTTACCCTCGGCTAAATAGTCTGAGTCAGTAGGGATACAGTCCTAAATAGCCGGGTTATAGTATTAATAGTAGTTAACTTATGAGGGGGTCAAAGAGTTTGGATCCCCGCCATCCAATACCTATGGGTATTGAAGGAGATCCTACTAAATTTGACCCAGGTCCCAAGCAGGACCTCTAAACGCTGAACAAGGGCAAGACCCTTACCAAACCGTTCCCTTAACCCCCGACCAGGTAGCCAACATACCTCCATATAGACCGTGGAGATATGAATGGTGAAAATCTTTTATTTTATATAGACAGTAAAATAACGCCAAGACACCACGGACAAACGATAAGGAAAGATCACCTTCAACATAAGTAACTAGTTATTAAAGTCATTAATACAAAACCAAATAAAAAGTGCAAAAGATTAAAAATAAAAAGTATTATACTAAACACTTGTCTTCACCAAGTGATGTAAGAGACTTAGGCAAACATGGCCTTGATTGTCAAGAACTCTTACGATCAATCTTGGATCCCGAGACGACTCACACACTCTACGATGGACAATGGATGATGGTGGTGGATGATGGTGTTATGGTGGTGGTGGGTGGTGGATGAAGTGTGAGAGAGGTGGTGTGCCAAGGGATGAAATGGAATGAAGCCAAGCACCCCTATTTATAGGCTGAACAGAAGGCTGGGCACGGCCCCGTGTCCGCAGGACACGCCCCCGTGCCCGTCTGACATTCTCTCTCTTCATTAATTGTAATTCGCAATTACAATTAATGCGCCTGTTGTACTTTCACCACGCCCCCGTGCCCGCTGGACACGGCCCCGTGGTGGGCAATGGAAGCTTCTACTGGTTTGTCTTTTCTGCTGCTTCCTGGGCACGCCCCCGTGTTCGCTGGACACGGGGCGTGTTCAGTCTTCTGTTTTCTCTTCTTTGCCTTGGGAGGTGCCGTTGAGGGTCCTGGCAGTCTACTTTTGTTCCTTTTCTTGTATTTATGCTAGAATTAGTTGTCTTTTTGCTTCTTTTGTGATTTTGAGCTCATTTCATCCTGAAAATACAAAAGGAAGACAAAAACACTCTTTTTCCAACATTAGTTAGTTTTATGCCTTAATTGATGTGATTTATATGTTGCATTTTACACACATCAGTGACAATTTTGAAAGTCTAATCACACTAGGGTGAAAAGTAATGCAGGTTATTAACGTCGTTTCTATTATCAGAAATTATAAGCATGGATAACTTGGGTTAAACGCTACTCGAATGACTTGTTTTCCAGACCTCAAGTCTTGCATCTTCTTTGCCATTGTTTTCCAGGCCTCAAGTCTGGCTTCAATGTGTAAACTTAAAAAAATTGTAAGCTTGTATAAATCTTAAAAAGAAATTGTAAAATCTTGAAGTGTAATAAACTTTTAGTAATCTGTAGACTTTGAATATATTCGATATTAAAAACTAAAGAGTTTATCATAATAAACAATTTAGATTAAAAAATATATATGTAAAAGGCAGTGATTTAAGTTGAAATTGTTTTAGTCGAGGATGATCAGAACCCAGTGGTGTCTATGCACGCTAATGAGTAGAGTTATGTTCCCAATCAAAGCATAGCGGATCGGCAGCCTTTAGGTGTTGCGGGGTTGATTTATGGAAGCATGTTGTTGATCTGGGTTTTGGAAAAAAAAAGGGATAGGGGGATTGATGATCTGGGTTTTGTTGGCTCCTTTTTAAATATGCATCAAATATGGATTTGAAAAGACCATAATACCCTCACATGCAAAGCATGTGAGGTAACTTAACCAAGAAATTAAACGACGTTTGTGGTAAAGGTTGAATCTGTAGCAAGACATGAACATAAAGGTTGGTTTTTGCCGATTTCATAGTGAAAGGTACGAAGTGCAGTTTGGTATAACATAAAGGTTGTTTTCTGCAATTTTGTCCTATGAAAATGCGCATATAATAAAATATTATCCCCGAAAACACAAAACACAAAAAAAATTAAAAATTTAAGGGGTGAACGAGAAATCTACATTAAGTTCCATATAATCATCGCCTTTGCCTTTTGTTGATGTTATTTAACCTTGGTTTATTAGGATTCCACATCTGACTCATTGTTTGTTGAAATATGATATGCATTTATATGATTGGATTTTTACAAAGTAATATAAAGCTATAAGTTGTTATATATTAATACGATTGGAAACATACAAACGAAAACATTATGTTTAATAACAAAAGAATTGATTGTATATGACATACATAATTTATAATCAATTTTACATACGTGCAAAGAAGTAATGTTAAAGCTAGACTTCAACATCCTTTTGGCCTTCGTAGCGCGCATAAAGCGCGTCAATGGAGACTTGTAGCTCCGCCAGTTTCTTGTGTATACTAGCAACCCTCGTGGTTAAGTTGTCAAGCTTCTCGGACAGCAGTCCATCTGATTCAATAACATCTTCTAAAAGCCTCTCAAGTTGTTGTAAAACAGTAGGGTCCAAGCTCGAAAAAGACATCCTGCAACAAAACATGCCCATCAAATAATCATAAATCATGCCAAGTACAGTAAACGTAAATCAAGAACCAAAAATGAAGTGATGCTTTTCACAACCAATAAGTAGGTTAGACTCCATACGCGTATGGTAAAGCAACAAAGCTAAAATTTATCATGAACACATCATAAGCCCCCCACAAACTCAAATGGTACAAAACGAACAACTAAATGATCAAGTCACCTAAAGCAAGGAAAACCAACAAAGGTAAAGGTATAATCTGCAATGCACTAAACTGTTAGTAATTAACACTACATAATATAGATTTTGAGGCTCAGACTATTAGCTGCAACCGCTGACTTCGTTGAAGCCACTTTAGCTGCCATGCCTAGATTAAAGAATCTTCACAACCTCAACACTTACGCCACACTTTGGTAACTATTGTTCATTTTAAATACACATCTACAGCATAAAACGTAAACACGCCACCTAAAATAAACAACGAAACATCAACCACATAAAAATGTAAAACAAAATAGCCGAGAAGAAACAACATAGGTACGTTAACCTGTACGAAGTTAAAATGAAAGTGAAACTAACAATACCTAAACAACCAACATAAACATGATAAACTTGTAAGAACTTAACAACTAAATAAAAACATGTTAAACACTTACAGTAAGTCTCAACATAGCATCATAGACCCAAAGCACACCATACTAATTCGAAACGCCACAATATTAAGATCTTCTTTACATATGCAAGAAAAGCGAACATCGTAAACAGCCTCACACAGGTAAACAATCATACACAAACACTGAACACCTATCAATACACAAACATTCTTCAATAATCAACAAATTATAACTACTTAAATGTTATCCTCACCGACCGAACACAATGGAAAACACAAGCATTGAAGAACAAACTCTCAGTATCGCATCATAGACTGAAAAGGAAATTGTAAACAATCTTTGATAATCAAAAAATCATCATCAGAGACCAGACCACACTGAAAAAACCAAAATCAAATAACACTGAAAGCCATGCAATCAACAGAAAAGTATGTAAATGCATGTATAAACAGTCTCTGAAAACTAACAGTAATCATCATCGACAAAACAACATTAAACACATAAAATCCAACAACTTTGAAACACACGCAACTATGTGATCGCATGCTAAAACACAAAAAAACCAACAGAACAACATCAAAGCCAACATCGGAGACGAACTATCAAAATCAATCGGTAAACCCAAAACCCAACAGAAAGAATTGTAGCCCAAAAAACATAACGTAACATAGCCAACCGTCAAAAGCAACCGATAAACACAAAACCCAACAACAACAATTGTAGTCCCAAAACATAACCTAACATACACATTTGTTAACCAAACGACAATACAAACAAAGAACATCAAACGTAGATAAAATTCGTAACACAATCGAAATCATAAAATCAAACCATTATGGAAAAAAAAACCTAAAGTATTCCACAAGAACAAAAAAGGTAAACCAAACGTTTGAAATAACCATAAAATAAAGCGGAAATAGTAACAAACACCAGCAAATGTAGACAAACTTCATACGAACAATCGAAATCGTAAAATGAAACTATCAAACAAAGTACGACAACGAAGAGAAAAAGGTAAAGTACATGAGTTCGCTAGAGTATCGCAAGTGATGGCGTCGGTAACAAGAAAGAAAGAGAAAAGTTGTTTACTGAGGGACGTACATCAATGAATTCAAACCTGCATATTAGAAAACCCGACTAACATCATGCTACCACTGTCTGTTATGGACAAAATCAAGCCATAGCGCCAAGAAGGCGCATAACGAATGAAAAACCTCAAAAGAAACTTTTTTGATGGTTGTAGATGATGAGGTCTAGGCAGCTGAAACCCAAAACAAGCTGTCGTAGTACAACACCTTAAATAGAAGCACACCTTTTGTGCAACGTGTCCATATAACACACTAGGTGTTAGTATGGTAATTTGTGATCAATTTTCACACATAGCATTTTGTACATCCTTGATACATAAACTAAGTGATGTGACTATGGAAGGTAGATGTAACAAAACTTGGGTTTTATTAACTATAATGCACATGACATAAATCCTCATCGCATCGCGGGGGAGATAAATTTAGTTCTTAGAAACGTACAAATTATGAATTTGGTGAGAAAAAATTGTCGGGGCAAATTGTATGTAAAACTATACATTAAATAAAGATGGGATTTAAATAAAATTTCACAATCCAAATTATTTACAAATTGCCACACCTTTATACGTGCAAAAGATATAACATCATAAAATTCCAAAATAAGGTTACGTTTTTATTACTTTAAAGTAGGGCTGTGCAACGGTTCAGAACCGGACCGAACCGAACCAAACCGGAACCGAATCGGAACTGTTAATTGCTAAATTTAAGAACTGGAACCGAACCATATTATAACGGTTCCAGTTTGGTTCTGAACCGGTTAAACGGTTCTTGCGGGAACCGGTTGACAATTAAATCGTAAAATTAACAATTCAATAAAAACAAATCAAACCATTTAAAACATTAACTAAGAGTTGCAACATTCAAAGTTCAAACCAACCAAAATAAAAGTAGCAAAGCAACAATAAAAAATTTCAAGCCATAAAACAAACTCTAAATAAAACTATTACAACCATCTTGTTAACAATTAAAACAAACATCTTCAAACTTTATTCGATCTTCATCCTCTCAATCTTCTCATAAACCTCTAAATGAAACCAAGTGTTAGCAATTAAAAAAAATAAACGAATAATGCATCTAAGTATTTGGTTAACGTGAATAGATTGATCAGTAATGCCTCTACTGTATTTACCAAGCGATACACTATTTATATACACATTTACAATTTGATCAACATTGATTTGATTATTTTTGTTCAATTTTTATTTTCACATACAGAAAACTATATATATCAGAAAGCAAACATCTAGAAAGAAAATATATGCAGTTATAAAAAAAGGTCATGTAGGATAGCGTACCTATATTTGCAGGGTGTTGATGGAGATGAACTTGTATGATAGCAATTAGGGTTAGGGTTGAGAGATGGAGAAGAATTAGAAGATGAAAGATGAGATTGTGGAATGAAGGAGAGAATAAGAATTAGGATGGTCGTATGATGTTGAAAAACCCATTAATAAAATAGGGTTTTAAATACTTATGATCCCAATTGGTTCTAGCGGTTCTTTAACCGGAACCGTGGTTTTATCCGGAACCGAACCGGGAACCGTTTTTACCCAAATTTAAGAACCGGAACTGGACCCTATATACAAAAATACGGTTTGGATATAGCGGTTCTGGTTCGGTTCCCCGGTTCTGGCGGTTCTGAACCGTGTACTGCTCAGCCCTACTTTAAAGAGTGAATTTCAAGGATTGTCCTTTATCTTTATACCCATTTTCAGGCGATGTCCTTTATGATCAAAATTGACGAGTTTTGTCCTTTATGTTTTCATATCATACACATTTTGTCCTTTAGGCCTAACCAAGTTAGTTTTTCAGTTAAATTTGGTCATATGCTTTGCACATGAGGGCATTTTTGTCAATTCAAATGTAAGTTCAACGGCAGATTTACAGTTCAAAGCTTCTACCACCTTTGAATTGACAAAAATGCCCTGATGTGCAAAGCACATGACCAAATTTAACTGAAAAAACTAACTGGGTTAGACCTAAAGGACAAAACGTGTATGATATGAAAACATAAAGGACAAAATTCGTCAATTTTGAACATAAAGGACAGCGCCTGAAAATGAGTATAAAGATAAATGACAATCCTTGAAATTCACTCTACTTTTAATTTTTTTTGGACAACTTGAGAAACTAACATTGAAAGCAAAACATATTCTTCTATCAAGCACAAGGAGCTAGAAAAGTACAAATGCGTACACGAGCAACATTTTTTTCTACGTATTAGTGTTTGTGGAAATCAAAGAACGAGATGGTTTTTCGGCATAGAAAAGGAGTATTGTGAATTTTTTTAGGATATAAAATCATTGAGCTTTTTCTGAATTAAGAATAGATCGAAGCATATGGACTTAGCTTGGTTGAATTCGGTTAAATGCCCCTTGTAAATTGTTTGTTTTGTTGTTTTTTTCTAGCTTCTTGCTAGAATTTATTTAATGAAATTCGCCGTTAAAAAACATAAATATATCATCAAGATTAAGGTTACACAATTTACTACCATTTAGACTACGAAACTTTGACTATCTCTCTTCTCTCTCTCTCTCTTTTCTTTCCCTCGACATAAGAAAAAATTCTCGCGGATCCACTTCCACGTAGGAGCGTTGGAGACATCCTAAGTGACAATATTCCTCAAGGTCATTAGAGTAATTAGGCAACCCATGTCGTGAAAACATTGGTCTCAATTGTATGTTGATTGTTGTCCTTCTTGCCTTGACAACGTCTTCTTTGGCACCCCAATTTGTCTCCAAGTCGACTCGTCCCCTATAGTTAGTCACTTGGAGTCCCTTTAGTGAGGAGCTCTTGTAATTGCATGATCAACTTCTAGAACTATTTCTAATAAGTATTTAATCTTTGAACATGATTGTTCAATTTCATATACGCATCTCTTGCAATTTTGGTCTTAATTACAATCATGTATACATTTGAATGTTTGGCTAACATGTCGTTCAAGTCAACCGCATTTTGGCTTATGAATCAGGCTAGGTTGATTATCAAAAGAGAAAAGAACAATGTAGGTAAACTATAATCAAATACATGACACCACACATATATTAATTAAGTATAAAGATAAAAGATAAAGATTTATGTGCTCATGTAAATTGCTAAAAAGGTAAATAACTAAGCTAACATGACAGTTAATAATAAGTTATCTACCGAATTATATCATTAGTTTATAAGAATATGAGTAACCTTCCGGTATAAACGGCTCTTAACACACAAATAGGTTTTAACATGAGAAGTAAAGGAGGTAAAAAAATTTGTACATTTTTTTGCACGTTGTAAAGCACTTATTTTAGTCCCATAATCTATAAAAATAAATCGTGTATTTACACAAGCAGAGTAAGTATGTAATTACTAATCACTCTAGACTAACTACACATAATTACTCTACTAGAGTGTTGAAACAACAAAATATAGACCGAGGATAGTAGCAAGGGTGGTTAGGCAGAAGGGTTAAAGGGTTTAACCTTGCCTAACGCAGGTCGTGGGGTCCCCCCACGTTTGCAAGACGTGTAAGGAGGTTCACTAGTTTATGTTTCTTGTTTGAAGATCCAATTCTGAAGCGTTATCCAGAAAAGGATTGAGGAACAGAAAGAATAAGCGTAATGTCAATGTGAGTGAGGGACACTTGAGTGAAGTAAGTGTACGATGTGAAGGACCAGAGTTTGAGGGAACAAATCTGATCTGGAATGTCCTCCTTTGATGAATGAAGTGTCATTATATAGGAGAAGGCATTTCTTAAAGAAGTACTCATTTGACTAGTGAACTAGCTTGCAGTGAGGGGCTTACCCTTTCGGGGGTTGAAGCCTTTTGACCCCCGGATAATAGCATGTACTCTGTGGACCTGCATTGCTTTTACGGCTGTGGTTGGTGAGACTGTTTTGGGGATGTGACTTGTTCACTGTTCCCGTGTTACTTTACTCCATCTCCTCAGCTTTTTCAACCATTGAACCTTTTAACCTTTTGGGCGTTTTCATACTTGGTCATTTTATTTGGTCTCGGGCTACCCCCGTCATCAGCCCCCCAAGTCAGAGGTTTTTGGGAGTAGCTCAAAGACTTCTGACTTTTTAAGCATTTATTTTATTCCCTGAAGGTTTCAAGGGTTCAACGATTGAAGGCTTGGAGGGTTGTCGACGGTTAATGTTTAAATTTTGAATATCTGACAACTGATTTGATTGATGTGTAGCAGTTTGTAGGGTGGCGGTTTTGCAGGGTGCACCGTTTTACATTATTGCCCCTGTATTAACTTATTACCTTTGCATTTTCCCATTTGCTTTTTCATTATTCCAACAAGTTTTCTCTGCAACTCCTTCCCCTTTTCTTCAAGGTTAGTACCGATTCCTTTAGTTTCATTACGTTTTTCATATTTTTTTTGCAAAAAAAGGGTGTCCTTAAGGATTTAGCAAAATCCTTTTCCCGATTAATCCAAGAGGAAGTAGAGTTTTTTTGTATGGAATATGGTATTGGAACTAAGTTTAAACCTACTGCCCATGCGTGTGATGCTTCGATTGACAAATGTCCGGCTGGTTTCGTCGCTCTTTATTGTCGTCATTTCGAGTTTTCAAACCTTCGTCATCCACTTTCCTTGTTTGTTTTGAACTTGTTGGAATATTACCGGGTTTCTTTCGGTCAGATTCATCCGAAGGGCATGGCTAGGGTTTTACATTTTGAGGTTTTGTGTCGCGCCCTCGGATATGATCCTTCATTATTGCTTTTTCGCCGTTTTTTCCGTTTGGCCAAAAATGGCGATTGGTTTACTTTTGAAGCATCCAAGGTTGATTCCGGCCTTATTTCATCTATGGTTACCACACTTGGGACATGGAAGAATCGTTTTTTCTGGGTTTCCGATACTATTGTTCCATTTAAAATGGTGTGGCGACACCCGGATGCTGTTCTCAATGAACCGGAACCCCTTGCATCTGACTTGAATGATGCTTTTCTGAAAGCCATTCGTGAATGCCCTTCAAGGGTTCGTCCCTTTCCTGAGCATTTGCTAGTTTTATTGGGGGTTAGTAAGTTATGGGAAAAAGCTAATCGGGATCCGGTTCTGATGAGAGATGGCACGGGTATGCATTTTCTTTTCCACCTTTCTTGTATTTTTCTTAATTTTTGTCTCATGTTCTGTCTGTTTGTTGCTTGCAGTTATGTCTGCCTTGGATTTCATTAAAAGTGATGACACTTCGGATGTGGTTTTTGGGGATGTTCCTGTTATCCTTGATGAGAATGTTGTGGTTAAAGGTGCTGAACAAAGGTTTGAAGATACTGGGTATGTTAGTGTTTCGAATGTTAAGGGTTTTTTTAAACCTCTTGTCCCCAAGGCTTCAACCCGGCGATCTACTCGTCGTTGAAAGGTGCTCCTCAATCCACTTCTACTGAACCGGTGGAGTTGAGTGATGATGTCGAAGAGTCTGGGGATCAAGGTGTTGAAGTGGGTTCTGAAAGGGAGAAGAAGTTAGTTGTTCATGGCAAAAAGGGTTCGGCCAAGAAGGTTCCTGCTACACCTGTTCAGGGTTCTTCGAGTATGGACGTTGAAGGGTTGGATCCGGATGCGGTTTATGTGCCATGTTGGTCGGTGAAAGTTGATGATAGTTTTAAAGATGTTGTTGTTTGTGAAGAGGCCTTGAGTCATATTGCTCCCCCTTCGGTTCACAAGACTATCTCCGAAATGGATGATGATGTGATGCTGTCTCGTATGATTCTCAGTACTTGCAATCTTGCTGCCATGCTTCCTCAGGGCGTTGCCCGTTTTCGACAGAGGATGCAAGAGTATGAAGAGTTTTCCAAGAAGAAAGATAAGATGAAGTCTTCAATGGCAGCAATGAAGAAGGAGATAAGCAGCTTTGCTGAGAAGGAGGAAGTTTGGTCGAAGAAGGTTGAAGGCTTGTCAAAGCAGCATGAGATTGAGATGATCGATTTTAAGAAGAGTTTTGAGGCTGATCGGTTGAAGCTAAAGGGGGACAGGGAGGCTTTATCTGTCGCTCAGAAAGCTTTTGATGAAGAGAAGGAGAGCCTGAAGGCTTCGGTTTCTCGTGCAACTAGTGATTACCAGTGGTTGATTGAGCAGGGCTTTCAACAGGTTGTCACCTACCTGCTTCATTCTGCCGAGTTTAACTCCGCTTTTGGTGATGTTTATACAAAGTTGCTTAATTTGGGAAAACACCAAGGTCTCATTGCTGGTTACAAGTTGCATGAAGCTGGGCATTCTCTGGAAAAGTCCCCCTTATTTCGTCCCGACGCTTCTGATGTTTTCAAAAGCTCAGTTGAACAGATGGAGAGGCTAACCTATCCTTATGTTCATCAGGTTTCCTCTTGCTTTGGTAAGCCTTTGTCTGTTTTACAGGATTTGAAACCGGAGGGTCTAAATGAAAAGGTTTGCGCTAAGGTCTTGGGCTCACTTTCGAAGAAAATATCTTATTCCGGAGATAGTGATGATACCCTCTCGAGTGTGCCGGATGTTTCAAAGGATGTTGGTTTGGTGTCACACCCTGATTTCCACGTGTCTCACCGGTGGGCCCGGTGGGGGATTACCATGATGTGGTTGACAACATAATAGTCAAACAACACAATTATATGAACGCACAGCGGAAGCAAAAGGTAAAATATATTACAATCCGAATATAAGTAATATCCAGTATTATAATGGAGAGTAAAAGATCCACAGGCGGATCAATAGTAAAACAGAAACAATAGTTCAACAGACTTTGACATCTAGAGCTTGCGATACTTGAGTAATGATGTCTGGAGTAGCCAGCCTATTACGTCTAGCACCTGCACTTAACCTTTTTGGAAAATACGTCAGTTTACACTGGTAAATACAACTCAACTGACTCGTTTTGAAAAGAGTTTGTAAATTGATTTGAATTCACTTCAGCACAAAATATCTTTATAACTTGGGACAATTATTTGTATATAATTTGTACACAGATTTACTTATTTGTCGTCCATTAGTACCGGTTAGAAGAGCCGGTTTAAGTTATCTGACACACCACCGGTATAATGCCCACAAGGTAGATTCCTTTAGTGGATTACCGGTTTTTACATAATGCATCTGTCAGGTGTACGCCTACACCCCGTGCTTAGGTCGTGGCCATTTCGTAAAATGATGCCAAGGATATCCGGGACATGGTCATTTAACCCCAAGGGCCATACATCAAATAATACAGAACAAAGCGGGTTATGTAAATACATTAATCACAATCCGATTTAAATGACTACATACCCGACCAAGCAGTACTTTTATAGTACCGTATCCCAAGCCCGTATAGGGAAATAAGTTAAAAGTATTTACCTGAGCAAAGTATAATTCCAATACAGTAAATGTAAGTACTTTTACTGGGCTCCTAATCTGGAACGAAGGTTTATAATAACCTATTAGATTTCTAACGGGTCTTCAATTAAGCCTTAGCTTAGACCGGTCAGTTTCAAAGGATAATTACGGTTTAATCGCGTGAAAGGCGAAAACCGGGAATGGAATGTGAATTTGACCCAACAAGTTTGAAGACTTGTTTTATATGGGTATAATAACCACACTCTGGATTTTGGGGTCAAAACAATATGGTTTGACCCGTTTCGGCTAGTTTATGTAAACTAGTTACATAAGCCGAACCGTGCGCGCAAAAGGCGCAACGGGTAACCGAAAGAGTCCTACACTGGTTTCGTAAGTCAATATGCTTTAAAGAGGTTGTGGTATCTGTAGGATACCTTCCATAATGCCCGTAACGAGTTTAAATCCATTTTATGCCCCGTAGGGGTATTTCGGTCTTTTTAAAGATTATAAAAGAGGTTTCTGAGTTCTACAGGAAATCTGAGTTTCCCAAACAGTTTATAAAGTCCAAAATACTTTATTTATTATTTAAAATCAGTAGCAACTGGAACCGGGTCAAAAGACCTTGTAGAACTCAAGTTATGACCGAAAAGGGTATATTCGGTATTTACCGAACCGTTGCCATAACCGCAGGTTATGAGCAGGTTAAAATAATTGAAAATCGTTAAAAATCCCAAAATATTATTTTACATCAATGTGTAAAAGGTTTGGTGTCGAAATCTGGGTTTAGATAGGCGTTATGCTAATTGCGCTATTTAATTACTAAAGTTTCCGTAATTTGCGCTATTTAGCATAACTCCTATTCTGGACCTCGGATTGACGTGAAATTTTAGGGACATGCTTAGAAATCCGTAACCAAGGTTATGGTCCTTTCACATGTCCAAAATTCTCGTTTTAAATTAAAAAGGGCGTTACGGTCAACTTTTAAGCATTTAGCGGAAATGTGTAAAAGACTCGGACAAACAACGAACCGGTCACAGAGGGTTATGACATCATGTAACCTGGTCCTAAGAGAGTCCTAAGGCATATCTAAATCATACTTTAACGGGTCAGAACTGAAGTCAAAGCAAAAGTCAAAGCTTTGCGACTTTCGGCTCTGAACCGGGTCAAAACAGTAAATGGTTGGATCAAACAAGCTTAGATTAGTTAATATACTTATTATCATGTTTTATGAATGTTAAAACAGGTTTCACGCCATCTACATTACTGATTATGCGTAATATCGCAAAATAGCATTTCTGTTGACTTTTTCTATGCACGTTTGACTCGACATTCGGACTAGTTAGAGTGGGAATCAGAGGGTGCCATTTTTGGGGTTTAATGCCCACATGATTACCAACACATAACTACCTTTGATTCGATAAACCACTGGACCATTTGTGATTTATCGCAAAGTCAACCGTTAGTTACGACGGTGTGACTTCTAAGCTAAAACTAAGCGATAACTCAAATAAGAAAGGAGTAGAACACTTACTGAAGTCCTATGCACGAAATGTGACCACTTGAGAGAAGGTTTGAGCTCCAGAAGTGATCCAAGAATGCAGATGAAGGTGTGAACAATGGATTGCAACTTATGGCCTTTTATAGTGAATTTCTCACCATAAGAAGTTGACACACAACTCTACCACTGACCACAACTCATCAACATGTGTCCCGAATGCTTAGGGATTGTTTAGGGGTCACTTGGAAGGTTTTAAAGGCATTACATGACGTTTAGAAGGCTGAACAGGCAAGTTAAACACTTTTCTGCATCTGGGAGTCTTACGCGGCCCGCTTTAAGATTTAATCAACTCAGACGCGGGCCGCCTGAATCTATAAGTCAGAAAGCAAATCTGCAGGTGGCGCGCGGCCCGCATTGAATCACCCCTATCCTTCACGTGGCCCGCATTAGGCTTGATTTCCAAGATTTTCATATCTTTTGTAATCATTAACCTGACCTTTCGGTTTCGAAGGGGTAACTTTGCGATTTGGCCCTCGATTATTTACGAATAAGGGCCTCGTGACTATTACCCGCATTGTTAAGTCCCCGGTTAGTTTAATTACTATCCGAAAAGCCTTAACTTTTATTGTTGACGCTTTTAACCCCTCGCATACGAATTTGATCATAACTTTCTCGTTTTAAAACGGAACTTCGCGAAATTTATATCGTATATTCTAGTGAGCGTATTTTACTGTTACAAAGCCTCGGGTTCGTCAAAGGGTCACTCAGAGGTATAAATTAAACATGTTGACACAATTAACCCCTGCAGCTTGTAATCTCTCACTTTCTCCCGCGTTTCGCTCCGTACGATCCATGATTTATTCGTTTGAAGGTACGAGCATCATTTAGGGTTACTATACAGTATATTTACCCTTTGTTGATATTTTTAACCCTCGAATTTACATACTTTCAAGGTTTGTCAACTTTAGTCCTTTATTTAGTATTTAATACCACGTGTAAACTCAAGACACGTGTGAATACATTATTGGACACAAAATTTCGAGGTGTTACATTTGGAGACCTCAGCGGTTGATGGTGATGGTGGTGCAAAGGCTAAGAAGTCCAAGAAAGCCAAGAAGGCCAAAGCTGAAGGTTCTGGTGTCTCCAAGCCTTCTGCCATCTGATGATTCTTCGTAGCTTTCTTAGCAAAAAAATTTATGGTTTGTGAACAATATAAGGTTTCCAGGAATCCTTAAGGTTCCTGTTGGTGGTGTGTTGGGCCTGTATGGCCATTTGAACAGTAGTTTAACTTGCAAGTTACTAGAACTTGCTTTAACTTTTATTTGAAAGTCTTTCATGACTTTCTTTGCTATGGTATGATGGTTAATTATATTACTTGTGTTGTGTTTTTGTGTTTATGCCTGTTTTGCTGAGTTTGTTTGATTGGCTTTAACCCTTCAAGCCTTTTGGCTAATCGTAGGTGGGTTGAAGCCTTCAATGTTTTAAGCTGTTGTGCGGGCAGCTTGAAGCCTTGATAGCTTCTGGTTTGGTTTGTATGTTTTGTTGAGGGATTTTCTTTTTGCTTATTTTTCCTTGGGCCATTGTCATTCTTTTTTAACTTTGTCTTTGTTGAGTTTACTTTGTCTTTATGTTTTTTACACCTTAAAGGGTTCAGTGCTGCAGACACTTAGCCTTGGTGTTTTTTAACAAGAAGACGTAGTATCTATCCTCTTTATTATTTCTTTGTGATTTACTCGACTTCGTAAGCCTATTTGTTGGTTATATTTCTAAGGCTTAAGGAACGATTGGTGTAGGTTGTTCAGACCTGTCTACGAGACATTGTTGTTTTGGCTTAATAAGTCTCATGGAGTTGTATTGATTTAGGAACTCACCCCTTATATAGGTTCATTCAACCCTTGAACCTATTGAGCGATGTGGCCTGGGAGTTCATCCCCTTACATGGCCCTTGCCATGGAGTTTTTTGCTAGGTTATCAACCTGATCTTAGGATAGAAAGACAAGTTTGATAAGACAACTTCATTCATTCAAGCAATACTTTGCTTTTTACAAAAGGTTTTCATAGTGTTGTTCGAGGTACATTTTGATACAAACCAAACTTTCCTGTCTAAACATGGAATCTTTTCAGGGTTTTGTCGTTCCAATGCCTTGGAAGCCTTTTGCCTTCTGAATCTGCTAGCTTGTAGGATCCACCCTTGTGTGCTTCGAGGATGGTGTATGGACCTTCCCATTTTGGGCCCAGCTTTCCTTGATTTTCCTTTTTGCTAGCTTCGTTGTTTCTGAGGACTAGATCCCCTGGCCTGAATCGTTCATTCTTAACCTTCTTGTTGTAGTAGGCTTCTATTTTCTGCTTATATTTGGCTTCTTGGATTGCGGCTTGATCTCGGGCTTCCTCTAGGAGTTGCAAATTCAACATGGTCTCTTTTTGGTTTGTTTCGGGATCCATGTTGACGATTCATTGGGTTACAACTCCTATTTCAGCAGGGATTACGGCCTCGGATCCAAATACTAAGCTATAAGGTGTTTTCTTGTGGCTTGTTTTTTCGGTTGTTCTGATTGCCCATAGAACACTAGGCAATTCTTCAAGCCAATTGCTTTCATACCTTCCCAATCTTGTCTTGATGCCTTCCACTATGCTTCGGTTTGCCCTTTCAACCTGGCCATTTGATTGCGGGTAAGCCACTGAGCTGAAGATCTGGTTGATCCTGTACTCTTTACACCAAAGGCTGAAAGGCTTTTCAGCGAATTGCTTTCCATTGTCGATGACGATCTCTCCTGGCAATCCATAGCGGCAGATGATACTTTCCCAAACGAAGTCAATGACCTGTTTGCATGTGATCTTTGCAAGGGGTTTAAACTCGGGTCATTTGGTGAAATAGTCTATTGCCACTAGCAAGAATTTCACTCCTCCTTTGCTTGGAGGGAATGGTCCAACAATGTCCATTCCCCACTTATAGAATGGCCATGCCGAGGTTATTGGGACAAGATCATGCTTGGGACTTTTTGGGATTGGAGCATGAATTTGACAAGCGTCACATTTCTTCAATTGCTCGGTGGTGTCACGATGCATCGAGGGCCAAAAATATCCGAGGTTCATGAGTTTTGCAACCACCGACCTTGCTCCAAAATGGGCTCCACATATGCCTTCGTGAATTTCCTTGATCAAATACTTACTTTGCTCGGGACCAACACATCTTAGCAAGGGGGCAAGGTAACCCTTTTTGTAGAGGGTTTCTCCTTGCAACACATATTGTCTTGCTTTGATTTTAACCCTTTTAGCTTCTACTTGATCATTGGGTAATTCACCATTTTGAAGGAATTTTTTGATGGGAGTCATCCAGTTTGGATCTTCTTCGGTGACTACATCTTGGACCTCCAATTCATCAATCGATGGAGCCTTCAACACTTCAACCAGCACCTTCTTGGTGAGGTGGGCAAAGGTGAGGGATGCTAGTTTACTTAAGGCATCAGCCTTTTTGTTTTGGGATCTTGGAATTTGTTTGATACTGCATGCTTGGAAGGTATTCATCAATTCCTTGGATTTTTCTTTGTATCTTCTCATATTGGGTTCTATGGCAACGTAGCTATCGTTGACTTGGCTCGAGACTAGCAATGAGTCTGTGAACACTTCAAGCTTTTGGACTTTCATTTCTTTGGCCAGCCTTAAGCCGGCGACAGTGCCTCGTATTCAGCCTCATTATTGGTGGTCTGAAAATCAAAACGAAGAGCATATGTGAATTCCAATCCTTCTGGGTTGATTAAAACTAACCCAGCCCCTGACCCTTCAACGCTTGAAGTCCCGTCGGTGAATAGCTTCCAGGCTTCAGGGTTGAAGGGTTCAGTGATGGTAGTGTTCACTTCGTCAATTGTTTGGTTTGGGACCTCCACAAGGAAGTCGGCCAAGACTTGGGCTTTAATAGCTTTTCGTGGGACATAGGTGATGTTGTGCTCACCTAGTTCCCCTGCCCATTTTGCCAATCTTCCCGAATTTTCGGGTTTTTCAAGCACATTTTTGACAGGTTGGTCAGTGACCACTCGTATGGGATGTGCTTGGAAATACCTCCTAAGCCTTCTAGCTGTTTGAACTAGGGCTAGGGCGAGTTTTTCAAGGGGAGGATATTTGGTTTCAGCCAATTTTAAAGTTTTGCTGAAGAAGTAAACAGGTACCTGAGCCGTGTTTCGTTCGATTGTGAGGACTGCACTTATAGCCTCTTCAGCAACTGATAAATAGACTGAAATCAGCTCTCCCGTTTCTGGAGCTGCAATGTCTGGCAAGGAAGCCAGGTGTTACTTCATCTGGTTGAAGGCTTCTTCAGCCTCATCGGTCCATTTGAAATCCTTCTTATCAGAACAATTTTTAAGTGTTTTGTAGAAGGGTAGGGACCTTTCAGCCAGCTTGGAAGTGAAACGCTTCAGGGCAGCAAGTTTCCCGTTTAAGCTTTCAACCTCTTTTTTGGTTTTTAGTGGCTTGGCTTCGAGGACAACTTTTACTTTGTTTGGGTTGGCCTTGATGCTTTGTTTGTGACCCAAGAATTTTCCTTCTTCGAACCCAAATGAGCATTTTTCAGGGTTAAGTTTCATGTTAACCTTTCTGAGATTTTTGAAAGTTTCTTGGATGTCGTCAAGCATTTGATACTCCGTCTTGCTTTTTATTACCAAGTCATCAACATAGGCTTCCATGTTTTTACCAATTTGGCTTGCAAAAGCTTTGTCCACCAGATGTTGGTAGGTTGCTCCGGCGTTCTTTAGTCCAAAGGGCATCTTCTTGTAACAGAAGATTCCCTTATCAGTGTGGAACGCCGTCTTTTCTTCATCTTCCTCTTTCATGAGTATTTGATGATACCCTTTGTAAGCATCAAGAAAGCATTTGAAAGGGTAACCGGTGAGCGAGTCAACCTTAAGGTCAATTTCTGGTAGTGGATAGCAGTCCTTAGGACAAGCTTTGTTGAGATCTTTGAAGTCTATGCACATTCTCCAGGAGTTATCTGGTTTCTTGACCATAACCGGGTTTGCAACCCATGATTGGTACTTGACTTCTCGGAGAATATCAGCAGATACGAGCTTCTCAACCTCCTGACAAGCAGCCAGGCTTCTTTCTGGTGCTAAGCTTCTTTTCTTTTGGACCACAGGTTTGACATCGGGTGGTATCGTCAACTCATGCTCAGCAATGCTTCGGGGGATTCCTGTCATATCTTCCGGACACCAAGCGAAGACGTCGCTGTAATGTGTCAACAACTTTTCCAAATAAGAGAGAGTTTCCTGTGAAAGGCTTGGGTTGACCCTTATTCTTTGTTCAGGGTACTTAGGATTTATGATAAGCCTTTGCTTGTCTTCTTCACTTCTGGGACTTTCGCCTTCAACCATATAGGCCTCTTGGGAGGGTTGAAGGGTTGCTACCCCCCTTTCGGTTGGGAATTTTACCGTGCCATGCCCAACGGACACCGCCATAAAGAAGGCACATTGCCCCGGCCTCCCTATGATCACATCATAGTTTGAAGGTATGTTGAGAACCACGAAGGTAAGTGGCTGGATCCTTTTCTTCTGACCTTCACTGAAGCAAACATCTAGTGTCAGTTGCCCTAAAGGCTTGAGGGGTATATCAGCAATGCCTTTTATGGAGGTTCCAGAGGGTTGAAGCCTTGAACGTTCTTCATTGCTCAAGCAGTTGAAAAATTTCTCGAACATGATTTCAGTGGCTGCCCCAGTGTCTATGTATGCCCTATGTGTTTCCAACGTTCCAATGGTAGCTTCCACGACGAGAGGGCTTGAAAGAGGGCCTTTTTGTGTTGGGGGAAAGCAAACACATTGAAGCTCCCAAGCTTCCAACTGCTGCCTTTTATGAGGAACCTTTTCATCAGAGTTCACCATGTTGACTTCCTTTCCCTTTCCTTCAGCCATTTTGTCTCGAACCCCTTTTACCAAATGGGCAAGTTCTCCTGACTTAACGGCTTCTTCAATTCTTTTCTTGAGCTGGAAGCAATCGTTGGTGTGGTGACCCTTTTCTTCATGGAACTCGCAGAACTGTGTGGAGTTCTCGTTTTTTCTGCTTTTGGGGAGAGGTCTTGGAGGCCTAAAGTTCTGTTTGACTTCTTCTGTTGCAAGGATTTCTTGAGGAGTCTTTGTGAGGGGTGTGAAACTCATGCCTTTTTCCCTGGTTGGAGGGTTCCGGCCTTCAGACCTTCGATGGTCTGAACCCTTTTGCCGTCTGTCATAGGAGTTGTAATTCCCTCTTTTTCTGGCTGGGCTATTACTTCGCCAGCTAGACCCTCTTTTCCTTTGCTCTTTGATGTCGACTTGTAACACCTCGAATTTTTGCGTCCAATAATGTGTTAACACGTGTCATTTGATTACACGTGGCATTTGTATTTAATAAAGGACTAATTTTGACAAACCTTGAAAGTATATAAATTCGAGGGTTATAAATGTCAACAAGGGTAAATATACTGTATAGTAACCCTAAATAATGCTTGAACCTTCAAATGAATAAATCATAGATCGTACAGAAGCGAAACGCGAAAGAAAGTGAGAGATTACAAGCTACAGGGGTTAACTATGTCAACATGTTTAATTATACCTCTGAGTGACCCTTTAACGTTCCCAAGGCTTTGTAACGGTATTATACACTCACTAAAATATAATATATAAACTTCGCGAAGTTTCATTATGAAACGAGAAAGTTACGATCGAATCCGTAGGAGAAGGGTTAAAAGCGTCAATAATGAAAGTGAAGGCTTTCTGAATAATTAATAAACTAACCGGGGACTTAACAACGCGGGTAAATAACACGAGGTCCTTAGTTGTAATTAACCGAGGGCCAAACCGCAAAGTTACCCCTTCAAACACGAAAGGTCAGGTAAATCATTACGAAAGATTTCGTTATTAATTACCAGGATTTCGTAATCATTTCAAAAGATTTTAAAAATCTGAAAAACAGGCCCCTCGCGACCCGCATTGCATTTGTGGTTAAGTTGAGGCGGGCCGCGAGCCTCCTCTTTTACTCGCCTGATATTTAAATCCCAGGCGACCCGCATTAGAAACGCATGGAACTCCCATGCGGGCCGCATTAGACGCCCAGATGCAGAATACTTGTAACTACATGCCTTTTGGAGCCTTTGAACGACCAACAACCAATTAATGGAGCATGGGCGCCCCCTACTCGACCCATAACACTTAGGGACACCTGCCCATCATCCATGATCAGTTGTAGCATGAGTTGTGATGATCTAAAGACCTTTTGAACATTATAAATAGCCACATTGTGAGCATATGTTCACCACACCTCAAACAACTCACCTCTGATCATTCTAAGGCTCCCAAGCATCCATCTCTGCTCTATAAGCAAGAAATAACTTCTGTAAGTCGTTCACAATCAATATGGTCTTGCATTTTCATAGTTATAGCTTATAAACACAACCGTCGTAACTAACGGTTGTCATTACAATAACTTGCAAATGGTTCAGTCTTATGACGGATCAAAAGTAGTTATGAGCTGGTATTTATGAGGGTAATAAACCCCTAAAAGGGTTCCCTCTGATCACCACTCTAACTATGTCAAATATCGAGTCAAACGCGCACTTAAAAAGTCAACAGAAAGTCATTTTGCCATTTTCTACATAATCTGTAATATATACGTTATGAAACCTGTTTTGATGTTCATAAAACATGATATTAAGCATATAAACTTGTTTGCGCTCGTTTGAATCGACCATTTGCTATATTGAACCGGTTCGGAGCCGAATGTCGCAAAAGTTTGACTTTTGCTTTGACTTCAGTTCTGACCCGTTTTAGTGAAGTATAGATATGCCTTAGGACTCTCTTAGGACCAGGTCACATGTTGGTATAAACCTCTGTGATCGGTTCATGAGTTATCCGAGTCTTTTACGTGTTTCCGTTAATCGCCTAAAAGTTGACCGTAACGCCATTTTGAAAATAAAACGAGTATTTCGGACACGTGAACGGACCAGAACCTTGCTTAATAAATTATAAGCATGTCCTTAAAATTTCACGTCAATCCGAGGTCTAGAATGAGAGTTATGCTAAATAGCGCAATTAAAGTAAACTTTTGTAATAAACGGCGCAATTAGCATAACGCCCATCTAAACCAAGATTTCATCACCAAAACTTTTACCCACTGTTATAAATTAAAATTTTGGGAATTTTAAGGATTTTTAATAATTTTTACCTCGCTCATAACCTGCGGTTATGGCTACGGTTCGGTAAATACCGAATATGCCCTTTTCGGCCAAAACATGAGTTCTACAAGGTCTTTTGACCCGATTCCAGTTGCTACTGGTTCCAAATACTAAATAAAGTATATTAAGCTTTATAAGCTGTTCGGGAAACTCAGATTTCCTGTAGAACTCGAAAAGCCCTTTAAAAGTCTTTAAAATGACCGAAAAACCCCTACGGGGCGTAATATTAACTTAAACTCGTTACGGGCATCACGGAAGGTATCCTACTGATACCACAACCTCTTTAAGGCATATTGACTTAGGAAATAAGCGTAAGACTCTCATGGTTAACCGTTTCGCCTATTGCGCGCACGGTTCGGCTTATGAAACTAGTTTTCATAATTTAGCCGATACGGGTCAAATTATATTATTTGAACCCCAAATTCCAGAGTGTGAACCATAAACCCATATAAAACAAGTCTCTGAACTTGTTGGGTCAGAATCACACTCCATTCTCGGTTTTCGCCTTTTCACGCGATTAAACCATATCTATATATATCGGAACCAACCGGTCTAGGCTACGGCTAATATAAGGACCCGTTAGGATTCTAAGAGGTTAATTAAAACCTTCGTTCCAGATTAGGAGCCCCGGTAAAAGCTATCGGCGATTTAATCGAACTAAGGATATATACTTGCAAAGGTAAATACTTTAACTTATTTCCCCTATATGGGCTTGGGTTACGGTATGTTAATACCGCTTGATTGAGCATTATATTTTTCCATCGCTTAGGTGGTTAATTAAATAATATGATCGGCTCATTTAAACAGTTTTGTTTCTTAAAAGCCTTTGGGGGGTTTAATGACCGTTGTCCCGGATATCCTTGGCATCATTTTACGAAATGGCCACGACCATCGACATCCCGGTGTAGGCTTACACCCGGTATATATTGTCGACATTAAATTAAAAGACGTAGCCGTTGGTTTTTATACTACGGTTTTACGCAATGTGGTGTGTCTATAAATCTTTAACCCGGCACGACCCGGGCTACTGAACGCATAAAAGAACATGTAAAACGTTCACAAGATTTTAATAATTTTCCCAAGTTATAAAAGAGTTTGTGCCTTGTGCATTCAAATCAATTTTAATAAACATTTTCAAATGTGTCAGTTGAATGTATTTACCAGTGTAAACTGACGTATTTTCCCCAAAAAGATTAAGTGCAGGTACTATACGAAATGGGCTGGTATAGGCGTCCTAAGCATCATACATAGTCTCGCAAACTCGATGCTGCATCTGAATGAACAATATTTATTATTTTGATCCACTGTGGATATATTCAACTTCTGTAATACATTTGATATTACAACCAAAGGTTGAAGTTTATATATTTATCTTAAGCTTCCGCTGTGCATTTATATAATTGTGTGGTTTGACTATATTGTTGCCAACATCGTCACGGTAATCCCCCACCGGGCCCACTGGTGAGACACGTGGAAATCGGGGTGTGACAGACTGCTTCCTCTCCCCGGATGTGGGCTTCTGCCCTTTCAAGGGCTTCTTCCAAGGTCTTGGGCAGAGACTTGTTGAAATCTCTTGTGAGGTATTTCGAGGTGATAGCGTTCATGAAACCGGCTACCCAAGTGATACTGCATGACCCCTAAAATTTTCAGAACAATCGGAATCAGGATCAGGGCCCCTAAAACTCAGGGGGGGTATTTCCTAGTTAGTATTATCCAAACTGTTTTCGATAGAAATTGAATTTTAACGAACCATCGACTCACCCAAGCTACTGAGACGCGTGGCTATCTCATATTAAAAGTGACCTCTCGCGCCACGCGAGAGCCTCTCGTGACACGCGAGCGCGCCGTTTTTCCAGTATAAATAGAGGAGTTTGGCACTTGATTTCCTGCGTTGGTTCGACGGTAAAATTCAATTCGTACACCCAGATATCGTCAAAATACTACAAAAACCCACATAATCTCGAAATTCTGCCGCAATAACAGGGTAATAACTCGATCGCTATTACGATTCATTTTCCGACCGATCAATATATCCAATGGATGTTTAAGTGCCGCCCACATTAGGGTTATACTTTGTCGTTCGTCGTTAAATCGATGGATGTTTAAGTATCGCACTTTGTCGTTCGTTGTGAGAATTTGATCTCGTGAGTTATCGTAAATGCTGTATTAGTTAATTACCTAGTTTCGTGTGCATCATTTCTTAAATTAGGTATTAGTCTTACCAGTAGACTAATCTTTACCCCCATACACTTACAATCAAAGTAGATGCTAATTCTCAGAAAGATCTGAATCATGAAGCTTGTTAATTCAAATACTGCATGCTTATAATGTGAGTCATTCTCTTTTTATCAACTGTTTTACAATACTCCAAATTATTTTCCAGAATTATAAATTACAGTGATTAAGTTTATGTAATCACCAAATTACAGCCAGTATGTGGGGTATTGTGCACATTACTGTTGTTTTATCACTTTAGGTGGGCGAACCTAAAATTTAGTGATATACGTCATTCATTGGGGCAGCCAATGGTGATATGACCACAGTCACAGATCCGGTCGAGTGACAAATACTGTGGGTAGTTGGTAGATATCAGAAACATATGTAAAAACTCTTAATACTGTAAATTATAACAAACGAGTCGTTTTAGTAAACTGAATGATTCACTCAGTATTTCCCGCTGACAACACCTTTTTAAAACGCGTTTCAGGTAATTACAGTAGATTGGAGTAAGAATTGGATCAGGCACTGAAGGACTTCAAGAAGTGGCTTATTTTATCAAACTAATAAATCTTGCTTTATAAAATCGAATTTATTTATATTAAAGCTACCATTGTAAAACATGGGTTTTACCCCTTTTATTTTATAAATAAAATCCGGTGTTTCTAAAACTCTGATATTTTTCCTAACTCACGGTCCTGATGAAATTTCCGCTGCAATGTTTTTCAAAAATAATCACCGGTACCACTGGGCTGTTCGCGGCTCCCGATTCCGTCCAGGGTGGGGTCGGGGGTCGTGACAGAAGGTGGTATCAGAGCTAAGCCACTACTTTAAAGCCTATAAGTGTTGTGATAATAATACTTAAGCTTAAATAAAAGAGTTAGGAGATTGCTATTAACTGGTAGCACATCTGATAGCATTTAAACTTGAACATAAGAAAAGATGCCTTAGTATAAGCTAAGCCACTTATTTAAGCAATTAGGTGTTGTAATAATACCTAAGTTTAAACGGAGAGTTAGGAACTTAATATTATTTGATAGCACTCCGGATGATATTTAGACTTGAACTTAAGAATTTTTGCCTTAATATAAGCTTCAAGATAAATTACTTATATAAGTATAATGTGATGAATATTGGTATGCCATAAGAATGACGATTAGCAGACAATAGCACTTAATTGCTATTTATTCTTGTTTATTGATATTACTTAGGCCAGAATAAAGATATGTATGGAAATACAAATTTCCTTGATTCTGGATAAAAGTCCTAATAAAAGAGGCACTTTTTCTTGAAAAGATACTATTTATGGGAAATAGAAAATTTTCTCCGGCAAAACTGGGTATAGAGTAGCAAACTCTCCAACTTGCCCGGATATACTGAGATTACCTCTCCGGTGCGAACCGGATAAGACGGGGTAAAGAATATGTCAAACCAGTGACAAGATTTCCCTAAATAATATCATGAACTGATATCTGACTTGTTTTTTTAAAATAAGAATCTGTTAAATACATTAACCTTATAAAGGGTATGTATATTATAGCATGTGAAATATATGATTATATAGATATGTATATCTATAAGAAATTCCAAAAGCCATAACGATTGACAATTAAGAATAAAGCACTAGCATATGTGTTAATAATAAATCTAGATTTCTTTATCAGAAATCTCTTGCATATATCTATAATTTCGATGTCAAACATTCTTCCGTTTGATCATCTACCTCGTAACTCGTGCGACAAAGTAATACTGAAAACCCTTTAAGTTGAGACACCATCAAAAGTATAAGAATTTCCAAATGCGTTACCATAAACTATTAACGCAAGTAAGAAACATGTAAAGTTGTGCTGATGCACAAGAAAACACCTGAAACTTAAATTAAACGATCACAGACGTCAAAGTATAGCACACACAACTTTCAAGGCAAGACCTTTGGAAAATATAATTGGGCATGACGACTCCAATGCGAATCCCGTTAGTAGAAGAGCTACTAATCAAAAAGCAGCATTAGCTATGTGATCCTACAAACGACATGAAGCTTGCTGAAGTACGTTGGAACAAGACTTCAGTGCACAGTCTAATCAGAGTCATAATTATTGGCACTGCAAAAGAAGTCACAAATCGGTATAATTTCCGTATTGCATTCACAACAAAATATGCAATATTCGACATTCCATGATAACGTCACTTAACAAACGATTATCACGCAGAATTTCAGGAAGAGTTCTTATATTTCTTTCATTGAAATCCTGACTTCTGCATATAATGAGTTGACTTTCGCGTTTCTACTTCCCCTAATGATTTCTTTCATAGTAGCGAATATTGATATATTTCATTTCCTGGTAAAATCCACACGTTACACATGCGCTGTTTGTTGCGCATGTGGTTCGTTTAAGTTATGAAGACCATAGGAGAGCTTCATTCCAATTTGTTGTTTTATCAAAAGCTCAAAATCTTGTTTGCTATACTTGATCTTCGCATTGTAAACCGCATTTTTGCAAAACGATAATTCTTTAATAATGAATCGATAGAATTCTTGAAAAACTCAATTTCCCTTGGCATACATGGTTTTTGTTGTGACCATGTCAGAACTTTCTTGGACTCGTTTACACCAAGTTCAACTGTTTGAACTTGCTCGCATTACGTATTCAATTCAAAATCCCATATGATGGATTGCAGCTATCATATTCAAAATAGTCCCAACAAGCACTTCATTTATTTTGAATCATAACAGGCTTGTTTGGTCTTTGAATTCATCAAATCATTTCTTTGATCACGATCACCTTGTGGTGACATTCTCACAAGTTTGAAGCTTGCGCTAATCGCGTTGTTCGCACCATGATCGGATTTAATTATTTAATTAATTATTTATTGTGTATTGATATTAAATCCGTTTGTTCGATCTATGTATTATCAGTCTTAATGCAATTGTGTGTTAAGATAATGGTACCCCAATTCGTGTTAAATATTCCGGTGTACCTCTTAACGATTCTTTCACCATTGAGCGAACATTTCGTGATATTCATTGCCTTCCTCTTCGCTCGAAAATACTGTTTATTCGTTCCATTTTCAGTTGTAGATCCTATGAAAAATATTTGAAACAAATATTTAGATTTACTTTGTGAACCCTTCGCTTAAATTCAAAACAAGGTGATACTTGTTTAATCACTTCTATTATTGTCTTGTTTCAATCCATACGACACATTGTGGTGTGGGTATAAACTTGCAACTTGTGTTAAATTACTATCAGTCATTTCATGCGGAAATATTTATACTTTTCACACATTATATACGGATTTAATTTGTACTGAATCCGCTTTGTTGGTTTATCCCATAAAAAGCAATCTTAACACAATCATGTGCTAAGATAATAATACACAAATTCATATCACATTTCAGTATATCTCTTAATGATTCTTACATCATCAATCGAGCGTTTCATAATTTTTATTGCTTTATCATCTTTGATTGAAAAACATTATTCAATTGTTTCATTTTCAATCAGGAAATCCTACTAGAAATATTCGGATTTACTTCGTTAAACTTTCATTTCAAACTCAGTGAATTCGTCGGATCACCGCTATTATTATTTCGATTATTACAACACTTTGTGGCGTCGCAATAAATTGTAGCTTGAGTTAATCTCCCTTTTAACATCTGATATACGAATTTATTTATCTATTTTCTGTTGGTTCATTATCTTAAACAATCTTAATACAATTATGTATTAAGCTAAAAGTACACAAAATTGTATCATATTCTTGTGTACCTCTAAAGTTTCTTTCATCATTGATCGAAAATTTTATGATATTCATTTGGTCTTATCATCATCAATTGAAAATCTTATTCAAAAGGAATATCCAAAATTTTATTTTTCAGTTGATTATAAAAACGGTGAAAATTGTTTAAGTCACCGCAATTATTGAATCATTTCAATCATTACGACACCTTGCGGTATCGGTATAAACTTGTAGCTTACGCTAATCATTATCATACGAATTATTTAAAAACACGTATGTCTTTCGCATTGACTCATCCTTGAAAATAGTCTTAATACAACTATGTGTTAAGACAATGATACACTAAACTCTGTTGTATTTCGGTGTATCCTTTCAATTTACTCATCTCAACCCATTGATTTTCTCATCTATTTGATGATTAACAAATCATTTTTCGTACTTCTATTTTATTCAAACTTGTTGATTCTGAATCTTCATCAGTTGACAATCAAAGTGAATTTTCTGTTGACAGTAAACTCTATTGTTTCTAAAAATCATTTACAAACTTGTAAACATTCATTGATCATGTATCTTTTGACTTAAACCTAATCACCTTGGAAACAATATCAGTTCATCTCATTCATTTGAACACCTCATCTTTTGAAAAAAAAAATTCCGATTCACTTCCTTGAAACTCTCAGTTAATTTCGAAAAACGGTGAATTTATTCGGTTACCATAATTATTGAATTCTTACAGCACTTTGCAGTGTCTGTATAAATTTGTAGCCGTACTAATAATAAACCTTATTCATACGTCATTTCGTTTGATTTGTCATTTTAATAGTCCTGATACAGTATGAACTCAGACCACGATACACTAAATTCTATTGTCCAGTGTATCCTTACCATTTAAGTAAACGACACTGATTTTCGGATTGATCATTGACAAATCATTTTTCATACTTCCATTCACAAAATAGATTTATCAATTCAGAATCTCCCTCAATTGATCAAAGTAAGTTCTTTTCTGACATTGAATTCTATTGTTTCTATAAAAGTTATTTTATTTCAAAATTAATGCCTATCGAATATCTTTTTGATTCATGAGACTTGGTCAAACTTGTAATATTATTATTTTATCCTGTTTGGTCAAACATCAAATCCTAAAACTAAAGTTTTAAAACCATTGAATTCCAACTATCTTATGATATTAATCTTTTAATTCCATCCCAGAAACCATGATATATTAAAAGAAGTAACGTAACCCCAAGAAGATATCATACTCCAAATCTCGAGGACGAGATTTTTATTAAGGTGGGAAGGATGTAACAACTCTCCCCAAAACTATTATTTCTTATTATATTTTGTCCAATAGGAAACCCTAATTGAGACCCCCAAGTGATACTGCATGACCCCTAAAATTTTCAGAACAATCGGAATCAGGATCAGGGCTCCTAAAACTCATGGGGGGTATTTCCTAGTTAGTATTATCCAAACTGTTTTCGATAGAAATTGAATTTTAACGAACCGTCGACTCACCCAAGCTACTGAGACGCGTGGCTATCTCATATTAAAAGTGACCTCTCGCGCCACGCAAGAGCCTCTCGTGACACGCGAGCGCGCCGTTTTTCCAGTATAAATAGAGGAGTTTGGCACTTGATTTCTTGCGTTGGTTCGACGGTAAAATTCAATTCGTACACCCAGATATCGTCGAAATACTACAAAAACCCACATAATCTCGAAATTCTGCCGCAATAACAGGGTAATAACTCGATCGCTATTACGATTCATTTTCCGACCGATCAATATATCCAATGGATGTTTAAGTGCCGCCCACATTAGGGTTATACTTTGTCGTTCGTCGTTAAATCGATGGATGTTTAAGTATCGCACTTTGTCGTTCGTTGTGAGAATTTGATCTCGTGAGTTATCGTAAATGCTGTATTAGTTAATTACCTAGTTTCGTGTGCATCATTTCTTAAATTAGGTATTAGTCTTACCAGTAGACTAATCTTTACCCCCATACACTTACAATCAAAGTAGATGCTAATTCTCAGAAAGATCTGAATCATGAAGCTTGTTAATTCAAATACTACATGCTTATAATGTGAGTCATTCTCTTTTTATCAACTGTTTTACAATACTCCAAATTATTTTCCAGAATTATAAATTACAGTGATTAAGTTTATGTAATCACCAAATTACAGCCAGTATGTGGGGTATTGTGCACATTACTGTTGTTTTATCACTTTAGGTGGGCGAACCTAAAATTTAGTGATATACGTCATTCATTGGGGCAGCCAACGGTGATATGACCACAGTCACAGATCCGGTCGAGTGACAAATACTGTGGGTAGTTGGTAGATATCAGAAACATATGTAAAAACTCTTAATACTGTAAATTATAACAAACGAGTCGTTTTAGTAAACTGAATGATTCACTCAGTATTTCCCGCTGACAAAACCTTTTTAAAACGCGTTTCAGGTAATTACAGTAGATTGGAGTAAGAATTGGATCCGGCACTGAAGGACTTCAAGAAGTGGCTTATTTTATCAAACTAATAAATCTTGCTTTATAAAATCGAATTTATTTATATTAAAGCTACCATTGTAAAACATGGGTTTTACCCCATCTATTTTATAAATAAAATCCGGTGTTTCTAAAACTCTGATATTTTTCCTAACTCACGGTCCTGATGAAATTTCCGCTGCAATGTTTTTCAAAAATAATCACCGGTACCAGTGGGCTGTTCGCGGCTCCCGATTCCGTCCAGGGTGGGGTCGGGGGTCGTGACATTTTATTTGAAAAATGACTGTTGCATCTTTGACATATCGTCTCTGCTGGGAGAAGTTGGCCAAAAAACCCTTGCTGAGGTCGTCAAAGCTTCGAATGCTTCGAGCAGGTAAATCGTTGAACCAGATCCTGGCAGATCCGATAAGGGTTTGCATGAACATTAGACAACATTCAGCGTTTGACCATTTCTCTATTCTTGCTGCACCAGTAAAGATCTGAAGATGGTCCTCTGGGTCCTCAGACCCATCATACGTTCTGATGTGGGACGGCATCTTGATCTTTGTTTGAAAATCATAGTCGGCTATTTGCTGTGAGAAGCATGAAAGGTTACTCGGCTTGTAGGGTTTAGCCAAGTCTTCTTCGACCCTTGTACCCATATTGTTATTACCATTGTTGTTCCCTTGAGTGGCTAGCACTTGATTGATGAAGTGTTGCCACGGGAAACTGGCCATCATTTGGGTCATCATCTGGGACATAGGGTTGAAACCTTGGAGGCTTCCGGATGTGATCGGGCAGCTAACTCCAAGGGGGGTGCTCATTACCGCACTTCGTGCCAATGGAAGCACTGACAGGGCTTGTTCCCACGAAGTGGAGGTAGAGGCTGGAAAGCCTGATACTGTGGAATGTAGGAGCTGATCCAAAGTCAGCTCATGGCCCAGAGGAGCACCACTTGTAACTGGTTGGGACGAAAAGAGGGGATATGTTGTAGGATTTTTCATGGTAGATAAATATGGAACGGGGTTTGGATGTAACGCCCGGCTATTTTGTACTTTCCATTTATAGAAAGTTTGATTCGTAATTCTATTTTTGGAAACTTTGTATTCTTGCAATCGTTTCTTTCCTTGTAATCTTTATCAAATCGAGACTTGGATCATTAATGAAGCTTATATTTTGTTACATCTATGTTAAACGCATTCTATGTATACTCGTATGATCGATTTGGTGAATCAATCTATGTTTAATCGTGATTCTTGGAAACTATGTGCGAAACTTGTAATTAAACTAAACTTATGCATGGAACGTGTTTTGAACGAGAATGACACTTGATTTGATACTTATACGCTTGATTATACTTGGTTTATACTCCTCGTGCTTAATCATAACCTAATCTATGCTTTTGTGGCGAAAATGGTCCTTAAAACACCTTAATTGCATCAAATAACAACTATAGGGGCCAAATATGTCAAAAATCAAACTTGTTTCCAAACCCCAAAGGGCTCACGCCCCGCGTGAACTTACCTGGATATCCCAGGCGGGCCGCGTGAGGTCCATGTTCAGCAGACTCTTGAAAGGTCGCGACCAGCTTCGTTTTTGGGCGGGATTCTTGAGTTTAAACCGAGTTTTGGCTCTTGTAATCACCTCTAATCAACCCTAATCACTCCCCTATAAGTACCCAAGCTCCCCCAAGCACTTGGACACTTTCACCACTCTCAAACTTCACCAAAACACTCCCAAATTCAAGCACAAAGCTGCATTTTCGGGCAGATTGATACACCTACACTAAAAGTGGTATAACTTGCTCATTTCTTAACGAAATTGCTTGATTCTTTTTCCTACTTGCTTGGTTAATCATGTAGTTTGATTCCTTGACTTCTCCTTGGAGAAATCAGACCTGGAATTGCTCCGAAATTGACCAAAAACTTTCTATTTTGTTTCAAACTTATGCAAACTTCATCTAACTTGTGTGAAACACATCTCAAACCAATGTCCTAATGCTTACAACCCCTCTTATGGTTGGTTAAGCTTAAAAACATGGTTGAGACATCTAAATCAGAGGTTAAAACCTCATAAACTTTCTGTTTTAATTAGGGTTTTACCCACAAGTAATGTTCAAGTGTGAAACTTGTTGAATGTGTGATGGTTGGATTAGCTTGGGCTATCCTTCATAAGAATCCACTCATTACTTGATGTTTTACTATAGATTAGTTGTTGTTAATACCTTGATACTTGTATGTTCATGACCCTCCTTGTTGTTTATAACAACAAGTGTAGTGGTGAACAATAGAGGTGCCTAAATGGAAGCTTGTTCTTCCTACCTCATGTATGTATTCTATGACACAAAGAGGTACCTAAATGGAGACATTAATCTCCTACCTCATGCTTGAATCTTAAGACTTGTAAAACTATATAATATCTAAGTTATTCTATACGTATACATCTAAGTAACTAAGACTTGATGATGACTTAATAGTTATTTGTTAAGTGGACGTTACATCATCTATGACCATGCCCTTGTTACGACTCTAATGGATCTTAGAATCCATGAAATCATACCAACTCTTTTGAGTTTCAATAGTGTCAAGAACAAGAGTTATGTGTACAAGATGATTATTTTCACCTATGTTACTTTCTTTATATTTTAAAAAACTCCGAATCTATAATCTTCCGTATACGCCAAACTCACACACCTACGTTTCCTTGTGTAGAAGGACAAGGTGCTCCAAACTAACTCATCTACAAACTTGCTCTCGGAACTTCAAGTCACCACTTGTAAACCGTGAGTATACTCGAACCCATTTTTACTTTTAACACTTTGGGTGCAACATGTATTCTATATTAAACGCACATGACACTTGAAACTTATTTGAAACTTACTCTATCCATTTAAACATGAAACTTGTGAATCTTGAGACTATTTTGTGCTATGTGAACGTTTAATTCTTGTGTGTAGTTCCGCCTTAACAATAGTAGCGCTATAGGAGTAATGCACCTCCCCGTTAGTCTTTGGGGTATTGTTAGGAGGAGACATATCAACCTCCCGTTAAACTTTGGGTTAGGTACTTTAAACGCATTGGGAAACTTGGGCTATCACTTGGACTACGTAAACTAGCACGTTGAAACTATGTTATTATGTTCATGTTGGATATGAGTTTTTATTCTAATATGCTATGTAAACAAACTTGTATACTCGCTCTTTGCTTTTGCATTGAAACTCTATTTTAATACATGTTGCAGGTTGATTATTGAAGTAAGGATGATTCATGAAACAAGTTTAGGGTGGACTAGATACACGCCTAGAATATTCTATCTTTTGTTTGTTATGTTACTTGTTGAAACAATGTTGTCATTTCCTTTTTGAATCATGTATGACTTTTAGTTTTGAAATGAAATTTGAATTTAAATTAATTATTGTCGCATAGTGTTATGACGTTTTGAGCAATCTACACACTTCGTCTCATCCCGATGTTTCCGCCATCGGTTGGGGTGTGACAGATTGGTATCAGAGCCATAACTATAGGGAATTAGGAAAATTGCCATGCTTTTGCCCTAATCTATAGTTCTAGGAATTTTGTCTCTTATTTGTTGTTTAAAACTTTGTACTCTACCATGCATGCTCCCTAGCTATACTTTTGATTAAATTTATGTGCCTTTCCTAAGGCTAACACGAATACACTTATGCTATTTTTATACTCTTGTAACACCAACGAGAAGAATTTACCAAAATAGGCGTGAAACCCACAATTTGGTAAACGACTCTCATTCTACCCTTAATCTATTTTTGCACGAAATTTCACCATTAAGCTAGGAGTGACATCCACAACTTAATGGTAATTTCCATTTCAACTCTAGTGGACCCTCGTCAAAGTGTCAAAATTTATTTTGGCCGACGAGTACCAACCACATTTAGGGTACGAAATCGTCAAGTTAGGGGTGAAACCCGCATCTTGTCGATTAAGTCCCATTCCTTGATTTTTATTCTCGCCAAAGTCCCGAATGTTTCAATCATTTAGAGATGTGTAGTAACCGGAAGGGTAAGATACCGTTAATCGCTTCTCGACGAGAGTATCTTACTTATAGGCCAAAGCACAATATCTCTAATTCGAAAGAACTTTCGACCCACTTTGGAATAGTCGACGTTTCTCTACCCGAAACACTCCAATGTCTTATTGAGCCTCTCTTTTATGTATCTCAATTTATATGTGATTTTTATACTTGAACGTTCATTCATTTCAAAATGTCGTTTTAAACATTTCGCACGCTATCGCAGTCACAAACAATAATAATCCCTCGTGAACAAACTAAATTTACAATGCTTTCATTCATTCATGTTATGCTATGTGAAATCCATGACTATGCTATATGAAATGTTTAAACATTTGTGCTATGAAACTTTTATGCAATGAGTCTTTTGTGCCATGAACCCTGTATGCTATGTGAATAACTATGCTACGTGAACGAATTTATTTTCTTAATCAAGCATTATGACCAAGTCTCACCTATTCGTTCTTTTGAATCTTAGATGTCTTCTCGTCTCTCCAATGCGTCTAAGAAGTCAAAGTCTCGTTCCACCAAGAAGATGATGGCTTTCATGGCCGATCAATTTGCGCGCGTCGTCCCAAAGGTCATTTCCGAGATTCGTGCATCCGAAACTCCTCACTCATCCGTCGACTCTAAGGTCGAAATACGCAAACCCGCCTCGTTCAACTTTAAGCACTTCTCGTCGTGCAATCCCAAGCCATTCACCGGTAATGATGGGGTGACCGCTATGCTCGAGTGGTTTGACAGCATAGAGGTCACATTCATCAATAGCGATTGCCCTGACGAACTCAAGACACGTAGCGCAACCGGGGTATTCCAAGCCCGCGCTCTTGAGTGGTGGTCGAATGAAAGAAACATCCGTTCGAACGAGTTGGCTTATGCGTTGACCTGGGAGGAGACTAAGGCCCTAATGATGGATGAGTTTTGTCCTCCGCATGAGCAAAGAAAATTAGAAGAAGAATTTTGGGTTTTAAAGCAAGTTGGTGATGACAACCTAGCCTACACCACCCGTTTCAAACAACTTAGCTTCATTATCCCTCACCTTGTATCGACCCCTGAACGCAAGAATAGCAAGTACATCAATGGTTTGCCCCCTACCATGCGAGACACCATCGAGGCAGCCAAACTCGATAGCATCGAAGCCATTTACCGATTAGCCGCGTCCTTGAACAACAATCGCGTTCGCGATAAGCAAGCCGCAAACCCCGTTTCTTCTAAGCCAGCCCATCAAATTACCCAACAATCGAATAACAATAGGGGAAAGAAGCGAAAGCAATCCAACCCCGTTTGTAACGCGATTGTGCCGCCTGTTAACCCAAATCCTATCGCTCATGTGATGCCCCCAAGCCGTACACTGGGATTCACCCCAAGTGCACCACTTGTAACTTCCATCATCCCGCTAATGCTAGGTGTCGTCGTTGTGAAAATTGCAACCGTTATGGTCATACCATCAACTATTGCCGCCAAGGGCAGCCAGCTCAACCAGTTCAGCAAGCTCAGCCAGCTCAGCAAGCTCAGCCAGCCCTACCTGCTCCTCAAAACGCAAGACCCGCTAGGGCATGTTTCAAATGTGGGGATGTTAATCATCTTCGTCCCCAATGCCCTCAATGGATCCAAGAGCAGCAGCAGCCTCCTCGTGGACGCGTCTTCAACCTAAACGCAAATCAAGCACGCAACGACAATGATGTCGTTAACGGTACGTTTCTTGTTAACCATCTTTATGCTTCGATACTATTTGATACTGGTGCGGACAAAAGCTTTGTGTCCTTAGAATTCGAATCATTGTTAAAATGTGCACGCTCTAAGCTACCTAAGTCGTTTTCCGTTGAAGTCGCCAATGGCAAATCTATCCTAGTCGATTCCATTCTCCTCGATTGTCGTCTTATTCTTAACGAGCACGTTTTCTCTATCGATCTCATACCCATGCAACTGGGTAGTTTCGACGTCATCATAGGCATGGATTGGCTTCAAAAGAATCATGCCGAAATCGCTTGTCGCGAGAAATTCGTTCGCTTACCTCTTCCCTCTGGTGATGTTTTACACGTTTATGGAGACCGACCTTCAAGGGGACTAAAGTTGATGTCCTGCACACAAGCAAACAAGTACTTACGCAAACAGTACTTTGCCTTTTTAGCCCACGTTGTGGAAGAAAAAGGCAAGGGAAAGAGCCTAAGTGATGTTTCAGTGGTGCGCGATTTCCCTGACGTCTTCCCTGAAGATTTGCCCGGTCCTCCTCCTCCTCGATCCGTTAATTTTCGTATTGATCTCGTACCTGGCGCAACTCCTGTTGCCAAGGCTCCTTATCGTCTTGCACCTTCCGAGATGCAAGAATTATCTTCGCAACTTCAAGAACTCCTCGAGAAGGGTTTCATTCGTCCAAGTACCTCTCCATGGGGTGCTCCCGTGCTCTTCGTTAAAAAGAAAGATGGCTCTTTCCGCATGTGTATCGATTATCGTGAGCTCAACAAACTCACCGTCAAGAATCGTTACCCTCTTCCGCGTATCGACGATCTCTTTGATCAACTCCAAGGCGCTACCTGTTTCTCCAAAATTGATCTTCGTTCTGGTTATCATCAACTTCGAGTCCTCGAAGAGGACGTTCCCAAAACCGCTTTTCGTACTCGCTATGGACATTACGAGTTCGTGGTTATGCCTTTTGGCTTAACCAACGCACCCGCTGTGTTCATGGACCTCATGAATCGTGTTTGTAAACCTTACTTGGATCGTTTCGTGATCGTCTTTATTGACGATATTCTCATTTATTCTAAATCTCGAGCCGATCATGAGCGTCATCTTCGTCTTATACTCGAACTCTTGCGTGGTGAACGTTTATATGCTAAGTTCTCTAAATGCGAGTTTTGGATCAAAGAAGTTCAATTCCTTGGACACGTTGTTAGTGAAAAGGGAATCCATGTCGACCCTTCAAAAATCGAAGCTGTGAAGAATTGGACCGCGCTTAAATCTCCTTCTGAAATCCGTTCTTTCTTAGGATTGGCGGGTTACTACCGTCGATTCATCTCGAATTTTTCAAAAATCGCCGTTCCTCTCACTTCGTTGACTCAAAAGGAGAAACCTTTTGCTTGGGGTCCTGAGCAAGAGGAATCTTTTCAAACTCTCAAGGACTTGCTTTGCAACGCTCCTATCCTCGCCCTCCCTGACGGGAATGATGATTTCGTGGTGTATTGTGATGCCTCGAATCGTGGTCTTGGTTGCGTCCTCATGCAACGAGACAAGGTCATCGCTTACGCTTCTCGTCAACTCAAAATACATGAGAAAAATTATACTACCCACGACCTCGAACTTGGCGCAGTTGTTTTTGCGTTAAAGATTTGGCGACACTACCTATATGGTACTAAGTGTGTGGTTTTCACTGACCATAAGAGCCTGCAACACATCTTTGACCAAAAAGAACTCAATATGCGACAGCGACGTTGGGTGGAATTACTTAACGACTACGATTGCGAGATTCGCTACCACCCTGGTAAAGCAAATGTCGTGGCCGATGCACTTAGTCGTAAGGCTCATGTAGATGTCATTCGTTGTTTTCATATCTCGAGCGATCTTCACGATCGTATTCGTGAAGCGCAATACTCATCTATCAATGAAGGTTCCATGGCCGTAGAAATACGTGGAGCATCTGAGAGTCAACTCGTTTCAAAACCTGATGGTCTTCTTTATTGTTGTGATCGCGTCTGGATTCCAGACCGCGACAACCTTCGTGACCTTATCATGAACGAAGCACACAAATCTAGGTACTCAATTCATCCTGGCGCTGACAAGATGTATCATAATCTACGTACATCCTATTGGTGGCCCGGCATGAAGAGAGACATTGCTGTGTACGTTTCCAAGTGTCTTACCTGTTCGAAAGTCAAAGCCGAGCATCAACGACCTTCTGGTCTACTCGAACAACCTGAAATCCCTGTTTGGAAATGGGATAGCATTGCGATGGACTTCATAACTAAACTTCCTCGTACACCTGCTGGTTACGATAGTATTTGGGTGGTCATTGATCGTTTGACCAAGTCCGCTCAATTCATTCCCATTCGTGAGGATTTCAAGGTTGAACGACTTGCTCATATCTATACCAATGAAGTCATACGCCATCATGGTGTTCCTCTCGACATCATTTCTGATCGTGATGGTCGATTCACTTCGCGTCTCTGGCAAACTTTTCAGTCCGCTATGGGTACTCATTTAAATCTCAGTACGGCCTTTCATCCTCAAACGGATGGACAGACTGAACGTACTATCCAAACCCTAGAGGACATGCTCCGTTCTTGTGTCATCGACTTTGGTGGTAGTTGGGATGTGCATTTACCTTTGATCGAGTTCTCGTACAACAATAGCTACCACTCTAGTATTCAAATGGCTCCTTTCGAGGCATTATATGGTCGCAAATGTCATTCTCCTTTAAGCTGCCACGAGATTGGTGATAAGCATTTTTCTGGCCCTGAGATCATTCAAGAAGCAACGGATAAGATTCTCCAAATCCGTGACAATCTACTCAAGGCTCGAAATCGTCAAAAGAGCTATGCTGACAAGGGACGAAAACCAATGGAGTTCAACGTTGGGGACCATGTCCTACTCAAGATATCTCCTTGGAAAGGAGTGGTTCGTTTTGGTAAAAAGGGAAAACTTGCCCCTCGTTATGTCGGTCCTTTCAAGATACTCGAAAGGATTGGTAAGGTGGCTTATCGACTCGACTTACCTCAAGAGCTCAGCAACGTTCATCCAACGTTCCACGTCTCGAACCTAAAGAAATGTCTCGCTGATGAAGGACTTCAAGTTCCTCTCAAAGATCTTCAAATCAACGATACTATGCATTTTGTGGAAAAACCAGTGGAAATCGTTGAGCAAGAAGTCAAGCTATTAAGGCGCAGCAAGATTCCTATCGTCAAAGTTAGATGGGAAGGAAAACGTGGCGCTGAATTTACATGGGAACTCAAAAAGGATATGAAGTCAAAGTATCCTCATCTTTTCCCTACGTCTTCCTAAATTTCGGGACGAAATTTCCTAAAGGAGGGGAGACTGTAACGCCCGGCTATTTTGTACTTTCCATTTATAGAAAGTTTGATTCGTAATTCTATTTTTGGAAACTTTGTATTCTTGCAATCGTTTCTTTCCTTGTAATCTTTATCAAATCGAGACTTGGATCATTAATGAAGCTTATATTTTGTTACATCTATGTTAAACGCATTCTATGTATACTCGTATGATCGATTTGGTGAATCAATCTATGTTTAATCGTGATTCTTGGAAACTATGTGCGAAACTTGTAATTAAACTAAACTTATGCATGGAACGTGTTTTGAACGAGAATGACACTTGATTTGATACTTATACGCTTGATTATACTTGGTTTATACTCCTCGTGCTTAATCATAACCTAATCTATGCTTTTGTGGCGAAAATGGTCCTTAAAACACCTTAATTGCATCAAATAACAACTATAGGGGCCAAATATGTCAAAAATCAAACTTGTTTCCAAACCCCAAAGGGCTCACGCCCCGCGTGAACTTACCTGGATATCCCAGGCGGGCCGCGTGAGGTCCATGTTCAGCAGACTCTTGAAAGGTCGCGACCAGCTTCGTTTTTGGGCGGGATTCTTGAGTTTAAACCGAGTTTTGGCTCTTGTAATCACCTCTAATCAACCCTAATCACTCCCCTATAAGTACCCAAGCTCCCCCAAGCACTTGGACACTTTCACCACTCTCAAACTTCACCAAAACACTCCCAAATTCAAGCACAAAGCTGCATTTTCGGGCAGATTGATACACCTACACTAAAAGTGGTATAACTTGCTCATTTCTTGACGAAATTGCTTGATTCTTTTTCCTACTTGCTTGGTTAATCATGTAGTTTGATTCCTTGACTTCTCCTTGGAGAAATCAGACCTGGAATTGCTCCGAAATTGACCAAAAACTTTCTATTTTGTTTCAAACTTATGCAAACTTCATCTAACTTGTGTGAAACACATCTCAAACCAATGTCCTAATGCTTACAACCCCTCTTATGGTTGGTTAAGCTTAAAAACATGGTTGAGACATCTAAATCAGAGGTTAAAACCTCATAAACTTTCTGTTTTAATTAGGGTTTTACCCACAAGTAATGTTCAAGTGTGAAACTTGTTGAATGTGTGATGGTTGGATTAGCTTGGGCTATCCTTCATAAGAATCCACTCATTACTTGATGTTTTACTATAGATTAGTTGTTGTTAATACCTTGATACTTGTATGTTCATGACCCTCCTTGTTGTTTATAACAACAAGTGTAGTGGTGAACAATAGAGGTGCCTAAATGGAAGCTTGTTCTTCCTACCTCATGTATGTATTCTATGACACAAAGAGGTACCTAAATGGAGACATTAATCTCCTACCTCATGCTTGAATCTTAAGACTTGTAAAACTATATAATATCTAAGTTATTCTATACGTATACATCTAAGTAACTAAGACTTGATGATGACTTAATAGTTATTTGTTAAGTGGACGTTACATCATCTATGACCATGCCCTTGTTACGACTCTAATGGATCTTAGAATCCATGAAATCATACCAACTCTTTTGAGTTTCAATAGTGTCAAGAACAAGAGTTATGTGTACAAGATGATTATTTTCACCTATGTTACTTTCTTTATATTTTAAAAAACTCCGAATCTATAATCTTCCGTATACGCCAAACTCACACACCTACGTTTCCTTGTGTAGAAGGACAAGGTGCTCCAAACTAACTCATCTACAAACTTGCTCTCGGAACTTCAAGTCACCACTTGTAAACCGTGAGTATACTCGAACCCATTTTTACTTTTAACACTTTGGGTGCAACATGTATTCTATATTAAACGCACATGACACTTGAAACTTATTTGAAACTTACTCTATCCATTTAAACATGAAACTTGTGAATCTTGAGACTATTTTGTGCTATGTGAACGTTTAATTCTTGTGTGTAGTTCCGCCTTAACAATAGTAGCGCTATAGGAGTAATGCACCTCCCCGTTAGTCTTTGGGGTATTGTTAGGAGGAGACATATCAACCTCCCGTTAAACTTTGGGTTAGGTACTTTAAACGCATTGGGAAACTTGGGCTATCACTTGGACTACGTAAACTAGCACGTTGAAACTATGTTATTATGTTCATGTTGGATATGAGTTTTTATTCTAATATGCTATGTAAACAAACTTGTATACTCGCTCTTTGCTTTTGCATTGAAACTCTATTTTAATACATGTTGCAGGTTGATTATTGAAGTAAGGATGATTCATGAAACAAGTTTAGGGTGGACTAGATACACGCCTAGAATATTCTATCTTTTGTTTGTTATGTTACTTGTTGAAACAATGTTGTCATTTCCTTTTTGAATCATGTATGACTTTTAGTTTTGAAATGAAATTTGAATTTAAATTAATTATTGTCGCATAGTGTTATGACGTTTTGAGCAATCTACACACTTCGTCTCATCCCGATGTTTCCGCCATCGGTTGGGGTGTGACATTGGAGGATTACTGGGGCCGGCCTCATTCCTGGTTGTAAAAGGTGGAATGGGAGGTCCGGGAGACAGTGTTGGTTCAGGTTTATCATAGTCTAGACGAATCCTCACTCCCTTGTCTTTTTCTTTGTTCACATACTGGTTGAGGAGGGTCCTCAACTCAAGAAAATTATTAGCAACTCCCTCGGGGGTGAGTTCAATACGTGTGGGGGTGTCCGTGACACCGACGTTAGGGGAAGGAACTCCAGATCTAGAGGGAGTTGGAGTGTTAAAGGTGAGAAACTCGGGTGTGCTCCCCGGAGTTGAAAAAGAAGTTGGAATAGCCACATGAGCTTGACTACTACCCGGAGTTGAAGTGTTTGGTACCTGGTTCACTTCACCCGGGGATCCACTTTCAGACATGGCGATTTTAAGAGATAAGAGCTCCACTACTAGGTCTTTTTTAGGAGAAATAGCGGCGTAGCCCCACGGTGGGCGCCAACTCGTTGAAACAACAAAATATAGACCGAGGATAGTAGCAAGGGTGGTTAGGCAGAAGGGTTAAAGGGTTTAACCTTGCCTAACGCAGGTCGTGGGGTCCCCCCACGTTTGCAAGACGTGGAAGGAGGTTCACTAGTTTTTGTTTCTTGTTTGAAGATCCAATTCTGAAGCGTTATCCAGAAAAGGATTGAGGAACAGAAAGAATAAGCGTAATGTCAATGTGAGTTAGGGACACTTGAGTGAAGTAAGTGTACGATGTGAAGGACCAGAGTTTGAGGGAACAAATCTGATCTGGAATGTCCTCCTTTGATGAATGAAGTGTCATTATATAAGAGAAGACATTTCTTAAAGAAGTACTCATTTGACTAGTGAACTAGCTTGCAGTGAGGGGCTTACCCTTTCGGGGGTTGAAGCCTTTTGACCCCCGGATAATAGCATGTACTCTATGGACCTGCATTGTTTTTACGGCTGTGGTTGGTGAGACTGTTTTGGGGATGTGACTTGTTCACTGTTCCCGTGTTACTTTACTCCATCTCCTCAGCTTTTTCAACCATTGAACCTTTTAATCTTTTGGGCGTTTTCATACTTGGTCATTTTATTTGGTCTCGGGCTACCCCCGTCATCATAGAGTAAATACACGATTTTTTTTTTACATTTTGTAACTAAACATCAGATAGAAAAAAAAATCCTTTACTTTTTATGTTAAAACTCATTTGTAATTGATCTTTACACATAAAAGCATAGCGTCCTCTAAAATCACCAAATAACCTCTTATCTTTATTTAGGCCGGAGGGTATGGAGGGCGCAACCGTGCCACATCACTGCCCATAGCGCCCCACTCAGCGCCAGCACCCACACCCTGCTAGTTAAACCGGGGCGCCATTGATGGGGCTTTACCATGGTAACGAGGAAGAAAGGAGGAGGCAAGTGTGGCCCACATCATTTCATCCAATAACTTTTTTTTAAATTATGTTTAATAGGGGGCGTTATCCCACACCCTGCAAGTTAAGAGAATGCGTGATAAAGTCCCCTGGCTGATGTGGATCCTAGATGACAATAACGTGTCCTGATAAAGCCCCTAAAGGCTTTATCCCATACCCCATAGCCTTATAGTTCATTATCATCTATTTTTTACCTTAGAGGCCAAGAATGTTATCTTATAATATTCTTTTCTCTGATATCCAATAATAAAATATTCAAACACACGTCAAGAACCCATACGTACAAGTCCTTTATGCTTGGTACTTTCATTGAAAATAATGTTGATCTTAACCTTACGATGAGCGGGGCACTTCTCGGGGAGGGGAGCGGGGAGTGAAGTCCCTGAGCGGGAACACCGTCGCCATCAATTCAAGGAAGGTAATCGGGGAGTGGGAGCGGGGGGTATTCACCGATTGAGAGAGAGGAGAGAGAGAGAGAGTGATTGGTTGTTAATGTGGGTCCACCCTTTTTCCACCGATCATATTTTTTTTCTTCTTTTTTTATAAAAAAATAATTGTGTGAGTGGAGTGATGCCAACGTTTGAGTGCAAAATGGAGACTTAAGAGGGGAGTTGACGTGGTGCGTGCTGATTGGGTGTGTAAGAGAGGTCACTCCCCTAAGAGAGGAGTGCCCCTCTCACCCTTGATATATGTGCAAAAATTAGTTTAGGGTTAAGTTTTCCCTATTATTCATGAAGTTTAATTCAATTCACAGGACTCACAAGCCTACATAAGTTTAAATAGTCCATACAGTAAATAATTAAAGTTCTATATTTTACAACTTTTAAGAAATTGTGCATAGCATCCTTAAGTGTTTGTTTAGTCGTAACATATTTTGTTCTTTTACTAACTGAAACTAAATAACTTGTTAACCCACACCCATCCTCCTTTTTCCTGTCTAGGTCAAATCCCCACTCTCATCTCACACACTTGTTGCCTTGTTGGTATCATTCACAAGTCCGCCTCAAGTTTAGGTATCCCAGGGCCGTCCCCGAAAATGATAAAGAAAATTTGGGCCTCGTGCGAGACAAAAAATTGGGCCCCTCCCATATAATATAAACTCATCATTCATATATAAAAAAAACAGAATACGACGATAATTGTTAAAGAAAAATAAATAAAATAAAAGTAGTGTAGCAAAAAGAAGTGTGGTATGTGTAAAGATATCCAAATTAGTTTGAAAATACAAACCTTTTCATGCAAATAAAATTAATAGAACTAAATATTGAGTTCTACTAAGTTTATATTGTAAATAATTAAATGAGAAATAAAAAACCTAAAAATTTAAACAAGAAAACATGTAAAGTTTGTTATGTAAATAATTAAATGAGAAGAAAAAATGAAAGAACTTACAAATTTATGGACGCAAAAATTCAGATGTTAAAATCAGAACTAAAACTAAAAAATAAGCTTACAAAAGTTACAATTGGTGTGAGTGGAGAAGCTAAAATGACAACAACACATTGAGGCCCAAAGCCCCAAACAAAAACAAAATATAAAGAAGCCAAAACGGCCCCAAACAAAAACAAAATATAAAGAAGCCAAAAAGACACAGTGGGATTCGAACCTTGGAATGCCAATTCTCAGGCAATTTGTGCATCCACTGAGCTAAAATTAAGTTTCAATACTTAATGCTACAAGAAGTTTATATATAAAATATATAATACTTATTTTAAACAACTTTGGGCCCTTAAATGTTTTGGGCCCTGTGCGTTGGCACCTCTCGCACAGGCCCAAAACCGGCCTTGAGGTATCCTATATCACTGACACAAGCTTGCAAGGAGGTGATGACAATCGTTGGTCTCTAAGACCGGAAGATTGTAATCCTTCCTTCGTGACACCCCATTGTGTGTCCATGTCAACTCATCCTTCCCCAACGCCATCTTCTTCGACACCCCAAATTTGCAAAATCGACTTATACAACTATGTTTAAACATGATGGTGTACTTTCAAATTAGCAGCTATTGCAATTTCGCTCTTATAACCTCAACCCTTTATATATTAAAAAGTTTGGCTTCCATGTCCAAAGTCTACTACTAGTACATTTTGGTCTCCACGAAGTCTGCTCCAGAGCCACCAACATTTAAAACACCACCATCCAACACTAGTGATTTTTGAGATACATTTTTGATTGTCATGGGTCAAAGGTAGATTGCTAAATAAAGTAAATAACTAAACTAGTGTGACCGTTAATAACACAATTAAGTTATGTACCGATGGTTTTATAAAAACATTACTTCATGTCAAATCAACTAATTATAGCTAAATACCATTTATTTTTTATGTACTATAGAAGATATGTTCTGATATCCTCAATACTTGGAGCCCAAGATTGTAACCTTCATATTCTTCTCTCTACTCAATTAAAAAAAAAAACAACAACTCAACAAGCCAAACGTACAAGTCCTTGAAGCATATACTTCCATTAAGTCATTAACAATAATGTCCATCTTAATTAACCACCACTTCTAACACAAATCACATCTAAACGTACATAACTCCTTAACCCTAACCCTTACTACAAACCGGCCTACTAATCGGCCCTACCGGCGACCGGAAACCCCCCGAAACGACGTCGTCATAAACACAAAAGTGAAACGCCGCCTTACTCCCCTGCTTCTCCGCCTTCATGCATTCCTTACATCGACTCCTTCCGCTATCGTACGCCTCCTCAACCGTCGCAAAACTCGCATTCACCGGCAAATAACTCCCATTCATAACCGAGTTGATATAACTCTGTTTCATCGCCTCCAAATCCAGTAACCGATCACCGTCACCGTAACCGTAACCATAACCGTAACCGTAACCGTACGAATCGATTAGATCAAAATCAGTCAAATTCAAATACGAGTAATCAGTTTTCACGGTCGGTACAATCGGAACAAACGGAGCCTGTTTACTAATAAGAATATTATTATTATTGTTATTAGGTTTTCTCCGTCGATCTCTACGTGACCGCTTCAATACGACAAGGAAGTAACAGTTTTGTTCCAGAGCTATAACCGCAAAGTTAACCTTACCGGTGATGAGAATTTTCCGGCGATCTGGTGACGAATTGTTGTCGATTAAGTAAGTTGTCAGATTATTATACGATATACCGATTGTTTCCTTCAGCATCTTCTGAAACTGCTTGAAATCGAGTGTAGGATTGATTGTTATGTTTCCGACGTCGGTTTGGCGGTCGCCGTCGTAGAACACCACCGGAAACTCAACCGATTTGCCTTCGAATTCTTCAAACATTTTTGTGTGTGGATGTTGAAACAGGTGTGAGCTGAAACAGGGGTGTATATATATATTATAATAAAGAGGCAGGGGTTTAGATTAAGGCGGTTAGAGGGTAAAATGGTAATTTGGGGCAGGTTGGAGATGCTTATCGTTGAGATTACTTGGGGCCCAAGTAGCGATCGGTGGCGCGTGAAAGTGACGCGGATGCCGCTTCGTGGTTTTTTCTGTGAATTAATAAAATGCTTTGGTTTATCTTTTGTGTTGGTGGAGGAAATGACTGTAGTGCCCTTAGTTGAGAAAGTTCGTTTAAAACTTCAAAGGGAGAAGATACCTTACCTTTGACCGGACATTTAAGATATTCATGTCCAAAATAGGAAAAAAAAGTGTAACGAGTAAAGTTCTACCAAAGTTTACATGTTCAACTATATAGGAATGGGATCAAATACAAACACTTAAGTTTGTAAGAACCATAAGAACCAATACATAATTGACAAGTGTCCATCAATAAAAAATTAGTTTAGGGGTAATTTAGACTTTTTGACCATATTTATTTATAACTAATTAAAAATAATTACAAAAAATATAATCAGCACAACACTATATAATTAGCACAACATCATTAATCGTTCTTCATTATCAGCACATCGTCCTTGAATCGTTCTCCATTATCAACATAAACGACATTAGCACAACATCTTCAATCGTTCTCCATTATCAGCACACCAGATGTGCTGATTATATCTACTTTTAGTGTTTGTTTGTATTATTTTGTAATTAACACATAATCAGCACCTTATTAGCACAAATATAAAACACCTTTTGTTAACTTTTTTTAAAAAACACTTTTATAAATACAAAAAGGTATAGCAATATGGTACTCATATTAAAGATAAAAAAATACTTGATTTTATGGTATATATTTTAAAAAAAAATAATGAAGTATATAAAAGTTATTTTAGTTTAAAAAACCTTGGTGGAATTTATATTTAATAGAAAATGGTCAAATGACTAGCAATTTTACAAAATTACCCCTAATTTGTTAGTAGTAATTTTTAATTATAAGAGTTTTATTTATAATCAATATCAACCCTTGATTTAAATTAACAATGGTTCAGATCTGTTCTTACGGTTCTTATAATTAGCACTGTTTGTACAGGATCTCAACCCCAACTATATATTTAATAATATATAAAAATATATTATTATTGAGGGTGGGGGGGAGATGCACGGTACCTCCGACCACGGAAGTGATCCCACTTTCCAAGCTAGCGACCCGATAATGCTGTCTGGCGGAGAAACCCCTGCCAACTCGAGGGGAACTGAAGAGCCTAGGGTTACCAGGTTTCGAACCCGTGAACTCAAAGGATCCTCGAGTCGGTTTAAAGTGGGGGTCGGTGGCCACTGGGCTGACACCCAATGGTTTATAAAAATATATTATACATAACTATTGATGAAAACAAACCATATAATACAATTACTTTTCTTTTAACTGTTACATACAAGATGGTTATTATCAGTGGCGAAACTATAAAATCTTTGTATGGCAACTTAAAAAAAAAAGAATAAAGAAATCGAGAAAACGTCAAATTTTTCTAAAATTTAGATTACCGTCGAAGTTTTAAGGGCAACGGAGGTGACCCCTTGTTACCAGGTAGGTCCGCCCCTAATTATCAACCTTTAATATCTCGTTCGTTGTTTATGTTATATTATAACCAATGTTGCAGAAATCGGCCTAGGCGGCCGATTAATCGGCGCCTAGGCGCTAGTCGGTGGGTTACTACCTAAATTTATGTTAGTCTGTCAAAAAATCGGTTATGGTGAAAATCGGTCAAAGTCGGAGAAAATCGGACTAATTGGTCTCATGGTTTTTGACCCAATAAACCCACATTTTGAAGCCTAGCCTATGGTTTAAAGCCCAAAATTTTATTATAACCTATTTTAACATTTAAATTTAGGTATTTTAACATTTAATCTCCTCTATCTTTCACTAGTTTACATATGGTTCCTAAACTTTTAAATTTATTAATAAAAAGTATAAAGTTATCTCTTAAACGTGTAAATTTATTAATAAAAAGTATAAAGTTATATATATATATATATATATATATATATAAATTTGTAAAATTATACTTAAAAAGTCCAATCCGATTAATCCCTAGACGGTACCTCACCGCCCGACTAGCGCCTAACGCCTTCTACAACATTGCGTATAATCGCAATATTTAGCTTATTCGAGTCATTATTTAAAGTTGAATATGTGTTTAATTAATCACCACTTATATATTATATTTGTTAAACATTAAGTATAACTGCAATATTTAGTTTATTCGAGTAATATAATATATGTGTATGATATGCATATAAGGAAAAAGTTTATAAAGATACTTATTTGTTGAAATATGTAATATTTCTGTCACATACACTGCACACATATAATTTGAATATATAATGGTGGTTTATACGAATATGCATGTAGGGTATCATTGTATTGTGTACTAAACACATGTGCATATTATGAATAATTTGTTGGTAACAGAAAGATTTGTGTTGACTTTGAAAAAAATTATACCATGCATATATGCATGTTGGGTGTAATTTGTTTACTGTGAACAAAATATAATACCATGCGCATATGCATGTTGTGTGTGAACTATTGTATTATAATACTAGTTTAAGAACCCGCGAGGTTCGTGGGTGGACTAAAACACAAATGAATAAGTTTAATTTATTGAACTAATCGTTTGAATTAAATGACCGTTCAAGTAATAATAAATTAGTAAACTACAGTGAGACAAATAATTTAATCTCTCGAGATACATGATGATGCAAATTTGTGTAATATTGTGTTTATGGAAGATAATGGATAGCGAATTATAAGTCAACGTACTGTTTATTTATGTAGAATTTTAGGTTAATATTTAAGTGTGTGTATGAGTATACATGTTTTGTATTACGTTAACAAAATTCATTAAAAAACAACAAAAAATAAACATTAAATGACTTCAAACAAATGTTATGGATCAATTTAGAGAACAGTTACATGGAATGAATGATCGAACGATGAATGAGTACATGGAGATCACAAGTTACGAAATACTTCTTTGTAAACTACATTTGTCGTTTTATTAGTAGGTTTGCCGTCATTATCCAAAATCAGAAGCTTAAATCCTTGTCTGGTTTTAACTCTCGATAAAGCAACATACAGCTGACCGTGGGTGAAAACTGGCTGTTTCAGATACAGACCAACTCTAGACAGTGATTGTCCCTGGCTCTTGTTAATAGTCATTGCGAAACAAACAGCCAACGGAAATTGTCTCCTTTGAAACGCAAAAGGAATTTTTTTATTAGAAGGTATCAAACTAATCCTTGGTATATGAGTGCGAGTGCCTATGTTCCCTCCGGATATTATCTCGGCTTCTAGTTCGGAAATCACGGTTGGATTGTCAGTTAATTTCGAAACAGAGTAACCATCCGATTTGTTTTGTATGTTAAAAGAACCTATGGCTATCTTGAATGCAAACTTCCTGTTGAGTAGAGCATTGAGTTCAGGCGGAAAATTCCCTTCGTTAGCTAACTGGCGAGTCATATACAAAAAATAATAATTTTGTCAAAAAGCGATGTAATGTTAACTAACTAATAATAATCCACAGCTGTAAAACAAAACAACTAATTATAACGTACATCAAGGTTCTTATCCAACAGCTGACTCGCGTTAACCTTCAACAGCTTAAGCACCTCACGCTCAAATAGGGTGAGCGTCCTGTACAATCCTGAACCCGTATCAGAACCCTGATCCTGAAACATATTAATTATATGTTATACAACAATAATGTAACGCATAAACATGTAAAATACCAATTAATATCTAAAGTAATAGTACCTCGGAACGGAGTAAACAGTCTTACTGTTACAGCCATCGTCCTTACACTCCAGAACCACAACATCCTCAAAACCATCGGAACCATCTTGCTTTTCTTTTGAAATTGTTTTTGTGGTGACCTTTCGATTACAATTTCTGCAAGCATTGTAAAACCAAGAATCCTCGGAAGCAAAACTCTTGATAGTTCCAACAATAATTACAAACTTTTGCTGTACAGAAGATATTAGAAATGACGTTTTAATGATATGGCAATTAAAGAAACATGGTAAAAGTAAGACTTTTAGTACCTCCGAAATTTGATTTAAAGCTCCAATAGTACTGAACTGAAAATCTTCAGTGATTGTTGTACAACATCATAAGAAGTGGATTTGTTTTAAGTAGAATGTAGCTTATTATGTAAACATGTTAATGATGTGAAGATAATGTGATTAAACTTACTTGCTCGTGCCATCCAAGATAGGTTTTAAACTCCCACTTCGGTAACTTTCATTGAAGTGTAACAATTCAAAAAAAAAGAGATCAGTTCAAAGCGTAAAACCGACTCGCCAATCTACTCATTTTGTTTAAACTATTAGTGGCAAGGCATAACACATAAAACAATACAAGATCAGTCCAATATAGCTTTTAACATACTCATTTTAAACTTTTTTAATCAAGTGTACCAATGACCTGAAAATCAATACTTAAAGCGCCTAGTTATAAATATGGGGATTTGGACCCGTTTATATGTGTTGGCAACTACCGTCCACTAAACGCATGCATGGAAAGAAAGAGATGTACCTACCTTCCTGTACTTGTATATTTTGTCCGTCTTTTGCCTTTGCCAAGGGAGAGAATACTCAGGTGCAATATGAGTACAATAAACTTAAAGAAACTAAATAAACAACAATAATGTTAAAAGTTAACCATAATTAGCGATGAGAATGGCAAAGTTGTTAACATATAACTAAAACTATGTAAATGCAAACATACGCCCTTCATACCGAATTACACAAGATTTTCACCGTTTTCTTGGTTCCAAACTGCCCAAGTCCTCCAAGAAATCATTTCCTCTATACATGTTACTACTTGTCCTGTCCTTAAAAATATCAAGTTAAATTATTAAAAAAAATTTTAATAATTTTTTTTATCCCATTTACCATACCAGTTGTCTTTATCAAATAATACTCATTTGAGTTTTGTATCTTTCTTTAACAAATGGTCTAAACGGGTATATAAAAGTTTAAAAAATAAAAAAATATAAACTTTTTTATGTTTTACTTTAAACTTAGATACCAGATGGATGATGGATGAACTGAACTAACCAGACCTAACTCAGAACCATCAGTTTTGGACAAAAGAATTTTGGATCAACCCAGCTGAACCATCTTGACCTGCACATGAAACGATGAAAACAAAAAAAAATAAACAATTAAAAAGAAAATGGGTCGAATATCACATATGTAATAAAAGTGTCAGCCAAAAATTGTCTTTCTAACCTGCTTTGTTTGTAATTAGTTTTATGGGGGCCGAAACCAGCAGATTGCTCATCTGCTCCAGAACCAACCAACAAAATTTTGGATTCAGACTTGTACTTAATACGCTGGCATTCTGAATGGTTATTAATATTCGTCCCAATTTCTTCACTCATACGCCCATCACCGCCAACTGCCAACCACAAGGCGATTCCAATATTAAGGTCTTGCAAAATCAATGATTAGTAGTAGTAAATGTGGAAAAAGTAGCAAATAACCATCCACGTTGTGGAGAATAATATTGTAAAAATTATATGTTAACATTAATCTATGTACAAAAGAAGCCTACAAAATTTGAAGTACAAACTTTGATTTTAAATTGTGTGATGCGTTCCAATGCGTTTGGTCTACTAACCAAAGTATTTCATCTACCATATGATGCTAGAAAATAATATACCCAATGAGACTATTGCTCAAGAAGACAACCACGTACCACCGGCTTTCCTAGCATCAGATAGAACATTATAAATCTGCCAAATCCAACCCAAATTAGTTAATCCATACATGAAAATATAGAGTTGTTTGGATTATATTTTTCTTTGAAGTTCAAAATTAATCATCATTTACCTCATTACTTGCACTTATAATGGGCATTCTATTAAAAAACACCAGGTCACAAAGTAATGAGAACAAACCACAACTTTGGTTCACTATTTTCATTAAAACATAAGAAAAAACCCAATTAGTTTCATCAAAAAATTTCATGTTCTAGCCGGTGACTTCCAGCCCCATTCACAAAACCTCTCGCCTGCGACCACCAACCTTAGTAATAATGTTGCAAATTCGCAGACGGACATTAATCCAAGCAGAACAATCCGACAAAAACAATTCTTATACGCAAAATCTAAAACAGATGCAGAGATCTAACCCCCCCCCCCCAATTGAACAACTCGATTAAAAAATCCACAATGATCACAATGCCAATCGAGAAAAAAATCAAACAAAACCATTGCTTTATAACAACAATTAACCAAAATAGAGACCTAGACACCCCGATTAAAGATCTAAACGCCCCGATTGTAATTGATAATGCAAAAAAAATAAGCAAAAGAAAGAAAAATTGAAAAGCATACAGGAACTTCAAAACAAAATCGGAACATAAACAAATGAACGAACCTACTGTGTACATCACAAAATTTTTATAACACTAATCATACGGATTGAGGGAATTAGGGTATTAGAAACATGAAATTTATTCAAAGAACTAAAACCAGATCTGAACAAAAAACGATTACGTTTCACACCATCAGAATCCGATTCATACCCTAGCACTCAAATTCTTTCTGGATCTTTGAAGTTTGAAGGTCTGAAAATCGCACATATCACAATTAGGGTTTTGTAGAAACGTAGGATTATAAGATTAAAATTTAACATAACAAAATCCAGTTCAGAGGGTAACGATTTAGGATGAATCAGAGATATATGAGAATTGCCTCGCTGAGATTTAGGGTTATCAAAAAATCATATGTGGATCAGATTAAGGATCGAAAATAACTTACTGTGTTGCCTTCAATCGATGCTTTCAATCCTTGCTTTAGACACCTAGTTTTGTGATTTGCAAAATAAGATTGGGAAAAGGTTAAGGAGAGAGATGCTATGCGAAGAAGAAACGTATGTGAGAAGCTAAATAGAGGAAAAGAGAGTTTGGCGCCCAGAGCTGAATTATCTTGATTAGGAGGGTGTCCACATCATTAAAATGGTTGACTAAGAAGATGCCATGTGGCTAAAATGTATTCTTTTAGTATAGTAGATAGATTTATTTATGCAAATGTTAAGACGAAAATGTTGGTCAGAATAATGATTTATGAGAGAAAAATGTTGGTCATCCATAATCGTTATTCATGAATTCTCCATATGCTTAATTAGTTGGAGACTTGGAGGCGATAGATGGTTTTGCATCGACGACCTGAATTTGTTGGTCCATACATTTTTTAATGGATTCAGTCGATAACTAAAGAATATGAAGATAATTGGGAAGAAGAAGATAGCGAAGATCAGATGACGGAGCCAGAAATGTTTTCTTATGGTGTCATTTTTTATAGATACCCCGGTTTATAGTAACCAGAGTGAACTTATTTGGATCGGTTCAGATCTAGTCGGGTCAAATCACATAATAAAAGTAAATATCATAGTAAAAGTACAATGTCATTGAATTAAAACACATATAAAATTACAAAGTCATTTGAAATATATAATAAAATGCATTTAATAGTTGCTCTGTACGCATTTTCATGTTTTGAAAATGATTCATAATGTTTTCAATAGCAACTTGAAAAAAAAAAACCTCTTTTTCATTATAACAAACAAGTGCACGCATCATTCAAATGATCATCAAACATTCTGTTAGGTTAAACAATTGAAACAAAACCAATTAGACATGGAGCTATAATGCTTACTAGATTAGAAAAAATAAAAATTAGGCATGGACCTTTAGTGATTTAAAGTATACTAATTAAATTCAAGTAACTGGGCTTAATTTTTGAAATATAAATTTGTTTATTATATAATTGTTTTAGAAGAAAACAAAACGATGGTGTCGTCTGTAAAAACACAATGGTGTCGCTCGTAAAAAATAATGGTGTCGCTCGAATTTTTTCTATTATACGTTGTATTTCTTACACAAAATTCAATGGTGTCGGACGACACCGTTGTTCAAAGTGTGGCTCCGCCACTGGCGAAGATGGTGAGCAAGAAAAGGGTATCAACCAATACAATTTTAGGTAGAGGAGATTCATGATAATACGTTACTATGGATTAAAAAAAAAGAGAGTGAATATGACTTATTTAGAGTGATAATCTTAAAAAAAAAATTAAACCTTAGAATAAAATGTCAAAATCGTTCATGAGGTTTGACAACAAAAATGGAACATAAGGGGTTTCACTTAAAGAAAAATCTTATTTTAGATGTACCAGACTAAAGTACCTAAATCTCAGGAACTGATATTAGCATTTTACTCTTAAATCTATGTTTAAGGCAAAATTGCACTTTTCGTCCTTTATGTTTCAGGGTTTCTACAGGCGCTGTCCTTTAAGTTTAAAAATTACACTCCATGTCCTTTATGTTTGCAACCTATAACAGATGGTGTCCTTTCTTGTCAACCCAGTTAACTTTGTATGTTAAAACCCCTCTTTGTAAAACTCCTTAACAACAGGGACCATATGTGTAATTTTTAAAGTTACACATGCCCACCCTTCCTCTCTGCAATGAAGCTGCCGGAAACTGCAACCGTCACCGGCGATCACGAAACCGTCACCAGAAAACTCAATCCTTCAAAGGCAAATGGTCACTGATTACTCTCCGACGTCTCTGATTTCCCGCCGAATTCATCGTCTTCTTAAACTACTTCGATGTTGCTTTCAACACCTTCTTCCACCCCTATTTCAAATCATCAATACCCACCAAAAAATTCATCGTTGATCATCAGAAGTAACATAATGATTAAAAATATCAAAGACCAGGCGATTCCGTTAAACGACACAATAATCGTTGACCTCGTGGCCGACGTCTTCTCCGATATCTTCAAGTAACGTCCACATGGGTTCTCCTGCAGATCAAAGTAAAACAGCTTATGCTCCACCTGTAATGTCTTCGACAACAGCTCCACGTCATTACCGCCGCTTCTACCACCGTCGCCTGAGCTGAAATCCATCTCCGTCGTCCCCTGCCGCCCTCAGATTCGAACATATGGTCCCTGTTTTTAATAATAAACTGAATCGTCTTATTAAGCTATAATAATAAACTATAATAATAAACTGAATCACCTCTTTTGTTATAAGTAAAAATTACACATATGGTCCCTGTTTTAATCAGATCGGATAACAAAAAACTCAAATACATCAATTAAACCCCTAATTCCACCAACAGTTCCGTTAATTCCAGATCAAGGCTACAAAATCATACAGATGCAAATCGATTGCATAAAAGATAGAGAATTATCATGCAATTAGCAAATAAGGTGATGATCTAACTTACAAAATGGTGAGATCTGATGAGAGAAAAGAGAAATTAAAGATCTGGAGCTGGAATTACCTGAGAAAAGGTTGTTGGAGAGGGATCAATGGATCGATTGGATGAGAAAAGGGGTGTGTGAAGTGAAATAACAAAAGTGCAATTTTGCCTAATAATAATGAATATATCCTCCGGTGGGTTACTTAACCTCATATGCATTTGGATGATGTTGTAATTTTGAAGGTTTTCGATTTAACGGAGAAGAAGAGTGAACTGATTTTGTTAAGGCTGGTGTAGTGAAAATTTTTTTAAGAGAGAAGAAGAGTGTATATTTCAGGTCCCTCATGTTTCACTTTTTTACATAAAAGGTCCCTCATTTCAGGTCCCTCAGGTTTTAATATCAAAAGTTAACTGGGTTGATGAGAAAGGACACCGGTCTGTAACAGGTTGCAAACATAAAGGACATAGAGTGTAATTTTTAAACTTAAAGGACAGCGCCTGCAGAAACCCTGAAACATAAAGGACGAAAAGTGCAATTTTGCCTATGTTTAACTTGTAAGTTTATTAGACCACCCGTAGTGGGGCGTGATTTTTAAAAAAAAAATTGAAAAAAAAAGCCCCAAAACGCCTCTCCCCCCACTACACCCGGCGTTACCGGGCGTTATTTTCGCAAAAAAATTGAAGTTGGCGTTTTAATTAAAACGCTTAAGATGCACATGGTGGGGGTTGACTAGCCAATGGGAGTAGGGCTGTAAACGAACCAAACGTTCAGCGAACAGTTCGTGAACCGTCCGGCGGGAAGTTCGTTTATGTTCGTTCGTTTAATAAACGAACGAACATGAACAAGAAATTCCGTTCGATTAGTTAAATGTACGAACATGAACAAAGGTCTCGTTCGTTCAATTGTGTTCGTGAACGTTCGGTAAGGTGTTCGTGAACATTCGTTCATTTGCGTTCGTTTATGTTCGTATTTTCATGTTTTATCTAAAGATTTTTATACTTTCATATATTTTATCTATACTTTTTATACTATTAAACTTTTATTTATATCATTACCCTAACAATTAAACTAGGAAACCCTCTTTCACCTTGTTTATGCACCATTTCCCTTTCTTTTCTCATTATTTACATTGACGAATATGATCTACCTCCGTTCCACAATAAGGGATTCAAGTTCTAGTGCAACTGTCACGACCCCCGACCCACCCTGGACGGAATCGGGTGCCGTGAGCAGTCTCGTGGTACCGGTGATTATTTTTGAAAAACATTGCAGCGGAATTTTCATCAGGACCGTGAGTTAGGAAAAATATCAGAGTTTAGAAAACACCGGATTTGATTTAAATAGATGGGATAACTCCCTATTTTAAAATGGTAGCTTTAATAAAGATAAATTTTATTTTATAAAACAATATTTCTTTAATAAGCCATTTCTTGATGCCTTTCAGTGCCGTATCCAGCCTTATGATAATTACCTGAAACATGTTTGAAAAAGGTTTTGTCAGCGGGAATGCTGAGTGAATTCATTCCATTTTTATACAAATATATTGTTATACCTTACAGTATTAAGGTTTTATATTTATTTGCATTTACCTTACTCAATCAGTATTTTGTCACATAATAGCAATTCCAATATAACAGCAATAATATCACTCATTGGTTTACTTTCATCCAATAGTGAATTAATCAAATAACTATACTTTACTGTTATTCAATTTATCTGTCATTAGGCAATTCCTATGACTGGGTCATATCACTGTTGATCATTCTTTCAACTAGTGACTCTGACCATATCACTTGTTCATAACACTGTTGATCATTCTTTCAACTAAGGTCTTTGGTCATATCGCTGTTGATCATTCTTTCAACTAGCGATTCTATTCATGGCACTGTTGATCATTCTTTCAACTAGTGTCTTTGGACATATCACTGCTGATCATTCTTTCAGCTAGTGACTTTGGACATAATGATGTCTTATTACTTGGTCAAATATGTTATTTCTAGTACCAAATCATGCAATTCAGAATAATGACATTTTATGTCAATTATTATAACTTATCAAAATATGTTAATTCACTAATTGTAATAATATGATATAATAACTTGACTACAAATAGAATACAGTATACTTGACTTTGTTATGGTATCCGCCATTTAGATTTATATATAATAATTATGGTTATGCTAACTTTCTGGGTAATAGCAATGAAAATCAAATAATGTATAATACCTCCCATACCAGTAGTTATTATAAAATATAATAACTTAATCACTGTAAGTATAACTGGTAACTATTTAGGATTTTAGAAAGCATTTTGTAATATAATTGTTTCACAAAAAGGTGATAAAACTGTGATAAAAGAGTATAGACTCACAAACGGTGAGAAAAGAGAAATGAACTCACATTGCAGATTTCTACGGGCAAAGTTTAGTCTACAGATATCCTTGATATACTGCTGATTCAATTTGGGCAGAGTCTAGTCTACTGATTAGCCTTTTTATCCTAAGTTTAATAACAAGCACACAATTCTGGGTTAATGATCAATACAGCAGTTACGATAATTTACGAGATCAAATTCTCCCAATGAATGACCAAGTGCAATACTTCAACTCATTTATCGTATTAACGACAAACGACAAAGTATAATACTTCAACTCATTTATCGAATTATCGACAAACGACAAAGTATAATGCTTCAACTCATTTATCGAATTATCGACAAACGACAAAGCATAACCCAATATGGGCGGCACTTAGACATTCTTTGGACATATTGATCCCGGAAATGAATCGTAATAGCGATCGAGTTATACCCTGATTGCGGCAGCGATTTGTGTTTTTTGGAGTAATCTGGTGATATCTCAACATACAGAACGAATTTTCTCGTCGATTTTGTGCCAGAATTCAAGTCCCAACCTCTACTATTTATACCTGAAATTTGACCCTGTCGCGTAGCGCGAGGGGTACCCCCCTTGGGCGTCGCGCTACGCGAGTGGTAACCTATTTTCTATAGGTAGCTTCGTGTCTAAGTAGCTTAGCTGAGTTGACGAAATCGTAAAATTCAAAACGGCCAGCAAGTTATTTAGATAATCGTAACTAGGGTTTTGCCCCCCCTGAGTTTTAGGGGCCCTGATCCTGATTCTGATTGTTCTGGAAGTTTTAGGGTTAGTGCAGAATTACTTGGGTTTCTTAATTAGGGTTTTCTTAATAGCTAATTACCATCCTAATTATGGATTTTAGTGACAGTTGTTACAGCAACTCTCTGGGCCATCCAACTTTATCCTTCATCGCGTTCGCCAAATTTATTTGTGTTCGCTTGTGTTCGTGAACCGTTCGTGAACACGCTCATTTCCTTAATGAACGAACATGAACATAAAATCTCGTTTGGTAAGTGTTCATGAACCGTTCGTGAACACATTTATTTCCTTAACGAACGAACACGAACAAGGCCTCGTTCGTGTTCGTTCGGTTCGTTTACAGCCCTAAATGGGAGACTTCCAAGTGTAAAGGTGCCATTTCTTTTTTTTTTCTCTATAAAAAATAATTGTTTATTGATTGGAATGGCCGTTATTGGCATAATGCCCCACTATGTCACTTTTGCTATAATGCACCATGCTGACTGGAATGCCACGTATCAAATAATGCCCCATGATAGAAGCATTATTTTGTTCCACCACTACACATGATTTTAGCTCTCTAGTAGCATGTTGCTAATGGTTTAAATATTTTTCTTCGCCGTTCAATAAAAAGTCAATACAACCTTTTCTCTTATTTTTATTACTTTTTTGTTTATTATTTTTATTCTTTAGTTTAACAGTTATAAATAATAAGTAGTTTCAATTATAATTGATAAATATTTAATTGAGTAAATTACGTTTTTTGTCTCTGGGGTTATATCACTTTTACTATATCAGCTCAAAATAAGAATTTTTAACATATCTGCCCCATGGTCTCTATAACTAACCATTTTTGTTTATTATCGTAAATAGTTTATTAAATTGAATTATATGATATAAATAATTTTACTAATTCAAATAATTGTGAAATGTGATTATGATACGGAAAATTGATGTATGGATGCATTGAGTCTGACATTTACGCTTAACAACCAAATACAAAGAAACGGTGATCAAAGAATTAGAAACCCACATTCATCAATTAGAGGTGTCATAGGTAACTACTGTAAAACGTAGAGTTAGGGGTGAATGGATACATTATTAATAAATTTATTTTATGACCAGTTTGCAAACTGTTTTTTCTTTTATAAAAAAAGTTAGTTTGCGAGATCTTATTGGTTGTAATGCAACAATGACCAAGGTTAAAGCAAAAGAATATCCTCCACACAACACAAAGATTTATTATATTTTGATGGAATAATTTATTATATTTTGATGGAATGATAATATTTTGATTGAATGTTTAGTAATCTACCTTATGTTAGTTTTTTTTATTCCGATCAAGAGTTTTGCTTTTACTAAGAATGTCTCTAAATAAATAATGATAATCTTTACAGTCTCTCGTTAATAAGGTAGTGATAACCTTTTGTTTTTTCACTAAAAGAGTAGTGTTCGATCACCGTCCCTTCTCATTTATATTTTTCGTGATCACCATCTCTCTCATAAGGGGTTTTTGGTAGCCTGTTAATGATTCCGTTAAGAAGTTACCACTTACTGGTTTATGGAGTCCCTTAATGATTAAGTTTTAAAAACATGCTGACCAATTTAAAAACAGTCCCTCTAGTTTTAGGATGAAATATTACATGATGAATATTAGTTCTTAAGTTGCTAATATATAATCACTTGCAAACAATCAAACTATTTTGTTTAATACTTGTAAGTTAAAAAAAAAGATATTCTTTTTATACTCGTCTTTTCAACAAATGATAAAAGTCATCCGAAGTGTATGATTTATTTAACTATTTTTTTTTTTTATAAAACTCGTTTTAGTGGGATGGATTCTAGCTTTGAATCTTTTGTTTAATGTTAAAGACGTGCTTAAGAGAAAAAAATGGCCGTTTCTAAATTATCTTAAGCCCGATTAAAAATATCTTTAATTAAATATTTGATGTCTGAATGTCTCTTATATACCCCAAGATGTATAGTCTCATTTTTGACTTGGGGAATGAAATATCAACTTTTTATATTGCCTAAATATTGTCGAACCGTACCATCGGCGATTATTCTTCTGTTGTTTAATTATTTTGATTCTTTGAAATTTTTAGAATAGTTTTTGAAGTTTGATTCAAGTATCGAACATGTGTGATTAGATTTTGAAGAAATGGAATTTTTATTTTATCAAAACGAGTTAAATGGATTGTCATGTTAGTGGTTTGTAAACTAGCTAATATGTTGTAATTAAGTTATAAACAAGTTGTTGGATTGTAATAAATGGGTCAAAAACAGGTTGGCAGGTTGACATGTTTATTTCATCGAGTGAAATTTGTCAATTGATCACACACAACACGTTTAGCTAAACGGATTAAATATGTCAACCCGAACATAACATGTTTATTAAACCAAAACCAAATTATTCTTATGTCGTGTCAGCAACTTCAAATAATGTGATCTGATCATGTGAAGGCAGTTATTGGATTATAATCCATAAATTTCAAAGAAATTGTGTGAAAATATGCATGGCAATTATAGTGAAATTGAATGCACAAATTGTCTAGCACACAGAATTTTCCTATAAGAATCACACATATGGATATCGTCATATCGATTTTATATTACTTTTTTTTTTATCTATATGCGAATATGCATACTTGATGAACAAAGCTTCTTGCAAGATTCATCATGTACACAACAAGTTGGGTCTTGTCGTACACCAATATTTTCAATATATAATTTTTTATATAAATATAACAAACTATGTATGCTGACTTTTATGGCAATTTAGATTCGTTAATTTCGATTACTTATACATTTATAACCATAATTATACTATAAAATCTTAGCTTAAAAAAGCGTACCCTAATTTTTCAATTCGGTTTGATCCTCGTTGTAGGGCAAACCAAAAATTAAACTTTTTTTTCTTTTTTTAATATTTTGAGAGTAACATTTTAGGTCTTTTAAGTTTTCAAATCTAGAACAAGAAACACAAATTAAAAAAATGAGCAAGAACTATTCTTAATTTTGTTGCATTCACAAGATTCCTACATGAAGAGCCGCTGGTTTTTAAATTCTTTTTCAAACCGAAGCCTTGCTTCATCTAGTTTTGCCCTTGTTGACTTGTTCCGGTCAATCTCGGGTAACATTGCATTTGCATCAAGTACAACCCTAGAAGATATCATTTCTCAGCAGTGGCGAAACTTGAAATTTTCAACGGAGGGTCGAAAACGTATATATCCAAAAATTTCTATAGAACCGGGGGCCGAAAACGTATATACCCAAAAATTTCTATATGAAAGCTACATATATAACACTACTGAGCGAAAAGTTCGGGTCCCCCCCCCCCCCGGTCCCTTCTAACGGGCTTTTGGTGTTTTGAAGTCGAAATGGGGTGTATTGAGTCGGCCGATGCGAGCAAGAACCGTTAGAAAAATTAGGAATGTTATGTACACGTGTATTATTTTACACAACTTGATTTTGAAAGACGACGGAAACGCGATAGCACCGGTACACATTCGGGATCCTCCGGTCGAGCCCGCTCTAGACGATACGGTGTTGGACGAGCTGATGGATGAAGACACGCATTAGAGACTAAAACACGATCTCATGAATCATCTCGCAAGTCAAGATTTACCCCACCTTTTGGTCGATTCCGACGAAGACTAGTTTAATTATTTCAATTTAATGTAATTTTAATGTTTTTAATTTAATGTAATGGTATTCTTAGTTTATTCTACATTTATTATGTTAAAATACATGTTTAAATATTAAATATACTAGTTTGGAAATAAAAAATAAAAAAAAATAGTTTATACTTATTCCAAAGTGTCTAATCACCGCCAACGTTTTTGAGCAACAGGTAACATAATACGTAAAGTGACATGGCATTCTTTGATTGGTCAATTTGAAAGTTTACTTGAAAGTGTTTAACCACTCCTTATACCCTAGTAAATAGACATCCTCTATATTCTCCAAAATCACAAAAAAAATGACGTAATCATCTCTGCATCCAAAAAATCATTAGAGCGATCTTCGGTATATACCGATGAGCACATTTTCACAAGAAACTACGAAAGGCAGTGGCATAACCAAAAACATTAGGTATCTTTAAGATATATGTTGTTTAAAGATTGGGATCGAAGGCTTATAGGTGTAGCCTTGCGGTATCAAGGAATGTAGTAAATGCATTTCTTTCCAAATGGTTGACCGTTCTAGTCTCATGGTCGTTGTTGGTGTAAATTTAAAAGTAATTTAATGGGTGTGTTAGTTACACGTTCCAATAATATAACAAATTATACGATCGGGATTTGCCTAACCTGTCCATGGATAAGTTATATTTCTTTTCTAGAACGTGTATCGTAATTATTATATGCACACATGTTATATGGACAAGTATCAAGTTGTATTTAAAAATGCAATTAAAAAAAAACTATTGAATTTTAGAGTCCATATAAAAATGTAACCAAGTTTAACCAAAACCCAATTCTAAATTTCTACTTAACTTTATATATGCACTAACTAAAGCCCAATTACACGAATTTAAAAAGAAGCCCATGTCCAGTGCAAATAATACAACAACGAGTAATGACTATTGTTTTAAATAAAGTTTTAAAAGTAAGTTGCCTAACACATCTGTAGACTGTACACATTAAACATCAAACATTAAACATTAAACATTAAACACTATAAATAAGCAACATGTTAGTGCATATATATGTTGTAAGTTAGGCTTTGGGAGTCTTTCAAAAAAATAATGAAAATTTTCCTTTTTACCCCTAAAGTTTTAATGTTTCACAATTTAAGTTTAAACTTCTAATCTTTGTTTTCTTTTTAACCCTAAAGTTTTAATATTTGATAATTTACCCTAAAATTTTAATTTTTGACATATAAATAAGCAACATGTTAGTGCATATATATGTTGTAAGTTAGGCTTTGGGAGTCTTTCAAAAAATAATGAAAATTTTCCTTTTTACCCCTAAAGTTTTAATGTTTCACAATTTAAGTTTAAACTTCTAATCTTTGTTTTCTTTTTAACCCTAAAGTTTTAATATTTGATAATTTACCCTAAAATTTTAATTTTTGACAATTTAAGTTTAAAACTTTTAAACTTTCTTTCCTTTTTAACCCTAAAGTTTTAATCTTTGACAATTTAAGTTTAAAGTTTTAATCTTTGATAATTTAACCCCTTTGATTAATTTGATTTTTTACTTCTAATTCAAACGTTTCCATCTTTTGCGATTTAACCACTTTGATTTTTTTTACTTATGTGTTGTAATCTTGGCTTTGGGGGGGGGGGGGGGGTTTCAAAGAAAAAATTGTTATGTATATGGTTGTTGTAACCTTGGCTTTGGGGCTTTTTCAAAAAAAAATTGATTTTTTTTTACTTTTCACCAAAAAGTATTTCATAAATTACTTTTAACCCAAAACTATTTTTTTTTTACTTTTAACACAAAACTTTTTATCTTTTGCAATCTATCCTCACAACTTTTTTACTTTCAACTTTAGTCTTTCATAGTTTTTATTTTCCGCAAATTTTTCGCTTTATGCTTCGTTCTGAATTTTGTGACTTAAAACATCGCAACGTGCGTCTATGGTTTAGCATTTTTCACGTTTCGTTCTAAACTTTGCAAATTAACACGACGCAACGTGCGTGTGTGGGTGAACGTTTTTACATCATCTATTTTTTCCCGTTTGACAGGTTTAACATAACGTGCGCGTCCTAAATCGGCTTAGTTATAACTAAAGAATCCCCGCCGCATTGCGGCGGGTCGTATTTCTAGTTAATGATTAAAAACAAACAAACAATTACCTCTGTTATCATACTTTGAAAAAAAAAACGTTGATTTGAGATTACTTTGATTATTAATTTTGTATGACTTTTAATTAGTCAATGTGTTTTAAGTCTCTAATTGCTGTTAAAAGATGGATTTTTGCGGCCACTGTTATTTTATTTATTTTATTATTATTATTATTTTTTTGAAAATACAAGGCTTTCTCATTCACAAAACAAACCGACCTAGCAAACCACTGAGCCCAATACATCAAGGATAAACGAAAGCAAAACAAAAGACAAAACAACATGAAAATAAAGAAAATGCAGCCACCTCTAACATTAGTACAACCACCGCATGATGTAAACAAAGCTATCCATTGTTGTGTTCAAAGATCCACATACTTGCACTTTCTGTTCATGTTCATAACATATGATTTAAGACTTCTTAGTATAGCAAGTGTCACACCCCAACCAATGGCGGAAATATCGAGGCGAAACGTAATAGATTGCTCAAATACAAGTATACAACATAACACTAAATTGTGACAATATATTAAAGTTCAAATTTCATTTCATTCATCGAATAACACATTATATTTTTCAAGAAAAAGAAACACAAGTGGAAATTTCATACTAAGAAATAAAATACGTAATTAAAGTATTCGTCAACACGAATAAAGTCGGTGAGCATACTAGTTTGTCTACATAGCATATAAAAGATTAGTTCTCAAATCTAGATGTTAAAGTATACTAATCATGTTACATACTAGCATGCATAACTAAACATCAATCCAAAGTTTCCCCTAGCGTAATCTTATCACCAAAGTGAATAAGACCGTGAGCGTAATATTGTCACCGAAGTAAACAAGACCGTAAAGTATAACTTAACAATGACCACAAACTGGCGGTGTGCTAATCTTATAACGCTATACATGTTAAGGGAGGCTTGCAAGGTTAATAATATAATAGTAAGCATGAAATGTCAAGCATCTAATCACAATAAGCATATCAATTTAAGCATGTATACAGATTGAGTGTTTGCATAAGATTGTTTGTCACGGGTTCAAATCCTGTCATCCCTACCTATTACTGCTCCTTTGAGCAGTAACGTATGTGTGTGTGTGTGTGTGAAATTAATATGTTTACATGTTATAACCCAAATAGTGATTTAAAATGAAAAATGAGTCAATTATACTCACGGTTTGCGAAGATAAGTTACATAAATGTGAGTGAGCGATTTGAGAGGATAGAATCACCAAGTTACCCTAAAAAGGATAAACAAAGGTGTATGAGTTTGATGAGTTGAAGGTTGGAAAGTAAATGGGAATTATATGCGTATGAAAGTACATAAAACATACCTTGTTTTGGACACTTAAGTTGGACACTATTGTTAATTGTGTTTTTCATGGGTACTAAGTCACCCATTAGAAGTCCAACCTAAGGAATCCGAAACTAAGATATTTTCCATCTTAACACATAATATTCAACCATGAGTTTGATTGATATCGTGATTCGGTTTTGGATATTTATATTATGTATATCTTATTATGTCTAAGCCACATATTAGTCTAGCCATGTACTGTCAAGCATAGGTTGGATAAATCCATTAACCTCAAGATTTCACTAATGAACAAAATCCCATGGATGATTCAGATGGTCATGAATATAAGTATGAATACATAAACAACTATCTAATATGCTAAGTAACCAAGTGAGTGTTAACTAAGACGAGTGCTTTTAATATTGTATCATTGGAGACTTGGTGTGGTTTCATTATTTTCATGGCTTGAAGATTACTTAGGGTCTAGTATGAGGAGGCATATTGAACCTCATGTTTTCTGGAATAAACCTTAACATAAGTCCATAAACATAGAGATTAGCTGGTGACTTGGTTTGGTGTTGTTAGAACTGAGTTTGATATTTGTAAACAAATATTGATCATCACAATACAATTCACAAATAGGAAGTCATTATCAATTATTATTTTTCATTAAATCTCAATGATATTTGTAAACAAATATTGATCATCACAATACTCCCCCTCAGCTGATCACGTAATAAATCAGTTCATACAAGAGAAAAAGTGAAGTGTGTGATGATAGATCACTAACAGGTGTAATCTATTTATACTAAGTATGGAAGCTCTGTCCAGTGATATGCTGACGTCACCCTGACAGTGACATCTAACATTCCTAACAAAAAAATTCCACAGATGTTTGCAAACATCTGTGTAAATCTTATCATCTGTTCTAACTAGTCTAAACACGGTTACAAGATAAATACTCTTACATTGGGAAATCTCTGTCTAAGTTATCCTCTGTTGCAGTTATCCAAACGTCTATTTGGCCATACATATGTTTGGTCTTCCTGATCAGACCTTTGACTTCATTAGTGCTTTGGTCTTCAACAATCTTTAGCTTTCAACAGATGTTGTTTCTTCTTGAACAACGGTTCTAAGCCTTGAACATATGTTTTCTTTGTTCTTGAACACATGTTCTGATTAGGTGTTAAAGATTTACTATTTTTGGGGAGAGACTGGTTCAATCTTTTACTTATTTATTGATCAATGGATCATGCTTTGGCTTTTGGATATCATCTGTTCTTTTGTAGGTCCAACATGTGTCCAAAGTTCTAAGAAAACAAGGTAAAGTAAAAAAACAAGTTTAAAAGGTTTAACAAAATCCTCACTTGGACCTCAAAAATGGTACATACCAACTTCGTTTACCTTGGTAAACATGTGGTACTGCTCCTAGAGGTTATCCAAGGAGAGGGAAGAAGAAAACAAGAAGAAAAGTTGAAGAACAAGCTTAAAACTCATTGTTTTGGAGCTTTGAACAATCTTGAGTTTAATATATGTATACAAATATATTATAACTACAATGTTCAGTTTAATATAGGAAAAAATAGTAAAAATAGTAAATAACCTGGTTCGAATGTGGATTTATGAGTGTTTTTTTGTTTTAAATGTTGGAAATTTAGATAACTAAATATATGTTGAGTTTTAATCTATGCACAAAATGATTTTTATTTTAATTTTTTCTATAAATTGGAATATCCGTTTAAATATCCGAATCCGTATCTAAAATTTCGGATACGGATTTGGATATTAATTTTCACTATCCGGAATTTTCGGATAACCGGTTTCATATATCCGAAAACTAGTTCATCCCATCTTGAACACCCCTATCCGAAACCATGCTGCTAGGTATTGCCTTTCTTCTGGTTTGTCCTCGATTAATGCCATGACACCTATTAGTAGCTCCATAAGAACGACAATGTAGCTGAATACATCCGCCTTTGTTGTCACTTTACCTGTCACTCATTGATAATAAATGGAAACAAAATCAAGAATTAGTGATAGAAAATGGAAACAAAATCCAGAATTAGTGAAAACAGATGAAAACAAACTCTAGAATTACTGATATCAGATCGAAACAAAATCTAGATTTTACGAACCTATTTCTACAAAGTTTATTAATACGAGACTCATTTTTTAAATTATATATTGGTTATATTTCGGTTATGCTCTATCGGTTAATTTGATAAAATTAAGAAAATTAGTATAAAATGAGCCAAATTTGAAATTATAGATGGGTATGGCTACAAACGAACCGAAGAAATACAAACAAGACCTTGTTCATATTCATTTGCTAAAGAAATATATGTGTTCACGAACTGTTCATGAACACTTACCGAATAAGACATTATGTTTGTCATTGATTGTTAAGGAAATGAACGTGTTCGTGTAGAACCCTGAAACACGATTCATCAACCATCAGCAGAAGTGAGGGAATCAGCAAATCCAATTGGTCTTGCAGGAATACTACTCTTACTTTAATCAAGATCCACATAGCTATTGTAATCTTTCCCTTCTGCTTCTTGCCACCCTTTGACCATTTGAGTCAACCGTAGACTATAATGAATACCACAATATTCATCAACTTCATTCTCCATGGGTTTCCATTTCTCTAGTAGTGGAGCATGCACGTTGACTGTGTGCTCCATATTGGGCCGCAGGCTTGGCTTTTGGGCTGTACAGTGGGCTGCCAGTTCAGCTATGACGGAGATGGTTTCGAATGTTTCTTTGTTCGTGTTAAGAGAGGTGTCCACAGCAGCCATTAGTTTCTCTTTGTCAGTTCTAATGCTCTAAAATTAGGGGTGTTCAAAAAAACCCGGATGTGAAACTGAATCTGAAATATCCGAAAATTCGTATCCAAAATTTAGGATATCTGAAACCCAAGTAATCCGAATTTTCGGATTCGGATATGAATTTCTAAAAAACCGGATAATCAGATATCCGAATACTAAAAAGAAATAGTAAATATATATTATGTAAGTACTATGTTTTGTTTAAATATAGGAAAAATATTAAATAATTTGATTCGAATGTGGATTTATGAATGTTTTTTTTCAATGTTGGAAATTTAGATAATCAAATATAGGTTGAGTTTTAATCCATGCATGAAACAATATTTTGTTATATTTTTTATAAATTTGGATATCCGTTTAAATATCTGAACCCGTATCAGATACTTGAAATTTCGGATACGGGTTCGGATATTAATTTTCACTATCCGGAATTTTCGGATAACCGGTTTCGTATATCCGAAAACTAGTTCATCCCATCTTGAACACCCCTATCCAAAACCATGCTCCTAAGTACTGGCTTTCTTCTGGTCTGTCCTCGTTTAACACCATTAATCCTGTTAGTAGCTCTATAAGAACGACACCGTAGCTGAATACATCGGCATTTGTTGTCACTTTACTTGTCACTGATAACAGATGTAAACAAAATCAAGAATTAGTGATAAAAATGGAAACAAAATTCAGAATTCGTGATAACAGATGAAAACAAACTCTAGAATTAGTGAGATGGAAACAAAATCTTGATTTTACGAACCTATTTCTACAAAGTTTATTAATACAACACTCATTTTTTAAATTATATATTGGTTTTATTTCGGTTATGCTCTATCGGTTAATTTGATAAAATTAAGAAAATTAGCATAAAATGAGCCAAATTTGAAAATATAGATGGGTATGGCTACAAATGAACTGAATAAATAAAAACAAAATCTTGTTCATATTCATTTGTGATGTGCGTGAAGTGTGTTATATTTTAGATGTATATTTAAGCCCTTTTTACACTTTTAGCCAAGTTTTAAATTTATAAAAACACGATATTTACTAACACTAAACACACATATGGGCAAGTGCACCCATCGTGGACGTAGTATAGTGTTGGTAAGATACCGAGGTCGTCCAAGGACACAAGAGCTTTTAATACCGGTTTATCCTCAACGTCTAATCAAATCAAAAAGTGAGAAAAATGTTTTAAACTAAGAAAAATAAAAACTAACTAAATGCTGAAAAATAAAATAAAATAAAAACAGATAGACAAGATGAATCACTTGGATCCGACACGTGTATTAGTATAACCTTTGATTATTTTCGCACTTTTGCACTTGTTTAAGAGATTATCTTAGTTATTGTAGTAGGCCCCTCTTTTGAAGGTGACGTTACCCTCAACCCAGTAGTTTGAGTCATGTAACACCCCAAAACCGAATTATCAATTTGCTAGTCTGTTATCATGTTTAACAAAATGAGGTATAATAACTAGGTTAGTAAACCTAGTTAAATGTCTAGCAAATTAAGTAAAGGAATGAAATTAAAGCTAAATATGATGGTGTCATGAACTTAAGGGACTAATGGTGACAAATTAAGAAACTTTGAATGATAAAATGAAAACAAGAATAAAACACACACACATCAGGCGTGTGTGTGTGTGTGTTCGACGACAGAGCCAATGAAGGGAAGGGAAACCCTTCTAATCACTCAAATCCAGCCAATTGAAGCCCTAATCGTGGCTGTTACTCATGCATGTCAATGATTTCTTGATCATCTAGGCCTATTAAAGCTTAAGGTAAGAAGAATTTGATAGTTTGATGATCTTGAATATGTTGGGTTTCAAGAAATTCTATGAGTTTATATGAAATTAGCATAATATTGAGCTAAGATCACCATCTAGAACATTATGAATGCTTAAAATTGATTAAATCAATGTTGGGAGTGGAAACCCACTTAGAATAGAATGAGTATGAGTTGTAAAGTGTGAAATTGGTTGAGGGTATGTATGATGATTGTTCATGTTGATAAATTGTTAGTTAGAACTGAATTAGAAGAGAAGTTATGTGAAATTCTATTCAATTTGATGTTCTTGATGATATTGATATGGATTGGTCATGTTATGCAAATGATACTTGTACACTATGCTTAATTAATGGTACACCCACCAAGTGTTTGATGAAATGTCTAAGTGACGTTTGGATATGAGAATTATATGAAACAGCTTGAGATTATGAATGAGTGGTGGAAAGACGAGGTTAGTAGCAAACTAACTTGAATAGTGTGCTTTAGATAGAATTCGTATGAGTATTCGGAAGAATGTATGTTTCGATAAAGATTAGGTATTAGGAACTTGTATCTTGTGCTTGAAAGGTGTAATGCTCGCCTTGTATTTGATGCGCTTGAATCATGGTAATTAAGAGTGAATGCGTATGATATGTGAAACGAATAGTTAATTGGTAAGTAATAATGTCGGAAGTTATGTCGTATTAATACCATGGATTATATTATCAAATGTAGAATCATAAAACAATTACATGTGAAAGTATATGTAAGAAAATGTGTATGCGAGTATGATTATGTGATCATGTGGTTGTAAGTACATTTTATCATAAGTATGAAAAGTATATAGTGTCGTATGGTATGTGCTAAATTAATATGCGTTTTATGCGTTAACATGATGGATTACCTGAGTTTGAAAAGATGTGATTTTGGATGTATGCTTTATGCTTATTAGACTTGACCATGAATGTCAAATGTGAGCTATGCTTTTGATATGATCATTTATATGCAAAATCGTGTACACTAACAAGGATGTGATTTCGGTGACACGAAAGCATTAGGGATCATGTGGAAGTGGACTCAAGCAAGAAGGACTAACGGGTCAAGAGGGGACAAGGAAGCCAATGAGAAAACGGACGCTCAAGGTAAGTGACTCCCGACTCACTTCGTAGTATACATAAGAATTTTATTGTTTTTTTGAAGGAGGGGAAATTATGTATGATATACAATAAATGAAGGTATTAAGATAAGTAATGATCTAGATAGTCCAAGATAGTTTGTGGTACCAAACGGGTCGAATAAATAAGTATGAGTGAAGAATTGGTAATAAAATATGTAATGATTAAGGACCCGGGCAAGGGTTCTTAGGCTAATACGTAAGGAATTGTTTTACGGATGTTTAGGAACAAGTTTCAAGTGAAACGGATGCAAAACGAGCAAGTTACGCGAATTTTAGTGTGAAAATGGAATGCTGATCTGGGCACCACCGTAGCTTACGGTGCCACCGTAAGTTACGGTGGGAGCTGGGTTTCCTTTTTCTGCCGTAAGGCAGTCTAGAGCTACCGTAAAGCTTTAGGGGCCACCGTAAGCTACGGTAGCCACCGTAGCTTACGGTGGAGGTCTGATGTAATTGTAAAGTTTGAGGATTTCTTTGTTTTTCCTTCGAATTCGGACCCCGTGGACACATTCCAAGCCTCGCTAAGTCCTTATAAGGTTCCTCAACCCTATTGAAAGGCTTGGTAAGTTACGGGTGAGTTCGGAACTCATTCTTAAGATCCGAAACATATCCGAAAGATATTTTAAAAGCGTTTATGACATGTGATTAAGTTCGGGATGTGTGAGCGAGTACGCGGGGTAATGAATTAAGTATGTGAGTAGGTATATTTGTATGTATTAATGTATTAATGTATGTATGTATGTATGTATGTATGTATGTATGTATGTATGTATGTATGTATGTATGTATGTATGTATGTATGTATGTATGTATGTATGTATGTATGTATGTATGTATGTATGTATGTATGTATGTATGTATGTATGTATGTATGTATGTATGTATGTATGTATGTATGTATGTATGTATGTATGTATGTATGTATGTATGTATGTATGTATGTATGTATGTATGTATGTATGTATGTATGTATGTATGTATGTATGTATGTATATATGTATGTATGTATGTATGTATGTATGTATGTATGTATGTATGTATGTATGTATGTATGTATGTATGTATGTATGTATGTATGTATGTATGTATGTAAGCATGTAAGTAGGTATGTTTGTACGCCGTAACGTATGCATGTATGTAAGTATGTGAGTAGGTATGTTTGTATGTGGTAGTGTATGTATGTTTGTATGTAAGCATGTAAGTAGGTATGTTTGTACGCCGTAATGTATGTATGAATGTAAGTATGTGAGCAGGTATGTTTGTATGAAGTAATGTATGTATGAATGTGTGTAGGTTTGTATGTACTTAGTTATGTATGTAATGCATACGTGGTTTCAATACACTTAAGTATTGACGTTATTAATAGTGTGCCTCGAGAATGAAATGTAGTGCAGGTACTCCCTCGAGGTTTCGCTAAGGATTAGACACCCGGATGGAATGACTAAATCTAGAAAGATAACGGGATTGAAAGAATATGTGGATAGAACATATCGAGATTACACGATTAAGAATCTTGTTTGTGTATAATGTATGCTAATGTTTCGATTGTATGTGGTGGGTGCAGGTTGTATGAATGACAGATTATCATCATGAGGTGTAGCGATCAAAGACCGAGTCATAAGATAGATTGTACGGGGATCCTGGAGTATATAAATTGATAGACATAAGTTAGACTTTCATTTTGTAAATGAGTACGAAGGATGCGTATATTGTAAAAAAGGTTATTTTATAATGAACTTCCAAGTAGGATAAAACGTTTTAATGAAAGAAATTTTATGGTACGTAATTCCGCTGCGTCTTTTCAGTTAAAGCGTGTTAGGGCGTTACAAGTTGGTATCAGAGCCCTGGTTTGAGAGAATCAAGTAGAAGGAGGTAAATACTTGAACTCAAACCGGTGTGCTCTCGTGACCAAGAACCCGTACAATCCGAGACTCGATCAAGATCTAAGGGTAGATGCCAAGGTAAGTATGTGCTTAAGTATGTATGTGAAGATAACTAACAGTATGTTATATGTAAGGTCGGCATGATTGCTTGGAAAGGACGATCTGTAAATGCGGTCTAACGCTGGCACCAAGGTATGTAATATGACATATTGACCGAGGTACGTAGATTTAGCTTATTGGTGCATGAAATGGTATAATTAAGCAAGTAAAAGAAAATTCTAAATGAAATATAATAATGACAGAGTAAGGAAGTTTTGAAAATGTTACACGTGCCGAAACTTAATTCTGCGGACATGAGGTGGCGATTACGCGAAGACACGAAACTAGTATGTGGATTGTGTACCTGGCCAGTACACAAGAAACGTATGACGTTCGTGAGACCGTGATAATTGTTACAGGTATGTCCGTTAGAATTAGGTAGTAGGTGGACGTGGGGGTGAAAAGAAATGTAAGACTTTCAGGAATGAAAGTATGAATGATATGTTGGAATCCGCGAGACGGATTCGAAGCATGAAAGGAATGAAGTATGAATGATCTGTTGAATCCGCGAGACGGATTCAGCACGTGTAAGGAATGAAAGATATGAATGGAATGTTTGAATCCGCGAGACGGATTCAAGGAATGAAAGGCTCGAAGGGAATGTTTGAATCCACAAGACGGATTCAAGAATGACATGCTTGAATCTGCGAAACGGATTCAAACCATAGAAGGAAGAAAATGTATGAATGGTAAGTTAGAAACCGCTAGACGGATTCAAAATATCAAAGTAGTAAAAGGTATGGATGTTACATTTGAATCTGCAAGACGGATTTAAAACATATAAAGGATAAAATTTACCCACATCAGAATTGTGTCGATAATTGACCGTAGTTATGTCAAACGAGTTCTATGAGTAAATGTAAAGTAAATGAACAAAAGGATGATCGTAATGGGCACACAAACCTAAGTTTTAAAATGAAAGAAAGAAGTTTTAAACCCGTTATGTGTTAAATGTGTTAATAATCGATCCGTAGGAGTCATAATGTAGGGCGGGCTACGACCCAGACAATAATTTAAGTATGAATGAGAAGGGTAAGCTTGGTCATGAGTACCGAAGTAATGTAATGAATGACTTTGCAAGTAAGCATTAATGGAAGGAAGCACGAATGTGTACCTCAATGCATCTACGATAAATAAGAAATGTCAGTTGGCCTTGAAAGATCAAATTATGAAGGTTGACGAAATAAGTAACTAGAATGAAAAAGTTTCATGTGAGAAATGAAATGTACTAACTGCTAAATTCTTGATGATAATGTTAGAATCTTTGATGTGATGAAACCAACAAAATTGGTGGAAGGAATGCATACGAGTGGAGGCACATTACATGGATGAATGAAATCTAGCCTGGTACGACTAGTACTCGTGAAGAATGTGGACAGATTTGATTTACTGGTCGATGTAGTATGGAATGAAATCGAGGTAAGTAAAGTGTTTTAATTTATGACAGAACTGGGTAATGGTTAAGTGTAGGTCAGAATGTAATTACGATTGAAATTTTGAAAAGTCAACCAAAGTAAATTGATAGATATTTAAGCAAGTAATAGCAAGATAGCATTAGGTAGTTGGCTTGTCAAGTAGATAAAACAGATAAAAGCTGATGCAGTAGCAAGAAACTTTAGGCGAAAGAAATAAGCTCTAAAATAAGTTATGCGCTAGACATATCATTAATTAGCTCTTGGGAGTCGGGATGAATGACATCTACGACTTAGACAAATGATTTAAGTAGGGGCGGAATCGGGTTAATATCTTGCAAATTAGTAATAATATGTGGAAATGAAGTCCTTGCAAGTATGCAAGAATGGAAGGGAAAGTTATGAACGAATACTCTAATACGTCTATGATTAGTAAGAAGTACCGGGTTGACTTTAAAGAGTCAAACTGCAAAATTCGACTAATAAGTTAGAGATCTGAGAAAGAATGGTTATGTATTGAACCGTCATGAGTGGGTCAACCAACAGAAGAGACATGTTAGGTAATGGTCATGTATTGACCTGTTTAAACAGGTTGAACGTACTAAGGTTTTGAAAAAAAAAAGGAATCGAGAAAGAATTTATGTATAAATAAGAGGATACAATGAACATTATCTCTGAATAAAGTTGAATGTAACAGTGGAAATTATGATAGATTATACAAGACATTGGAGATACTAACTTGATGCTAGGCTTGTTGGCCATGTTCATTTGAACAAGACATTGTTGAAAGAACGCATTTAAGTGGAAGCTTAACAAAGGAACAAATACAATCAACCCAGGTATCGCATGACTCACAATGAGTATTAGGTTGGTTCGGTTCGGGTCGTAGGCAGTTGGATTATGCAATGGAAACGAGGTTAGTGAAACGTCTAGCTTGTGGTTATAAGTAAGAATTGGTATATCAAATGTTTATGGTATGCGTATAATGATACGTCGCCCTTTTTATGAATGTGAATGTAAGTAGAAGGAACGTTAGTAATGGGATGATAGGGTTTGCTCGTGGTGAACAGAATGAAGTAATGTATGTGATATAATAATAAAATGAAATAAATCATATAAAGTAAAAGACACTAATAAGAGCTCTGGAGCAGAGTCTGACATAAGTATAATTATGAAAGTAATTTACTTAATATGCGGCATAGGAATGATGTGTACAATTACGTTTATGCATGAATAAAACCTTTGCCAAGATCCCGAATGCGTTTAGGTTATAGTAATTATTGAGAATGAACAACCTGAAAGGGGAAAGAGTAGATTTGGTCTAGTTCGAATGAGAAAGGTTTCGGGGACGAAACCTCATTTAAGGGGGGTAGACTTGTAACACCCCAAAACCGAATTATCAATTTGCTAGTCTGTTATCATGTTTAACAAAATGAGGTATAATAACTAGGTTAGTAAACCTAGTTAAATGTCTAGCAAATTAAGTAAAGGAATGAAATTAAAGCTAAATATGATGGTGTCATGAACTTAAGGGACTAATGGTGACAAATTAAGAAACTTTGAATGATAAAATGAAAACAAGAATAAAACACACACACATCAGGCGTGTGTGTGTGTGTGTTCGACGACAGAGCCAATGAAGGGAAGGGAAACCCTTCTAATCACTCAAATCCAGCCAATTGAAGCCCTAATCGTGGCTGTTACTCATGCATGTCAATGATTTCTTGATCATCTAGGCCTATTAAAGCTTAAGGTAAGAAGAATTTGATAGTTTGATGATCTTGAATATGTTGGGTTTCAAGAAATTCTATGAGTTTATATGAAATTAGCATAATATTGAGCTAAGATCACCATCTAGAACATTATGAATGCTTAAAATTGATTAAATCAATGTTGGGAGTGGAAACCCACTTAGAATAGAATGAGTATGAGTTGTAAAGTGTGAAATTGGTTGAGGGTATGTATGATGATTGTTCATGTTGATAAATTGTTAGTTAGAACTGAATTAGAAGAGAAGTTATGTGAAATTCTATTCAATTTGATGTTCTTGATGATATTGATATGGATTGGTCATGTTATGCAAATGATACTTGTACACTATGCTTAATTAATGGTACACCCACCAAGTGTTTGATGAAATGTCTAAGTGACGTTTGGATATGAGAATTATATGAAACAGCTTGAGATTATGAATGAGTGGTGGAAAGACGAGGTTAGTAGCAAACTAACTTGAATAGTGTGCTTTAGATAGAATTCGTATGAGTATTCGGAAGAATGTATGTTTCGATAAAGATTAGGTATTAGGAACTTGTATCTTGTGCTTGAAAGGTGTAATGCTCGCCTTGTATTTGATGCGCTTGAATCATGGTAATTAAGAGTGAATGCGTATGATATGTGAAACGAATAGTTAATTGGTAAGTAATAATGTCGGAAGTTATGTCGTATTAATACCATGGATTATATTATCAAATGTAGAACATAAAACAATTACATGTGAAAGTATATGTAAGAAAATGTGTATGCGAGTATGATTATGTGATCATGTGGTTGTAAGTACATTTTATCATAAGTATGAAAAGTATATAGTGTCGTATGGTATGTGCTAAATTAATATGCGTTTTATGCGTTAACATGATGGATTACCTGAGTTTGAAAAGATGTGATTTTGGATGTATGCTTTATGCTTATTAGACTTGACCATGAATGTCAAATGTGAGCTATGCTTTTGATATGATCATTTATATGCAAAATCGTGTACACTAACAAGGATGTGATTTCGGTGACACGAAAGCATTAGGGATCATGTGGAAGTGGACTCAAGCAAGAAGGACTAACGGGTCAAGAGGGGACAAGGAAGCCAATGAGAAAACGGACGCTCAAGGTAAGTGACTCCCGACTCACTTCGTAGTATACATAAGAATTTTATTGTTTTTTTGAAGGAGGGGAAATTATGTATGATATACAATAAATGAAGGTATTAAGATAAGTAATGATCTAGATAGTCGAAGATAGTTTGTGGGACCAAACGGGTCGAATAAATAAGTATGAGTGAAGAATTGGTAATAAAATATGTAATGATTAAGGACCCGGGCAAGGGTTCTTAGGCTAATACGTAAGGAATTGTTTTACGGATGTTTAGGAACAAGTTTCAAGTGAAACGGATGCAAAACGAGCAAGTTACGCGAATTTTAGTGTGAAAATGGAATGCTGATCTGGGCACCACCGTAGCTTACGGTGCCACCGTAAGTTACGGTGGGAGCTGGGTTTCCTTTTTCTGCCGTAAGGCAGTCTAGAGCTACCGTAAAGCTTTAGGGGCCACCGTAAGCTACGGTAGCCACCGTAGCTTACGGTGGAGGTCTGATGTAATTGTAAAGTTTGAGGATTTCTTTGTTTTTCCTTCGAATTCGGACCCCGTGGACACATTCCAAGCCTCGCTAAGTCCTTATAAGGTTCCTCTACCCTATTGAAAGGCTTGGTAAGTTACGGGTGAGTTCGGAACTCATTCTTAAGATCCGTAACATATCCGAAAGATATTTTAAAAGCGTTTATGACATGTGATTAAGTTCGGGATGTGTGAGCGAGTACGCGGGGTAATGAATTAAGTATGTGAGTAGGTATATTTGTATGTATTAATGTATTAATGTATGTATGTATGTATGTATGTATGTATGTATGTATGTATGTATGTATGTATGTATGTATGTATGTATGTATGTATGTATGTATGTATGTATGTATGTATGTATGTATGTAAGCATGTAAGTAGGTATGTTTGTACGCCGTAACGTATGCATGTATGTAAGTATGTGAGTAGGTATGTTTGTATGTGGTAGTGTATGTATGTTTGTATGTAAGCATGTAAGTAGGTATGTTTGTACGCCGTAATGTATGTATGAAAGTAAGTATGTGAGCAGGTATGTTTGTATGAAGTAATGTATGTATGAATGTGTGTAGGTTTGTATGTACTTAGTTATGTATGTAATGCATACGTGGTTTCAATACACTTAAGTATTGACGTTATTAATAGTGTGCCTCGAGAATGAAATGTAGTGCAGGTACTCCCTCGAGGTTTCGCTAAGGATTAGACACCCGGATGGAATGACTAAATCTAGAAAGATAACGGGATTGAAAGAATATGTGGATAGAACATATCGAGATTACACGATTAAGAATCTTGTTTGTGTATAATGTATGCTAATGTTTCGATTGTATGTGGTGGGTGCAGGTTGTATGAATGACAGATTATCATCATGAGGTGTAGCGATCAAAGACCGAGTCATAAGATAGATTGTACGGGGATCCTGGAGTATATAAATTGATAGACATAAGTTAGACTTTCATTTTGTAAATGAGTACGAAGGATGCGTATATTGTAAAAAAGGTTATTTTATAATGAACTTCCAAGTAGGATAAAACGTTTTAATGAAAGAAATTTTATGGTACGTAATTCCGCTGCGTCTTTTCAGTTAAAGCGTGTTAGGGCGTTACAAGTCAGCAAGGATACAATCCTAAAGGGTCGGATTATTGAAAGATAATGAATTAAGTTATTAATGCAAATTGTGGTAGGCCCCGCTTTCGGCGGTGACGTTACCCTCGGCTAAGTAGTCTGAGTCAGCAGGGATACAGTCCTAAATAGCCGGGTTATAGTATTAATAGTAGTTAACTTATGAGGGGGTTAAAGAGTTTGGATCCCCGCCATCCAATACCTATGGGCATTGAAGGAGATCCTATTAAATTTGACCCAGGTCCCAAGCGGGACCTCTAAACGCTGAACAAGGGCAAGACCCTTACCAAACCGTTCCCTTAACCCCCGACCAGGTAGCCAACATACCTCCATATAGACCGTGGAGATATGAATGGTGAAAATCTTTTATTTTATATAGACATTAAAATAACGCCAAGACACCACGGACAAACGATAAGGAAAGATCACCTTCAACATAAGTAACTAGTTATTAAAGTCATTAATACAAAACCAAATAAAAAGTGCAAAAGATTAAAAATAAAAAGCATTATACTAAACACTTGTCTTCACCAAGTGATGTAAGAGACTTAGGCAAACATGGCCTTGATTGTCAAGAACTCTTACGATCAATCTTGGATCCCGAGACGACTCACACACTCTACGATGGACAATGGATGATGGTGGTGGATGATGGTGTTATGGTGGTGGTGGGTGGTGGATGAGGTGTGAGAGAGGTGGTGTGCCAAGGGATGAGTTGGAATGAAACCAAGCACTCCTATTTATAGGCTGAACAGAAGGCTGGGCACGGCCTCGTGTTCGCTGGACACGCCCCCGTGCCCGTCTGACACTCTCTTTCCTCATTAATTGTAATTCGCAATTACAATTAATGCGCCTGCTGTACTTTCACCACGCCCCCGTGCCCGCTTGACAGGGCCCCGTGGTGGGCAATGGAAGCTTCTATAGGTTTGTCTTTTCTGCTGCTTCTTGGGCACGGCCCCGTGTCCGCTGGACACGGGGCGTGTTCAGTCTTCTGCTTTCTCTTCTTTGCCTTGGAGGATGCCGTTGAGGGTCCGGGCAGTCTACTTTTATTCCTTTTCTTGTATTTATGCTAGAATTAGTTGTCTTTTTGCTTCTTTTGTGAATTTGAGCTCATTTCATCCTGAAAATACAAAAGAAAGACAAAAACACTCTTTTTCTAACATTAGTACTTAAAAAGGGTTAGTTTTATGCCTTAATTGATGTGATTTATATGTTGCATTTTACACACATCAAATACCCCCACACTTGAACTTTTGCTTGTCCTCAAGCAAAACTCTTTAAATGTGGCTTACACTCCCAAATGGAATGGGTAGAAGAGAAAGTTTTTTGGCTTGTCCTAGAGTGTCGGGAATCCAAGATCTTTGTAAGTTTTATTTTTATTTATTTACAATCCTATTCGTTATGATTTATTTAGAACGTTTCATAAGATAAATTACTTATTCGGGCATATCATGCCTTATTAAAATTCCATTTATATACAAGTTCACATACCTCACGGGAGATCACTCAACACTCGGCCGAAGGTGTAATTTTTAGTGAATCACTCGAGAGCGGCATGGAACTTACGCTTTCCATAGGCTTGCCAAGCAATCAATCCTCCTCCTTTTTAACTTTTTACCTTTGTAAATATCAAGAGGACTTTTTGGGTGAAGGGTTAGGCTTGGGTTAAAGGTGGGTGGTTGGGTTAGTGGTTAGTAAAAGGGCGAAAATCGTAAAAAGCGTCGGTTTTCGTGACATACCTTGTTTTTAGTGACTTTTTATTTTGAAGTATTTCTCCAAACAAGCTTTTATATAGCTTTTGTTTGTTTTTGACTTCATCATCATTTTTTTTTTAAGTCACATAAAATGGCGAGCTTATGAAAAACCGAGCTTGTTACTAAAATAAAGGGTGAAAAATAAAAAGGTTTTTTTTTTTTTTTTTTTTTTTTTTTTTTTTTTTTGGTGGGTGAAAAGGTTTTAGGGTAATGAAATGAAAGGTTTAGGCTCAAAGGGGTTAACTAGGGGGATTTTGGGTAGGTGGTAAAAAAAATGAAAAATAATGGTGTAGAAAGAAAAATATGGTTAGTCCTAATGCCTCCATCACTTACTTACTTGGGTTTAAGTTGGTAAGGACCGGGAATGTATCGTCGTGGCAAGTTCTAGAGTTGTAAGAACCAAGCGGCTATTCACACAAGAAACGAAAAATGAGCATTTACTCTAAAGATATATATTTCTATGCTCAATAAAGGCTCAAAACTCACTTTTGTGGGAATGGGTTTTTAATGTGATCAAGTATATATAATCGAATTTTTAACTAGACTTGTTATGCCGTTTCGTAATTTTCTTATGTTGGTTCTTTATTATCACGACGCTATCGGTTGTAAATTTGTAAAAATATAACCTTTTTAGAACGTGTTATTCCCAAATTAAACCAAGACAAGCAAATAAAAAAAAACGAAAGGTTTTTTTGAAAAAAATTTGGGGTGTTTAGCGGTTCCAATAGAGTTTTGTGTAAGGCTTGTATTTAGGATTTGCAAAATTCAAGGTTTTAGCATCCCCCCATACTTAAATTACACATTGTCCTCAATGTGTCCCAAAAATAATATTTTTGGTTGATTAGAATGTGTAAAAGTGGGTTAAAAACAAAGATTTGTGTTACTGGCAGTCTGGACACGGCCCCGTGTCCAGTGGACACGGCCCCGTGGCGAACTGTCAGTAATGAAAACTTACAGAAGATGAACACGGGGGCGTGTCGGTTGGACACGGCCTCGTGTCTGGCAAATAATTGCAGGTCAGTAACCAAACAGCAGGTCTGGGAGATGAACACGAGGGCATGTCGGCTGGACACGTCCCCGTGTGGACAGTCTGCGAGCCTGAAAAACAGGTTTTGTCTCCAGGTTTCTCCATTTTGGGGCTGCAAGTGCTAATGTTTAGCACTCTAACCCTTGCATTGTACCTGTTTAATCACTCAATACCACACCAAACAAACATAAACCATCCTAATTTACCATTGTTAATTTGTCTCCAAGCATAAAGTGAAAATAAAACGAAAATAAAAAACAGTTAAAGAAAGTAAATTGTTCAACAGGCGGCACGCAGGCCGTAAATTGTTCGATAGAGAAGGGTACTTAAACCTGTGGGCTCATCAACAACCTGCCCCTTGTTCCTTCAAACGTCCATGTCTTCACCGCTATCATCACCTCCACCCCCATGCCCCGCCATGTACTCCCGGATGCTACCGATATCATCTTGTATATCGTTGATGTTGCGCTCAATAGCTCCAACCCGGTGGTACGTGTTGTTGGCGAGGTTGTAGGTGTTCCTGGTACACATGAGGTTTTCCTGCAAAAGATCATGTAAACTTTGAAAGTTAGGAAAACCGCCTCCTTGTGAGGAGGATTGACCCGGATCGCCATGGGGTTGGTACTGGTAGTGGGGAGGTGGTGCATGAAGAACTAGAGCCTCTTGTGGGTTCCATGCATAGCCTTGTGTCCTTTGGAAGCTCACCGTTCCGTCTTCCACCTCATAAAGTAAGTTCATGGCTCGGCAAATGTGGTAGTCAACTCGTCCCGACCATGGACTCCTTTCAAAGGACCTTGGGATATTCGTGAAATGCTTGAAAAGACGGTACACCCATCCCCCGAAGAAGATAGGCGTAGGACCGTGAGCAAGGCGATTTAGGTGCATGTTTCGTAACAAGAGATATGGAACATCGAGAGGCTTCTAGTTGTGGATGCAGTGAAGGACAACCAAATCTTTCAACCCTACAACGCCACTACTGTCGTGACGCTGGTTCAACGAGTAGGTGAGGAGCCTGTGAATGTAGCGGTAAAGCGGGTCCCTCAGTTTGGTACTCTTGGTGCTGCTAGGGTTGTAGATTCCTTCACCGATCTGAGCCCATGTGGCTTGACGTTCAGTTGCATCCAAGTCTTGTAATCCCCCGGTATTCTCCTCATTACCCGATTCCTCTTCACCATATAGCCCTATGATAGATCCAAACTGTGCCATGGAGATTGAGTACGTTGTCCCTCCATATCGAAATGTGACCCCCTCATTGTCAAATGGGTCACACCTCGAGTTGAAAACGAAAGTACTGTAAAACTCCATTGTGCATTGATGCACCGACCGGAGCCGTGTGTTCAATGCAACTGCTAGTGGCCCTGTCACGATGTTGTTGAATCGGTCAAGTTGATTCACCATGGTCAACAAGTCGGTACATGCCCGCCTAGGGTACTCCTCCGGTCTTGTTTGGAGTGTCTCATATCGTGCCCTTGCATCGAGTTCGCTTGCGTTGAACCTAGTGAACCTTGACATCTGAAAGAATACACACAAAGTTAGTACGAAACAAAGATAATTGGGGTGAAACTGCAAACAGTGGGCTGGACACGGCCCCGTGTTCAGCGGACACGGCCCCGTGTCCAGGCGTCTGTAACTTAAAAAGTTCATTTTTCGTCCCGGTTTCGAAAACCTGAAAATTTTTAGCCCAATAGTAGCGGTTTCCCCCGAAAATGAAACCCTAAGTGTCGTTTTTTCCAAAATAAACCGTTTACCCTTTCAATTTCGTGTTTTTCGGTTCAAAAACAAGGGTTTGGGGTTTTAGTGGGGAAATCGAATGAATCTATCAACAATACATGTTTATTTACTTCCTACTACACTAATCTAAACTACTACTAACAGATTTCATCAAAAATTTGAAGTTCGATCCGGATGAACATGAAGAACCCTAGATTTTTCCCCAATTTTTGATGTTTTAACTACATGCAAGTAACTAATCTAACTACTAAAGATGATAGAATCATACCTTGATGTTGTTAAACTCGGTAGTGACGTCAGAAATCTGCGGAAAATCGCCTGGAACCAGAGCGTTTTCGGCAATACGGGGCGTGTGGAATGAGGTAACTGTTATGAAAAGAGGGTTTTATCCCAACAGTTGCCTCGACACGGCCCCGTGTTCAGCGGACACGGCCCCGTGCCGAGCAAAGTTTTTTGAAATTTTTTTTTATGTGCTCGTGTGCATGCCCCCTTATTTCCGAAAATGGCTAGAAGACTTACCGGTTTTTAAACGTACACTTACCTGTTCGTAACACTTCAGGTATGAGTTTATTCGTTAACCGTTTGAAGTGAGATCTCCTCTTCCTCATCCTCGATGGACCCTCGGTAGAGTTTTAGCCGTTGGCCATTGACTTTAAATGGTATCCCATTTCGAGTTTTAATTTCTACTGCACCGTGTGGAAAAACGTGGGTGACGGAAAAAGGTCCTGACCACCTAGATTTTAGCTTACCAGGAAATAATCGAAGTCGCGAATTAAACAATAGAACCTGATCTCCTACCCGAAATTCATTAGTTTTAATATATTTATCATGTAAATTTTTCATTCTTTCTTTATAAATTTCGGAGTTAGAATATGCATAATTCCTTAGCTCGTCTAATTCATTTATTTGACAAAATCGATTTTTACCGGCAGTTTCTAAATCTAAGTTTACGTTTTTTATTGCCCAGTAGGCTTTGTGAGCTATTTCTATTGGCAAGTGACAACTTTTTCCATAGACCAGCTTATATGGGGTTGTGCCTATAGTGGTTTTATAAGCAGTTCGAAAAGCCCATAAAGCGTCGTCTAATTTGTCGGCCCATTCTTTCTTATTTATTCCTACGGTTTTTTCAAGTATTCGTTTTAAACCTCGATTAGTCACTTCGGCTTGCCCATTTGTTTGAGGGTGATATGCTGTTGAGACCCGGTGATAGACCCCATACCTTGTTAATAATTTTTCGAGTTGATGATTGCAAAAATGGGTACCTCTATCACTTATTAAAGCCTTTGGTGTCCCGAAGCGAGAAAACAGTTTTTTCAGAAATTTTACCACTACTCTTCCATCATTTGTTGGAAGAGCCTCGGCCTCTGCCCATTTATACAAGTAATCGACTGCCACAAGTATATATTTGTTTCCCTTTGAAGGTGGGAAAGGTCCCATGAAATCGAGTCCCCACACATCAAAGATTTCACAAACGAGAATGCCATTTTGAGGCATTTCGTGTTTGGAAGAAATATTACCTGATCTCTGGCAGGCATCACATGTCTTTACAAGGTTTTGTGCATACTTGTAAATAGTTGGCCAGTAAAATCCTGAGTCAAATACCTTTCGTGCGGTACTTGCGGCACCATGATGTCCTCCGTATGGACCTTCATGACAATGACGGAGAATTCTTCGTGCTTCATTACCATGGACACACCTTCGGATAAGTTGGTCGGCACACATTTTGAAAAGATAGGGGTCTTCCCAAAAGTAATGCTTTACATCAGCAAAGAATTTCTTTCTTTGATGATGTGGCCATCCCTTGGTGACTATACCGCTAGCTAGAAAATTAGCGTAGTCGGCATACCATGGCTCTTGTCTACTCTCCATCATTTCCAAGGATTCTGTGGGAAATTTCTCGTTGATTTGCTCGTCTCTGGTTGTTTCCAAAGCTGGGTCTTCTAAGCGTGAGAGATGATCTGCAGCAGTGTTTTCTGCTCCTCTTTTGTCCTTAATTTCGATGTCGAATTCTTGGAGGAGTAGAATCCATCTGATCAAACGGGGTTTTGCATCTTGCTTCTTGAAAAGGTACCTGATGGCTGTATGGTCTGTATAAACTACAGTTTTAGAAAGAACAAGATAAGAACGAAATTTATCAAAAGCAAACACCACTGCTAGTAATTCTTTTTCCGTAGTTGTATAATTTTCTTGTGCATCATTAAGAGTTTTACTAGCATAATAGATTGGGTGGAAATGCTTTTCTTTTCTTTGTCCCAAGACTGCTCCAACAGCAAAGTCACTTGCATCACACATGATTTCGAAAGGATATTTCCAATCCGGCGCTATCATGATAGGTGCATCGACTAGCATTTCCTTGAGGGTTAGAAATGCTTGATTGCATTCCTTGTCAAAGATGAAGGGTGCATCTTTTTCAAGTAATTTTGTTAGAGGCCTTGAAAATTTTGAAAAGTCCTTGATAAACCTTCTATAAAATCCGGCATGCCCTAGGAAACTTCTGATTGCTCTTACGGAGAATGGAGGAGGTAATCAAGAAATAGTTTCTATTTTTGCTCGATCAACTTCCATTCCTTCGCTTGAGATTTTGTGACCGAGTACTATTCCCTCTGTTACCATGAAATGGCATTTTTCCCAGTTAAGGGCGAGGTTAGTTTCCTCACATCGGGATAGCATTCGTTCAAGATTATCGAGGCATTGGTCATATGAGTCTCCAAAGATGGAAAAGTCGTCCATGAAGACTTCCATTGTCTTTTCTATCATATCATGGAAAATGGCCACCATACAACGTTGGAATGTTGCAGGCGCATTACATAGACCGAATGGCATGCGTCGATATGCGAAAGTTCCATAGGGACATGTGAAAGTTGTTTTCTCTTGGTCTTCTGGTGCTATCGGTATTTGAAAGTAACCTGAAAAACCATCTAAGAAACAATAAAATTTATGACCGGATAATCGTTCTAACATTTGATCAATGAAGGGTAAAGGAAAGTGGTCTTTCCTTGTTGCTTCATTTAATCGCCTATAATCTATACAAACTCTCCATCCTGTGACGGTTCTTGTTGGTATTAATTCATTTTTCTCATTAGTTATTACCGTCATACCTCCTTTTTTCGGGACTACTTGAACTGGACTTACCCACGGGCTATCGGAGATAGGGTAGATTAGTCCGGCGTCAAGCAGCTTGATGACTTCATTTTTAACCACTTCTTGAACATTGGGGTTCACTCTTCGTTGTGGTTGAATTACCGTTTTGTAGTCATCATTCATCAAAATTTTGTGCGTGCACATGGAAGGGCTTATTCCTTTAATATCTACAAGCTTCCAAGCGATCGCGTTTTTGTGTTTTTTAAGTAGATTAACTAATTTCTCTTTTTCTATGTTATTTAATTTAGACGAAATGATTACAGGTAAACTACCATCCTTGCCTAGAAAAGCATATTCCAAACCTTTAGGGAGTTCTTTGAGCTCAATGGGTGGGTCTTTAGAAGACACCTTATTTGGTGGCTCATTCAGATTAAGAACCTTAAAAGTTTGTTCTATGGCTATCTCTTCTTCGACAAAGTGGTCTTCCTCATTAGTTGTATCGGGTGGTTCAGCTTCATCTTCAATTAGGGGGTCATTATTGCCAAAAGGATATTTCATTGAACGCTCAAGATCTATGCTCCTTTTGAATGCCCCTAATTGGAGAGGTAGATTGTTGAATTTCCGGTTTTTCAAAGCTTTATGAGTTTGTACAAAAGGTTTTCCCAAGACTAGAGGGCGTCATCAAGGATGACAAAGTCGGTTGGGATTACCAATTGATTTGTTTGAACCAAAACATCTTCAACTACACCGATTGATTTTATCACTTTTCGATCGGATAGAAAAATGGGAATTTGAAGTGGAGTAAAATCACTAATACTTAATTTTTCAAAAATGTAGTTAGGCATTATGTTAACACAAAGATCTTTATCAATAGTGATATTACTAATAAATGAATTTTGAAAGAAACATGGAACCGGTGTAATGTTAATTTCAAAAGGGTCTTCTTTTATTAGCGAAGTTTGATCATTAGTTAACTTAACACTTACTAGTTCTTTGATTTTAGCACTAGTGTTTAACTCTTTTAAAAACTTAGCATGAGGGGTTACTAAACAATGATTTTCGAAAGTAGGTGACAAGAGATTAATTTCTTCAAAATTAGACTCTTCATGAATTTTAACATTATCGGACTCACCTTTTTCATTGTTTAACTCATGTGTCGGTTTTTCACTTTCTTGTTCTTCCATTTTTACATTTTCAACTATCTCTTCGTTATTATTACAATTTAATTCTTCTCTTGCGCGGGATTCCTCTTCCCTTGCGCGAGATGCTTTCATGTAACGTTCGATAGTTTTAATGTGTTCTAATATCCTATTGGTCACTTCGGTGAGAGAAAAAGAATTTGGATCCTTAAAGCTTGAATCCGGTTGTTCGATCCTTGGCTCCTCATAATACTCATATGAAGTAGATGGTTCACACCATTGTTCTTCATTGTAAGTGTATGATGGATAAGGGTCGAAACTTTGTTCTTCATAGTACTCATATGAGGTGGGTTGTTCACGCCATGGTTCCTCATAATAAGAGTATGAAGGTGGTGGCTCATATCTTGAATCTTCAAAGTATGAGTATGAAGGCTCATACCTTGGTTCATCAAAATATGAGTATGAGGGAGGAGGTTCATACATTTGGTCTTCATAGGATGTGTATGAAGTTGATGGTTCGTACCTGGGCTCCTCATAGTAGTTGTATGAATTGGATGGTTGATATGAGTTATTATATTGAACCGAGCGTGCGTTACGACAATTAGTGCAATAATTACCCCTATAATCATCCTCATCATAGGTGTAGTTGTAACCTCTTGAGTATTGATCCATAAGAATCACTCAACAGACCACAACTGAGTCTCGGGACCAGAAAACAAAAATAAAGACGGAAACAGAAGCTGGACACGGCCCCGTGTTGGGTGAACACGGCCCCGTGTTCAGGGTCTGTATCTGGGCGTTTTAATTAAAGTTACTGGTCACGTTGGACACGGGGGCGTGTTCAGTGAGCACGGCCCCGTGTTCAGACTCTGTATCTGGGTATCTAACTAAAAATATGCAGCACGGGGGCGTGTTCAGTGAGCACGGCCCCGTGTTCAGGCTACTGTAAATGCAAAACTAAACTAAAATGCAGAAAAATGCGCGCGTTTTGAAAAGGTTTTGAAAAACTGATTAGGCCGTCGATTTTAAGCTTTCTTAAAATCCTTGTGTCCCCGGCAACGGCGCCAAAAACTTGATGTGCGTGAAGTGTGTTATATTTTAGATGTATATTTAAGCCCTTTTTACACTTTTAGCCAAGTTTTAAATTTATAAAAACACGATATTTACTAACACTAAACACACATATGGGCAAGTGCACCCATCGTGGACGTAGTATAGTGTTGGTAAGATACCGAGGTCGTCCAAGGACACAAGAGCTTTTAATACCGGTTTATCCTCAACGTCTAATCAAATCAAAAAGTGAGAAAAATGTTTTAAACTAAGAAAAATAAAAACTAACTAAATGCTGAAAAATAAAATAAAATAAAAACAGATAGACAAGATGAATCACTTGGATCCGACACGTGTATTAGTATAACCTTTGATTATTTTCGCACTTTTGCACTTGTTTAAGAGATTATCTTAGTTATTGTAGTAGGCCCCTCTTTTGAAGGCGAAGTTACCCTCAACCCAGTAGTTTGAGTCAGCAAGGATACAATCCTAAAGGGTCGGATTATTGAAAGATAATGAATTAAGTTATTAATGCAAATTGTGGTAGGCCCCGCTTTCGGCGGTGACGTTACCCTCGGCTAAGTAGTCTGAGTCAGCAGGGATACAGTCCTAAATAGCCGGGTTATAGTATTAATAGTAGTTAACTTATGAGGGGGTTAAAGAGTTTGGATCCCCGCCATCCAATACCTATGGGCATTGAAGGAGATCCTACTAAATTTGACCCAGGTCCCAAGCAGGACCTCTAAACGCTGAACAAGGGCAAGACCCTTACCAAACCGTTCCCTTAACCCCCGACCAGGTAGCCAACATACCTCCATATAGACCGTGGAGATATGAATGGTGAAAATCTTTTATTTTGTATAGACAGTAAAATAACGCCAAGACACCACAGACAAACGAAAAGGAAAGATCACCTTCAACATAAGTAACTAGTTATTAAAGTCATTAATACAAAACCAAATAAAAAGTGCAAAAGATTAAAAATAAAAAGTATTATACTAAACACTTGTCTTCACCAAGTGATGTAAGAGACTTAGGCAAACATGGCCTTGATTGTCAAGAACTCTTACGATCAATCTTGGATACCGAGACGACTCACACACTCTACGATGGACAATGGATGATGGTGGTGGATGATGGTGTTATGGTGGTGGTGGGTGGTGGATGAGGTGTGAGAGAGGTGGTGTGCCAAGGGATGAGTTGGAATGAAACCAAGCACTCCTATTTATAGGCTGAACAGAAGGCTGGGCACGGCCCCGTGTTCGCTGGACACGCCCCCGTGCCCGTCTGACACTCTCTTTCCTCTTTAATTGTAATTCGCAATTACAATTAATGCGCCTGCTGTACTTTCACCACGCCCCCGTGCCCGCTCGACAGGGCCCCGTGGTGGGCAATGGAAGCTTCTATAGGTTTGTCTTTTCTGCTGCTTCTTGGGCACGGCCCCGTGTCCGCTGGACACGGGGCGTGTTCAGTCTTCTGCTTTCTCTTCTTTGCCTTGGAGGATGCCGTTGAGGGTCCGGGCAGTCTACTTTTATTCCTTTTCTTGTATTTATGCTAGAATTAGTTGTCTTTTTGCTTCTTTTGTGAATTTGAGCTCATTTCATCCTGAAAATACAAAAGAAAGACAAAAACACTCTTTTTCTAACATTAGTACTTAAAAAGGGTTAGTTTTATGCCTTAATTGATGTGATTTATATGTTGCATTTTACACACATCAATTTGCTAAAGAAATATATGTATTCACGAACTGTTCATGAACACTTACCGAACAAGACATTATGTTTGTCATTGTTCGTTAAGGAAATGAACATGTTCGTGTAGAACCCCAAAAGACGATTCATCAACCATCAGCAGAAGTGAGGGAATCAGCAAATCCAATTGGACCTGCAGGAATACTACTCTTACTTTAATCAAGATCCACATAGCTATTGTAATCTTTCCCTTCTGTTTCTTGCCACTCTTTAACCATTTGAGTCAACCGTAGACTATAATGAATACCGCAATATTCCTCAACTTCATTCTCCATGGGTTTCCATTTCTATACTAGTGGGGCATGCACGTTGACTGCGTGCCCCATATTGAGCCGGCGGCTTGGCTTTTGGGCTGTACAATGGCATGCCAGCTCAGCTATGACGGAGATGGTTTCGAATGTTTCTTTTTTCGTGTTAAGAGAGGTGTCCACGGTAGCCATTAGTTTCTCTTTGTCGGTTCTAATGCTCCAAAACTAGGGGTGTTCAAAAAAATCCGGATGCGAAACCGAATCTGAAATATCCGAAAATTCGTATGCAAAATTTAGGATATCCGAAAACCTAGTAATCCGAATTTTCGAATTCGGATATGAATTTCTAAAAATTTCGTAAATCGATCGGATAATCGGATATCCAAAAACTAAAAAGAAATAGTAAATATATATCATATAAGTACTATGTTTTGTTTAAATATAGGAAAAAATAGTAAATAATTTGTTTCGAATGTGGGTTTATGATTGTTTTTTTTTTGTTTTCAATGTTGGAAATTTATATATCAAATATAGGTTGAGTTTTAATCTATGCATGAAACCATATTTTGTTATTTTTATAAATTTGGATATCCTTTTAAATATCCGAACCCGTATCGGATATCTGAAATTTCGGATACGGGTTCGGATATTAATTTTCACTATCCGGAATTTTCGGATAAACGGTTTCGTATATCCGAAAACTAGTTCATCCCATCTTGAACAGCCCTATCCAAAACTATGCTACTAAGTATTGGCTTTCTTCTGGTCTGTCCTCGATTAATGTCATTAAACCTGTTAGTAGCTCCATAAGAACGACAACGTAGCTGAATACATCCGCCTTTGTTGTCACTTTACCTGTCACTGATAACAGACGGAAACAAAATCTTAAATAACTGATAACAAATGGAAACAAAATCTAGATTTAGTGATAACAGATGAAAACAAAATTTTGAATTACTAATATCAGATGAAAAAAAATCTTGAATTTACAAACATATTTCTGCAAAGTTTTATTGATATGAGAGTGACTTTTTTAAATTTTATATTGGTTATATTTTGGTTATAGTTTATCAGTCAATTTGATCAAATCAAGAAAATCAACATAAAATGAGACAAATTTGAAATTATAGATGGGTAGGGCTACAAACGAACTGTCCAAGTACAAAAAAAAGACCTTCTTCATGTTCATTTGTTAGAGAAATATATGTGTTCACGAACAGTTCACGAACACTAACCGAACAAGACTTTATGTTTCTGTCAGTTCGCTAAAGAAATGAACGTGTTCGTGCAGAACCCCGAAACACGATTTATAGACCATTAGCAGAAGTGAAGGAATTAGCAAATCCAATTGGTCTTGCAGGAATACTACTCTTACTATGATCAAGATCCACATAGCTACCATAATCTTTCCCTTCTGCTTCTGGCCACACTTTGACCATTTGAGTCAACGACAGACTACAATGAATACCACAATATTCCTCAACTTCATTCTCTATGGGTTTCCATTTCTCCACAAGTGGAGCCAGCACGTTGACTGCGTGCCCCAAATCGAGCCACTGACTTGGCTTTCGGGCTGTACAATGGACTGCCAGCTCAGCTATGAAGAAGATGGTTTCCAATGTTTCTTCGTCCGCGTTAAGAGAGGCATCCACAATAGGCATTAGTTTCTCTTTGTCAGTCATAGTGCTCCAAACCTAGTTGTGCTAAAAAAATCCAGATCCAAAACAAAATCAGAATTATCCGAAAATCCGTATCAGATATTGTGGATATCTGAAAAATCGGATATCCGAAAACCACATAATCCGATAATTTTGGATTCGGATACGAATTTCTGATAATTTTGGATAATCGGATCCCAAAAACTAAAAACTAATAGTAAATATATATATATACACATATATAGTTGAGATTAAATTTATGAACCAAATGAATTTTTTTTTTATTTTTATTATAATTTCGGATATCTGTTTAAATATCCGAATCCGTATCTGAAATTTTGTATATCCGATTTTTGAATATCTGAAATTTTGAATATCTGAAATTTCAGATACCGTTTCGGATATTAATCTTCACTATCCGAAATTCTCGGATATCCGATCTTGAACACCTTTATCCAAAACCATGTTGCTAGGCACTGGCTTTCTTCTGGTCTGTCCTCGTCTAACGCCATTAATCCGGTTAATATTTCCTTAAGAAAAATACCGTAGCTGAATACATCGGCCTTTGATGTAAATTTACCTCTGATAACAGATGGACACAAAATCTTAAATAATTGATAACAGACAAAAACAAAATCTAGTATATATATGTATACAAATATATTATAACTATAATGTTTAGTTTAATACAGGAAAAAAGAGTAAAAACGGTAAATAACCTGATTCGAATGTGGATTTATGAATGTTTTTTTTTGTTTTCAATGTTGGAAACTTAGATAATCAAATATAGGTTGAGTTTTAATTTATGCACAAAACGATTTTTATTTTATTTTTTTCTATAAATTGGAATATCCGTTTAAATATCCAAATCCGTATCCAAAATTTCGGATACAGGTTCGGATATTAATCTTCACTATCGGAAATTTTCGGAAATCTAGTTTTCGAATATCCAAAAACCCGTTCATACCATCTTGAACACTCTATCAAAAACCATGCTGCTAGGTATGACTTTCTTTTGGTCTGTCCTCGTCTAACAACATTAAACCTGTTACTCTGTTAGTAGCTCCATAAAACGACACCGTAGCTGAATACATCGGCCTTTGTTGTCACTTTACCTATCATTGATAATAGATGGAAACAAAATCAAGAATTAGCGATAAAAAATGGAAACAAAATCCAGAATTAGTGATAACAGATGAAAACAGACTCTAGAATTACTGATATCTGATGGAAACAAAATCTTGATTTTACGAACCTATTTCTACAAAGTTTATTAATATGAGACTCATTTTTTGAATTATATATTGGTTATATTTCGGTTATGCCCTATCGGTTAGTTTGATAAAATCAAGAAAACTAGCATAAAATGAGCCAAATTTAAAATTATAGATGGGTATGGATACAAACGAACTGAACAAATACAAACAAGACCTTGTTCATATTCATTTGCTAAAGAAATATATGTGTTCATGAACTGTTCATGAACACTTATCGAACAAGACATTATGTTTGTCATTGTTCATTAAGGAAATGAACGTGTTCATGTAGAGCCCCATAAACCATTAGCATAAGTGAGGGAATCAGCAAATCCAATTGGTCTGCAGGAATACTACTCTTACTTTAATCAAGATCCACATAGCTATTGTAATCTTTCCCTTCTGCTTCTTGCCACCCTTTGACCATTTGAGTCAACCGTAGACTAAAATGAATACTACAATATTCCTCATCTTCATTCTCCATGGGTTTCCATTTCTCTACACGTGGGGCATGCAAGTTGACTGCGTGCCCCATATTGGGCCGCTGGCTTGGCTTTTGGGTTGTACAATGGCCTGCCGGCTCAGCTATGACGGAAATGATTTCGAATGTTTCTTTGTTCGTGTTAAGAGAGGTGTCTACAGCAGCCATTAGTTTCTCTTTGTTGGTTCTAATGCTCCAAAAACTAGAGGTGTTCAAAAAAATCCGGATACGAAACCAAAACCGAATATGAAATATTCAAAAATTCGTATCCTAAATTTTGGATATCCGAAAACATAGTAATCCGAATTTTTGGATTCAGATATAAATTTCTAAAAATTACGGATATCCGAAAACTAAAAAGAAATAGTAAATATATATTATATAAGTACTATGTTTTGTTTAAATATAGGAAAAATTCAATTAGTGATAACAGATGAAAATAAAATATAGAATTATAGATATCAGATGGAAACAAAATCTTGAATTTACGGACCTATTTCTGCATTGTTTTATTAATATGAGTCATATTTTAATTTATATAATGGTTATATTTTGGTTATGCTCTATCAGTCAATTTAATAGTATCAAGAAATTTAGCATAAAAAGAGCCAAATTTAAAATTATAGATGGGTAGGGCTACAAATGAACCGAATGAATATGTGTTAAAGAAGTGTTCAAAAACACTTACCAAACAATATTTTATGTTTGTGTTCATTCGTTTAGAAAATGAACGTGTTCGTGTACAAACCCGAAACACGATTCATCGACCATCAACAGAAGTGAGTGAGGGAATCAGGAAATCCAGTAACTCTTGCAGGAATACTACTCTTACTATCATTAAGATCTGCATAGCTACTATAATCTTTCCCTTCTGCTTTTGCCACCCTTTGACCATTTGAGTCAACGACACACTATAATCAATACCACAATATTCCTCAGCTTCATTCTCCATGGATTTCCATTTCTCTAGAAGTGGGGCAAGCACGTTGACTGTGTGCCCTATATCGGGCCTCTGACCTGGCTCTCAGGCTGTACAGTGGCCTGTCAGCTCAGCTATGACGGAGATGGTTTCAAATGTTTCTTTGTTCAAGTTAAGAGAGGCGTCCACACCACACCAGCCATTAGTTTCTCTTTGTCGATTCTAATGTTCCAAAACTAGGGGTGTTCAAAAAAATCGAACCGAAACCGAATGAAAAAAATTCGTATCCGTAATTTTGGATATCCGAAAACCAGACAATCCGAATTTTCGGATTCAGATTTAGATATGAATTTCTAAAACTTTTAGAAAATCGGATTATCATATATCATAAAACTAAAAAGAAAGAGTAAATATATATTATATATGTACTATGTTTAGTTTAAATATATTAAAAAATAGTAAAAGTAAATATGGATTTATGAATGGTTTTCTATTTCCATTGTTGGAAATTTAGATAATCAAATGTAGGTTAAGTTTTAATCTATTCACGAAACGATGTTTTTGAGTTTTTTTTTAATAAATTTAGATATTTACCGAATCCATATCCGAACTTTGGGATAGCTGAAATTTCGGGTACGGGTTCGGATATTAATCTTCATTATCCTAAATTTTCGGATATCCGAAAACCGGATAATCCAATTTTGAACACCCCTATCCAAAACCATGCCGCTAGGTACCGGCTTTTTTCTGGTCTGTCTTTGTTTAATGCCATTAAACCGGTTAGTAGCTCCATAAGAACGACACCGTAGCTGAATACATCGGCCTTTGTTATCACTTTACCTTTTCACATATTGAAACAAAATCTAGAACTAGTGATAACAAATGGAAACAAAATATAGAATTAGTGATAACAGATGAAAACAAAATCTAGATATATTGAAATGAGATAGAAACAATGATAACATATGGAAACAATGATAACAGATGAAAACAAAATCTAGATATATTCATATCAGATGGAAACAAAATCTTGAATTTACGTATCTATTTCTGCAAAGTTTTATTATGAGTCATTTTTTAAATCATATAATAGTTATATTTTGGTTATGCTCTATTAGTCAATTTGATAAAATCAAAAAAATTAGCATAAAATGAGCCAACTTTGAAATTATAGATGGGTAGGGTAATAAAAGAATCGAACGAATATAAACAACACCTTGTTCATGTTCATTTGTTAAAGAAATACATGTGTTCACAAGTTGTTCATCAACACTTACTGAACGATATTTTATGTTTTTGTTCGTTCATTAAGAAAATGAACGGGTTCGTGTTTGTTTGTTAACCAGTTAATGCCAACCTGCCTATTGCGCAGGGGCGGCCCGGAGGGGGTGCGGGGTGGGCGACGGCTCAGGGCCCAAACCCTCTGGGGGCCGAATTTTTTTTAGTGAAGTTACGCTTTAGAACTTAGAATATAAAAGTACTGATATGGAAATGTCATGATGAGGCGCATGGTCTGGTGGTTTCCAAGTCATTTTATTTGCAAGTAGGTCTTGGGTTCTTATTCCTGATAGCTTCATTTTTAGTTGATTTTGTTTCCTTGTCTTTGTTACCTATGCATTAAATACAAATGATATTAATTAACTAATTTTGTGTTACACTAAATCAAAATGGGAATCATAGTTACTTCTCACATCTAGTTTAAAAATGATTATTTATGTTAATTTCTTAAAATATTATTCAATCTACAATTAGTTTTATGTGTTCCTTTTTTTATGAAAAAAGTCTTATTTTGTTTTTTTTTTCTTTCAACTTTGTGTATTTTCTAAATACAATTTTAATAGATTACGATGGTTTTACATGATCGTAAATAACGTTTTTTAAAGTTACGACGTAACTATTCCGTATTTTCTGAATTTACCCTTACAACATGTTTTCTTTCTACGTTACGTTGTCCAATGCGCGTGTGATGTGCTTTTTATCTACGTTTCCACGTAAAAAAACAGACTGCCGCAACATGCGGGTGATTCCACAGATTTTTAATTCATTTTCATATATTTAAGACTTTTTTTGTATATTCTTTTTAAAAATTTATATTTTAGGGGCCCGTATTTTATCTTCGCACAGGGCCAGAAATTTTCAAAGATTTTCAAAGACGGCCCTGCCGTTGTGATAGGATATTGATTAAGAATGTCTTTGTGGTAAGTAATCTTTATACTTAAAAGCAACTAGATGGAACCCCGCCGCGTTGTGGTCGGCAACTTACAAATTAAGACAAAACGTAAAAAATTGCTAGATGGAAGCCCCCCGTGTTGTCGTGGTGAAGGTTAAATGACATCAAATATTAACCATGTAAAACCTATGACAATACAAAACTTAAAAAAACGTCAATCAACTTGGTAACAGAAGAAGAAGTCAGCGACATGTGGAGAACACGTGTCAAGCAACCAAGAAAAGCGGCATCAAGAGGATGTATCATGTGCTTTAACATGTGACATAATACATACCTATGAGTTGTTGTAGAACTTGTACCATTAGCATACAACACTCTAATGCACAACACACTTATGAAGCACAAAGTACAATCTATAAAGCCAACAAGTGTTACAAAGTTATAGTATATAATTTCACTCCCACCATCCCAATGCAACCAAAAAATGTCCACGTAGATAACGTCATGTATTGACATACGGACGTAAGTTTCCATGAATACGTGATCTTATGAAACTATATTTTTGCTTGCTAATTAAGCCTTGATTTGACGCATATGAAATAACAATTGTCTAAATAAAGTGAAGAAGGAATATCTATCATAATCGTAGATATAATATTCATTAAATTCATATATATGTATTAAATTAAAACATAACATAACCGAGAAACAGTGACTAAACGGTAACGGCGTCAGCTTTAGCATCTTCTAAACCCTAATACCCAAATCACATTCTTCACTTCTTCTTCACCACATCGACACCTTCCCACCACCGCCCTCCGTCATCGTCCTGAACCCCAACGCCAGGCTTACCGTCGCACACATCTGCCTCCAACCAACCTCCACCTCCATCACCACTTCCTCGTTGCTGGTTCCGACCACCACGCGCCCTCAACCGTCTTCTCCAACCACACCGGGACCACTACGCACCACCGTTCGCCCTCACCTTCGCCGCCGGTCTCCGACATCAGGTAAGCTTCCCTTTATTAGAGCATTAGTATACATCATAGGGTTCTTCTGTAACCATTGCTTGTGTTTGCTTAAATGAGTCTCCAAAATTACAACCATCGAGTAAAGAGTTGCTTGATTGGTTGCATCATGGTAACATTCATAATTAGGTTAGTTTGTTTGTTTGAATCCCAGTAAACAGAGACAGAGGATTAGAATGTGGGTATTGTCAGTTGATTTTTGGGGGTTTTTTATAACAATGAAAAGAACACTCAATAAAAAAAGTAAAAAATTTACTTGAATAAAAAAAATCCCTTTGTTTTTATGCAAATAAGTTGATATTTTTTTGCCTAAGAAGTGTCAAAAAAAAGTTCTATTTTTTTCCTGATGAAAATTGATATATGCCAGCTGTTATACTGCCATCTTTGAGAAGGCTACACCTTGACTTGGTGGAGCTTGATTATCCCATGGTTGGTGGTTCTAAAGGCGAAAGCTCGAGTTTAGAGATATCAAGTAAAAACAAACCAGAAAACGAAAGTGGTGTCAAATATGATTTGTGCACTTAGGTTGGAAAAGCTTAGCCAAACATAACATACAAGTCTGAAGCTTTCACAATCCAATTGAATTGTATAAATGAAACACATGTATAATGTTGTACGCTTTAGTTAAAGAAAAAAAACCTTAAAACATTACAAAGTAATATTTTATTGTTTGTGAGGTTTTTTTTTTTTTTTTTTTGAATGGCGTTTGTGACTTATTGAGCCATTGAATTGAAAACCCACAGGATCTATCACAGAAGAATCTGAAAGCAAAACGCCCAAAAAAAATTTTCTCTCTTCGTTGTATTTTATGAATATTCGATATCTAAAAGATGTGCTTTCTTCTACATTGCAGGTCTTAAGTTGTGGTTAGCCTTTTAAGGATTACCTGTTGAAAATGGTAATGTTATCGTTTTTTATTGTTGATTTTATGCACGATCTATCTTTGCTTATTTTAGGTTTTTAAGCTTTATTTATATTTATCTATGTATTTCATCTTTACTAACGTTGTTTAATGTATAAACCAAAATGATTCCAAGAGGAGCCTCTGGTAAGCGTCCAAGAGTGTTTAGTACCTATGAAATTGGTGAATCATCACATAGCAGTCGTTTGCGTAGGGTATCAAGAATGTTAGAGCCAGTGACAGGTGGTCGACACGCGTCATCTCAGGAAGAACGCACCCCGCTTCCTACATATTTCCGAGCTCCATGGCATTGAGATTTGAAAGTGGCTTTATGATTCTTGGGGCCTGGGTCTCATAAAAGCGATTATCATTAGTTGGCTAACAGTTCTGAAAGTCATCTTTTTGGGTATTAATTGCATCTGTTGATTATTTTTGAATGGTGATAAATTTTGTGGTGTTTCATTTCTTCAAAGGAAGCTTTTAATTTGGGTAAGTATGTTATAATTTAATAGCAATTGGGCTTTTGGTATGAATTCCCTATAGTTTTTTTAGTCATGATTAAATGTGTGCTTTAGTTTATTGGTTAGTGTAACATGTTTATGTTTAAGAAAAAATTAATAGGCTCAAATACCCCTGATGTTGGATTTACAAGTATATACATATACAAGTATATACATATTGGTCTTGCATTTTCACTTATCTGCATGGACCAAACTTAAAAAGGTTGATTGGACATTTGCAGGCCGGTCAATCATCGTTGACTTCAACGATTGTGAAAAGTGGCCACGATGTGCGAACATAGAAGGTAGGAGGCAAAAGACAGGGTCACGATACTAAAGATGACTTAATTTGGATTTACTCTCTTACTGTATATGTATGGATTGGTTTCTCAAACAGATCAGAGTTTTTGGCAGATATTTGTTTCTACAAACTCAGCTTAATTTAAGCTAGCCTTTGGCATACCAGACTCAGGTGGCTCAAGCGTGGAACAATTCACTCAAATTCTTCTTCTAAACCCGCGCAAACTACAACCAACCGACCCTTTACATGAGCAACCTCTAGGCTCTAGCACTAATCTGGTCTGATTATTATGCTTTAATTGAATATACAATGCAGGGGACCAATGACGAACAACTCTAGCATCTCTCACATAGAACCCAAAACTGCACCAGTAGCCTTTCATGTCAGAGTTCTTCAAAGATGGAAACTGTCACGGCCCCAGCCCCGGTTTGACCCGGTCAGGAGCCGCGGGACAGGAACCCGTGGTATTTAATTAATGCGACAACGGAAGATTTTAAAACAGGATCTTTTAAAACTTGAATTTCCCGATTATTTTATTTCATAATTCGGGATAAACCCGTAATTTACAATAGAGGAAATTTTACTAGGAAATTCCCTGATTTATTTAAAACATGTTTATTCATTTTAACTGAGCCACCTCTTCAAGCTGATTAGTGCTCCGTAGCACGTTTTCCTTGATTTACAGCAGGTCGCCTGAAACATGTTTTAAAAATATTTTGTCAGCGGGGAAATATTGAGTGAATCATTCATTTTGATAAAATGACACCTAGTTATAAATTACAGCATAAGAGCGATTACAATGGCTTCTATCTTATTTTTATCTAGCACTTTGTCACTTGCTGACGATGGTTATATCACTATTGGGTCCCTCCCCAAGTAGTGACGTTTATCACGGTGAGGATTTATTAGCCTAACCCATGAGAAATTAGTAATGTGCACAATACCCCACTAGCCAGTGATTAAGATAACCACGACTTACTCCCTGTAATTATAACCTTTGAAAATAGTTTTGAGGTATTGTAAAACAGTGGATAAAAAGAGAATGACTCACATTGCAGATTTATGCGGGCAGAGTTTAGCCTACTGATTAGCCTGATAACCTAATTTAAATAACAATGCACACGAACTAGGTTAGTAACTAATACAGCATTTACCATAACTCACGAGATTAAACCCTCACAACGAATGACAAAGTGCAATACTTAAACATCCATCGAATTAACGACGAATGACAAAGTATAAACCCAATTTGAGTAGTACTTAAACATCCGTTGGATAGTTTCAATCGATCGGACATTGAATCGTAGTAGCGATCGAGTTATTACCCTGTTATCGCGACAGTGTTTCGTGATTTGTGTGTGTTTTGTAGTATACAGACAATAACTCAGTGTATGAATTGAATTTTAACGTCGTTCCAACGCCAAAATGCATGTCCCACACCCCTCTATTTATACTGAAAATTTGGCACCCTCGCGTGACGCGAGGGGCCTACGTAGATGCGTCGCGTGACGCGAGGGGTTCCACCCTATTATAGGGTAGCCCCGTGTGTTTGTAGCCTAGCTGAGTCGACGGAATGTTAAATTTCGATTTTGACAGCAAATTATTAGGATAATCGTCAATAGGGAATACCCCCCCTGAGTTTTAGGGGCACTGATCCTGATTCTGATTGTTCTGAAATTTTTAGGGTTTATGCAGGATTACTTGGGGGTCTCAATTAGGGCTTCCTACTTAACAAAATATAATCGTAAATAATAATTTTGATGAGAGTTGTTACAGAAACCATATTAACTCTAAGGAGACACTTTTTTCTACTAATCGACATATGCGTATGTCTGCTCCCTAAACATTATTTACATCTTGCTATATTATATGTTGTATAACTCTCATACACTCCCAAATCAGGGAGACTTAATCCAGGCTTTTTTACCAAAGCGACGAAGGGTACCTTGCTCATTTGACAATTTTGATGTACCGCTACCAATTTATATGTGCTGGAGAGGTAACTTTTAACAACCCTTATTTTATCATTTACGGTCTTAATTTACTTAGGAAATATCTCTATTGACGTAGGTGACTTACAACATAGTACCAAGTTACCAAATGTTCACCGGATAATTATTCTGCCTACCTCAACTGGTGATTTTTTTTTCGCTTCTCAAGAAACCATCACAAAACCTGCAGCAAATTTTGGAAAAAGGGCATAACAAACTTTTATATGCAACCTTCGCATACAGAGACTAAATAATAACATGGCCTTGAAGTTTCTTTTTAACTGATTCTGTCTTACAACAAATATGGTAGATATAAATAGCATGTTCAGTGTTTTTTTTATCAAGCTTATGACAAGGTGGTGGAAGGATAGCATGTGCAGGTTATATGTATTTTTTTAGCGAAATGATAGCATGTTAAATGCGGATATAAATAGCATGTTACAAGTTAATGGCTTATTAAATGTATGCCTTGGGTTTACAAAGTCCATGGGACACCGCCGCGAAGCGCGGGTTAAACACTAGTTATTATTATTTTTTTACTTGTATATATCCTTTTACCAATAAGCATCTATGCATGATGATATTGTTGTTAAACAAAATAGTAAAACCTATTAATCTAGATTTTAACATCAATGTTTTATGTTTCTGACTAAACTTTAATAGGTAACTTAATGTAGGGGCGAGCATCGGTTCCAACCTCGCATGAACCAAAGTGGGATTGGGATCGAATTCTTACCAATTTTAGAACCAAAACTGACCCTTTTTTGCATTGGCGTTTCAGGTTTCTAGGCAGGTCAATCTCAACTACCTAGACCGAATATACTTACAAAACCTTGCTTACATCTGTTTAGAGGTTTGATGATTTAAGGTTAAGAAAATAATTAAATTTGTTATAGTGGCTATTTCATTACATTACACTTACATAAAAATAAGGAAGATATTTGAATGAAATTGTTATAAATTCAGATATACAAACCCTTGTAACTGCTTTGGCAGTTAACATATTACAATTGCTTGGCAGTTATTCCTATGTTGGCAGTTATCCCTATGTATGTATAAACACAATGGAACTTCCAGATTGAATACATTTTTCCATTTAGTTTCTTATCACGTTATCATGCACGAGGCTCTAACCAACTGAGATTTATCGGAAATCTGAGATCAATCACAAGAATTCGTGCAAATGACCGTGCAAAATGAAACCTGATCCTAGAATGCAAACGCGCAACAAATAACACGTCATGATGCTCACAAAACCGTTAATCTTGAACATATTCATCAAATCTGAATCAGTAACAACGGTGCCAGATTACCATCGACAGAATACTTGACATCATGTTCAATTGACGATTCGTTATGGTTGGAATGGATGTTAGTCAATGGAAAATTAACATCAAACAACCTATACTAATGGGAGATCTGTTACATTTACAGAAAAAATAACACTCTATCAATTAAATTACAAGACATAGAATAAAATACTCTACGAAAAAAATGAAGGAAATTAGAGTATTCAACTCCTGATGTACAGGTTTAGTGTTTGGGTTAAAAACACGGCAAAACGGGCAATCGGTAACATGCTGTTTAGATTTATAGGTTTAGCAATTCCATACCCTATAATATTAAGTATGTGGGTGTTATCATCGTTTAAAATAAAATCATGAAAACAAATAATCTTTCATAGAAAAAATAACACAACCACAACCCATTTTTTCATTAACAGGTGTTGATGTCTCCATTAAAGAAGGAAAACAACTACAAACATAGTTTTAAAATAGAAGATTTGAAGATGTTAACCCAATTAAGAAGGAAAACCTAAGAATCATGGATAGACATATGCTTCAAATGATTGAACAATACGCATTTTCAAGGGCAAGGTAGCCAAACATCCTAGCTAGCCGAGTAATAACCGACTTCTCACCATCCGGAGCGAGTTTGACCTTACCAAAGTCCAAAACTTTGGCTCGAAAATCGTCACCGAATAAAATATTAGACGATTCAAGATCTCGGTGTATAAAGCTTTGATGAGCCAAAGTATGAAGATATTTGATCCATCTAGCCACATCCAAAGCAATATTCAACCTCCTTTTTCAAGAAAGCGGTTCGAGCTTAAAGTTTTTCCCAATAAACAGATTCCGACTTAATGCACCTAGTGGCATATATTCATAAACAAGAATTCTTGTAGGTCCTTCGGTTAAATATCCTAAAAGCGACACCAAACGTCAGTCTCTAACCTTTGATATAACTGAAATATCTGATTCGGATTCGTCTAACGCTTTGATACTAATCATACCAGATTCCATTCTTTTGACTGCTATTTTTTGTGCCATTGCTAACTGGCCCTTGTAAACGAACCCAAACTAGCCACAACGGAGCTTGTTTTCTTTTGCGAATTTTTAGAACATGTTTTTTTGAACTTGAACCGAAATGATCAAGTTTCTGAACCACAACCGACACTTGTATGTGTTTGTGTGCTGTTGGCGATTGAGATCTTGACCATGTTATCCAAGTCAGATGGGTCCTGCGGATGAATAACGAGTGTCTTTGGTAGTTGACTTGAGTTAACTTTCTTCTTTTTACATAAGTCTAGGGATGTTCAAAAAAATCCAAATCTGAAACCAAATCACAAATATCCGAAATCCATATCCGAAATATCCGAAATTTTTGATATCCGAACGGATATGAATTTCTAAAAATTTCGGGTAATCAGATTATCCGATATCCGGAAACTAAAATGAAATAGTATATATATATATATACACATATAAAGAGGTAAATTTGGGTTATACTCCATGAATAACAAGTAAAATTGATTAAATGATGAGAACTAGCAAAAAAAAAAAAAACATGTCAAAGAATTTTGGGCAAATGTCAAAGCTTCTAACCCGCCCATATTGTCATGTCCATGATATATAAACATGAAATGGATAGTTACTAACATTTTCAGGGACAAGGTAGCCAAACATCCCAGCTAGCCGAGTGATAACCGACTTCTCACCATCCGGAGCGAGTTTGACCTTACCAAAGTCCAAAACTTTGGCTCGAAAATCATCACCGAGTAAAATGATAGACGATTCAAGATCTCGATGTATAAAGCTTTGATAAGCCAAAGTATGAAGATACTTGATCCATCTAGCCACATCCAAAGCAATATTCAACCTCCTTTTTTCAAGAAAGCGTTTCGAGTTTATAGTTTTTCCCATGAAATAGATTCCGACTTAATGCACCTTGTGGCATATATTCATAAACAAGAATTCTTGTAGGTCCTTCGATTGAATATCCTAAGAGCGACACCAAACGTCAGTCTCTAACCTTTGATATAACTGAAATTTCTGATTCGGATTCGTCTAACGTTTTGTTGCTAATCACACCAGATTCCGTTCTTTTGACTGCTATTTTTTTGTGCCATTGTCTAACTGGCCCTTGTAAACGTCCCCGAACTACCCACAACGGAGCTTGTTTTCATTTGGGAAAGTTTTTAGAACATGTTTTCTTAGAACTTGAACCAAAATGATCAAGTTTCTGAACCAGAGCCGACACTTGTATGTGTTTGTGTGTTGTTGGGGATTGAGATCTTGACCATGTTATGCAAGTCAGACGGGTCCTGCGGGTGAATAAAGAGTGAGCTCGGTTGTTGACTTATGTTAACTTTCTTCTTTTTACATAAGTCTTGAGATGTTCAAAAAAATCAAAATCTAAAACCAAATCAGAAATATCCGAAAATCCGTATCCGAAATATCCGAAATTTTGGATATCCGAACGGATATGAATTTCTAAAATAATATCCGAAAACTAAAATGAAATAGTATATATATACATATATAGAGATAAATTTGGGTTATACTCTATAAATAACAAGTAAAATTGATTAAATGACGAGAATTAGCAAAAACAGAAAACATGGCAAAGAATTTTGGGCAAATGTCAAATCTTCTAATCCTCGCATATTGTTACGTCCATGATGTATAAACATAAAATGGATAGTTACTACTATTTTTAGGGGCAAGATATCCAAACATCCCAGATAGCCGAGTAATAACCGACTTCTCACCATCCGGAGCGAGTTTGACCATTCCAAAGTCCAAAACTTTGGCTCGAAAATCATCATTGAGTAAAATATTAGACGATTCAAGATCTCGGTGTATAAAGCTTTAATGAGCCAAAGTATGAAGATACTTGATCCATCTAGCCATATCCAAAGCAATATTCAACCTCCAAATTTCAAGATAGCGGTTCGAGTTTAAAGTTTTTCCCATTAAATGGATTCCGACTTAATGCACCTTATGGCATAAAAAAGAATTCTTGTAGGTCCTTCGGCTGAATATCCTAAAAGCGACACCAAACGTCAGTCTCTTACCTTTGATATAACTGAAATTTCTGATTCGGATTTGTCTAACGCTTTGTTACTAATCACACCAGATTCCATTCTTTTGACTTCCATTCTTTTGACTGCTATTTTTTGTGCCATTGTCTAACTGGCCCTTGTAAACGAACCCAAACTAGCCACATCCAAAGCAATATTCAACCTCCTATTTCAAGAAAGCGTTTTGAGTTTAAAGTTTTTCCCATGAAATAGATTCCGACTTATTGCACCTTGTGGCATATATTCTTAAACTAGAATTCTTGTAGGTCCTTCGATTGAATATCCTAAGAACGACACCAAACGTCAGTCTCTAACCTTTGATATAACTGAAATTTCTGATTCGGATTCGTCTAACGTTTTGTTGCTAATCACACCAGATTCCATTCTTTTGACTTGCTATTTTTTGTGCCATTGTCTAACTGGCCCTTGTAAACGTCCCCGAACTAGCCACAACGGAGCTTGTTTTCTTTTGCGATATTTTTAGAACATGTTTTCTTTAAACTTGAACCAAAATGATCAAGTTTCTGAACCACAGCCGACACTTGTATGTGTTTGTGTGTTGTTGGGGATTGAGATCTTGACCGTGTTATCCAAGTCAGACGGGTCCTGCGGGTGAATAAAGAGTGAGCTCGGTGGTTGACTTATGTTAACTTTCTTCTTTTTACATAAGTCTTGGGATGTTCAAAAAAATTAAAATCTAAAACCAAATCAGAAATATCCGAAAATCCGTATCCGAAATATCTGAAATTTTGGATATCCGAACGGATATGAATTTCTAAAAATTTCGGATAATCAGATTAGATTATTCGATATCCAATATCCGAAAACTAAAATGAAATAGTATATATATACATATATAGAGATAAATTTGAGTTATACTCTATAAATAACAAGTAAAATTGATTAAATGATGAGAATTAGCAAAAAAAGAAAACATGGCAAAGAATTTTGGGCAAATGTCAAATCTTCTAACCCGTCCATATTGTCACGTCCATGATATATAAACATGAAATGGATAGTTACTAGCATTTTTAGGGGCAAGATATCCAAACATCCCAGATAGCCGAGTAATAACCGACTTCTCACCATCTAGAGCGAGTTTGACCTTACCATAGTCCAAAACTTTGGCTCGAAAACTATCACCGAGTAAAATATTAAACCGATTCAAGATCTCGGTGTATAAATGTAATAACCCGGTTTTCGAAATCCTAAAATGTATGTTATTAAATGCTACTTTATTTATTTATTATTATTTTTCTGCCATTCAAAAAAAAAATAATAATAATAAACTGTCACATTTAAAGTATAAGAGAAAAATTCGTTATACAATTTAATTAACATTTTTCTGAAATAAAGTTATTATAGAAATGTTATTTAAACTAATAAATAAAATAAATAAGAAAAGAATTGTTGGGTTTTTGGAATAAAAGTGTATGGGAATATTTTAAAAATTTATGGAAGTGCAAGGGGCAAATGTTTAAATTTCTTAAAGAACCATCTTTTTGCTTCCTCCTGGTCACGTTTTGTCAGACAAGAAACCCACCATTCCCGCTTGATTTCGGTCTCCCTAAATCTACTCCAAATCAACGAAGAAACTTGCCATACTAACCTAAATCTCGAATCAAGAAATTTGAGATCATATTACACGTATTTTAGCTATCAAAATCTTTCCTAACCGAGTTCAAATCATCACCCGTAATCATAGGAATTTACAAAATGGATGTACGCGTTTTGAACCGTGTATATGTAGATGTTGCAATCGTTTTTTTTTACGCGCCACACTCACCGATTCCTCTCCTCACTCAGTCGCCTCCCCATTGTTGTGTCGCCACCGTCGCTGAACTCGGTTTCCGGCCAAGTCCGCCCGCGTCGAATCAAGCACCAATCGAGGTAACTCTTGTGTCATCCTACCTGTTTTTGTTATGGTCGGATGAAAAGCGCTATGGCTTCAATTATTATAATTTTATTCTGTGATCACCGGAAACAATTTTTTTTGCAAGACTTTTAAGTGGGGACTGATTGTTAGAGTTTAGATTGGGGAAGTGACGAACTAATCAATGTACTATGTTTCTGTTTCAAAACCAAACAAGCGAGCCAACCCTCTGGTTAGGCTCTTAGTTGCAAAGCAAAAGTCATGGGTTCATGCATGATGCCAATGTACACTTATTTATTTATTTATTTTGGTCTGATCCTGTGACCATATGTAACATAAAATGTGTTTTAATTTCCATAATGAAACCATGAACCTAGATACATACACATTGCAAATTTGAGTTTATGTGAAATCAACATCAGTCTAATTATATCTTTGATTAGTAAAACTTATTATTTCTAAAGACATCACATATTTGATCATAAATGAAGTAAAGAAATTGAGTATATTTTATTTTGCATAAAATAAGTTATGAAACTTGTTTAGATTAAAACTAAGAGGTATCGATGTATTTCATTCAAATAAATAAGGAAAAAGTTTTGTTATTTATTTTTTAACCAACCTTTGAAAGCTTCAAATTCCTTACAGGTAGGGGTGTTAAAAAATACTTTTACATAAAACATATGAATGACACGAACACTAGAATTAAAGTTTGCGAATATAAATGTAGGCTTTGCAACGTTTATTTCACGTGCACGAGTTATCTACGGTTTCGCTTTCGCAATTAAGGTATGGACTCTAAACAACTTATGTGTACGGATTTCGATTTTTGCAACCTCGTTGTCAGAAATTTAAAGTCGTTTTTATATGCTTTTGTGGTCTTTAAGATTATGTGATTTGCTATATGTATATGGATATAGTTATATTGTTTATAGAAAATATGAATTTGACGCCCCGAATTACCGTATATGACGCACCGAGTTATAGAATATGACGCACCGAATTACCGAATGTGATTATGTGACGCACCGAATGTGAACTAACTACGCACCGAACTACCGAATGTGGCTAACTCAATGTGTTATGTATATTGGTTGTTATATAGATATAGTTAAGGATTTATACGCTTTATAATTGTTATCCCACTGAGTAAGTTTTACTCAGGCGTACATATGTGTTTTATGTACGTTAGGTTACAGGTTTATCTGAGAAGACTGGGGAAGAAAGCTCAGGGGATGAAAGACTCACAGGACTTTTATAAAATTAATAATGTGTTTTTTTTTTGTGTAATTATTGTAAACTATTGTAACGTTTTAAGTTATTTAATGGAATAACGTTTGATTCTGATTACTGTTATAGTGACACGTCAGCCCTAGTCGAGGCGGGGTGTTACAATTATGGTATCAGAGCTCAGGCTCTTTCCTGTCGAAAAATATTTTTTTTTTCAAAAATAAATAAATAGATAAAACCTGTGAGGTAATGGGTATACATCGAGCTAGAATATTTTCCTCTTATATCACCTTTGTACACTATTCTTGTAGATGCCCCCAATTAGAAAAACTAGCCGACGTAATTCGAGCACATCGTCTAAGCGTCGCAACCTTAACAGTGCAGTCCAACGTGTTGTCGAAGGAATGCTCCCTAATATGATGCAAACTATTACTCAAAACATGTGTGCCGAATTACTCCCAAACCTCATGCAGTCTGTTATGCAACAAGTACGTGAAGAAATGAACGACAAGGCACCTCCGACTCCTCCTCGATCGCCAACGCCTCCCCGTTCGCCAACCCCACCATGTTCGCCAACCCCACCTCGTTCGCCACCCAAAGCCAAGAAAGAGAAAGAACCATTTCACCGCCCATTGTTGACATTTACAAATGGCTCTCGAGATTTCTAAAGCAACATCCCCGATCCTTTAGCTCTAGTGCTACACCGATAGAAGCACAAAATTGGATTGATCACATGGAGAAAATTTTTGAAGCCTTAGGAGTGAGTGATGAGTTCAAGGCGAGATTGGCTGCTTACAAGCTGGAAGACAACTCCCAAACGTGGTGGCGAACTGTTAAACGCTCAAGAGGTGGTGATACATTTGCTGCTACACTCACATGGGAGGGTTTCAAGACATTGTTCTACCAACAGTATTTTCCGGTTGCATTCAGGGAGGAATACATTCGGGAGTTTGCATCGATTAAGCAGAGAGAAGATGAACCAATGTCAGAATTCATGGAACGGTTCACAAGGCTTGCTAGTTTCGCTGGATCTGAGGCTGGGACCCAGCTGCACAAGCCCAGAAATTGAAATGGCTCTATGTGAAAGGGTTAAATGGTTAATTGTGAATCAAGAATTTAAAGATGTCACTGAAGTAGCAAATGCAGTACAAAACCTTGAAATTGCGAATAAGTCAATGAAACTGCAATATGTGGGAACCTCATGAATAATCCCACCCTAATCTCTGGACAATCCTCTTCTCAAACCCCAACGACTGGACATCAAAAGTCAAATTCCAATCAGAACAATGGGAACCAACATGGGGGTTCTCAAAGCAGTAAAACTACTCCTATGCAAAACCAGCAGCAATCTCGCCCCTTATAAGCGGGAGACCCCACGACGGCGTATGCCTCAAACTCACAGGAGGTTGTTTTAGATGTAAACAACCCGGACATTTATCCAGGAACTGCCCACATCCACCAAAATACACTGGGAAGAATACTGATACACCTGCTACTGGGGCAAACACAGTGCCGCGCACTATCGGCGGGAGAGTGTTTGCGTTAACCGCTGACAATAAACCAACGGAACTTGCAAAGAAACACCATGGGTACGATGTGATTGGTCAAGAACCATAAGAAAAAGGCTTCCCTTGTTTAAATTATTGTCATTTGATTTTAAAGACTTTGTCCTTTCTTATTTTGAACTCCTTTGAAACGTTGTTTGATTTCAATAATGAATTTCTCTTGACCATCGTTTTAGATTAATGATTGATACATGCTATCATGAATTTCGAGGACGAAATTATTTTTAAGGGGGTAATAATTGTAATAACCCGGTTTTCAAAATCCTAGAATGTATGTTATTAAATGCTACTTTATTTATTTATTATTATTTTTCTTCCATTAAAAAATAATAATAATAATAATAATAATAATAATAATAATAATAATAATAATAATAATAATACTAATAATAATAATAAACAACTATCACATTTAAAGTATAAGAGAAAAATTCGTTATACAATTTAATTAACATTTTTCTGAAATAAAGTTATTATAGAAATGTTATTTAAACTAATAAATAAAATAAATAAGAAAAGAGTTGTTGGGTTTTGGGAATAAAAGTGTATGGGAATATTTTAAAAATTTATGGAAGTGCAAGGGGCAAATGTTTAAATTTCTTAAAGAACCATCTTTTTTGCTTCCTCCTGGTCACGTTTTGTCAGACAAGAAACCGACCATTCCCGCTTGATTTTGGTCTCCCTAAATCTACTCCAAATCAATGAAGAAACTTGCCATACTAACCTAAATCTCGAACCAAGAAATTTGAGATCATATTACACGTGTTTTAGCTGTCAAAATCTTTCCTAACCGAGTTCAAATCATCACCCGTAATCATAGGAATTTACAAAATGGATGTACGCGTTTTGAACCGTATATATGTAGATGTTGCAATCGTTTTTTTACGCGCCACACTCACCGATTCCTCTCCTCACTCAGTCGCCTCCCCATTGTTGTGTCGCCACCGTCGCTGAACTCGGTTTCCGGCCAAGTCCGCCCGCGTCGAATCAAGCACCAATCGAGGTAACTCTTGTGTCATCCTACCTGTTTTTGTTATGGTCGAATGAAAAGCGCTATGGCTTCAATTATTATAATTTTATTCTGTGATCACCGGAAACAAATTTTTTTGCAAGACTTTTAAATGGGGACTGATTGTTAGAGTTTAGATTGGGGAAGTGACGAACTAATCAATGCACTATGTTTCTGTTTCAAAACCAAACAAGCGAGCCAACCCTCGGTTAGGCTCTTAGTTGCAAAGCAAAAGTCATGGGTTCATGCATGATGCCAATGTACACTTATTTATTTATTTATTTATCTTGGTCTGAACCTGTGACCTTATGTAACATAAAATGTGTTTTAATTTCCATAATGAAACCATGAACCTAGATACATACACATTGCAAATTTGAGTTTATGTGAAATCAACATCAGTCTAATTATATCTTTGATTAGTAAAACTTATTATTTCTAAAGACATCACATATTTGATCATAAATGAAGTAAAGAAATTGAGTATATTTTATTTTGCATAAAATAAGTTATGAAACTTGTTTTGATTAAAACTAAGAGGAATCGATGTATTTCATTCAAATAAATAAGGAAAAAGTTTTGTTATTTATTTTCAACCAACCTTTGAAAGCTTCAAATTCCTTACAGGTAGGGGTGTTAAAAAATACTTTTACATAAAACGTATCAATGACACGAACACTAGAATTAAAGTTTGCGAATATAATTGTAGGCTTTGCAACGTTTATTTCACGTGCACGAGTTATCTACGGTTTCGCTTTCGCAATTAAGGTATGGACTCTAAACAACTTATGTGTACTTTTTATTTGCAACCTCACAGGATTTTTATAAAATTAATAATGTGTTTTTTTTGTGTAATTATTGTAAACTATTGTATCGTTTTAAGTTATTTAATGGAATAACGTTTGATTCTGATTACTGTTATAGTGACACGTCAGCCCTAGTCGGGGCGGGGTGTTACAATAAAGCTTTGATGAGCCAAGTATGAAGATACTTGATCCATCTAGCCACATCCAAAGCAATATTTAACCTACTTTTTCAAGATAGCTGTTCGAGTTTAAAGTTTTTCCCATTAAATAGATTCCGATTTAATGCACCTTGTTGCATATATTCATAAACAAGAATTCTTATAGGTCCTACGGTTAATAACCTAAAAGAGACAGCAAATGTCAGTCTCTAACCTTTGATATAACTGAAATTTCTGATTTGGATTCGTCTAACGCTTTGTTGCTAATCACACCAGATTCTATTCCTTTGACTGCTATTTTTTGTGCCATTGTCTAACAGGCCCTTGTAAACGAACCCAAACTAGCCACAACGGAGCTTGTTTTCTTTTGCGAAATTTTTAGAACATGTTTTTTTGAACTTGAACCGAAATGATCAAGTTTCTGAACCGCAACCGACACTTGTATGTGTGTTGTTGGCGATTGAGATCTTGACCGTGTTATCCATGTCAGACGGGACCTGCGGGTGAATAACGAGTGAGCTCGGTGGTTGACTTGAGTTAACTTTCTTCTTTTTACATAAGTCTAGGGATGTTCAAAAAAATCTAAATCCGAAACAAAATCAGAAATATCTGAAAATCCGTATCCAAAATTTTGGATATCCAAACGGATATGAATTTCTAAAAATTTCGGATAATCAGATTATCTGATATCCGAAAACTAAAATGAAATAGTATATATATATATATATACACACACACACATATATAGAGGTAAATTTGGGTTATACTCTATGAATAACAAGTAAAATTGATTAAAAGAAGAGAATTAGCAAAAAAAAAAAAACAAAAAAAGAATGTCGAATTTTAGACTAATGCCAAAGCTTCTAACTCGCCCATATTGTCACGTCCATGATATATAAACATGAAATGGATAGTTACTAGCATTTTCAAGGGCAAGGTGTCCAAACATCCCAGCTAGCCGAGTAATAACAGACTTCTCACCATCCGGAGTGAGTTTGACCTTACCAAAGTCCAAAACTTTGGCTCGAAAATCATCACCGAGTGAAATATTAGACGATTCAAGATCTCGGTGTATAAAGATTTGATGAGCCAAAGTATGAAGATACTTGATCCATCTAGCCACATCAAAAGCAATATTCAACCTCCTTTTTTAAGAAAACGGTTCGAGTTTAAAGTTTTTCCCATGAAATAGATTCCGATTTAATGCACCTTGTGGCATATATTCATAAACAAGAATTCTTATAGGTCCTACGGTTAATAACCTAAAAGAGACAGCAAATGTCAGTCTCTAACCTTTGATATAACTGAAATTTCTGATTTGGATTCGTCTAACGCTTTGTTGCTAATCACACCAGATTCCATTCCTTTGACTGCTATTTTTTATGCCATTGTCTGGCCCTTGTAAACGACCGCGAACTAGCCACAACGGAGCATGTTTTCTTTTGTGAAATTATTAGAACATATTTTCTAGAACTTGAACCGAAATGATCAAGTTTCTGAACCACAGCCGACACTTGTATGTGTTTGCGTGTTGTTGGCGATTGAGATCTTGATCATGTTATCTAAGTCAGACGGGTCCTGCGGGTGAAAACGAATGAGCTCGGTGGTTGACTTGAGTTAACTTTCTTCTTTTTACATAAGTCTAGGGATGTTCAAAAAAATCTAAATCCGAAACAAAATCCGAAATATCTGAAAATCCGTATCCAAAATTTTGGATATCCAAACGGATATGAATTTCTAAAAATTTCGGATAATCAGATTATCTGATATCCGAAAACTAAAATGAAATAGTATATATATATATATAAACATATATAGAGGTAAATTTGGGTTATACTCTATGAATAACAAGTAAAATTGATTAAAAGATGAGAATTAGCAAAAAAAAAAAAAAAACAAAAAAACAAAAAAAACAAAAAAAGAATGTCGAATTTTGGACTAATGCCAAAGCTTCTAACTCGCCCATATTGTCACGTCCATGATATATAAACATGAAATGGATAGTTACTAGCATTTTCAAGGGCAAGGTGTCCAAACATCCCAGCTAGCCGAGTAATAACAGACTTCTCACCATCCGGAGTGAGTTTGACCTTACCAAAGTCCAAAACTTTGGCTCGAAAATCATCACCGAGTGAAATATTAGACGATTCAAGATCTCGGTGTATAAAGATTTGATGAGCCAATGTATGAAGATACTTGATCCATCTAGCCACATCAAAAGCAATATTCAACCTCCTTTTTTAAGAAAACGGTTCGAGTTTAAAGTTTTTCCCATGAAATAGATTCCGATTTAATGCACCTTGTTGCATATATTCATAAACAAGAATTCTTATAGGTCCTACGGTTAATAACCTAAAAGAGACAGCAAATGTCAGTCTCTAACCTTTGATATAACTGAAATTTCTGATTTGGATTCGTCTAACGCTTTGTTGCTAATCACACCAGATTTTATTCCTTTGACTGCTATTTTTTGTGCCATTGTCTGGCCCTTGTAAACCACCCCGAACTAGCCACAACGGAGCATGTTTTCTTTTGTGAAATTATTAGAACATATTTTCTAGAACTTGAACCGAAATGATCAAGTTTCTGAACCACAGCCGACACTTGTATGTGTTTGCGTGTTGTTGGCGATTGAGATCTTGATCATGTTATCTAAGTCAGACGGGTCCTGCGGGTGAAAACGAATGAGCTCAGTGGTTGATTTGAGTTAACTTTCTTCTTTTTACATAAGTCTAGGGATGTTCAAAAAAATCTAAATCCGAAACAAAATCCGAAATATCTGAAAATCCGTATCCAAAATTTTGGATATCCAAACGGATATGAATTTCTAAAAATTTCGGATAATCAGATTATCTTATCTGATATCCGAAAACTAAAATGAAATAGTATATATATATATATATATATATAAACATATATAGAGGTAAATTTGGGTTATACTCTATGAATAACAAGTAAAATTGATTAAAAGATGAGAATTAGCAAAAAAAAAAAAAAAAAAAAAAAAAAAAAAAAAAAAAAGAATGTCGAATTTTGGACTAATGCCAAAGCTTCTAACTCGCCCATATTGTCACGTCCATGATATATAAACATGAAATGGATAGTTACTAGCATTTTCAGGGGCAAGGTGTCCAAACATCCCAGCTAGCCGAGTAATAACAGACTTCTCACCATCCGGAGTGAGTTTGACCTTACCAAAGTCCAAAACTTTGGCTCGAAAATCATCACCGAGTGAAATATTAGACGATTCAAGATCTCGGTGTATAAAGATTTGATGAGCCAATGTATGAAGATACTTGATCCATCTAGCCACATCAAAAGCAATATTCAACCTCCTTTTTTAAGAAAACGGTTCGAGTTTAAAGTTTTTCCCATGAAATAGATTCCGATTTAATGCACCTTGTTGCATATATTCATAAACAAGAATTCTTATAGGTCCTACGGTTAATAACCTAAAAGAGACAGCAAATGTCAGTCTCTAACCTTTGATATAACTGAAATTTCTGATTTGGATTCGTCTAACGCTTTGTTGCTAATCACACCAGATATTCTATTCCTTTGACTGCTATTTTTTGTGCCATTGTCTGGCCCTTGTAAACGACCCCGAACTAGCCACAACGGAGCATGTTTTCTTTTGTGAAATTATTAGAACATATTTTCTAGAACTTGAACCGAAATGATCAAGTTTTTGAACCACAGCCGACACTTGTATGTGTTTGCGTGTTGTTGGCGATTGAGATCTTGATCATGTTATCTAAGTCAGACGGGTCCTGCGGGTGAAAACGAATGAGCTCGGTGGTTGACTTGAGTTAACTTTCTTCTTTTTACATAAGTCTAGGGATGTTCAAAAAAATCTAAATCCGAAACAAAATCCGAAATATCTGAAAATCCGTATCCAAAATTTTGGATATCCAAACGGATATGATTTCTAAAAATTTCGGATAACCAGATTATCTGATATCCGAAAACTAAAATGAAATAGTATATATATATATATATAAACATATATAGAGGTAAATTTGGGTTATACTCTATGAATAACAAGTAAAATTGATTAAAAGATGAGAATTAGCAAAAAAAAAAAAAAACAAAAAAACAAAAAAAACAAAAAAAGAATGTCGAATTTTGGACTAATGCCAAAGCTTCTAACTCGCCCATATTGTCACGTCCATGATATATAAACATGAAATGGATAGTTACTAGCATTTTCAAGGGCAAGGTGTCCAAACATCCCAGCTAGCCGAGTAATAACAGACTTCTCACCATCCGGAGTGAGTTTGACCTTACCAAAGTCCAAAACTTTGGCTCGAAAATCATCACCGAGTGAAATATTAGACGATTCAAGATCTCGGTGTATAAAGATTTGATGAGCCAATGTATGAAGATACTTGATCCATCTAGCCACATCAAAATCAATATTCAACCTCCTTTTTTAAGAAAACGGTTCGAGTTTAAAGTTTTTCCCATGAAATAGATTCCGATTTAATGCACCTTGTTGCATATATTCATAAACAAGAATTCTTATAGGTCCTACGGTTAATAACCTAAAAGAGACAGCAAAGGTCAGTCTCTAACCTTTGATATAACTGAAATTTCTGATTTGGATTCGTCTAACGCTTTGTTGCTAATCACACCAGATTCTATTCCTTTGACTGCTATTTTTTGTGCCATTGTCTGGCCCTTGTAAACGACCCCGAACTAGCCACAACGGAGTATGTTTTCTTTTGTGAAATTATTAGAACATATTTTCTAGAACTTGAACCGAAATGATCAAGTTTCTGAACCACAGCCGACACTTGTATGTGTTTGCGTGTTGTTGGCGATTGAGATCTTGATCATGTTATCTAAGTGAGACGGGTCCTGCGGGTGAAAACGAATGAGCTCGGTGGTTGACTTGAGTTAACTTTCTTCTTTTTACATAAGTCTAGGGATGTTCAAAAAAATCCAAATCTGAAGCCAAATCAGAAATATCTGGAAATCTGTATCCGAAATTTTGGATATCTGAACGGATATGAACTTCTAAAAATTATCTGATATCCGAAAACTAAAATGAAATAGTATATCTATATACATACATAGAGATAAATTTGGGTTATACTCTATGAATAACAAGTAAAATTGATTAAATGATGAGAATTAGCAACAAAAAAAAAAAACATGTCAAAGAATTTTGGGCGAATGTCAAAGCTTCTAACCCGCCCTTATTGTCACGTCCATGATCTATAAACATGAAATAGATAGTCACTAACATTTTCTGGGGCAAGGTATCCAAACATCCCAGCTAGCTGAGTAAAAACCGACTTCTCACCATCCGGAGCGAGTTTGACCTTACCAAAGTCCAAAACTTTGGATCGAAAATCATCACTGAGTAAAATATTAGACGATTCAAGATCTCAGTTTATAAAGCTTTGATGAGCCAAACTATGAAGATACTTGATCCATCTAGCCACATCCAAAGAAATATTCAACCTCCTTTTTCAAGAAAACAGTTCGAGTTTAAAGTTTTTCCCTTGAAATAGATTCCGACTTAATGCACCTTGTGGCATATATTCATAAACAATAATTCTTGTAGGTCCTACGGTTGAATATATCCTAAAAGAGACACCAAACGTCAGTCTCTAACCATTGATATAACTGAAATTTCGGATTCGTCTAACGCTTTGTTGCTAATCACACCAGATTCCATTCTTTTGACTGCTATCTTTTGTGCCATTGTCTAACTGGCCCTTGTAAACGACCCCGAACTAGCCACAACGGAGCTTGTTTTCTTTTGCGAAATTTTTAGAACATGTTTTTTAGTCCTTGAACCGAAATGATCAAGTTACTAAACCACAGCCGACACTTGTATTTGTTTGTGTGTTGTTGGTGATTGAGATCTTGACCGTGTTATCCAAGTCAGACGGGTCCTGCGGGTGAATAACGAGTGAGCTCGGTGGTTAACTTGAGTTAACTTTCTTCTTTTTACATAATTCTGCGGATGTTCAAAAAAATTCAAATCCGAAACCAAATCAGAAATATCCGAAAATCCGTATCCGAAATATCTGAAATTTTGGATATCCGAACGGATATGAAGTTCTAAAAATCTTGGATAATCCGATTATCCGATATCCGAAAACAAAAATGAAATAGTATATATATACATATATAGAGGTAAATTTGGGTTATACTCTATGAATAACAAGTAAAATTGATTAAATGATGAGAATTAGCAAAAAAAGAAAACATGTCAAAGAATTTTGGGCAAATGACAAAGCTTCTAACACGCCCATATTCTCACGTCCATGATATATAAACATGAAATGGATAGATACTAGCATTTTCAGGGGCAAGGTATCCCAACATCCCAGCTAGCCGAGTAATAACCGACTTCTCACCATCCGGAGTGAGTTTGACCTTACCAAAGTCCAAAACTTTGGCTCGAAAATCATCACCGAGTAAAATATTAGACGATTCAAGATCTCGGTGTATAAAGCTTTGATGTGCCAAAGTATGAAGATATTTGATTCAACTTGCCACATCCAAAGCAATATTCAACCTCCTTTTTCAAGAAAGTGGTTCGAGTTTAAAGTTTTTCCCATGAAATAGATTCCGAATTAATGCACCTTATGGCATATATTCATAAACAAGAATTCTTGTAGGTCCTTCAGTTGAATATCCTAAAAGCGACACCAAACATCAGTCTCTAACCTTTGACATAACTGTAATTTCTGATTCGGATTCGTCTAACGCTTTGTTGCATATCACATCAGATTCCATTCTTTTGACTGCTATTTTTTGTGCCATTGTCTAACTGTCCCTTATAAACGACCCCGAACTAGCCACAACGGAGCTTGTATTCTTTTGCGAAATTTTTAGAAGTTGTTTTTTAGAACTTGAACCGAAATGATCAAGTTTCTAAACCACAGCTGACCCTTGTATGTGTTAGTGTGTTGTTGGCGATTGAGATCTTGACCGTGTTTTCTAAGTCAAGCGGGTCCTGCAGGTGAATAATGAGTGAGCTCGGTGGTTGACTTGAGTTAACTTTCTTCTTTTTACATAAGTCTAGAGATGTTCAAAAAATTCCAAATCCGAAACCAAATCAGAAATATCCGAGTATCCATATCCGAAATATCCTAAATTTTGGATATATGAAGGATATGAATTTTTAAAAATGGATAATCAGATTATCCAAAATCCGAAAACTAAAATGAAATAGTATATATATACATATATAGAGGTAAATTTGGGTTAAACTCTATGAATAACAAGTAAAATTGATTAAATGATGAGAATTAGCAAAAAGAAGAAAACAAGTCAAAGAATTTTGGGCAAATGTCAAAGCTTCTAACCCGCCCATATTGTCACGTCCATGATATATAAACATGAAATGGATAGTTACTAGCATTTTCAGGGGCAAGGTATCCAAACATCGTAACTAGCCGAGTAATTACCAACTTCTCACCATCTGGAGGGAGTTTGACCTTACCAAAGTCCAAAACTTTGGCTTGAAAATCATCATCGAATAAAATATTAGACGATTCAAGATCTTGGTGTATAAAGCTTTGATGAGCCAAAGTATGAAGATACTTGATCCATCTAGCCACATCCAAAGCAATATTCAACTCCTTTTTCAAGAAAGCGGTTGGAGTTTAAAGTTTCCCTTGAAATAGATTCTAACTTAATTCACCTTGTGGCATATATTCATAAACAAAATTCTTGTAGGTCCTTCGGTTGAATTTCCTAAAAGCGACACCAAACGTGAGTCTCTAACCTTTGATATAACTGAAATTTATGATTTAGATTCGTCTAATGCTTTGTTGCTAGTCACACCAGATTCCATTCTTTTGACTGCTATTTTTTGTGCCATTGCCTAACTGGCCCTTGTAAACGACCCCGAACTAGCCACAACGGAGTTTGTTTTCTTTTGCGAAATTTATAGAACATGTTTTTTAGAACTTGAACCGAAATGATCAAGTTTCTGAACCACAGCCGACACTTGTATGTGTTTGTGTGTTGTTGGCGATTGAGATCTTGACCGTGCTATCCAAGTTAGACGGGTCCTGCGGGTGAATAACGAGTGAGCTCGGTGGTTGACTTGACTTAACTTTCTTCTTTTTACATGAGTCTAGGGATGTTCAAAAAAATCAAAATTCGAAACCAAATCAAAATATCTGAAAATCCGTATCCGAAATATCCGAAATTTTAGATATCCGAACGGATATGAATTTCTAAGAATTTTGGATAATTAGATTATTCGATATCCGAAAACTAAATTGAAATAGTATATATATATATATACATATATAGAGGTAAATTTGGGTTGTACTCTATCAATAACAGGTAAAATTGATTAATTGATGAGAATTAGCAAAAAAAGAAAACTTGTCAAAGAATTTTGGGCAAATGTCAAAGCTTCTAAACCACCCATATTGTCACGTCCATGATATATAAACATGAAATGGATAGTTACTAGCATTTTCAGGGGCAATGTAGCCAAACATCCCTGCTAGCCGAGTAATTGTAACAACCCGACTTTTCGGATCTTTACTAAACACCGTCGTTTCATCTGTAAACGCTTGTACTTTCGAGATTTCGATTATCGCAAATGGGTTTAAAGTATATTTTTACGCATACTAAACGCATATTACAACGCATATTACAACGCATGATTACAACGCTTATTCAAAACGCAGTTATCGCATTTAAACGCAGTTTATAACGCTTACTATTTACACGCATTTTACCGCATGATACAACACTTGTTTAGACTAAACGCTATCGCAACGCAAACTCGAAACACGGATTTAATTTTATGTATTTTAGCTATTATGTGTGTTAATTGTGTGATTATTTGTTTAAATGTTATATGAATATCAACGCAACGCTTACACGCTCAAACGCTTACTCGCAACTCGCTTAAACGCAACGCAACGCTTAATGCACGAAATGAAAACTGGAAAACCAACAAAACGCAACTTGGCTGATCGAATGAGCAACTGATCGAATGGACTTCCGTCCGGATGACCATCCGCTCGGATGGCCATTCGACCGAGTGGCCATTTGACCGGGCACGCCATTCGACACCTCGCCTTTCCCCACCGACTTAAATCTCCTCTCACACTATAAATACTACCCGTACACGTCCCTTCCACTGATTTGACACCTCCATCCGACCACACGCACTCAAGTCGCTCTTAGTCACTCATAATCAAGATTCAAGGCTATTTCATAAGTATGTCTCCTCAAATCTTGTACAACCTTCATCGTTAATCACTTCTACATCATCTTCTCCATCAAAATCACACACAAACACTTACTTTTCTCTGAAATCACTGATTTGGACCTCTTGAAGGTGGTTCCCAACATTTTGCTCCGACAAACGGTAAAGGAACACCATTTGATCGAGATTGGTTCTAGATCTAAAGGATTTCACACTTTTAAACTAAATCTCAACAAGATTCAACACTTTTCAACTGTTTTCAACTTTTCTTCAAACTTTCTTCACAATACCGATGGATCTGGGTTCATTCAGACTCTCTACTCATCCCTTAGTTGAGAGCCGGCTTGAAAATGGATTTTCACCGGAGAGATGACCGATTAACGGGTTGAACATGAAATTCCGTCAAGATCAGTGAGTATGATCGAATGGGCTGAGACCACTCGATCGAATGAGCTGGACTTGGTGTATTTTTCCGTTGTTTGACACGTCATCACGCCGTCTCCGTTAAACTTCAAACTTTTACTTAGAAAAATTTTACAAATTTTCAAACAACAGAATGCCCACTCGAATGGCCATCCGATCGGATGACCATCCGATCGAATGACCATCCGACCAGGTGATCTATCCTTCATAATCTCCCATGTTTAAACGATTTAACTAAACTTCAAACTTTCACGATTTTTCCCAAACAAACACACTCATTCGAATGGCCATCCGTTCGAATGGTCATTCGTTCGGATGACCATCCGTCCGGATGACCATCCGCTCGAATGGAGACCCATCCGTTCGAATCACTATTCGACACTTACCACATCCGACATTCTGTTTACACGCTGTTCAACGCTTACGCTACTGTTCTATGCTCAGGCTAACTCTAACGCGTTCCCTTCAATCCAATCAAGTTTGTGTTTACTAGCTAAATACGTACTGTGAGTATACTCGAACCTATTTTCTTTTAACGCACTTTTGGGTGTTACATACGTTCTATATCAAAACGCAACACACAATGCAAACACTTTTCAATGCTAACCGCTCCCGCATGTTATACGTGATCTATGAATGCTTGTTATGCTTATACAGTATTGCACTATACCGCCTCTAGCAACGATAGTACTATAGTTTGGACTCAGCACCTGTCACGAACAGGGGTTGCTAGGGATCACATCTCTTTACTTCACGTGTTCGCTGAACATGTGTCGCGCATACTCTACAACGCAGTCTCGTGGTTAAGTTGTAATCATTGTTTGGTAGTTAGTTACATGCTTCGCCCGCTACATGATACATGTTGGTTATGCGTAAATGCTTTTCACTACTATATGCTATGCAAACTTGTGTACTCACCTTTACATTTTGTGTATTGATTTTATTTTAACATATGTGACAGGTTGATAGGATGCTATGCTGTGATGAAACAAGTTAGGAAGTCTAGAAACTCCACTAAATAAATCTAAGTTCTCGGAATGGTTTTGTTCTCGAGACTGATATTTGTAATGACTATTTTGCTTATTATGTTTGATAGTATGGGATATTAAACGTTAAATATATTGTCATTAATAGTTGTTATGGATTCTCTTGGACAATCTGTTTCGCTCAGTGCCACGCCCGATGTTTCCGCTATCGGTTGGGGTGTGACAGATTGGTATCAGAGCCATAACTATAGGGAATTAGGTCGAGTCTTAGGATTTCCCTAGTCTATAGTCTATGTACCAACAGACCGTTTATGCAAACCCAGTAGGGGTTTCGCACGAACCCACTCTTGATACTCTCGCTCAAACTCGCGAAAACTACATTTTTGTGCGAACACCGCATACTACAGCTTCGCACAAAGGAACCTTTCCTAAGATTCAAAACTATTTTGCCTTTCCTAAGGCTAACACAATACACACGTTTTTTAAAACACTAGCATAACACAAAAGAGTGATTGAGTCGAGATTAGGTGTGAAAACCAAGAACTCTCGATAAGATCACTCATTCTACACGTATTTTTACTCTCAGCACGAGAATCTTTCATTGAGTCGGGAGTGAAATCCATATCTCGACGAAATTCTCCCTATCTATCTAGTGGTTTTGCCATGCATTCGGGAACAAGGTTATTAAGTTAGGGGTGAATCCCGCATCTTAATAAGGCGTTCCACTCTCTAGTTTGGTTTTACAAAACTCTCACCAAAGTCTCGATCTGAGTCACATAGTAACTAGAAGGATGAGTGCCGTTCGCCATGATATGGCAAGTGCACAGTCTATTAGGCCAAAGCGTGTACTCGAGGTCGTTGTGAATAGTCGAATCACTTTGGGTAGTCGATGTCTAACACCCGAGACGCTCTGTTTCGATTCTAAGCCCGCAATCACTGATTTTACGAGTTATCGATTTTATGTGTTTACATGTTTATTTGTTTCGATTTTGGAGACTATATTCCGCTCCCCGCTTTACTAAACACGCACAATTCACACAACCCTCTTAATCTAAAACGCTAACTAATCGCAACTCAAACTAAGAACTCTCGTATGCAACTCTCGCTCGCTATACAATTCGCTGTACTACTCGCTACGCTACTCACTATCGCTCGCAACTCTCGAACGCGCTTCAAGACCTTGAAAGATAGGTGAATACGTGCAAAATATGTAGGTGAATTCGTGCAAAATATGCTCTTACGTGGATTATGTGCTCCTTCCTGCTTACGTGCTTACGTGCTTATGTGTATACGTGCTTATGTGGTTTATGTGCCTACGTGCCTATGTGTTATGTGCCTACGTGTTCCTGAGCTTTACATAACAATAATATTAAGTATAGATGTTCTACGAATGCTAAATTTTTTGAAACCCGATATAATTGAATCTCGTCTAATTCAATTGACGACGTCTGCTGCAGACAATGTCATCATATGGATCGCATACTCAACGCGCCGCTCGACGTAACCATGCTGACAAGCGTATCACTTCACTGGTAGCCAAGGAAATGGCTAAAGTTATACCTCAGATCGTCAGTGAGATCAACGAGGTCAGCAGCAAGTTTTCTGTCGAGTCAAAAAGCGACACACCGCGAACTCCTTTCAGCTTTAAGCAATTCGAGGCTGCGGTCCTGCAAAACTTCACTGGTGAAGATGGACCCAGTGCTATGTTCCAGTGGTTTGACTCTATCGAAGTCACATTCAGGCAAAGCGGATGCCCAGAAAATCTGCGTACTGTTAATGCTACTGGAGTTTTTCAGTCCAGGGCTTTGGACTGGTGGATTGTTGAGCGCAACAGGTGCGGCAATGATTCAGCTTATGGTCTTTCTTGGGAGGAACTCAAAGAGCTCATGATGAAGGAGTTCTGCCCTCCGCATGAATTTCAAAAGTTGGAGAATGAATTCTGGCATATCAAACAAGATGGAGGTGACAACGCTGGTCTCACCGCTCCTTTCAAGCAGCTCAGTATCATCTGTCCTAGCCAGGGCGCAACACCTGATATGACAATCAAGAAGTACATTCGAGCTCTACCCGACTATGTAGCTGACTTTGTTCAAGCAACTAAACCTGCTACCATTGAGGAAACTTACCAACTCGCAGTTGAGATTATAACAACTCTTCTAAAATTGTTAAAACACTCCTGCACGTCCTAAAATACACCCCATATACATAAAATGGCCCTAAATACCTTTAATTTTTTAAAAATTAAATAAAAACAAATTTCTATCATCGCTCGCGGGGCGCGAAGCCCTTAGCTATCCAGGTTGCGGGCCGCCACAGCTAGGCCACCAGGACGCCCCCGGTGCCGCCACGTGTCGATAACGTGTTGGGTCTAGTGGTCGAATCAGCAACTCTAGGGCCTACCCTAGAGAGCCTCGCGGGCTGCGAAGGCCAAAGCCTTCTCTCTCGCGGGCCGCGAGAGAGTGATGGATTAGCACTATAAATAGGATCGGTCGGATTCAGTTGCAAACCGTTCAAAATTTCTAACTCTCTCTCAATTTCTTATAGTAGAAGTAATACTCGGGTATTATACCCACTAAAATAGCGAAGCCCTGCCTCGATGTAAGTATCATAACCCCCGGTTACGTATTAGATACGTTGCCCGACTGATCTAGTGCTGTGTAACAGCTGTCGAGGCTCTGCCCGACGTAGTCGTTGGAGTTTATGTCTCGGGGAGGGTATAACTAATGTAAATTGGGTTATTATACTAACACGTGTGCATTGTTTATTAAACTAGATTATAACCAGGAAATCACAAAGGAAAAATCTAAAGTAGCAATGTGAGTAATCTCCATTTTGTAAACTGTTTTTACAAAACCTTACATATTTTAAAATATAATTAGCAGTGATTGAGTCTTTTTAATTCTTCAATTACTGCCGGTATGTTGGGGTTTTGTATACAAAATGTGGAACACGTTACCATTGGACAACGAGATAGCCAATGAGTAATATGACCCACCAGTCAGGATTGACAATACTAAATGAGTAATTGTGTAGATATAAACATCGTAATCGCTCTCAATACTGTGAAATGATAAAACCTGTTTGATTAAATTGGGATTCACTCACCAGTATTTCCCACTGACAAAATTTTTTTAAACGCGTTTCAGGTAACAAAATGTGAAAGCCAATTGGAAGCCAGCTGGACAGCACTGAAGGCTTGGAAAAGTGGCTATAAAAGTTACCTAAATAAAGAAGATGTTTTTATTCAATAAATTAGGGTTTATCCCTATAAACGTGATGTGATGAAAACCTTGGAATTTCCCATATGTTTATTATTATAAAAATGTGGTATTTTACTTTGATAAAATATTTCCTAACTACGGTCCTGATGAAAATTCTACTGCCAAACTGAATAATACTGATACCACTAAATCTGAACTCGTGACCGCCCGCTCCCAGGTGACTAGGGGCCAGGGGTTGCGACAGAAGGTGGTATAAGAGCTACAGCCACTGATTTCAGCCACAGAAGTGTTCTGCTGGCACCAAAATTTTATTCATTATGTTAGGAAATAATCTACGTGATTACGTGCATATCTATATATTATTGTTTTGTGTTATTTGACAATTTGTTAGGTTAAAGTATGAGTGATCAAGGACCATCGAATGCTTATCGTCAATTGTCCAGCTCTCCTAGGGACGAAGGAACTTCTTCCCAGCCTACTCCCTCGGGGTATTCAGCTGACATCGAAGAAGGGATATTCGTATTCAAAGCACAATCTGAAGAGCCATTCCCTACCAAAAAGAGAGGATGGTTTAGTCGGGGAACTCACGAGTGTAGAAAAAGAATGAGGAAGTTACAGCAACAGCGAGCTTTAGCAGCCGCGAATAGGGAAATGAATGCTTAAACTCAGGACATAATCAATAGACGATTAGCCAATTTCCATATACTAGCTACCACAGCCGCCGACTCGAACCGAGAACAAATCGTAGCACCACAGCCACTATCCTTATTCCCCACACAACCTATGGAAATCGAACCCAACCCAGGAGACCAAATTCCAGCACCTGCTTTCGACCCAGCTGAAATTCCTAGAGTCCCAGCACCCCATCCCCCAGACTATGACCCATGGTTTGACGACCACAGGGATTACCCAGAACTCCACCCACAAGAGGAACCCATACAAAACCCCGTAGCACCCTACCCAAACCTTGACCCTCTAGATCCATACAGGGATAACGACCAGTATATTTGAGAGATCTTAGAGAACCCATACCCTTACGAAGAACCAATTCCACAATACCCTGACCCGATACCAGCACCCGCACCTCCCATGAGCACTGAGAATGTGCAAGAACTTCGCACCTTTGGTGAGGAGTTGTTAGATGAAAGTGAAAAGATAAGACAAATAGGGGAAAGACTCGTCTGGAAATATGACGAGCGTAACATGCAATATTGGATAAACCCCTATCACTGATAGTAATTGTTTTGGTCAAAAATTACCGAAGTAATTAAGTGATCAAATTAGTTAAGTGAGGTAGTGTGCTAGAAATATGTGTGAAAAATATATTAACCAAGTTAATTACAAAAACAGTTTCAGGATACGGCTCAGGATATAGAGCTGTATCTATGATCAAACAATGAGCAAAAAAGTAAAGGTTGACACGTGATGTACGAGGAAAGCCCTTGATCAATCTAGATCGCCGGCACAAAACCTCGGGAGCTGACAATCGCAGCTGCCTTGTTCTTCTATTGCTTCAAATATCAGGATACAGTGCAGGATGTGGTGCGGATCAACTAAGTGTTACAATGTAATTCGATTACAAGTGTTTGTGTGTAGTGACTGCTGAAAGCTAGAGAGCAAAAGTGTTCGAGGGTGTGTGTGAAAGATTGCGTGCCTTAATCTAATCCGCCCCCATCTATTTATAGTAAAATAAATGCAACAAACTATCCTAAATAACCGGGATCCGGCGAATATTCCCCACTCGAACGTTGTAGACCTGGTCTTTCGGGTTCAACGTCTCTCACATAACAGATATGCCCGAGTCTTGAAGAGAAGAAGCCCATCTGACCGTTAGTGACTTGTAGCCTCTTACCTGCACGTGAATTATTAAGTTAACACCAGGATATCGCCCGGGATGTTACCAATATCCCGATTCAGTATCCTGATCACAAACAAACAGTCAAAAGCAAGATATTAGTCAGGATATATAGGCTCAGAAAATGGCCCATAACAATTGTCCCTAAATATATCTGTTGGTATACCAATCCAACGGATATATTTCAAAAATTTTATCCCGCAAACCGAGGCAATTAAAACGAAGCGACGTTTGAGATGACTTTGTGCAACTTCCCATGCTTCTTTTACTCTTCACCCCCTATATCCAGCCTATAATTAGCTGAGATATCTCTCGTTATTATCACTTCTCTCCAAGCAATTTTCAGGTATTCGTCCTCTCTCTTATCCTCTGTTTTCTTTGAATTTCTTGTAATTTGCTTGATACTTCTCATGGCATCACGGACAAGATCTCACTCAAATGAACCGGTGCCAACCCTAGTGAGTCAAAACCTCATACGAGAACCAGAAAAAGAGATCTGCTCCTTCAACAATGCCGATATCGCTGCTCTGAAGGATTCCGGTGCCTTTCCCACCGGAACAGTCATTCGCCCTTTTGATCGGGAGGTCCGATCAGATGCGTCATCAGACGAGTGGGTTTGCTTTTTTGCCTACCCCTTTTCTTTAGGACTCCGGTACCCATTTCCACCCTTCATTTCTCGTTTCTTCGAGCTCACCGGCCTTAGTTATGCCCAAACCATGCCAATGGTCAGACGAGTTTTGATGGTGCTTGACCAAATCAAATCTCGTCATTGCCCTGACTTGTGTATTGAAGACCTTCCCATAGCATATCGATTGAGATCTCATGGAAATAGCCGTTTTCTCTTGTTTTCCACTTCCAAAAATCCCCTAATCCTTAATGCCACCAAGAATGAAGATCAGTGGCAACGAAAGTTCTTTTTCGTAAAAAGGGACTCCATTGACGGGGGTTTCGATCTGCCAGTTAGATGGCTAACCAAGGGTAGGATTTAGGGTTTTAGGAATATTCCCAAATATATTCTTAACTGTATTCTAACTGATATCCTAATATTTGTGCAGCGAATTTCAGAGACCTAGCATCCCCAAGTGCAGAATCACAACCCAGGATCAAAGAGATTTACCGACTTCCTGCCGCCAAAAGAACTTTCTCCTTCTCCCTTGACACAGTGCCGGTCATCAACCTTGAAGGCTTCCAACTTGATGAGTTTGATAGTTATTCCAGCCTTGCACCCATCAAACAAGAGATTAATCCGAAGCCAGCAGATACCCCAAAGCCCAGCAGCTCAAAGACTACCACCGCTCCCAAAGCTCCTCCAGCATCCAGGACCCGGGCCTCCAGCTCCCGGAAGAGGAAGGAAGCAGATCATCCTACTACTCCCCATGTATTCCCATTCGAGAATCATGGGTTCACAGATTCCAGCAAATTCATGACAGGTTTCCCTAACCAGGTTAGTATTCTGGCCTATATCCTGCACCATATGCTAATTACAAATGTTAGTTTAGGCTGATACCTGTTTACCTACCTTACAGGGCCTTGAACGCCTGGTATTCCTCTACGAGGACGCATGTGGCTTGAATGTCATGTTAGAGAGCAAACTGAAGAAGGCTGAGGCTACCATCGCAGATCAAGCAACAATCGCCACCGCCAAATCGGAACATTATGAAGCCAAGTACAAGGCCATGGATCAAGACCACCAGTCTACCATCCAGAAGATCACCCAAGAGCCTCAAGCTAAGTCTGACGCGGCCCAGGTTCAACATGAGCAAGATATGGCTTCGTACCGGGAGAGCCTTAAGAATTCAGTTGTCATTTCCCTCCTTCAGGCCAGGCTGGAAATGGCTTACGAGGCCAGGGCTTTGGGCTTTGAATGCCCTTCATGGAATAACAAAGCCTGGGATATGAAATTGAAGGATCTTGGTGGCAATCCTGTGGAGCCCCCCTCAAAACCTGCTGCAGAGAAATCCGCTAAGGTGACCGAGAAGGTAGATGAAGCTGGTGCTCCAAAGGATGCTGGTGGTGATGCTGCTGATGAGGATGGGATGAATGCTGGAGAGGATGCTACTGGAGAGGACATGATGGAAGAGGGAGCTGCCCCCTAAGCGCAGCAATGTGGGCGATGATGGATGTACGTGCCGAGGCCGGAGCCCACTTTTTTAGATTTGGTTGTTGTGGTTTGTTTAAACAATTTACATTTCCTGTCTTTGAACATTTTATATTTCCTGCATTAGAACAATATGATGACCAAAGGTGGATGGGTCCTGGGTTTCAGGATGAAGCCCTTGGTCATCAGTTAGTACGATGCAGCGGATGGGTCTCATTTTGAGAAGAAACCTTCAACCGTTGCGTATGGTAAAGACTTAACTGTGCTTTTGGCGGATGGGCCTCGGTTTGAGGTGAAACCAAAAGCACAACTTTTGACCTGTTAATAATATAACCATCTTTTGACTTATCCGTAGTTGCCTTTTAATTCCCGTCATGCCTTACTTAGTTTAGATATTGCAAAATTAGTCTTACCATTTCCTTGAAAATATCCTGATCAATATACTCAGTGATATCCTACGAAGACTTTCGTCAAATAGGACTCCTCAAAATCCAAACAATTTAGACAAAGTTTCTAAAAAATAGTTCACTTTTCAAAATCTCCAATGATTTAAATAGAACTTTTAAAGGAAAAAGATAATTCAGTTAGAATTTATAAACAAATTCAACTCTGATTTTTAAACCCAAGTACCGTATCCCGAACATTCCAAGCAAATATCCTGAATCATATTTCGAGGATATATCTCGAGAATATACCCTAAAATATATCCTAATCAGGATACTTAAACTTTAAATATGGTTTCAAAAGATCAAACAAATTGTGTAAGATTCACAAAGGAAAGATCATACCAGGAACCGAGTGTAACCTTAGTATCAAACTCCTACCCCTTTTGCGACTTTGTGACACCTCGGATCTTTCCGGATAACCTTTCGATGTAACAAACGTGTACGTAATCGACTAACAGTAAAAATATATGAAAAACTATTTGTTATTATGTGTTATGTGCCGATTTACTTATGTGTATGTATATATATATAAGTGTTATATATATGTGAACCAAACCTGAGACCCGACTCGAGACCACGGTCTCGAGTGAACAGTGAAGCACTTGGGCCGGATCAGGCCTTGTAACCGAGAAACCCAACCCGGAACCCCCCTAGCCCAACTCGGTGCACTATATAAACCCAACCCCACCTCCCTTATCCATTTTACACACTCTCTTCTCACACTCTCATACTCTCCCCTTATCTCCTCTCACTAAACCCTAGCAAACCAAGACCAAGGTCACCTCCTCTCCTCTCCTCCTTCTCGGAACCAAATCGGAGACATCAAGCTCTCGGATCAACTCAACATCGCACTAGGAAGACCACCCTTCACACCCTTCATCAACCGGTTAGTTTGTGGCCTTGTTGATTTTGAATAACTCTTGAATGTTGGTAGTGATTGTTTATGTTCGTTACTATGAAATGCTTGTTTGATGATCTAAGAGATTGCTTGAAGGTGATTTAGTGTCTTAATGAAAATTATCCGGTTTTGTGTTTAATGGTTTTTGTTATTCGGATAATGCTAGGTGCTTGTTAGAATGATTTTTGACCGAATGGTATGCATGATTTCTTGATCTCATGAGTTTTGATTTGTGATGAATCATGCTAGATAGGAACCGAGAATATAATGCCGATTGTGTCAAAACTGTTTGTGTTAAGAATGTGTTCTTTGATCTCAAAGTTTTGTGCTTAAATGATGATTATGGTTGAATGTTGTTTGATTACGGTATGAACATCATGAAGGAAAGTTGAATGTGTCAAATATTTTGAAAATACTGATTTTGATCCAAATTTGTGCACAAATCGACCAACAAACATGTTTTAGTGGAAATAGTACAGCAGTTACATGAAAATGCAATTTCATTGGATAGTACAAGTCTGCAGGTTCTAGAAGGGATTGCCATGCACGTTATCACGGTTGCGAGTCGCAACCTTTGGTTGCTACTCGAAACCACGCGTGACCAGTCGAAACCTCCCAGTTGCGAGTCGCAATCAGCACGCATCAAACCTGGTTGCGAGTCGCAACCAAACCTGCTAAGTCGCAATCTCCGGTTACGAGTCGTAACCAAAGCGTGACGGACCGAGACCGCAGTTGCGAGTCGCAACCTCGGTTGCGAGTCGCAACCACCTTAGTTTCGACTGGGCCGTTTTATGTTATTGGGTTTTGACTGTTTTGCTGTTTTGGGCCTTAACTGTTGGGCTGTCTATTGTTTGGGCTGTTTACTGATCTGCTAACTGGTTGTATGTTGGACTTTCTGATGACTGGGCTGCACGTATACTTGTTACTGTAGATGTTTGCATGTATGCTAAGTGTGTTTTATACGTGTTTACTTGTACCCGACTTGACCCATACTTGGTAACCATGCTAGGACGTGGGGACCAACATACTTAACCAAGTAACGTATCATACCGAGCAACCCAAGGTGAGTTCACAACTTAAAAGCATGCGTCCCGGTGGTTTGGGACACGAGACTAAAACAACCCTATCCCCTTGTAAAAGGGGATACCGTCTACACTCCTTCCCTAGTTATTGGGAAACAAACTTACTTTATCTTCCCTTGTATTGGGAAACCTTTTTAGTTAATTACTGTTTATACGGATTGCAACTAACGGCACTAAACGCAACTCTATCACTCAAGTCCCTACTACATAATACCGATTAGTCGCCGGTGCCAGGCGAACGGGTTATTAGTTGATAGCGCTATTTAGGTCTTACCAGCCTCACACCGTGCCATGGTATGGGATCGGTCGTGAACTAATGTACTCAGGCATCCGTCAATGATGATAGAACATTGACATCGGGGCATCCTGCGGAAACGCATTCGGTTACCTAGTGTTCGGTATTGGAAAAACAGTTTAGTCGCTAACTTTTGGGGTAGCTCCCCATGGCATGTATAAACGGATAAATTAACTGGTGAAACAAGTTTTTGGTAATTAAAACTGGACAACTAGTGAACTCACTCAGCATTATTGTTGACCCCTTTACTGCATGCTTTGCAGGTGGCCAGTGACTGGAGCAGCTACTTGGGATGTGTAGTGGTCGTCTGCCCGTGTGTTGGGCATTTATTATGCTTACCTTATGAACACTGTTTAAAAACTATTTAATTATGCTTCCGCTACTTGTTACTGTTTAAACTTTAAAACCTTTAACTCTGAACTTGATATTTGCTAATTTTTATGGTTAGCAAGTATTACTTTAATATTAACCAATGCTTAGTATAATTGGTGGCTGGATCCTGGTCAGTCACGCCCCCGAAGCGGGTGTTATCCGCGGGTGGATTTTGGGGGTGTGACAGACTTTTCCTACTAAGATGTTCCCAGTCCGAGACACTTAGCCCAACCTTGATCTTTTGAGCTTCACATAATTGCTCTAGAAGGAATGTCCCCTGTGCATGAAGTCTTCAAACACTTAGGATAATTTAGAACATTAGTTCCAACTGTATAGACAATTCTTGTATTACAGGGGTAAAACCCAAAGATATACTGGGGATAAATCCTCGGTATCCTGGGGAAAATCCCAAATTTTCATGCGCTACAGGCGGGAGTGTATAAACTCCAAGACTTAGAAAGGTGAAAACCTTTAAACCTTAGAGAGTATGAAAATACCCTTTCGCGAGAGAGGGTGATCAATCCTCATATACCTTAAGGATCCAGGGCATAGCCAACAGTAACGAAATTGTCAGCCACTTTTACATGAACTGGTCCCGCCACCTTGAACTATCCCTGGATAACTTGCGCTCCAGGCGGGGTGTTTAAACCCAATTCGTGAGAAAGGTGAATACCTTTAAACCTGTGAAGGGATCAGGATCCCTTAGACGTGAGAGAGGGGGCCAATCCTCTAATCTTTCGAAGTATCCTTCGTGTGTTTCCTGGAGCTACATCCTGAATCATATTCTGCAAAACAACCTTAAACTAAGGTGGGTGTTAGCTTGGCTAACACCCCTCCGATGCTTAAGTTAGTATTGAGTTCAAATAAAATAAATTATATTTAAAAGAGATAGAATTCATGCCATCTTGAGTTAGAAATTAAGTTCTAAACTCACTTAAAATAGGCTTTGAGATGTATAGCATTCCAGTATCTTGGTAGCATATCCCCCTCCATATTCTTAAGTCGGTATGCTCCTTTCCCTGATTCTGATTCAATCTCGTAGGGTCCTTCCCATTTTGGAGCTAATTTTCCATCGGCAGGATTGGTAGTATTCTGAAAAGCTTTTCTCAACACCCAATCTCCGACTTGAAACCTCCTAGTTCTTATATTTTTGTTGTATGCTCTGGATATCCTCTGTTGATATGCCGCCATCCTTAGCTTTGCTGCATCCCTTGTTTCATCCACAGTGTCCAACTCATGGCACAGAGCTTCAGGATTCTGCTCAGGATCCTGAAGGTTGGATCTTGCCGTAGGTATCACCATCTCTGTTGGAATCACTGCCTCTGTTCCAGATACCAAAGAAAATGGGGTTTGGCCCGTTGCATTTTTCATCGTTGTTCTATCAGCCCACAAAACAAAGGGTAGTTCTTCTTCCCATCTTCCTTTTTTAGCCCCTAGTCTCTTTTTCAAGTTGTTAACGATTATCTTGTTCGATGATTCTGCCTGCCCATTTGCTTGGGGATGTACCGGAGTAGACGTAATCATTTTGATTCCCCAACTCTTGCAGAAGTCAGTAGTCCTTTTACTTATAAATTGAGATCCGTTGTCACAGATTATCTCAGCTGGTACTCCAAACCTAGTCAGGATATTCCTCTTTATAAAGGACACTACTTCCTGGTCTCTGACTTGAACAAATGCTTCAGCTTCCACCCACTTAGAGAAATAATCAGTCATTGCCAACATAAAGACTTTTCCTCCCGGAGCTTTTGGTAATTTCCCTACTATGTCCATCCCCCATTTCATAAATGGCCAAGGGGAAACTATAGGATACAATGGTTCAGCTGGTTGATGCAGAATGTTGCCATGCCTCTGACATGCGTCACATCTTCGAGCATATTCCGCGGCGTCTTTCTTCATCGTCGGCCAATAGTATCCTGTCCTCAATACTTTCGAAAATAATGACCTGCCCCCAGTATGGTTTCCACAATCCCCTTCATGTATATGTATATCCTGGAGTACATCTCTGGTCTCGGGATCCTCCAGGCATCTCAGAAACGGACCTGCAAGAGATTTCTTGTACAAAACGTTATTTATAATAGTAAATCGTGAAACCTTCATCCTAAAGGCCTTAGGATTCTCATCTTCGGGGATATGTCCATCTTTGAGATATCTTGTGATTGGAGCCGTCCAGGACTTAGGATCCTTATCGGGATAATTGTTTTCAGGATCCTGAATATTTATTACTTCCTTATCCTGAGGAGTCGTCGCAGGATACAGGATATGCAACATTGGTATTCGGGTTCCTTCTGGTATCCTGACAGATGATCCCAGATTTGCCAAGGCATCAGCTTCAGCATTATCCTCTCTTGGTACCTATTCAAGTGTAAAAATAACGAAATATCCTGCTAATTTTTTGAGAATGTCAAGACATTCAATTAATTTCTCACCTTTAACTGCATAAGATCCATTAAAATGATTAGTGATTAACAGAGAATCAACATATACTTGCAAATTCTTAATATCCATATTTTTAGCCAGTTCTAATCCTGCAATTAAAGCCTCATATTCTGCCTCATTATTAGTAGCAGGAAATTCACACCTAATAGCCTGGGGTAATATGTCCCCCTGTGGCGATTTTAGTAGTATTCCTAGACCTACACCTCTTACATTAGATGCACCATCAGTATACAATGTCCAGCATTCTAAGTTTTCTCCTAGCTGCTGTACTTCTAAATCTACTTCATTTTGAATGTCACTACTGAAATCAGCCACAAAGTCAGCTAAAGCCTGAGACTTTATTGCATTTCTAGGCTCATATACTAAATCATAAGCACTCAGTTTCACTGACCATTTAGCCATTCTACCGGACATTTCTGGTTTCCTAAGCACATTTTTAACAGGATAATTAGTTTTAACATGAATCCTATGTGTCTCAAAGTAATGTCTAAGCTTTGTTGATGCCATAACTAGGGCTAATATTAACTTTTCTAGGTGAGAATACCTAGTTTCAGCGTCTAACAAACTTTTACTAACATAATAAACAGGATACTGCTGACCTTCATGATCCTTTACAAGGACAGCACTTACTGCATTCCCTGATACTGCAAGATACAGGGATAACGGTTCACCATCCTCAGGCTTCATCAGTAGAGGTGCGGTTAAAAGATACTGCTTCAAATCCTGCAAGGCTGCTTCATGCTTCTCCCCCCATTCAAACTTCTTATTTTTCTTCAGGATATCATAAAACTCCTTGCATTTTTTGAGGATCTTGAGATAAATCTATTCAATGTTGCTACTCGGCCTGTCAACCGTTGAACATCCTTCATATTTGAATGTGATTTGATATCCAAGATGGCTTTGATCTGCTCCGAGCTTGCCTCTATTCCTCTTTTGGTTACCATATATCCTAGAAACTTTCCTGCCCCCACTCCGAAATGGCACTTAGCAGGATTCAGCTTCATGTTATACTGATCCAGGATATCAAATGCCCCCTTAACATCCTGGAGGTGATCCTCAGCTTTTTTAGATTTCACCACCATATCATCGATGTATACCTCCATTGTGTCCCCCAGCTTATCTTTGAACATCATGTTCACCAATCTCTGGTATGTTGCACCTGCATTTTTCAAACCGAAAGGCATAGCGGTATAGCAATAAATACCTGTTGGTGTCATGAAGGCAGTATCCTCTTGATCCGAAGGCTCCATTTGGATCTGCTGAAATCCTAAGGATGCGTCCATGAATGTTAACATCTCATGTCCGGCAGTAGCATCCACCATTGCATCAATATGAGGAAGAGGAAATGGGTCTTTAGGACAAGCCTTGTTCAAGTCCGTGTAATCTACACAGACTCTCCATTTCCCATTTTTCTTCTGTACCACGACTACATTTGCCAGCCATCTTGGGAATTTGACTTCTCTGGTCATTTTCGACTTCAATAATCTGTCTACTTCTTCTTGAATAATTGTATTTCGTTCTGGAGCAAATTTCCTTCTTTTCTGCTGGACAGGCTTGAATGACCTGTCAATACCAAGCTTGTGTGTTATAATATCCTTGGAAATACCTGTTATATCCTCGTGCTTCCACGCGAATGTTGACATCCTGCATTTCAAAAAGTTAGTCAGTTGATGCTCAATATCCTGAGGGATATTGGTCCCTACGAGCACCGAGATATCCGGATTATCCTGATCCAGGATAATTTTTTTCACATCCTGCTCCGAAGCTTCCGCAATATCTTGGGCCCGTATCTTTAATTGCTATGTTGCATTAGGCTTGGTAAAGGATTTCATGGAGGATGAGTAACATTCCTTTGCTTCCTGCTGATCACTGTCTACTTTGACAACCCCCCAAGGTGTAGGGATTTTGATGCATTGATGATAAGTCGATGGCACAACTTTCATATCATGGATCCATGACCTGCCCAATATAATATTATAGCAGGATAGGGAATCCATCACACAGAAGCTTGTATCGAATTGACCCCTTCAACATATACTGGTAATTTAATCTCTCCCACGGTATTCCTAGCTTCTCCACTGAAGCCAACGAGTACAGTGGATTTTGAAGTAATATCCATTGGGGATACATTCATCCTCTTCAATGTCTCTAATTGGACTATGTTGACGGATCTTCCATTGTCCACCAATATCCTGCATACAAAATGGTTAGCCACATATAATGTTATTACCAGAGCATCATGGTGAGGATCCTGGACAGTATCCCTGTCATCGCTATCAAAAGTGATCACTTTATCAGCTGTGAGGGTTGTCATCCTGGTTGGTCTCTCCCCTCTTTCGGCTTTAGCTTCCTTTGCATGCCTCTTGGCCGCCGAATATGAAGTTCCACATATGTCGGATCCTCCTGAAATAAAGTTGATTATCTTGGCATCCGCAGGAGGTGGTGCCGCACGTTCAGGATCCTTCTCAGTATCCTGACCCTTGTTTTTCTTTCTTCCCAGGAGATCCTTCAGATAACCTTTGCTCAAGAGATAGCTTATTTCCTTCCTTAGAGCAATGCAATCCTCCGTAACATGTCCGAAATCTTCATGGAAGGCACACCATTTGGACTTATCCTTCCAATCAGCCTTTTGTTGATTCTTCCGAGGCCACCTGGCTTTGTCTCCTAAACCCTGCATAGCATACATTAGTTCAGGTATATTAACAGAAAAACAATATTCAGATAACTCAGGATACTCCTCAGGATCCTCGCCTTCAACAACATTCACTTTCTTGTTATCATTTCTACCATACGGCTTAGAGCGGTATGGTTTGTACGAGGATTCTGACTTCCTGTTAGTTGACTCATATGTTGAGGATGCATTCATCCTCTCTTGCATTTTCTTATCATCCTCCAGCCTGATATATCTCAATGCCCTGTTAGGAGCTTCATCCAGGTTTCTGCAGGGATTCATAACAAGATCCTGGTAAAACTGGGAATCTTTCTGCAATCCCATCTTGAAAGCCTGCATAGCTGTTGCGACATCAAGGTGCGGGATATCCAAGAATTCCCGGCTAAACTTATTCACATAGTCCCTCAAGGATTCCTGAGGTCCTTGAGTTATCCTGTAAAGGTCACTGGTTAATTTCTCAAAACTCTGGCTGCAAGAAAATTGACTATTAAATAAGTTAACCAAATGAGAAAAAGAAGTAATTGGGTGAGGAGGAACGTTTAACAGCCATTTAAGGCTGATCCTGTTAGGGTAGAGCCGAAACCCTTGCATAAGCATGCTTCCTTAAGTTATGGAGGGAAAGGGTTGATTTCCATGCGTTCCCTATACTGGGTGATATGCTCCTCAGGATCCGTGGTTCCATCATAAAGCTTCATGTTGGGAGTTTGGAATCTTTTCGGGATTTCAGCATCACAAATGGGATGCACAAACCGAGATATCCTGTGGCTATCCTGGGATACTTCAGGGATCGGCTGAACCACCCCAGGTACACTGGATATCATATCCTTTAGCTTCCGAAGCTCCCTAGATAATACCGATGTCACACCTGTATCCTGCAAAGATCCAACGCTGTTAGTAGCAAGAGTATTATTATTATTAGACACGTTACCAATCTGAGGATTTTGGCTAGGGCTGTAAACGAACCAAACGTTCAGCGAACAGTTCGTGAACCGTCCGGCGGGAAGTTCGTTTATGTTCGTTCGTTTAATAAACGAACGAACATGAACAAGAAATTCCGTTCGATTAGTTAAATGAACGAACATGAACAAAGGTCTCGTTCGTTCAATTGTGTTCGTGAACGTTCGGTAAGGTGTTCGTGAACATTCGTTCATTTGCGTTCGTTTATGTTCGTATTTTCATGTTTTATCTAAAGATTTTTATACTTTCATATATTTTATCTATACTTTTTATACTATTAAACTTTTATTTATATCATTACCCTAACAATTAAACTAGGAAACCCTCTTTCACCTTGTTTATGCACCATTTCCCTTTCTTTTCTCATTATTTACATTGACGAATATGATCTACCTCCGTTCCACAATAAGGGATTCAAGTTCTAGTGCAACTGTCACGACCCCCGACCCACCCTGGACGGAATCGGGTGCCGTGAGCAGTCTCGTGGTACCGGTGATTATTTTTGAAAAACATTGCAGCGGAATTTTCATCAGGACCGTGAGTTAGGAAAAATATCAGAGTTTAGAAAACACCGGATTTGATTTAAATAGATGGGATAACTCCCTATTTTAAAATGGTAGCTTTAATAAAGATAAATTTTATTTTATAAAACAATATTTCTTTAATAAGCCATTTCTTGATGCCTTTCAGTGCCGTATCCAGCCTTATGATAATTACCTGAAACATGTTTGAAAAAGGTTTTGTCAGCGGGAATGCTGAGTGAATTCATTCCATTTTTATACAAATATATTGTTATACCTTACAGTATTAAGGTTTTATATTTATTTGCATTTACCTTACTCAATCAGTATTTTGTCACATAATAGCAATTCCAATATAACAGCAATAATATCACTCATTGGTTTACTTTCATCCAATAGTGAATTAATCAAATAACTATACTTTACTGTTATTCAATTTATCTGTCATTAGGCAATTCCTATGACTGGGTCATATCACTGTTGATCATTCTTTCAACTAGTGACTCTGACCATATCACTTGTTCATAACACTGTTGATCATTCTTTCAACTAAGGTCTTTGGTCATATCGCTGTTGATCATTCTTTCAACTAGCGATTCTATTCATGGCACTGTTGATCATTCTTTCAACTAGTGTCTTTGGACATATCACTGCTGATCATTCTTTCAGCTAGTGACTTTGGACATAATGATGTCTTATTACTTGGTCAAATATGTTATTTCTAGTACCAAATCATGCAATTCAGAATAATGACATTTTATGTCAATTATTATAACTTATCAAAATATGTTAATTCACTAATTGTAATAATATGATATAATAACTTGACTACAAATAGAATACAGTATACTTGACTTTGTTATGGTATCCGCCATTTAGATTTATATATAATAATTATGGTTATGCTAACTTTCTGGGTAATAGCAATGAAAATCAAATAATGTATAATACCTCCCATACCAGTAGTTATTATAAAATATAATAACTTAATCACTGTAAGTATAACTGGTAACTATTTAGGATTTTAGAAAGCATTTTGTAATATAATTGTTCACAAAAAGGTGATAAAACTGTGATAAAAGAGTATAGACTCACAAACGGTGAGAAAAGAGAAATGAACTCACATTGCAGATTTCTACGGGCAAAGTTTAGTCTACAGATATCCTTGATATACTGCTGATTCAATTTGGGCAGAGTCTAGTCTACTGATTAGCCTTTTTATCCTAAGTTTAATAACAAGCACACAATTCTGGGTTAATGATCAATACAGCAGTTACGATAATTTACGAGATCAAATTCTCCCAATGAATGACCAAGTGCAATACTTCAACTCATTTATCGTATTAACGACAAACGACAAAGTATAATACTTCAACTCATTTATCGAATTATCGACAAACGACAAAGTATAATGCTTCAACTCATTTATCGAATTATCGACAAACGACAAAGCATAACCCAATATGGGCGGCACTTAGACATTCTTTGGACATATTGATCCCGGAAATGAATCGTAATAGCGATCGAGTTATACCCTGATTGCGGCAGCGATTTGTGTTTTTTGGAGTAATCTGGTGATATCTCAACATACAGAACGAATTTTCTCGTCGATTTTGTGCCAGAATTCAAGTCCCAACCTCTACTATTTATACCTGAAATTTGACCCTGTCGCGTAGCGCGAGGGGTACCCCCCTTGGGCGTCGCGCTACGCGAGTGGTAACCTATTTTCTATAGGTAGCTTCGTGTCTAAGTAGCTTAGCTGAGTTGACGAAATCGTAAAATTCAAAACGGCCAGCAAGTTATTTAGATAATCGTAACTAGGGTTTTGCCCCCCCTGAGTTTTAGGGGCCCTGATCCTGATTCTGATTGTTCTGGAAGTTTTAGGGTTAGTGCAGAATTACTTGGGTTTCTTAATTAGGGTTTTCTTAATAGCTAATTACCATCCTAATTATGGATTTTAGTGACAGTTGTTACAGCAACTCTCTGGGCCATCCAACTTTATCCTTCATCGCGTTCGCCAAATTTATTTGTGTTCGCTTGTGTTCGTGAACCGTTCGTGAACACGCTCATTTCCTTAATGAACGAACATGAACATAAAATCTCGTTTGGTAAGTGTTCATGAACCGTTCGTGAACACATTTATTTCCTTAACGAACGAACACGAACAAGGCCTCGTTCGTGTTCGTTCGGTTCGTTTACAGCCCTAATTTTGGCCATATCCTGAAGCATATCCTGAGCTCCTCATAGTTGACACTCTAACCGAAGAGGGCAGCTCAGGAGTAGGATTCTGGGGATGGCTAGGCATAATATTTCCCCGATTATCCTCAGTGTAAACTGCAGAACTGAAGTTCAAAGCCCTGGGCTGTAGAGGAGTGACGATATCTTCAGTGGATCTGCTCGAACTAGATTTTAAGAGTTGTATTTCCCTTAACAGCATTTGGTTTGTTTCCTGTTGCTGCCTCATTTGTTCCTGCACACTTCCGAATAAGGTTAGAATTTCATCATTAGAAGCTAAAACGGGAGCAGATCCTTGGATACTCCGAGTAGGGATAACATCCTGAGGTTGTGAAGGAGCGGGCATCCTCGGAGGAGGTGGTGGAAGCACTGAACCAGTAGTAGCAGAAGTCGTAGCAGACACAGTGGAGGAGCTCATGCTTGATCTCGAGGCCATTGAAAATAGTGTAGCAAAAAGTTTTGAAAATAGAAAGCCAAGTAATGATTTTGCAAAAGTTTTTAGTAGAAATAGCACCACTTGCCCCACGGTGGGCGCCAAATTGTTTTGGTCAAAAATTACCGAAGTAATTAAGTGATCAAATTAGTTAAGTGAGGTAGTGTGCTAGAAATATGTGTGAAAAATATATTAACCAAGTTAATTACAAAAACAGTTTCAGGATACGGCTCAGGATATAGAGCTGTATCTATGATCAAACAATGAGCAAAAAAGTAAAGGTTGACACGTGATGTACGAGGAAAGCCCTTGATCAATCTAGATCGCCGGCACAAAACCTCGGGAGCTGATAATCGCAGCTGCCTTGTTCTTCTATTGCTTCAAATATCAGGATACAGTGCAGGATGTGGTGCGGATCAACTAAGTGTTACAATGTAATTCGATTACAAGTGTTTGTGTGTAGTGACTGCTGAAAGCTAGAGAGCAAAAGTGTTCGAGAGTGTGTGTGAAAGATTGCGTGCCTTAATCTGATCCGCCCCCATCTATTTATAGTAAAATAAATGCAACAAACTATCCTAAATAACCGAGATCTGGCGAATATTCCCCACTCGAACGTTGTAGACCTGGTCTTTCGGGTTCAACGTCTCTCACATAACAGATATGCCCGAGTCTTGAGGAGAAGAAGTCCATCTGACCGTTAGTGACTTGTAGCCTCTTACCTGCATGTGAATTATTAAGTTAACACCAGGATATCGCCCGGGATGTTACCAATATCCCGATTCAGTATCCTGATCACAAACAAACAGTCAAAAGCAAGATATTAGTCAGGATATATAGGCTCAGAAAATGGCCCATAACAGTAATAATAATAATGATAATAAAATATATGTATATATATGCGTGTAGTTTGAAAAAAAATCAACTAAAATCTAATAGCTACTGATGCATACTAGTATTGTATTTTAAATTCCAGTTGTGGTTGTAATAGATATAGATGCATATATATAAAATAGAGTAAAGGTCACAATGCACGACAATTTTGATCAACGTGTTGTTATGTGATTATTCGCATTAAATATTGTTTCGTGATATTAATACTTGGTAAATGTTTATAATCCAGATGGACAACGAAGTGAATCAAGAAAACCAGAATAACGGAAACCAGATAGATAATAGTGCCATCCAACACATAGTGGCACAAGGAATTATAGATGCTATGCCATATATTATCAAAACGGTTAAGGAAGTGGATAATAATAAAAGTAATAGTGGAAGTAAACGACCACCTACTGAACCTAGTCATAGCATAAACAATGGACCGTTACTTCAAGTGCCCATTCCAAAAAGAAGAAGAACCATGTCTTATGGTTGTTCTTACAAAGAATTCTGGTCCTGTAAACCAATAGAATTCTCGGGCAATGAAGGAGCCATTGCAGCTCTACGCTGGATAGAAAAGACTGAGGCAGTCTTAAAAATAAGCAAGTGTGCAGAGGAAGACAAAATCATGTTTGCTTCCAATCTGTTTAAGAACTCAGCTTTAGAATGGTGGAACACTATCCTCCAGTCTACGAAAAGTGACAGAACCTATAATATGGAATGGACTGAGTTTAAGAATATAGTGGAAAGAAAATTCTGTCCTCCCAATGAAAAAGACCAAATAGCTAATAAGTTCTTAAACCTTAGAATGACTGGAGTAGACAATAAGGGTTACACTACTGTATTCTTTGAATATGTCAGAATAGTGCCAACCCTAGCTTCACTAGAACTAGTATTAATCTCCCGTTACATCTAGGGATTAATCAGCGAGATTAGACACGTAGTCAAGACAGCTAAACCACAAACTATAGAAGAAGTTGTAGAACTAACAAATACCTTGACTGGTGAATTAGTGCGTACGCAAGAAGAAAACCAGAGGAAGAACCTAGCTCAAAAGCTTACCCAAGAATTTCGCTATGGAAATTCCAATCGTGGGAAAAATGTAGGTTCTACTTCTACTTCTTACTGCAAGTATTGCAATAGAAAGCATTCTGGAAGATGCTCTATATACTGCAATTTCTGCAAAATATCTGGACATAAGAAAGAAGACTGCAGGAAGAAACCTAACAATAAGATATGCTACAATTGTGGAGAACAATGTCATATTAAGCCAAATTGTCCGAACTAGCTCCAGCCATGAACAACAAGACTACTGAAAATGCTAGAGCATTTGTTCTAACAGCCGAAGAAGCCAAGATGATTCCAGACGTGATTGCCGGTACGTTTTTAGTTAATGATGTTTTTGCTAAAGTATTATTTGACTCTGGTCCGAACCAAAGTTTTATTAATACTTCATTTTGCAAACTTCTCAATCAACCATTAACTAAACTTCAACAAAAATGTCTAGTAGAGACAACAAATGGAGAATCCATTAAAATTGCTGAAATCTTGTAGGGAGCAAGAATAGAAATTTCAAACCAAAATTTTGTTGCTAATCTTTACCCAATGAAGCTGGCTGGATTTGATATTGTATTAGGAATGGATTGGTTAGTAGCCAATAAAGCCAGTAGTCTATGTGATCAAAAGTCAATACAAATAAATTCACCAAAAGGTGAAAAGATCACAATTAAAGGAGATAAGCCGTCTAGATCCACAAAATTCATCTCTGTGATGAAAACAGCTAGTTATGCAAGAAAAGGATCACTAGTGTATTTGATTTCCATAATCGTTAACACTAAAGGAAAAGAACAGAAAGATATTCCCGTAGTATCTCAGTTTCCAGAAGAGCTTCTAGTACTACCGCCGAACAGGGAAGTTGAATTCAGAATTCATCTGCTACCAGGGACAGCACCAATTGCCAAAGCACCCTACTGTTTGGCACCAGCAGAAATGCAAGAGTTAAAGAAACAATTGGACGAACTTTTGGAAAAAGGATTCATACTGCCAAGTTCATCACCATGAGGAGCACCAATCTTGTTTGTCAAAAAGAAAGACGGGTCAATGCGTATGTGCATTGATACCAAGAATTGAACAAGATCACGATTAAAAATCGGTACCCATTACCGAGAATCGATGATCTATTTGATCAACTGCAAGTAGCTCAATTCTTTTCTAAGATCGATTTACGCTCAGGGTATCATCAATTAAAAGTACAGGAAAAGGACAATCCTAAGACCGCTTTTAGAACAAGGTATGGCCATTATGAATTTAATGTCATGCCATTTGGTTTAACCAATGCCCCAACCACATTTATGGACATGATAAACCGAATATGTAAGCCATATTTGGATAAATTCATAATTGTTTTTATAGATGATATTCTCATTTACTCTAAGAGTAAAGAGGAACATGCAGTGCATCTGCATGCACTCCAAAATTTGCTGAGAAAAGAAAAGCTTTATGCTAAATTTTCGAAACGCGAATTTTGGTTCGAAGAAGTGCAATTTCTTGGACATTTAGTTAACCATGAAGGAATTCATGTGGATCCCACCAAGATTGAAGCAATTACTAAATGGATAGTCCCTAAATCACCAACGGAGGTTAGAAGTTTCCTAGGATTGGCCGGTTATTATAGAAGGTTTATCCGAGATTTTTCTAGGATAGCCATTCCTTTAACAAAGTTAACATGTAAGTCTGTTAAGTTTGAATGGGGACCAAAACAGGAAGAAACCTTTAGAATTCTTAAGCAAAGATTAACCAACGCACCCATACTAGCGTTACCAGAATGAACTGAAGATTTTGTAGTCTATTGTGACGCTTCTAAGTTAGGTCATGGATGTTTGTTGATGCCACGTCAAAAGGTTATAGCCTATACATCTAGACAACTTAAGAATCATGAAGAGAATTATTCAACCCATGATTTAGAATTAGGAGCTATAATTTTCGCCCTAAAAATTTGGAGACATTGCCTTTACGGTAGTAAGTTTACCATTTTCACCGATCATAAGAGTTTAAGATATGTTTTCGGGCAAAAGGAGTTAAATATGAGACAAAGACGCTGGATGGAAATTCTTAGTGATTATGATTGTAATATACAGTACCATGCAGGAAAGGCTAATGTAGTAGCTGATGCTTTAAGTCGAAAATATCATGAAAAGCCAAAAAGAGTAAGTTCTCTAAAACTAAATCTGCATATAGGTTTAAACGAGCAAATTCGAGAAATACAAGAATCAGTAATCAAGGATGATACTGAAAAAATTGAAAGGAATGATTAAGGAATTAGAACAAGGAACAGATGGAATTTGGAGATCCCATAAGAAAAGAATTTGGATACCTAAATTCGGAAACCTACGCCACCGAATATTAGAAGAAGCTCATAAGTCTAAGTATATGATACATCCTGGAAGTGATAAGATGTATCAAGACTTAAAAAAGAATTTCTGGTGGATAGGAATGAAAAAGGATATAGCAGCTTATGTTGCTAAGTGTCTAACCTGTTCACAGGTTAAAGCTAAACACCAGCAACCCTCAGGTTTGTTGCAGCAATTAGAAATGACAATATGGAAATGGGAATTGATAACAATGGATTTTGTTACCAAATTACCCAAGACACGAAAAGGTAATGATACAATCTGGGTGATTGTAGATAGGTTAAACAAGTCTGCTCATTTCTTACCAATGAAGGAAACTTTCAGTATGGAACAGTTAGCCAAGTTATTTGTAAATGAAATAGTTTCATTACATGGAATTCCTTTATCAATTGTTTCTAATAGAGATAGTCGTTTTAGTTCTCATTTTTGGACAAGTTTCCAAAAAGCAATGAGAACCAAGCTAAATCTAAGCACCGCTTATCATCCTCAAACGGATGGACAAAGCGAAAGGACAATTCAGACAATGGAAGACATGCTTAGAGCTTGTGTAATTGATTTCGGAGGAAATTGGGATGATCATTTACCATTGATAGAATTTTCCTACAATAACAACTATCATACCGGCATCAATGCTGCACCATTCGAAGCACTTTATGGACGAAAGTGTCGAACTCCAGTCTGTTGGGCATAAGTTGGAGAAAAGCAACTATCTGGACCCGAGATAGTACAAGAAACAACGGACAAGATTATTCAGGTCAAGGAAAGACTGAAAGCAGCACGCGATCGACAAAAGAGTTATGCTGATAACAGGCGAAAACCATTGGAATTTCAAGTAGGAGATAAGGTATTATTAAAAGTTTCTCCTTGGAAAGGAGTGGTAAGATTCATCAAGAGGGGAAAGCTAAGCCCCAGGTATGTTGGACCTTTTGAGATTATTAGAAGAATAGAACCTGTAGCCTATCAGCTACAACTGCCAGAGGAAATGGCAAGAATACATGATGTATTTCATGTATGTAATCTCAAAAAGTTCTTAGCCGATGAAACATTAGTGATACCTCTTAAGGATATAGAGGTAAATGAGAAACTTAAGTTTGTAGAGAAACCCCTACAGATTGAAGACAGAAAGGTCAAGAATCTCAAACACAAGAGATTAGCTCTAGTCAAAGTGAAATGGGATTCCAAGAGAGGACCAGAATACACTTGGGAGCTTGAATCAGAGATGCAGAGGAAATACCCACACCTGTTCCAGTAGACCTCGAGGACGAGTTCTAAAACAAGGTGGGGAAGATATAACAACTCTTCTAAAATTGTTAAAACACCCCTGTACGTCCTAAAATACACCCCATATACATAAAATGTCCCTAAATACCTTTAATTTTGTAAAAATTAAATAAAAAAGAATTTCTATCATCGCTTGCAGGGCGCGAAGCTCTTATCTATCTTGGTCCGGGGCCACGACAGCTAGGCCACCAGGATGCCCCCTGTGCCGCCATGTGTCGATAATGTGTTGGGTCTAGTGGTCGAATCAGCAACCCTAGGGCCTACCCTAGAGAGCCTCGCGGGGCGTGAAGGCCAAAGCCTTCTCTCTCGCGGGCCACGAGAGAGTGGTGGATCAGCACTATAAATAGGATCGATCGGATTCAGTTGCAAACCATTCAAAATTTCAAACTCTCTCTCAATTTCTGATAGTAGAAGTAATACTCAGGTATTATACCCACGAAAATAGCGAAGCCATACCTCGATGTAAGTATCATAACCCCCGGTTACGTATTAGATACGCTGCCCGATTGATCTAGTGCTCCGTAACGGCTGTCGAGGCTCTGCCTGACGTAGTCGTTGGAGTTTCTGTCTCGGGGAGGATATAACTAATGTAAATAGGGTTATTATACTAACACATGTGCATTGTTTATTTAACTAGATTATAACCAGGAAATCACAAAGGAAAAACCTAAAGTAGCAATGTGAGTAATCTCCTTTTTGTAAACTGTTTTTACAAAACCTTACCTATTTTAAAATATAATTAGCAGTGATTGAGTCTTTGTAATTCTTCAATTACTGCCGGTATGTTGGGGTTTTGTATACAAAATGTGGAACGCGTTACCATTGGACAACGAGATAGCCAATAAGTAATATGACCCACCAGTCAGGATTGACAATAGTGAATGAGTAATTGTGTAGATATAAACATCGTAATCGCTCTCAATCCTGTGAAATGATAAAACCTGTTTGATTAAATTGGGATTCACTCACCAGTATTTTCCACTGACAAAATGTTTTTAAACGCATTTCAGGTAACACAATGTGAAAGCCAATTGGAAGCCAGTTGGACAGCACTGAAGGCTTGGAAAAGTCGATATAAAAGTTACCTAAATAAAGAAGATGTTTTTATTCATTAAATTAGGGTTTATCCCTATAAATGTGATGTAATGAAAACCTGGGAATTTCCCATATGTTTATTATTATAAAAATGTGGTATTTTACTCTGATAAACTAATTCCTAACCACGGTCCTGATGAAAATTCTACTGGCAAACTGAATAATACTGATACCACTACATCTGAACTCGCAACTGCTTGCTCCCAGGTGACTAGGGGCCGGGGGTTGCGACAGAGATCAATGATAAGCGAGTCTTAGCTGGGTACTTCAAGACCTCAACCAAGAATCTCAACCAGGTCATTGCTACTCCCGCTACCCAAACGTCAGTCTCTAACCTTTGATATAACTGAAACTTCTGATTCGGATTCGTCTAACGCTTTGTTGCTAATCATACATGTAGGACCGGTTTGGTGACCGTTCGATTGCGTAACGAACGTTTCACGTGCGGAATCCGTGAACGAACGTGACCGAACACACGATAACGTACTACTAACGTGATTTCATTACAAGATTTGACTATCCGGTACAAGAATTCACGTTTACACTACTTTCTCTCTCTACTTTCTCTCTCTAGAAAGTCTCCTCTCCAAGTCTTCCAAGCACACTCTAACTCAAGATCTCTAAAATCTAACTAAAATCATAACACACACTCCTATTTATATGGTCAAGGCACTTTAATGATAGTTATCATTAATTACAAGTTTGCCACGCCATTTCTAACTAAATACGACAATACAAGCATGATTCCTTCCGGCTTTTCACTACAACTCGGATTGACGAAGGCGATAGACATGAAATGCATCAACAATCTCCCCCTTGGATATTGCCGTAGTCAATCTGTAGTGAAACTTGTAGCGACTTGACTTTCTATTTGAGAGACTCGAACGAAGATGTAGTCGACAGACAACTGCACTAACAAACTCCCCCTTGGATGTTGACGGAATTTTTAGTGAGAGTCTTCAAATACTCTTGTTCGAACAGAATCCCAGAGGATCTGTATTTACTTCAGAATCTTCAGGCTCCCCCTTTCGTCAAGCTTCCGTGCTTTTGGGATCGACACCTGGCTTTCCAGATACAAGCTCCTTTAGCGTTTGAGCTCGTCTTCAGACTCCCCCTTAGACTCGGCTGTCGGGATCGTAGTCTGGCTTTTCGTAGCAACAAATTCTGAAACCTACACATCTCAAACATTCTATTACAAACCAAAAAAGTTGTGATTCAACTTAATGAATCAACTAAACATTTGAGAATTTTTCACATTTAAAACTGATAAAATTTGAAACATTCCAATTTCTGATTCAAATTAATGAATTATCTTAAACATTTCAAACCAATTAACCAACCTGTCTGTTCATCATGTTTAGCCTTTGAGATTTTGAAAATCAGCTTTTCAACATCAGTTGTCGAAAATCTTTTTGGATTATTCAAAATAAGAAACATAAATGCAAAGACAGAAATTAAATGCAGAAATGAAATATGTACAAACATATTTTTGTGAGTTTGTGTAAGAGGATCATATCAGTATTTGAGACACATCACACGCACCGTTAAGCTTTTAGACATTTTAAGTTCTAAACGATTCACGTTGATTGACGATATTGTTGTCCACTTAAGCTCAATCTAAAAACTTTCGAAATGCTTACCGATATGTTAAGGTATATTAATTATGCACTAAGTTCTTATGGACCCCACGATCTCAGCATATCCCCTCATCATGCAATACACTAACTCAAGTAATGCCTTTAAACTTTCATCAACTGTGATTTGTGCGAAAACAAAGCAGAATGTTTAAACATTAACAATCAGGTCGATACTTCCGTATACGCAGAGAAAGTCCAATGTTTAAACAAAATAAGAAAATAAAACAAGTTGAAGTTGTTTAGGCTTTAACCACCAGGTCGATACTCCCGTATACGCAGAGGAGGTCCAAAGCTTAAACGAAACACCAAAGAAAATAAAGCAGAACGTTTAGGCAACAACATCCAGGTCGATACTCCCGTATACGCAGAGGATGTCCGATGCTTAAACAAAATAAAGAAATCAAACAAGTTTAAATCTTTGCAAAATGAAATGCACAATCACAGCGATTTTTCAGCAAAGTAGTGAAAGTTCACAAACTTAACCAGTTTTATATCTTTCGACAATCAGCGATTACTGAGCAGGCACACAGTCAAGAAGGACAAAACTAAGTACTATGCTTTCAACCATGTTTCCCACTAGAACTAGGCTTTTTCATTTATATTTGTATCGTTATCGCAAATCTACTAGTCTAGCTGAGCCTATCGTCACATCTTTAGTGAGACCGTTTATCACATTTTAGACTTTACATATCTTTAGCATGCTGTGATAGTCCACTGATTTACTATCATTTCCTCTTTTTCACAACAAAACTCGTTTTTTAATTTTTCGATGTTTTTGACTTTTCAAATTTTCTAATTTTTTTTAAATTTTTCTCCCCCTAAAATCAAAATATGTTTCAATTTTGATTTTCTGAGAAAATTTGAAACAAACTGTACAAAGTTGACAACATGATGAGAATCACTTCAATTCTCCATCCACTTGGCGTAAACAATCAGAACTCCCCCTCACAACAAACTATTTTCCCATTATGATTTCAAAACACTTAAGTTTGTTTTAATCAAAATGGTTTTTCCGGAAAATTAGTTTTGTGTGACATTTCATAAACACGGGGTTACTTCATCATCTTGTTTTACAAATTATCACTTATAGGAAAGATGAATCAAGTACAACTTAATGTCCCTGATTTATCTTTTGAAAGACGAAAAATCACCAGAGTGAAATTTCTCAAGAAATGTGCCGATTCATGTTCCACGCTTACCAACCTGGGAACTCCGGCAAGTCAGGTTTTTCACTTGAAAAGATCCACCCAAGCCTGACCAGCCTTGGGTTTGGTAGTTTTTACCTCAACAACTGGCTCTTCTGGTTTTGTCGAACCAGAATCATTGCCTGAGTGTGGCTTGTCTGACTTTGACCTGTCAGATTCATTGCCTGAAGGTGGCTTGTCTGACTTCGACATATCAGATTCATCGCCGACCTTTTTCTTGTCCTTTTTCGTCCTCAGATTTGCATCTGACGAACTCGGTTTACTTGACTTTGTTGTCGAGTGAATCGTTTCATCAGCACTATTATTCGATTTGTCGGGTGAACCCGAGGACAAAATCTTCTCGAGATACTCTCGTGCTTTCTTCCTCTTCTTCCTCAGTTTGTCTTTCTGCCCTTGAGAAAGTTTCACTTTCTTTTCTTGAACTTTAGGTTCTTGGACCTTCTGTTCTTTGACATGCTGTTCTGAAACTTTCAGTTCCTTGGGCTTGACAGGGACTGATTTCGTTGCCAATTTTTGAGAATTAACCCTCAATCTTTCACTTGATTTCCTTGGGAAATTCTTGGCAATATGGCCTTTGATTTGGCAGTTATAGCATCTTCTCGACTCAAATCTCTGTCTCTGGCAGTTAACAGCAATGTGTCCTTGATATCCACATTTGTAACACACTCTGTTATCATACCAATCACCATTGTCATACCAAACGCTTAGATCAAAGCACTGTTTGGCTTGGTGATACTCTTTCCTCTTCTTGATTGTTGGATTTGGCTTTTGAGCACTGTGGTCTGACCTGCACCACTTATTACCAACAATTTTTGAGTTTTCGGTTTTCAATTTTTTTGGTTTTTGATTTCGATTGGATGATCGATCTGATGAGCTTTTATTTTCTTTTTGAGCATTTTTCAAATTTTTAACTTTTTGTTTCTGTTTCACAATCCTCTTTACAGGTTCCTGCTTTGAGCATTCACCTATTTCAGTAGATTGCAAAACAGTATTTTTGAATTTTTCTTTTAATTCTAAAAACAATTTTTGTTTTTCAATTTTTGTATTTACATCATCAGATTTCTCATCACAATCTTCCACTTTGACATTGTCAAAGTTTGTGACACAGTCACTTATTGGAATAGAATTGATTGGTTTTGGACAGGGAAAATTCAAACTGTCAGATTTAGTCACAAAACCTTTCAATTTCTTCTCGAGCTCATCAATTTTCTTCCTAGAATTCTCAGCTTCATTTTCAAACTGAGATATTTTACTGAGCTGAGAAGCAATTGTATTTTCATTCACAATTTTGTTTTTCTCAAAAATTGATTTTTCATTTTCTAAAATTTTTATTTGATTTTGAAATTCTGTTTCTTTTTCTTTCAAAACTTTGTTTTCCAGCTTTATCCAAGAAACATCTTTATTTTCACTTTTAATTTTTTCAAAATCTTTGTTTTCTAATAACAAACTCTCAATATTCTTCAAAAGTTTGTCATTTTCAGATTTCAGTTTTTCATAGTTCAAGCGCAACTCCAGAATCTGTTCATCATCAGCTTTCTTCTCTATCTTCAAAGTTTTGTTTTCCAATGTCAAACTCTCCATATCCTTCAAGAGTTTGGCATTGTCTGATTCAGATTTATCACATTTTGAACACTTCTCAGTCATCTTTACATCCTCAGCTTTCTTTTCATCCTTGATCGCTGAAATTTCTTTAACCTGCTCCTCTACATCTTGATCGATTTTCTCAGATTTTAATTTTGCTTCATTTCTAATCTTTTGAATTTCAAGTTCTCGCTCTTTAATCTTCTCGATAAAATCACTCAAGCTGTAATTGATAAAATCAGTTTTATTCTTCAGCATCATTAAGTATGTACCCCACTCATCGTACGGAAGAGCATCACACAGCTTATCAATCCATTCTTTGTTCGTTTTTTTAATATCCAAACGTCTCATTTCCAACACCAAGTGAGAATATCGTTCGATCAACTGTGTCGTCGATTCACCATCGATACCTGAAAAATTATTGAACTTGTTCAGTACAATATTAATTGCAAAATCCATTTTCGGTATCAAACGATTCACAAAAAACGAATTTTCAATCACTTCAAAACTTTCACACAAACAAATGACTATTCGATTGAATATCAAAAATTAGGTGAATGTGGATCGAGTGGAAATTCGTTCGTGCGTATAACCGATGCTCGACAAACTACCGTGGATTTCCTGCAAACAAACAAGTAAACAATTAGATCAAAACTAATTGAATTCGTAATAGTGTGTGAATGAACCAATCTAAGACTCGTTTGTCGAATATTCGTGAAACCGTTCCAATGAATGTGCACAGTTAATACAAATGCCCCTCAATTTTTATAAACTAATAATGTGAAAAGCTGAAAACACTTGATTGGGCCTTTTGGGCGGTTTGGGCGGTTGAGTTGTGGATTCAAAGAGCTGCCATTGAGCCTCAAATAGAAGTGGGTCGGTGAAATTGTTTTAAATGGGAGGGCCAAAGGTAATTAATAGGGCGGCACCAACAATTAAAAAAATGGGATTGGGCCTTCACATGGGCCAATAGTGGGTTGGGTGTTTTGGGCGGTGGTTCAAAAATATGGGATTGGGTAATGGGTCGGTGGGCTTGTTGATTGGACCTTAACAAGTAATGGATGGTGTCTTGGGCAGTGAATAAAGGGACGGTGGTGTTGGGCTTCAGTGTTTGGTCAACTTTGCTTAATGGGTCGGTGACTTCAAAACAACGATTGAATGGGCGGTGGATTAAATCACATATCATCCGACAACTAATCAAACATGACTGGCAACACTTCTCATGCAAACGCTACAGACATCACCTGCAATTCTTATCACATCAATTAACGAGATCTGTTGAACCGACAATCTGCTTTGATTCAGAAAACATGTGGAGAAGATGACTTATGAGCGGACCACACGCTGACAAATACGCGGTTCAGACAGTATTTTCGAGCGATCCTAAATACTTGTACACAAAAGCGGTTCAGGTGTTCAAAAGAGCGATCCAGATGTTAATTTCGAGCGACCCAGACATACATTTCGAGCGATTCAGAATTAATGATTTTGAGCGGTTCACACATGTAACTTTGAGCGGTTCCAGACCTGAATTACGAGCGGTTCCAGTCCTGAATTACGAGCGGTTCCATGATGTTCGTATAGGCGGTTCCCAACAGATCTGATGACGCAAAATCGGACCGAAAAATCTGCAATATCTCCAAAACTACATGGAATTTCGATCTGAAACTTTGTAGGGTTTCAATTCAATGTATTTCGCACAATATACTTGAATTTCAGACGAATCGGACCGTGAAAACACGTTCAATTTGTCGAATTTCCAAGAAATGAGTAGAAGATGAAGAAATAGGAGAAATTGGATCTGATTTGGCTCTGAATCGGCTGAAATCTGTACGAGAACGACGTGTTTGATCAAGCAATCGAGCTTCTAGCTCTGATACCACTTGTAGGACCGGTTTGGTGACCGTTCGATTGCGTAACGAACGTTTCACGTGCGGAATCCGTGAACGAACGTGACCGAACACACGATAACGTACTACTAACGTGATTTCATTACAAGATTTGACTATCCGGTACAAGAATTCACGTTTACACTACTTTCTCTCTCTACTTTCTCTCTCTAGAAAGTCTCCTCTCCAAGTCTTCCAAGCACACTCTAACTCAAGATCTCTAAAATCTAACTAAAATCATAACACACACTCCTATTTATATGGTCAAGGCACTTTAATGATAGTTATCATTAATTACAAGTTTGCCACCTTGCCATTTCTAACTAAATACGACAATACGCGCATGATTCCTTCCGGCTTTTCACTACAACTCGGATTGACGAAGGCGATAGACATGAAATGCATCAACAATACCAGATTCCATTCATTTGACTGCTATTTTTTGTGCCATTGTCTAACTGGCCCATGTAAACGACCCCGAACTAGCCACAACGGAGCTTGTTTTCTTTTGCGAAATTTATAGCACATGTTTTTTAGAACTTGAACCTAAATGATCAAGTTTTTCAACCACAGCCGACACTTGTATGTGTTTGTGTGTTGTTGGCGATTGAGATCTTGACCGTGTTATCCAAGTCAGACGGGTCCTACGGGTGAATAACGAGTGAGCTTTTCTTCTTTTTAGATTAGTCTAGGGGTGTTCAAAAAATCCAAATCCGAAACCAAATCAGAAATATCCGAAAATCCGTATCCGAATCCAAATCCGAAACCAAATCAGAAATATCCGAAAATCCGTATCCGAGATATCCGAAATTTTAGATTTCCGAACGGATATGAATTTCTAAAAATTTCGGATAATCAGATAATCTAATCTGATGTCCGAAAACTAAAACGAAATAGTATATATATACATTTATAGAGGTTAATTTGGGTTATACTCTATCAATAACACGTAAAATTGATTAAATGATGAGAATTAGCAAAAAAAGAAAACATGTCAAAGAATTTTGGGCAAATGTCAAAGCTTATAAACCACCCATATTGTCACGTCCATGATATATAAACATGAAATGGATAGTTACTAGCATTTTCAGGGGCAAGGTAGTCAAACATCCCAGGTAACCGAGTAATAACCAACTTCTCACCATCCGAAGTGAGTTTGACCCTACCAAAGTCAAAAACTTTGGCTCGAAAATCATCACCGAGTAAAATGATAGACAATTCAAGATCTCTGTGTATAAAGCTTTGATGAGCCAAAGTATGAAGATACTTGATCCATCTAGCCACATCCAAAGCAATATTCAACCTCCTTTTTCAAGAAAGCTGTTCGAGTTTAAAGTTTTTCCCATGAAATAGATTCCGACTTAATGCACCTTGTGGCATATATTCATAAACAAGAATTCTTGTAGGTCCTTCGGTTGAATGTCCTAAAAGCGACACCAGACGTCAGTCTCTAACGTTTGATATAACTGAAATTTCTGATTCGGATTCGTCTAACTCTTTGTTGCTAATCACACCAGATTCCATTCTTTTGACTACTATTTTTTGTGCCATTTTCTAACTGGCCCTTGTAAATGACCCCGAACTAGCCACAACAAAGCTTGTTTTCTTTTGCGAAATTTTTAGAACATGTTTTTTTAGAACTTGAACAAAAATGATCAAGTTTCTGAACCACAGCCGACACTTGTATGTGTTTGTGTGTTGTTAGGGATTGAGATCTTGACCGTGTTATCCAAGTCAGACGGGTCCTGCGGGTGAATAAAGAGTGAGCTCGATGGTTGACTTGAGTTAACTTTCTTCTTTTTACATAAGTCTAGGAATGTAAAAAAAATCCAAATCTGAAACCAAATCAGAAATATCCGAAAATCCGTATCTAAAATATCTGAGATTTTGGATATCCGAACAGATATGAATTTCTAAAAATTTCGGATAATCAGATTATCCGATATCCGAAAACTAAAATGAAATACCATATATATACATATATAGAGTTAATTTGAGTTATACTCTATGAATAACAAGTAAAATTGATTAAATGATGAGAATTAGCTACAAAAGAAAACATGTCAAAGGATTTTTGGCAAATGTCAAAGCTTCTAGCTCGCCCATATTATCACGTCCATGATATATAAACATGAAATGGATAGTTACAAGCATTTTTCGGGGCAAGGTATCCAAACATCCCAGCTAGCCAAGTAATAACCGACTTCTCACCATCCGGAGCGAGTTTGACCTTACCAAAGTCCAAAACTTTGGCTCGAAAATCATCACTGAGTAAGGCTTTGATGAGCCAAAGTATGAAGATACTTGATCCATCTAGCCACATCCAAAGTAATATTCAACCTCCTTTTTCAAGAAAGCGGTTTTTCCCATGAAATAGATTCCGAATTAATGCACCTTGTGGCATATATTCATAAACAAGAATTCTTGTAGGTCCTTCGGTTGAATATCCTAAAAGCGACACCAAACGTTAGTCTCTAGCCTTTGATATAACTGAAATTTCTGATTCGGAATCGTCTAACGCTTTGTTGCTAATCACACCAGATTCCATTCTTTTGACAGCTATTTTTTTGTGCCATTGTCTAACTGGCCCTTGTAAACGACCCCGAACTAGCCACAACGGAGCTTGTTTTCTTTTGCGAAATTTTTAGAACATGTTTTTTAGAACTTTAACGGAAATGATCAAGTTTCTAAACCACAGCTGGCCCTTGTATCTGTTTATGTGTTGTTGGCGATTGAGATCTTGACCGTGTTATCTAAGTCAGACGGGTCCTGCGGGTGAATAACGAGTGAACTCGGTGGTTGACTTGAGTTAGCATTCCTCTTTTTACATAAATCTAGGGATGTTCAAAAAAATCCAAATCCGAAACCAAATCAGAAATATCCGAAAATCCGTATCCGAAATATCCGAAATTTTGGATATTCGAACGGATATGAATTTCTAAAAATTTCGGATAATCAGATTATCCGATATCTGAAAACTAAAATGAAATAGTATATAACACATGTATAGAGTTAATTTGGATTATACTCTTGAATAACAAGTAAAATTGATTAAATGATGAGAGTTAGCAAAAAAAGAAAACATGTCAAAGAATTTTGGGCAAATGTCAAAGCTTCTAACCCGCCCATTAGGTCACGTTCATGATATATAAACATGAAATGGATAGTTACTAGCATTTTCAGGGGCAAGGTATCCAAACATCCTAGCTAGCCGAGTAATAACCGACTTCTCACCATCCGGAGCGAGTTTGACCTTACCAAAGTCCAAAACTTTGGCTCGAAAATCATCACCGAGTAAAATATTAGACGATTCAAGATCCCCGGGTATAAATCTTTGATGAGCCAAAATATGAAGATACTTGATCCATCTAGCCACATCCAAAGCAATATTCAACCTCCTTTTTCAAGAAAGCGGTTCGAGTTTAAAGTTTTTCCCATGAAATGGATTCCGACTTAATGCACCTTGTGGCATATATTCATAAACAAGAATTCTTGTAGGTCCTTCGGTTGAATATCCTAAAAGCGACACTAAACATCGGTCTCTAACCTTTGATATAACTGAAATTTAAGATTCGGATTCATCTAACGCTTTGTTGCTAATCACACCAGATTCCATTCTTTTTACTGCTATTTTTTGTGCCATTGTCTAACTGGCCCTTGTAAACGACCCTGAACTAGCCACAACGGAGCTTGTTTTCTTTTGCGAAATTTTTGGAACATGGTTTTTAGAACTTGAACCGAAATGATCAAGTTTCTAAACCACAGCCGACACTTGTATGTGTTTGTGTGTTGTTGGCGATTGAGATCTTGACCGTGTTATCCAAGTCAGACAGGTCATGCGGGTGAATAACGAGTGAGCTCGGTGGTTGACTTGAGTTAACTTTCTTCTTTTTACATATGTCTAGGGATGTTCGGAAAAATCCAAATCCGAAACCAAATCAGAAATATCCGAAAATCCGTATCCGAAATATCCGAAATTTTGGATATCCGAACGTTATTTTAAAAGTAAATTGTCATGCAAACATAATTAACAAAATACCATTGTAACAAGACACTTAAACACGCTGTCAAAGAGTTCAAAACAAGTTGTCTTTTGGTTTTTTTTTGGATGGCTAGATCACCCGGTTAGGCGTTTGGCCTTTGATCACTCAGGTCACGAGTAGGAATCTTGCGGTTGACATATTATGGCCAGTTTGAACCGTTGCCACAGTTCGTCCCCCGCAAGATTCGACTCTAACACCTCCCGGACAGGAACCCCACATAAGTAGGTAAACCTTCCCACCTCCCCCAAACCAATTGATCTGCAGATTATTGGGAAGTTGTCTTTTTGGTTGGCAACATATTTTTCTTTGTGCTTCCTTATCATTGGTGTTGACCCAATAAAAATATCCATAGTTACTTCCTTCATTATGTGAATTGTTTGCCCTTCTTTTGTTGATTTTGACCCCACATGTATAAAAACACAGCTTTTTCTTGGGTTTTCAATGTATTATAGCAATCATAAAAATACTATCAGGACAAGAATAAATTGGATAACTTTTTTTCAGGAAATTTAATTGGATGGTTGGCATAATCGATGGCTGATTTTGAGGTAATATAAGTGCAATAGAGAAAAAATTTTAATGTAATGTGGAAGCAATATGTATAAGGCTCATAAATAATGTGTTGGTTAGCACATAACAAAATAGGAACATAACTAGCATAATATATAAAGAGCACACAACATAACTAGAAATAATGTGATGGTTCGCACGTAACAAAATAGCACAGAACATAAGTACCTAACTAGCACAAAATATAACCAACACATACACGTGTTCATCGACGATTACTAGCACATAACAAAATTGTTTTGGCACAATAGCCAAAAGTGTTGGTTAGCAAAAAAGATGGTTGATTTCGAGTTGAAATAGGTGCAATAGAGACTAAATTTTCCAAAATTGTGTTGTGTATTTCTTTTTTTTTAAATATATGTGATCAACCCATTTTGTTCTAAGCATTAAATTTTCCATAAGTACTTTTAAATCCTGGATCCGTCACTACCCTTAATACTTACAGTGGATTTAGCGAATCACCAAATCGATAACATTAACGAAAAGAATTTGATCAACGAAGAGGGCATATCTAAAAAACTGGAAAAAAAAGATCGACACATATAAACACGATTTTACCCATACTAAGTACCCTAAATTCTACAAGATTACAACTTTCATCATCGTTTCAAACATACCATCAACAAAACTTTTAACAGAAAGTCTTCGATACAACATACCGAAAAACATTTCAAGCTATCTACAACGTACAAACATATCACAACACCAACAAAAACCCGAAACACCATTTATCGACCATCGGCAGAAGTAAACGAATCAGCAAATCCAGTAGGTCTTGCAGGAATACTACTCTTACTATCATCAAGATCCACATAGCTACTGTAATCTTTCCCTTCTGCGTCTTGCCACCCTTTGACCATCTGAGTCAACGGCAGACTATAATCGATACCACAATATTCTTCAGCTTCGTTCTCCATGGGTTTCCATTTCTCGACAAGTGGGGACAGCACGTTGACTGCGTGCCCCATATCGGGCCGCTGACTTGGCTCTCGGGCTGTACAGTGGCCTGCCAGCTCAGCTATTACCGAGATGGTTTCGAATGTTTCTTCGTTTGCGTTAAGAGAGGGGTCCACGGCAGCCATTAGTTTCTCTTTGTCGGTTCTGATGCTCCAAAACCATGCTGCTAGGTACTGGCTTTCTTCAGGTCGGTCCTCGTCTAACGCCATTAAACCGGTTAGTAGCTCCATAAGAACAACGCCGTAGCTGAATACGTCGGCCTTCGTTGTCACTTTACCTGTCACTGGTAATAGATGGAGACAAAATCTTAAATCACTGATAATAGATAGGAACAACATCTAGAATTAGTGACAACATATGGAAACAAAATCTAGAATTAGTGAACAGATGGAAACAAAATCTTGAATTCATGAACCTATTTCTGCCAATTTGATCAAATCAAGAAAATTAGCATAAAACTAAGCCAATTTTTTGATATTATAAAATATAAAATGGTGAATTTGGATTATGCAGTTATAAATTCAAGAGAATTATTTAGCGTTAAAAAGAAACAAGTCAAATGGGTCGAAGATTCTGGGCAAATGCAAAGTTCTTAACTTGACCAACAAGTCAAACGGGTCGAAGATATGGGCAAAAGTCAAAAGTTCTTAACTTGACCAACAAGTCAAACGGGTCGAAGATTTTGGGTAAAAGTAAGTTTTTAACGTGACCAACAAGTCAAACAGGTCAAATATTTTGGGCAAAAGTCAAAAGTTTTTAACTTGACCAACAAGTCAAATGGGCCAAAGATTTTGGGCAAAACTCAAAGTTTTTAACTTGACCAACAAGTCAAATGGGCCAAAGATTTTGGGCAAAACTCAAAGTTTTTAACTTGACCAATAAGTCAATCGGGTCGAAGATTAAGGAAAAGGAAAAATTTTTTAACTTGACCGACAAGTCAAACGGGTCGAATATTTTGGGCAAACGTCGAAGTTTTTAACTTGACCCATACCAAAAGTTAAATCATTTCCAACCCGCCCATTTTGTCATGTACATGATATATGAAACATAAAATGGATAGTTACCGGCATATTCGGGCGCAAGGTATCCAAACGTCCCAGCTAACCGAGTAATCACCGACTTCTCACCATCCGGTGCGAGTTTCACCAACCCAAAGTCCGAAACTTTGGCTCGAAAATCATCTCCAAGTAGAATATTCGACGATTTAAGATCTCGGTGTATAAAGCTCTGATGAGCCAAAGTATGAAGATACTCCATCCCTCTAGCCACATCCAACGCAATATTTAACCGCCTTTTCCAAGAAAGCGGTTCGAGTTTAAAGCTTTTCCAATGAAATAGATGCCGACTTAACGCACCTTGCGGCATATATTCGTAAACAAGTATTCTTTCAGGCCCTTCAGTTGAATACCCTAAAAGTGACACCAGATGTCGGTGTCGAACCTTCGATAAAACTGAAATTTCGGATTCGAACTCGTCTAACGCTTTGTTGCTAATCACACCGGATTCCATTCGTTTGACTGCTATTTTTGTGCCATCGTCTAACTGGCCCTTGTAAACAACCCCAAACCCGCCACGGCCGAGCTCGTTCTCTTTCGCGAAGTTTTTCGTCACGTTTTTTAACACTTGAACCGATATGATCAAGCTTCCGGACTCGATTACATGGGACTCGCCTGAACCACTGCCGATGGTATGCGTTTGTGTGTCGTTGGCGATTGAGATCTTGACTGTGTTGCCTGAGTCGGACGGGTCCCGCGGGTGAATCACAAGTGAGCTTGGTGGTTGACTTGAGTTGACTTTCTTCTTTTTGCATAAGTAGATGCATAAAGGGATGATTAAAAGGGCTAAACCAGCGACAACCGCAACAGGAGTGACGAACGCTACTACGTTTGGCTTCTTGTTGTTCGGCTTCTTCGGCGTCGGATGTTTAGCACTGAGAGGGGCGGCACCACCGCCGCCGCCAGAACCGCGAGTACTGCCAGTGTCAGAACCGCGAGTACCGCCAGTAATCCCGCTTCTTGTTGGAGGTGAAAGTTGGCTGCTGTCGGGGGGTGAGCCCGTCGGTGAACTGGTTTTAGGACCAGTTTTCGGTGAATTCGATTGAAACAACGGGTTTCCGCTTAAAACAAGTTTCATCGAGGGATCGAACTTCGGCTGCGGAGGTGAAAGATTATTATTACTCAAATCCAACAAAGTCAATGACTTTAAGCTTGACCAGTTCGAAGGAATCACACCCGTTAAGTAATTCGACCCGAGATCAATCCGAGTGAGCGAATCAAGACTGGCAATCGACGGGCTCAAGGCTCCCGAAAGGTTAAACTTCGCCAAGTGGATCGAACTAACCTTCTGCTTACTACAACTCAAACCGAACCACGACCCTGCACACGGATCATTCGCGGACCACGAATTCACAAGCCGAGACGGGTAACCCAAATCGTTTAAAAACTCCAAAAGCGCAGTCACTTCCGGACGACAAGGAACACCAGGATCCGGGTTACAAAACCGGTTCGACGAGTAACTAAAGTTCACAGCTTTAAACTTAGGTACAGGACCCATGAACATATTATTATTCAAATCAAGTCTATCCAATTTCAAACTAGCTAAACCCTCAGGAACTAATCCCACAAGATCATTACTATTAACATTAAACTCTTTAAGCTCGGTTAACCCACCAATACTTTCGGGAATTCGACCCGAAAAATGATTACCATGTAACCAAACACTAGTAAGTGACCTCATTGTCGCAATAACATCAATGGTTCCAGTCATCCCTTCCCCAGACTGACCATTCAACCACAATATTCTAACAACAGATTCGTTAAAAGTAACAGGAATCCCACCCGAAATTCGATTCATAGACAGTTTCAACACCCCAAGTGAAGACATACTTCCAAGAAAATCAGGAATCTTACCCACCAAATTACAACTCATCAAAGAAAGATTCTGCAACTGAACAGAATTCTGAAGATCTGTTGGTATAGACCATCCAGTACTAACATTAATCGGGTTATTATCCAAAACCATCACTTCTAAACTATCAAGCCCGTGAAAAAAGTCATCAGGCATTTCGTCGAACAGGTTGTAGTCAAAATAAGCCCACCTCAATTCCGACAATCCACTCAAAGTTGGTAAAGACCCAGAAAACTTGTTCTTCTGTAGGCCCAGATTAGTCAACATTGACAACTGATTCAAGTTTTTTGGCAACGAACCTTTCAAATTCATCCCCTGAACTTGAATTTGTGCAACCCTTGAACGATCACAGAACACGTGGGGCCAGCGTGCCCCACACGGGTCGTCACCATTGTCAGGCCAGTTTAGAAGCTCTGGATTCTCTAACCCTTTTCGGAACTGGTTTAATATTGCTAGATCGTTGGGATCTGTTGCGCTGAACACGAGTGAAATTAGGAAGGTGTAGATGAGTGTTGTGGTTGAAATTAGGGTGATTTTGGGGTAGTTGTGAGCTGCCATTGATGCAGAATGTGAACATTGGGGGTTAAGGGTGGTGGGTGATGAGATTCATGTGAGAATTTGTGGAAGAAATGAAGGAGATTGGGGGAATTGAGGTGTTTATGAGGGTGAGAAAATACAGAGTAGGAACAGAGTATTTAGTATAGAGTGTTTGAGAAAGAAAGATAGGATTTTTAGTATATGAGGTGGAAGTAGGTGAGTACAATACGTGTAATGTTGTGGAATTTTGAAGATTTTAGTAAAATTACAAAAATGATAATATTTATTTTTTCTATAGTTATTTCCTTGTATGATAATATTTTTGCATAAAAAATTTTTATTTGTGTATAATATGATAATATAAGTGAGAATTTATACATGTATCTGGTATACGAGTCAAGTATTATGATTTTTAGCGTTTAACTATGATTTTTGGTTATTTGTTAGAGAATTGATATATGTTTATCTAGGGGAGTCAGGTATTATGATTTTTAGCGTTAAGTGTGAATTCTCATATGTGTTGTAACCGTAAAGTGGATGTGAGATCATGTAGTGTGTTTATTGTAATATCATCGATGTAAATCGACTATGCGTAAGTAAATGTGTTGTGTGAATGTGTTTTCGCGTAAGACATAGTTGTATATGTGAAATCGTTCTAACTTGACCCTACATCTAGATGTATAAGGCAACCAAAAAAATGTTTGCTCTAGCTTATCGTTATTATATACTCTAACTAGGGGTGTGTAAATACCGGACTAAACCGACCCAATTGGTAGTCATGGTTGACTACACTTCATTTGGTGCGTAGTCGGATTTGATATTTTGAATCTGTCTGGCCTTTTTAGTTGCATAAAGACTTGAAAATCTACTTTACCAGTCTTTCTTCGGTAATTGCTAAAACCGAATTGAACTAACGTATTTCGTAATTGGCAGCTCTTTGACTCATGTAGTTTTAGTATAATCGATCTTTTACTCATACGTATCCCTCACCCAGACAATATAAAACCATTCGGACTCATAACTCTTCCTTACGGAATGTATTTTATTTGCATTAACCTTTCATAAAACTTCTACTAAAAACTACATCTTTAATAAGTTTTTTTTTAACATTTTATTTCCCATCATTGTTATGAGATGATCGAACCTAAACTTGGAAAAGCCTATAAAGGTTGATTGCATTTAAAATATCAAATAAGTTGGTAAAAGTAATTAATAAAACAAAAGCAAATGCCTTGCGTGATGCAGAAATGGGTCACTAACAGTCGCATGGTCCACTCTTGTATTCCGTGACTGGTGGAAATTGTTTATTTTAAGACCTCCAATCCTAATTAATTCTTTTTTGGATCTTAAATTTTAATTTTCTAATAATTAGTCATTACTTATTTTTTTTAGTAATTTTCTAGTTAGTCTTTACTTATCTTTTTAGTACAATAATTAAAAATAACGACTTTTGGACAGTTATATTTCGTTTCGAAAACAACAAATCCTGATTACATGTATTGTTTATTCAGATAATGATTATCATGATGTATTCAATTATCGTGATCAAGTTGTTTTTTAGTCGAATTAAATTAAATAAATTACATGCAAACCAATTTTGAACAAGCTTATAATATTAGATTTGCAATTATCAATCAAGAAAAATAGTTTTTTGCAAGTAGAATCAAGCAAGCAAGCGAGTTTTAAAATGTCATTTTTTTCAAGCAAACCATTAATCTTAATATTACAATTAGAAATTTAGTTTATATGATTAAAAATTGTTTGTAACTTTACTTCAACTATCGAGAATGTATTCGGTATGTGACACATCGGTAATACCTTCATTTTTTCAACCAATCCACTAATCTTTCACTTATTCTTATTTTTCACACATAATCACAATCGTTTACGTATACTTTTAATAATCAAATTACATATATACTGTATAATAAATGTGATATATTATGTTTTAAAGTTCACAAAGGTTTATAATTAAAGTCTTTAACTTTGTACATGTCATAGTTTCTTAAAAATTCATACTTTTTTTTTACAATTTTTACTGCATTTTTAAAAGAAGTGTATAAATTCTTATACACAAAACATAACTAATTAAAATAAGTATACATACTTTATTTCAGCGTTAAGAAAACAAATTGGACGCATTTTGATGATTTTCGACGTATCCAAAACCGTTATTTAAAATCAAATGAATTGTCGACAATAGACGTAAGTTATATATAAAAGTTCATCTTCATTACTCGCGTTACAATAGCTTCACTCATCGCTAAATAAAAATATTTTAAAAGAATCAAAGCAGTACCCTCCCATAATTCACAAATCTAAGATAGTCTGTGTGTTTATGCATAAGAGAATTTCATATTATAATTAAACTGAGTCTCGTTGATTTCATTTTTTTTAATCAAATTTATATTCCTTAAAACTATTATTACCACTATTACCACATATAAATAAAAAATAAAAAAAACATATACAATGTTATCTTTGTGAAGTTGCAGTAAGTGGAAAAATTAACACGATCCCATCATTTAGTTAGGATAAATTATAGTTAATTAATTAGTGTAATCATGCCAACAGCCAACTCAATAGATCCAATGAATGATGCTGACCTAATAACCCATCTCCATCGTGCCTCTTAAATATTTTTTTTACATAAAAGGGCCCACAGTAAATAAACAAGCCCAGTAAAGATCATATCTTTTTTTGAGAAAATGAGAAAACATATCATGTAGACATTTGATCTAATGTCTAACGCGCTATTTGTTTAGCTTTTAATGAATTTTTAATGGTTTAGACATCTTACTGGTTCACTACATAATGGTTCAGACTGTTTGGTTCGCGAACAGATGTCTGAATGGTTAAGACATTTGTATCTGAATGGTTAAGCATTATACTGAGTCTGAATGATTTAGACTTTTAATCTGAATTGGTCAGACATTAGCCTCTGAACGGTTGAGTATTATACTGGCTCTTAATGGTTCAGACATCTTAGTGTTTCAGCTCTTAATGGTTCAGAACTCTTACTGGTTCAGCACTTAACAATTCAGATGTTACCAAACAACCCCTAAGTCAATCTGTTTTTATGTTCAAAATATTTACTTTTTTCAAAGATATTTTGATATTAGATATCACATTTATCACCACATGAATTATTATTTATCCACAATATACATAAATTTGTTCAATTATACTATAAAGTTTACAAGTTCTTTTGTACCAAACTGATGCATGATGTCCATGAAGGGTTGATGAATGTCGGATGTATGATAGAACTGAGTAAAAACAAAGACAAATATGTAGGCTCCCAACCATGTGACATGATGACATATTTTCATATGTTTATGAATACAAGATATGGTCTTGGTTCTAAATGATTATTTCATGACTCTTTTGGCTTCAATTTCAGGCTATAATAAAATATAATTTCATATACTTTTTGCCGTATATGATAATTTCAGGCTATAATAACCTATAATTTCATATACTTTTTGCCGTATATGATAATAAAAAAATGACTAATTCAATTAGATTCGACCCGAAAATCAGCGGATACATGGATTTTGTTGAAAGATAAAAGTGTCGGTACGGGAATTTGTTGACCCAATTATGATTCGTTTTGTCAAATGTAGACCACATCATAACTACTTTAATCGACTGCTTTGGATTGTATTCAATTTTTTTAATAATTTGTGGCTTTTCATCCTTTTGAACCACCGACATGCCAATCTTAACCCTTCTAAGATTTTAAAATTATAAATTACTTCGTTAATTATTATGATTATTATTTATTTCGACGGCAATTTAGAGAGTAAAATCACAATCTATTTATCAGTTGGAAGAGTTAGAAGGGTTTATAGGCCGGGTTTGTTACCTGAAATCATATCATAGCTCCTCTTATACAATGTTAAGATATTGTCTCACCTCACCTTTTTGGAGCATATCAAGGTGGTGGTGTTATTGTTGTTGCCACTTGGTTTCTAGACAATATACTTTTTGATGTTCAACTTTTTTTTTACTCAAAGAACTAATGTTAGATTGAAAAAAATGTACCAACCATTAAATGACATATACTTACTTCAACTCTTAACAAATTTAAGGTTTGTCCTTGAATTTTAAAATGAATTTTTATTTTATATAGAGAGTATATTAGAATTAGAAGCTTTTGAATTCGTTAAGTGATTTATGGAACTACATTTGATTCTTCCTTGATTTTCGACCCACAATATATATATTTTTTACTTCAAAGCATCTACATGTTTGTGAGATATTTGTTAAATACTTAAAAGCCCCCCTTATTTACACATACTCTATATTTTATTTTTGCACTCCCTATTGTATATGAGCCGTATAACATTATACGGCCCGTATGAAATGTTTTTTAATAGGAAAATAGACAGGGAATGTTTTTTTGATTTTACTATATATGGCCCGTATATAGTTATACGAGCCGTATACATGTGTATACGATTTGTAAAACGTATACGGCTCAATAGATTTATTTTGTGAGGTTTTTTATGTTACCGAATGTATACGGACCGTATAACTGTATATGGCCCGTATATAAGGATGTTTTTTCAAGTATCACGTCTTTTCCAGTAAAAACACAATCATTCTAGGGTTTCTAAACTCTTCATCACCTTTAACAATGTCGATAAACGTTGATCGGAACATGCCACTTAAATCGGAGCACAAGTAGAGTAACGTTACCGATCAGTCCGTTGATGGAAACCTTAGCGATCGCAGAGATCTTCGTGTTGGTTATTTATCGATTCTGCTAGTTATCGGCGGGGACGGGTACAGAAACCACCAAGGGTGATAATGGAGTGGTTACAGAAACCACTAGCAGAAGAACCCGACACGTCTTCTATGATGATCCGAAACATTCCGAATAACTAGCAGAAGAACCCGACACAAACAAGTTCTCCACAGTTTGTTATTCAGATCTCTATTCGGTCATCTTTCCAAACTACAACACACGATAACTTTAAACTTTATATTGTGTGATTTGACCAGGAAAGGATTGGAGGTGATTTCTACTTTTAATAAGCTGTCACAGTTGTCAAATTCGTTGCGTGCATTCATATTGTTTAGACAACAACATATAATAAACGGATTGTTGGACTTCTTGTTCCAAATGCACGCCTCAATTCATCTTTTTTACTCTTTTCTTCGATTTCAACAAATCTTTTCCTTTTCCTTCAATTTCGAGAACATTCTCCGTAACATGAAGACGTGTCGGGTTCTTCTACTAGTGGTATTTTAATGAAGTATTGAAGATTGAATGTGCAAACCCCAACCGTTTTTTACTACGGAAACGGTGGCTATGCGAATTACAAACCGCAATCGTTTGTGACTATGGGAAACACAAGTTTTCTTTTTGAGCTTGATGGATGTCCGTTATCTCAGTTGAGGCGTGCAATGTTTAAATCTGAATCAGTTGGTATGTGTTCGTATCAGCGTTGTTTATCACCCTGTGTGAGCATTGGAACAAGAAGTCCAACAATCCGTGCAGTCATATTTGTTGAGACAACAACAGATAATGAACGGATTGTTGGAGTTCTTGTTCCAAATGCAGCTGTAGTACCGGGACCACTGGACCAGACACATGTCACATAGTTTGTCATGACAAAAGATATAGATGTAGGAATATAACTAGATGTTACGTGTGTCAGCCTTTAAAAAAGCACCATGAAAAGATATAAAAGGCATAAGGCATCTTTTCTTTTGCATTGTATAGGCCTATAAGATGAAGGTGTAGCTTCATTAAACCAATAACAAAGCCTATTTCAAAACACATGTAGATGAAGTTAAATGTGATCAAACTTGGACATTAGACGTAAATCCTGAAGCAAATATGTGGTTCCCAATTGGTTACAGAAACCACTAGCAGAAGAACCCGACACGTCTTCTATCTAGTCTAAAACTTGAAAATGGATATGATCATGTCAAGATCTTTATCTATCATGTCATCGACCAACTGCTCGAAATCTCTTTCATTTCTCATGTTAGGGAGAATGTTCTCGAAATTGAAAGAAAAGGAAAAATGGTTCCTGATGTTTGAGAATTAAACGCATGTACGTGACAAGACAAGGATCATTCTAATAGATTAAAGATATTAAACAGTTGTCAAATTCGTTGCGGGTTGGTTTTGGGAAGAAAAGAAGGGGTTTACGGTGTTTTGGTAGGTTAAAAGTGTGACAACTCGTAACTTCGGGGTTAGAACCGTTCTTTTCGTATCAATTCTTATACTTATTTTATTTGTACCAAACTATATTTTATCCATATCTCGTTGAACCAACTCAAACCGTTTGAACCTAAACACTTGTCTCGCGTGTCGATGCAACCCACTCGCATAGCTCGAAAACTTATGGGGCCCGAACCTTAGCATGATCACTATTCTTTTTATAAATAATTAACTAATTATTCATTAGTAGGTTTTATTTAAAATATATATATATATATATATATATATAATAAAAAGAACATGATACAGTGTGATCGACTACAACAACTATTCTTTTCCCTTTTGTACTTTGATTAGTTATCGGCCCACACCCTTATGCGTGTTGTTTGGGCAGCAACTCCAAACCACTCGGAGCCCAAGTTAGACCGCATACCCCACCTCTTTTACCTTCCTCGGCTCACACACGTACAAACCGTTAACCGCCCTTGATATCTATATTAAGGTCTTGTAGTCACGCATCATGTTTGAACCCTCACAAACCCTACCTGCCGCGTCCCATAATCCACACCCGCACCCGAAACTCTACCGCGAACCAGCCATCATCATCGTCTTCACCGGCGAGTTCAGCCTCTGCCGAACACCGGTAAGATCCTCTATCCCCCACTCGCTCATAATTCTGGTTATAGGATCCGTCACGGTTTCGGTTCGAGTTGTAGTTAATGTTCACATAATTCCCTGGTTAAATATTCTTGTATGTGTGTGAAATCTATGTGTGTATATGAATATGGTTGTATATAAGCAGCAATGGATATGTAATATATAGAAGCATGTATGAAGGGTTTATGCGATGACATGTATGAACATTATAATCTGAACGTGACTCATATGTATGAAGGGTTTATGCGATGCAACAGGTATGGTTGTATGTAGGTGACTGTATGTATGTATACATAAGAGGTAGGTATATAGTTATATTAAACTTTAAAAAAACAGCAACATGATTTATTAATTTTGTAGTATTACTTGGGGTGTTAATGATTGGGTGTTTCTTGAATGTACAACTACACTTGCCTAGCGTACAACCTGGTTAAGCATGTTAAACATTTAACATGATGATGATGATTCATGGTGCAAGAATTGTGAACTTTAAAAGATTTAATGAATTCGGATATTACAAAACCGTTATTGTGGTGTACTTATTAAGGTGTGTGTGTTAATTAATTGCATATGAGCAACCAGTTAATTGCCATCCTAATTCCATAAACACAACACAGTGGGTATTAATCTTGTATAAACAAAATCATCTTCATAGAGAACTGACCGATTGAATAAGGTTGGGCCAACTAACCTCTTAAGTATATGCTGAATTTGGGCCAATGGCCTATTGTTAATCTGGGCGATCAAAGGGATATGGTAGCATGCCAAACTTAGTGAGCCTTAGGTTAATAGTCTGGGCTGAACGTTTTACGAAATCGCATGCATGATAATTGGGTGGTTAGATGGTAAATGGACTGCTTGATTAATTGGGAGTAATTAAATGGATTAATTCATTTGGGCTTCACTTGTAGTATGGGCCGAATTCCTTGGTAGATTACACTCATGCTAGTTGAGTCATTATATGTTAAATGAACTAATTGAATCATGGGATTAATTTTAGCGTGTTTGTACCACATTAGTGTAACCTGATCACACCAAAGAAACAAGGGGGCCGAGAGGTGTTAGGATCACATCAGGTTTGGGTATTAGAATATATGGGCCGTACAAATCCTACTTATTGGCTTGTTAGTTATACCATATTTTAGATCACACACTTTTTATTATTGCCACCTAACAATATGATTGGATCACATGCTCTGTGTGGATTGTTTGAAATGCATATATGAATACATGAATATTTGATGAAGTGAGTATATGTATGTCATCATGCTGTCTGATTAGACGTGGTAATTATAATAGGGCGGGATTGACCAAATTGTTTGACAATTAAGATTACCTACCGAGCAAACCGAGGTGAGTTCACACTTTCTACAAGGCATGGGATTCCCAAGGGTTGGGAATGGGTAAAGGATTTGAATTGAAACTGCGTGATCTCCTGGTTTGGAACACGTACACACCCTCTTTATTGAAGCGTGACAACACGTACTAAGAACTTAATCGGAACCTGTGTAATCTCATGGTTTGGGGATTGCGTACACACCCTCTTTACTGAAGGGTGACAACACGGATACTAGACCAAAACTTTCTATCATGAAGTCCCTCCTTATATATCGACTTAATCGTCGGGCCAATGGCGAGCGGGTCATTAGTTAGATAGCGCTATTTAGGTTTGACAAGCCTCACACCGTGCCGCAGAGGATGGGCGTGAACTAATGGATCTGGGCACTAGTCAATAATGATAGACATTGACGTCAGGGCACCAACTTACTTTAGTCAGTGGTCGATATGGTAAACGGGTCTAGTGGTTAACATGGGGAAGCCCCCACTGATTATGGATATGTTTGGGAAACAGGGTAAACTAGTTAACTTACGACTTACAAATGAACTCCTGGTTTTTGAAACAACTTAAAATGAACACCAACTGTGAACTCGTTCAACTTTGTTGTTGACTCGTTGTTACATGCCTTGCATGTCGTTAGGTATTTATGGAGCTTGCACGAGCAGAAGGAGTCGTTGTGGGACATGGACCGTTGTGTGCCATGTTATCATTTAAACTTATTGAACTTATGTTTTGGTTTTACCTTTATTGCTTCCGCCGTTTAGTTTGAACTTGGTTAACTTGATTTTGAACACCAATTATATTGTGTGGTTGGATTTTATTTACTTTAAGTACATTGTTCAATATGATTGGTGGCTTGATCCTGGTCAGTCACGCCTCCATGCGGTGATACTCCGCTCGTGGATTTTGGGGGTGTGACAGATTGGTATCAGAGCCATTGGTTATAGTGAACTTGGTTTTAAAAAGGGGAAAAATCTTTTTGATAAAACCAGACTATAACCTGTACAGTGCTCAACGATCCAAAACGACGCTTCGCTCCACGTGCAAGACTCAACATTCTAGGTGATATGGTTTATGTTATATTACCTACTTGTTAGTTACATAGTACTTTGTTCATGGTATGCTTTAGTTAACGTAGCAATTATTGATAGACACTCATTGTGTGCTTACTCTCTTCTGTCACTCCACACTTACGCATTGTCACGACACTTTTCTCACCTATGCTCTCTTTATTGTGAAGATCATGAGTGGACGAATCAACCTAACTCAAGCCCAGCTGAGGGCTTTAATCGATGAACAAGTTGCTGCAGCACTCGCAACCGCTCAGGCAGGTGGTATAACCTGCCATTGCAACTTACTCTAGGATCTTTAGATCTTACTCTCGTGAACCAACACTTGTGTTTAACTTGTCTCATCTTACTCACACGACAGGTCAACCTGCTCAGCCTCCTGTGTGCACTTTTAAAACTTTTATGGACTGTCGACCTACTACTTCAATGGCACTGAAGGAGCTGTAGGCCTCCTCCACTGGTTCGAGAAGCTCGAGTTTGTCTTCGAGATGTGTGAATGCCCTGAGGCTCGTGGGGTGAAATATGCTACAGGTACTCTGGAAGGTGTAGCGCTCAGGTGGTGGAACGCTCAGGTTCAAATGCTGGGGATAGTAGCTGCTAATGCCACGCCATGGAATGAATTCAAGGATTTGATCAAGGAGGAATACTGCAACCGTGATGACATCCACAAGCTGGAAGTAGAGTTCTTCAACTTAAAGATGACAGGGTCTGAAATCGAAGCGTATACGAAGAGATCAAATGAACTGGCTATCTTGTGTCCTACTATGGTGGATCCTCCTATCAAGCATATCGAGCTGTACCTTAAGGGTTTAGTGCCAGAGATCCAGAGTCATGTGACAGCCGCAAACCTTGCCACTATCCAGCAAGTTATTCGTTTGGCTCATCGTCTCACTGATCAGGCAGTCGAGCAGAACAGACTGCCCAAGCGTATTGGTACTACCACTACTACTTCTGATGCCCCCAACGACAACAAGCGCAAATGGGATGGAGTCTCAAGCAAGGGTTCAACATCAGCTCAGTCTCAGTCTCAGTCTCAGCAGCGAAAGACGGATGACTACAAGAGCCCTGGTCAACAGTCTTCTGGTAGTCAAGGGCAGAGTGGGTACAAGGGGAACCACCCCAAATGCAATCAATGTGGTTTCCATCATAGCGGACCGTGTACTAAGGGCACTTGTCAGAGGTGTAACAAACTTGGCCATGCGGCCAAGGATTGCAGGAGTCTCTACCCTGCAAATCAGTGACGACAGAACCAGCAGCAAACTCCACAGAATCAACGTCAGCAGCAGCAGGGTAACAACAAAGGATGCTTTCAGTGTGGTGCTGAAGACCATTTCAAAAGAGACTGCCCCCAGCTGAATCAGAATCAGAACAACAACAACCAAGGAAATGGGAACAACAATGGGGGTAACAACGACGGCAATGGTGCTAGGGGACGTGTCTTCGTGATTGGTCAGGGTGATGCAAGGAATGATCCCAATGTTGTGGCGGGTAAGTTCCTACTAGACGACTTTTATGTTACCGTTTTATTTGATTCGGGTGCCGATACTAGTTACGTGTTTTTAAACGTTAGTCAAATGCTTAATCGTACCCCAACACTTTTGAACGCCAAGCACATAATAGAACTAGCAAACGGTAAAAGTCTAGAGGCCACACACATAGTTAAGGGTTGCAATCTTGTTCTTGCTGATCAAACCTTTTCTATCGACCTCATTCCTATCGTTCTGATGAAGAACCCCTCGTGATTCGTGGTGATAAGAGTGGTGCTGTCGTGGGCATCATCTCTTTCCTTAAGGCCTAGAAGTGTTTACGAAAGGGGTCATACAGCTATTCTAGCCCTTGTTCCTGACACATCAACGAAAGAGAAGAGAATTGAAGACATTCCGATTGTACGCGACTTTCCTGAGGTATTTCCCAAGGAATTACCTGATCTTACGCCTCATCGTCAGGTCGAGTTTCAAATCGAGCTAGCTCCTGGAGCAGCACCAATAGCTCGTGCACCTTATCGATTAGCTCCATCAGAACTAGAAGAATTGTCCACACAACGTCTTTCACGTGTCAAATCTGAAGAAGTGTCTGTCAAATGAGACCCTCATAGCTCATCTCAAGGAGCTCACTATCGACGATCAGCTGCGATTCGTCGAGGAACCTGTGGAGATTACTGATCGAGATGTTAAGATTCTCACCCCAGAATACCTCTTGTTCGAGTTCGTTGGAACTCCCGTCGTGGCCCAGATTTCACCTGGGAACGGGAAGACCAAATGAAACTCAAGTATCCTCAGTTGCTCGAGAACCGTACAACCACTACTGAGGCTGAAGCTACTACGGAATTTCAGGACGAAATTCCAAACCAATGGGGGGATGATGTGACACCCCAAGGAAACCAAGTATCAATGCAACTCAACTAGCTTCCTCAGCAACTACGTGCTAAATTTCGGGACGAAATTTCTTTCAACTTGGGGATGATGTGACAACTCGTAACTTCGGGGTTAGAACCGTTCTTTTCTTATCAATTCTTATACTTATTTTATTTGTACCAAACTATATTTTATCCATATCTCGTTGAACCAACTCAAACCGTTTGAACCTAAACACTTGTCTTGCGTGTCGATGCAACCCACTCGCATAGCTCGAAAACTTTCACTCGTAGGTAGCACTATCCGATGCTTTGACTCCTTCTTTTAGTAGTTCCTTTGAAGCTAGTAACTAGAATATAGGACCCGGAAGGCGGGCTCTTATTGCTAAAACCGGAGCTGTTGTAGAGTTGATAAATCTCATTTGAGGGTAACTAATTATTCATTAGTAGGTTTTATTTAAAATATATATATATATATATATATATATATATATATATATATAATAAAAAGAACATGATACAGTGTGATCGACTACAACAACTATTCTTTTCCCTTTTGTACTTTGATTAGTTATCGGCCCACATCCTTATGCGTGTTGTTTGGGCAGCAACTCCAAACCACTCGGAGCCCAAGTTAGACCGCATACCCCACCTCTTTTACCTTCCTCGGCCCACACACGTACAAACCGTTAACCGCCCTTGATCTCTTTATTAAGGTCTCGTAGTCACGCATCATGTTTGAACCCTTACAAACCCTACCTGCCGCGTCCGATAATCCGCTCCCGCACCCGAAACTCTACCGCAAACCAGCCATCATCATCGTCTTCTCCGGCGAGTTCAGCCTCTGCCGAACACCGGTAAGATCCTCTATCCCCCACTCGCTCGTAATTCTGGTTATAGGATCCGTCACGGTTTCGGTTCGAGTTGTAGTTAATGTTCACATAATTCCCTGGTTAAGTATTCTTGTATGTGTGCGAAATCTATGTGTGTATATGAATATGGTTGTATATAAACAGCAATGGATATGTAATATATAGCAGCATGCATGAAGGGTTTATGCGATGACATGTATGAACATTATAATCTGAACGTGATTCATATGTATGAAGGGTTTATGCGATGCAACAGGTATGGTTGTATGTAGGTGACTGTATGTATGTATGTATACGTAAGAGGTAGGTATATAGTTATATTAAACTTTAAAAAAAATAGCAACATGATTTATTAATTTTGTAGTATTACTTGGGGTGTTAATGATTGGGTGTTTCTTGAATGTACAACTACACTTGCCTAGCGTACAACCTGGTTAAGCATGTTAAACATTTAACATGATGATGATGATTCATGGTGCAAGAACTGTGAACTTTAAAAGATTTAATGAATTCAGATATTACAAAACCGTTATTGTGGTGTACTTATTAAGGTGTGTGTGTTAATTAATTGCATATGAGCAACCAGTTAATTGCCATCCTAATTCCATAAACACAACACAGTGGGTATTAATCTTGTATAAACAAAATCATCTTCATAGAGAACTGATCCGATTGAATAAGGTTGGGCCAACTAACCTCTTAAGTATATGCTGAATTTGGGCCGATGGCCTATTGTTAATCTGGGCGATCAAAGGGATATGGTAGCATGCCAAACTTAGTGGGCCTTAGGTTAATAGTCTGGGCTGAACGTTTTAACAAATCGCATGCATGATAATTGGGTGGTTAGATGGTAAATGGACTGCTTGATTAATTGGGAGTAATTAAATGGATTAATTCATTTGGGCTTCACTTGTAGTCTGGGCCGAATTCCCTTGTAGATTACACACATGCTAGTTGGTTATATGTTAAATGAACTAATTGAATCACGGGACTAATTTTAGCGTGTTTGGGCCACATTAGGGTAACATGATCACACCAAAGAAACAAGGGGGAGGGCGAGAGGTGTTAGGATCACATCAGGTTTGGGTATTAGAATATATGGGCCGTACAAATCCTACTTATTGGCTTGTTAGTTATAGCATATTTTAGATCACACACTTTTTATTATTGCCACCTAACAATATGATTGGATCACATGCTCTGTGTGGATTGTTTGAAATGCATATATGAATACATGAATATTTGATGAAGTGAGTATATGTATGTCATCATGCTGTCTGATTAGACGTGGTAATTATAATAGGGCGGGATTGACCAAATTGTTTGACAATTAAGATTACCTACCGAGCAACCCGAGTGTCACACCCCGATTTCCACGTGTCTCACCGGTGGGCCCGGTGGGGGATTACCGTGACGTAGTTGGCAACATTATAGTCAAACCACACAATATAAATGAATGCACAGCGGAAGCATAAAGACAATATATTTCAACATTAAGTGTAATATCAATGTATCACCATTGTTGAAATAATAATCCACAGGGGATCAAATAATAATAACAAAAGTATTGTTCAACAGACTTCAGGCATCTTAAGCTTGCGAGACTTCAAGTGATGCTAAGGAGAAATCCCAGCCAATTATGCCTAGTACCTGCATTTAGTCTTTTTGGGGAAAATACGTCAGTTTACACTGGTAAATACATTCAACCGACACTTTTGTAAAATGTTTAATAAAATTGGTTTAAATGCACAAGGCACAAACTCTTTATAACTTGGGATAATTTATAATCAAATCTTGTAAAGAATTACATGTTACTATGCGTTCGGTCGCCCGAGTCGTGTCGGGTTAAAGTTTAATAGACACACCACATAGTATAAAACCGTGGCGGGTAACCAACGGCTACACTTTTATAATTATGGAGATAATGCCGGGTGTACGCCTAGACCGGGATGTCAAGGTCGTGGCCATTCGTAAATGCTGCCAAGGATATCCGGGACATGGTCATTAAGCCCCCAAAGGCGTGAAGCCAACAAAACAAGTTTTTAAACGGGTCACATTGATAATACCCAACTACTAATGAGTTGGGGTCAATTGCCCGACCAAGCGGTATTTTAAATACCGTAGCCCAAGCCCGTATAACGGAAAATAAGTTAAAAGTATTTACCTTTGCAAGTATAATTCCTTAAATTGAAATAAATTGCAGATAGCTTTTACTGGTCCCCTAATCTGGAACGAAGGTTTAATTTAACATATTAGAATCCTAACGGGTCTTTAATTTAGCCGTAGCTTAGACCGGTCAGTTTCAAAGTATAGTTACGGTTTAATCGCGTGAAAGGCGAAAACCGTGAATGGAGTGTGATTTTGACCCAACAAGTTTGAAGACTTGTTTTATATGGGTATAATAATAATACTCTGGATTTTGGGGTCAAAACAATATGGTTTGACCCGTTTCGGCTAATTTATGTAAACTAGTTACATAAGCCGAACCGTGCGCGCAAAAGGCGCAACGGGTAACCGTAAGAGTCCTACAATGCTTTCCTAAGTCAACATGCTTTAAAGAGGTTGTGGTATCAGTAGGATACCATCTATAATGCCCGTAACGAGTTTAAGTTGATATTATGCCCCGTAGGGGTATTTCGGTCTTTTTAAAGATTATAACAGAGGTTTCAGAGTTCTACAGGAAATCTGAGTTTCCCGAACAGTTAATAAAGTCTAAATTACTTTATTTATTAATAAAAATCAGTAGCAACTGGAATCAGGTCAAAAGACCTTGTAGAACTCAAGTTATGGCCGAAAAGGGTATATTCGGTATTTACCGAACCGTTGCCATAACCGCCGGTTATGAGCAGGTTAAAAACAATTAAAAATCTTTAAAAATCCCAAAATATTATTTTACATCAGTGAGCAAAAGGTTTGGTGTCGAAATCCGGGTTTAGATAGGCGTTATGCTAATTGCGCTATTTAATTACTAAAGTTTCGCAATTTGCGCTATTTAGCATAACTCATATTTTGGACCTCGGATTGACGTGAAATTTTAGGGACATGCTTAGAAACTAGTAACCAAGGTTATGATCCTTTCACATGTTCGAAATTCTCGTTTTAATTTAAAAAGGGCGTTACGGTCAACTTTTAAGCATTTAACGGAAATGTGAAAAAGGCTCGGACAAACAACGAACCGGTCACAGAGGGTTATACCTTCATGTAACCTGGTCCTAAGAGAGTCCTAAGGCATTTCTAAATCAAACTTTAACGGATTAGAACTGAAGTCAATGCAAAAGTCAAACTTTTGCGACTTTCGGCTCCGAACCGGGTCTAAAAAGAAAATGGTCGGATCAAACAAGCTTAGACTAGTTAATATACTTATTATCATGTTTTATGAGTGTTTAAACAGGTTACATATCATCTACATAACAGATTACGTGTAAAATCGCAAAATAGCTTTCTGTTCACTTTTTCTAAGCATGTTTGACTCGTCATTTGAACTAGTTAGAGTGGTGATCAGGGGGAACCCTTTTAAGTGTTTATTACCCACATAAATACCAACTTATAACTACTTTCAATTCGAGATATGACTGAGCCATTGAGGACTAATCTCGAAGTCAAACCGTAATTACGACGGTTTGATTTTTAGCTACATAACTAAGCAAAAACTAAACCACAAAGGATTGAAGGACTTACAGAAGTCCAATGCAGATAGGAGAAGACTTGAGAGTGTTCTTGAGCTCCAGATGTGATCAAGAAGGTGTGAGGAACATTGTTGCAACATTATGGCCTTTTATAGGCAATGAGGATCACTAAGATCATCACACAAGGGTCTACAAGGCTCCCTTGATGATCAACAACTGTCCCTCAGTGCTAAAATACGATTAGGGGTCGCCCATATCTCTGGAAGATCTTGGCATTAATGTTTTACCGCTTAAAATAGCCAACAGCCAACTTTCTGTCGCTGGGCGTCGCTTACGGACCGTATGGCATGGCCCTTGCGGTCCGTAAGCCTATGTCGGAAACACTTTTATCCCTTCACCCCCTTATGGTCCGTAAGGCAGGACCCTTACGGTCCGTAAGCGCTTAACAGTGGCAAAAAAATAACCTTTCAAGGTTTGAATAGTCAACTTGCAATTCATAATTCTTCTGGCTTTCCTTTAACCCATACTTGACCAGATGTCTACCCCATTATGCATTATGGGTTTACAAAGGATGGGCTCATGGACAATTATTTAGGTTGCATTATTTCTTAGGATTTAGGTTAGTAATTTTGATCCTTTGATAATTAGTAATGACCGGATTAAGATATATTAGATGCTTATTAATTTTTCTTAGGGTCTCAGGATTTATAACGACGAAGCCGCTCAAAGGTATAAATTTAACATGTCGACATAATCGAAAATCCTACCGCATATCTTAATTAAATCCGGGTTTATATTACTTTTGTCGTATTTGACACGTGTCATTTATTTGTTGGACACAGAATTTCGAGGTGTTACATCCTCACCCCCTTAAAATAAATCTCGACCCGAGATTTACTGAAACAAATAAGGGTATTTTTCTTTCATCCTGGATTCTACCTCCCACGTGAATTCGGGACCTCTACGGGCATCCCACTTGACCTTAACAATAGGTACATGCTTCCTTCAAAGCTTCTTTACCTGTCGATCTTCAATCGACAAAGGTTTTTCCACGAATTTCAAGCTCTCATCTATATGCACATCTGTATGTGGTATTACCAGTGATTCATCAGCGAAGCACTTCTTGAGATTGCAGATGTGGAACACATTGTGAATTCCATTGAGCTCTTCAGGTAAGTTTAACTTATAGGCAACTGACCCGACACGTTCGATAACCTCGAAAGGTCCTATGTATCTCGGGCTTAGTTTGCCTTTCTTACCGAAACGCATCACCCCCTTCCAGGGTGATACTTTAAGTAACACTTTTTCACCTACTTCGAAGTGAAAATCTTTACGCTTTGGATCCGCGTAACTCTTCTGCCTATCTCGGGCAGCTTTGAGACGGTCTCGAATCTGGACAATCTTGTCCGTCGTTTGGAAAACTATCTCTGGTCCAGACAATTGGACATCTCCAACTTCCGCCCAACAAACAGGCGATCTACACTTTCTACCGTATAATGCCTCGAAAGGCGCAGCCTTAATGCTGGTATGGTAGTTATTGTTGTAGGAGAATTCGATTAGTGGTAGGTTCTTATCCCAACTACCACCCAAATCGATAGCACATGCACGTAGCATGTCTTCCAACGTTTGAATAGTACGCTCACTCTGACCGTCCGTCTGAGGATGGTAAGCCGTACTAAAATTCAAACGTGTGCCCAAAGATTGCTGGAAACTTTTCCAGAAATAAGACGTGTATCTGGTATCTCGGTCGGAGATGATAGACACAGGTATGCCATGCAAGGCTACAATCTTATCAACGTATAACTGGGCTAACATATCGGAGCTATAAGTCTCCTTAATGGGTAAGAAATGCGCTGACTTAGTCAGCCTATCAACGATAACCCATATTGTGTCATTTCCTTTCCTTGTCTTGGGTAACTTGGTAATAAAATCCATAGTTACGCATTCCCACTTCCATTCAGGAAGTTTAGGCTGTTGTAGCAAGCCAGATGGCTTCTGATGCTCAGCCTTGACTTGCGCACAAGTTAAGCATTTTGCTACATAAGCGGCTACAGACTTTTTCAAGCCTATCCACCAATAATTTGCCTTTAGATCCTGATACATCTTATCAGCTCCCGGGTGAACAGAATATTTGGAACTATGGGCTTCCTGGAGGATAACATCTCGTAGTCCTCCATAAATTGGAACCCATATTCATCCATTCAATCGTAAAATTCCGTCCTTGCTAAGAGTTAACTGTTCCTCAGTCACTCCCAGCTTCTCTTTAGGATAGTTAGCTTCCAACACAGCTTCTCGCTGTGCAGCTAACAACCTTTCAATCAAATTATTCTTGACTTCAATGCTCTTGGCATTGATTCGAATGGGTTTCACCCTTTCCTTTCTACTTAAGGCATCAGCGACTACATTCGCCTTGCTGGGATGATATCTGATTTCACAATCATAATCATTTAAAGTTTCCATCCAACGACGTTGCCTCATATTTAGCTCCTTCTGATTAAACAGATGTTGAAGGCTCTTGTAATCCGAATAGATCACAAACTTGATACCATACAGGTAATACCTCCACAGTTTTAGTGCGAACACAACGGCACCCAACTCCAAGTCATGGGTGGTGTAATTCTTCTCGTGCACCTTTAACTGTCTCGAAGCATAGGCAATGACTTTGCCTTTCTGCATGAGCACACATCCCATGCCAGTGTGTGATGCATCGCAGTAAACTACGAACTCTTCGGTACCTTCAGGTAATGTAAACACAGGGGCGTTGCTCAGCTTTTGCTTTAGAATATCAAAGGATTCTTGCTGCTTAGGGCCCCAAACAAATTTTATCTTCTTCTTGGTCAGGGAAGTTAAGGGCGCAACAATCCTTGAAAAATTTTCAATGAATCGCCTGTAGTATCCGGCTAACCCCAGGAAACTACGAATGTCAGTAGGCGTCTTTGGCTCTTGCCAATTCATGACAGCCTCTACTTTAGCGGAATCCACCTGGATACCACGCTCGCTGACAACGTCTCCTAGAAATTGGACTGCTCGTAGCCAGAATTCGCACTTAGAGAATTTGGCATAGAGTTTCTCATGATGTAGCAGTTTGAGAATACAGCGAAGGTGTTTCTCATGGTCAGCTTGGTTCTTCGAGTATATAAGAATATCGTCGATGAAGACGATGACGAATTTATCCAAGTACGGCTTGCAGACGCGATTCATGAGATCCATGAACGCAGCCGGTGCATTTGTGAGCCCAAAAGGCATCACTAGGAACTCGTAGTGACCGTAGCGAGTCCTAAATGCGGTTTTATGTACGTCTCCATCTCTGACTTTCAGTTGATGGTAGCCTGACCTCAAATCGATCTTTGAAAAATAACTTGCCCCTTGTAACTGATCGAACAAATCGTCGATCCTCGGCAAGGGATATCTATTCTTTATCGTGACCTTATTAAGTTCGCGATAATCGATGCACAGACGCATCGATCCGTCCTTCTTCTTAACAAACAGGACAGGTGCTCCCCAGGGAGACGAACTAGGTTTGATGAAACCTTTGGCCAGTAGTTCATCCAGCTGGGTCCTTAACTCCTTCATTTCGGTTGGTGCTAGCCTGTAAGGTGCTCTAGCAATAGGTGCTGCTCCAGGGATGATATCGATCCTGAATTCCACTTGCCTATCTGGTGGCAACCCAGGTAGATCTTCAGGGAAAACTTCTGGATACTCCGAAATGACGGGAATGTCTTCTATCTTCGGTTTAGGCTCTTCAATAATCACCTGTTCCATGTAGATGACACAACCCTTCTTTAGACATTTTGAAGCCTTGAGCATAGTCACTTGCTCCGGAAATCCGTACTGGGTATCTCCCCGAAAGGTAAGCGATTCACCAGACGGAGTCTTTATCACCACTTGCTTTCTGTTACAGACGATTTGGGCCTGGTTGTGAGATAACCAGTCCATACCCAATACTAGGTCAAAACCGGCCAATTTAAAGGGAAGTAGAGATAGAGGAAAAGAGTGGTTCTTAATGGATATCACACATCCATCTAACACAGTGGAGACGGTTTCTATGGTGCCATCTGCTAGCTCTACCTCGTAATTCACATTTAAGGTTTTGACAGGCATATTCAGCAATTTGCAAAATTTATGATCTACGAAAGACTTATCAGCGCCTGAATCAAAAAGTACTCTTGCAAAGATATCATTTACGAGAAAAGTACCTGTGATCACGTTGTCATCCAGCACTGCTTCTTTCGCCTCCATCCTGAAGACTCTAGCATTGTTCTTCTTGGTCTCTTCAGGCTTCTTGGCATATTTAGGGCAGTTGCTTTTAATGTGCCGCTTCTCATTGCAGTTATAGCAGCTCGCATCTTTTATCTTCTTGCAGTCCACGGTTTTGTGGTCCTTGGACTTGCACAACCCGCAAGCATACGACTTCGACTGAGTCTGCGAGTTTGACTCGAGCCTACACTTTCCAAAGTGATGTCTCTTGCAAGTCTTGCACTTGGGCTTCTCACCAGTCTGTTGCCCATCCTTCCTTGACTCCGACCCCCTCTTGTTATCAACGTTTCCCCGGTGTTTCTTGCTCGACCTCCGTGAAGTTTCATCTTCATGCTTTCTCTTTTCAGCTTCCTTGTTCCTTAGCGATCTTTGTCGGACCGCATCCAGAGTAAGGGACAAAGATATATCGGCCACAGATCGAAAGGTCGCTGGCCGAGAGGCCTTCACGCTTGCCTTTATTTCGGGGGCTAACCCACCGATGAAACGAGCGATTCTCTTTGGCTCCGGGGTTACCAGATATGGAACCAACCGGGACATCGTGTTGAAGCTCGTTAGGTAAGCTTGGCAGTCAAGGTTTGTCATCACCAATGATAGAAAATCGGATTCTATCTTTTCCACCTCATGTTGAGGGCAGTAATTCTCCTTGATGAGAGAAACGAATTCCTCCCATGTCATGCTGTATAGAACAGCCTTTCCCGAGGCCTGAACCAACGACCTCCACCAAGCCAGGGCCTCGCCCTTGAATGATTGAGACACAAACTTTACCACGTCTCTTTCTGCACAGCCGCTGATGTCCACCACGGTGTCCATCTCATCAAGCCACGTCATACAATCGACCGCTCCTTTCTCCCCAGTGAAGTCTCGGGGTTTGCATGATACAAAGTACTTGTAGGTGCAGCCTCTGGCGCGAGATGCGTCAGTATATACTCTTTCTTGACGGACACTGTTTTCATTGGACGAATGATTATCATCGTCCTTTTTAGGCTTGGACAGCGGTTTGCTGTGAGATTTGGTGTGGGTCTTCGGCTTGGAGTGTGGTTTGGATATGGTTCGGCTCCGAGATTCAGTATATTCCTCATATTGTCGATCCAGAGCTGCCTTGACATCGTTATCGACAACAGCTTTCAACTCTGCGCCCGTCAGATGAACTTGGGCGTTATCATATTCGTCTTCCTTCTAGTGACTATTTTCTCCACTACGATCAGCCATGGTAACTTGAATCTGTTACAGAAGATTACGAAAATTTTATTTAGGAGTTTATTATGGAATTGTCTTTTATGGCAATTCATTAACCATGGTAACAGAGACCATATCTGGTTAATTTGTTACTCACTTTTATTTAGGATTTGAACATACTTATCCTAATTACAAATAATATTGTTATTGGCACAAAAGCCTAGTCACGAGGACGTTATTATAATATTAGCCGAGATTACAGAGAATCAAGGTATGAAGGTTTGAACCGTAGTCCTTTTACCCTTTCTGACAGGGAGTCATAGACCACCACTGTCTTTTGTCTTATATGACAATCATTATGGCCCATAAGCACTACATCACTAATGGATGCTTAATAATTCGGCCCGTAGGCACTACATCACTAATGGATGTTTAATAAATGATCATCTTTATTGATGATTTAACCCATGATTTATTAAATCATTAATTTGGGCTTTGAAATCCTTAGAAGGATTCTTATATAAGAATGACGCGTGCGATTTTAACGAATCACATCTGCCATGAACGTTAACATGATTACAGAGGTTAACTGGAATTCTGAATCTTTTAATCAGGTCTTACCATCTTGGCCGGGTCTAAAAAGACACCTGGCTAGGTTTCACTCTTAAGATTCTTTACTTAGGCAGATTTAAATTTAAAAGGAATGATTTTGATTTATTTCCTATATAGTAATAACAAAAATGAAATTTATAACATAATATTCCATAAACTTCAAATACGATTACACGCTGCCCTAAACGGGACTTTTAATTAAATAAGTACCTACGCAGAGGTTTATAGAAAAACAAGTCCACGCAGGGACCAACACAAGATAGATGTCCGCGCAGGGACTAAAAGATAAGTCCACGTAGGGATTGAAATACGATAAATGTCCACGCAGGGACTAAATTGCAAATACAATATTACATAAGGAGACTAATGGTCTCGTTTCTTCCTTCCCTTCAGTAGGTTTGCTAAGCCCTTGAGAAATCCGCGACTACTCTTGCGTTCTTGTTCGAAGTCTCGTTCCACACGGTTTAAACGGTGGAGTATTTCTTCTTGCTCCGGTGGAGAAAAACGTGGCTGCGGCGCCGGTTGCTGAACCGGAGGTCTAGAGGGTATTGGATACCCATGAGCTGAGTAATCTGCTCTCCAAGAGGTTCCATGGAGGGCATTATAATTAGCCGCTATCACATATGGATCGGCATCATAGTTATAGTTGTAGTGCGTGTGTGTCGGCTGCTCAAACGGATTGTACGCCGTGGAAGCGCCGTACGCTGGTATCGGATTGTCATATCCAATGGTGGCAGAGGTGGTGCAACTGGTGCAGAATTCACCTCTGCAGGGTGACCAGAAGGTTCCCCTAATTGTGGTTCTTCTTCAGGTACTGACGGAAAGTGACTAGCACTCGAGTGGCGAGGGGTGCTGAAATGGAATTCCCCTCCTCGGGTAGACATCCGTGCTCCTGATCTTCTACGCCTTGGCGGATCTGGAATTACTGGTTGAACCTGTGGCGGTGGTGGTGGCGTAACGGCCACGAACCGCGAATCCTCAGAAGGATCCTGTTGTTGCTGTTGATCATGAGGCGAGTAATGTTGTGAAGGTGTAAAGTACCAATTACATTGGTCAAACCTCGCCTGGTAGCTATCGGGACCTTGATACGGCGTTCCATGGAAGGATGACCCATCCGAGATCTCGATTGGATGATTGGGAGTTCCCCTTGCAGGCTCGACGGGGTCTGTATCCTCGTCCATATCCACTGCATTATCTTCAGAAAAGTGATCCTCTTGTCCTAGAGGGTTATACCCTATTGGCTCTTGGACATAATCCGCCGTGTTAAACTGTCCTATGAAGAAAGGTGAAGGATCGCCATAAGATCGGTGTGAAGCAGATTGCTGTAGAGGTATAAAGGATGGTTGAGGGTTATTGGGATTGTTCTCCGAGTCTGGTCCAAATGAATGGCGGTATGAGGGTGTTGAGCTATGCGAGGTAGAATGTCTCGCAGGTTCAAAAAGGCTTCTTCTTTGTCTCTGTGGTTCCTCACTTCTTGTACTGGAAGGAACTCGCGTGTTCGAAGGTCCAGCTTCGTGATCATTGTGAGTAATGATCGTTCCTCTGCCTCTTCCTCCTCTTCCTCGTCTGATTGCAGGTGGCATATTTCCTGCTTTCAAAACTTTAAATAACAATAAATAATAAAAATACAAACTGGAATAACAATTCGAATTTGTCCTATGTTCTTGTTTAGACTCAAGTATGTGCAATTGTGTAACTGAGATTAAACACAAAGGTTAGTGTTTAATTCACTCAGTGTTGGCTCTGATACCAACCTGTCACACCCCGATTTCCACGTGTCTCACCGGTGGGCCCGGTGGGGGATTACCGTGACGTAGTTGGCAACATTATAGTCAAACCACACAATATAAATTAATGCACAGCGGAAGCATAAAGATAATATATTTCAACATTAAGTGTAATATCAATGTATCACCATTGTTGAAATAATAATCCACAGGGGATCAAATAATAATAACAAAAGTATTGTTCAACAGACTTCAGGCATCTTAAGCTTGCGAGACTTCTAGTGATGCTAAGGAGAAATCCCAGGCAATTACGCATAGTACCTGCATTTAGTCTTTTTGGGGAAAATACGTCAGTTTACACTGGTAAATACATTCAACCGACACTTTTGTAAAATGTTTAATAAAATTGGTTTAAATGCACAAGGCACAAACTCTTTATAACTTGGGATAATTTATAATCAAATCTTGTAAAGAATTACATGTTACTATGCGTTCGGTCGCCCGAGTCGTGTCGGGTTAAAGTTTAATAGACACACCACATAGTATAAAACCGTGGCGGGTAACCAACGGCTACACTTTTATAATTATGGACATAATGCCGGGTGTACGCCTACACCGGGATGTCAAGGTCGTGGCCATTCGTAAATGCTGCCAAGGATATCCGGGACATGGTCATTAAGCCCCCAAAGGCGTGAAGCCAACAAAACAAGTTTTTAAACGGGTCACATTGATAATACCCAACTACTAATGAGTTGGGGTCAGTTGCCCGACGAAGCGGTATTTTAAATACCGTAGCCCAAGCCCGTATAACGGAAAATAAGTTAAAAGTATTTACCTTTGCAAGTATAATTCCTTAAATTGAAATAAATTGCAGATAGCTTTTACTGGTCCCCTAATCTGGAACGAAGGTTAAATTTAACCTATTAGAATCCTAATGGGTCTTTAATTTAGCCGTAGCTTAGACCGGTCAGTTTCAAAGTATAGTTACGGTTTAATCGCGTGAAAGGCGAAAACCGTGAATGGAGTGTGATTTTGACCCAACAAGTTTGAAGACTTGTTTTATATGGGTATAATAATCATACTCTGGATTTTGGGGTCAAAACAATATGGTTTGACCCGTTTCGGCTAATTTATGTAAACTAGTTACATAAGCCGAACCGTGCGCGCAAAAGGCGCAACGGGTAACCGTAAGAGTCCTACAATACTTTCCTAAGTCAACATGCTTTAAAGAGGTTGTGGTATCAGTAGGATACCTTCCATAATGCCCGTAACGAGTTTAAGTTGATATTATGCCCCGTAGGGGTATTTCGGTCTTTTTAAAGATTATAACAGAGGTTTCAGAGTTCTACAGGAAATCTGAGTTTCCCGAACAGTTTATAAAGTCTAAAATACTTTATTTATTAGTAAAAATCAGTAGCAACTGGAATCGGGTCAAAAGACCTTGTAGAACTCAAGTTATGGCCGAAAAGGGTATATTCGGTATTTACCGAACCGTTGCCATAACCGCAGGTTATGAGCAGGTTAAAAATAATTAAAAATCTTTAAAAATCCCAAAATATTATTTTACATCAGTGAGCAAAAGGTTTGGTGTCGAAATCCGGGTTTAGATAGGCGTTATGCTAATTGCGCTATTTAATTACTAAAGTTTCGCAATTTGCGCTATTTAGCATAACTCATATTCTGGACCTCGGATTGACGTGAAATTTTAGGGACATGCTTAGAAATCAGTAACCAAGGTTATGATCCTTTCACATGTTCGAAATTCTCGTTTTAATTTAAAAAGGGCGTTACGGTCAACTTTTAAGCATTTAACGGAAATGTGAAAAAAGGCTCGGACAAACAACGAACCGGTCACAGAGGGTTATACCATCATGTAACCTGGTCCTAAGAGAGTCCTAAGGCATTTCTAAATCAAACTTTAACGGGTTAGAACTGAAGTCAATGCAAAAGTCAAACTTTTGCGACTTTCAGCTCCGAACCGGGTCTAAACAGAAAATGGTCGGATCAAACAAGCTTAGACTAGTTAATATACTTATTATCATGTTTTATGAGTGTTTAAACAGGTTACATATCATCTACATTACAGATTACGTGTAAAATCGCAAAATAGCTTTCTGTTGACTTTTTCTAAGCATGTTTGACTCGTCATTTGAACTAGTTAGAGTGGTGATCAGGAGGAACCCTTTTAAGGGTTTATTACCCACATAAATACCAACTTAACTACTTTCAATTCGAGATATGACTGAGCCATTGAGGACTAATCTCGAAGTCAAACCGTAATTACGACGGTTTGATTTTTAGCTACATAACTAAGCAAAAACTAAACCACAAAGGATTGAACGACTTACAGAAGTCCAATGCAGATAGGAGAAGACTTGAGAGTGTTCTTGAGCTCCAGATGTGATCAAGAAGGTGTGAGGAACATTGTTGCAACATTATGGCCTTTTATAGGCAATGAGGATCACTAAGATCATCACACAAGGGTCTACAAGGCTCCCTTGATGATCAACAACTGTCCCTCAGTGCTAAAATATGATTAGGGGTCGCCCATATCTCTGGAAGATCTTGGCATTAATGTTTTACCGCTTAAAACAGCCAACAGCCAACTTTCTGTCGCTGGGCGTCGCTTACGGACCGTATGGCATGGCCCTTGCGGTCCGTAAGCCTATGGCGGAAACACTTTTACTCCTTCACCCCCTTACGGTCCGTAAGGCAGGACCCTTACAGTCCGTAAGCGCTTAACAGTGGCAAAAAAAATAACCTTTCAAGGTTTGAATAGTCAACTTGCAATTCATAATTCTTCTGGCTTTCCTTTAACCCATACTTGACCAGATGTCTACCCCATTATGCATTATGGGTTTGCAAAGGATGGGCTCATGGACAATTATTTAGGTTGCATTATTTCTTAGGATTTAGGTTAGTAATTTTGATCCTTTGATAATTAGTAATGACCAGATTAAGATATATTAGATGCTTATTAATTTTGCTTAGGGTCTCGGGATTTATAACGACGAAGCCGCTCAGAGGTATAAATTTAACATGTCGACATAATCGAAAATCCTACCGCATATCTTAATTAAATCCGGGTTTATATTACTTTTGTCGTATTTGACACGTGTCATTTATTTATTGGACACAAAATTTCGAGGTGTTACACCGAGGTGAGTTCACACTTTCTACAAGGCATGGGATTCCTAGGGGTTGGGAATGGGTAAAGGATTTGAACTGAAACTGCGTGATCTCCTGGTTTGGAACACGTACACACCCTCTTTATTGAAGGGTGACAACACGTACTAAGAACTTAATCGGAACCTGCGTAATCTCCTGATTTGGGGATTGCGTACACACCCTCTTTACTGAAGGGTGACAACACGGATACTAGACCAAAACTTTCTATCATGAAGTCCCTCCTTTTATATCGACTTAATCGCCGGGCCAATGGCGAGCGGGTCATTAGTTAGATAGCGCTATTTAGGTTTGACAAGCCTCACACCTTGCCGCAGAGGACGGGCGTGAACTAATGGATCTGGGCACTAGTCAATGATGATAGACATTGACGTCAGGGCACCAACTTACTTTAGTCAGTGGTCGATATGGTAAACGGGTCTAGTGGTTAACATGGGGAAGCCCCCACTGATTATGGATATGTTTGGGAAAGAGGGTAAACTAGTTAACTTACGACTTACAAATGAACTCCTGGTTTTTTAAACAACTTAACAATGAACCCCACATGTGAACTCGCTCAACTTTGTTGTTGACTCGTTGTTACATGCCTTGCAGGTCGTTAGGTATTTATGGAGCTTGCACGAGCAGAAGGAGTCGTTCTGGGACATGGACCGTTGTGTGCCATGTTATCATTTAAACTTATTGAACTTATGTTTTGGTTTTACCTTTATTGCTTCCGCTGTTTAGTTTGAACTTGGTTAACTTGATTTTGAACACCAATTATATTGTGTGGTTGGATTTTATTTACTTTAAGTACATTGTTCAATATGATTGGTGGCTTGATCCTAGTCAGTCACGCCTCCATGCGGTGATACTCCGCTCGTGGATTTTGGGGGTGTGACAGAAAGAGGTGAATGGTCTTGAAAGATTTGTTGAAATCGAAGAAAAGAGTAACTAGCATAAGACGTGTCGGGTTTTTCTGCTAGTTATTCGGAATGTTTCGAATCATCACATAAGACGTGTCGGGTTTGTATTTCCCATAGCCACCGTTTCCGTAGTGAAAAACAGTTTGCACATTCAATCTTCATTGCTTCATTAAAATTAACAAACTGATTCGGATCATCTTTCGTAGTGTTTGTTTGACAACTTGATTTAGATTTAAACAATGCACGCCTCATTTAATCTTTTTTACTCATTTATTCGATTTCAACAAATCTTTTCAACAATCAGTAAGCAAATACACAACATGATTCACATCATTTAATTTGTAAGTGCTTGGGATCTCTCAGTCTCTGAGTTAGGGAAGATTGGAGGCTACTCTTTAGACCTCAGAGGAAGAAAAGAGGAATTTGTCTCCATTCATAGACAATTGAGAGATGTGTAAAGGTTTGTTTCTCAAAGCCTTTTACCATTATATAATGTAATTAAGATCTAAAAAATTATGATAGGCAAATAACCTTCTGAAGCTTATGAAGGATTTCATATGAGCTACTTCCTATTCTTAGGAAGTGTTGAGATTGAAAACTATTTTGTATAAACAAGCTTCTAGTTTTTCTTTACTTTTCAGTAGTTTTAGGTTTGAAGAAACTTCTTAACTCCTTGATCATCATGGTTGATGTGAAGTTTCTGGAAGAGCCAACATAATAAACCCTTATTAGCTTACCATCTTGATACTTCTTTGCTAACCTAATGATTGGTGAAAGCTCTTAGAAGATGTCAACTAAAATTTACGGGGTAGGAAAAATACTGGGATTCCAAAACTACTGGAAGGATTCCAACGCTTTTGGAATCCAGTACCTCTAGTCTTCTGATGTTGACATGTTGACTTGACTTGTTGTCTGATCTTTAGTTTTTAGCTTTGATTTGTTAACTGATCTTTGGTTTTCTAGCACTTATACTCTGTCTTCCAGCACTTTGACCCAGTAGTTCTTGTTCCAACAGTTTGGGTTGGTTGTTTGAGACACTTTAGGGGGGAACTTCTGGTATGATTGATCATTCTTTAACCTTAGTCCATCAGGCAGGGAAGATGGTTCCTTTGGGTTTTGGCTTTCATCATCTGCAGATCTTATATAACCCAACAATTTCTCCCTAGATCTGCTGATGCCAAAATCACTCGTATTAAGGCCTGTCTTTTGTTCTCTTATTTGTTGATGAAGAGTCATAGAAATATTTTACTGCAAATATTACTCTAGACAAGCTCTTTATCTTCATCATAGTCATCCATCCTGACCTCAGAGAAAGGTTCTCTGATCATCACTTCTTTTAATTTGGCATGATTGTTCATTCTTTAACCTTATTCCATCAGTTAAGGAAGATAGTTTCTTTAGGTTTTGGCTTTCATCATCATCATCACATTTTATATAACCCAACATACTAAATAGTTGTTGGTTCCCGATTAATTAACAAGGTGTGAATGTATGCACTAATTACATATATTTTTAGCTAACCGAATTGAGATTTGAAACGAGATGTATTAAAATAAGACATAAGAACTTAAGTTCATATATCGAGAAAACGAAAATAAACACCCTTGACTAGATATACTTACAATGTGAATAAATCACAACAAAACACAAACCCTAACATATGACAAATTTGTTTGGATTGTGATCTTTGACTAGTATCCTTGAATCTATAGTGATTTAATAGAGGTTTGTGTCCAATTTTATAGTGATTAAATTATTCAATTATCTTAATTACATACGAGTTGTGCGCGAAGATAAACTTGCATATAGATACAAAAAGTAAGGTTGCGTATAAAGATTGGTAAAGTGCTTAGTTCAGTGTTTCCCCCTTCAATACCTCTTCCTTTTGGTAAAATGCGTAATACATTCAAGCCATGTGACGATACCAAGATTACATTAATTTCTTTAGTCGTTAAATTATTAAGATGATAACAAACTTTTGACGTTCTTGCCTTAGAAAAAGATGATGATGCACACGACGATTAACCATCATCCACCAACAATATATACAACGTAGTAATCCTTGATCGAGTAACACTGCTTCACAATTTGTCGTTGATCAACATTATCTTCGGTTGTAATCATTATTGACAAAGATATATGATTATTTTAGGTGTAAACTATAGTAAAATTTATTTATTTATTGTTTAAATATACAGTTCTATAACTTGCACAATAGATAGAAACAAAAAGCACATTATATTCTAACAAATATGACAAAATTCGTAAAGGTGTTTAAAGGTTTCGCCTTTACCAATGGACCACCACCCCATTGTTGATCTTTTCTAGGGTAAAGTTATTTTACAAAGGCTTCTAAAACTAAGAAGTGTACAAAGACACAATAGTTCGCAAAAAAATAACACAATGTTGAAGTAAAAAGACACAATGACACAAATATAGAAAAGATAACGATAAATAAGACACAATGATGTAAACAAAATGTCTAAAATATACAAGCAAAACATCTAAAAACAAAAACCTAAAATCTCACGTCGTAGAGTTCGATGAGACGGTTCAAATGTCACTTGAATAAGGTTAATTGGAGACTCTTTGATACCATTCTTACGAATTCTTATTTTTAGAAGACTTTGTATTTGATTCTAACCCTTCTTTTCTATTATATGGCATGTCTCACTTCCGTAAGATGTGAAGTAAATGGTCCCCTACTATGATCAAATTTCGACAATTTTAATGTTATAGATACCCGTCAAAATAATGTTCTCTTAAAAGGTTTCAAGCCAACCAAATGGCATACAAAAAGAGTTGGTCCATTTATTTTTCCTACTCTCATGCCACAACACTATATATTTATCTCTTCAAAGTCCGCTCGAATAAACATGTATTGTTAGGTCAGCTGAATTCAATATTGCCGGTTTGAAAGGTTTGAACTATCTTTGATTGCTTGTTTGTCATATACCGTTGATGCATCATTAATTGCTTGAAGCCCATCTAATGTTGTGTAGATTGAGAATAGATGAAGGGTTAAGACCGTCGTTTGATGTCATTGATGTCATGAAAGTTACGAATCTATCTTTTTTTCAACGACAACAACTATATAGAATATATAGAAACAAAGGGGCCAACAAGGAGTTGAAAACCCCCCAAAGACAACAAACAAAGCGTTTACAACATTGAAATTACACCAGAAAGTTGAAAATCATCTAAAGTCACAGATTAAAAATAAATGAAGGGTTAAGATCTCATTAAAGTCTAGTGGATTAAAAATAACTGAAGAGCTAAGATTAGGGTGTTTTGGTTTGGTTCAACCAGTTTTGGCGAAAAATTTGGGCTAAACCGGTAACTAAGGTTTGAGAAAATACAAACCACTCGTTTTCACGATTCGGTTTTACAAGTTTTAGATGATTTTTTAAAGAATAGTTTTGTATTATATTCTAAAAAAAAGTGATACAGATTATTCACGATACATACACACGACTTTATAAGTTATTAAAACCAAACCATGAAGCAGACCGTACATCTTTCAAACCAGCCAAACTGGCCGCCTATTTTCAATTTGGACGGTTTTGATGGTTTTTTTTGTGAACACCCATGGTAAGGTTGAGTTCTTTTCTTTTCATGAACATTCTTATTTGGAGTGTCAAACATAGGAGTGTTTATGGTTTGGTTTTGACAGGTTTTATATCAAACCGTGAACCAAACCGTCAGCAATGATTTTTAATAATCGAAAATCAAAACTGAACCTTTAAGAAAAACCGAACCAAACTGTTTCATCAAATACTAGTATCGATATACATAATAGTAGTATTAGTAACAAAAGTTTTCTTTTTTTATATATTAAAGATCATAAAATATTGGAAACTAAATTACCTTTTGTGGTGGGGTTAAATATGTTTTCACACAGACACCAACAGCAAGTGTTAGGGATAAATATGTATCCACACAGAACATGATAAAAAACAAAATAGAAAAAAGACCAAAACCGTAACCAAGTTGCGATAGGAAGAACACACTAACCAAAATGTGTGTCGAACAATGAAAGGAAACTTAAGGGGGATAACATGAGTTGTACTTCATTTAATCCTAATATAAAACCTAATTATAATATAATATAATATGTTAAAGACAACTAGATGATCACCTTCGGTCCAGTTTTATACGACTAGTTTTCAGTATATACTATAAAGTATAAACCAAACCATCTAGAACGTTTTCAATTTGAAACCGACGGACTAAGAGTTCATGAAAAAACTGACCACGAAACCAAACCAAAAACCAATTTGTATGGTTTCACATAGTTTCATATCTTTTAACTTGCTTAGGATTCCAATAACTTGGTTGCATTGTTACAAATATCTTAGCTCAAAAATTGGAAAACTTTCCAACTTTAAACATTTCCTTCTTGTGAATAGGAGTCACATAAAGCAGGTGCTTTTGACCACCAAAAGAAGTGCCACAAGTTAACATAAAGCTATTCTTTCTCCAAAGAAAGAAAATCAGACACAACACATGATATTATCAGCAGCCTTAAAACCAACCAAATACTTGGTAACGTTATTGGTTGGCCACCAAAGCCGGAATACTAGGTTCAGCGACCGTGAGCCGTGAGCGCACTGGTCGCTATCCTACGTGTCAAATCCTCGACACCAACTATATGATAAGATTTTTACAATTATATATGAGCCTGAAATTACCATTGGTCTCAAATACACGACTAAGATTTCACGTATCTAATAGTTATAGATGATAATTGTTCTCATATCTCCTTAGGCCATATGTAGTCATAAAGCCCCCGAGGGGCGTTATGCGACAAGTGGCGAAACGCGTTAGAGAGGAGCTTTATATCACAAAAGGGTGTAGTGGGGTTATATATGTATAGGGCATTATATATGTATGTATATATGTGTGTGTGAGTGGTAACTATTGGATTTTTGAAAACAATCCCCCCTCATGCCACGAAAGGATAACGGGAGCACAATTTTAAACACCCGTAGCGCCCCCTGTAATTGTGTTGGGTGGCGCTATGGGGCGCCATGTTTGATTTGAGCGGTATATCACGGAACACTAGACATGGCCTAATGGTCGAGAAAATGACTACCTTGAAAATTGTCTCATCATAATTTTCAAGCTTATACTCTCAAAATCATAAACAATAATTCCTTTTCTGTTGTTTGGTTTGTCGCTAGTGGTCCGTTAGATTAAAGGAAATGGTCCCCTCCAATTACCAAATTTCCAAAATTTATTGTTATATTTATGTTCTAATAAATGTTCATCTCTTAAAGCTAATCAAATGTCATACAGAAAAGTTGTTCATTTATTCGGTTACTCTCACGCCGCTAAAATAGCTTCATGACTAGGCTCAAGCTATTCACACATCTTAAAACTTATTTTGACACCCTGACATGTATACGACCCGTGTAGACGAGCCTCTTATACATCCTGTTTACACATATACGAGTTGTGTTTTTAGGGAATATCAACTATTCACCAATATACATTTATATGACTCATCTACACCTATACGATAAATGTCAGGGAATGTTAGCTTTGTTGTGTGATGTGAATGTATACGACCCATATACATGCTGCACATATATAGGGCCGGCTTAACCATTTTAGAGGCTCAAAGCAAAGTAAGAATTGAGGGCCCTTTGTTAACAAAGAATTTGGTCCGTACTTTTAATTTCTGTTTTACATGGAAATTATTAGTAAGGAGCTAATCAATTTAAAATTAGGTGGTTTTTATGCTATACAAATAAAGCACAAATAATGAATATTAATATAAATGAATTAAATAATTTAGAAACTATACAAATCAAAGCAATATAGTAAGTTTATAAAGAAGAAAATCTAAGTAACCATTAAAGATGGTGGCCTCATGCTATTGCTTCATTTGGATCGCACTGGAGTCGGCCTTGTACATATAGAAAGACCCCTAAGGCTAGGAGGTGTGGCTTGTGGAGGGGGATCGTGGAGGTGATGACCATTAAAGATGATGGCCCCAGGCTATTGCTTCATTTGGATCGCACTGGAGCCGGCCTTGTACATCTAGAAAGACCCCTAAGGTTATAAGGTGTGGTTTGTGGAGGGGGGTCGTGGAGGTGATGTGGTATCATGCACATGACAAATCAATAATGGAGATGATTTGGGTGACACATGGACATGTTGAATAAGTTAATTGACGTGAAGAAATGAGAAAAACCACCATTGTTGTTTTTTTGTTATCATGTCTATTTTCACTATTTTTAAATGTAAATTATATATATAAACCTCATTATTATTCCAAAAAGGTATACCATAAAAAATGAAAATTTATCATCTTAAATTTTATATAGCTTAGTATAGGTATACTTGAAAAAAAATCAGAATATTTATAACATCAATGTACTATGTGTTACATGCGTAACCGTGTATTATAAACTTTGGTTGCGTAAATATTTAACATACATTGTGTAATTATTCATGAATTGCATATACATCTTGCCTCAGCCAGCCACGTGTCGACTCTTGATTGTTTAGTACCTTTTCATGATAAGAATCCTGTGAACTCTATACGTACAGTTAACATGTAGACCTTTTTTAAGAGGTTTTGATGTATCAATGCCTGAAGCACATGTAGTTAGGGCTGGGCATTGAGAGCCACACCGACCAATCCGAAACCTGATCAGGTCCTATGTTTAAATCCAAAGAGCAGACGTAATTTGGTAAGTTAGTCGGTTGTTTCGGTTTGGGCCAGACCAAATATAATGTTGTTTCGGTCAGGGCCAGATCGAATATAATGTTGGGCCAGATCGTTGCTGCAGTTGAGTTCACTTGACCGTCGATCGTATAGGTGCTGCTGATTCGGTTCCCATGGAGCCGCACACATACACATTAGGTTAAAATATTATACTAAATCACCAAATATCACCAAATCGGGTTTCAGTCATGGTTTTAAAAAACGCTTGAGGCGTGTGCCTCAAGGCGCGCCTCAAGGCGAAACGGCCAAAAAACGAGTCTGAGGCGCGCCTCATGGGGTTTTTACTGCATATGCGCCTCAGAGGGGCCGAGGCGCCAAGAAAGGCTGCGCCTCAGGTGCGCCTCATGGGATTTTCATGGTTGTTTTTGATGTTTTTGACTTTTTGTGTCAATTTCAAGCATTTCATGTCTTTTTTATGTATGTTTTTGATAATTTTGATGAATCTAATGATGAAATTACAACCACCATACCCAGTAAATCCCACAAATAGCAAAGCTACTTATAGGGTCTGGGGAGGAGGGGAGGTAGCAGAGATGAGGATGCTGAGGTGGATGTGTGGACAGACGAGGTTAGATCGGATAAGAAATGAGGTTTTTAGAGAAAGATTAGGAGTGGCTAGTATATCGGAGAAGATTAAGGAGAGGAGATTGAGATGGTTTGGGCATGTGAAGCGGAGAGAAACGACGGCACCAGTTAGAGTAGTGGAAACTCTTACTGTGAGGGGAGGAGAGGAAGAGGCAGACCCAAACTGACATGGGATGAGCAGATTAGGCATGATTTAGTAGAGTTGCATCTTTCTGAGGACATGGTCCAAGATAGGATTTCGTGGAGGCGTAGGATTAGGGTTAAGGACTTCTAGAAGATATTGCAGTAAGGTCTTAGGTGTATTTTAAGGAGGTAGGTTTTCTTAATCTAATGATGAAATTAGTTAGTATTATTATTTTTATAATATATAAAATTTTTATATTTCTTTATTAATACCGCCTCGGCCTTACGCCTCGTTTCGCCTCAAGGCTTACGCCTCGTGAGGCGAAGGGAAAACGCCTCAAAACTCGTTTCCGTTCTTTTAAACCTTGGTTTCGGTTGACCATTTAATACACTCAGATTTGAACCAAACCCGAAAGCTTCAAGTCTAAAACAAAAACTGTACCAAATCGGTCAGTTCTAAGCGAGTCCAGTTATCGGGTTGCTCGATATAGACCGCATAACACACCCTACTACTGGTTAACTAATGCTTGACGCTTGACATAAATATATGGTTAAGACATTACGTTCGGTAATTTCTTATAGTTCTTTAATATGCAGGGTGACAATCGTGTCGGTTTTACAGTTTAAGATATTATTAGGAACAAACACCCAAAATTATGGTCAAGCAAATACTGTTGACCAAAACAAGTGCCACAAATCAACATAAATCTGTTCTTTCCACAACGAAAGAAAACCAGACACAACAACACATGATATTATTAGCAAATCTTAAAACAACCCAAATACTAGGTAGCATTATTATTAGCCACCAAAGCAGGAATACTAGGTTCAACAACCGTGAGTGCACCGGTCGCTATCCTACGTGTCAGATCCTCGACACCAACTTTCACGACATCCCTCCTCATACCGATATCAGCAGCATAACGACTAGCACAATACACGCTAACAGCAGTCGCCACCATCCCATAAACATTTGTCGTCACCAGTCTAAGCGGGGTTGAAAGTACAGCCGCAAGTGGCCCGCCGATGATTGAAACCGCCTGCCCGCTTTGACCCATTGTCCTTTGGTCAACAACAAGAAGACCCGTCTTGCAATAGATCGCAAAATCTTCACAGTTGTTCTTGAATACATTATAGCAGCCGAAGCCGTTGTCGAGGAGGTATTTTGCGCGGTGGACCACGATTTCACTCGGGTCCGAGACTGCAAGTGTGCAGGTCCCACCACGGGCTTTTGCGAGAAACACAGCTGGGGTGACGGCATACTCAAACCGGTACAGAATCCCGCCGGAAAGGAAACAGTTCAGACATGAGGACACGACTCCGTTGGTGTCTTCGGTGTGAGTGCAGGTGGTGCACGGGACTAGGGACCGGCGTGGACCGGAGCTAACCAAGAGCACATCGAGCACCGTTCCGGTTCCTACCTCTTGACCACGTCTAGTGAAATGAACAACTTTGTTATCACCAAGATATATACCTGTTGACATTAATTCAAAAACATTTAATTTTGAGTCTCCCTATTCCAACACCCTAAAATCTTATTTTCACACCCCTACATGTATACGGCCCGTATAGAGTTATACGGGCTGTATAACTGATTGTTGCACAAAAAAAATGTCAGGGAATGTTTTTTTGTCCATGTATACGGGCCGTATAACATTATATGACCCGTATAGAATGTTATACGACCCAAACCTCATATAATGTTATACGGGTCCTAATATTTTCTATATGTATACGAGCCATATAACATTATACGGCCAAATATTTGTCATGTTAGAATGTTAGATTATTCTATACGGGCCGTATAACCTTATACGACGGGTGTGAAATTAAGATTTTAGGGCGTGGGATTATTAGGACCCTTAATTTTCTCCAAATTTCTACAATCAGAACAATAATAACAAACTTCAAACCAACCAGATTCCAAAATCTACAAACTTATAAATTACTTTAATTTAGTCCTACTAATATAAAAATCAAACACACGAACACGCGTGCATATCACGCAATCAAATAACAAAAAATTACTAAATTAGGGTTCATAGCTAGATGAATAACACATAAATACACAACAGATCGATCGAAAGAAATTAGAACAAATTGATGATATATTACCGTGATGGGCATAAATATAAGCAGTCCGCCATGAATATATATGATCTCCTGGCTTCAGACTCGCTCTATCCAATCTGCATCACAAAAATCAAATTATTCGTCAAATAATCAACAAAAGCAAACATATGAACCACAAAATTGAAGAAAAAAGCCACCTGTTGGAGAGCAGACCCATCAAATTCTTCCTGAAGATGATGAACAATGGAGTCTTTCACGTTTGTATTATTTTCTTCAGGGAAGATAAAGTTTGGAAACCGTTTTCTTTTCGGCAGAATTAATATGAATTTTATTTTATTATTAATGACGGTTCTGCCCCACACGGTGCTTCGTCGCTAAGTAAACGCAAGTAGGAAGCGGCGGTGAACCGGACACGTGGGAAGGTGCCGGTTCAGAATATTTGATGTGTAATGGGCTGTTGTTATGATGCTTAAAGAAATGACCAACTGGGCTTATGAGTTGGGCCACATTCTCACTCATGAGTTTTTTTTTTTTAATGTTGTGATTATGGACTTACGGTTGTTTTGTTGGGCTTGGTTGATGCTGGTTTGGTGTCTAGATATAACATAACTAGGTTAGAACCCCGTGTATTATACGGGTTGAATAAATATTAGTTTTATATACTAAGTAATAAAAAAATTACATCTTTAAAAACACGTGCGTTGCACAGATTTAATAAACGCGTGTATTACACGGCTTGAATACATATAATGTAATCAGTTAACACACATAGTCGTCAATATATGTTTTTGGAAAATGAACTTTGATGTGCTATATAATTTTTATTATATTTTACTTTGTTTATTTATTTATTATTAGGTTAGAAACTTGTGTATTACATAAGTTATAACATTTTACTTTGTTTTTTTATTTATTAATAGGTTAGAAACTAGAGTGTTACACGTAGCCGAATCAATGAAATATTAAATAGTTATTGATAAGTAAAAACAAAAAAAAAAATAGTTGAGAAAAGAAAATTAAATAAATAAGAGATAAGAGGAAAAATGAAAATAATTGTATATTAACAATCACTGAAATTGATATTAATAAATAACCCGTTATACTAAACAATATATATTGATTCTACTATATGACAAAACGATCCATTTATATTTATTATGTGGATATATTATATATCATCTAATAATATACATATTGTAGCTTATTGGTATAATAACTGTATAATCCCTTATCCTGTATAATCTAATCTAATTTAATACGCATATAAGTAAATAAAATTAATAAATAACCCATTATACTAAACAATATATATTGATTCTACTATATGACAAAATGATCCATTTATATTTATTATGTGGATATATTATATATCTAATAATATACATATTGTAGCTTATTGGTATAATAACTGTATAATCCCTTATCCTGTATAATCTAATCTAATTGAATACGCATATAAGTAAATAAATACATGATCATTTAGATGTTTCTTAGCTAAAAGAACACACAAAAATATGCAGGAATCTTATATGTAAATATTAATTACGGTGAAAAGTATACATACAGACTAATTTATAGAACGTTATATATAAATTAACCATTTCGATGTATCGGGATACAAACAGACTAATTTATAGAACGTTATAGATAAATTAACCATTTTGATGTATCGCGAATATCGATAATAAAATGAATTTATTTAAATAATTTGAAGATAATTTTATGTAAAATTAATATATTACCTTTATAGAAAGTTAATAAATTAGACATTGTTTTCAGAATAAAATTTAATGGATATAATAACTTAGACAATCCATATTGATAGTTAAAAAAATTGGGCATTGTTTATTTAATTTTCAAGGTATAATATTTGACTTAAGTATATCCAACATCTTAAAGCTAGTATTATTTTTTCAGTTTAATTTATTATTTAATAGCAGAAGGATAAAATGTTATTACGTTTTAATTTGTTGTTATTCTTATCATTATTAGATTAGATTAAATATTATTATTATTATTTGTATTAGATTAGATTAAATATTATTATTAGTATTATTAATAATTTTAATCAATTAAATGAGAAAATGACAAGTATCTCAAAACAGGTTTCTTTTATTATATAGTATAGATTTGTATTTTTATTGCATGTTAACTTTAAGGAACTTAGGCCGTGGGGTATGGGGCTTGGGTTGGGGTAAAACGCCCAAGACACCACCCCGGGTGGGCTTGGGTTGGGGCGTGACCCCTTGGGGCTTGACTTTCAAGCCGGGCGTGGGGCGGGGGAGCAAGTTTAGTTGGCGGATTGTCATTGGCCCATTAAAAGTAGCCGTTGGGGGCTACTTTAAAAAAAAAAAATTCTCCTTTATAAATGCTTACCACATTTAACATTTTTCTCACACAATATCAAACACATAAAACACAATATTACCATGAGTTCTTCAAGTTATACTGAATCGTCATCATCATCTGACGATGGTGCGGAAATATTTCTACAAACGATCGCGGCGGTGGTGAAAGCTATCGTGGAAGACGAAGACGATGAGGAAGAGACTCAACAACCTAAACGGAGGAGAAGGTACATCGCTCGTGAACGGCACACTGCTAACGATTTGTTGGTAAGCGATTACTTCTCAGCGGAACCTAAGTATGATGAAAAAATGTTTAGGCGTCGTTTCCGTATGAGTAGAAACTTATTTTTAAGAATATCTAGAGATCTTGAGGAGAAATATGATTATTTCCAACAAAAACCCGATGTAACCGAGCAATTAGGATTTAGTACGTGGCAAAAGGTCATGGTCGCACTTAGGCAGTTAGCGTATGGCAATAGTTCGGACATTATGGATGGCTATTTAAAAATGTCTGCACGTGTAGCTAGAGAAACTCTTCACAACTTTTGTTCGTGTAATTCTGGAACTTTATAAGAAAAGATATTTGAGAAAGCCCTCCTTCAGTGACATGCAACAAATATTGGAACATCACGCTGATTATCATGGGCTATCCGGGATGCTAGGTAGTTTAGATTGTATGAAATGGCCCTGGGAACTTTGTCCTACCCAATGGCAAGGCGCTCACACTAGTGGATTTCACGGGGTGCCAGCCATCATGCTTGAAGCGGTTGCGTCCCAAGATCTTTGGATATGGCATGCGTTCTTCGGTATGCCAGGTTCACATAATGATATTACCATCATAAACCACTCGCCTCTTTTCAATGATCGGGTAAATGATATAGGACCCAAAGGAACTTTCTTTGTAAACGGGATTGAGTACATGTACGGGTACTACCTAGTTGATGGGATTTACCCAGAGTGGGGGGTTTTCGTAAAATCGTTCACAAGACACGGCACCTCAGATCCAAAGAGATTAAAGTTTAACAGGGTGCAGATGGCTGCACGTAAAGACGTCGAGCGAGCATTCGGTGTTTTGAAGAAAAGGTGGCGAATATTGGCAATGCCTTGTCGACTGTGGGACAAGGATCAGATTGGAAACGTGATGTACACATGTATCATTCTTCACAACATGATTTTGGAGGATGAAGGTAGAGCGGTCGTTACCTACTATGATGACGATGACCCCCAACCAGGTAACGTAACAGACGAAGATAAAGCGGCAAATGAATTTTTAATAAAGTCAAAGGATATACATCAGAACCTTCGAGCTGATTTGGTGGAACATGTTTCAACGATTCCTGAGTTCGAAACCGACGAAGACGACGAAGAATGACTGTCTTTTATTTTGATAATTATTATGTATGTTTATGTATTTTTTTTAAATATGTATGTTTATTTTTATGTAATTATAAATATAAATATATATTAAAAATAATTGTTGATGTGGCATAGCCACCCGCCCAGCCACGCCCAACCCAAGCCCCAACCATACCCCTTGAAAACTTGGCTTTGGGTTGAGAATATTCAAGATACACGTGTCACCAAATGCCCAACCCAAGCCCCACCATACCCCATGGTCTTATGGAGGGTTCAATTGAAAACTACTAATTAGAGTGAAAACTTGAAAACTAACTAAAAAAAGCCTAAAAGCATACCAATTTTTTTTTTTACAATTTTTTTTATAAATTTTCGCTACTTTTTATATAAAAAAACTTAAAAAAAAATTATAGTGCACACGTGCAATAATACACATGTGTAGTACACATATAATGCATATGTGCAGTACAAGTTTTTTTTTTTTTAAAAAGATTTTTTTAGACATAAAAAGTAGCGAAAATTTGTAAAAAATGGCATGTTTTTTAGACTTTTTTAGTTAGTTTTCAAGTTTTCACTCTAATTAGTGGTTTTCATTTGAACCCTCCCCTATCAACGAAAGCTATATATAAGAGCATTCACATCCATCCCATCATATTTTCACCCTAAATTACACTTGAAAAATACTACATTTTCTCTCTCCTTTTCAATTAAATAATATTTCTTATACTATTATCATTATCTTTTCTCTCTCCTACACTCACAACCACTTTCAAAATATATTAAAAAATTATATGGGTGAACAGTGTCCCCCAAATATACAGATGAACAGTAACATTTTCCCTCCCCTCCACTCACAACCACTTTTTATACTTTTTATATTTTAAAAACACCATACACAGAATTTGATGCCATGGATGTGAATACTTTAATAAGTTAATTTTGAAAAACTTAAAATTATATGAATATCGTATTTACCACATATACATTTATAAGTTGAGGGAATAGTGCCAGGCAGCTTGCCTGGCAGTTCCCTATTGAACCAACCAATTTTTAATTTAATTTTACTTCCAGTTTAAAATTACGCTTTCGTCATTCGTTTAAAATTACGTTTTTGCCCCCAGCTTAAAATAAAACTATAATTTTGCCCCTAGCATAAAATTAAGCTTTTGCTCTCGGGTCAAAAACTCATTTTTAATTTTGTTCCCAGTTTAAAATTTCGGTTTTGCCCTCCGTTTAAAATTACGTTTTTGCCCCCAGTTCAAAATAAAATGTTGTTTTTTCCTCTAGCTCAAAATTACGATTCTGCCCTCAGCTCAAAATTACGTTTTTGCCCACAGTTCAAGTATTTTTAAGTTAAGGGAATAGTGCCACACAGCTTGCCTGGCACTTCCCTATTGGACCAACCCATTTTTTTAATTTTATTCTCAGTTTAAAATTACACTTTCGTCCTTAGTTTAAAATTACGTTTTTGCCCCCAGCTCAAAATAAAATACTAATTTTGCCCCTAGCTCAAAATTACGCTTTTGCCCTCGGTTCAAAAACTCATTTATAATTTTGTTCCCAGTTTAAAATTACAGTTTTGCCCTCCATTTAAAATTACGTTTTGTTAGTGCAGTAATGTCTATCGCCTCCGTCATTTCCGTTTGTAGCAGAAACAGAAGAACTTTAGTGATTATAATGTAATATCTTGTTACTAAAAGGCAAGGTGGCATTATTGTAAATAAGGAAAGATTCCTTATCACCTTTGGCCTATAAATAGAACCATTAGGGTTCTCATTTAGAACTTTTGCCATTTTGGAGCTTTGAAGGTTAGAGGTTAGAGAGAGAAGCCAGAGAGAGAAAGTAGAGAGAGAAAGGCAAAAGGTGATTCATGTTGCTTGTACATTTTCATATGTTTCTATAGTATCACAGATTGAGTACGTCTCGTGTGTTTCGGTCGTTCACGTTCACGGATTCCGCACGTCGAACGTGTCATACGCAATCGTTTCGGAGTCAAACTGGTCCTAACAAGTGGTATCAGAGCAGGAGCTCGATTGCACGGATCAAACGCACGAATTCGCACAGAAATTCATCAGATTCAGAGTCAATTTCACTCAGATTTGTCAAAATTTCTTCACTTCTTCATCTATTCACGTTTTTGACTGAAAATCGCAAAATTAAACAACTTTTTACGATTAAAAATTACTGAATTTTTGATATGTTGTGCGAAAATATCTGATCTACAAGCCTACAAATTTTCAGGTCAAAATTCCAAGCCGTTTTGGAGAAATCTTGAATTTTTGGTTCGAAAAGGGTGATTCAAGGTAATTCAGAAGTTCAAACCATGGCTGAGGAATTCTATAACACGTTTTTCAACGCGTTCACATCCGAATCGTCCGAGATTGCAAATGTTACACCAAAAACCATCACGAAGGCGATCAATGAGAACATCAAGCATGATAACTTTTACGGAACGCACTCAAAGCCACCAACTCTCGAAAGTATTGAAGACTATACTTGGTGGAAAGAGCGGTTCATCAACTGGGCAAAAGCGTATGCGCATGAAAGTTGGTTCTGTCTAGAGTATGGATACGAAAAGCCAAAAGATGACAAAGGTGAAGAACTACCATTCAAAAGATTCTCCAGAGATGACAAAGCAGAATTTGCCGCTGAACAAAGGATGATTGCATTGATACAGTCAGCAATTAGGAATGATATATTTGCATTGCTTAATCATAGTGGGTCATCAAAATTGGTTTGGGAAGCTTTACGTGTTAAAGCTGAGGGTGGCAAACAGATAAAAAAGAACAAAATCGCTTTACTTAAAAAAGAATTTGATCTTTTTGATGGTTTAAAAGGAGAATCGGTGAGGCAAATGATAGAGAGATTCTGTCACCTTAAAATCGAGCTTGAACGTTTTCAAATTGACAAAACAAGAGAGGAACATATAGATAAAGTAATTGAAGCGTTACCACGAGTTGATCAGTGGCAAACGTTTGTTTTTATCTTAAAAAATGATGCTTCATATGATGAAATTTCTCTTGATTCTTTGTTTGAAAAGATTGAAAGTCATGACTTGGAGCTACAAAAGCAAAGCAAAATGACTGGTTCTTCACATCAACAGAATGTTGGATTGTACTACAAAGGCAGTGTACCTTCTGATAAAGGTGTTGGTTCACCAAAGACAGCATTCAGTGGTGAAAAGATGAAGGAACCACAAACAACGTCAACAAGTCATCATTCTGGATATCATTCATCCTCACAAACTAGATCTGAAGATGGAGAGGAGATTTTGTGCAACATTGCTCTTAAACTAAAGAATTCTCCTTCGATGAGCATCAATGCAGCAAAGCAGCAAATGAGCTTTCTTGCATCCGTTCTGGAATCATATGAAGGTCTTGTAGCTGGAAAAATCGGTAATTCGGAACTGACAAAAGAAGACTACGACCAGATTGATCCAGAGGAAATGGAGCTTATTGATATTCGTTGGTGTTTGGCAAGCTGCATTCGAAGAGCTCAAAGATACATGGAAATTACTGGGAAACAATCTCTTGGTGGTCCATCAACGAAGCTCGGATTCGACAAGTCAAAAGTGACCTGCTTCAGATGCAAGCAAAAGGGTCATTTCAAAAGAGAGTGTAAAAATGCAGAAGTTGCTGAAGTAAATGAACGTCCTTTCAACGATGACTATTATCGAAAGATACATCTACCACCGAAGCAGAGAAGAGCCGAAATTAATCGAAGATAAACCCAAGGAGAAATCAAGAGCCTGTTTTGTCATTCATGATGATGAAGGGTTTGACTGGAGCGAAATTTGTCTAGAAGAAGATCGTTTGGAAAATGTTCGAAAAACAGCTCATGGCAGGGCTATTACAGAAAAAAGAAAGTTTGTTTTCGTTGCTGAGATTCAAGATAAAAACAAAGACAAAGACACTGCTGAAATCCATGAAGAAAAAGTTGAGATCAAGGAGAAAACTCGAGAAGAGATCTTGAGTGAGAAGACTTACAGAGAAAGAAATGTGGTCTACAACAGAATGGATGAGATACAGGAAGAGTATGAGAGTGCTGTCAGCAACAGAAGATGGGATAAGAAGAGAGAATGTTACTACAACAGAGAAGGAGAACCGGTTGTTCCAAAGAAAGACATAATTTTTGATGATGTTCTTCTTGTTGTCCCGTTGAGAGCCAAATACTACAGAAGGGTGATGAAAGATGATGCATACGTTAAACAGTATGAAAAAGATATCAGATATGCTATGCTGTCATGTTTGAGAAAAAGGGATGAGGAAAGAATGAAGAAAAATGTTGAAGAGATGGTAGATAATTTGAAGAAGTTTGCTGAAAAGGTTGTTGAAGCAGAAGTTGTGAAAAAAGTTGTTTCTGTAGAACAACAGATTGAAGAAGAGGTAAAAGAAGAAGAAAAGAAGGATGTAAAGTCAAAAGCTGGTGATGTTGGTGAGAGAGTCAGTGTTGAAGAAAAACAAGATGATGCTGATCAGAAGAAAAAAGAAGCTACTGAAGACACCGAAGTGACAATCACTGAGGTAAATTCTGATTCTGAAAACTTGAAACTGATTGTTCAGTGCAAGAAATGCATGGAACCATGCAGAGATTGTACTGAAAAAGATGAGCAATTCAGAATAAGAAATCTTGAATTCACAAAAATCGAAAACATTTTCAAAGAAAAATGCAAAGAGATGTTAGAAAAAGAAAAAGTTTTTAAAGAAAATGATGAAAAACTTTCAGAAAAATGTAAAAAAATAGAAAAAGAAAATGAATTTTTGAAAGAAAATGTTTCTAAAATGACAGAAGACTGTTCTCAAAAAGAAATTGCTTGTCAAGAAATGAAAAAGGAATATGACTCTATGAAATTAGCATATCATATTACAAAAGAGTCATATGAAAAGGTGAAAGACGAAATGAAATATGCTCAATCAAGAATGAATTATTTATGTGAAAGAACCAAAGAACTTAAACGAATGTATGCTATAAAACAAGATGTTGTTAATTCCTATATTGAGGATGTTGCTAAGCTAAAGCAACAGATTGTTGATTTAGAACAGGAAAACAACAAGTTAAAAAGTTATCACGTGTCGTCATATGTGCTTGAACGAATTTTCAATATAAAACCGGGTGATGGTGAGTCTGAGCAGAACAAGAAAGGCATTGGCTCAGAGTATCATCAAGTTCCACCACCGGAAAAGTTTGCATTTTATGATGCGGAAAAGGTCGAAAAAGCTTTCAACATGGTAGATCAATTGCCAGATAACATTGACATAACCTATTCCAAATCTGATGATTCTCATGATCCAGAGGTGGTAGGTAAAGTCGTTGAAAGCGTGTTGAACAAAGAGTCGGTTGATACAAGTAAATCTGAATCACAGGATGAAGATGAAGGAAATCTTCATGATGGATATCTGAAGAACACAAAATCTGAGAAAAATTTGAATGATGATTCAAAGGGATTGGTTTATACCATGATTGGATCAGACAAATTATTCTTAGATGTTGTTTTCCCGATTCAGAATGTGATTTCAGAAAAAGTTGATAAAATTTTCAAAATGGTTGAAATTGAAAAGTCTGAGATTCCAAAGTTTGCTAGAAAAGGTCACAAAACTTTTTATAACAAACCTGGTTACAAGAAGAAAAACATGAAGGCTGAGTTGGGTTATAAGAAGAAACAAAATTGGAATAAAAATGAAACTCCGAATTTTCAGGCAAAAATGAACTTCGTTCACGGAACAAGTTCAGAAGAAGAGAAAGAACTCAAATTTAGACAACAGTCTAATGAAGAGTTTCATGCTCAGAAAAAACAACAACAACAGGTCAAAGATGTGTCCAAGAGAACATGTTTCAAATGTAATCAAATTGGACATCTTGCACGCAAGTGTCCGAATCTGAAACCTGTTGGTGTTGAGACGAAAAAGAAGTCTGTTTATGTTGAGAAACAGAAATCTGAAGTTGTGAATCAGAAGTCAACCAAGTTTGATTCAAAGCAAACTTGGAAGCCGAAAATGTCAAAGGCTGACTCACAACAAACATGGAAATCAGTGACACCCAGACTTAGAACAACACAAAGTTGGAAAAAAACTGTTGATGCAACAAAACCAAACCAGTTTTGGAAACCAAAAGTTGTTGTTCAGAGTCCAAATGTTCAAAAAGAGTCACATTTTTACAAATGAGGGACTCCAAAAGGTCAAACATGGAGTGTTAAGAAACAAATTGCTTCGGTAAAAGATGAAAAGGTTGAAGTCAGAATTGACAAAGTCTTTGTACAAAAAGACAAAGATTTTCCGAAGCTGAATGATGCATATTGTGTTGAAATGCCTAAGGTTCAACAGACCTGGGCTAAATTGTTCAAGTAATTGAATACTTTGAATGTGCAGGTGCTTCTGAAGAAAACTGAATGTCAACCAAAGGAGACTCGAAGCAGCCTGGCACAGGAGGCTGCTAATCCCTGCAATGGTTAAACAGGGAGTTTGTTTGTTTTCTGTATATAAATAAACAATATTTCAAAACCCTAAAAATTGAAAAATTTAAAAACCAAAAATATGTTTTCATTTTATCAAAATTTGAAAAATAAAAAATATGTTGTTTTAAATTTGTCAAAAATACAAAAATTCAAAAATATGTTATTTGAATTTGCCGGAACTCCCAGGTTGGTAATTGAGGAGTAGGAATCGGCATTTTTCTTGAGAAATGTTTTATCAAGGACATGAAGTTGTACTTGATTTAACTTTCGTACTAGTTGATGAAAGAACAAGGTGATGAATAAACCCCGTGTGTGAATCAAACAAAACTTATTTTCCGGAAAAACCATTTTGATTAAAACAAACTTAAGTGTTTTGAAATCATAATGGGAAAATAGTTTGTTATCAGGGGAAGTTCTGATTGAATATGCCGAAACCCTCACGGCGGAACAAACATGATTAATTTCACAAGATTGAAAAACGGTTTTCAAACTGTAAAAGATCAATGTGTTGTAAATCATGGGGGTACATTATATATTTTCTGCAAAACGGAGCATGTGAAGCAGAAAATGGATGGCGAGACAAAGCTATCAGTGTCGGTTTGTCAAATTTTCTTTAAATGGTTTTGAATTTTAGGTGGAGTAAAAAATATTGTCAGACAATCCAAAAACATTAGAAAATTTGAAAAGGCCAAAAACATGATAAAATTCAAAAATTGAGTTTTGTATAAAAAGAGGAAATGATAGTACATCAGTAGACAGTTACAGTATGCTAAAGAAATGTAATGATTAAATAGCGTTAAACAGTCTCACTGATGATATGCCGATAGGTTTTTATACATTTAGTAAACTTTTTCGGGATATAAACCTAAATTCAAACTTACTTATTTCGTGGGGAACACTACTTGGATATATAGGTAACCCCTGAAATCTCGTTTGAAAGGTTTCGTATTCTGATATACTAGGTTTTTATACTCAATGATGTCTGGGGTATTATTCCGGGACTTCTGCTGAATGGAAGTTCTGACCTAGTCCTTGGATAATACTTTCTGCCAATGCTTGAAACATAGCATAAACCCTCAGCATGCAGATGAAACAATAAAATTGATAGTCGCTGCTGTTGTAACTAAAAGATCCTCTAAAGGGGACATACCATAAAGTCGAAGCTGATATCTCTCTACACATACGGAAGTATCGACCTGAGATCCCTCGGCCCTCGCATACCTAATTTATGTACAGATATCATTGTAGTATTCTCACCTGTAAGACTGAATATTGGGATCTGGATACGGGAGTATATTCAAGAGGTGGGACACATGAATGAGTTTAAGTTCTTAAAACATCTAATTCGTATCGTGAATCAGTTGAAATTTGTATGAAATGTTAAGTGGACAAATATATCGACAATCTAAGTGAATTGTTTAATTCTTAATGTGAAAGTAAGCTCAACGGTACTTGTGACTTGTCAAAAACTGATATGATCCTCTGACGCATACTTAAACAAAAATATTGTCTGTAAATATGTTTGTACATATTTCTTTACTGCTTTATATTTCAGAAAAATACAAAAAAATTTTGATTTCTGCTTTATTCTCGACAACCGATGTCTGAATGCTGAGTTTCAAAATCTGAGATTGCTGATCGTGTTTCTGAAAATAAAACAAGTTCATTAATTTGAAACTTGAAGTTAAAAATTAAAAGTTAAAAAGAGTTTGTGACATCTCCAAGGTCATTAATTTGGACTTGGATGATTAACCGTGAAGGATTTGGATGCTCATATTGTTAAAATCTGTTGAAAAGAGCCAGTTTTCGTTTTTGTTCGCTGAAACTGCTAAATCTATGAAGCTTTTTGATAGGGGGAGAGAGTCAAGATAATCCTGGATATATTCATATTATTATATCTTTAAAGCCAGGATCTTGATTTAGAAAGTTTAAAGATCCAGAATACGATTTCTGGACAATTTCAAAACATTGTCACTTATAAATGTATGAGTGTTGCAGATGTTATTCCAGACTACGATCCCGACAGCCGAGTCTGAGGGGGAGTCTGAAGACGAGCTCAATGCAAACGGAAGCGTGTAAGAAGCCAGGTATCGTTTCTGGAAGAGCTTGTAACCGGAAAGCCAGGTGTCGATCCCAAAGCACGGAAGCTTGACGAAAGGGGGAGCCTGAAGAGTCTACCGAAAGGGGGAGCTGAAGCTGAAGACAGATCCACCGGGATTCTGTACGAGCAAGAGGGAGTCTATGTTGCTAAATACGTGTTAAAGCTTCAAGAAGACTCAAGAGAGAAAGAAAGAAAAGTCGCTACGAGCTTGATTACGGATTGACTACGGCAATATCCAAGTGGGAGTCTGTTAGTGCAGTAATGTCTATCGCCTCCGTCATTTCCGTTCGTAGCAGAAACAGAAGAACTTTAGTGATTATAATGTAATATCTTGTTACTAAAAGGCAAGGTGGCATTATTGTAAATAAGAAAAGATTCCTTATCACCTTTGGCCTATAAATAGAACCATTAGGGTTCTCATTTAGAACTTTTGCCATTTTGGAGCTTTGAAGGTTAGAGGTTAGAGAGAGAAGCTAGAGAGAGAAAGTAGAGAGAGAAAGGCAAAAGGTGATTCGTGTTGCTTGTACATTTTCATACGTTTCTATAGAATCACAGATTGAGTACGTCTCGTGTGTTTCGGTCGTTCACGTTCACGGATTCCGCACGTCGAACGTGTCATACGCAATCGTTTTGGAGTCAAACCGGTCCTAACACGTTTTTGCCCCCAATTCTAAATAAAATGTTGTTTTTTCCACTAGCTCAAAATTACGATTCTGCCCTCAGCTCAAAATTACGTTTTTGCCCACAGTTAAAAATAAAATTATGTTTCTCCCAGCTCAAAATTATGACTTTGCTCTTAGTTTAAAATTATAATTTCGCCTCCAGTTCAAGATATAGTTACGATTTTACCCTCTGTACAGACATACATGTTATGAGAGAGAAATATTCGGCTTATTACCCTGTGACACGGGATGGGCAAAAACTGGTTCATTCTAAAGGTCACTTCCGACTTCTATTAAGTAACGAAATATGTTCTATAAAAGTAGAAATACAAGATTTTCTACTTTAGTCAATTATTATCATAAATATGTTAATAGTAAGAGGAAAAATAGTAGTAATTTTGTGAAAAAAACAACTTAGAATTTTAAATAAATAAAATTTAGTCACAAAACAATTGCAAATCTGTACGATCACAAAACAGTCAAAAAAAAAAAAAAATATCTATGTCTGTCACTCGCAATGAATTCACAAATTAATCAAAAATTATACATGGTAAAAAAGTTAAAGAGTAAATTTCACGGTTTGTCGAGTAACTTTATACCAACTTTCACCGTGTATCCTTTGTCTTTAGAAATTACACCGAGTGTCCTTTATTTGAAGTAGGGGTGTGCAAAAAACCGAATTAACCGAACCATAACCGAATTAACCGACAAAACCGAACTAAATAAAAAACCGGTGGGTCGGATAATGGTCTTTTTGAAAACCGAATGTAGCGGGTCGGTTATGGTTATCATTTTTTCCATACCCACCATAACCAAAGCGAACCGACATGTAATAAATCTTTGTAGGATTTAGGACTTTTCACCATATGTTTAAAATTTGATGTTTTTGACTAAAGATTTTTAGTACTTATTGGTTTTTCATATCATTTTGTGGTTTTGGTTGAATGTTTATTTGAATTTATGGAATGCATCATATCACTTTATTTGAATATTCGATAATAATTGGTATTAATATTATAGATTATATGTATTTTTTAATACTATGTAACATACTAATATATACAAATATGCAATAACAATTTATTCCATGTTAAAAAATTAAGCTATTTTTAGCTAAGCTAAACACACGGTTAATCACCCAAAACCGACCAGCTATAACCATCAAAACCGAATAACCATAACCGGTCGGTTATGGTTATGGTTATCCAATAACCGACATCACGGTTATGGTTATGGTTGTTGGTCAAAACCGACCCAAACCGACCCATGCACACCCCTAATTTGAAGTATTTGCACACCACAAGTCCTTCACACTAACCTCCATCCATTATATATATATATATATATATATATATATATATATATATATATATATATATTAAGTCTAACCAACTTTTAAATTAATCTCCACCATTAGATGTTGCTAAAACTAAATCCTGACCATTTAAACTCCATTTTTCAACTGCTATTGTGGCAGTTTAGGGCAGTTTGTTCCTCATGGTCGGTTCACCCCACTACACTTTTCTCCTCCTAAAACCTTGCTACTACAACCGCAACTCCTGTAGGTTATTTTATAGACCGACCCCAAATCTTCCATTCTCATTCTCATATTTACATTCTTCAACTATTCCCCAAAACCCTAAAGCTATTCAAAATACATCCAACTTTACAAGCCACTGGAGTAGTTCGATTTCATCAACAATCATGGAGCCGTTACCAACAACTGATTGGTAAACCCTTACCTATTTTCTCATCTTCTCCGTTCAATCTCCAGTAGGTTTCCGTTCAATTTCACATCGACATTCTCTATCATCTAACTTTCATCACTGATTCGATGCATTCATTTTTTTTGTTAGCGAATCGCCAATCACTGCTTGGAGCAACTGACCGTGTCACTTCACCAGTGTCCGCCGATGAATATGTGCCATCTGTAACGGAATGGATGTGGTGTATGGAGGGACCTCTTCGATGTTGGGGGTATTTTCGAGTTTTACTTCTTTGTTGGGCCGTCCTTTCTTGTCGTGGTCGCCTTACTTGGTGAGTAAAATATCTCTTATTTTAATTGTTTTAGTTACTGATATAACCGTTTTTTAGGTTTTATGGAATTCTTAGTTGAAAAGCCTAATACGGATGTATATGTGTAGAATTGGTTGTTGAGTCATGTATACGACAGGATGATCCTGGATGGTGTGAAACCAGAAAAGGATAGAATGATGGAAACAACTTGAATGCAGAGGATGTTGCAATCCTTAAGTTGGCATGTAAGTAAATTGACCCTTTTTTATTAGATTATATGTGTTTTAAATAATTTTTTTTAATTTGCAATGTTCTTTGAAGATCTCACAACAAAAAACATGGGTTACTCATGTTTTTGTAACCAAAGGAGCGGGCTATGCTGGTTCTCACGCTACACTTGACTCTAATCGTGTAACCAGTGTGGTATGTCTATGTAATTTATTAATACTGTACTGATAATCAGCTTTGATACAAACTAAATTTGTATGATTGTGTTATAGGATAATCGATCTTGTGGAAACATAGGCGCTGTTAAAGTTATTCAAGACATGTTTCCTAAACCTGGGAAACTTCATTTCATTTATGCTGTTCTAGGAGATGAAAAGTTGTATCCTACTAAGCATAAAACATAAATTTTCTTGACATAATTTGTTTTGGGCATGCACTTGGACAGTTGTGTTGTTTCTTATGGAAGTTTTTAATGCTTGAATTATCATCAATAGATTTGTTAATTTAGGCTTCAACTTCTTTTTTGTTTAGGTTTACGGGCGTCCAACAAGACACGGATTGATTCGATTAATATTTTATAAGTCCTTTTTGGCCATTAAGGTAACTAATCAAACACTAATGTCTTAACAATTGCTTGAGCATGGTTTTTGGGAATGGTTTTTCCTACCAGTTGTTCGATTAAATTTCTACTAGATATAGCTAGCTATCATGTGGTTATAATTTCATAATGTTCTTTATAGAACAATTGCTCCACTTGAAGATGACGTAGCTCCTTGTGAAATGTTTTGCTGGTTTGCTACTGTAATCGTCAGAAGAAGATCTCAACTTCTGGCCACACAGGTTCTATATTAGCTTTGCTTCGGGTGAACTTTTTTCTTATATATTTGCACCGTTGTCTTAAACCTTAATGCACAAATGGGGATTTTTTTAGTCAGTTTCTTTTTTAGGTTCAAAAGAGTAATATTAACTTTTTTAGGTTCAAAAGAGTAATATTAAGAATAATAATGTCACAACCCCAAAATCCACCCGCGGATGACACCCGCTTTGAGGGCGTGACTGACCAGGATCCAGCCACCAATTATACTGAATAACTAAATTGATAACAAAAGTAGTACTTACTAACCATGCGATTAGCAAGTGTTAAGTTTAGAGTTCAAGTCTTAAGTTCAGAGTAAAATGTAGCGGAAGCATAATTAACAGTTTTAAACATTGTTCATAAGGTAATCATGATAAATGCCCAACACACGGGCAGACGACCACTACACATCCCAAGCAGCTGCTCCAGTCACTGGCCACCTGCAAAGCATGCAGTAAGGGGTCAACAATAATGCTGAGTGAGTTCACTAGTTGTCCAGTTTTAATTACCAAAAACTCGTTTCACCAGTTAATTTATCCGTTTATACATGCCATGGGGAGCTACCCCAAAAGTTAGCGACTAAACGGTTTTTCCAATACCGAACACTAGGTAACCGAATGCGTTTCCGCAGGATGCCCCGATGTCAATGTTCTATCATCATTGACGGATGCCTGAGTACATTAGTTCACGACCGATCCCATACCATGGCACGGTGTGAGGCTGGTAAGACCTAAATAGCGCTATCAACTAATAACCCGTTCGCCTGGCACCGGCGACTAATCGGTATTATGTAGTAGGGACTTGAGTGATAGAGTTGCGTTTAGTGCCGTTGATTGCATTCCGTATAAACAGTAATTAACTAAAAAGGGTTTCCCAATACAAGGGAAGATAAAGTAAGTTTGTTTCCCAATAACTAGGGAAGGAATGTAGACGGTATCCCCTTTACAAGGGGATAGGGTTGTTTCAGTCTCGTGTCCCAAACCACCGGGACGCATGCTTTTAAGTTGTGAACTCACCTTGGGTTGCTCGGTATGATACGTTACTTGGTTAAGTATGTTGGTCACCACGTCCTAGCATGGTTACCAAGTATGGGTCAAGTCGGGTACAAGTAAACACGTATAGCATGTACGTATACAAACAGTAACATGTAGACAAACAGTAGCAGATCAGAATGAAGTCCAGTCAATAGGAGGCCCAACAGTTGAAGCCCAAAATAACAAGACCAACAGTCAAGGCCCAATAACATAAAACAGCCCAGTCGAAACTAAGGTGATTGCGACTCGCAACCGAGGTTGCGACTCGTAACTGCGGTCACGGTCCGTCACGTTTTGGTTACGACTCGTAACCGGAGATTGCGACTTAGCAGGTGTGGTTGCGACTCGCAACCAGGTTTGATGCGTGCTGATTGCGACTCGCAACTGGGAGGTTTCGACTGGTCATGCGTGGTTTCGAGTAGCAACCAAAGGCTGCGACTCGCAACCGTGGTTACGTGTGCATGAAGCCCTTCTAGAACCTGTCATTTTGTACGAACCAATAGAAATGCATTTTCATGAAAATTATGTACCATTACCACTAAAACATGTTTGTTTGTCTGATCAATAGCCAAAACAGATCAAATATACACATTTCAAAAATATTTCAAAGGCATTCAAATTGTTCTTCATGTTCATCATCATCATTATACATAACATTCAAGCAATAAGCTGAAAATCATTCCAACAAAGGCATACTACTAAAACCCAAAGCCGTGCACTTAAACCTCATAATCAAGCCCTTAATATGATCATTCAAGCAATTAGTTCATATCCGAAACATACATATTATTTGGCCAAAATCATTCAAACAAGCATCTAGCATAATATCAAAACCATTTAACACCAAACCGGATATCATAACAACAAACATCATAAACATTCACAACAAACATCATCAAGTAACCATCTTCCTTAGCATATTTATGAACATACAAGCCTAATATTCATACTAAGACCTCTAATCACATCAACAAGCATAAGACCATAGCAATCACCAACAATCATGGACATAAAAACACTAACCGGTTACTCGGTGTTGAGAGAAAAAGGGGTGTTCGGGTGGTCTCTTGGTTCGGCCAATCTTCCTTGTTGATAGCTCACTTGATCCGAGAGATATGAAGGAATGGGAGATGATTTTGGTTGCTAGAAACTTAGGGTTTTAGGGTTTAGTGAAGAAGATGAGAGGAGAGTGTGAGAAGAGAGTGTGTAAAATGGATAAGGGAGGTGGGGTTGGGTTTATATAATGTTCCGAATGGGCTTAGGGGGTTTCCGGGTTGGGTTTCTCGGCTACAAGGCCTTAACCGGCCCACGCACTTCACTGCTCACTCGAGACCGTGGTCTCGAGTCGGGTCTCGGGTTTGGTTCACATATATATAGCACTTATATATATATATATACACATAAGTAAATCGGCACATAACACATAATGACAAAAATAATAACAAATAGTTTTTCATACATTTCTACTGTTAGTCGATTACGTACACGTTTGTTACATCGAAAGGTTATCCGGAAAGATCCCAGGTGTCACATTATCCCCAAGTTTTAGGAACTTTCGTCCCGAAAGTTAAAGCAGCCACTGTCAAGCTAGTGTAAGTGAAAGCGTTTCAACGGGGTGTCACATCATCCCCCCGTTAGTTTGGAATTTCGTCCCGAAATTCGTTCGTAGCTTCAGTGCTGGGATTTTCGTTAGGGAACAGCTGGGGATATTTGTGCTTCATCTGGTCTTCCCGCTCCCAGGTATACTCTGGGCCACGTCGCGAGTTCCAACGAACTCGTACAAGAGGTATCTGGCTACGTTTGAGGGTTTTGATCTCTCGATCAGTGATCTCAATCGGTTCCTCAGTAAAGTGTAGCTGTTCGTCAATCGTCAGTTCCTTAAAAGGAATCACAAGTGTTTCATCCGACAAACACTTCTTCAGGTTGGATACGTGAAAAACGTTGTGTACCGCACTCAGTTCTTCAGGCAGCTTCAATCTATAAGCAACCTTACCGATCTTCTCGGTAATTTCGAATGGTCCGATATATCGCGGATTAAGCTTGCCCCGTTTGCCAAAGCGAACCACACCCTTCCATGGTGAGACTTTAAGTAGAACCCGGTCACCGACCTGGAATTCCAAGGGTTTCCTACGCTTGTCAGCGTAGCTCTTCTGACGGTCACGAGCTGCCGCCATGCGTTGTCTGATCTGGGCAATCTTTTCCGTTGTATCTACCACCATCTCTGGGCCCGTGATTTGACTATCACCGATTTCTGCCCAGCAGAGAGGTGACCGGCATTTACGACCGTACAATGCCTCAAAAGGTGCTGCCTGAATACTGGTGTGGTAGCTGTTGTTGTAAGAGAACTCTACTAACGGTAGATGCTTCTCCCAGTTCTTGCCAAAATCGATCACACACGCTCTAAGCATGTCTTCTAGAGTTTGGATGGTACGTTCGGACTGTCCATCCGTTTGCGGGTGATAAGCAGTGCTCATATCCAAACGTGAGCCAAAGCATTTGTGCATAGCTTGCCACAATTCCGAAGTAAATCGAGCATCTCGGTCGGAAATAATTGAGGTTGGCACTCCGTGCCTCGAAACTACTTCCTTTAAGTAAATCTCCGCCAAGGTAGAAAACTTGTCTGTTTCCTTAATAGCCAGAAAGTGCGCGGACTTGGTCAGTCGATCCACTATTACCCAAATAGCATCATTTCCGCGTTGAGATCTAGGTAGCCCTGTAACAAAATCCATGGAAATTTGCTCCCATTTCCATTTCGGGATTTCTGGTTGTTGGAGTAGACCTGCTGGCTTCTGGTATTCTGTCTTGACTCTCGCGCAAGTCAAGCATTTGCTGACGTATGTTGCTATGTGGGCCTTCATACCAGGCCACCAATACGTAGTCTTCAAGTCGTGGTACATCTTGTCCGAACCAGGATGTACTGAGTAGCGGGACTTGTGGGCTTCATCCATCACGAGTTCACGTAAACCTCCAAATAGTGGAACCCAAATACGCCCTGCTACATAGTAAGCACCATCTTCTTTCTGTTCTAGTTGCTGTCTCGATCCTCGCAGAGACTCAGCCCTGATGTTTTCCGGCTTCAATGCTTCAACTTGAGCATTCCGAATCTGAGTAGGGAGGTTAGACTGGATGGTAAGTTGTAGTGCTCGCACGCGCTTTGGTATAGTGTCCTTTCGGCTGAGGGCGTCTGCCACGACATTGGCTTTGCCCGGATGGTATTTGATGGCGCATTCGTAGTCGTTCAAGAGTTCGACCCATCGACGTTGTCTCATGTTCAATTCCTTTTGCCTAAAGATATGCTCGAGACTCCTGTGATCGGTGTAAATGGTGCACTTGGTACCGTACAGGTAATGTCTCCATATCTTGAGAGCAAAGATCACTGCTCCCAGTTCCAAGTCATGCGTCGTGTAGTTCTTTTCATGCGTCTTGAGTTGTCGAGAGGCGTAGGCAATAACTTTCTCGCGTTGCATTAGCACGCAACCGAGTCCATGAATAGACACATCGCAGTAAACCACAAAGTCGTCAGTGCCTTCAGGCAACGAGAGAATAGGAGCGCTACAGAGGTTATCCTTAAGCCTCTGAAAAGCAGATTCCTGTGCTGCATTCCACTTGTAGGCGACGCCTTTCTGAGTGAGTGTTGTGAGAGGTTGTGCAATTTTTGAGAATCCCTGAATGAATCTGCGGTAGTAGCCTGCTAAACCCAAGAATTGGCGAACTTCAGTGGGGGTCTTAGGTGTAGGCCAGTTCTTTATCGATTCGATCTTAGCGGGGTCGACGTGAATTCCGTTCTTATTAACTACATGGCCGAGGAAATGGACTTCTCGAAGCCAGAAGTCACATTTAGAGAATTTGGCGTACAACTGCTCGTTGCGAAGGAGTTCGAGGATAAGGCGTAGGTGTTGTTCATGCTCTTCTTGACTTTTCGAATAAATCAGGATGTCGTCGATAAACACAATCACGAATTTATCGAGGTAAGGCTTACATACGCGGTTCATAAGATCCATGAACACTGCCGGCGCATTGGTCATTCCAAAAGGCATGACGAGGAACTCGTAATGACCATAACGAGTCCTGAATGCAGTCTTGGAAATATCTTCATTACGAACTCTCAGTTGATGATACCCTGACCGCAGGTCAATCTTAGAATAGTAGCTCGATCCTTGCAGCTGATCGAATAGGTCGTCGATACGCGGGAGAGGGTAACGATTCTTGATGGTAACCTTGTTCAACTCACGGTAGTCGATGCACATTCGAAATGTGCCATCCTTCTTCTTGACAAAGAGTACTGGTGCTCCCCATGGTGATGAACTGGGACGGATAAATCCTTTATCCAATAGCTCTTGTAGTTGCGTAGAGAGTTCCTTCAGTTCTGCAGGGGCTAAACGGTACGGTGCACGAGCTATAGGTGCTGCTCCGGGAGCTAGCTCGATTTGGAATTCGACCTGACGGTGAGGAGGGAGTCCAGGTAGTTCCTCAGGAAATACCTCGGGATAGTCGCGTACTACAGGAAAATCTTCAATCCTCTTTTCCTTTTCGTGGGTGTTGGTGACGAGTGTTAGAATAGCGGTGTGCCCTTTCTGCAAACACTTCTGGGCTTTCAAAAGCGAGATGATGCCTGTGACTTCTCCACCTTTGTTGCCTTTAACGATGAGGGGTTGACCAGAACGGCGAGGTATACGAACTGCTTTCTCTTGACAGAGAATCTCAGCGCGGTGTTTGGATAACCAATCCATCCCAATGACGACGTCGAAGCTTCCAAGTTTGACAGGGAAAAGATCGATACTAAACGTGTGGCCAGACAATTCTAAGGTGCAGTCGTGGATCACATGCGTGGCCTCGATGTTCTTACCATTAGCTATCTCGACGGTATGCTTAGAACTTAATAATGCGGGCGAGTGCTTAAGTTTCTTACTAATGCGAAGGGATACATAACTGGCATCGGCACCGGAATCAAATAACACAGAAACATAACGATCATCAAGTAGGAACTTACCCGCCACGACGTTGGGATCGTTCCTTGCCTCTCCAGCACCAATCACGAAAGCTCTGCCCCTTGCATTTCCAGCATTGTTGTTTTGCTCATTGTTCCCAGCTCCCTGATTGTTGTTGCGATTCTGATTCAGTTCAGGGCAATCCTTTCGCATGTGCCCTGTTGCCCCGCATTTAAAACATGCTCTGTTGTTTCCCTGCTGCTGCTGCTGGGGTTGTTGCTGATTCTGCCTTGCCGAGAACTGACTTCTACAATCCCTTGCTTCGTGCCCCATCTTGTGGCATCGCTGACACTGACCCTTGTTGCATGCCCCATTGTGGTGCCTGTTACACTTGTTGCACTTAGGGTAGTTTCCCCGGTAGCCACCCTGTTGCTGAGTGCCTTTGTTGTTGTCAGTTTTCCTTTGCTGAGCTGGGGCTTGAGTAGGGTTAGCATCCTTACCCTGATTTCCATCCCACTTTCGTTTGCCATCACTAGAACTTCCTTCCGCAGCACTGATCCTTTTGGGCAACCTGCCCTCTTCCACAGCCTGATCCGTGAGTTTGTGAGCAAGTCGTACGATCGGCTGAATGGTAGTGTGGTTAGCTGAAGTTACATGGCTTCGGATTTCTGGAGCCAGACCCTTGATGTACAGTTCGATCCTTCGGTACATAGGTCGAGACATGTTTGGACAAAGAGCAGCATAGTCGTTGGACAGCTTGGTGTAGGTCTCAATCTCTGACCCAACCATTTTGAGTTCATAGTACTCATTCTCAAGCTTGTGGATGTCATCCCTGTGACAGTACTCTTCCTTGATCATATCCTTGAAATCTTCCCACGCAGTAGCGTTAGCAGTCTCCAAACCAAGCATTTGAATTTGCGCTTTCCACCATGAAAGTGCGCTCCCCTCTAGAGTACCAGTAGCAAACTTCACCCAATTAGCAGGGGGACATTCGCAGACAGCGAAAACAGCTTCGACCTTCTCGATCCAGTGTAGAAGTCCTATGGCACCCTCAGTGCCACTGAATGGAAGAGGCTTGCAATCCATGAAGGTCTTGAAGGTACAAACACGTGGTTGCACAGGTGCAGGCTGACCTGTTGTGAGGAGTGAAGCGAAATAGGTTTAGAGGCGAAAAGACGATGTGGCGGTAGGATCTAAACATCCTAAAGCATCGAGTTTACCTATAGGGTGAGCTGCGAAAGCTGCAGCCACAGTGTTGAGCAGGCTAGTGAACTGAGCCTGAGTCATGTTGATGTTTCCTCGTCCGCGTCCACTCATTGTCTTCATAACCAGAAAACATAGTATGAGCGTGATGTCGCAACATAGCGAGAATAAGATAGAAGAGAGAAGATGTATCTATCTAATCAGGCAAACTAGTACGTATAGCAAAACGGAAAGCATAAGACAACCAAGCAAGTAAATATGGGTCCGAGCTACGAGGTCAGATAAGTCGAGCCTTGTACTTGGAGTGTAGTGTCGTCACGAGTCACGGGTTATAGTCTGGTTTTTCTCAAAAAGATTTTCCCTTTTTAAAACCAAGTTCACTATAACCAATGGCTCTGATACCAATCTGTCACACCCCCAAAATCCACCCGCGGATGACACCCGCTTTGAGGGCGTGACTGACCAGGATCCAGCCACCAATTATACTGAATAACTAAATTGATAACAAAAGTAGTACTTACTAACCATGCGATTAGCAAGTGTTAAGTTTAGAGTTCAAGTCTTAAGTTCAGAGTAAAATGTAGCGGAAGCATAATTAACAGTTTTAAACATTGTTCATAAGGTAATCATGATAAATGCCCAACACACGGGCAGACGACCACTACACATCCCAAGCAGCTGCTCCAGTCACTGGCCACCTGCAAAGCATGCAGTAAGGGGTCAACAATAATGCTGAGTGAGTTCACTAGTTGTCCAGTTTTAATTACCAAAAACTCGTTTCACCAGTTAATTTATCCGTTTATACATGCCATGGGGAGCTACCCCAAAAGTTAGCGACTAAACGGTTTTTCCAATACCGAACACTAGGTAACCGAATGCGTTTCCGCAGGATGCCCCGATGTCAATGTTCTATCATCATTGACGGATGCCTGAGTACATTAGTTCACGACCGATCCCATACCATGGCACGGTGTGAGGCTGGTAAGACCTAAATAGCGCTATCAACTAATAACCCGTTCGCCTGGCACCGGCGACTAATCGGTATTATGTAGTAGGGACTTGAGTGATAGAGTTGCGTTTAGTGCCGTTGATTGCATTCCGTATAAACAGTAATTAACTAAAAAGGGTTTCCCAATACAAGGGAAGATAAAGTAAGTTTGTTTCCCAATAACTAGGGAAGGAATGTAGACGGTATCCCCTTTACAAGGGGATAGGGTTGTTTCAGTCTCGTGTCCCAAACCACCGGGACGCATGCTTTTAAGTTGTGAACTCACCTTGGGTTGCTCGGTATGATACGTTACTTGGTTAAGTATGTTGGTCACCACGTCCTAGCATGGTTACCAAGTATGGGTCAAGTCGGGTACAAGTAAACACGTATAGCATGTACGTATACAAACAGTAACATGTAGACAAACAGTAGCAGATCAGAATGAAGTCCAGTCAATAGGAGGCCCAACAGTTGAAGCCCAAAATAACAAGACCAACAGTCAAGGCCCAATAACATAAAACAGCCCAGTCGAAACTAAGGTGATTGCGACTCGCAACCGAGGTTGCGACTCGTAACTGCGGTCACGGTCCGTCACGTTTTGGTTACGACTCGTAACCGGAGATTGCGACTTAGCAGGTGTGGTTGCGACTCGCAACCAGGTTTGATGCGTGCTGATTGCGACTCGCAACTGGGAGGTTTCGACTGGTCATGCGTGGTTTCGAGTAGCAACCAAAGGCTGCGACTCGCAACCGTGGTTACGTGTGCATGAAGCCCTTCTAGAACCTGTCATTTTGTACGAACCAATAGAAATGCATTTTCATGAAAATTATGTACCATTACCACTAAAACATGTTTGTTTGTCTGATCAATAGCCAAAACAGATCAAATATACACATTTCAAAAATATTTCAAAGGCATTCAAATTGTTCTTCATGTTCATCATCATCATTATACATAACATTCAAGCAATAAGCTGAAAATCATTCCAACAAAGGCATACTACTAAAACCCAAAGCCGTGCACTTAAACCTCATAATCAAGCCCTTAATATGATCATTCAAGCAATTAGTTCATATCCGAAACATACATATTATTTGGCCAAAATCATTCAAACAAGCATCTAGCATAATATCAAAACCATTTAACACCAAACCGGATATCATAACAACAAACATCATAAACATTCACAACAAACATCATCAAGTAACCATCTTCCTTAGCATATTTATGAACATACAAGCCTAATATTCATACTAAGACCTCTAATCACATCAACAAGCATAAGACCATAGCAATCACCAACAATCATGGACATAAAAACACTAACCGGTTACTCGGTGTTGAGAGAAAAAGGGGTGTTCGGGTGGTCTCTTGGTTCGGCCAATCTTCCTTGTTGATAGCTCACTTGATCCGAGAGATATGAAGGAATGGGAGATGATTTTGGTTGCTAGAAACTTAGGGTTTTAGGGTTTAGTGAAGAAGATGAGAGGAGAGTGTGAGAAGAGAGTGTGTAAAATGGATAAGGGAGGTGGGGTTGGGTTTATATAATGTTCCGAATGGGCTTAGGGGGTTTCCGGGTTGGGTTTCTCGGCTACAAGGCCTTAACCGGCCCACGCACTTCACTGCTCACTCGAGACCGTGGTCTCGAGTCGGGTCTCGGGTTTGGTTCACATATATATAGCACTTATATATATATATATACACATAAGTAAATCGGCACATAACACATAATGACAAAAATAATAACAAATAGTTTTTCATACATTTCTACTGTTAGTCGATTACGTACACGTTTGTTACATCGAAAGGTTATCCGGAAAGATCCCAGGTGTCACAAATAATGATCCAGTTATTGATTTAGCAATGTAAGAGGTTGTAAACTTTTCTTAGTTTTAGACTGTTCAACCCTTTTCTTTTGTTGCTAATATTTTATGGTTCAGTAAATTTTCACTGGTTACGAATAAATTTTGACCGGCTAATGAAATATGTTTTCAACATCTTTGAGTTTCGGCTTAGAGTCTCACTTTGGATGGATGGAAACTTGACATTGGTATCTTGCATTAGGAATTTCAATAGGAAAACTTTTAGTTTCTCTTTTGCTCATCATTCATATCTCTCTGTTTTTGACATAAGGTAAGGGATCTACATCTACATGTTATATATATTTTTTTCTCAATATTTATGATTAACGATAAATTGTTTATAAAATATTATTTTATGAATGATAGTGAAGTAAGGGTTGAAGGGCTAGAAACAATAGACTACACTTTGATAACCTTTGTGAAAGAGAATGGTTCAGGGAACAAGGAGATGGCATTACTTTTGAATCCAGGTTAAACCTTTATACTTCTTTAGTTTTTCTTGTAGTATAATCATTAGGTAAAAACTGGTATATTTCTTTAGGCCAGGGGGTGTGGCTTCGCACCCCCCGCCACCTCATCAACTTTAGCGCCCTATGGTGCCCTACACCACCCCGCCTTCGTTAATGGGGCGCCATCCTTGGCTTCCGCCAAAGGAATAGCGGGCGTGAAGGGAAGAAATCAAGGGGCCCCAACTTCATCAACCAATCAGATTCTTTTTTATTTATCTTTTTTTAATATAATTAAAAGGGGCGTTATTCCACACCGTGTAAGTTAGCGATAAAGCATCCTGCTTATGTGTCGCCTATGTGACTACATGGCGCTTACATGGCGTAATAAAGCCCCTAGGGCTTTAAACCACACCCTCTAGCTTTAGCAACATTTTTTTTTAAATTTTGTAAATAATCTATATGTTAAAATTTATTATAAACTAGGAACACGACCCGCGCGCGTTGCAGCGCGGGTACATCGCAAACATCGAATGGATTAGTCCAAACGTTATGTGATGCGTTAATTATATGAAAACATGTGTTTCGACGTAGCTTATTGAACTCAATGCAACCTATATAATCATTGCGATTGGATAGACGAAAAATAAACGTGTTGCGATTGCCTTTCAAACGGGAAAAAATAGACGAAAAACGTTGAATCCTACACGCACGTTGTGGCGTGTTGACTCCAAAAATTTATATCGAAACTTAGAACGAAAAACTTGTGAAAGATGAAAAGTATGGGGGACCAAAGTTGGAAATAAAAAAGTGTTGGGGGTTAAATTGCAAAAGATGAAAGCTTTTTGTTAAAAGTAAAAAAGTTAAAGGGGTAAAAATGCAAAAGATTAAAATCTTTGGGTTAAAAATGAAAAATACAATTTTTTTTTTGAAAAACTCCCAATACCAATGTTACAACCACATAAAGCATATATTTGTTGCTAATTTATAGTTTTGAAATATTAGTTTTAAATGATTGATTGTTTCAAATTGATCGCGTTTATCTTAGTTCTAATTGTATTGTTGTACTTAATCATGAAAGGGATATGTGTCTAGAAAGGAAGGATACCTGACACTCGTAAGCGTTTATCTGATTGCTACACTAATATATTCATATATACTTTAGATGCTTATTGAATTTGTGTAATTTGATTATTACGTATGAGACTCCATTAATGTTGGCTGCAATGCACGGGAAAATCTATTGTGTGAAGAAGCTAATTGGAGTTGATGCTAATGAATATCTAACTCCCTTTTTCAAACATTGCTAATGAGAATACTATTATCAGCAAGGTTTGTTTTTCACCCTTATCCCTTAATATCATTCTGAACGTCGTTATTTTGTGTTCAGCTCTTGTGGATTGAAGAAGAACTCGGGTCAGAAGCAGTTTATGCTGGAGCCAACTTTAGGAAGCCTGTAGAGCCCTACTATATTTGCGTTTAATGCGGCTGAAATAAAAATCAAGGGAAGGGGCAAAATAGACCTTTTCCTCATAATAATTGAATCTTTAAAGTTGAAATTGGATTTTGATTTGTGGTAATTAATCATTAGTATGAAATATATAGAAAATAAATTATAAAATGTTGTTATCTTTGTTTTTGATGTTAATCATGAACAAAGTACATGTCTACTTTTAAAGTAACCCGTCCAACGGACGGGTATTAAACTAGTTTTCTTGGTTAAGACCAATCATGTGCCCCTCAGTACACCTCACGTGAGGGGCAAAACTGTCATTTTATCATTTTTATGTAACTATATGTATTGTCCTTAAAAAACATCTTAGGTTTATATATATATAGTGGGGTTCCTGCGCAAAGTTGTTTTTCCTACAAAGTGTAAGAAGCGATCCTGGCCATTGGATGGGTGTGTTTAATGGTTGAGATCAAGTTGGTGGCATTTTTGTAATATTTGTGTGTCATTAATTAATTGTTAGGGTAAATTACACTTTTCGTCCTTTATGTTTGTATCGAATTGCAGTGGATAACCTTTAACTTCAATAATTACAGTCGCAATCCTTTATTTGGAAAACTCATTACACCCTACGTCCTTTAGCTCTAACCTAAAAAATTTCAGTTAAGTTTGTCATGTGCAAGGCACATGAGGGCAATTGAGTCATTTTACCTATTTATTTAGAAAAAAAAACAATAAATAGAGTTTGTCTACTGATTTGGGCATCATCTTTCTTCTTCGCACTTTTCTTACACCCAAAAACCCTAACAACAATCACAACAGTCGCCATTTGTCAGATTTGAGTTTGAGCAGTGCAAATTGGGTCTGCAAATTCTTCACTTTGGGTCTTCAACGAGTCAAAATCAAGACTTTATTGGGTCAGGTGTCAGTCATCGTAGTTCTGATCGTCGTGGCTTGTGCCGTCGGCGTATCTGCGAGTGGGATCGGATCCATCTTTGCCGATGAAAATCCAATCAGACAAGTGGTGTCTGATGGTCTACGGGAACTTGAGACCGCTGTTCTTCAAGTTATTGGCCAAATCCTCATGCTCTTACCTTTGCTCGATTCACTCACAGGTTAATTACTTTTTATCATGAATCTGCAGTGTTATGTACTTAAAAATGGATCGATTGATGTTTGTCTTTTAACAGGTACAGGAGGAAGTACCAAAGTAGTGAGGAAATGAAGCAAAGGTACTCGATCTTCGCTGAAAGTTTGGAGTCAACGGTGAGTCTTTTATGCTAGTATCAATTTCGTGTTTCTATTGATTGTATTTGTAGCAGAGCTTCTTTTTATATTGATTAGTTAGCCTAGTTATGGGGTTTGACTTTTTTAGCCTATCAGTTATTAGCCATGTGATGTGGGGTTTGACTGTGAATCCATGACATGTATTAAGCCTATGTTACTGATTTAGTTAGTTGTTGGTTGGAACAGATTATGCTGATATGACATGGGAAGAATTCAACAAAAATAAACTGGGAGCTGCTCACGGTAGATTGACTTGTCGGTGGTTAGGTCACGAGCTAGATGGAGGTTGTCGTGTGGCGGATTTGATGGTGGTGGTGGTGGTGATAAGGGTAGGGGTTGGTTAGAGAGAGAGAGAGAGAGAGAGACGTGGTGGTTGGAGAGAGAGATGGAGTCAGAGAGAGGGGTGGTGGTGGTGGTGGTGGTGATGATGATGAAGAAGAAAGGGAAAGAATGAAGTGGGTTTTTAAAATTAGGTTTTATTTTTTTCTTTAATTAAGTTGGTAGAAAGACTAAACTGCCCTTGACTGCTCAGACCTAACTGAAATTTTTAACCAGGTTAGAGCTAAAGGACGTATAGTGTAATGAGTTTTCCAAATAAAGGATTGTGATTGTAATTATTGAAGTTAAAGGCTATCCACTGTAATTTGATACAAACATAAAGGATGAAAACTATAATTTACCCTAATTGTTATAATAGGTTAGGGGTAGTCTGGTCATTTACCATGTTTTCAATCAATCAAATAATTGCCAAAAATAATACACCTCCTATAATCTCGCACATTTCCTTCTCTCTATCTAAAACCCACAATCAATAACCATTTTGCATACCAAAATTAGCTAGAATCATTGATCAAGATTACAAATTCAACATGAAATACAAGCATAAGAGTTGATCATAGTACCGTGTTTTATTGCACTTGATGTTGGATACTAGATGTGTTCATACTAGTGTGTTTTAGTGATAAAACACAATGTGACGAACAAGTGACTAACTTGGTAAAAGTGTAGTTTTTTACATTGATATTGTTTTAAGAATTGATGTGTTAAAGCTATATTGTGATTAGATCCTACATATACATCTATTTAGTGTTTTGTTAAAGAAGTTTTTTTTACAGTTTGATCATAGTACTGTGTTTTACTGCACTTGATGTTGGATACTAGATGTGTTCATAGTAGTGTGTTTTAGTGATAAAACACAATGTGACGAACAAAGTGACTAACTCGGTAAAGGTGTTGTTTTTTAAATTGATATTGTTTTAATGATTGATGTGTTAAAGCTATTGTGATTAGATCATGTATATACATGTATTCGGTATGTTTTGTAAAGACATCGTGTTTTTTTTAAATCTGATCATAGTACTGTGTTTTACTGCACTTGATGTTGGATATTAGGTGTGTTCATAGTAATGTGTTTTAGTGATAAAACACAATGACGAACCAGTTACTGACTGATAAAACACAACGTGGCGAACCAGTTACTGACTGCTACATAGATGTGTTCATAGCAGTGTGTTTTAGTGATAAAACACACTGTAATGCCATGGTTTTTTTTTTTTCAGCGAACCACTTTAGAAGAAGAAGAAGAAGAAGAAGAAGAAGAAGAAGAAGAAGAAGAACGATAAACATTGAAATGCTCCTAATATAACCATGATTTGATTTTAATGTGATATTTGGTTTGCTTAAATTTCTTATGAGTTAGTTATAATAAATATATACCATAAATAAAATAAAGAGTAACTTCTATTTGCTCCCTGTGGTTTGGTGGTTTTAACGCTTTTGCCCCAAACCTTTAAAAACGGACATTTTACTCCCTGATCTTTCTAACTTATCACCATTTTGCTCCCCGCCTTTAACCCCGTCTAAAATGTATGTTATAAGTAAGGGTATGTTGGTAATTTTATAGATAAATATTTTAATAATTATTATATATATCAATTAACCTGAGCACACCATGAACATCTGCCTTCTCCCCCATCTTCTCTCTGCTCTCTAAAAAAATAAAAATAAACACAATTTTTTTAAATATTTTTTAAGTTAAAATTGCAACTTTTAGTAGGCAAAAAAATTTTTTTTTGCTACTAAAAGTAGCGATTTTATAATAAAAAATATTAAAAAAAATTTGTGTGTTTTTTAGCTATTTTAGGTATTTTTGGTTGTGTTCACATTGGTTCTCGCGGTTCTCGCAATAAAGGGTGGTTCCTAACGGATCTTTGTCCTATATATATATATATATAGGGAGGTTCATTTGAGAAGAATCTTCTTAAAAGAAGAAAAAATGAATTAATATAGACCTTATATTTTTTTGATCAACGGTTGTGAATCAATGTAGGATCGTTTGCACGACCAAACGAGTCGTTCAGAAGAGTTTTTGTCCAATACGAGAGGCGGAAACAAACGTATCGGAGTTATTTCAGCTGGTTTGCACACAGATTCACTTAAACTGTCTCTTGTATTGATATCAGATCGTTTTACAATGCTGGAGACACTTCGGCCGAGCTTCGCTACCGGAATCGAAACGTTACAAATGAAATCACCAAGGCAGGTATTTATAGGCATGCCATTTCGTACGAAACAGCTTCACACGATATGGCATTTCCATTTCGTGCGAAATGGCATTTCCATTTCATGTGAAATGGCCTTTTCCATTTCGTGCGAAATGGCTCAAATCTATATATTTCTTGTTTTTCTCGTAAATCATGCCCTGATCTATCTAATCTATTACAAGACTCGATACAAGACGAAGTCGACAAACATATGCACCAATAGACTCCCCCTTGGATGTTGACGAAGTCTTCAGTGTCGAGTCTTCAGTATGTCAACTCTTCAGTCTTTATCAGTCTTCTCGCTCTCTTCAAAGTATTCTCCATTGTAAGCATCTTCAATCTCTATCTTCTCTCTCTTTCTTCCAGAATCTTAACCCGACTCTATCTTCTCTTGATCAGATCTCTTGATTCCTTAAGTTCTTCAGTATCAGCAGCTTGTGTGAACTGCAGGATTCAAATCTGGCTCTCAACCATTCAAACTCCTCCTTGAATGTTGTTCCAGAATCAGGATCAGAAACTAGCTCTAGTATCTTCAGACTCCCCCTTTCGATAAGCTGGGATCGCAGTCTAGAATTCACAATCTTTGGATCAGAACCTGGCTCACATCTGCACAAATCTCTACCAATTGTAAGATAAACAATTTAGACTTTAGTAAGTTCCCTGAATTTGTAACATTCATAATTTTGATTCAAATTAATGAACCATTTAATCATTTCAAACTTATTTCATATCTCAAACAAACTCCCCCTCACCTGCTGTTCATCATGTTTAGCACTCGGAATTTTGAAAATCAGCTTTTCAACATCAGTTGTCGAAAATAAGATGAAATAAAATCTTTTTGAATTTTCAAAAATTTATGCTAAAACACTCCGAAAATCTTTTTGGATTTTTTAATGAAATGCACTAAAGAAATATTTACAAACAATATTTTTGTGAGTCTGTGTAAGAGGATCATATCAGTTTTTGAGACATATCACCAACACCGTTGATCTTGATTAATCATTAAATCTTAAACAAATTCACTTCTGATTGTCAGTATTGTCGTCCACTTAAACTTCTACACAAGTTTCAATTGCTTCAAGATACGAATTAATGTTTTAAAAGACTAACTTACTCATGTATTTCACCTCAGAATATATTCCTGTATCAAGATTCCCTAGATTCAGTCTTACAGGTGAGTATACCAATCTGATATCTGTATTCGGGTTAGTGCCAGACCTTGAGAGCTCAGGTTAGAACTTCCGTTCAGACAAAGAGATGAAGGCTCGACTTTAGGTGTGTTCCCTTTAGGGAATCTTTTCTTCAACTGTTATTGATTCATATCTTTCGATATTTTTCAATTTTTTAGCAGAGGGAGAGCTTTAAAAGCGCATTAAAGTATTATATGAGGTCTAGGCCATTGCTCCCACAATATCAGAAGACCAGGTATAATACCCCAGATATCAAACAGTATAAAGACCTAGTATCTCAGAATCAGGCAATCTCTCAAACAAGATTTCGGGGGCTACCCATATATCCGAGAGATGTTCCCCACGAGATAAGCAAGTTTTGATATTTAGGTTTATATCTCGAAAACAATTTACTAACTGTGCGAAGCCTACTGGCACATCATTAGTAAGACTTGTTTAAAATCATTTTAACTTTCCATTTCTTTAGCATGTTGTGATAGTCCACTGATGTACTATCATTTCCTCTTTTTCACAACAAAACTCATTTTTGATTTTTTTAATGTTTTTGGCTTTTTGGATTGTATCATGTTTTTTGAATTTTTCAAATTTTCGAAATTTCTAAATTTTTACTCCCCCTAAAATCAAAAATATGTTTCAATTTTTTATTTTCAAGGAAAATTTGAAAACAAGCTGTACAAATAAAGTGACAAACTGATTTTCAAGCTTCATTTCTCCATCCTCTTGGCATAAACAATCAGAACTCCCCCTGACAACAAACTATTTTCCCATTATGATTTCAAAACACTTAAGTTTGTTTTAATCAAAATGGTTTTTCCGAAAAATTAGTTTTGTTGATTTTCACAATCCACTTGTAGGTTAGGGGTTTACTTCATCACTTTGTTTTTCTTTTTCAACCATTTGTATGACAGTTAAATCAAGTTCAACTTAATGACCTTGATTAACTACTTGTAGGTGAAAACTCCTTTTTCAACCACTTGAAAGTTCACTTATCAACCATACCATTTGTAAATTGAAATGTGACAATTCTCATTTTTAGAAAGATGCCGATTCCTGCTCCACGCTTACCAACTTGGGAGCTCCGGCAAGTCAGGATTTTTTATTTAAAAAGATCTACCCAAGCCTGACGGTCCTTGGGTTTGCCAATTTTTTGTTTTAAATTTCCGTTTGACAGTGATGGAAAGTTTGCATCATCCATTGTCGACACGGAATCATCACTTTTTACCTCAATTTGTGGCTCTTCTGACTTTGACAAGTCAGATTCATCGCCCGAACATGGCTCTTCTGACTTTGACGAGTCAGATTCATCGCCAGAAGATGGCTCTTTTGTTTTCAAGAAAACAAATTCATCACCATTCTTTATCGGAACCCAATCTACATAGGATTTAGGTTTTCCAAATTCATCAACCTGTGACATGAACAACCTTTCACAGTTTCTTTTATACTCAAAAACCTCGATAAAGATTTTATCTGAAAAATTAACTTTCTTTGATTTTTTATCAGTTTGATTAGTTAATTTTTCTTTCTTTATCCTCTCTTTTGTCCTCAGATTTGTATCTGATGAATTCGTTTTACTTTTTGTTGAGTAAATCGATTCATCAGAACTTTTATCTGAATCAACATTTGTACCCGAGGACAAAATCTTTTCAAGATACCCCCTCGCTTTCTTTCTTTTCTTTCTCAGTCTATCTTTCTGCCCTTGTGAAAGTTTCACTTTCTGTTCTTTGGGCTTTTCTTCAATTTTGACTGAGTTCTTCACCATTTTATGAGATTCCGCCCTCGATCTTCTCTTTGATCTCATTAGGCAATCTCTGGCGATATGACCTCTGATTTGACATTCATAGCAAATTCTTGTCTCAAATCTCTGACTCTGACAGTTAGCAGCAATGTGTCCTTGAAAACCATATTTGTAACACACTATGTTATCATACCATTCACCACTTTCAAACCACACACTCAAATCATAATACTGACTGGCCTTGTGGTAATCATCACTTCTCTTGTAAGCTTGATTTGACTTTTGAGCACTGTGGTCAAACCTGCACCACTTATTACCAACTTTTTGTGAGTTTTGATTTTCAACTTTTTGTGGTTTTTTACAATGATTGGATGATTGAACTGATGATCTTTTATTGTTGTTTTGAAATTTTTTCGAATTTTTAACATTTTGTTTTTGTTCTACGTTCTTCTTAAAAGTTTTTGCTTTGAGCATTCATCTCTTTCAGTAGATTGTAAAACAGTTTCTTGAAATTTTTCTTTTAATTTCAAAAATATTTTCTTTTTATCATCTTCATCATCAGATTTATTATCACAATCTTCAATTATGACTTTGTCATAATTTGTGACATTGTCACTTATTGGAATTTCATTGATTGGTTTTGGACATAATTGATCTAGTATCACTGATGAGGTCACAAAACTTTTCAATTTCTTTTCAAAATCTTTTATTTTATTTCTAGCACACTCAACTTCATTTTCAAATTGAGTAATTTTCTCAAGATGAGAATTTATTGCCTTTTCATCTTCAATTTTATTTTTATCTAAAACAAATTTTTCATTTTCTAAAAATTTTATTTGATTTTGAAATTCTGTTTCTTTTTCTTTTAAAACTTTGTTTTCTAATTTTATCCAAACATCTCTATTTTCTGAAATTTTTATTTTTTTTTTCAATATCTTTTTCAATTTTTAATTTATCATTTTCTAAAACTGTTATTTTATTTTGAAATTCTTTTTCATTTTTTTTTATCTTTTTATTTTCCAATGTCAAACTCTCCACATATTTTAGAAGTTTAACATTGTCTGATTCAGATTTATCACATTTTGAGCACACAAGTTCAGAACTTGAAGTTTCATTTGTCTCGGATTCTTCATTCTTTGAAATTACCTCTGTCTCTGTCTTGTATGTACCTGCACAAAAAAATTTAACAAAATCAAGAGGATTCATATTTTCATCTATATAACAACCTCTCTTAATATCATATTTCATATGTAACACCCCGTGTTTTCCCAAAAGTCAAAGTCAAAGTCAAGAGTTGACTGTTATTGGAATTAAAGATCAATAAAGATTAATTTCATTTTAGTTTCATTTTGATTTTCATATTATTTGGAGTAAGTGTTGTATAATCAAACTAATCGGCCGATAATCGAACTGTGAATCAACGACCGACTGTGAATGATAGGAAGTAACAATGCAATAAAGCTAGTCAATCAATAATCAAGCTAATCAAATCAATCATCGAACTCAAGTGTGGATAATTTTAATGCTTTTATACGTGTGTGTGTGCCTTACGTGTTACTTGTGCATGCTTACTTTATGTTAAAGTGTGTGGTGAATCAATCAAAATCAATCAAGAATCGAAGGATAATCAAACTCAATCGAAACCGACTTTGAAAATAGGTTGTAAGGATGCTTGTATGTTAGATATAGTAGTTGGGACTGAAAGTAATTTGAATAGAAACTCTATCCTACTCTACTCCTCCACTATCGAGCTCGAAATATCAAAAATCGTCGCAAAACACTCAAAACCAGGCAAGCCGATCGAACAGGGCAACCTGATCGAACAGGCTAGCCGATCGAACAGGCTGTTCGATCGGGCAGCCGCTCGATCAGGGATGCTGTTCGATCAGCCAACCCTTTCCACTTTTGGAAGCCTATAAATAGGGCTGTCCTTGTCAAGCTTTCCACTTTTGGAAAAGCTCTGACCGACCAGCCTTCTATTCTCGCCATTTCTCAGATTTCTCTCAAACCTGTAAGTATTTCACTCCAATCTTTGTACAATCTTGTTCATTAATCGATTCTCCATCTTTCTATCTTTCAAAATCTGAATTCCAACCATGAAATCACCAAGATCTAGGTGTTCTTGGGTGATGTCATCATGGTGTTCTTCAAGAACACTAAGTTTGGCATCATTCCACCATGAATGACTTAGATCTAACCGATTTCCACATGAATAACCTAAATTCTACCAAGGATCTTAACATTTCACGGTGGGAAAGGATTGGAAGATGGGTTTTCATCTATCTTTCAACTCTTTTACACTCAAACCGGTGAAAACGAAGCTTGAACCGATTTATAAACCATTCTAAACAAACACATGGTTCAAGATTCGGGTTCTATCGAGAGATTTACCGATTCCGGGTTAAACGTTAGACTTAGGTCCTGAAACGCCCACTGACCGGACTTGGGTGATTCCAGCCGAGTCAGTGAGTCGAGTAAAGGCTGAGGTTCTATGGTTCAACTCGTAATCAAACTATCTCTAAAACATCACCAAGTAACGGGAAATAACCAAGTGTTAGGAGATAGGCTAACCAGGTCAGATGCTGGTCGAACGGTTAGGCTATTCGATCGAACAGCCCAACCGAACGAACAATGCCAGCCGATCGGCCGGGCTAACCGATCGACTAGCACCTGGGCCCACAAACTCAAAGTGTAATATTGACAGAGTTCTATTCGATCGATTGAGCCACTCGATTGTAATCATTACTACTCGAATCATGAGATACTACACTTCAAAACACTTAGACTTTTCGAAACATTGGAATGTCACCCGATCGAGCATGCCAACCGATCGAGTGACATATTTGAAAACAATGAAGTGCTAGCCGATCGGTTGGGCTAACCGATCGAACAGCCCGTTCGATCGGCCAACTTGAAAGGTAATGCTGCAAAAACTTCAAAAGTACAAACCATCATACACAAACACACCCTTCACATCAAAGGAAGAAACAATCCACTTGAAGGAACCAGCCGATCGAGCCAGCCGGCCGATCGAACGGGACGTTCGAACGGACTTTAACCCAATCGAACAGCCCACTCGATCGAACAGCCGTCCGATCGAATGGTCTATCCGATCCAGTTTCCACTGTTCACTTTTTCCGCATTACTCATTGTATTGTTATCGAACTATTCAGGCTAACCTATTCTCAGTGCTCCTCTCAATCCACGATCAACCACTGTGAGTATACTCGATCCCTTTTTGCTTTTAGCACTTTTGGGTGTTACATACGTAATCTATCAAATTCACAAACAACACAAACTACTTGAACGCTAACCTACTTGCATGTATTACTTGACTAAATGATTGCTGTTTATTATGTTTACACGTGGAGTGCTATCTGCCTGCTTTAGCAACGTAGTACTATAGTTTGGACTCAGCACCCGTTCACACGGGGGTTGCTAAGGACAATTACTTGCATGGATTACAGTGGTAATCATGTATTGCGAACTGTCTCGGACAGTCAACTCGAAGTCGTTGGTATCGATGGTCCCATGTTGATAATTTACATGCATCGTTTGCCCTTGTGTACGTGCTTGGTTATGCGTAAACTTTCGAACTTTATATGCTATATCAAACTTGTGTACTCACCTTTACATTATATGTATTGACTTTTATTTTAACGTATGTGACAGGTGTTTAAGCTACTAGCGTGCTAGGGAAGCGAGGCAATAATAAGCTTCTAGGAGCCTGTGACCTTAGGACAGTGTCCACATACCTGCTCCAGGGCCATAATTCTCTGTAGATCTTGTACTGGCACCTGTAGTCAGTAAGATCTACAGTTAGCCGTCTAGAAGTCTTAAAACAATATTTAAATTCGGTCTGTAATAATTAAGAATCTGAGTTGTCGCAACAGTTCCCATATTGTTTAGTTGATTTCTATGATAACTTGTTATTATTTGGGACACGGTATGGGACGTGTTATATAACTGAATTGTATGATAGTTGTTGTGGAAACTTCTGAACAATCTGTTTCGCTCAGTGCCGCGCCCCAGTGATTCCGCCATCGGTTGGGGTGTGACATCATAACATTTTTTGCTACAAGACACATATTGACTCTTCTTCTCATTTCCAGAATCACATCCAAACTTATTTTATCTAAGTTCTTTTCTATTTCATTTAACACCCCTTTCTTTTTCTTATTATTTTCATAATTGTGTGTTTTAAGCACGTTAATAAATTCTTTTGGATAAAACTTTGACAATCTAGAATCCTTTTTTTAGATTAATCAAAAATTCATTCCACTCTGCAGGTAACGCATCTGCAAATTTTGATATTTTTTCAGCATTTGGCATTCTTATCTCGTGCCTTTTAAAATTGTCAATTAAACTTTCATACCGGTTTTCTAACTCATCCAACTTTTCATCCTTTTTACATAAAAAACATTCAAATCTTATAACCCAACCATCCTTTTTCACATCTTTATACCTACTATCCCAATACCCGTCATACCAATTATTTAATCTTTCAAGATCATCATTTTGCATTTCGTCAAACATTTTAACCACAATCCAAACAACCTGATGTGATGTTTACTCAAACCGTATGAATTGAAAGTTCAAACTTTCAAACGAACTGGAAACCTTATACAATATCAAACGAACTGATCACAAATCAAAAGAATTGGATCCTTTTACCCACTTCGTGCGAATTGGAATAAAAAATGCTCAATTCGTACGAAATGACTTGGTGCGAATTGGCCCGATTATTCAATTCGTGCGAAATGGAGGTATTTGGTGCGAATTGGATCAATTTCAAGCGAAATGGTTCTCTAAATAACCATTTCGTGTGAAATGAAGTCCAATATGTTTAATTCGTGCGAAATGAGGTCCAAAATTTCCAAATTGTGCGAAATGAGAGTATTTTCACACCAAATGATACTTTAATGCGAACTAGGAATCCAATTCGTGCGAAATGGTTCAAATTCACACGACAAAAATCTATTTCAAGCAAATTGGAAGTCTATTTCGTGCGAATTGGAGGTAATTTCACACGAAATGCTGCTGATGTCACACTATCGGACGGTTTTTGCCAAAATTGATCAAGTTTTAGGTCGAATTTAGGTCTGATTCTTTCAAGGATTGATTAAAACAGTGTTTCGCTTGTTATATTACAAATCAGTCCATTTTAACCGTGAAACCTTGATTAATTTTGAAAAACGTGCAGAAGAATGAGTAGAAATCAGAATTTTTGGTGCAACCGAGCTGAATCGGTAAGAACTCTTCCTCCTGAGCTCTGATACCACTTGTAGGATCATTTGCACCACCAAACGAGTCGTTCAAAAGAGTTTTTGTACAATAAGAGAGGCGGAAACAAACGTATCGGAGTTATTTCAGCTGGTTTGCACACAGATTCACTTAAACTGTCTCTTGTATTGATATCAGATCGTTTTACAATGCTGGAGACACTTCGGCAGAGCTTCGCTACCAGAATCGAAAGGTTACAAATGAAATCACCAAGGCAGGTATTTATAGGCATGCCATTTCGTACGAAACAGCTTCACACGATATGGCATTTCCATTTCGTGCGAAATGGCTCAAACCTGTATATTTCTCATTTTTCTCGTAAACCGTGCCCTGATCTATCTAATCTATTACAAGACTCGATACAAGACGAAGTCGATAGACATATGCACTAACAATCAAGATCTCATTTTTGTCTAGTTTTAATTAATGCTTTAATTTCTAAGGGTAGTATAGACATTTTGATGTAGAATATTAATAAATATTTTAAGAGTTACTCAAGTCTTATTAATGCAACCATAAATTCCTCCTTCACCATCATTAATGTATTGGCTCCTACACAAATTTTATTAGAAGTGACAAAATTATTTAAAAATTTTATGTCATACACATATTTTACTATGAGTCGCAAAATTATTTAAAAGTGTTTGAGTCCTACACATTCTGTATCCTACACCAAAATATTGTTTTAATGGTGTAGGAAACGTTGAAAATGTAAGATCATGTGCATAATTGTTTTTATTGTGTAAGGTGCACAACTATTTTATAAGATATGCTCATTAAATGATTAGAGTTCATTAATTTAAATAGCAAAAATAAATAATAGACTCATTAAATGATTTGTTCAAATTATCTTTGTATCCTTTATTCTTTTTATTCTTAATTTTTATTTTTTCTCATTCGAACTCTCCACTATATATATATATATAGGGTAAGGATTTAGAGAAAACGGTAGAAAGTGTGAGAACGGTGAGAACCCTTATTGATCGTCTGATCAAAACAATCTATGGACTAGATTATCGCGGTAGTATTTTAGTAAATAACACCAATTTTATTACGTGGACGCGCTTCATTAAGGGTAAAAAAGTAAAAAAAAACCATTTCTCACATAAAACGCCATTGAAAAATAAAATGCCAAATACATACAAAAGGCCAATTTTATCACTGCGTACTTTTTTCTGTATTTTTATTTAAGCTCTCTGGCTATAAAAACGCCAAAAACATGAAACGCCATTATATATAATGCCAAAGCTTACATCAGGATAAATGTTAATTACATTTTTTATTATAAAAATAACATCTCGCCTAAACTACGCGCCAAAAAGAATTCTATAAATAGAAACGTCTCACCACCTTCCCGTTTATCAAACCAAAAAAACACATAGTGGTTGCTAAAAAAATTTACAACTCAATGTAAAACGCTAAAAAATACAACGACGGCAAACATCTTTTCTTTGATCCTCAGTAATGTTCTGCATGAAGCTTCATTGAATGATTTGTTACGTGAGTGTAATAAAATTTTGCTGCATGAGATGGACAAAATTGAAAAAAGAGGGACTGATGACACCCATATGTCATACTGTCATCTTTGTTCCTGAAGAAGATTTGGATGATAAGAAGAGACCTATACCACTGTAAATGCTACTTTGGTCTCGATGATTATAATGAAGACGACAGGCAGATAGCATCCACCCACACGGGGTCGATCTATGTCTCCAACATCCAAAAAGACACTTCAACACATGAACAAAGAAAATAAACAACGCCAAACCCAAAACGCCATTTATTTGTCACATTTCTTGTAGTTTCAAAAGAAAAAAGAGACTGATGACACTGAAGATTTAAAATCATAAATTGCTTCTACTTTTTTTTTCTTTATCTATTGTTTGTTTTGTAATTCCAGTTAATAAACAACAAAAAGAATATTAATGCTATAATGAAAAATATAATAAAACGCCAAAATTAGCAAATGCGTGTAAAACACCAAAACGCCATAAAAAGCGCCCTCAAAAACTACCAAAGTATAATAAAATTAATTTGAACAACTAATATTATAAAAAAAAAGAGTGAAACAATGTGCAAAGAATATAAAACAAAAAGAAGTCCAATAGTTATCTAACCGCCATTGGAAAATAAAACGCCATAATTACAACCGTCAAAGATTTGACGTGTTACACCATAAAAACAGATGAGTGTGAAAACAAAACACGGTAAACTGCAAAAAACAATAAAATGAAACAACGAAAAACATAATAACTAACATTTATTATATTTATTTATCTTTTCCAAAACGCCATAATTACCTGTCATACGCGGGAAAAAAAAGTCAATATAAAAGAAGACCATGAGAACCCAAGCTCAAACACGCCAAAAAATTTGACTAAAACGCCACATATTGTCCAAAACGCCAAAAAATTTAAAAATAGCTAAGGTTATTGCATGGAGGTTTGAAAGGAAAGAGAAACGATTCATCATAAAGTTCTCTGATAGGAGAAGGGTAAAGGTAAGGACAATCAAAGCCATGTTTGGAATGAATGAAAATGTTCAGAAGGATATCCTGGCCCTTGGGGTTCCAATAGACAACGATTGTGAAAGAACGAGAACTGTAATAAAAAGACTGAAGAGAAAATTTCCGGCAGAAGATGATGAAGATGATGATGATATTGAAGATACTTATATACCAAAACTTAGCAGTTGGGTATTGCATGAGGAAGAAGGGACACTTGAAGTGACTTAAAAAAAACGGGGTGTGATATTCAAGGCCAATGGAAGAAATGTTAAAGACGGGGTTGCTATCTATCATTAAACAACTCTGTGATTTAACACCTTCAAACGATCCAAAATCCAAGGATGCAGTGATATTCAAGAATAGGCTACAGCAAAGAAGAGACGAGCAAATGGAGTTATACGCAAAAATGAAATTTGATGATGAAGAATCTGAAGAAAGTGAAGAACAAAGCGATGGGTACATCTCTGATGTAATCCCACCTACGGAAGACTATTAGTTTATTTTGATTTTCGTGTTATTGTAGTTTTATAAAATATTAATCTATGGTAATCAATTATTAACAAAAAGATACAAAACACCAAAAATAACATGGAAAAAGCCATAACACCAAACAATTAACTATGTGACACAAAAAGAATTAATTCAACGAAAAGAAATATGAGAAAAAATAGTAAAACGCCAAACAATTAATAATTCTACATAACACCAAAATTATCTTGCACGCAAAAAATAAAGCAGCATGACAAATGCAAAAATAGTGAAAGGAGAAGAATACTAAAAAGACAAAAAAACCCCTCGGACCCTGATCATGCCCCGCACCACGTGTTCGCCAGGATGCGTTCTCACCGTTCTCACACTTTTTGCCGTTTTCTCCTGATCCCGTTTCTATACACACACGCACACACACACACACACACACACACACACACACATATATATATATATATATAGAGTGGGGATCCTGTGGAAAGTGTGTTTTTCCTAGAAAGTCTAGGAAGCGATCTGGGCCATCTAATGGGTGTGTTTAATGGTTGAGATCATCTTGGTGGCATTTTGGTAATATGTGTTTCTTAAAAATAGGATTATTTAATTAATCAGGGATAGATATGTCATTTAGCTTGTTTTAAATATGGAAATAACTGTCATTCCATAAACCACCCCACATTTCTTGCGATTTTCTCTCTCTCTCTCTCTCTCTCTTTCCCTCACCCCTCTCTCTTCCATCTATCCTTTATGAAGAAACACAACATCAAGAAAACACATCGTGACAAATGTCACCCATCGTAACAGCATGAATGGTAAAACACAGCGTCAAGAAATCCTCCGGCGTTACCAACATGAATGCTAAAACACAACGGTATTAAACTGCTGGCTGTTAAAACATAATGTCAAGAAATCCTTCAGCATTACCAGCATGGATGGTAAAACACGGCGTCAAGAAATCCTCCAGCATTACCAGCATGAATGCTAAAACATAACGGTATTAGTCTGCTTGCTGTTAAAACACAATGTCAAGAAATCCTCCAGCATTACCAGCATGGATGGTAAAACACAGCGTCAAGAAATCCTCCAACATTACCAACATGAATGCTAAAACACAACTATATTAATCTGCTTGCTGTTAAAATACAATATCAAGAAATCCTCCAGCATTACCAGCATGGATGGTAAAACACAGCGTCAAGAAATCCTCCAGCATTACCAACATGAATGCTAAAACACAACTGTATTAGTCTGCTTGCTGTTAAAACACAATGTCAAGAAATCCTCCAGCATTAACAGCATGAATGGTAAAACACATTGTCAATAAATCCTCCAGCATTACCAGCATGAATGCTAAAACACAACGGTATTAATCTGCTTGCTGTTAAACACAATGTCAAGAAATCATCCAGCGTTACCAAACATCATTCATATTATGGTTCTATAAAAACATTGACTTTAACCCTCTAACTGTTAAAACACAGTACCAATAACATGTTGATAGATTCTAGATAAAGTTTAATGATCAGCGATGAATCTTGTGAGCAAGAAAACGAAGGAATGATTGATATTTACATGAGATCAGAATTAGAAAACAAAAAATTCCGAAAATTATAGAGGAAATCGGTTTCATTTGTGTACATGGATAGTTAGTTATTGAAGATAATTTCCTAAAATAAAAATAGATTGTGAAAGTACATAATTGCCCTTCTAGTTAAAATCCTTCAATGCCACGTGTCGCATTCTGATTGCTTCCTAGACTTTCTAGGAAAGTCCACTTTCTACCCAACTCCTCTCTCTCTATATCAATGGACTCGTATCGTCGTTCTGATCAAAAGCCCTAAAAATCTGTTTATAATTTGGAAAAAAGCTTAACTTCGTTAAGTTTTTTTTAACGGGGGACCATTGTAGGAAAAATAGTTGAAAGGTGGGACTGGTGGGGGGAATATTCTGAGATGGGATTATTAATGGCCAATAAGGTCTAGGTGAGATTATTACAAGCCAATTCCCCTATATATATATATATATATATATATATATATATATATAGGATTAGGTTCAAGAGTTAGCACTAGTGTAGCTTGCGAACTGAGTAAATATATAGGTATATATATATATACCTATATATATATATATAGGGTGGGGTTCTAGAGTGAATACTAGTGTATTTGCGAACTAAGTGAACAAATCCTGGCCATTGATCTAGACACGTGTATGGCAAGGATCTCATCATCAAATCGTAAAATACACTAGTGTATTTCAACATCAAATCCTGGCCATTGATCTACACACGTGTATGGCCAGGATTAGTTCACTCAGTTTGCAAGCTACACTAGTGTTCACTCTTGAACCTAATCCTATATATATATATATATATATACATACATACATATATAGGGTAGGGTTCATGCGAGAACCACCCTTATTGCGAGAACCGCGAGAACCAATGTGAACATAGGGCAATTTTGTAAATACCAAACAACTTTAAAAAACCCGCTTACCTACCTCCATTTACTATCGGACTTCAAACAAAAGTTAAATTACATTTAATACAATTTTTCACGTCCACTCTCCAAACTCTCTGATTACATCCAAGTATCTCAACATTCTCAACCTGAATCTATCAAGAATTCGTCGATTACAATCGATTTCATCATCTTCTCGAACACATTATCACTTCACCAACATCAATTCACCATATTGAAGCATCTGGATTGAGATTTTATATCAGATTTGAGATTTTACCACCAGATATTTCATATTTCGTCATATAATCGAGGTTAGCTCCCAAAATTCGTCCAGTGATTATAAGAATATATGAATCAAATGAGTGTGTCACTACGACGGCATCGCCGGAATCAGTCGCCGTCGGAATCGCCGACGCCAACGGAACCGTTGACGGATTTGTAGTAGATATTTTCATATTAATCGAGACACCATTTTCAAGTTTATATAATTCGTTTATATTGTTATATGATAGATAATTTGTCGTTTATACTTTTATATGATAGAGAATTTGTCGATTCAAAATTTGTTTTGTATTGTGTGATATATAGCTATGCACATGTGCATATTTTGACATCACATGTTTAACAGAATTGGCTAATAAGGTAATTCTTGTGTAATATGTGATTATGCACATGTGCATAGATTGTAATAAGAAGTCAATATGCATATGTGCATAGTGTGCAATAACATGTGAATAAGGTAGTTAATGTTGATGCAGATGACATTGAATAAGGTATTTAGTTGTATTTTGGTGTGATGTATAGCTATGCACATGTGTATTTAATGTTAGATTATGTTAATAATGTAGTGTTATGTGATATATAGATATGCACATGTGCATAGGTTGACAAAATATGTTAACATGCAGATGCGCATGATTTGTTATAATAGGTTAGTAAGGTATTTAACGTTTATCCACATGTTCATTGTAGATCATCAATGGAAAAAAAATGAAAAAAAGTAACATTTGTATTAAAGTCAAGGGATGAAGGGTCATTAAGAATGCCGGACGCAATGGACGCAAAGGAAGATGAATATGTGAATGTTAAACAAAAAGGTTAGAAGATGTTGATTATTTAGTATTATTATTTTTTTAGTAATTAAATCTGAGTTTATGCACATGTGCAACGTTGTATTACTTTTTTTTGTTAATATTATAAGTTGTGTAAACACATTAAGTTTATAAATGTAGGTGTGCATCAGTATGTATGAACATTTTATAACATGTTTTATTTTCTTTGCACATGTGCATCATTGTGTGGGAATGCAAAAATGCGGTAGGTTTGGTAAATTGTATGATTTTGTTTATTATTGTAGAACAACGATGGAAAAACGAAAAAAAAGGTTCCATTTATTATAAAATAAAGGGAGTAAGGATCAAAAATAATGTGAGATGCTACGGAGGACGAGGGCGGGCGTAATATTGAAACAAAAAGTTAGAATAGGTTGCTTAATATTTAATATTTCAATTGAGTAAGGATGCACATGTGCATTACTTTTTAGTTTTTATGTTAAATGATGTTGTCATTCATTTAAACAAATATATTGTACCATATGCAGATGTAGATATAGGAAAAGACATTCAAAGGAGGACAAGTAAATATGCAGATATAGATATAGGAAAATACATACATTGTTACATTAATAACGGAACTACTTATGATTTCTGTAAATGCTTAAGTTGTACATAAGTTCTAGTTTTAAAACGCTCACAGGAGATTATTCTTTTTCCAATTGGGTGTTAACTGATTAAATGTTGCAGGTGACACCTAACCTGTATGGAAGCCTATTTGTAAACACTGCTGCTGGTATTGCTGGCGGTACGGGAGTCATGCCAGGAGGTACATAGTCATAAACCATATATTTAAATCCCTAAACCCTTTTTGCAACGATGATTTGTAGTAATAAAGTTTTTGCAATCATATTTACAGGTAATGTTGGCACGGAGTACGTGATCTTTGAGCAAGGTGCATCAGCCGGGAATGTTGGGAAACCATCAATGGTTGAGAAAAAGAGAGCAAACCCAGTGGCTCTGCTTCTTTCATCAGCCATGATGCTAGCCATGATGCTGAGACATCTTCAGCTTCCTGGTTATGTAGATCGTTTATAAACTACAGTGAAACGCATTATCTGTGAGGGTAAATACCGAACAAAAGATCTTGGTGGACATAGCACAACACAAGAGGTTACTGATGCAGTCATATCTGCACTTACATGACTTGAATCATAATCTGATCTTGTAATTATTCTTTGTTACAACCGACAATTTTGCCAAACATTTTAACTAGGTTTTGGTTACATATGTGGTCCAACGGAAACCCACAAATTATTGGTAATATTTTATACATTTGCTATGGTAAGGAGGTTTTTGTATGCACATGTGCATAATTTGAAATTGGTAAACACGTTAGTAATATATCCACGGGTGGTATGTAGATGGAAATGAACTGGTATAGGTTATGTTAAAGTGATATGTCATATGCACATATGCATTATTTAGAATAATAATACATGTTAGGTATTCAGTAATTAAAGTAATGTAGTTTAATAGTTTAGTGATAAAAAAGTATCTCATGCAATCATAAACATCGGAAATTTATAATCATAATATCGGAATACATAGTTTAAATGACGTTTAATCGAGTAGTTCAACGTAAACGTGTAGGTCAAATCGAATGTAAACAGGTTAAATTAAATGTAAACAATAATTCAACATAATCAAATTGAACGCAGATGTTTCAAATTAAATGTAAACAAGTTCAACATAGATGAGTGTTTCAACTTGAATGTAAACAGTTCAGATTAAATGTAAAACGAATAATAAAACAAAATGATCAATATTTGACGACGAACTTAATCAAATTTAGGATGGTTGGGTGCATTATGACGTTTGGATGAACGTCTAAGGGGTTGTTCATGTACATTTGTGTATGTAGGGTATTCAGAGTCATCATAAGTATCTTCATCAGTATCATTATCATCATTGGAACGAGAATCAGTTTCACCATTAGGGGGGGTCCGTAATTCCAACAGCAATGGTAGCAGTTTCATTGGGTATGAATGTTCCTGAATATAAAACGAATGTTAAAAAGTGAATAATGAAATGGTAAAAAAGTGATATTTAATAAGGTAAATGTGATGTGTAAGAATGTTGTATAAATGATAAACATATTATTGGTGATTATTATAGAGTAATGGTAACGTGATGCACATGTGCATGATTATGTACAGATATTGTGAACAAATTATTGTTGATGATTATAGGGTAATGGTAACGTGCTGACATATGCAGGATGTAGATTATTAGTGATGGTTATAGGGTAATGGTAAGGTGTTGCACATGTGCAGGATGGTGTATTTATAGGGTAATGGTAAAGTGCTGCACATGTGCATGATGGTGTAGTTATAGGGTAATGGTAAAGTGTTGCACATGTGCACATGTGCATGAGCAAATTTTCAGCGGATGGACATCAGTTTTGAGCGAATGGAAAGTTTTGTGAATGGACAGATTTTCAGTGAATGAATCAACTTAAACAAAATCCTAACTACGAGCGAATGAACTTAAATCTGAGCCGATGAAGTCTAATATGCGGATGTACTTATTCCTAATAAGCAGACGAACAATACTGCGAATGAACATTAATGCAGCAGATAAACAATTTAATCCAAACCCGTTAAATTCGATCCGTTAATTTTGCAAATGTAGTTAAAATCTGCAGATTGATTTAACTTCTGCAGATGGAAGGTTAATCGACTGGATAGATATACTTCGGATGGTGAAATCTATGCGGCGGATGTACTTGCTCAGCGAATAAACCAATTCCATCGAATGGACTAAATTGATTCCAGCAGATGAAAGTTTTGTTTCTGCGAATGAACTAAAATGCAAATGAACTGATTCTAACAGATTTGGGTTCGTGCTTATGTAACAATGTACTTGATCTTAGTTAGGGATTGTGCAAACAGATAGCACAACAACACAATCACTTGCGAACTGATGTAGATCTGTCACAAACTGATTCAATGCAACAAACAAAATGTAGATCTGTGAATGAAAACCTGGATTCGTGTGAATATGTAACTTGCAGATTCGTATATAACCAATCAGATTTGTAAATACGAATGAACCTGAATAGATTCGTATGAATGTTCAATACACAACACTTCGTATAAGTATATGGTAATGGTAAAGTGTTGCACACGTGTAGGATGGTGTATTTATAGGGTAATGGTAAAGTGCTACACATGTGCAAGATGGTGTATTTATACAAAAAATCACGTCCGACACTCGAATTGCATCAACAATTCTCAATTCTCAAGCATCACCAGTTCTCAGTAGTTCGTCTTCATCCCAATTACATTATTAACAAAAAAAATTAATACAATGATTCACTTGTGCATAAACTCAGATTTAATTAGTAAAAATAAAATAAAAAATAATACTAAATAATCAATAGCTTCTAACCTTTTTGTTTAACATTCACATATTCGTCTTTTATGCACATGTGCAGGATGGTGTATTTATACAAAAATCATGTCTGACACTCGATTTGCATCAACAATTTTCAATTCACAGGCATCAACAGTTCTCAGTAGTTCGTCTTCATCCCGTATTCGTCCCGATTACATCTGTAGTTCATCTTCGTCATATCAATGGCAACACACCATAAACCGTTCGTCATATCGATTTCACTATCTGATATTCCAAAATTCGTCGTATAATTGAAATTTTTGCTCCAAAATTCGTATTGTAATCGATGTTATTGCAGTATGAACGTAATCATAGATCATATATTCTTCATCCATTCGTAATCGAGTATTCCATCTGTAATTAGGGCAACCCGATTAGAATCATCAGTATCCCCAATGAATCCGCCGTAAAATGTGGATGTCGCCGCCGTGAAATTGGAGAGATAAGTCGCTGTCGTAGATCGTCGTCGTCAATGTATACAATCTCTCGCATGAAACCCTAGATTGTAAGAGATGATCGTGAGTGAACAGGGGCTGGAAATAACATAACAGAAGCGCATGTTTTTTTTATTATATGTCACTTAATTACAATTTTGCCATGTGTTCACATTGGTTCTCGCGGTTCTCGCAATAAAGGGTGGTTCCTAACGGATCTTTATCCTACATATATATATACATATATATATATATATATATATATATATATATATATAGGATAATGCTATGTAGAAAACCCTCCATTTTGAGAAAACTCTAGAAAACCCAACCTCCCGACCTTTTTTTTTTTTGAAAAAAATAACACATGTAGTATACATGTTTTTAAGAGTTTTGAGCCAAAAAAATCAAAAAAGCGCCGAGTGGTTTTTTTAAAAAAAATAAACAATTTTCAGCAACTTTTTCACTAACATGTGTTAGACAAAAAGTTGCTGAAACTTGTTTATTTAAAAAAAAAAAAAAAAACCACTCGGCGCTTTTTTGATTTTTTTTTTGGCTCAAAACTCTTAAAAACATGTATATTACATGTGTTATTTTTTTCAAAAAAAGTCGGGAGGTTGGGTTTTCTAGGGTTTTCTCAAGTTTTTAGGGTTTTCTATCTAACCTTCCCCTATATATATATATATATATATAATATGTGTGTGTGCGCGCAATGTCATTCATCAAATTAGGGTGTTTATTCAATTGTGTTTATTTCTAGTCTTTTTGTATGAAAGATGTGTATGGAATTGTGTTTAATTGCTGCAACTGCACTGCAGGTGTTTTATAATGTATGCATTTTTTGTTGCAATTGGTAAAAACCTACTATCAAGAGTCACATGATGTAAAAACCTATTGTATGCAATTTATTTGGTAAAAACTTGTTTTCATGTTTAGCGTATACAATTTATTTGTTAAAAACTTGTTATCAATAGCCCACATAATGTGATCAAAACCTGCACAAAACAAAGTTTAAAAACTACTCAAAACCATCCAGAAGTCAAACAACAAAATGACATACCCAAACTGTCCAATTACATATCACATTGTTCAAACAACCATATTAGACCATATATTGTTTAAACAACCAACAAACCAAGTTCTGAAAGGCCAAAATACCATAATGTTAAAAATACCAAAAGAACGAGTTCCAAAATACATGAAGTATTACCGTAAATATCATCAATATCTTCTTGTTTAAGATGTTCACGAATGAAGAATCGTTCTTGAAGATTATCTGGAGGATTATCCATGGTGCGTGTGAGGATTGTTAGGGTTTTTACGGTTTTAATTAAGATGGTTGTGTGTGAGAAGATGAGGAGACGATTGAATGGGCTGCATATATTAACCTGCGATGTTTTTTTAAAGAACAATACATTAATAGGGTAAAATTTGTAAAAAAGAAAATAACAAAATCCGTTTCAACCGGCCGGTTTCCCGGTCCGACCGCTCGTTCGTCGGTCCAACCCCCAGTTTGCTACATATCTGGTCTAATACCCTGACCCGAACACGTCAGACCTCTGGTTTCCAGTTCGGCCGGCTGGTCCAGTCCGGTTTTCAAACCATTGATACATATTGATTCATGAACCATAGTCTATGGACCATATTGACTTCTAATACAATGTTTTATCTCTTTACATCCGATTATGACAATTAAGGCGTAATATAAAACATTTAGATCAAACATTATCAATATTGGTAAAAAAAAGGAAATCGAATTTTAATAATCCTAATTTTGACCCGTTGGTCGACATTAGTCTCAACTTAAGAATTCCTTAGGAAATTCCTAACTTTTGAACTATTTTCCTTCACCGAGTCGTTTCTAACAGAGGTCTAACTCAGATAGTGTTTTGTTGATGTGGCGGCTTATGTGGCTCAAACCTTATTTATTTGCTGAGGTGGCTGCATATGTAACACCATCACCACCTCTACCCCTCAACACCACCATTAGCCGCCATCAGCCACCACCACCCACGTCCCTTCGACAACCTGAAATTCTAGTCAACATCTTCAACAACTTATTGTTTGTTGTTGATGGTGGTGAGGTGTAGGAGAGTGTGTGATGTCCATGATTGGAGGTGGTTTAATGGCGATGGTGGTAGAAAGAGAAAGATCTGGTTTAGGGTTTAATTGCGGAATGTTGGTAGTAGAAAGTGGATGATTGTGGTTGTTAGGCTATGAAGATATGTTGATGATGAAAGTCAAATCCAATGGAACCATCTTCCCTGCCTGATGGAGTAAGTTGAAGTATAATCAAAGATCCAGAAGTTTCCCTCCTTGAAGGCTTTCCAAACAACTACCCAAATTACTGGAACAGAACTGCTGCTACAAACAAATATGAAGACAAAGTACAAAGTGCTGGAATGTAAAAGTTATGGGTCAACAAGTCAACAAAGTCATGACTGAAGACCAAAAGTACTAGATTTCAAAAGTGCTGGAACCTTCCAGCAGTTTTGGAAATCCAGCTGTTTTCTCTTTGTTAGTAGTAGTTTCAATGTAATAGTGATTTAATTGAATGTCTAGAAGTTTTGCAAACTGCTGGCAGTTACGCCATTTATTGAGTTGTTTAGGGTAATGTAATTAGGTAACTTTAAGAGCTAAAAAATAGAAGAATTTAGAGAGAGTGCACCTGGTGAGGGGGAGTTCTTTTGTCCCTTTGATTGTATTGTAAACATTCTGAATACGTGAAATCATTGGACAATCATTCCAAAATCCAGTTGTGTTTCTGATGATGTGTTTATTATCATTGTTTGATTGAATTTCTAATTCTATTCAACTGTTTTATCAAAACCACACTATCACACACTCTCAGAACCAACAGTGGTGATAGTAGGTTGGGGTTAGATATAATGGCTGATGGTGGTAGGTGGTGAGGGTGGCTGATGGTGGTGGGTGTGGTGGTATGGGAGGACGATGTGATGGTGCCACATAAGCAGCCACCTCAGCAAATAACTAAGGTTTGTGCTACATATGATGCCATGTCAGTAGAAAAACTAACTAGGCTAGAGCTCAGTTAGAAAAGGCTCGGTAGAGGAAAATAATTTGAAAGTTGGAAGTGTTCATCATAATTTCTTAAGTTAGGATTAATACCAGCCAACATGTCAAAATTAAGATTATTAAAATCTAATGTCCCAAGAAAAAATAAATACTCCGCAACCATGGTCAACCAATATAGTGAACCATGATCAAGCATAGAAAATTATGTCAAATAATGTTCAATGATGGTGAATTATGGTTAGACATAAAATAAAACAAAATAGTTTATAAATTTGTCTCTAAAAGTGATTGCGATTCAATAGCTAAAAGCGGGCGCAAATCGATAGCTAAATGCATGTCACAAAGCTATCACTAAAAAGTTGACAAAAACCGCCGACTAAAAGCGATCGCAAATCGATTGCCAAACGCAGGTTGCAAATGGATCGGTAAATGGTAGCCACAAATTAGCTGTTAGAAAATGACCAAATACGGAAATGGATTCCTAAAAGCGGTCACAAATCAACTCCTAAAAGTGATCATAGAATAATTGCCCAAATCTGTCGCTAAAAGTTGTCGCAAATGAGATTTTGCTCGTTGGTTTTTTTATGACCACAATATCTGTCTTATCTTAATTATGACGGGTTTACAACTAAATTTACGTTTGTAAATCCATTGGTTTAGCTGTAAATTCTATATGATTAATGTTTTGTAAACTTTTTTTAACAACAAAATTTTACCCCTACATACTAGGGGTGCGTAAAAATTGAACCATAATCGAAAAATGAACCGTTAACCAAAAAAATTAACAAAATTAACTAAAAATTGACCAAACCAATTGGTTATCGTTAAGTAATCTTCAGTAACTGAATTAATCGAAACCGAACCGAACTTTTAAAATATATAATTCAAGTTGGTAAAGCAATCCTTCATAACCGAAGCTTGATTATAGTTATGGTCAACCCTCTATAACTGAACCGAATAACTATGATTATAGTTATAGTTAAGTCTCTATTAGTTGTTCGTTTGTTTACACGATTTTCCTTGATTTAAAACATGCTAAAAAATTGGGCTGATTTATAATAATATATGCCAGTTGTATAAAAATAATATAAATATTTCTATACCATGACACAATGACACATGCTTTGGTTGTATATTTGTAACTCTCTTTTTCATCCTAGACACATTTACATCTAGTTCAATGTGATATATCACGATGAATCTTTTGACTTCCTAAAAGATGGGTAAAAAGTGGCATACCTTTATTTGTACAATTTCATATAAAAATTTAAATATAAATCAACTATATAGTTAATTAAGAAACATTAGAATCGAAATTACGAATTTTACCGTCTTATAGTGTGTGGATTTTCTTTCTTTTTCTCCCACCTTTTAACAATGCATACATGTAAATATTTAAAAAGATTTAATTTGTGGAGTGTGCTTTGTGTTTTCCATAATTAACTAATTTTTGTACGAATCCACTCAAACACCCGCAACCCCTCTGATGTAAATGCATACAATGTAAGTATTTAAAAAGATTTAATGCTGGTTACATATAATAACTTTAAAAATTAAAACTAATTAAATATTCAGTGGTGATCAGTGCTACATACGCACAAGATGTAAATGCTGATCAGCTAATATATATACTTTATAAATAATACCTTTATAAAGTGTTATGCAGTTTGTGCACTTTCGGTCAAAAGGAATATATATACCACAGTTTGCAAACGACGAGTGAGACAAAATCAAACAATTTCTGGACTCCTCTTTTTACCTAATTCAAATCTTAGTCTTGGGTTTCCAACATTCGAGCATATTTTATTGACACACACACAGAATATTCTTAAAGTGTATCAACTCTCTCTGGGTTTAGCATCAGAGTTAATTTGATCCACCATATGCAAGTTAATAATATTGTATGTAGTCATTTGTTACTTTATTCTTTAATGGAATTGGGTTGGTAATGGGTTAATATATGCATATCTCATGCAGTCGATCTTTATACGATATATGTTTCTGACACCGTTTTCTTAATTACTTGATTATAAAGGGCAAAGAGTTAATTACATAGTTAGTCCCTGTGGTTTGCACAAAATAACATACTTAGGTACTAATAGTTTAAAATCACATTCTAGGGTATTAACTTTTCATTTTATAACGTTTGGAGGTATTAACGTTATTTGTATGTTTAAATCACATTTTATTAGTACCTAAGTATGTTATTTTGTGCAAACTACAGAGACTAACTATGTTAATGCCCTAAAAGTTAATACATCCTAACGTTACAAAATGAAAAGTTAATATACTAGAAAGTGATTCTATAAACTATTAGTACATAAGTATGTTATTTTGTGCAAACCACTGGAGACTAACTATGTAATTAACTCAAAGTGCAAATTATGAAAAAAAATGCTTGATGAAGTGAATTCATGTATGCATATAGTTGTTATGTATGAAACCGTGTTTATAAATATTGTAACTAATACCAAACATAATTAAGAGTATCCTAGTGTAAATATTTTAGAAACACTAGTTTATAAATATGTGAGTGTTTCATGTAAACCTTATTTGATGTGTTGGTACAATTAGGCTAAACGGTATGGTTCCATCTTTCTCCTTCTCTCCCATCGATCACCTCAGTGTCACGTCACCCTCTTCTTCTACCTCAGTATCCTTCCGTCAAGTAAGGGTGTGGTTCCCTTCCTCCTTTCATTTTTTAATACCTTTTATTTAATGTATTTTATTTATAAATAATATATTTTTATTCGTTTAATTTGTTAAAACAAAAATAAATAAGAAAATTTGTTAAGAAAATAAAACATTTTATAAAATTTAAGAAACTTACAAATTAAAAAAACACATATTTTAATCTAAAAATACATGCTCAAAGCATAAAATAAATTTTGCCTAAACCTACGAACACCACTACTTGTCGTCAATGGGATCGACATAGAAGTTATTCCAAATATGGTCGATTAAATACGCACAAAGGTTCCCATGCACATATTCGTTGTGTAGGACCCACATATTTGATTCTTGTTGCCCCTCGTCAACCGTCTCAACATTCTCATCAATGTCATTTGGATCGTATTCACATATCGCCCGACCTTCATCTTCAATAATCATGTTATGTAGTATTGTACAAGCATACATAACACATCTCAATCTTTTTGGTGTCTATGCACGTGCCGGGTGCTGCATTATATGTCATCGTGACTTCAACACACCAAACAACCATTCGACATCTTTTCTTTCCGCTTTTTGGCACTTCACGATTTGTTTTCCTTTTTCATCAGGAGGATCTGGTATAGTTTTAAAATCGATTTCATTTGCCCCCTCCTAGACCCCCTATTTTCACATGTGTCATAACCACTTTGTTTAACTTGAAGTAACTAGTATGATGGATATTTTTTCTAGAATTAAAATCCATCAAGGGAGGTCTAAGGATCTTTATATGTGTTGTCGTCAATTACCTACGTTTGCCAGATATTTTTTCTAGAATATGTGATTGGTTGTGTATGAATGTATAACTGTTTGGCAGATATTAGTGATGCTATTGGCATGGTAGAACTGCTAAACTGTTGTTTTGATTTGTAACATGGTTGAGATTACGGTTTGATCGTAGCTGTAACTATTACATTTAGAAACTGTTGTGATTTTTGCTTGTTTCTATGTTACCGTGCATTTGTAACTGGTCCGACCTTGTGAAGTCACAAAGTCCGAGTTTGTATAATTGCTCTAAGCAATGTACATAAGTTCGAGTTACATATACTTGTTCCGAGGTTATGTGAATATCATATGTTGTCCGAGTTTAATGCATATGTTATAACTTCCGAATTATAAATGAGATTCGAGTTTAATGCATGTGTTATAACTTCCGAAAGTTATGGGTTATTACGAAATATGCCACCGCGTCTGTGTGGTGTCGCGTCATGCGACAAGAGTCCCAATGCCCCTCGCGTGACGCGAGGGGCCTGATTTTGTAGAAACTTGGATTAACATCCAAGTTAACATGTTATAACCCTAATGACGAATTTTGAAACACATAATCCGACTTTTGGACGACCAGAGAGCTGCTAGAGGCGATTCTTGAAGATACGGAAGGCTAGGATTCAAGGTTTCAAGCAATACGATCAAGATTCTTTGGGTATTAACATTCGGTTTCTTGTTTCTATGATTTCTTTGATTCTTACAATTTTTGTTGAACTTGAATTGATATATGTTTGCTGTTTTGAGATGATCATTGGCTAAAACTCTAGAACTACCTGGCTTTACGATGAATACATATGATTAACTTATAAACTGTTGGTTTTTGGAACTTGTTTTGTGGATTAATGATTAAAGTAAAGACTTTGATTATATTTGATCTGATGTGTATGCCTATTTAGACAAGTTTAATTGCATGATTACTATTCCACGCGTGCTTTGTTGAATGTCTTTTAGTTATAAGTGCATGCTAGATCGTTTACTATGTGTTTTTCGATTGTTAACTGGTTTGGTAGACATAAAATGATATTTGTGAATTGAGTAGGTCTAAGTATTCAACCAATCTTGATATCCGTGAGGTGAAAGGTTGTTGGTTTGTCTTGAGTGTTAGGTTGCTAGGAGTAAAACCTTTGTGAATAGATTTCCCTAGTTTACTTGGCATTCCTTGCTTATCGAGTCCGATCAGTATTCCATTAATTACCCCTTGCACTTCTTAGTGTATTGAGACGTTTTCGCTTTGAGGTAGATTGTCTATAAGGTACTTCATCATTAGAGTTGGAAATACCGTGAGGGAATCCACTTAACCGGTAGTCTTAACAGATTTTCGGAGTCTATTAGGTGATACCTCGAAAGGGTCGAGGGTCCTATTAGATTACCCTTTGAGTTTAGTATAACAAGATCGCGGTTCCACAGAAGTTACATTACCAATAGAACACTTGTTATTCATGTGTAGGATTCTAACCTAGGTAGTGCTTTTATCATCATCTGATCTCGTCTGCAGTAGAGTACGTGTTCAAGTTTGCTTTAGGTAACTATTTAATTATTTGCATTAGGATTGGTAGAAACCCCCCTCAAACAATAAAAATAAATAAATAGTGTAGATAAGTACAATAAGAGTCTCATGGGTTCGATATCCGGACTTACTTTAGCATTACTAGGTCGATAGGTTCACTTACCTATTAATAGTTTAGTTTTTAGAGAGTCTAGAGTATTACTTAGTGTTTAATTTAAGGTTAATTTTAGTTAATTTAATTAGACACTTTTAGCACATCAACTTTCAAACCAGAGGATTGAAAACTTAAATGACTTTGAAACTGATTTTTGGGTGGTTTTCATAACTGACATGGTTAGTGGCTTTCTTCTAAAGTGAATGCTTTGAAATATCAACATATAGGGAAGTTGTTTTTGTAACGTCTCGCTTATTGTAACTTTCCATATTTAGAAAGTTTGTCTTGTACTTCTATTTTTGGAAACTGTATCTTTTGTAATCGTATTTCGTTTTCAAATTATTGTAATCCGAGGCTTTGATCGTAATAAAAATTGTTCATTTTATAAGAATTGTACATTGATTATTCATACTTGGTTACCATTCAATTTATTCACATACTTGATACGTATTCATCATTCGCGCAAACATATACTTGTTTTACATATAAACAGTCATAAATACGTGTTTAATACTCATTATACGTGCAATATACATGATAATACTTTCAACATACTTGGTTTACGCTTAAATACTTGAATTGTGCTTAATTACATGTCCTTTATACATGTTGCACCTCAAAACATCAACATATGAAACTTCAGGGGGTAAAAGTGTCAAAAACCAAAAATCTGCCAAAGTAAGGCTTGGCGCTATACCGAGCCTATTGCCCTCAGCCTTGCGTAGTGCCACGGGGCTGAATCCGCAGAATGTTGTTTCCTTCACACGGGTTGGTCAATTCTTCCACCTCTAAACTCACCCAATCACCTTTAAACTCCATTAAAACTCAAACCCTACTTCACCACTATATAACCAAGCTTCCTACCTCCCATTTTCACTTTCCCAACTCCATTACACTCATAATGCTCTCAAAATCCCTGGAAATACAAGTTCTTGGCAGCTTACAAGCAAGTTCTAAAGTGGCTCAAAACTCACTTTCTTCTACTTTTCTTCACCAAATCTTCTTCAACATAGCTTGGAACACCTCTAGGAGTGTTTCAACAAGATTACCATGGTAATCTAAGGTGGAGCATCACCATTTTGAGGTCCAAACTTTCTGCTTTGGAAGAAACTTGGTTAACTTTTACAAAACTTAACTTTTTATACTTGAATTTTGTACCAAGCAATCCCCTAAACCCATCAATGGTTGTGGAACTTGTTAGAGTTGATTCTTACAAGTTTAGAGGTCCATACAACCTCTAAACTTTCTGTTTTAAAAGGGTTCAATAAACCCACAAGTGTCAAAGTCACATAAGTTTACCATAGTCCAGATGGTGAGACTTATGTTTGATACAAGTGTGAACATTGGATGCTTTGGCAATCCTAACTTGATTCCACACCTCACTTGATGATTTACTTGATAGTATACTAGTTAGTTCTTTATTTCTTGTTATTCATGAACCTCCAAATCATCCTTGTGATGATTTGTGTAGTGGTGAATCATATAAAGAGGTTGAATCTCCATGCTTGACTTAAATGATAATATATGACAATCTATGATTGACTTAGTTTTAGGTTAATATTATAACTATGTAAATAAATATATATCTATATAAACATGGCTGAATTTGTGATGATAATCAAGCCATGATTATTCGTCATAAACTTAGGCTAACTTATCTACGATCCTAAGTCACTCGTTGTCGATTCTAATGGGCAAATGTCACACCCCTAATTTCCACGTGTCACCGGTGGGCCAGTGGGGGATTAACGTGACGTAGTTGATATCATCATAGTCAAACAACACAAATTATAATGCACAGCGGAAGCAAAGATAGATTCATTTCAACTTAAATTATTGTAATATTCAAGTATCACAAAATGTCGAAATAGAATCCACAGGCAGAATCAAACAAAAAGGAAACTTCATTTCAACAGACTTCATGCATCCTAAGCTTGCGAGACTTCTATGGATGCTTAAGGAGTGACCAGCCTATTACGCGTAGTACCTGCACTTAGTCTTTTTGGAAAATACGTCAGTTTACACTGGTAAATACAATCCAACTGACTCATTTTGAAAATGTTTAAAATTGATTTAAATGCACGTGGCATAAAACTTTTTATAACTTGGGATAATTATTTGCTTAATAATCTTGTAAAAGAATTACATGTTCGTTCTTCGTTCGGTGGCCCGGGTCATGCCGGGTTAAAGATTAATAGACACACCACTTAATATAATTCCGCCGCGAGACTTCTCTCGTACCGACGATTATACATGTTGTACAACACTACGGGTGTACGCCTACACCCGAGTGCTAAGGTCGTGGCCATTCTTTGAATGATGCCAAGGATATCCGGGACATGGTCATTAAGCCCCCAAAGGCGTTAAACAAACAAAACAGCATTTTCAAACGGGTTAATTTGACTGCACATAACCAAGACCGGTTAAGGTCAATTCCCCGACCAAGCGGTATTTTATATACCGTACCCCAAGCCCGTATAGGGAAAATAAGTTAAAGGTATTTACCTGAGCAAAGTATAAACCAAATATAACGAGTGCACGTAGCTTTTACTGGGCTCCTAGATCTGGAAATTAAGGTTTTAATAACCTACTAGAATTCTAATGGGTCTTAAGCTTAGACCGGTTAGTTTTATATGAAGATTACGGTTTTAAACGCACAATAAGGCGAAGACTGTTTTAGAATGTGGTTTTGTCCCAACAAGCTTGCACACTTGTTTTATATGGGTAACATAATCACATTCTGGATTTTGAGACCAAAAAGATATGGTTTGACCCGTTTCGGCTAAAATGGCCAAACTAGTCACATAAGCCGATCCGAACGCGTATAATGCGTAACGAGTAACCATAAGAGTCAAATACAAGTTTCTGAAGTCAATATGCTTAAAATATGTTGTGATATCAGAATGATACCTTCCATTATGCCCCAAATGACTTTAAACCAAAACTATGCCTCATAAGGGTGTTTTGGTCATTTTATAAGGTGTAGAAGGGTTAAAATGATAACCTGAGTTACAGGTCTGAATATATTAGTAAATATGCTTAATTTACTAAGTTATAACAGTAGGGTATCAAATTTATGTGAAATTTATTATCTTTAACCTTACTATGCACCGTAGGGGCATTTTGGTAATTTCACATGTGCCTAAAAGGTCAATTCTGGAATTCTGAGTTCAAAACATTTGCCTACTGTTTAGAATATAAAAATTTACTAATTACATCAGTAGGTTCAAACCCTTAAGCTTAATAAGGATCTAGTGCACACTTATGCGTTAAAAATGCCTAAAAGGCGATTTGGAGCCATTTCCGGGTTTTCTGTAAAAAGCTGATATTTTTAATATTCCAGAAGGCTCAAAATAATTTATTTATCATAACAAATCAGTAGAAATTGGTTTGAGGTCAAAAGGACTAGTAAAACTCATTTTATGGCTAAAAAGGGCAAAACCGGCATAAACCGAATTAATCTTAGAACACTAAGTTATGCTCAGCCTAAAAATAAATAAAAAATCACCAAAAATCCCAAAATATTATTTTATAACAGTGGGTAAAAAGTTTGGTATAAAAATTTGGGTTTTGATAGGCTATACATAATTTACGCTATTTAATTATCAAAGAAGCCCTAAATTACGCTATTGAGCATAACTCTTAATCTAGACCTCAAACTGACTTCAAATTTTGGGTGCAAGTTTATAAATCAGTAGCTAAGGTGCTTACCCTTTTACATTTTCAAAAATCACGTTTTAAAGTCAAATGGGCATAATGGTCAACATATAAGCGATTAACGGAAACATGCATGTGAATAGGATATCCAATGAACCAAGTTGTATAATCTCAGAGAGTTATACTAACATGTAAATAGGTTCAAAAGAAGCTCTAAGGCAATCCTAATCTTGGCTTAAACGGGTCAGAACTGAAAGTCAAAGCAGAAGTCAAACTTTGCGACTTTCGGTTCCAAACCGAGCCTAAACTGAAAATTGTCGAGTTGAACATGTTGGAACATGTTCTTACATTAAATACCAAGTTATTTTACTGATCAAACAGGTTGCATGTAACCTACATTGCTAATTATGCATTAATTCGCAAATAACCTTTCTGTTGACTTTTTATAATAAGCTTTGACTCGACAATTAGCATAGTTAGAGTGGGATTTTGGAAATACCCTTTTGAGGGTTTGTTACCCACATAATTACCTACTTATAGGTATTTTTAAATCGGGATATTAGTGAGTAATTATAGACTAATCCCAAAGTCAAACCTTAATTACGATGGTTTGACTTTTAGCTAAATAACTAAGCTAAAAGTAATTAGAGAGGGTTAAGGACACTTACAAGAGTCCTAAGAAGGATTAGGGATTTAATGAGAACTTGATGTTGTCCAGAAAAGCTCCAGAGAAGTCTTGAACCAAAGTTGCAACTGAGCATGTAAAGTGTTCACAACTTCAAGCTCTTATATAGTGAACCTTGAGGTCCAAGATGATGCCAAGATAGTCTAGAGTGGTTACAAGATCATCCCAGGTGTCTTTATGATGCTATATACTGCCTAGCAAGTCCCTGGTTTTGAAAACCACTCATTTAAGTCGGTGTAACAGGCTGAACAGGCAGCTGTCCATTTTCTGCTGCCTGCGACTGCCTTACGGACCGTAAGCTTAAGGCCTTGCGGTCCGTAAGCCACTCTTGCGGACCGTATGCTGAAACAGTTACGGTCCGTAACCGACCCTTGCTGAAATCGCCCAGGTACCCTCCTTACGGACCGTAAGACTAGGGCCTTGCGGTCCGTAACCGGTGGTCAGAAAACAAAAATTTCACAAACTTCAAGTCTTGACCATGCAACCTCGTGGATTCCGAATTACATGCTAACTTTCTCAGTTGTGGGACCTAGTGGCTCAGCCATTGCATGCTTGTATGTCCCTTACATGTTTCTACAACCTTGGCATCTTGTAATCTTTTAAAGTGACGGATATTTCTAAGTCTTGGATTCTCACAAGAGTCGGTCATGTTAGTTAACTATTATTAATTTCTTTTACACAAGAATTTTATTCAGCATTTTAGTAACAACATTCCTAATAATCCAAATTCCATATAAAAGATGGAACTTTAGAAACGACCGGTTAATACATATATATAAGATGTTTATCAAACGATTTAAGGATCTTGGGATTTATAAATTTAGGTCGCTCAGAGGTATTTTAATAACATGTCGCCCTTGGGTCGTTCAGAGGTATTTTGAAATAACATGACGCCCTTGCATTTAAAATCCTACCATACATCTTTATATTTAATCCGGTTTCCCTGACACGTTTGTTCCTCATGACACGTGTCTTTATTTTATTGGACAGGAATTTTCGAGGTGTTACATCCTCACCCCCTTAAAAGAAATCTCGACCTCGAGATTTAAGGAAACAAATGAGGGTATTTTTCCTGCATTTTGGACTCTAACTCCCAAGTATATTCAGGACCTCTACGAGCATCCCACTTCACTTTGACAATAGGCACAAGCTTTCTTCGAAGCTTTTTCACCTGTCGATCTTCAATCGACACAGGTTTTTCCACAAATTTTAAGCTCTCGTCTATATGCACATCCGTGTGTGGTATGACTAGCGACTCGTCAGCTAGACATTTCTTCAGATTGCAGACGTGAAATACATTATGAATACCATCGAGCTCCTCAGGTAAGTTTAACTTATAAGCCACTGATCCTACACATTCGATGATCTCAAATGGTCCTATATACCATGGGCTTAACTTACCTTTCTTGCCAAATCGCATCACCCCCTTCCAAGGTGATACTTTGAGCAAAACCTTATCGCCAACCTCAAACTTGAGAGGTTTTCGCCTTTCATCCGCATAGCTCTTCTGCCTATCTCGAGCAGCTTTCAGGCGGTCGCGAATTTGGACAATCTTGTCCGTCGTCTCGAAGACTAAGTCAGGACCTGATAATTGCGTATCTCCCACTTCTACCCAGCAAATGGGCGTTCTGCACTTTCTACCATATAGTGCCTCAAAAGGCGCAGCCTTAATGCTAGTATGGTAGCTATTATTGTAGGAGAACTCGACCAACGGTAAATGCCTGTCCCAACTTCCTCCTAGATCAATTACACATGCACGCAGCATGTCTTCCAACGTCTGAATAGTACGCTCACTCTGCCCATCCGTCTGAGGATGGTAGGCCGCACTGAAATTCAATTGAGTGCCCAGAGACTGTTGGAAACTCTTCCAGAAATGAGATGTGTATCTAGTATCTCGATTTGAGATAATAGATACTGGTACGCCATGCAAGGCCACAATCTTATCTACGTACAATTGGGCTAGCATGTCAGAGCTGAAGGTCTCTCTAATGGGTAGGAAATGTGCTGACTTAGTCAGTCTATCAACTATGACCCATATAGTATCATTTCCCTTCGGCGTCTTAGGCAATTTGGTGATGAAGTCCATCGTTACCATTTCCCATTTCCAAGTGGGAATTTCAGGCTGTTGCAGTAAACCTGACGGCTTCTGATGTTCAGCTTTGACTTTGGCACACGTCAAGCATTTAGCTACATAAGCAGCTATGGACTTTTTCAAGCCTATCCACCAATAATTCGCCTTTAAATCCTGGTACATCTTATCAGCTCCAGGATGGACGGAATACTTGGAACTGTGGGCTTCCTTGAGGATAACATCTCGAAGTCCTCCATATACAGGAACCCATACTCGTCCATTTAATCTCAACATTCCGTCTTTATCGTAGGAAAACTGTTCTTCAGTTACTCCTAATTTCTCCTCAGGATAGTTAGCTTCCAACACAGCTTCCTTTTGTGCAGCTAACAACCTTTCATTCAAACTGCTCTTAATTTCAACGCTCTTGGCATTGATCCTTATCGGCTTCACTCTTTCCTTCCTGCTCAAAGCATCTGCGACTACATTAGCCTTGCCTGGATGGTATCTTATTTCACAATCATAATCGTTCAAGGTTTCCATCCATCGTCGCTGCCTCATGTTCAAATCCTTCTGATTGAACAGGTGTTGAAGGCTCTTATGGTCGGAATAGATTACACACTTCGTCCCATACAAATAATGCCTCCAAAGCTTTAGTGCAAATACAACGACACCCAACTCCAAGTCATGGGTGGTGTAATTCTTCTCGTGCACCTTTAGTTGACGTGAGGCGTAGGCTATGACCTTGCCCTTTTGCATTAACACACAACCCATTCCGGTGTGTGATGCAACACAATACACTACAAATTCTTCAATGCCTTCAGGTAGAGTCAGTACTGGTGCGTTACTTAATTTCTGCTTCAAGATATCAAAAGATTCTTGCTGCTTAGGCCCCCAATTGAACTTAGTGTTCTTACGCGTTAACGAAGTTAAGGGTGCAGCAATTCTTGAGAAGTTTTCAATAAAACGCCTATAGTATCCAGCCAAACCTAGGAAGCTACGAATCTCTGAAGGTGTCTTTGGCTCCTGCCAGTTCATGATAGCTTCTATCTTTGCGGGATCCACTTGAATTCCACGCTCACTCACAACGTGTCCAAGGAACTGGACTTCGCGAAGCCAAAATTCACACTTAGAAAACTTGGCATAGAGCTTCTCTTGATGGAGCAGCTTAAGAATGCACCGAAGATGCCTCTCATGGTCAGCTTGGTTCTTTAAATAGATGAGGATGTCGTCGATGAAGACGATGACAAATTTATCTAAATAAGGCTTGCATACGCGATTCATGAGATCCATGAATGCGGCAGGTGCGTTAGTGAGCCCAAAAGGCATCACTAGGAACTCGTAGTGACCATAACGAGTCCTAAACGCGGTTTTATGTACATCCTCCTCCTTAACCTTCAATTGATGATAGCCTGACCTGAGATCTATCTTAGAAAAGTAAGGGGCTGTTTGGTAGCCTCTTAATGACCATTCAGATGCTACCTCTTAATGGTTTAAAACCTCTGAATGAATAAGAGGTAACATCAAGTCTGAATGGTTAAGAGGTAACCTCTGAATGATAAATCATCACATGTCACATTCTTCTACATTCTCATTGGTAAAATTCTTAATGGTTCCATTAAGAGGTAGCCTCTTAATGACCATTCAGAGGCTACCAAACAGCCCCTAACTCGCTCCCTGTAGCTGGTCGAATAGATCATCGATTCTAGGCAAAGGATATCTGTTCTTGATAGTAACCTTGTTTAGCTCACGGTAATCAATGCATAGACGCATTGATCCATCCTTCTTTTTAACAAACAGAATTGGCGCTCCCCATGGAGATGAACTAGGTCTAATAAAACCTTTAGCTAGTAAATCATCTAGCTGTGTCCTTAATTCCTTCATCTCTGTTGGTGCTAATCTATATGGTGCTCTGGCTACTGGTGCAGCTCCGGGGATGATGTCAATCTTGAATTCCACCTGCCTGTTTGGCGGCAAACCAGGCAGTTCCTCTGGAAAAACCTCGGGATAGTCAGAAATGACTAGTATGTCTTCGATCCTGGGCTTCTTCTCGTCAATGGTTACTTGTGCCATATAAATGACACAACCCTTACTCGTGCATCCTGATGCCTTAAGCATGGCCACTTGCTCTGGTATTCCGTGTTGAGTATCACCCTGAATAGTGAGTGGCTCACCAGATGGGGTCTTGATTACTACCTGCTTCTTGTTGCACACTATCTGGGCTTGGTTACGTGATAACCAATCCATTCCTATTACTACATCAAAGCCTGCTAGCTTAAAAGGTAACAAGGACAAAGGAAAAGAGTGGTTTCTAATGGATAGGACACATCCATCTAACACAGGCGAAACTGTTTCTATTGTTCCATCAGCTAATTCCACTTCATATTTCATACTTAAAACTTTAACAGGTAATTTCAACAGTTCACAGAACTTATTATCTACAAAGGACATATCCACCCCAGAGTCAAACAATATCCTTGCGTAGACATCATTAATGAGAAAAGTACCTGTTATGACATTATCGTCCTGAATAGCTTCCTTTCCATCCATGCGGAAGACTCTTGCATTAGTCTTCTTTCCCTCTTCCGTCTTCTTAGCAAGCTTCGGGCAGTTGGGTCTAATATGTCCCTTTTCATTACAATTGTAGCAGGTGGCATCCTTAAGCTTCTTGCAGTCTAATGCCTTATGATCCGGGGACTTGCAAATCCCACATAATTTCTGCTGAGATTGGGATCTAGACTCCTGCCTGCATTTCCCGAAATGATGCTTCTTACAAACCTTGCATCTGGGCTTTTCACCTGACTGTTGATCTCCCTTCTTGGATCCCGACCCTTTCTTGTGGTCGTCATTGCCCTCATGCTTCTTATCTGAGCGTCGCGAACCATCATCTTCGCGTTTTCGCTTTTCGGCATCTGCGGCTCTCAGTGATCTCTGTCTAACTGCGTCTTTTGTAAGGGACAGAGATATGTCAGCCACTGATCGAAAAGTAGTGGGCCGAGAGGCCTTGACGCTTGCTTTAATTTCTGGGGCCAGACCCCCAATGAAACGGGCTATCCTTTTTGGTTTAGGTGTTACAAGGTAGGGAACTAGCCTTGACAAGGTATTGAAGGTTGTGAGGTAAGCCTGGCAGTCCAGGTTCTTCATCACCAGAGACAGAAAATCAGACTCTATTCCTTCGACCTCGTGCTGAGGGCAGTAATTCTCCTTGATTAGGGCAACAAATTGTTCCCAAGACATGTTGTATATCGGTATCTTTCCGGTGGCTTGAATCAGCGACTTCCACCATTGCGGTGCATCACCTTTAAAAGATTGTGTCACAAACTTCACAATATCTTTTTCAGCACAGCCACTTATATCCACTATTGTCTCCATCTTATCAAGCCAAGTCATACAGTCCACTGCCCCCTTCTCCCCAGTGAAATCCCGGGGTTTACAAGACACAAAGTATTTATACGTGCAACCCTTGGCACGTGGGGCATCATAAAGCACAATCTTCTTGGAATGATTATCATTTTCATTCGAAGAGTGTCTATCATCCTCCTTCTTGGATTCCCTCTTTTTAGACTTGGGTTGGACAGAAGGTGGCTTGCTGTGAGCCTCAGAATGAGTCTTAGACTTATTATGCGGTGTAGACAGGGTTTTACTGTGGGTCCCACTGTACTCACTGTACTGTCTTTCTAATGCCTTAGTGACCGCATCATCCACCAGTGCTTTCAACTCCGCACCAGTTAACTGTATCTTTGCATTATCGTGGTTTTCCACCGGACGACTATTCACTTCATCCGACCCCGCCATGTAGCTTCAATTGCTACATATAAACAATAATGGGCAAGGTTTTATTTAACAGGTAATACAGTATTTTATGTATTTTATTAACCATGGTTTTAAATAGCCATTGCAGGTTAATTTATTAATCAAATATTAATTCAGGATCTGTATTATAATCCTATATTATAGTTAAGAATTAACATATAACTTAGTCACAAGGACAGTGTTAGCTTATAACCCGGATTCTTACAGAATCAAGGTATTAGGGTCTGAATCACAGTTCATTACCCTATTCTAGACAGTGAGTTGCAGACTCAAACTGTCTCTTAGTCCCTAGGACGTTAATTACTACCCGTAGGCACTTCATTCTTCAAGGAATGGACATTTACTTACAGGGAATTTTAAATTAACCCAATTTTCAATGATGGCTTATGTGACTTTTACTGTGTCACAATTTGCCCAGTATTTTAACATACTTACAGATGTTAACAGAATTTGGAATCTTCTAGACAGGTTCTACCATCTTGGCCATGTCTGCGACGACACGTGGCTAGGTCTTACCCCTTAGATTCTCTTTATAACGCAGATCAATCCTAAGTTGAGACGTTAATTATGGACCTGAATCTAATTATGGAGATACCATCTTGGCCTTGTCTTAAAATGACATGTGGCTAGGTCTTGTCCCTTTTTAGATTTTGCCATTTTATATTAATGGTAGGTCTTCTTTATTTTAGGAAATGTTATTTTCATTTTTACCTGTTTATTTTGAGTCTATTCATATACTTATTTATAATAATAATTATGAAAATTTAAATGCAACATTTCACTAAATAAAGATTCAACGGTACAATACTTGCCCTAAACGGGACTTCTACAAATAACATGCCCACGCAGGGGCGAAATACAACTAACAGTAAACAAAACAACAAACAAACCCACGCAGGGGTTAACCGAAAGACATGCCCACGCAGGGGCAGAATAAAAAGACAAGCTCGCGCAGGAGCTGAATACAGAAACAACAAGTCCACGCAGGGACTGATTACAACTAAGCAACAAACAACAAGGTCTTCAGTGACCCCTCCTCTTGGACTTCCCCTTTAACAAGTCTGACAGACCCTTGAAGAAGCCTTGCCGCTCTCTGCGGTCTTCTCGAACTTCTTGTTCGACCTGGTTCAACCTATCAAGAACCTCCTGCTGACGCTACGGCGGAATAAGTTGTGGCTGCGGCGGCTGGTACAACGGCTGAGGAGGTGGTGGCTGCTGGAACACATATGGAGGGTACCCGGTAGTCCAAGGACCACCATAGGGCCCTTCAGGGTGTCGAGCGTTGTAATCCCAAGCCTCCTGATATGGGTCCACGTTGGCATAGTTAAAGCTGTTGTGGCCCGGCATTTCAAACGGGTTATATGCCGCAGAATAAGCAGGAATTGGGTTGTCAAAACCCAACGGAGGCGCCTCAGGCACTGAGTTAACATCTGGAATGGGGTTTGATGGAACCCCCACCTGTGGTTCTTCTTCTTCCTCCTGAAGTGGCGGATAATGGCTGCCACTTGATGGTTGGGGTGTGCTGATGCGGACACTCCCTCGCACGGACATCCGTGCGTTCGACCTCCTCCGCCTCGGTGGTTCCGGAGGCGGCTGCTGTTCCACTGGTGGTGGTGGTGGCGGAGTGACTGCCACAAATCGTTGATCCTCAGAAGGATCTTGCTGCTGCTGTTGCTGTTGTTGCTGATACGGGGACGAGTGCTCAGAAGGCATGAAGTACCAGTCCCACTACTTGAACCTCTCTTGATAACTATCCGGACCGCGGTATGGTGATCCGTGGAAAGATGACCCATCCGGGATTTCGATGGGGTGGTTCGGCATTCCTGTAGCAGGCTCCATTGGATCAGTATCCTCGTCCATGTCATTATCCCCAGAGAAGTGGTCTTCCGGTCCGAGTGGGTTAAAACCCCCGGGTTCTGGAAAAATATTGGCCGGGTTGAATCGGCTTTGGAAAACTGGGGTTGGGTCACCAAAGGAATGGTGCGAGTTGGATCTCTGTAATGGTATGAAAGAGGGTGGTTGTTCATTGGGGTCGTTTTCCGATTGGGGCCCAAAGGAGTGCTGGTAAGAAGGTGAAGAGCTGAGGGAAACTGACCGTCTCCCGGGTTCAACATAGAGCCTCCACGGCTCTTGTGGACTAGTGCTCATGGTGATGGACGGGGTACGCCGGTGCGAAGGCCCGGCTTCGTGATCGTGACCCGTGACTGGTGCCTTGCCTCTACCGCGAGGAAATCTTGGTGGCATGATGACCTGCATACAAGTTTTAGATAACAACAACATATAATAATAAGACCCAAAAATAAAACAAAACAGAGTTTGTCCTATGTTCTTTGTCTAGACTGGGAACTCGAAGAATGTGCAATTCGTGCACTGAGACTAAACACAAAAGGCTAGTGTTTAATTCACTCAGTGTTGGCTCTGATACCAACCTTTTACACCCCTAATTTCCACGTGTCACTGGTGGGCCCGGTGGGGGATTAACGTGACGTAGTTGATATTATCATAGTCAAACAACACAAATTATAATGCACAACGGAAGCAAAGATAGATTCCTTTCAACTTAAATTATTGTAATATTCAAGTATCACAAAATGTCGAAATAGAATCCACAGGCAGAATCAAACAAAAAGGAAACTTCATTTCAACAGACTTCATGCATCCTAAGCTTGCGAGACTTCTATGGATGCTTAAGGAGTGACCAGCCTATTACGCGTAGTACCTGCACTTAGTCTTTTTGGAAAATACGTCAGTTTACACTGGTAAATACAATCCAACTGACTCATTTTGAAAATGTTTAAAATTGATTTAAATGCACGTGGCATAAAACTTTTTATAACTTGGGATAATTATTTGCTTAATAATCTTGTAAAAGAATTACATGTTCGTTCTGCGTTCGGTGGCCCGGGTCATGTCGGGTTAAAGATTAATAGACACACCACTTAATATAATTCCGCCGCGAGACTTCTCTCGTACCGACGATTATACATGTTGTACAACACTACCGGTGTACGCCTACACCCGAGTGCTAAGGTCGAGGCCATTCTTTGAATGATGCCAAGGATATCCGGGACATGGTCATTAAGCCCCCAAAGGCGTTAAACAAACAAAACAGCATTTTCAAACGGGTTAATTTGACTGCACATAACCAAGACCGGTTAAGGTCAATTCCCCGACCAATCGGTATTTTATATACCGTACCCCAAGCCCGTATAGGGAAAATAAGTTAAACGTATTTACCTGAGCAAAGTATAAACCAAATATAATGAGTGCACGTAGCTTTTACTGGGCTCCTAGATCTGGAAATTAAGGTTTTAATAACCTATTAGAATTCTAACGGGTCTTAAGCTTAGACCGGTTAGTTTTATATGAAGATTACGGTTTTAAACGCACAATAAGGCGAAGACCGTTTTAGAATGTGGTTTTGTCCCAACAAGCTTGCACACTTGTTTTATATGGGTAACATAATCACATTCTGGATTTTGACACCAAATAGATATGGTTTGACCCGTTTCGGCTAAAATGGCCAAACTAGTCACATAAGCCGATCCGAACGCGTATAATGCGTAACGAGTAACCATAAGAGTCAAATACAAGTTTCTGAAGTCAATATGCTTAAAATATGTTGTGATATCAGAATGATACATTCCATTATGCCCCAAATGACTTTAAACCAAAACTATGCCTCATAAGGGTGTTTTGGTCATTTTATAAGGTGTAGAAGGGTTAAAATGATAACCTGAGTTACAGGTCTGAATATATTAGTAAATATGCTTAATTTACTAAGTTATAACAGTAGGGTATCAAATTTATGTGAAATTTATTATCTTTAACCTTACTATGCACCGTAGGGGCATTTTGGTAATTTCACATGTGCCTAAAAGGTCAATTCTGGAATTCTGAGTTCAAAACATTTGCCTACTGTTTAGAATATAAAAATTTACTAATTACATCAGTAGGTTCAAACCCTTAAGCTTAATAAGGATCTAGTGCACACTTATGCGTTAAAAATGCCTAAAAGGCGATTTGGAGCCATTTCCGGGTTTTCTGTAAAAAGCTGATATTTTTAATATTCCAGAAGGCTCAAAATAATTTATTTATCATAACAAATCAGTAGAAATTGGTTTGAGGTCAAAAGGATTATTTATGGCTAAAAAGGGCAAAACCGGCATAAACCGAATTAATCTTAGAACACTAAGTTATGCTTAGCCTAAAAATAAATAAAAAATCACCAAAAATCCCAAAATATTATTTTATAACAGTGGGTAAAAAGTTTGATATAAAAATTTGGGTTTTGATAGGCTATACATAATTTACGCTATTTAATTATCAAAGAAGCCCTTAATTACGCTATTGAGCATAACTCTTAATCTAGACCTCAAACTGACTTCAAATTTTGGGTGCAAGTTTATAAATCAGTAGCTAAGGTGCTTACCCTTTTACATTTTCAAAAATCACGTTTTAAAGTCAAATGGGCATAATGGTCAACATATAAGCGATTAACGGAAACATGCATGTGAATAGGATATCCAATGAACCAAGTTGTATAATCTCAGAGAGTTATACTAACATGTAAATAGGTTCAAAAGAAGCTCTAAGGCAATCCTAATCTTGGCTTAAACGGGTCAGAACTGAAAGTCAAAGCAGAAGTCAAACTTTGCGACTTTCGGTTCCAAACCGAGCCTAAACTGAAAATTGTCGAGTTGAACATCTTGGAACATGTTCTTACATTAAGTACCAAGTTATTTTACTGATCAAACAGGTTGCATGTAACCTACATTGCTAATTATGCATTAATTCGCAAATAACCTTTCTGTTGACTTTTTATAATAAGCTTTGACTCGACAATTAGCATAGTTAGAGTGGGATTTTGGAAATACCCTTTTGAGGGTTTGTTACCCACATAATTACCTACTTATAGGTATTTTTAAATCGGGATATTAGTGAGTAATTATAGACTAATCCCAAAGTCAAACCTTAATTACGATGATTTGACTTTTAGCTAAATAACTAAGCTAAAAGTAATTAGAGAGGGTTAAGGACACTTACAAGAGTCCTAAGAAGGATTAGGGATTTAATGAGAACTTGATGTTGTCCAGAAAAGCTCCATAGAAGTCTTGAACCAAAGTTGCAACTGAGCATGTAAAGTGTTCACAACTTCAAGCTCTTATATAGTGAACCTTGAGGTCCAAGATGATGCCAAGATAGTCTAGAGTGGTTACAAGATCATCCCAGGTGTCTTTATGATGCTATATACTGCCTAGCAAGTCCCTGGTTTCGAAAACCACTCATTTAAGTCGGTGTAACAGGCTGAACGGGCAGCTGTCCATTTTCTGCTGCCTGCGACTGCCTTACGAACCGTAAGCTTAAGGCCTTGCGGTCCGTAAGCCACTCTTGCGGACCGTATGCTGAAACAGTTACGGTCCGTAACCGACCCTTGCTGAAATCGCCCAGGTACCCTCCTTACGGACCGTAAGACTAGGGCCTTGCGGTCCGTAACCGGTGGTCAGAAAACAAAAATTTCACAAACTTCAAGTCTTGACCATGCAACCTCGTGGATTCCGAATTACATGCTAACTTTCTCAGTTGTGGGACCTAGTGGTTCAGCCATTGCATGCTTGTATGTCCCTTACATGTTTCTACAACCTTGGCATCTTGTAATCTTTTAAAGTGACGGATATTTCTAAGTCTTGGATTCTCACAAGAGTCGGTCATGTTAGTTAACTATTATTAATTTCTTTTACACAAGAATTTTATTCAGCATTTTAGTAACAACATTCCTAATAATCCAAATTCCATATAAAAGATGGAACTTTAGAAACGACCGGTTAATACATATATATAAGATGTTTATCAAACGATTTAAGGATCTTGGGATTTATAAATTTGGGTCGCTCAGAGGTATTTTAATAACATGTCGCCCTTGGGTCGTTCAGAGGTATTTTGAAATAACATGACGCCCTTGCATTTAAAATCCTACCATACATCTTTATATTTAATCCGGTTTCCCTGACACGTTTGTTCCTCATGACACGTGTCTTTATTTTATTGGACAGGAATTTTCGAGGTGTTACAGCAAACTAGGACCCATGAAATCACATACAACATAGTGTTAGTACGAGTACTTAGACTAGATAATATGTTCATGAATACATACTCTTTGTACTTTAAATTCTAAACCCCGAATTTCTAATTACTTCATAAACGACGTAGAACCATACCCTCAATTCCTTATTCATACACAACTCATCACTCACGGATAATCGGTAAGCTTTGCAATAATGTGAGTATACTTGACCCTTTTTTAGTTTTAATGCACTTTTGGGTGTAACAAGTTTCAACTATCAAAATTCACAATACACATAATCAAACATATTCAATCACTCAATCCGCCAAACATGCTTTTTGTTATGCTTAGGTCATCTATGCTAGAATACTTCCATGCACTCTATTTGTCATTAACTTAGTTAGCCCACCTTAACAATTATAGTGTTATAGGAGTAGCACGCTGCCCGTCGGTGTATTGTTAGGTTATTAGACTTTACGGTCTCGTTCACTTCGGTCACGAGGGATGCATATTATTCTCGTGGACACTCGGGTTTGGCCTATAGTTATGCATGCTAGCTACAACTTTGTATATAAATTGCCATGTTAGATTTGAGACAAACTTTTATTATATTATGCTACTACTCAAAACTTGTATACTCGCCAATACTTTTGTATTGAACTATACTTTAATACATGTTGCAGGATTATGATGATGATGATAATGCACGGAACTTAGTAGGATGCCTAGAAACGCACCAAATCTAAATTTATGTTTATTAGTTTAGTCATTTGATAATTGTTGTAATTTGTACAATTCAAACTTGTTGTATTTCAATTTCAAACCATGTACTTGGTATTAGCAATGAAATGAAATTATTTATTAAATACTTGTCACTTTTGGGGTTATGAAATCTCGAGCAATCTCGTTTTCGTCTCACTCTGATGTTTCCGCCATCGGTTGGGGTGTGACATATTGGTATCAGAGCTATATCTATAGGGAATTAGGTAAAATTGTCATGTTCGACCTAGTCTATAGTAGGTATCATACTTGACCATACTTGATTTATGTGCTAAATTTTTGAAACATCTTTTATGTGCTCATATCTATCTTACTATTTCAAAACATACGCCTTTCCTACGGCAATTTTACACAATTATGTCAAATATGAAAACACTCATATTATACAAACGAGACGACTTCACCAAAATAGGCGTGAAACCCACAATTTGGTGAACGACCCTCCATCTGCTCATCCGTTTTTGCACAAAATTCGCCATCAAGTTAGGAGTGAAATCCTCACCTTGATGGAGAATTTCCATTGCAAATCTAGTGGACCCTCGTCAACGTGTCGGAATTAACTTTCTTGACCCGATGAGTACTAACCACACTTAGGGTACGATGTTGTCAAGTTAGGGGTGAGACCCACATCTTGTCAACTAGTCCCACGCCTCGATTTTCAAAATCCCGCCAAGTCTTGAATTTTAGATTGATTAGGAACATGTAGTAACCGGAAGGGTAAATACCGTTAACCGAAATTTCGGCGAGAGTATTCTACCTATTATGTCAAAGCATGCTCCCCAAACTCAAAAGAACTTTCGACCACTTTGGTTTAGTCAAAAGTTCCATTTTGGAACAATCCAAGTTTTGATCAAACTTCCATTTTACCAACATCAATTATTTGCTTATCACGATTCAAACTTTCCTTTCCAAAAATTCAAATTATTTTCACCATGGTTACACACATATCACGTTATTTGCATGCATGATTTCAAAACGTCACCAACAAGATTTACACTACTCATAAACCCGAAATGGAGGCATATCATCAAGATAGGAGTGATTCCCTTACCTTGACAATTAGCTCCGCTTCTTCCCTTCTTGAAACGACTTCACCAACGGGTTAGGGGTGATTCCCTTACCTCGGTGATCATTACCAAACTTTCCTTTTTAGAGAGACTTTATTATGCCAACCACTAGATCAAGCTTTATACCTAGATCTTTTATCATTTTGTCAAAATTTCTACTTATGCAAAAATTTCAAAACTTATCGTTTTATCAAACGTATTTCTTACCCTACAATCCATTTTACATAAATCCCATACACAAAATCCCTAATCATACCTTAAATGTTTTATCACCCGATTTTCAAAATTTTATGAAATACCACCTATCAACTTAATCGGTCTAATGAATCTCTTGCCCATGAACTTCATACTCGACTTAATCACTAAAACATGCTCACATTACATCATTATACTAAAGACATTTGTTCTCGATCGGAAACCAAACCAACTTTCTCCCACATGCTTATAAAATCTTATAGATGTTATAAGATCATTTTGCTAAAACTCTTTTCAAAATTACTAAGTTCATTTTGCTAAAATTCTTTTAAAAAACTAAGGTTCTTCACGAGAATTTTCGAAATACAGCTTTTCCTCTTCTAATGCAAGACACTTTAAACGATGTAAACCTATTGTTTCAAAAATCTTCTTCAAACATCGCTAATACCAATTTCCAAATTCCAAACACGCGGGCAAGGAGACTTCATAGGAACCGACAATCTCCGACATACGTAAATCCCCTATTCCTTTTGAAACAATAATAGCATTTCCTTTTCTTTTCAAAATACATCTCGCATAACCAATAAATACTTTATATTCTTTTGACATTCACAAACTTCATTCTACATTCCAGTCAAACTCAATCTATTTTGAATCAATAAACGCAATGATCCACTCAAACAACTATACATTCATATCATCGTACACGTTTTAGTCAATATTTCACGACAATCACACGCATATCATTCGCTTTTACATACTCAAAAATCTCTTGATCATTTTATATGCTTAGATTCGTTGTGTTTAAATTCATACTATATACGCAATCATTATCATTTATACTTATACTTATATCATACTCATACCCCTACATTTGTACCTATACGTAAGCATAACCCGAGAGGTTCCCTTACGTTGGTCGCTTACATACTTAAACATAACCATACTCACATGCTTAATTTTCATACGTTATCACACGCACACATACTCATTTCCAAAGTTACTGTATACCCTGACTCATACATAACTAGTACAAACTATGCGGATCATGCGACGGCTAGTATAATCGCGGGTGCACACGGGATTATAGTGGTAGGCACATGAAAATCATAGGGTGACCTACTTTGTATGGTAAGACATGGAACGTAACATGGCACCGAATAACGAAACAGGCGTAACATGGTTAAAACATGGTGGATACGCCACTGGTACTTCCTATATATGTGTGTTTTTACACGTTACTAAACTTTCGTAAAACGTTCCATGAGAAACTCGGTGTTTTACAGACCTTATTTAAACACGATACACAAACTTTAATGACTCACAAACACACGATATCTGATTATCCATGACGGAATCTCATCCCTAACGCCTCATATTCGTTTTACATCCAAAATTCATACCATTCCTATCCTTGCATTCATCTACTAGATCGTTCGTTCACTCTCATACCACGATTATTCCCAATTATTTTTTTGACTTTTTATACAAACCTTATTTTCAATAAATCGTACAAAACGTTCAATCCCTTAAAATACCTCCTTACTTATTAAAACAATCTTCAATTCTTTATTTACGCGCAAACATACTTAGTCGGCCCGTTAACCCCAAAACTTTTTGATAAATGCCTAACCTTCTCGTTCCTCACCAATAAACAATTTTCCATAAACATGTGGTTCTACTGATGCTCCTTAAAACCGATAAAACTTTCTTACAACCTACGATGTGGGCCGCACCTTTCATCGAAATACAAACCGTTTTATACGAAGACTTTTCTTCTTTGGTAACGTCTTTTTAAAATACTTTCCCATTGAGTTATTCAAACTTAGTTAAACTCACCTTGCCTTTACACACACAAGCACAATTTACTCATAATTAATGGCTCAAATCAGCTTAGTCAAACAAATTACTTTTACAAACCTATCCTTTTCGTTCCTCAAAATTTCAAACATTTTCAACGCACTTCACACTTCAAAATCTCAATTTTAGTCAATCATTCTTTTTAGCCAAAATTCCTTTCTCTAAAGTCTTCCTCTTAAATAAATTTCGGGACAAAATTTCCTAAAGGAGGCGAGACTGTAACGCCTCACTTTTTGTAACTTTCCATATTTAGAAAGTTTGTCTTGTACTTCTATTTTTGGAAACCGTATCTCTTGTAATCGCATTTTGTTTTCAAATTATTGTAATCCGAGGCTTTAATCGTAATAAAACCCGTTCATTTTATTAAAAGAGTTAATTACTGTTTTCGTCCCTGTGGTTTGTCAAAAATCACTATTTCAGTCCATTAGTTTAAAAATTGCGATTTCAGTCCCTGTGGTTTCACTTTCGTAACCATTTCAGTCCACCTCGTAACCATTTCAGTCCCTCTACTTAACAGAATAAATGGATTGAAATGGTTACGAAAGTGAAACCACAGGGACTGAAATGGTTACGAAAGTGAAACCACAGGGACTGAAATAGCAATTTTTAAACTAATGGACTGAAATAGTGATTTTTGACAAACCACAGGGACGAAAACAGTAATTAACTCTTATTAAAATTATACATTGGTTATTCATACATGGTTACAATTTGATTATTAACATACTTGATACGTATTCATCATTCGTGCAAACATATACTTGTTTTACATACAAACAATCATAAATACGTGTTTAATACTCATTATACATGCAATATACATGATAATACTTTCACCATACCTGGTTTATGCTTAAATACTTGAATCGTGCTTAATTACATGTCCTTTATACAAGTTGCACCTCAAAACATCAACATATGAAACTTCAGGGGGGTAAAAGTATCAAAAACCAAAACTCTGCCATAGTAAGGATTGGCGCTATGCCAAGCCTATTACCTTCAGCCTTGCGTAGTGCCACGGGGCTGAATCCGTAGAATGTTGTTTCGTTCACACGGGTTGGTCAATTCTTCCACCTTTAAACTCCATTAAAACTCAAACCATACTTCACCACTATATACCAAGCTTCTTACTTCCCATTTTCACTTTCCCAACTCCATACACTCTCATAATGCTCTCAAAATCCCTGGAAATACAATTTCTTGGCAGATTACAAACAAGTTCTAAAGTGAGCTCAAAACTCACTTTCTTTTACTTTTCTTCACCAAATCTTCTTCAACAAAGCTTGGAACACCTCTAGGAGTGTTTCCACAAGATTACCATGATAATCTAAGGTGGAATATCACCATTTTGAGGTCCAAACTTTCTGCTTTGGAAAAAACTTGGTTAACTTTTACAAAACTTAACTTTTTATACTTGAATTTTGTACCTAGCAACCTCCTAAACCCATCAATAGTTGTGGAACTTGTTTGAGTTGATTCTAATAAGTTTAGAGGTACAAACAACCTCTAAACTTTCTGTTTTTAATAGGGTTCAATACAACCCACAAGTGTTGAAGTCACATAAGTTTACCATAGTCCATATGGTGAGAATTATGTTTGATACAAGTGTGAACATTGGATGCTTTGGCAATCCTAACTTGATTCCACACCTCACTTGATGATTTACTTGATAGTATACTAGTTAGTTCTTTATTTCTTGTTATTCATGACCCTCCGAATCATACTTGTGATGATTTGTGTAGTGGTGAATCATAGAAAGAGGTTGAAACTCCATGCTTCACTTAAATGATAATATATGACAACCTATGATGGACTTAGTTTTAGGTTAATATTATAACTATGTAAATATATATATATATATATATATATATATATATATATATATATAAACATGGCTGAATTTGTGATGATAATCAAGCCATTATTATTCGTCATAAACTTAGGCTAACTTATCTATGATTCTAAGTCACTCGTTGTCGATTCTAATGGGCAAACTAGGACCCTTGAAATCACATACAACTTAGTGTCACTACGAGCACTTAGACTAGATAATACTTTCATGAATATATACTCTTTGTACTTTAAATTCTAAACCCCGAATCTAATTACTTCATAAACGACGTAGAACCATACCCTCAATTCCTTATTCATACACAACTCGTCACTCATGGATAATCGGAAAGCTTTGAAATAATGTGAGTATACTTGACCCTTTTTACGTTTTAATGCACTTTTGGGTGTAACATGTTTCAACTATCAAAATTCACAATACACATAATCAAACATATTCAATCACTCAGTCCGCTAAACATGCTTTTTGTTATGCTTAGGTTGTCTATGCTAGAATACTTCCATGCACTCTATTTGTCATTAATTTTGTTAGCCCACCTTAACAATTATAGCGCTATAGGAGTAGCACGCCGCCTGTCGATGTATTGTTAAGTTATTATACTTTACAGTCTTGTTCACTTCGGTGACAAGGGATGCACATTATTCTCGTGGACATTCAGGTTTGGCCTATAGTTATGCATGCTATCTACAACTTCGTATATAAATTGCAATGTTGGGTTTAAGACAAACTTTTATTATATTATGCTAGTATTCAAAACTTGTATATTCGCCAATACTTTTGTATTGAACTATACTTTAATATATATTGCAGGATTATGATGATGATGATGCACGTAACTTAGTAGGATGCCTAGAAACGCACCAAATCTAAATTCATGTTTATTAGTTTAGTCATTCGATAATTGTTGTAATTTGTTCAATTCAAACTTGTTGTATTTCAATTTCAAACCTTGTAGTTGTTATTAGCAATGAAATGAAATTATTTATCAAATACTTGTCACTTTTAGCGTTATGAAGTCTCAAGCAATCTCGTTTTCGTCTCACTCCGATGTTTCCGCCATCGGTTGGGGTGTGACAGTTTTTGTTGCAATTAATCTTGTCAATACTCAAAAGTTAAAGAATGCTAAATGGTTTAGTTTATTTTAGTAGGAAGATTTATGATTTATGGTAGTTTTATTTTGTTATTATTTGGTTTCCTAATTCTAGTTTAGTATGTTTCTTGGGCATCAAGGTTTGTTTAGTGTATATAGGGGTTATAGTTTAGGGTTTATGTACCTTTATTTTAATGAAATAGTTTTTTTTATTGTTAGTCTATTATTTGATTATGTTGATGAAGACCTGATTTCCAAGAGTTTTGATACCTCAAATTGTAAGAAAGAAACAAGATAGCATATAAGTTGTCCTTCCAGTGTAGTCTTAATGTGCAGGATGTTTAGAGATCGAAAGCTCCATGAAATCAAGTGAGATCAACGGGGTTATTTAGCTAACTCATGGAGGTTGATTCTAGAAAAATAATGAAGTAATTTCGTTAAGAATTAAGAGAGTTATAGCCGATTGACGGAAGGTATTGTTTTTTTTGTGCATTACTAGATATATGGGTTGGGATATTGGTGGATTTTTTGTTGTCAAAACCTGGTTAAGAATCAATGAGAGATTAAGAATTAACTTAGTATAAAATAATGGTAGTGAAAGTTTAATTAGGTATAAACAAATGAGTAAGTGAGGCAATTAAACTAAGTTTAATTAAAAATGAATATAAACATGCTAATTGGTTAAATAGTTGTATAAAACTACTATAAAAAGTTAGTTTTATACAAAATTAAAAATCAATAAAATTATTGATTTTTAAGAGTGTCGTGAAAAAGCTACGAAATCAAATCTATGTATGTGTTTCACATCTGAATTTGAATTCAAATGTTTATTTTATGGTTTGATACAATAATATAAAGATAATACCATCAATGATTGTAAGTTTCAAGTTTAATAAGTGAATTTAAGAAAGTAAAATGGTAAACGGTCAATTATCAATCGAAAAGTAAACTATCCATTGATAACCTACAAATATAAGACAGTGATATGGGCCGGAAGGGCGCCTCTTCGGCTTTAGAACCAATACCTATCCCTACCATGATAGTTGAGCCTCGTAATTGGACGCTAGGATATCTTACGTTCTTCATCCGCATCTAGTGGTATGCAATTACTCTTATAACATGTAATTGTTATATCGTCAAAAAGTTACTAATATTTTGTTTAGTGTTTGTCGGATGCCGCTCGGGCTCAACTCGTTTAGTATTTATTAATTAATTTATATTAATTATAATTATTATTATACATATAATTTAGTTACTTTTTTATATTTATATAAATGGTAATTATTATTATATAAATATATGTTTAATATATTAATAAATTGATAAAAAATATATAAACAGAAAGATTTAGGCTCGCGAGCCGGCTCGAGCTCGATAAGCGAAGCTTGGGCTTGGGCTCGTTGGTGATGGTAGCTGACGCTAGACACTGCTATGCGTTGATAGTCTATCGCTGAATATCCCATCGGTGATCCTTTGGTAATATCCACCAGGAATCATATTACCAGTGCCTTGATTTTCCTATGAAGTATCAGTGAGGAATTACCGACGGTACCTACCTTCTCAGATGAATTTTCTGATGGATGTATTTTCGGTTAAAGTCATTTGTTATGTATTAACTTAGTCCTCTCTCACACACTCCCAAAATAAATTAATGTTATCAAAAAGGAATCTTTAAGGAAGTAGGAAACTAAAGAAGCACCGAGTATGAGCGCTTTTGGTTTTCAATATGCCACCTTAGTGCCTTTTCTTGTGACCTTTCTAATGGCACTTTGGATTCTGGATCATGCTGTCTTTATTTGGTCATCCACATAGAAGGTTCTTGAATTATTAAATAAAGGAAACACAAAATGTTTAAGTGATGTCTACACGTAAAGGGCACTAGAGAAAGAAAGAGTAAAATGATAACTAATTTGATTTGTGAGAACCATGAGAATTACACTTTTCAAATGTTTGTTTTTCCAAAAAAAATTTCTCAAAAATCACTTGTTCTTGCAAAAAAATAAAAATAAATTGTCGCATGAAAAAAATTACATCGGATGGAAAAAAAATTACATCGCCATAAAGAAAATTAACATCAGGCGTAAATAAAATTTACATCGGACGTAACTACCGACTCGACAATTTTTTTTTTGTTTTTTTGTTTTTACAGATGTGTTTATAACATTTTCATCTACGTTTGTGCAAAAAAATGGTAGCCCAACTCACATGGAAAGTATAAGTTATTATGGTTCTCACAACTCGTGATGGTTCTTAATTAAACCGAATCCAAGGGCACTAAACCTCCTATAAATAAATAAATCCAATGATCTTTTTTTTTGAAAAAAGAACTTCATTAAACACAAGCTCGAGCGCCCTCAAAGAGAGGACCTACGAACCAAAACACCAAAAGACATCAATCCAAAGGACAACAACGCCACTTACACCAAATCCAATGATTTTTAATTTGGACATCCAAGGGCACTAAACCTCCTATAAATAAATAAATCCAATGATCTTTAATTTGGACATGAGTGGTGGTACTAAAATTTTATACAGGGTCTGCCAAACACATCACTAACCATCTAACTCCATACCATTTTAAAATGGTTGTTTGAGGTCGCACCAAACAACCATATGAAGGTTAGGACTTGCGTCATAGCCTTCAACCTTTAAACAACCGTTGAGTTTTTTGTCGAATGGTCTTTTGCGTTTGGGGTGGCGCATGATTAGTAGGACCCTTTTATAAACTGTTGCACTAGTTACAAATCTTCTTTTCCAAATTGCTATTTGTTTAAGTTGTTGACTGTAGCATCTACTTAACTTGAAGTAATCAAGACTCCGAATTCAAAAGGACCTCCACCATCAAAATTCTTTCGATAAAAAAAGATGATGAGTTCAACCTCTGGAAAGCAATTAGGGTATATGAATATTTTCTTTTTCTGTGACTAGATAACTTCGCCACAAATGGTATGCTTATGCAATCTATTTTAATAATCACCCAGCATACCACACTTTAATTACCAAAAGTAGAATATGAGGAATGAAACTTTAGTGATCTTTAGTAAAGATGGGTTTGAGGAGACTCGAATACAGAAGGGCACTCATTTTTTTTTTGAACGGCAAATCTGGATCCCTTAAAAACCTCTTTGTGAGAATCGAACTTATGACCTAATAGTCATAAGCTGAAGGGGTATGGTCCCAGATCTCGCGTCAGCATCGACCGCGAGTGACCATTACCCTTATCTAAACCCCCACTAGCTAACAACCTACTTGTGTCCGTGCGGGAATGCATCGACACAGTGGTTAAAACCAATCTGTCCAATAATGGAGGAGGACTTACCTGGAATATGAGAATGGTATAGCGATGCGGCTGGCACCACATCTGGTGTATGAAAACGGAAGTATTCACAGCGATGCGGCCTAGCACCGCATCCAGTGAACACTTCTATCAATACAGAGAAGCTGGATAACAGCAACAGTCACCACAGACGACGATGCGGCCTGGCACCGCATCTCGCGTATTTCTTGATCAAAGAGTAAGACGCGGGAACATCTGCAGTTACCGCAAACAGCGATGCGGCTTGCACCGCACCCTGTCTACTCATCAAGTGGGACTGACACCACAGAGCAAGTAGCATCAAGGGCAGCCGCCTGTCAGGACTACGTAAGCAACAAACTGACGTGGCGTCGCCTCCCCGACCGACATGTCTGACACACCTGCAAAGGTGCAGCATGCCGTCAGTCTATCCATCCACCTCCTCCTTCACTCCTCGGCTATAAAATACCAACCCCAAACCAGGTTTGAGGTATCTCTTCACAACTCTCTCACTACTACTACTATCATACTTTGCTTCCCAAGCAGACTACTGATTCTCACGTCGGAGAGTGGTAACAAAGAGCACCCCCCACCCCATCCACCTTGTTACGAGTCACGGTTTGTTTCATTGTACAGGAGATCAACCCACCGGTGACCCAGCCAGCGATCCTCGAGAGGAAGGGATTAACCCTTCTTGACGAGACCAGTGAGTTAACCCGGCCCGGTTAACCATTGTTTCATCATTGGCGCCCACCTCTACTCTTAGCACTTTTTCAGCCATCCTTCTCCCTCTCAAAAGATCATGACTGATCACCAAAACAACACTATCGGGGATAATCTACTCCCCACCAACCCAGGGAATGCGGGTACTAATCCCCCAGACCCAAATTCGGGCCACATTGGCACATCAACGCAAAGTGGTCCATCCCTAACGTTCGGACACGACCTATCACAGTACGCATCTGTGATCCCTCCGGACATGGACCCTCACACCTGGTATGACCAGCAGGCCGCCCTGCTGGCCGCAACATATAACCGAGCTTGCGCTGAAGCGCAAATACAAGTCGGGCCTACCCCGACACCAAACACACCTGCGGGTCGTATTTTACAATACGACGGCAGGGCACCCTCACGTCCAGTCTCCAGAAGCAGGCGTGAGGACCGCGGATCCTATTACTGTGAGGTCCGCACATTAAATGAGAACGATTCCTCATATGGGTCCCGCAACAGAGGCCCAATACAAAGCCGCCTGTGCCCCCAAGAAGATAACAGGCAGCAATCCACAGTCTACCGCAGTTCCGGCATCCAAAGCCGGCTGGGACCACTGCCCCAGTATGAAGGTTATGGCCATACCGACCCGGACGACTATACATATTGCGGGGATTCGCATGACACCAGCAGCAGACCGGGAGGACGCAACTATATTCCTCCCACTCATCCACGCAACACATACCTTAGGGCTGCAAAACGCCCTGAAAACCAGCCCTACAGGCCGAGAGCTATGGCCGAAAACTCTAAATTCGCCCCGCGAATTTCCCACGCCCATGTCACCATAACAAAATTCCCATTCAACGTTAGGAAATACAACGGTTCGTCCGACCCGGACGACCACATGAACGTTTTCATGGGCGCGGGATGCAACGGCCAGTGGGATGAACCCACTTGGTGCAATTTTTTCCCCCAGACCCTCACAGGTCTGGCCAGGGCTTGGTTCGATTCTTTGCCAGTGGCATCACTGGCCTCATTCGAGGACTTGCATGCAAAGTTCCTCGCTCATTTCAGCCAGCAACGACGTCACGAACGTGATTCGTTAGACGTCATGAATATCTGGCGCAGGGACGACGAATCTCTAGAAGCATTCGTCGTCCGATACAATAAAGAGTGCCTAGAAATAGGTGACGTGGCAGATCAAATGGCACGGAACCATTTCATCAAGGCCGTCAGGGACAAGCAGATAGTTATGAACATCTCTGGCAAGAAAGGCCTGCCTAAAAAATGGGAAAATGTCATGGCCGCAGTCAAGACATACGCCCAGACGCAGCGGTCCCTTGAACCGCATATGGCAAAGGCACAGCCCCAAGCCGAAACCTCCCACCAGGGGTCCAAGCGTAACAATAAACGCAACCGTGACGTTGGAAATCGCGACAGCATTTCCAAACCATACTTCCCGCGGACCAACCCGTTTGACCCAAGGAACCACAATCCCCAAAGGGACAACCGGGCGTCAAAGAAAGATTCTCGGGACCGCAACTGGATCGAGATCACTGTGTCGCCAAGCAAAGTCCTTCTTACGGACGCACAGCTCTTGCGACCGGCCCAACCAATGAAGTTCAAGAAATAGCAAGATCTCACTCTCTATTGTGAGTATCACAAGGACTCGGGCCACACCACAAACAACTGCATCAGTCTCCGGCTGGAGATTGAGCGAGCAGAAACCCATGTAAGCGCATCACCCCTAATGGCGAAGGCACCTCCTCAGGGAAGAGGACCATGTATGTGGCCTCAACCCACATGATCAACGGAGGTAAAGGTAGGCCGCGAAAGGCGGCGAGAAGACCAGACAATGACTGGAAAGACGAGCAAGTCATCTTTCCAAAAGTCCGAAGCGGCCCGCGCGATAGACGCGCCGTCGTTATTACAGGCAAACTGGCTCATTACTGCACCGAGCGTCTATTCATTGACCCAGGCAGTACTTCCGATATCATCTATGAGCAATGCTTCAACTAGTTTGATTAGGAGGACAAATATCGGTTGCAAGCAGTGGACTACCCGTTGGCCGGGTTCAGAGGGGAAACTATCTTTCCTCTCGGTCAAATTACGTTTCCTGTGCGCCTTACCAGCGGAAGGCACACAAGAACAAAAGAGGTAAACTTTATGGTTTTACCTCATACCTCCAGATATGACGTGCTCCTTCCGAGAGAATCCCAAGGTGATTTCAATATGATTACGTCCGTACCCCACTCTGCGGTCGGTTTCCCAACCGAAACGGGGGTCGCGATAATCTACGCACGCAGAGACGGATGTCGGACGAAATACGTCTGACCAAGATAGCAAGGCCTACCCCCAACAACCAACCAGAAAAATGGGTTCTCAATGCGAGATACCCAGAACAAAAGGTTACGTTGGGCCACGCCTTGTCCCCTAACACCAAAGCGCACCTGAAGCAGCTTCTATTCAGGAACCAAGACATTTTCGCGTGGACACCCGCAAACATGACTGGGGTCCCGCGTGAAATCGCGCAACATTGCTTAAATAACATGCCAGGTATTAAACCGGTGATCCAAGGCCAACACCACCTTGGATCCGCTAAAAACCAGGCGATGCATGAGCAGGTGGAAGAACTGCTCTCCGCAGGCATCCTGCAGGAAGTTAAATACCAGACTTGGTTATCCAACCCAGATATGGTAGAGAAACCATCCGGGGGCTGGCACATGTGCGTCGATTACCAAGACCTCAACAAAGCCTGTCCTAAGGATTGTTACGCACTTCCGGAAATCGACGAAAAAGTCGACAACCTCGCACCTTTCAGATGGAAGTGTTTCCTCGATTGTTATAAAGGCTACCACCAAGTACAGATGGCAATCGAGGATGAAGACAAAACGGCATTCCGCATTTCCACCCGGAATTACTGTTATACAAAAATGCCGTTTAGGTTGCGCAACGCGGGCGCAACCTATCAAAAACTGATGAACGACACTTTCCGCGGGCAAATAAGCAAAAGTGTCAAAATCTACATGGACGATCTAGTCGTCATGAGCATGGAGGAAGATACCATGCTCACTGATATTGAACGAACATTCCAAACTTTGCGAAGCGTTAACATAAAGCTCAATCCAGGGAAATGCTCGTTTGGAATGGAAGAAGGCGAATTCTTTGGATTCATCGTAACCAAAGATGGATTCAAGGTAAACCCGGAAAAGGTGCAGGAGATCGAGCGCATGTCATCGCCTTCAATGACGAAAGAAATGCAACGGCTGGCCGGCAGGCTAGCCGCACTAAATAGATTCTTAGCCAACCATGCAGCTAAGTCATACCCTTTCATCAAGACCATGCGGAACTGTTTAAAGAAAGAACAATTCCAGTGGACCGCAGAGGCCGAAAATGCTTTCCGGGAAATGAAGGAGTGTTTGATACAACTCCCAACTCTAACCGCACCACGCAAGGATGAACCACTCATATTATACCTATCTGCCGCAGACAACGCGGTAGGTGCGGTACTGATAGTGGAGCGGGAGGGGGTTCAAACACCCATCTATTACATCAGCAAGATGCTCAACGACCCAGAGACAAGATATTCAATAATGGAGAAATTGGTATTAGCACTAGTACACGCTTCAAGACGGTTGCGACGCTACTTCGCAAACCATGTCATCACGGTGCTAACCAATTACAGGATCGGCCCGATCCTATCCAAACCTGACATTTTTGGGAGATTAGCAAAATGGGCAATCGAGCTGGGCGCATACACGCTAAACTATAAACCGCGCCCCGCGATTAAAGGCCAAGTCTTAGCTGATTTCGTCGCCGAGTACCGGCCAATCGCATCCAAGAATGCGAAGAAGCACAAAATCCTACACCAGCACCATCTTCCTCGGAAACTTGGGCACTTTTACTGATGGTGCCTCCAACGAGGAAGGTGCAGGCGCAGGTCTGCGACTCGTCAGCCCTGATGGCCAAGAACTTACATATGCAATCCGCCTCGATTTCAAAAGCACAAATAACGAGGCAGAATATGAGGCTCTACTGGCAGGACTACGTTTAGCAGTCAAACTCGGCGTGCAACATTTGGAAGCACACGTCGACTCCTTATTAGTTGCAGGGCAGATACGCGGCGACTATGCCGCAAAGGGGGATATCATGATCCTCTACCTCGAGCAAGCCCTGCAACTAACCTCAAAGTTCAATTCATTCAATACCCGACATATCAACAGAAGTGAAAACAAATCCGCAGATGCACTATCAAAACTTGCATCCACCAGCTTCCAACACCTGGCAAAGGAGATACGCATCGAAATTCTGCAGAATCCTTCGGTACCCCTGCGCCAGGTCAATGTCATCCAATACGGCACAACATCTTGGATGACACCAATTATTGCATATTTGCAATCAGGTGTGACTCCCGAAAGCAAGTCAGAGGCACGCAAGTTACAATACAAAGCATGCCATTATCAAACGGGAGACGGTATCTTATACCGAAAATCATACCTAGGGCCACTCCAACGTTGCGTCAACCCCCAAGATGCTACATACCTCATCAGAGAAATACACGAGGGAATGTGTGGCAAACACGCAGGACCACGCATGGTAGTGGCCAAAATCATGAATGCTGGGTATTACTGGCCCGGCATGCACCTGGACGCCGTCAAAGAGTTGCGCAAGTGTATTAACTGTCAACGACATGCTCCAAAGACTTTGCGCCCCAAAAACAACTTGGTCCCGGTCACCACCGCATGGCCCTTTCAGAAATGGGCAATCGACGTGGTCGGACCCTTCCCAGATGCACCAGGTGCGGTCAAATTTATCATAGTAGCGGTTGATTACTTCACAAAATGGGTAGAGGCGAAACCGCTCGCCTCAACCACTGCTATGATAACAAGTAAATTCATTTGGGAACACATCATCTGCCGTTTCGGTCTACCAATATGCATCGTTACTGATAACGGCACCAACTTTGCTGCCGACGAATTTCAAAAATGGCTAGAGGAACTACACATTGAACACATATTCTCATCTGTGGCACATCCGCAAGGGAATGGCTAGGTTAAGAGTATCAACAAAAGTCTAGTCGAAGGCATCAAAGCAAGGTTGGGAACAGCCAGGCGTGGCTGGGTCGATGAACTCCCAAGCATCTTATAGGCTCACCGCACAAGCCCAAAAACTAGCAATGGGGAGACACCTTTCAGCCTAGTTTATGGCTCAGAAGCGGTGATCCCGCGGAAGTAGGAATCCCTTCACCCAGAATGTTGGCTATCGAAAAAATAGACAACAGTATGGAACGCAGGATTGACTTGGACCTCTTGGAAGAAAGGCGTGAAAACGCTGCCATCAAGGAGGCCAAGTACAAATTCAAACTTGAAAAATACTACAACTCACGTGTCCGCGTTTGTACTTTCAAACCGGGAGACTACGTCCTCCGCGACAACGAAGCATCTAATGTTGAACGCCCAGGAAAACTCGCCCCCAAGTGGGAAGGACCCTACCTCATCAATGAGGTCTTGGGCAAAGGCGCGTATAAATTACAAACCTTAGAAGGCGAACCTATCGCACGTACATGGAATGCACAACAGCTTAGACGCTGTTACATGTAAGCCATGTTTTTTACATTTTCATGTAACCTATCGGGCCGCAGGCCATTTGCAAATAAATAAACGACCAATTCAATGCAATATTGTTTGTTACTACTATTACAAATGCGTGTTCCACTTTGCGGTATCCGCAAAAACAGATTGACAAAATCTTCATTCGCGATACCCACACAAAGGGCTAACCACACACAAATATTGTAATAAGCCAGCAAAAGGCAGAATATTAAGTGTCTATCCGGCCAGATAGACAAGTTTTCACAGAACTTATACAATTCCTAAAACCTAACAAGGCAAGCAATGGAATTGACGCATACTCATACGACAACGGTATGGAGTATACTCAACCCCATTCACAATGGGTAGAGTCCCGCAAACACACGTTCAAACATGCAAGACGTAAAAGACACTTGTACAAATTGCGCAACAAACTTTATATTCAAAAAATTCAGGCACCCACGCGGTGCATAATGGATTTACATAAAGTTCCAACATATACAAAGAGGAAAAAAGGGCACGCAGGCAAACCTACGTCCTATTTTGTGGCACTGGTGCCCGCGCCATCTTGGCCGCCACCAGTAGGATTTTCCCCTTCCGCGTCGACATATAGCATCCGCAACCGGTCTACATAATCCGCGGCCTCTAAACATTCGTCAAGCTTCTCCACACAAGAGAGAGACGTGTCATAAAAGAATGCCACAACTGCATCAAGAAGCGCTTCGGTGTCCACATCACGGAACCCGGACCGTTCTTCAGTATAGCCGCCTTTAGACATGACGTTTATATTACCGATACAGCGGCTATAACCAGCTTTAAAACCAGCATCATGGGCACGCTGCTTGACCAAGTCTAAACCAGTTGCGGTTTCAGGGGCATCCATGATAGACTCAACAATCTGCAACACAAGAACAATAAGGTCATCACGTGCTAAACATTTGATACAAAGGCACGGAATACTTACATATGCAATACCGCGACTCCGCATCCACTCGCGGTCAGCCTCAAGCTGATTAAATGAAGAGGTCAGAGCATCTCTGGCCTCGACAGCCTCATTAGCCCGCTTTTCAGCAACAGTCACGCGGGCCGTGAGGTCTGCAAACTTGACCTCCCGAGTCTGAACCTCAGCCTTTCAAAAGCAAGAAAAAGTTTGCACGGAGTTAGTAAACATTCTCAAAAGGCAGAAGGAAAGATAATATAAGAAAGACAAATCATACCTGAAGGCTCACAACAGTCTGGTTTAAGCGAGTATGGTCAGCATTCGCTTCATCAAGGGCATTAGCAAAACGAGCCCCTGCTTTCTTGGCCTCTTCAAGAGCTTTAGCGGTCCGGGCCTCAACCTCCTTAGCCCTGCCTGCAGCCGCCTCGGCCACAGCCTTCTCTTTAGCCAAAGCAGCGTTTACCGCCCTAAGATTGGCTAACTCCTGTCGAGCACGAAACAGATTTTCATTCTGTTTAGACCAAGATTCTTTCCAGGTCTTGCGGTCATTGGAAAGTTTTTCAATTCAACTCTTGCGTTCATCAGAAAGTAACTTAGCAAGAGTACGAACCTGTTTCAGCTCAGCAGTTGCAACCCACTCTGCGGTCTGTTTCTGCTTCTCAAAAGCAGCCCTATCCCTATCAAGCTGCTCCGCACCCGCACGCGCAGCCTTCACCAACTCTCCCGCTTCGGCCCACAAGCGAGCAGCTTCCTCCTCCCTGCGGCCTAGCACCTTGTAATCTTCCAGAATGGCATTCGCCACTATGGAACTTCCCACTAACATGGTGGAAAGTTGGTTAATGCGCAGTTCACGAGGTGCGGAACGAGCACGCTCAGTTTCAAAAGGGGTGCCCAGACCACCTAGAATTTCCTTGCACGCAGAAGGATCATTAGAAATATCATCCCCCTGCAAAACGCTCCAGGGGGGACGATGATAACTGGTACTTCGATCCGGGGTGTACGTGCGGTAATAGTACTCCAGCTCAGACTCTCCAGGCTGAATTGGAGGTCCTTCATCACCCGCACCCCCAGATGCGGAACCAGAAACCTTCTCAGCAGTTGGAGACTTCTGCGATCCACCTCCAGATTTTTGTTGTCCAACATCAGAAAACCTTAAGTCCAATCCATCAGCATCATTTGGACTGATCAGGTTGTTGGAGGAATCCACAGTATCAAAAATCTGAGACGCGGTTTTCTCCACCGTTTTCTCTACCTGCACGGTTGGATCAGAAACCACCTTAACAAAAGGTGCCGCAGGTTCCTTTGGTACCCCCGCATCCGCAGCTGTGGTATGCGAGGGAGACAAGGGAGCATTAAAGAAAGAAAATCCTGCATCTTGTGGTTCTGCAATACAAAGAAAGCAACAACTATCAATAAACAAGTTGTGCTTACAAAACACTTGCAAAGTTATACACTTACCGGCAGGGACCGAAGGCTTCTTTTGTGTCGGAGCAGCCCTTTTAGACTGCAGCTTCCGACGTTTCAATTCACCACCACCAGCAGCTGTTTGCTCCGGTTCCCTCTTTTTACCGGCAACAGTGGAACCCGCAGCGGTACCACCCACAGCCGCACCACTACCTGGAACACCCAAACCCTCAAGGGTGTCAGATACTACCACGTAATCAATATATCTGCGGTAACAAGAACAATAGGTACCTGCGGCCTGTGACAACAAAGGAGGGGCGGCTGAACCCTCAGTTTTCTCCTTACCGCGACTCCGCGCGGTTTTCTTCACTTGCTTCTTCTCCACGTGTTTCTTGGGGATACGCTTTTCAAACTTCCCCAGATCCCCAAGGATACCTGTGTTGAAGCAATTAAGCAAACAAGTTACAAGGGTGAGCTTTGAAAAAAAGAGCAACTTAGAAAATACCTTTGCCTTCTGGCACAGGTGCATTCATCACATCACGTGTGGGAACGCAGAAGTTGCCAAGAATCTCCAAATTAAAACCTTCCCGTACATCACACAGAATCAGCTCAACTTTGCCCTCAAAATCGGGCTCAAACATCCTCCACAGACCAACCGCTTTCTCTGATACAACAAATACACATTACTAAAAGGATAATGAAGCAAGGAAAACAATAAAGAATAACAGGCTTACCACCACTCTTTTCCCGCAGAACGGGCCTTGCCTTCCTACCCGGCCTAGTAAGCATCATCCGCAACACCCACAACTGGTTGTTGTCTAACTTCTGGAGTTCAATAGGCCGTAGCCTAGAGAACCATTCCACAGTCTTCGCGGTGGCAACAGGAATATCCTCATCGGCAACACCCACATTTACGTTCCGGAAAGTCATATGGGCATACACCGCACAGGCTTTAACATAAAAGAATTTCCTCTTCCAATGGGTCACACCGTTGGGAGGTGTCATCAACTTCAAACTCCCATGTCGTTGATTAAAAGAAAAAAGTCCGGTGTTCACCGTCAATTGGTAAAACCACCGGAAATTCTCAACGGTAATGTCCAAACCATGGGCACGAAAGGTGTACTCAAAGTTCCTAATCCGGAACATCCCAAATGGACTTAGTTGGGAAATATAGAGATGATAGTATTCTAACACCTTAGCAACGAAAATCGTCACCGGCAATAGAAGGTTGCCCTCGGTGAAAAAATCAGCCCACATGGTGATATAGCCGGCCGGAGCATCGGCACCGGTGTCCCCCTCTTGTGGGTAAGTGGCTTTCCAATCGTCAGCCATATGTACGGTGGTCATTAGGGTCTTAAAACCACCCTTCGTCCACTTCAGCACCGGTAACCCACCACCAGGGGCACCACCGTCATCGTCTTCGTCTTCATCAGCCGCCATTACCGGCTGTTCAGGGTTTTCACCCTCCAAATTGTGTACATTTGATGGTTCAGCCATCAGAAATATAGAAGAAAATGAGTACTAAAAACTCAAATAACCTCACCGGAAGTTCAGAAAATCTGTTCGGAGAAGACAAAGGATTTGTTTCTCTCACCGGAAAAATTTTGAAATTTCGAACAAGTGAGGGGAAACCCCGAACGGTTTCCCCTTATATACTCATCGCAATAAATGCATCATGGAAACAGAATCATCACGTCTAAAAAGAGCGAATTATGCGGCACCACGTGTCAAGCGACGTTTCCGCTGACGTGTAACACCTCGAAAAATTACGTCCAATAATGCATTGACACGTGTCATAGACTTTGGATATGTGAAAATATACTTTAGAGGGACTAAAGTTGACAAAAAGAGAAACTACGGAATATAAGGGTCCGAAGTGTCAACATTAGATAAATAGACTCTAAAATAACCCTACATGGTGTTTATAACCCTAAACGGATAGATCATGGATCATACGAAGCGGAAAATGCACGAAAGTGAGGAATTACAAACTACAGGGGCTAAAAGTGTCAACATGTTGAATTTATACCTCTGATTGATCTTTTGGCAGACCCGAAGCCTTGTAATGCTAGAATATACTCACTAGAATATGTGGTAAAAATTTCATGAAGTTTCGTTACCGTATGAGAAAGTTATGGCCAAAACCGTACTTGAGGGGTTAAAAGCGTCAACGTCGAATTTCATGACTTTTCGGGTGAGCGCAAAGTTAACCGAGGACTTTACCATGTTGGTAAATGTCCCAAGGTTCCTAAAAATCAAGTTTGAGGGTCTAAGGGTCAAAATAAATGGCCAAAACCTCGTATACGAAGACCAGGGACCAAACCGCAACATTTAACAAACTTTGGTGGATCAGCAAGCCCAGGCGGCCCGCCTGGGCACCCTTACGCGGGCCGCGACCCACGCCCAGCTCCACAATTTCGCGAACAGCAGCTGTTGAGTCCGTTTTGTGAGTTGATGACAGCTTTCAGCACCTCCCAAACCCTCCAATCAACTCTCATGCATGTAAGGACACTTGTGACTCTCTCACAACACCTGAAACACCTTATAATCAGATCAATTCTTCACATTTGGGTCTTGTGGTAGTAAACATATGAACACTTGAACTTACAAAAATTCACAAGGCAACTTCTGGAGCTTTCTGGACGACAAGGCACCTTCATAGTGATCTCTAAGCTTCATTAGGACTCTTGTAAGCATTCATAACCTTCTCTAATTCGTTCTAGCTTAGATTATTAGCCGAAAGTCAATCCGTCGTAACTTTAGTTTGACTTTTTGATTAAACGAAAATGGCTCAGTCATTTCTCAAATTGAAAGTACCTACAAGTTGGTATTTATGTGGGAAACAAACCCTCAAAAGGGTATTTTCTGATTCCCACTCTAAGCATGATTATTGTCTAGTCAAAGTTGTTCTTAAAAAGTCAACAGAACTTGTTTTTGCAAAATCTAGCATAAATAGTAATGTAGATGACATGCAATCAGTTTGATCATCAAAATAACTTTATAATGAATGTAAGAATATGTTTTTATCATGATCAACTCGACAATTTTTAGTATAAACCCGGATCGGAACCGAAAGTCTTATAAAATGACTTTTTCTTTGACTCTCGATTCGGATCCGTGCATGCATGTTTGAGATCTGCATTAGAGCTTATTTTGGACCATTTTTATTTATGTGCAACTCTCTTGAATTTTACAACTTGACTCCATGCTTAACCGATTCATATGCATGTTTCCGATTTATGCTTAAAGTTGACTATTTTGCCCTTTTTGCTATAAAACGTGATTTTCGGAAAAGTGAAAGAGTAGAAACCTTTATTACTGACTTATAAACTTGCACCAAAAATTTGATATCAGTTGGAGGTCCAGATTTAGAGTTATGTCCGATATCGTAAATCTAGAGCTTTATGTTGAATAAACGGCGTAATTAGCATATAACCTATTTAAGCCCACTTTTTGATATAAAACTATTTACCCACTGATGTTATATAATATTTTGGGATTTTTGAAGATTTTTATTTAATTTTTGGCTGATCGTATCATAGGTCTCTAAGTTTGATTCGGTTAATACCGGTTTTGACCTTTTAAGCCATAAAATGAGTTTTATAAATCTTTTTGACCCCAAACCTTTTTCTACTGATTTTATTTACTAAATAAAATATTTTGAGCAATCTGGAATTATAAAAATATCAGCTTTCCTTTGAAAACCCGGAAACGGCTCTAAATCGCCTTTTTAAGCGTTTTTTAACGCCTAGTATGTACTATAACCATGTTAAGCATATAAGGGTTATACCTACTGATGTATTTAGCATATTTTTATATAATAACAGTAAGTATAAGCTTTTGAACTCAGGTTTCCAGTTTTGACCGTTTTAGCCCTTGTGAAATTACCGAAATACCCCTAAGGTGCATAGTTCGATTTTAAATGATAAGTTTTGTATATGGGTCATACCCTACTGTTATAATATGTCAATTTAAGTATATTTACTGTATAAATCAGACCTGTAACTCAGATTTCCAATTTAACTCTTTTATAATCTTTTAAATGACCAAAATGCCCTTATGAGGCGTAAATTGAGTTTATTCCCGTATGGGGCAAAATAGAAGTTATCTTACTAATATTATAACATATTTAAAGCATATTATCTCAGGGAACTTGCATATGACTCTTATGGTTACCCTTAACGCTCTTTTAGCGTTCGGTTCGGTTTATGTAACTAGTTTGCATAAATTGACCGAAACGGGTCAAACATTATCATTTTTGTCTCAAAATCCAGAATGTATTTAGCATACCCATATTATACAAGTATTCAAACTTGTCGGGTCTAAATCACGTTCTATCCGGTCTTCGCTTAATCGTGCGCTTGAACCGTATCGTTCTTAAAACTAACCGGTCTAAGCCTAGGCTTAAATAAAGACCCGTTAGAAATCTAATAGGTTATTATAAACCTTTGTTCCAGAATAGGAGACCCAGTAAAAGCTACCTCCACTTGCTAATTGTGATTCATACTTACCAAGGTAAATACTTCTTAACTTATTTTCCCTATACGGGCTTGGGGTACGGCATATAATATACCGCTTGGTCCGGCATTGAATTCTTTAATCGATTAGTGGTTAAATTTATTGAGATGACCCTGTTTTGAAGGTGTTTTATTACTTGAAGCCTTTGGGGGGTTAATGACCATGTCCCGGATATCCTTGGCATCATCTTACGAGATGGCCACGACCTGAGCACGGGGTGTAGGCGTACACCCGTCAGTGTATAACTCTGTATTGTGGTGTGTCTATTAATCTTTAACCCGGTCTACGGATCGGGCTACTGAACGCGGAGTAACATGTAAATCCCTTACAAGATTATATTGTATAATTATCCCAAGTTATAAAAATATTTTTATGCCATGTGCATTTAAATCAATTTTCAATCTTTTCAAAATGAGTCAGTTAATTTGTATTTACCAGTGTAAACTGACGTATTTTCCCAAAAGGTTAAGTGCAGGTACTATACGTACTACGCTGGCTGTCTTCTAGAGCGTCCACAATAAGTCTCGCAAGCTTGGATGACAATAAAACTGTTGAACAATATCTTATTTTATTTTGATCCGCCTGTGGATCCGTTTCAACCATCAGTGATATTTAATATTACATTTTATTAAAGTTGAAATGAATCTATCTTTGCTTCCGCTGTGCATTATTATATTGTGTTGTTTGTCTATGATGATGCCAACTACGTCACTATACTCCCCACCGGGCCCACCGGTGACACGTGGAAATTAGGGGTGTGACATGACGGTTATCACGCGCGCGTGGCCGCCCACGCGCCTGACAAAAGAGACGTTTACACTCCTGCTACAGTGCATTTAATGACCTCGGGCAGTGCAAATGTCCTTTCATTTCAGCACATGCCAGAAAATCTCACCAACTTCCACCAACTCACACGTGCGCTCAGCCACGTGTACAACAAAAAGCGACAGCATTATCCAAACACAAGCGGCATGCGGTTTCTCTGGTATACCGCACCATAACCCATACCGCATGTCGTTTTTTTACATACCCCATAAAATAGCCAAAAAATGATATCGTTCCATGGTTAAGGGGTATAAACATGTCCGCACATACCCACGAGCACACGTGGAATATGCGGAGAGGACACGCACGAGCCCGTACAGGTGTGTCAGATACTCAGAACCAGTGTTGTTCTTTGGACTAAACCGCATCTGAGAAACAGGTAAACCGCATTGCCTTCATTCTCTTTAAGCTTCAAATCCCTCCTGTCCGGTTCACAACCACAGAGGGTGCATAAACAACTTCTTCAACAAGAAGAAGGAAGGGAATGTACGCGAACGCACATCAGCAACCCTGACTCCTGATCCTTCAAGAGCCACATCCGAGCAACACACCCGTTTCAAGCGAGTATGGGGTGACAAAACCGCAGACACTCATGAGTCGCTGCGGACACACCCACAGCTCCGCAAATGGTTGCTACGGAAGAGCCACAACTAAGTCATCACATAGATGAACGAAGCTACTTCAAGGAAAACTCCTCGGTATTGGAGCGTGAAGGAAAGTGGCTAAAGAAGAGATGCGGACGAGATCCCCAATGCTCATACGAGATCTCGTCGAACAACAAGCGACCGAACAGCGGTAACAAGTCTGCTTATGACTTTGTTACCCTACTTGTAAGACGGATAGAATAAACAATGGTGGGCATTACCATGCCTATGACCATGTTTATTTGGCCATTATCCAGATTCACATTGTTCGACCAAACATGGCCAACAATGACGCAAGTACCCAACATTGTTCACCAAACCGTGGCCAACAATGTCAAGCAACGATGTAACCACAAAGGACGTGCGGTTACTAGAGAGCTAATTGGAAGAACATGAACACCCCACAAAAGGGATCATCATTAGATGTCCAATTATGACAGAAGAACACTCTCTTCTTCATTCACCACCTCAAAGGTTGGTTCGAAGTTTGTGCACACACCCAGCAAAGTCTCAAGGTTGGTTCGACACACCAACAGGTGGCACCCAACCCGAGGCTGAGAATTTCGCATCAGATGAAACATTTTCACCGGTACGGAAGAGGCATCAAATGACCCTTCCAGATCTCCAGCTTGATTTACAAAGAGCAAAGACCATCTACATGGCGTAGGATCTTCTCCAGACTCCAAACTACCTTCTAAACACCATAGTCCAGTACTCCTCCCACATGCAACTTGCATATGGCAGCAACACTAGACTGGGGGGACTTGAAGGGGTATGGTCCCAGATCTCGCGTCAGCATCGACCGCGAGTGACCATTACCCTTATCTAAACCCCCACTAGCTAACAACCTACTTGTGTCCGTGCGGGAACGCATCGACACAGTGGTTGAATCCAATCTGTCCAATAATGGAGGAGGACTTACCTGGAATATGAGAACGGTATAGCGATGCGGCTGGCACCGCATCTGGTGTATGAAAACGGAAGTATTCACAGTGATGCGGCCTAGCACCGCATCCAGTGAACACTTCTATCAATACAGAGAAGCTGGATAACAGTAACAGTCACCACAGACGACGATGCGGCCTGGCACCGCATCTCGCGTATTTTTTGATCAAAGAGTAAGTCGCGGGAACATCTGCAGTTACCGCAAACAGCGATGCGTCTTGCACCGCACCCTGTCTACTCATCAAGTGGGACTGACACCACAGAGCAAGTAGCACCAATGGCAGCCGCCTGTCAGGACTACGTAAGCAACAAACTGACGTGGCGTCGCCTCCCCGGCCGACATGTCTGACACACCTGCAAAGGTGCAGCATGCCGTCAGTCTATCCATCCACCTCCTCCTTCACTCCTCGGCTATAAAATAACAACCCCAAACCATGTTTGAGGTATCTCTTCACAACTCTCTCACTACTACTACTATCATATTTTGCTTCCCAAGCAGACTACTGATTCTCACGCCGGAGAGTGGTAACAAGGAGCACCCCCCACCTCATCCACCTTGTTACGAGTCACGGTTTGTTTCCTTGTGCAGGAGATCAACCCACCGATGACCCAGCCAACGATCCTTGAGAGGAAGGGATTAACCCTTCTTGACGAGACCAGTGAGTTAACCCTGCCCGGTTAACCATTGTTCCATCATAAGCCTTAACTCACCCATACGTTGTTATATCTAAAAAAAAAATTTGCTGTTTCCCTCTTCAATTCTTATATCTATCAAGTTTCTTATGATATCCATACTCATTTGGTGCTTCTTTTGGATTCCACCATATTATTCTCTTCCTTTTATGAAACCATAAATCGCCAATGGTATATACCTTTACAATAAGAATTAGATTAAATAACTTATCTTATTAAATAAGTTATCTTAATTATAACTGATACGCCAATTTCCTGCTCAATATGATTGGAACTTGTTTAAAATAATAAGATAGCTTATTATTATAAATAACAATTCACACAAAGCTAAACACTATAGCTATTATCAATCTAAGGGTTTTTTTTTTTTTTTTCTTTTTTGGGTTTTTTTCTTTTTTAGCTGTTTTTTTTTATTTTTTATTTTTTTTATCTTAGCTATAATTTTCAGCATAGACATTCCGCTCTCTTAACTTTTTCAAAACTTTGTAAATGTTATTTTATCTCTCTCGAGTTTTACGTGCTTATTTTTTTATTTACATGGTAAAATATAATATGTTTTCATTTTTATTTTATGTAAGATTTCGGTTGGTCTACATTTTCAATAGGCAGTAAAAATTCAAGCTACCTACACGCGGTACCATTATATACTTAAAAACACTATTTTCTTGTAAGTTTATTTTTAAGTGCGTTTTCGTATAAATCAAAGTTGGTTTACGTTTCGATGTAATTTTTTTTTCGGTAACGAGTCAGGTCAAATATTATAAGTTTGCGTGCTTATTTTGATTTAAGTAAATTTTATTCGAAAATGAGTCGAGTCATATATGCCAGTATAAATTTAAGTTATTTTAAGTTTTGACACCACTACGGCGGAGTTAAAATACTAGTTTTATTTAATTCATGGTAAACTTGTTCTGATAAAGACGCAAAAACAATATACCAAATAGATGCAAGTGCAACTCAGTTCACCTTAATCGTCTATCAATCTGATACCATTTATAATGCCTTGAGATTATATCAATAAACTGATTAACAGGTAACAATTCATAACCAATTTGGAAGCCTAATGGTAATTTATAATTAGTAAGTTTACTACAGATGTACTTGTGACAAAATCATGGATCTATTGCATCACCCATATAACACGCAATAGATTAATAAGTTACTACAGAGAGTTATATCTACTTATAAAAACGTTTTAATTCGATAGTCAAAACTGAAAACAGGAGACTGGATAAAATGATGACTTGGGAATTACCTTTTTAACACGTAAATTTTTTTAATCGTAAAAGAATACTAATGTTAGCGACGAATTTTGCTACTGAACTTTTTTATCAATGGCTTTTGAAACAAACTTTAGTGACAGAAGTATTTGACAACCGAAATTTTAGTAAATATTTGTTGTTAAGTATCTGCTTTAAAATTGTTAATATTAATGGTTTTAAAATTATAAAAATAATGATTGAGTGAATTTTTAAAACTACAATTTTTTATACATAAAATGAAAATGGTTGATTTACAGTCGTTATGCTATAGAAAAATTTCTATAGAAAAGCTAAATATCTTCTCTTTTGTTGAATCATATGACCGGATTCTTTTGTTAAATCTTATGACTGGATTGACTAATTATTTCACGAAACATTTGCTAAAACCACTAGTAGCAATGCAAGTACTAATACGAACTTTCCCCAACAATTATTATTATATATGTTTTGTTTTAAAGAAATCATTGTAGATTCATAATTAAATTTCTAGAACTTATTATATATCTTTGTTTACATAAAATTAAAATATATAAAATATATATATATTTTTTTGACAAGTCGGTAAAAATGATAGTATTATTGTGAGATCTTTTTCTTAAATTCGAACCTAAAAACTAAATTCTGCTTTCTAGAGATTACTTATTTGACATGATTGAAAAAAGGAATTCAAAGTTTAGAAGTTAGAATCTAGGTCTGTTTATTAAAAAAAATGTATGTCTAGAAGTTTTTCTAAGCGTCTACATTAACTGTATGAACTGCTCGTACTATCGTATTAGACTGATCTTATTTAACACATATAGTGCAATGTGGTATCTATTTTATATTTTCAATTAAACAACCATAAAAATAAGTGAATATGGTGGTTAGAAGATGGGCACATCATGTCTGAGTCATACATTACCCTTAAGACAGTAGGGAATAAGTGATCAAAAGAAAGGTATGCTGGAGAGATGACTAGACATATAAATTTATAATATATAGGAACCATGAGGACAATGTACGTACGAACTTTTTCGTAATAGATAAAGGCCAAGTTGTTGGTTCAAAATGCCCACCAAAAATGTGCTAAATGCAAGATCTTCAATACTATTATCATCATCATTATCAATCGGTGATGTACATGGAGCAATATATGTTGGAAAATTAGAATAATGTGAATGGAAATTAATTTAGTGATAATTAGTGGGACTCTTCATGGTGACAAACTCTTGAGTAGAGTTTTTATGTCACTTGATTAGCTTTTATTAGAGTTTTTATTTCTCTAATTAAATACCTAATTAAGTGAAACTTTACTAGAGTTTTATGTCTCTAATAAATCACCATTTAAGAGAAACTTTTCATAACCTACATCTCTTGTAAAAATAGTAGGCTATGTGCCTCATTTTGAGATAGAGAAAAATGCTAGAAAAATACAAGAGAAGGGATACAAGAAATATACATGAATATATGGAGAATTCTTGGAAAGAAGAAATACTTGGAGACCCATGTGATGGGTACTTAGAGAAATATGTTTTCTCTATACGATTTCATCACCTTCGTATCATAATTTTCCACAAGTTCTAACACTACAATTACCGGATGTAACCTTGGGCCCGTGAGCCATCTCCGGCAGTACAGACTGCTTCGGCTGTTGTACCCTGGGAGACAGACGCGTCATCTTTAGTAGAGGCGCGAAATCTGTTTTAAGGTAAGCGTGTTTGAACACGCGCCTCAACCAAATTCGTCAACATTTGTTTGTTCTTTTTGTAGGAAATTATTGTACAAGAAGACATGGTTCAAGACCTCGTTGAATCCTACACAACGGACTGAAAACACAACGAACCATACAAATAGACGCGGTTAAAGATCAAGTTGAAGACTTTATCTTTTGAAGATATTGGTTTGAATCGATTGTTTTATTAAATATGTTGTAGTTCATATTTATTTTCGTTTGAATTTGTACACGGTTCATGTGCTACAATTTCCCAAATGTTTAAAGAGAGTATCTTTAATTTTTATTAGTAAAAATGCGACCCATTTCCTACAAACTTAAAACAGATTTCGTGAGATTGTTGGTACAATCTTAAAAACCTTATTGATAAGGATTTTGGGTTTACGAAAGGATTTATAATAGAATAAAAAAAATTTAGAGGCTATGATCTTATAAATATTTTCTTTTGGGAAATATGTATGTGGTACAACTTGTTGTGTTTGGATTTCTTGAGATTGAGATACAATCTTAAATCCTATACCGTGGTACAAAACGAATAGTTTCGGTTCAACTGTTTGGTTTTTGAAACGATTTTGGGAATCGTTAATTTTCTAACTTTTGTGTTAGATCGGGTTTATTAGTGTAAACCATACGTTTTTTGTAAACGTTAAATTTTCTAACATGTGTGTTAGACCGGAATTATTGGTGTAAACCATACGTTTTTTGTAAACGTTAAATTCTCTTAAGTAGAGTCTTTTATGTCTTTAAATAAGAGTTTTATGTTACTTGATTAGAGTTCTATGTCTCTAATTAAGTCTCTATTTAAAGTAGACTCTCCATTCACCCATGGATTGATATGAACAAATAAGTCTTATAATGATTTTTGTAATCATTTGTCTTCTAACATGTGTGTTAGAAACGTTCATGAAACGCGTTAGTTTGGAAGCAATTTTTTAATTGTTCAGTTTCTAACGTGTGTATTAGAAATGACTTATTTATTTGAACCATATATGTATTTTTAGCAAGTCGAATTAACATTTTGTGGAAAATGTTAATATTTCTAACGTGCGTGTTAGAATTTCTTTCATTTTAACATGATTGTTAAAAATGGTTAAAATACAAATGCTTTGAAATGTTTTATGTTGACATTTTATATAAGCAATTTGTTGTAGCATTGTTTTTAATGCTTTGTATGATTTAGAAATAAAATGTCATACATTGAAGTTGATGTTTGATTGGCTTCAAGGAATTAAATCACCATAAAGTGATGGTGTGGTATTTATATGAATTTAATGAAATTAAAATCATTTACTATGGAAGATAAATTCTTAAGAAGAGTTTCATGTCAATTTATTAGTTTTTATTAGAGTTTATTTCTCTAATGAAATCTTTAATAAAGTGAAACTTTTAGTAGAGTTTTTATGTCAATTTATTAGTTTTTATTAGAGTTTATGTCTAATAAAATCTCTAATATGGTGAAACTCTTGAATAGAGTTTTAATTATGACATTTGATGAGTTTTATTAGAGTTTAAATTTATAATTATTGATGTCACACCCCCAAAATCCACCTGCGGAGTATCACCGCTTGGGAGCGTGACTGACCAGGATCAAGCCATCAATCATATTGAACATAGCATAATATAAATAAAGTAATTCGTAAAACCCCGTTCAATACAATTGACGTTTCAAAACAATCATAGTATCAGTAGCGGAAGCATAAGTAAATAACCCAAGTAAACCATAAGTTCAATTATTCGAAATGTTTAAACATAGCGTTCTTAACCCACTGCCCACAACGTCCCGCTCCTCCAGTGCAAGCTCCATAAGTACCTAGGGTCCTGCAAGGCATGCAGCAGATAATCAACAAACTAGTTGAGCGAGTTCACAGTTTATAGTTTAGTTTGAGTAATAGTGCGTTTGTTCAATTAAGTTTCGTATCGTATCAGTTCCATCGCGGCCTCCCAGGCATGTGTGCGAAGATTATGTTCGTTAGTTCGCGACCATAGTCTTTACCGACCAGGGTGTGTGCGAAGGCAATTTATCAGTTCGTTCGCGACCATAGTCTTTACCGACCAGGGTGGGTGCGAAGGCAGTTGAGTAGTTCGTAAGCATCAACAGTTTAGTCGTTCGTTACAGTATCAAAGTATGCACAAGTAATCTTCCAACCCATTCCCACCCTGGGAACCCATGCCTTGGCTGTGTGAACTCACCTTGGTTTGCTCGGTATGCTAGATTATGCACTCACAAGTAATTAGTCACGTCCTATTGTATGCACGTATAACAAATCAGTTCATGTTCGCAATGATACGCATGCAATTTAATGTTCACATAACAGTCAGTTTGCATAACGGCACAACACGTATTATTTCACGTATACAAATGTTAACGTTCATCAAGCATGGCATGCCAAATAAATCAAACATATAATTCCATCTTTCAAAGTACATTCATAACCAAGCATCTTTCGATCCACCCTTATCTTTCGACACATTAGTTATCTCAGTTATCTTTCGGACCGAAGGTTATGTTTCGAACCTATTGTCATCTTTCGATCACACACATATCTTTCGGTCAACAGGTATCTTTCGGTCAACAGATATCTTTCGGTCACAACTATGTTTCGACTACAAGCATCTTTCGACAATAACTATGTTTCGAGTAGACAAGTATCTTTCGACATAAGCAGTTACGTTTTCATAATCAGTTACGTTTATTCAAAGTTTCTAAGTTTTATCCGTGATTATCAATTAACACATTTTCCAGAAATCGGTTATCCAAAATCGATCAAACAGGGACTTTCATAATAAACCTCATGAACCCTAATTTAACCAAAAGAACAAGAATGACACTTTATCCTATACGATCCGATTTCAAGAACAACGAACAATAACAAATCCGAATTGCATAATATCACAACCAATCCATAAAACCTTATCATCATACAACATCACAACGGATCCGATTTGCTAGCCGATTAATCAACAGAATCTTAACAATCATGGCAGTTCACTTTAATTATCCTTGCTAAACCATTATAACATTCATACCGTACGTATCCGATCATATAAACACATATTGCAAGACAATTAGACAATTATAACATTCATACCGTACATTTAGTGACAAATCATATACACTAGACACTAACCGGGATAGAAAGCAACAAGAGTTGATCAGCAAGTAGTCTCCGCAAATTCGTGGTTGCCGTCACACACAATGGAGCTAGGGTTTGAACAATAACAGCCAACATACATGTTTTCACGTTTTTAAATCGTATCACAGGAATGGGCCAAGCCCATCTGAAAGACTGGGCCGAAGGATCTGGATTCCAGTCGAAGGATATGTTTCGTGGCCGAAGGATGTCGAAGGATATGTTTCGTGATCCTTCGAACCGGCAGTTGGTCCTTCGAATCGAAGGATATCTTTCGTGATCCTTCGATCTGCATGTCATGTTTCTAGACTAAGTGTTTTTAAATAATAAAAATTCTAATATTATATTCTACCACAGCAAGTAATCACATATAGGCAAAATGACAATACGTTTCATTAAAACACCACGTGTACAATTCAAGTTCACAATCCAAGCAACTAAGCAGTCAAAGTCAACGCGCATTTAATGCGAAAGTGAAAGTCAGAAGCTCGAGTTGTCACATTATCCCCAACTAATTGGAAATTTCGTCCCGAAATTTGGCATGCACTCACTGAGGAAGCTAGGTAAGCTGTATCGTTTACTGGTTTCCCTGGGGTGTCACATCATCCCCCCGTTGATTTGAAATTTCGTCCCGAAATTCAGTAGTAGTAGCTTCAGCCTCAGAAGTGGATGCATTGGTTTCGAATAACTGGGGACACTTTTCTTTCATCTTGTCTTCGCGTTCCCAGGTGTACTCTGGACCACGTTTGGAGTTCCAACGAACTCGAACAAGAGGGATTCTCTTGTTTTTGAGGACCTTCACATCCCGGTCCGTGATTTCAACTGGTTCCTCGACGAACTGCAACCGCTCGTCGATAGTGAGTTCCTTAAAGGAACTATGAGGGTCTTATCTGACAGACACTTCTTCAGATTCGACACGTGAAATACATAGTGAACTGCACCGAGTTCAGTTGGTAGGTTCAGTCTGTAGGCTACTGGGCCTATTCCTTCAGTGATTTCAAATGGTCCAACATACCGTGGATTGAGTTTGCCTCGTTTACTAAATCGAACCACACCCTTCCAGGGTGAGACTTTCAATAAAACCCGGTCCCCGACCTGAAGTTCCAAGGCTTGCTACGCTTGCCCGCGTAGGCTTTCTGACGGTCGCGTGCTGCCGTCATGCGTTGTTGTATCTGTGCAATCTTTTCTATAGCGTCCACTACAATCTCTGGACCCGTAATTCGAGTATCCCCCACCTCTGCCCAACAGAGAGGTGACCGGCATTTACGTCCGTAGAATGCCTCGAATGGAGCGGCTTGAATGCTGGTGTGATAACTGTTATTGTACGAAAACTCCACTAAAGGGAGGTGCTTTTCCCAGCCGTTGCCGAAATCAATAACACACGCTCGAAGCATGTCTTGAATAGTTCGCTCAGACTGCCCATCCGTCTGAGGGTGATATGCTGTGCTCATGTCTAAACGTGAGCCAAACGCTTTGTGCATCGCATGCCGTAGTTCTGACGTGAATCGTGCATCTCGATCCGAAATAATAGAAATGGGCACCCCGTGCCTCGAAACAACTTCCTTGAGGTAGATATCTGCGAGAGTGGAGAACGTATCCGTTTCCTTAATAGCCAGGAAGTGTGCAGACTTGGTGAGTCGATCCACGATCACCCATATTGTGTCGTTCCCACGCTGAGCTCTCGGTAGGCCTGTAACAAAGTCCATGGAAATTTCTTCCCATTTCCACTGTGGTATCATAGGCTGTTGAAGTAGGCCAGCTGGTTTCTGATATTCGACCTTGACTCTCGCACAGGTCAAGCATTTTCCAACGTACGTAGCAATGTGGGCCTTCATACTAGGCCACCAATATGTAGTGTTGTTGTCGTGGTACATTTTATCCGACCCTGGATGTACCGAGTAGCGAGACTTGTGTGCTTCGTCCATTACGAGTTCGCGTAGACCGCCATAGAGAGGGACCCAAATCCGGCCCGTGACATAGTAGGCGCCGTCCGCCTTTTGTTCCATTTGTTGTTGTGAGCCGCGTAAGGCTTCAGCCTTGGCGTTTTCGGGCTTCAGGGCTTCTGTCTGAGCAGCTCGTATCTGAGCAGGAAGGCTAGGCTGAATCGTAAGCTGTAGCGCTCGCACGCGCCGTGGTAAAGTGTCCTTTCGACTAAGGGCATCCGCCACAACATTGGCTTTGCCTGGATGATACTTGATAGCGCATTCGTAATCGTTAAGTAACTCGACCCATCGTCGTTGACGCATATTCAGACCCTTCTGCTTAAGGATATGCTCGAGACTCCTGTGATCGGTGTAAATCGTGCACCTGGTACCGTACAGGTAGTGTCGCCATATCTTAAGCGCGAAAACAACAGCTCCCAGCTCTAAATCGTGCGTCGTGTAGTTGCGCTCGTGAACCCTGAGTTGACGAGAGGCGTAAGCGATAACCTTATCCCGCTGCATCAATACACAACCAAGCCTCTGTATCGATGCGTCACAATAAACCACGAAGTCATCCGTGCCCTCTGGCAATGAGAGAATAGGTGCGTTGCAAAGCCTATCCTTTAAGTACTGAAAAGCGGTCTCTTGGGAATCTCCCCAACGGTGGGTGACACCTTTCTGTGTCAGTAGTGTAAGTGGTTGCGCGATCTTGGAGAAGTCTTTGGTGAATCGTCTGTAGTAACCTGCCAAACCCAAGAATTGGCGTATTTCCGTCGGTGTACGCGGTGCTGGCCAGTTTCTGATCGAATCAACCTTGGATGGATCGACATGAATCCCATCCTTGTTCACCACATGGCCTAAGAAGTGGACTTCACGAAGCCAGAAGTCGCATTTTGAAAACTTTGCGTACAGTTGCTCCTTTCGAAGAAGTTCCAAGATAAGGCGTAAGTGCTGCTCGTGCTCCTCCTGACTCTTGGAGTAAATCAGGATGTCGTCGATGAAGACAATGACGAACTTGTCTAGATAGGGTTTGCACACCCTGTTCATAAGATCCATGAAGACTGCTGGCGCGTTCGTAAGCCCGAATGGCATGACAAGAAACTCGTAATGACCGTAGCGAGTTCTGAAAGCGGTTTTGGAGACGTCCTTATCCCGGACTCTCAGCTGATGATAATCAACCTGTAGATCAACCTTGGAGTAGTAACTCGACCCTTACAACTGGGCGAATAAGTCGTCAATGCGTGGAAGAGGATAACGGTTCTTCACTGTGATCTTGTTCAGTTCACGGTAATCAATTTCACATCCTGAAGGTGCCATCCTTCTTTTTCACAGATAATTGGTATCCAAGAGTTCTTGTAGTTGCGTCAATAGTTCTTCCGATTCTGATGGAGCTAAGCGATACAGTGCTCGAGCTATGGGTGCTGCTTCTGGAGCGAGCTCGATTTGAAATTCGACCTGACGATGAGGCGGTAGACCAGGTAAATCTTTAGGAAACACCTGAGGAAAGTTGCGTACAGCGGGATGGTCTTCCAACTTCTTTGCTTTGCATGGGATTTCTGCTTGCTGTTGCTGCTGGCGATTCCGATTTGCAGGCCGTGGACTCCTGAATCCTTAGCTTCATGGCCCATCTTGAGACACCTCTGGAAACGTCCCTCGTTGCACTAACCACCGTGGTGTCTGTTGCATTAGTTACACATTGGGTGAATTCCCCGATATCCACCCTGCCCCTGACCACCAGAAGTTGGTTGACTCGGCTCTGGTGATCACTATTCTTGCGCTGCTGCTGTGCTTGAGACTGAACGGTAGCTGAACCCTTGCTGGAATACCCATCCCATTTCCGCTTGCTGTCACTAGGAGTAGCGGGAGTAGCAGGAGTGGTAGCGGTAGTAATAGCGCTGATACAACTAGGCAGCCTGTTCTGTTCCACTGCCTGATCCGTGAGGCGATAAGCAAGACACTGAATGTCTTGAATGTTGTCGAGGTTAGCCGATGTAACATAGCTCTGAAATTCTGAGGCTAGACCCTTGTGATACAATTCGATATGCTTGCTTGGAGGGTCCACCATGGTTGGACACAAGATGGCCAGTCCGTTCTATCGTTTCGTATGAGCTTCAATTTCTGACCCCGTCATTTTCAAATGGTAAGGCTCCACTTCCAACTTGTGGATGTCATCACGAGTGTAGTATTCCCTTTTAATGTGTTCTTTGAATTCGTTCCAGGGGGTGGCGTTAGCAGCTGCCAACCCTAGTATCCGTACTTGCGCGTTCCACCAGATTAACGTGATTTCTTCCAAAGTGCCTGTGGCGTACTTGAACCTGCGAGCCTCAGGGCATTCACACATCTCGAATACCGACTCGAGCTTCCCAAACCAATGGAGTAGTCCCACTGCTCCTTCTGTGCCACTGAATGTGCTTGGACGACTGTCCATGAAATTCTTGAATGTGCAGACAGGTTGCTATGCGTCCTGACCCGTTGCGCGAGAAAGATAGATCAAGGTTAAGCGCGAGAGTTGGGTCACGGGAGTAGGATCTAACATCCTAGGATAGGTCTGGAATAGCAGGTTATACCTCCTGCTTGTGCGACTGCAAGCGCCGCAGCAACTTGTTCGTTAATGAGAGCCGTCAACTGGGCTTGAGTCATGTTAACACGTCCAGACATGATCGGACAGTAAAGGTAGCATAAGTATAAATGGTTCGCGAGTAGTGCGATGACAGAAAAGCGTAGGCATATAGGTGTTCTTAGTCAATAACAGGTAGTGAGCAAAAGTAAGGTAAGCATACTACGAGCAAAGTTCTAAGCAGTTCTAGCAAGCAGGTAATAAACATAAACCTTATTACCTAGGATGTCGAGTCTTGCACGTGGAGCGAAGCGTCGTTGTGGATCGTTGAGAGCACTGTTCTGGTTATAGTCTGGTTTTAATAAAAACGTTTTCCCATATTAAAACCAAGTTCTCTATAACCAATGGCTCTGATACCAATCTGTCACACCCCCAAAATCCACCTGCGGAGTATCACCGCTTGGGAGCGTGACTGACCAGGATCAAGCCATCAATCATATTGAACATAGCATAATATAAATAAAGTAATTCGTAAAACCCCGTTCAATACAATTGACGTTTCAAAACAATCATAGTATCAGTAGCGGAAGCATAAGTAAATAACCCAAGTAAACCATAAGTTCAATTATTCGAAATGTTTAAACATAGCGTTCTTAACCCACTGCCCACAACGTCCCGCTCCTCCAGTGCAAGCTCCATAAGTACCTAGGGTCCTGCAAGGCATGCAGCAGATAATCAACAAACTAGTTGAGCGAGTTCACAGTTTATAGTTTAGTTTGAGTAATAGTGCGTTTGTTCAATTAAGTTTCGTATCGTATCAGTTCCATCGCGGCCTCCCAGGCATGTGTGCGAAGATTATGTTCGTTAGTTCGCGACCATAGTCTTTACCGACCAGGGTGTGTGCGAAGGCAATTTATCAGTTCGTTCGCGACCATAGTCTTTACCGACCAGGGTGGGTGCGAAGGCAGTTGAGTAGTTCGTAAGCATCAACAGTTTAGTCGTTCGTTACAGTATCAAAGTATGCACAAGTAATCTTCCAACCCATTCCCACCCTGGGAACCCATGCCTTGGCTGTGTGAACTCACCTTGGTTTGCTCGGTATGCTAGATTATGCACTCACAAGTAATTAGTCACGTCCTATTGTATGCACGTATAACAAATCAGTTCATGTTCGCAATGATACGCATGCAATTTAATGTTCACATAACAGTCAGTTTGCATAACGGCACAACACGTATTATTTCACGTATACAAATGTTAACGTTCATCAAGCATGGCATGCCAAATAAATCAAACATATAATTCCATCTTTCAAAGTACATTCATAACCAAGCATCTTTCGATCCACCCTTATCTTTCGACACATTAGTTATCTCAGTTATCTTTCGGACCGAAGGTTATGTTTCGAACCTATTGTCATCTTTCGATCACACACATATCTTTCGGTCAACAGGTATCTTTCGGTCAACAGATATCTTTCGGTCACAACTATGTTTCGACTACAAGCATCTTTCGACAATAACTATGTTTCGAGTAGACAAGTATCTTTCGACATAAGCAGTTACGTTTTCATAATCAGTTACGTTTATTCAAAGTTTCTAAGTTTTATCCGTGATTATCAATTAACACATTTTCCAGAAATCGGTTATCCAAAATCGATCAAACAGGGACTTTCATAATAAACCTCATGAACCCTAATTTAACCAAAAGAACAAGAATGACACTTTATCCTATACGATCCGATTTCAAGAACAACGAACAATAACAAATCCGAATTGCATAATATCACAACCAATCCATAAAACCTTATCATCATACAACATCACAACGGATCCGATTTGCTAGCCGATTAATCAACAGAATCTTAACAATCATGGCAGTTCACTTTAATTATCCTTGCTAAACCATTATAACATTCATACCGTACGTATCCGATCATATAAACACATATTGCAAGACAATTAGACAATTATAACATTCATACCGTACATTTAGTGACAAATCATATACACTAGACACTAACCGGGATAGAAAGCAACAAGAGTTGATCAGCAAGTAGTCTCCGCAAATTCGTGGTTGCCGTCACACACAATGGAGCTAGGGTTTGAACAATAACAGCCAACATACATGTTTTCACGTTTTTAAATCGTATCACAGGAATGGGCCAAGCCCATCTGAAAGACTGGGCCGAAGGATCTGGATTCCAGTCGAAGGATATGTTTCGTGGCCGAAGGATGTCGAAGGATATGTTTCGTGATCCTTCGAACCGGCAGTTGGTCCTTCGAATCGAAGGATATCTTTCGTGATCCTTCGATCTGCATGTCATGTTTCTAGACTAAGTGTTTTTAAATAATAAAAATTCTAATATTATATTCTACCACAGCAAGTAATCACATATAGGCAAAATGACAATACGTTTCATTAAAACACCACGTGTACAATTCAAGTTCACAATCCAAGCAACTAAGCAGTCAAAGTCAACGCGCATTTAATGCGAAAGTGAAAGTCAGAAGCTCGAGTTGTCACAATTGAGACTCTTAACTCTTCATATGGTGAAACTCTTGAGTAGAGTTTTAATAATGACATTTGATGAGTTTTATTAGAGTTTAAGTCTATAATTATTGAGACTCTTAACTCTTCATATGGTGAAACTCTTTAGTAGAGTTTTAATGATGACATTTGATGAGTTTTAATGATGACATTTAATTCTCTAATTTGGTCATGTTTTGTATATATAAAATGACTTAAATTTTCTAACACGTGTGTTAGAAAATGTGTATCACGAATACGAGGTTAGAGATTGTTCATAATGAACAGAAATGTTTTATGTAAACATTTAATTCCCTATGTGAGCATTAAAGATGATGAGAAATGGTTTATTTTATAGACTATATCTTTGAAAAACGTTTTATGTAAACGTTCGAGTCTATAATGTGCTTGTTATAACGTTTTTTTTTCTAACATGCGTGTTAGAAAATGTTATTTGGTGAAAAACAACTTGGTGTTGTTGTGAACAAATTTAATTGTTCAAGTTTACTACTTAAATGTAGTATTTGTAACAACTTGGTGTTGTTTTGAGCATAATTGTTAAAGTTTAAAGTTTAAACACGAAATGGGGAACTTGTACTTACAAGTGCATGGAGTCAGTCTTATTGAGGGAGTACCTCAAGACATGCCATGGGACGATATTGTTGAGAAGATTTCAGTCAGATTATAAAGTGTTGAAGATAAAAGCACTTTGCTATTTGATGTCTACATATTATCTATGCTTTCGTTTAAATTTCAAAAGTGATTGGCACTTATGATTTAGTTTCCAATGTATTTTATTGTTTTGTGTTCAATATCTTCGGATAACACATGCAATTTTTTTACAAAGAAATAAATCACTAATGGTTGTGGCGTATAAATTATTTTTGTGGAAAATAATTATAACGTCGGTTATACATTGTTTAAAAGAATATGGTTTTAAATGGATAGTACATGAAAATACTTGGACATAAACAACTTGAGAGTTGTTACATTGACTAAAAGTCAAAGATGAAACATCAAATGTATAACCAAATCATGAATGAGTAATGAAAGAACGTAGTGAGTGTATTGAGATGAAATACACTATCGACATTCATGTCGCATACTTCATTAGAAGTCATTGAAAAAATTCACAAGTGTGAATTCTAACATATGAAAGTAAAAGTACTATATGTTATTGTATACCTTTATAAATCTTGCGAGATTTATAAGTAGATGCGTCTACCACTTGATTATTGTTAGATCTATATGGAGATTTTACATTCATTTGGGAGAGCATCCTAAATATACATATCTCCTAATGAATAATAATAGATGTGTGCAAATCACTTATGGCAAAATTATGAATGCCATGTTGTTGAGTGTCGATCTAGTTGACTCTATCTCACACATAATAGTGATTGTAGACAAGAAACATTCATCTTGTTGGTGATGAATGTGTTCACCAAATGACTTGGATTAAGACTTATGTTTAAGTACTTATGAGTCAATGGTAGATTGTTGGAGATCAAAGGTAATCAAGTTATGTTCCTTAAATGAATGATGAGATTTAGCTTTGTGCTATATACAATAATTTGTGAGACCTTCCTAAATATTGATGTTTTAGGATTATGAGTAAGTCTCGTTATTTTGTCTTAACAAGGGATGAATGTTGCAAAGTGATATTATGATATCCTTAGGGCTGTGAAGAACCAGAATGATGCATCTTCTGTTCACATGCTAAAGTATTGTAGTCTAAAGCATGCTAGACTAGTACTTGGTTAATTATGGGTTTTGACGGAGACTAATTAACTCTAAACATTCAAATGTGTATGATCACAAAAAGAATTTGTGTATTGACAAAGTTGAGAGAGAATTTTCATTCATTATAAGGAAATGACATGTAACTTTTAAAAATTTGTTCGAAAAGCTAATGAGGAGAACTCATTGTCTAAGCTTATTCTAGATGTTGAATTAGAATTATTCTAAGTTGGTGACAAACTTATGACAATGGCATGTGTTGCTTTGGTCAGCTCGGAAGCCTGTGTAAGCTAATGCAATATGAGTTGAATTCACTGATACAATAAGGTTGGTCTTGTTCAATCATATGTGTATAAATGTCGCCATAAGTGGTGTTACGGAAATGTTGATCAAATAGCAAGAAATGTGGGGGAGGAACCATTTAAGAAACAACCCTATAAGGGTATGTAGAAATGGTTCTCATTTAACACATCTAAATGTTATCCAATAACACTTAAATGTGGGGGGTGTCTTGCAGTTGTTTTTAGCAATAAGGATTTTGTAATCCAATCTAACATTGCAAATAGACTACTAAGTGGAGGACACAAAGGTCGTAGTGCATAATGGAGATGTGTTTGCCTTAAATGATACACGTATCTTAAGAAGACATATGTTATAACCAGATTCAGATGGCCACTGAGGTTATAGTCTTAGAAGTTGACAATAGGCAAAATTAACTTATGAGTTAAGAACACATCATGACAACTGATCTCAAATACGCAAAGTTATTTGCTAATGTTATGGATCCAACAACCTGAGGGTTTATTAGAGATCAAGTTGTGGAATTGGACTGAAGCCCTTGAAAAATGAAGTTCATATGATGGAAACCTAACTCAGTAGACTGGAGATCCCAAGAATTGAGTTCAATAGGAAAACCTAATTGTATAAATAAGCAAGGTCACTGTGGGGGAATAACCCTACGCATTTAATAAGGTAGTTTATTATAAAGATTAATAAACTTCCTAGTCCATTCCTAAAAGTGACAAGTGTGAGGCTAAGCATAATATGTGGTAAATGATTTGGATAGATCACGGTAACCACAATGCTTTTAATGATCTAAGGAGAATCACCTATGTTAGAGAGAAGTGGGGTCGCTTCGAATGGAATTGAGGGCACAATTCCTAGAGCTCTCGCAGAACTAGGAAAGTGTTCCACGACCATTATTGGACACGACTATGAGGAGATGACCCGGTTAGGGAGAGTCTTGTGTGAAGTGTATTGTCGTCTACACAAACGGCAGACGAGTTCAAAGACATCGAGATCTACTCAGAGCTAGTGGGCTAAGTGCATTTCATGAGCGAAGGTTCAAAGGGTAACACCTACCTATCGAATGCAAAACTCAACTGTCGAGGTTCCATTGGATTTTTGTGTGTTTTGATCAATCTCCATTCATGTGGGGGATTGTTGGAAAATTAGAATAATGTGAATGGAAATTAATTTAGTGATAATTAATGGGACTCTTCATGGTGACAAACTCTTGAGTAGAGTTTTTATGTCACTTGATTAGCTTTTATTAGAGTTTTTATTTCTCTAATTAAATAACTAATTAAGTGAAACTTTACTAGAGTTTTATGTCTCTAATAAATCACCATTTAAGAGAAACTTTTCATAACCTACATCTCTTGTAAAAATAGTAGGCTATGTGCATCATTTTGAGATAGAGAAAAATACTAGAAAAATACAAGAGAAGGGATACAAGAAATATACATGAATATATGGAGAGTTCTTGGAAAGAAGAAATACTTGGAGACCCATGTGATGGGTACTTAGAGAAATATGTTTTCTCTATACGATTTCATCACCTTCGTATCATAATTTTCCACAAGTTCTAACACTACAATTACCGGATGTAACCTTGGGCCCGTGAGCCATCTCCGGCAGTATAGACTGCTTCGGCTGTTGTACCCTGGGAGACAGACGCGTCATCTTTAGTAGAGGCGCGAAATCTATTTTAAGGGAAGCGTGTTTGAACACGCGCCTCAACCAAATTCGTCAACATTTGTTTGTTCTTTTTGTAGGAAATTATTGTACAAGAAGACATGGTTCAAGACCTCGTTGAATCCTACACAACGGACTGAAAACACAACGAACCATACAAATAGACGCGGTTAAAGATCAAGTTGAAGACTTTATCTTTTGAAGATATTGGTTTGAATCGATTGTTTTATTAAATATGTTGTAGTTCATATTTATTTTCGTTGAATTTGTACACGGTTCATGTGCTACAATTTCCCAAATGTTTAAAGAGAGTATCTTCAATTTTTATTAGTAAAAATGTAACCCATTTCCTACAATATATTGTTTAAACATAATATATATCGTAACCTTTTATGTTGCTCAAAAGGTGATGTACATGGAGCAATATATATTGGATCGCATTCTTAGACTCTTAGTTGTATTATGTTGCTCAAAAGGTGAAGTACATGGAGCAATATATATTGGATCGCATTCTTAGTTGTATCAAAAAGTCACATGCACGTAATAACTTAAGATATGATAATATATAATAGAGGGAAGATATATATTCAAAACGCTAAATGTTACGAAAACACATAGAACAAATTGAATCATATTACGTTTTTTTCAAATTTTAGATTTATAAAATGAAAGAAATCATTGAAATAAATTGCTTATTTGTCTCTCTTGAAGTTAAAAAATAAATAAATAACCTTTATATACATAACTTACACATGTGTAAGTAATATATATAAACATACACAATTTTACGTAAAAGGTACAACTTTTTAAAAAAATATGAATCAATGATATAAAGTTAAACGATTTATATTTATATTTTTTTTGTTCAATTCATAAACATTTAAATGATAATTAGATTTATGTTAATATTTCTATAACAATTTGGTGTTATGCAATAAACTTCACCTGTATAATATAATTTTACATTTGATTAATGCTTTTTTATATCATTTTGTATCCTTTTTGAAGATACAATACCGTTTGCATTATTACACATTTTCAAATCTAACTTATAATAAAAGACTGCAAATAATGCTACATGACATTCTCTCCTTCAACCTCATAAATTTTGTTTATATTTATTTAATAAATTTCTTTTAATATTAATATTAATTAATAACCAATATATAGATATCACTTATTTTTATTCTTATCTTTATCTAAAATTAATACATAACTTCAATTTTGCAATTAGATTTTGGTCCACCATACTTTTCATCTTTCCCAAGTTTTTCGTTTCGTTCTAAATTTTGTGAGTTAACGCACCGCAACGTGCGTGTGGGGTTCAACATTTTTTCGTATATTTTTTCCCATTTGACTGGCCCGTCGCATCATATCTATTTTTCTGCGTTTGACAAGTTCGTCAACATGCGAGTTCTGGATGAACTTAGTTAGTTTTTTCTATATTTTACGTTTTGGTTTAATTTCCCAGCAACGAGCGTGCGTGATTAAAAGATTTTACGTCTGTTTTTCGCTCGGCGTTATTATTTTCCCGTTTTTATTATTTTGGTGGTCGCTGACAATGGTATAGCATTGCTACTATTTAACACAGTTTCATGACAATGACAATCGATGTAACACGAGGGCTTAATACTAGTAAATAAATAAATAAAACTGATAAAATTATTTCCCTGAAATGTTACTAAAATATTAAAATACATCACGGAAAAAATTGAAGATAGTGGATCAGGGCCGGCCCTGAGAATCCGTGTATCTTGTTCGAGCTCGAAAAAATGTGTCCTTAAACTTTAACGAAATTGGGTATTGGACTCATTAAAGGTCTAAACCTAATGCCAAAGGGGTTAATAACTAATCTAAACCATAAGAATAGTTTTTTGAGGGGGCCTATGTTGGTGTTTTTATGGGTATACCCTATTATAAAAATATTTTACATATACATATCAGGTTCTTTTTATAAAAAAATGTGACCCTCGAAATATTGGGCCCTGGCCGATGGTCCTCCCCGCCCACCCCTAGGGTCGGCAATGTAGTGGATGGTGTTTGGTGTTGGATTGGTGTAATTTTGAATATTTAACACGTGATTACGGTTTGACTTATCTAAACATTACTATTTATTGTGATAATAATGCCGCTATTCAAATTGTTAAAAATCCTTCCCTTCACCCTAAAACAAAGCACATTGATATCAAGGTTCATTTCATTCGAGATTGCTATGACAGAGGACTTGTTAAACTTGAACAGATCCATACTGATGCAAATACAACAGATCTTTTTACAAAACCTGTCAGCAACGTGAGATACAAAGTGCTTGTGGATCTTTTGAAAATGATTCATTTCACTGATAGAGCGTTTAAAAAATTAATTTGAGAGATAGATCGCACAACGTATAAGAACCGCGTTGTAGGATCGTGTTTGACTCCTGAACGATTGCGAAACGACACGTACGACGTGCAGAATCCGTGCATGTGCGTGGACTGAACACAAGAACGTAATAAACTGTGATTCGATTGATAATATGACAAAGTTTACATCTTGAATCACCTTGAATGCTAGTTTCTCTCTCTAGAAGCTCTAGTCTTCAAAATATCAAAAGTTCTAAATGTTTACTCTAAAGCTTCTATTTATAGGCAAAGAATTAAGGAAGTTCTCCTTAATTACAAGTATGCCACTCCTTATATAAACTAGACTTATTCCTAGATTTAACATAATAAAACCTTGTCTTTAACAGTTTTTTGCTACGATTCAGATTGACAGAGGCGATAGACATTAGTGCACTCACAAACGCCAAGTGCTTGAACGCTGAGAGCAATGGCCACGACAAAGTTTGCATAAATTTGGGCATAAAATATTCTACTTTTACACAAATTTAGGGGGAGAAATATTTGTTGGGAAATGAAATGAACGTTTGTGCTAAAGGGCTTAGTTAAAACATGTAAGGTGTCAAGGCTGAAAGGACTAGGATCTATTGCGATGTGTTGATAGGCCTAACGATCAAAAAGGATAAAAGATACCAAGTGATATAAACATAACGAACTATGCACCATGTGGGTAACATACCATCGATGTATGACTTCATGGTCTTAAATCTTGCGTTGATAAATAGCCAACACCTGAGGTTTCGGGTCTTTATGTTGTTGAGTCATCCGGGGATATCATGGCTGTCCTTTTATTGCATCCAGACTATATGCAGACCTAGGCATAGTCAGGATATCTTAAAAGAGCCAAAAAAGGCCAAAAACCTTAAAGGAAGAAAACCTCAAATGAGGGAATTACATGTGACATGACATCATTAATCATACCAAAAAGGTATTTGCCTAATCCTCGTCGGACACAAATATTGGTCACTTTGTTGTGGGAAAGTACTGACCTATCCACCAATAGTCTGACGTTGTAAAACGAAAGGATGAACTCAGTATACTCACCCGCTACTATAAATCATGTGCTTACCTTGATCGTGGGGGTATGTCATGGGACACACGTGTATTATAGTATATTATTACCTTAAACATATCACGAGGTTGAAAATTTAAAGTTGAGTGTTAGGTTTAAGAGGACAAACATATTGACAATCACATGGACAAGTCTAATTAAGCATTTGCTGAAAAGTGTTCCTTAGTCAGTCTGAGAACGATTTGATCTCCTAGCAATTTCATTTAATTTTATTTTTTATTTTGTGTGAGTTTACGTGTGTTTATGTGTTTTCAAAAGGTTGCTCGGTTGGTAGGATCGTGGAATTTGAAAAAGATAGTTTTCTGTCAGTTCAACTAGTTTTCGAATGAAGGCCAAAATTGTTTTCGGATAAAACATTGGGCCTCTACATGCCTGACTCAACTGTTTTCGAATCAACACTTTTTATTCGAATTAGGCCTTAGCTTGTCAAGCCCAAAGGGTTTTCGGATAAACACTGTTCTGAATTGGGCCTGAATTGGACTAGGCCCATTAGTCCAACTCCCATTTTGAAACCGTATATAAGGATAAGTCACTGTTTCGGAAACTCATTCGAACAGCAAACTTTTCTAATTTTCCAAATTCTCTCTCATCAAATTACGGACTAATTCGAATCTTCATGGTATTGCAGGTTTCGGATGCATTTCAGATAAAGCTTCATGCATTTCGGATGGATTTTGGATAGAACTTCAGTAATTTCGAATCATTTCAGATAAAGAACTTCATATTTCAGATGAATTTCGGATAATCCATGCATTTCGGATAATCAATATTCAAACTTTGATTTATCTGAAAACCTGACATGATTTATCCGAAATGTTAGACAATTTTCAGAAAATTTGACATAGGTCAATTTGGAAAAGGTCAAAGGTCAATCCGAAAAGGTTTAGCCCACAACTCCCCCTAAACCTAAGCCCAATATCACCCCATCAAGCCCATTTCATAAGCCCAAAACAATTACTAAACATCTAGCCCAAAACACTAATTAATAACTAATGTATAAACCTTTAAGGGCCCAAAAATCTCCCCCTAGGTTTATAACATTAGTGCTTATCAGCTCGAAGTTCCACCAGCTTGACTTCCGCCAAACAGAGGAGTGGCATCCACATACAATCTTGAACCAATTACATTAACCACATCACTTGTCCATGATTTCGCACATACTTCATACTGTTCATTTGTGCGTATCTGGTTCTCGTTCAAGACCTTGATATCTTCCTCATGAAAACTTATCAAATCCAACATGTCATCCAACCGATAAGCCGATTCTTCAATAACTACCACTGCCTCTCCCATCTTTGGATCATACGCCCAAAATTTAAAATTCTTCAATACACCCTTTGAAAACTTTGGAGTAGCAGGAATAATCTTTTCTTTATTAGTTGGTGGCCAGATCACAGTTTTGATTGTTATGCCAGTATAAGGATCACGAACCCCACGATTCTTCTTAACAGATGGTTCAGCATACTTCATATTAGAAAAATCATTCGTAATTTCCCTATCTAGCTTTGATAAGAATGCCCATCCTCTTCCACACTGGTTTGGATCCGAATCATGATAAGGAGCTCGTAGCAAATTCTTTAAATCAACTTTTATCCATGTTTCAAACTGGAATTCCTTGGAGTAATACTCTCTGTGTCCACTCTTCCTAATCACCAACCACATATTCTTGTCGTGATCGTACCTCCAACTTGTAATTCCAGACTTATTTCCAACTTTATCATAGTGACTATAACCAAGTTCCATCACGTACCGATCAGAAGTCTTCATTGGATCCTTAGGCTGAAAATTTTCATCGAGAGGATTCACATCTTGATTCTTCATTATAAACATTTGTTTGTTGCTCTGCTTCTTTTGTGGCAGCTTCCTCTTCCTTGTCTGTGTTGTTTCAAGATATCTATTCAAAGCAGCATCTTGTTCAACATCCTCAGCATCTTTTTCTTTAGTTGTTCTTTCTCTTTGTGCAACGTTCATTGGATCATCATCTTTGTCAGCAAATTCACTCCCAAACTTCTTTTCCAACTTCGCTTTCAAATCAAATATCATTGACATTAACATGTTCACGTCACTCTATAGCTCATCAATAACTTGATTTTTATTGGACACTTGAACTTGCAACGATGCGATCTGGGCGTCTTTCAGAATTGGGTCTTGTTCTAATACAACTACTCTCTCTTGTAGTAGTTGTTAGATCCGGTTTTAGGACTTACAATGTTTGAAACTTTCAGTTTCAGAATAAGTTGCTAAAGAGTAAATCTAACGTGTGAGACCACCAAGTTTGGGGTGGAAATTGGACGACACACTAAACAGTACTAAGAAAACTTTAGTACCCTAATATCTTAGTAGTGCTCATGGTCTTCTGTACCCTGCTGGACTTCAACAGTAGGAATGATCTTTAGTCTTGATTATCAAGGCTGTCTCTGAGAGTCCTCATAAATTTTTGTGCCCGCCACAAGATAAAATACTAGGCCTCCTCAAGATCGTTGTTTATTTTGAATTTGATTTTTATTTCATTGTTAGGTTTAATTTAAATCTTCCTGGACCTTTTTTATTTAGGTTTAAAATTATAAATGGGTTTAATTTAGGGTGTTAATAATAACACATGGTGAAATCTTATTTTAACATGGTGTATACGGGCCGTATAAGGTTATTCGGCCCGTATAGAATAAGATAAACTGACAAAGCATGTGGGCACAACGTTTGTCAGTTTATCTTATTCTATACGGGTCGTATAACCTTATACGGCCCATATACACCATGTTAAAACAAACATTGGTCGTATACAACATATACGATAGTTTTATACGGGCCGTATAATGGTAGACGACCCGTATAGATCGGATATCAGTTTTTTGAGTTAATATTCACACATTAGGGTTTCGATCTGGCAGTCTATATAGTGTTCAGAACCATCAAATCGACCTGCTTCTGCTATCAAGGAAAACTTGTTTTGGTTTTCTTTTTTACTTTGAAACAAATCCCATTTCATCAAAGAGAAAGAAAACTCAGACAAACGACCAGTTGATAAACATAAAGCAAGCATTGAAGACTTTTAACTATCAAGGAAAACGGATTTCAGTTTTCTTTTTACTTGAAACAAATCCAATTTCATTAAAGAGAAAGAAAACTCAGACAAACGACTAGTTGATAAACATAAAGCAAGCATGGAAGACTTTTAACTATCAAGGAAAATGGGTTTCAGTTTTCTTTTTACTTTGAAACAAATCCCATTTCACTAAAGAGAAAGAAAACTCGGACAAATGATCAGTTGATAAACATAAAGCAAGCATGGAAGACTTTTAACTACCAAGGAAAATGGGTTTCAGTTTTCTTTTTTACTTTGAAACAAATCTCATTTCATCAATAGCAGCAGTTGAATCATTATTATTGTACAGTTTCAACCTTCATTTTCCTTCAAATTCAAGAACATTTTCCCCAAACGAACATTTTCGATATCAGAACATCGTTTAAGCAAAAATCTAGACTCAAGGAGACCATACGCGACAAGGTGGTGGTTTTGGAGGGGAGAGATTCACAGGTGGTGGTTTTGGAGGGGAGAGATTCACAGTTACGAGATTTTAGTTGGGTTACAAATGGGCTGTATCGATTATTCAGATCTCTATTCGGTTATCTTTCCAAACTGCAACACACGAATATATGGTTCCAAATTTGTAACATGTCATCACAAAGCCCCTGTGTTTACATGCAGTGTATAGTGTTCTAATATCACCATATTGCTGCTATCAAGCTTAAGGATGCATTCCACGGTAAACGATGGGCCTGATATTAGGGGAATTATAACTATACCCTAATGAAATCTAGGGGATAATGGATAGATATAGTTCTCAAAGAATCTCGTTCCATGTTCTCTCCTTTTCCTAGTTCTCGAAGAATCTCATTCCATATATAGATCTCTATTCGGTCATCTTTCCAAGTTTAAGGATGCATTCTACGGTAAACGATCAACAATAAACAAGAGTAGCAGTTGAATCATTATTATTGTATAGTTTCAACCGTTCATCATTGCAAATTGTCAGACATGAAATAAGATCAAGCTTAACGTAATGAAATAATGGTAACAACTACCAAGGGGATAATGGATATGGTAACAACTACCAAGGCGGCAATTAGTCAGCAGTCATTACTTCTTAATGAACTCGAATTCAGGTAATGATGAGTAATGAAAGGAGAAGCGTTGGGATTCAAGGATTTAGACGCCATGTCGTAGGAAGATGGGTACAGAAACCACCAAGAGGATAATGGATATTATATAAATACAAAAACACAACGTTTCAAAATAAAACCTACCAAACCATAACGAAGTCCTTTTCCTTCTATTTCCAGAACATTCTCCCCAAACGAACCTTCATTATCACCCAAATTCTTAACAGACCCAAATTCTTCACACACTCTCTCTCTCCAAACCTCTCCTCTCTCTCTCTCTCTCTAAAAGGATTAGAGGTGCTCTCTGTTATGTGTTGTTATTGTCCTATTAAATCTAGTGAGATTTTAGTTTTCACTAAGAAAAGTATATCTTTGGGTTATGGGACTAATATTGGGTGTCACTTTTTTTTACCAGTTAGCATATAATTGTCCTTAAATCTAGTGAGATTTTAGTTTTCACTAAGAAAAGTATATCTTTGGGTTTTGGGACTAATATTAGGTGTTTCTTTTTGTTTTACTAGTTAGCATATAAATTTGAGTATAAATATTGGAATCCTCCTCTTTGTTTTAAAACCACAGGCATTGATATGGCAAATCCGAAAATAGACATAACTCCCTCACCCCTTCATGGCACTTTTCAATACTGTGGATGTGTTTCCGTGAATGTTATACCAAGAACGGAAGTTGAGAGGAGTTATGGAAAAATATATCAAGCGACGATTGTTCCCTCAAAATCAATCCCTCATGGACGCCATAGCATGATTCATATATGTTTTCATCGGTAAGTAAGATACCTCTAGTTGGTGTCTTTTATCACACCAAAGTTTCATGATTCTAAATTCACAAAGAAAGTTGTTTGCAGGAATGATTCATTGGGGTTATGCAGTGTGACAAAAACGATTGGATGTCTATTCAAAAGGGTTCCTGGAGTTCCTTTATGCCACCTCATGAGAAAAGAATTGTTGATGTGAAGTTTGCTGCTGGAATTTCCCACTTTGTAATTGTCACTCTTGATGAAGGTCAAGTTATTACTCTTATTGTTTTTTTTACTTTGTATTCCCACAGTTTCTGAATATGCGTAACTTAATTACAAGAAAGATAGTTTGAAATGATGAGGCTAAATATGATTGTTCCAGACGTTATAATCTCGTCCCTCTCTATTTTCTGCATTTTATTTAGATTATGTTATTTTCACCATGTTATTTAATATGCTGATCATCATGACTGAGTGGTGGTGTGGCGGTGATGGTGTGGTGGTGATTATGTGTGTGCATTAACAGCTTGTACCAAGCTTTAATGTGTTGTAGGTTGGCTAAAAGACAAAAGTGCTTCTCATCTTAACAGAAAAAACAAACTCAGTTAGAGATTTGGATGAAAATGGCAAAAAATGCCAAACGTGAAGGGCGATATCATACAAAAAAACTTGATTTGGATGAAACTGGCAAACAGACCCAAACCTCAGGGACGATTTTGGCAATTTACTTTTATTTATATTTGTGATGTTTACTTACAATGTTACGTGTAATGTATAATACGATATGACACGTCACGATACCATATAATACAAAATATGAAACACATAAAAACAAAAATAACCAGCAATAAACACCAACAACCACACCCAAAGCACTAACTTTAAATTAAAAAAAAAACCCAGTACTTATACGACTTGTATAGCCCAATACGGGTCATATAAGATCAACTGTCAGACAAAGATTGACCCTATCAGTATGGAGCTATACAAGTCGTATTGGAAAGATAATGTGTGTCGATAGATTTTAGTGTGTGCCAATAGACAATAAAAAATAGGTACAACAACCACTAGACCATGCTTATTTTGAGTTATGATATTTATATTTTATAGTTGAGATACGTATGGAAATAAATGGTGATTGTCACACCCCAACCGATGGCGGAATCATCGGGGCGTGGCACTAGGCGAATCAGATTGCTCAACGGAATCCATAACAACTATAAAGCGACAGTATTTATTACATTTGTTATCCCATACTAACAATCAATACAATCACATTAGTTATCACAGATTTCTTGTCCTCTCGAACAATATAAACCCGACAACCTAGATTTTACGTGAGTTTCTAGACTTCCTAGCTTGGTTTGATGTAGACTGCGACTAAACCTGCAACATACGTTAAAACGACGTCAATACAAAAGTATTGGCGAGTATACGAGTTTTGATAGCAAAGCGTAAATAGTGAAAAAGTGTTAAAATACATAAACGAGATACCTCAACATACATGCATATAAGACAGATACTACCAGCTAAGTCACTCGAGCTGCGATTGCGATTGCTATACATCCTAACTAGACCCCGTCGGGTGCTATAGTACTATACTAGTTAAGACGGGACCTCGCGAGTATATGTCCTAACACATATATAACTAGCATCACGTGTAAATATGCATAATATTTATTCGCAAGTGATAAACAGTTTGATTGAATAATTCATTTTGATAAATTCGATTTAATAGGAACGTATGTTACACCCAAAATGCGATAAAAAGGGTTCGAGTATACTCACAGTCGGTGTTCAGCAAGTAAACACAGCTTGGTTAGAGTGAAGGGAGCGCGTCTGAGATTAGCCTGATTACATATTGATAGCGTAAGCGTTGAATAGTGCGTTAAACGGTGGCGGCGAACCAAGTGTCGGATGGTAATCCGATCGGATGGCAATCCGATCGGATGGCCAGTCGATTAGGTGGTAATCCGTTCGGATGGTCATCCGGTTGGATGGCCATTCGATTGGATTGTCACCTCGTTCGGCATGTATGTGTTTGTGTATGATGGTTTGCCTTTTGAAGTTTTTGTTGTAGCATTTTGAAAGCAAAGAAGTATCTTTACCCTTCAGGTCGATCAATCGAACGGCGGTTCGATCGGGTGACGATCCGGTTAGTAGGACACTTTGGTGAGAACAAGTTCACAGCAGTTTGTCACTCGATCGGATTGCAATTCGATCGGGTGGCAATCCGTTTGGAACTGACTAAGTGTTAAAAATTGTTCAAGTGTTAAAGTTCAAAACATCACACAATCGGGTGGTAGTTCGATCGGGTGGCAATCCGATCGGACGGCAATCCATTCGACGTTCAAAACTTAAAGGTTGAAATAATAGTTTAAGTGGGGCCAAGTGCAAGCCGATCGGACGGCTGTCCGATCGGACGGCAATCCGTTCCGGCAGCCTGATCGTCTTGACACTTGATAGTTTTGATAGTTTGTAGTTTTGATCGAGACGGTGTGATAACGTGCTAAACAATAGAAACCCCATCTTGACCCAAGTGACCCGATCGGACAGGTATCACCCTAGTCTGACTAGTTAACCTGTTCGAGACGGTTGTTCATGTTTAACCCGAAATCGTGAGTCTCTCTGATAGAAACCAGATCTTGAACCGACACATCACTAGAAAGAGTAGAAGATCAGAACGAGCTCCGATTCTATCGGTTTCGAGTGCATTGAGTGTAAAAGAGTTGAAAGGAAGTTGGAAACCCATCTTTCAATCCTTTTAATCATGAATATGTGTAAATCTATGCGAAATTATCGTTGATCTTGTGGAAATCCTTCAGATCTGAGTGGTTCTTGGTGGAATGAGGTCAACACTTGAAGTTCATAAGAACTCCTTGATGACATCACCCTAGAACACCTCAAATCCATTGATTTCATGGTTAAAAGTTAAGATTCAAAAGAGAAAATGATGAAGAAATGCGTGTAGATCATAGAAGTACAAGATTTGAGTTAGAAACTTACAAGAATTGTGAGAAATCGACAGGAAATAGCACCAAAGCGTGCTGGTCGAGTGGGAGCTGTCACATCACTGTTCAAGTGACGTGACAAGTGCTATTTATAGGTGGAGAGGAGTGAAGGTGAGGGAGTGCCATGGATCGGGTGGCAATCCGATCGGATGGCCATTTGATCGAATTGTCATTCGATCAAACGCCTCCGGCGAATTGAGTTTTGGCGTTTCGTTTCGATCGTTAAGCGTTGCGATAGTTTGGTCACACCTTTTCATACCCGCATTCATATATTTAGTATAATTAGTCACGTAGGGTCGTATAAATATCCACATTTCAAAGTTACGATACAATAACCGAGTTTCGTTTCGAATATGCGTTACTCTGCGACGCATCACGACCATTGAGGAGGGTAGAATAGGTCATCACTCAACATCATCGTGAGCGTTAGTGTGTGTGATGCGATGTGATGCGATGTGTTATAGCGATAAAGTATGCGTAATATGCGAAAATACTGCGAAATAACGATGTATGCGATATAGCTACATTATGATCCGAATCTCTGGTGCTAGGCGTAACGAGTAGAACGAGTAGTAACAACGCACGAACGTGCGGGTTGTTACAGTGACACTCAACTTTTGAATACTTTATAACTTTTTCTTATGGACCCTCCATTTGAATGAATTTGACTAGGCCAACAAGGCAAAAAAAGGGTCCATAATTAGAGCTCTTTAACGCCCGCTACTACACTCACAAGAGTCCCTTCGACGCCCCTTTAGCACCTCCTTTTTACATTCAAGCGACGTTGTTCAGAGCATTATTGGTTAATGTGCAGATGGCGCCACTCAACACCACCAAACCTTAGTATTGGTTGATATATTCACATAGTTTATATTTGTTTAATTAGTAATATTCAGTGTAAACTTCATTTAAACTTAAACTTAGTATATAACTTTTGATAAATTATTAATAACTACGGTGATAGTTACCCACGCATTGCGCATGGATACAATTGGAATTCAGAACATATCGCACATCATGATAACCGTTGAATAAATTGGTAAAATTAAATAAAATGATATCTAAATGTGTTATGGTATTTGCGTTGTAATTTGGCCCAGAACATTAAAATAATAAAAAAGTAAAACAATATAGTAAATAACAAAGGTAAAAAAGGTAAACGAAAAAGAAAACAATACAAACTTGGTCGGTTTCGTTGCACTCGTTATAGCAAAGAAAAAGAGAAGATAAAAGATATGTTCAAAAGAGTATTGACACCTTCGTTAAAAAAACTACACTAAAAAAATTTCAGCACACTTGTTATAGCAAAGAAAAAAAAAATAAAAAAAAAACTAAACTAAAAGAAAAAAAAACTTCAGAAAGCAAAAGAAAAGAAAGAATAGATGCAGGTTAATAAAAACGCAAAAACCCGTGGCTCACATTAGCATGAGGCCACTATCCATCTTCTCTTTTTATATACATTAGCATTACCATTCAAGTTCACTTGGTGGTTAAAAAAGCTACAATTTGTTTTTTGAGTTGTAAGTTTAGCTTTTCATCATCTATTTTATAAACGATATAAACAAGTAATGTAGTTTTATAAATTTGTCCAAATGTACAAGTACTACCATGCACCATGCACGATTCCTTAAAATAAGTGAGTGACTGTGTTTGTTAGTATAATATTATATATTTTGTAGAGGGAAAGGAATAGAGCACGAAGAGGGAAGTGTGAAGCCTTTGTCGTTGCTAAGCCAAGTTGTATTAACCAATTAATAAGCATCACCGGCTCAGCATCGCACCATCTCCACTTTGCCCCTCCTTTTTCTGTCCCACTTTCTCTAATTTTGTCTCTATGACAAAGACAACAAGGGCAGATCCGTAACAACTCTCTTATACTTACTTTTCTGTCCAAAATTATAATCCCCAATGTACTTTTCATTTGAATTACTGCATGTAGCGCTTCTTTAATACATGAGTGGTTCAACTAATGCCCATAATTCTTCATGCGACATAAACTAAACCCTAAGCGGGTGTTTAGGATTGCTTATTTAACTCAAAAAAGATTTTTTGGCAAAAGGACTTATTGACTTCTAACTTATTCAGAAGGAGTTTTTAAAAAAGTGTTTGGATTAGCTTATGTGGTGGGAAAAAACAATATAAGCCAATAAGTTGTTTTATAAAAAAGGTATTTGGCTTAGCTTATTGATGTAAAAGGGTTAGGTTAGAGCAGTGTTTTAAAAACCGATAAATACCGGTCGGTTACATCGGTATTACCGATGCCGGATGCAAATCCGGTATGAAACACCCCGGTAAATAAATGAAACGACATAAGATTCATATCGGCGGTAAAATCCGGTATACCTGTTGTTTGAACCGTAATACCAGTACCGGCCCATCGTTATTTTGGTTTGGGTTTTTAGTATTCTAGAGTTTCAACAGATATTTATACCATTGATCAACATTCAAAACCATCATCACTTACGCTTCATCACTTCATCCACAAGATTTAGCTCCATCTTCATCGGTTCATCACTTAATCTTCATCATGCTTTCAGTTCCATCTTCATCAGTAGTTTTACTTATTTCAATAAAATAATCTGAGAGTAAATAGATCCACAAGTGGGTCAAAAAGTGAAAGACTTGAAGCAATTCGATGTATCTCTCTCTCTCCCTCTCCATATATATATATATATATATATATATATATATATATATATATATATATATATATATATATATATATATATATATATATAGGATAAAGATCCGTTAGGAACCACCCTTTATTGCGAGAACCGCGAGAACCAGTGTGAACACATGGCAAAATTGTAAATATATTGAATTCTTTCAAAAAAACACACGGTGTCATAATTGTAAATATATGGTCTGTAACATAAACACGTGTGTCCCTTGTTTTAGGGTTTCTTCATCACATTTATTCCCAATCCACAATCTGCATCATCATCATCATCTACACTTTGATTGAGGTTCACCGCTGTTCATGACAGCTTACCGGCGGCACACATGAGTTTACTGTGGTTCTCGCGACATTAGACAACAGTGTATCCCACAAATTTCATTGCTGGGGCATTCGGGATTATTGCTACATATGGCGTCCTCTGATTCATCCGGTGTTGAATCTACCACATCTGATGATTCTAACCCACCAATCTCTGAATATCATCCTCATACATCTGATACTACCTATCTTGGTGGTCCATCTGCTGCCAAACCTGTATATGTTGTCAATCCAATTGAAAGTTGCAAAATTGTGTACACAACAGTTGATAGTCGACATTGTTGGTGCACGACATCTGTTGATTTCGTCTTAGATCGAGTCTTACATTGTATTGTATAGATTAGGGCGTGATTTACGAGAAAATTAGAGAGTTTAGATGTTTTAGGGGCTGGACCGCTTATTCGGCAATGTTCTGGACCGCTTATACGGACATGCCGTTGGAGAGGTCCAGAACTTAAGGTCTGGTCCACTTATTCGGACGTGACGTTGGGGTGGACCAGAAATTGTATAAATACCCTTGGAGAGGTCCACAAATGTAGCGTTGTGTAGAAATCGTGCCGAAGTGCTGCCGGTGCGAGATTTGAGCTGTAAACGTTTGATATCAGTAAAACAAGAAGTTAAAGTGATTTGCCTGCTGTTTCTACCTTAGTTTCTTGTTATTCCGCACCTGAAACCAAGGAGAAAGCCTCTGAACGACTCGTTCGGGTCAGAATACGATCCTACAGACATTCCCTTCATGGATTTGAATTACCTACTCTTGATTCCATGTCAATACCAGCTAATGTTACGGTATCATCTGGGAATGCATCTGGGAATGTCAATATAGCTGACCAATCGTTGTCGATTGACACTACTTCGACTGGTACAGCACCCACAAATACAGAATAACCTCAATTGCAGTTCATTCGGTTTGAGAATAAAGGTATCCCATGTCTATTTTGTGTAATTTGTATATTATTCAATGTTATACATGTTTAAAATACGTTCACATTCATATTATGTTGTCACTAACTAATAATTAACAATATATGCACATGTGCACTGTGTTAACTGAACCATATTATAAATTATGATACATTATAAATATATGCACATGTGCATGATGATGACAATTAAGTTGTTATATTGTATATTAAATTACATTGCACATGTAATTTGTTAAATTTTCTTATTAAATTCACAGGAACGGTTACGGTTGTTATACATTTTACACCCAATGGCACCTCATATTGGATACCTGAAGTTGATGTTGAATACATACCTGAAGTTGCAGTCCATTCGATTTGTGACTAAAGGTATTATGTTGACTGTAATTGATGTACATACCTTGTAAATGATATTATATTAAATGATATGCACATGTGCATTATATCTACTGTAAATGATGTTGTATTAAATTATATGCACATATGCATTATGTTGATTGTAAATGACATTGTATTAAATTATATGCAAATGTGCATTATGTTGAAAATTAGACTATGTCGTTGATGTTTGGATTCTGAACAAGTGCCTTATGGATGACTATCCAATTATGTACAGGATGGCAGCAAACAAAGGGGCTTGGGTGGCGGACAACTACAAAAAAATAGGGGAGGTGACTGTGTGGGATTGGCAATAGAAGAACAATCCAATAACCGGGGAGGCATTAGTGGAGTTTATGTAGCTTTTGGCGTTACTGGGGAGGCATTGGTGGAGTTTATGTAGCTTTTGGCGTTGCTGAGAGACACCAGAATGAAGACGGTCAATATGGGTTGGGTTGGCACTTGGAAAAATAAGTCGACTTTCAATGTTAAACCCGTTAGATAGGATTTGTGTGTCACAAGTGGGGACCCGTCGAGTGGCTTTGTAATGACCTAGAACGGTTGGGCTACACCTAAAGCCAATATATTAGCATGGAAAGGCGTTGAAGGCAGGTTACCGACAAAGACATAGCTGTAAAAAGGGGGATTCATATCAGCAACACATTGTGCCCGGTTTGCGGATACGAGCAATAAACTGTTGAACACATCCTCATTCCGTGTTTGATGTCGGAAACGCTATGGTGGATGGTCAGAGCATGGCTGGGAGTACAAAATTTACATTCTTACTCAACAGTGGCATATATTATCTCTTTTTTCCTGGAAGCTGGATATTTCTAAGAAGAAGAAAAAGGCAGTCAACTGCATAGTGATGGTTACATTATGGATCATATGGTCGAGCAGAAATGAGAAGGTATTCAAAGTCGTGCAGTGTTCAAATGCTAGAAGACTGGAATAAGTCAATGAGTGTACTCTGTTGTGGATGAAAGTCATAGCCAAAATGGAGAATTGAGTGATTGAATAGTGGTACACCAGTGGTGTGAATGTAATAGAAAAATAGGAGGTTATATGTTTACTGTAAGTGTACTTCTCTAGTTCATGTCTAAAGTCATGCTTTGAATATATGGTATCTTGTTATGTTAAAAAAAATGTCGTTATATATAAATTGATAATGCTCGTGTGCATTATGTTGATAATTACATTATGCACACATGCATTATATTGACAATTACATTATGTATACATCTGAAAAAATATAGGATGATAAGGGTGATGCAAACGAGAGAAAAATTCAAAAACTGTTCTAGAGACATACGAGAGACGTACGTCTATTTATCGGTTAACGTGATTCATACATTATACTACATACAATGAAACCCCAATTTGCCAACCTCAAAGACTTTTATTTTGATTACGTTATAGTTGATAACGAGCTACAATTGTTCTTAGATGTTCAACCGGACGTCGTAAATTGACCAAACCCAAATTTATGATTCTTGAATTAACTATTTATGACCATAAACAAATTCCAATCTGTATTCACTTTGATTCTGTATTTTTTAGCTGTCATGATGTGGATTATCAAATTTACATTTTGATTATGCTTTTTAGTTGTTTTCATGTGCATTACCAAACTTAATGTATTGACAGAAAGATGCACATGTGCATACATGTTTTTGTGTTTAACTTAACATGGTTATTTGATACGGAATAAAAATATGCACACGCGCAATATACATGTTCTAATAATGCTCATGTGCACCCATACATATTTTTTAACAACATACCAACACGCTTTGATACGTATATACATTGCTTTAATATACATAATACATCCTTTGATATACATAATACATCGACATATGATTGCTAATTTTGAATAATGCACATGTGCATCCATACATAATTTATCCTATACAACTACTGTCAACCAAATATACCCACACCACATCAGTTAGCCACTTACTACTGCCCAAACAAAAAAAAAAGAAAAAAAGAAAAAAAAACAAACACTACGTGTTTCATGTCCTTGAATCATCAACATATAACATCCATAACATCATATTGTCTGTTCGTTTTTCCAGTTGTTGAGCACACCCCATCATTCCTATTGCTTCAACACCTCTTCGTCTAACATCTGCTTAACTCTTTCATCTGTTAGTCCATGTACTTTTTCCATCGATGATCTACAATGAGCATGTGTATCAACATTAATTTATGATCAACATATAATATATGCACACAAGCATCATTATATACATGTGCATATTAACATATTCTGTCAATCTATGCACATGTGCATAACTATATATCACACAATTATACCTTATTAACATATTCCAAGATGAAATACACGTTCTCATAACTGTATAACACACCAAAAAACACCTAAATAAAACTAAATACCGATTACAGATCATTGATGCATAGGTGAGACTCCTATTCAAAGTCATGTACTTCAACATTATCTACCTTGTTAAACTATTATTGCAAACTATGCACACGTACATATTAACCTATTATAACAATTTATGCACATGTGCATAACTATATAGATCACAAATCTAGTTTATTATCCTGTTATGTGTAATCATATTCTGTCAAGCTATGCACATGTGCATAACTGTGTATCACACAATTATACCTAATTAACATGTTCTGTGTAAGCCTGTTCTGTCAGAAAATATGCACATGTGCATATCTATATAGATCACAACATTACCTTATTATCCTATTCCGTGTAAGCATATTCTATCAAAATATGCACATGTGCATAACTATAGCTATGCACATGTGCATTAACATGACATAACTTATTAACAGTTATATTTCAGTAAAAAAACCCTAACACTTACCAAATCAAATTTCGTGTTGCCCATCATATCTAGCATTATTTACATAACATTATTCAGCAAGAAAAACTATATGAACAAACACATAACTAACTCATTACATATAGTTCTATCACAACATTCTCCCCTGTTTACTCAAAAAATCATATATATACCACAATTTTCAATAATGCAGATATGATACAGATATGAAATGACTGCTCAAGTGTCATAATCACATAATAACATATCTGAATCGATGATTAAGAGTTGTATTGTCATATATGACTACAAAACAAAATGTATAAACTTACAAATTCACAGAACGGTGCAACAGAGAATCGTGATTCCGTGTGATTCCGTTAGACGACATATGTTCTTCAAATTATCCTTATTTGTACAACAAACCTTGATGATTATGATCGTTTTGCCCTAATTTCGAATCGAAGACGAATGTGCGATCGATGATTATGTTCATATTGCACTAATATCGAACATATGACGAATTTTGATGACGAATTGCTGATATTGTGGAGTGACGAACTTGATTTTTTACGAATCGCTATGATGAATTGAAGATTGATGATGCTTGGGGGATTGTCGGACATGAATACTTGATAGATTGTGATTTATTTTTTGTTTGAAGTCCAGTAGTATAGGATGCAGGGAGAGGGGTGACTAATTTACAAGTTGTATGTATTTACAAAATTGCCCCCTGTTCAAATTGGTTCTCGCAGTTCTCGCAATAAGGGTAGTTCTCGCATGAACCCTACCATATATATATATATATAGGATTAGGTTCAAACGTGAACAAAATCCCAAGAGTGAACTGCGTGAACTGATCTGGGCCCTTGATTTTTATGATCTTGAGATTAAAGTGAGTGGCATGATGGTAATTATTTGGTTAATTTTTTTCATTTAATTAAATACAAAAAGGGTATGTGTGTAATTTCAATCTTAAATTGATTGCATAAATCTCTCACAAATCAAGTAATCAATTGTCCTCTTAAATTGATTGCATAAATCTCTCACAAATCAAATCAAGGATTAGGAAAGATGTAATTTAATTCAATTATTAAAATAATTATTTGTTTAAATGCGATGTACACATGTGTATTCTGATTTTCCCTCTTTTTAATGCGATGTACACATGTGTATATTGTCTGTTTTTGTGATATCTCAGATTTTTTTTTTGTATTGAATGTTGATGTACACATGTGAATTACTATACACATATGTTCGATGTTGAGTACACATGTGTACTGTTCTATTTATACCCAAGTACACATGTGTATACCGTTGAAATATGAAGGTTACGTGGATCTTAAAAATCCAAAATTTGAATTCTGGTGATGAAATCTGAAATAAAAATTAAAATTGAAATCTGGTGATTTGTTGTTTGTTTTGATAATTATCTTATTAATAAATAAACATAATGTGGATAATGAATTTAAATTAGGAAAGATGTTGTCTGTTGGTTCCTAACTATAGTCTAGGTCTCTAAGACAGCGACCCGGACTAGGTCGTGTCTCACCTAATTCCCTATAGTTATGGCTCTGATACCAATCTGTCACACCCCAACCGATGGCGGAATCATCGGGGCATGGCACTGAGTGAAACATATTGTTCAGAAGTTTCCATAACAACTATCTATATAATCCAGTTAAAGATACGTCCCATACTGTATCCCGAATAAACAAATACATTATTACAGAATACATCCAAACAAATAGTTCTGTTCCGACAACTCAGGTTAAGGTTAATACAAAACATAAATATTGTTCAAATGCTCCTAAAGACCCAGCCTGACAAGATCTACAGACAACTATGCCCTAGTTGCTTGTTCCTGACAGACAACTATTTGTTGGGGGCCTCTAAAGCTTTATTCTAGCTTCACTTCCCTAGCAAGCAATTATTTTAAACACCTGTCACATACGTTAAAATAAAGTCAATACATAAAATGTAAAGGTGAGCATACAAGTTTGATAATAGCATATAGAGTTCGAATAGTTTACGCATAACCAGCACGTACACAGAGGGAAATGATGCATGTTAATTATCGACATGGACCTATCGATACCAATGACTGCGGGTTGACTGTCCGAGACAGTTCGCAATACATGATTACCACTGTAATCTATGCAAGTAATTGTCCTTAACAACCCCCGTGAGAACGGGTGCTGAGTCCAAACTATAGTACTACGTTGCTAAGGCAGGTAGACAACATTCTACGTGTAAACATAACAACAAGCATACATTTAGTCACGTAATACATGCAATCGGTTAGCGTTCAAATAGTTTGAATAGTGTGTTCGATTGTGATTTTGATAAGTAACGTATGTAACACCCAAAAGTGCTAAAGCAAAAAGGGATTCGAGTATACTCACAGTGATTGGTTATGGATTGAAGGGAGCGCTGAGAGTAGGGTTAGCCTGAATAGTTCGATAGTACAACAATGAGTAACGCGGAAATGTAAACAAGTGAGTATGGATCGAATAGCCTGGTCGATCGAACAGCAGGTTCGATCGAACGGGCTGTTCGATCTGCTTGAAAGTCCGTTTGAACAGTCCTGTTCGATCGGCCGGTAGGCTCGATCGGCTGGACCATTCGAGTGGATTGTTTCTTCCTCTGATGTCTTTGTGTATGATGGTTTGAACTTTTGAAGTTTTCATTGTAGTGTTTGAGAACACTCAAGTGTTCTTACCTTTCAGGTCGATCGATCAAACGGTCTGTTCGATCGGCCGGCTTAACCGATCGGCTAGGAACTTCAGAAGTAGTTCTCAGCAGGATGTCACTCGATCGAATAGCCTGTTCGATCGGCTGGCTCTCCATACTACGAACGAATTGCAAAATCGATTAAGTGCTGAAGCATAGCATCTCATGATCCGAAGAGTAATGTTTACCAATCGATTAGCATATTCGATTGAACACCACTTCATCAATATCATACTTCATGGAGTTTTGAAAAGTGTGGGACCATGTGCTAGCCGATCGGCTGGCCCGGCCGATCGATCGGCTGGGCTGTTCGTTCGAACAGCCTAGCCGTTCGGCCAGCAGTTCTGACCTGGTCGGCCTTTCGTCTAACACTTGGCTGTTTGATTATTTGTCATGATTTTAAGGTAATTTGACAGCGAGTTAAACCGTAGAACATGGGTTCTTACTTGCTTCACCGGTTCGGACAGGAATCACCCAAGTCCGGCCGGTGAACTGTTCGGAACGGTGGTTTGATGTTTAACCCAAAATCGGTGAACCTCGTGGATAGAATCCGAATCTTGAACCTCTTGATTGTTAGAATGATTAGTTAGTTGGTTCGAGCTCCGTTTCTATCGATTTTAAGGTTTTGAGTGTAAGAGAGTTGAAAGAAAGTTGGAAATCCTTCCATGAAAATGTTAAGATTCTTACAAATCCTAGCTTGTTTATGTGGAAATCCGTCAGATCTAAGCTATTCACGGTTGAATGAGGCCAAAGTATGATGTTCTTCAAGAACACTATGATGACATCACCCTAGAACATTTAGATCTTGGTGATTTCATGGTTAGAAATCAAGTTTTAAAAGATAGAAAGGTGTAGAATCATGTAATGATAAAAAACGTACAAGAATTAGAGTGAAAACTTACCGGAGTTGAGAGAAATCTGAGAAAAAGTGAAGAACAAGGGCTGGTTCGGTCAGAGCTTTCCAAAAGTAGAAAGAGTGACAATGACAGGGCTATTTATAGGCTCCAAAAGAGGAAAGTGGTAGCCGATCGGCCAGGATCTCCGATCGGCTGGGCTGCTCGATCGAACAGCATGTTCGATCGGCTAGCCTGTTCGATCAGTGATTCCTGTTCGATCAGGAACCCCTTTTCGAGTGTTTCACGACGATTTTCGATATTTCGATTTCGATGGATGATGATACGGATACGATAGAGTTCCTAGTCAAATTACTTTCAGTCCCAACTACTATATCTAACATACAATCATCTATAAGTCACGTTTCGATGTCGGTTTCGATTGAGTTTGATTGCCTTTCGAGTTTCGATTCGGGTTTCGATTGAATCGATGGAATACCACACAAAACATAAGGTAAACATGCACAATCAACACATAAGGCATACACACACGTAAGTATTACCACACCAGTTTCGCATAGTTCGAATCTCGAGTTCGATTGATGAGTCGATTAACTTGATTATTGATTGATTAACTTTATCGCATTGTTACTTCCTACTGTTCACAGTCGTAAATCGGTCGCATTGATTAAGCATTCGATCATTTTATTTAGACAACACTTACTCCACATAATACAAAAAGTAAAAAGAAACATTAACAGTCAAAGAAGTCAAAGTTGACTTGGACTTTGACTTTGACTTTGACTTTGACATTCGAAAACACGGGGTGTTACAGATGTAACTTAATTCAATTATTAAAATAATGATTTAAATTTAATTTTTATATAATTACAATCCTACCCTTAACATCTAAAAAGAAATCAAGGGTCCATATCTATTCACGCAGTTCACTCTTGGGAGGTTGTTCACGCTGGAACCCTACCCTATATATATATATATACAGTGAAAGTGTAAAATACAATATCCCTTAACGTACAATACGTACGATATTGTGAAATCGCATGTTATAAAAAATGCATTTTGGAAATCACATGTTGGTATTTTTAATGAAATCGCATGTTGGTTTTTGTAGCAATTTCGCATGTTGGTAAATATGATAAAATCGCATGTTGGTAAATATGACAAAATCGCATGTTGGTATATAAAGCAATTTCGCATGTTGGTTTTTCAGCACAATTCGCATGTTGAAAAGTGAATTCGCACCAGATCGGACGGCTGAGATGATCGCGTATATATTGTACGATAAGAGCCATTGTACGTTAACCTAACCCTATATATATATATATATATATATATATATATATATATATATATATATATATATATATATAGGGAGCCGCTAGAATGAAAACCACCTCGAGTTGTAAGAACCGCGAGAACTACACCCCACGGAGCGCCGTTCGCCATGATTTTTTTTTTACAAGTAGATGTGTATATTATAAACACAGCCGTAAAAAATCATGGCGAACGGCGCTCCGTGGGGTGTAGTTTTTTACACCACAAGTTTGGTGAAAAAAAAAAGAAAAAAGAAAAAAAATTAAAAAACACCAAACTTGTGGTGTAAAAAACTACACCCCACGGAGCGCCGTTCGCCATGATTTTTTACGGCTGTGTTTATGATACACACATCTACTTGTAAAAAAAAATCATGGCGAACGGCGCTCCGTGGGGTGTAGTTCTCGCGGTTCTTACAACTCGGGGTGGTTTTCATTTTAGCAGCCCCCTATATATATATATATAGCGGACAGTTCAAATGAGAAGAAATTTTTTGTAAGAAAAAAAAGAAGAAATTTCAACTAATAAGAATGATTTATTTTACTTCATTTAATATAAGTATTTAATGTTACTATAAGGGTACATTGGTAAATCTACATAGGTCATTAGTTTATAGTATTCCTCTTTAATAGCTAACTACATTATATAATTTGTAACTTATCTTCAAAGTATATATTTTTTCTAAAAAATAAAATAAAATAATTTAAAGTGTAGGATAAATTACGAGTTGTGTAGGATGAATTTCGAAACATGTAGGATAACTTTTGATGTGTGTTGGCAAAAAAAGTTAGTGTGGAGGATAATAGTCTTTATGACTAATTAATTAATAAAAAATGATAATAAATGAGATAAGTGAAAAAACTATTAATGTTTTACAAAATTACCCTTTGTTCTTTTTCTTCTCAATTAAATTTTCTTTTCAAATGAACCTACCCATATATATATATATATATATATATATATATATATATATATATATATATATATATATATATATATATATATATATATATATATATATTTCATTGGGGAACACTAAGAAAATAGGGAACAGTGGGGAATCGACTCAAACGAACTCCGATTGGAGTCATTCCAACGGCGTTGGAACCGGCTCGTCGAACCCTAACTAGGATCTTTTAACCCTAAACCCTAAATCCTAAACTCCTAAACTCTAAACCCTAAAGCTAAAAAACAAGGCTAAAACCTAAGCTAAACCGTAAAATCTAAACTATAAACCCTAAAAGCTAAACCCTAAAAGCTAAACCCTAAAGGCTAAACCTAAAGCTAAACCCTAAACCCTAAACCCTAAACCCTAAAGCTAAACCGTAGAGCTAAACCCTAATGTAACACCCCGTGTTACCGAATGTCAAAGTCAAAGTCAAAGTCAAGATTGACTCCTTTGACCATAGTTAGTCTATTTTATGTTTGCAATTTACGTTAGTTGTATTATGTGGAGTATATTCTAAAATCGAATTAATCGAGTTTATTTATCGACGCGAACCACTTTACGACTGTGAATAATAGGAAGTGATGTGTGTAAAATGCAACATATAAATTACATCAAATGAGGCATAAAACTAACCCTTTTTAAGTACTAATGTTGGAAAAAGTGTGTTTTTGTCTTCCTTTTGTATTTTCAGGATTAAATGAGCTCAATTTAACAAAAGAAGCAAAAAGACAGCTAAATCTAACACAAATACAAGAAAAGGGACAAAAGTGGACTGCCCGACCCCTCGACAGCATCCTCCCAAGCAAAACAAGGAAGACAGAAGGCTGAACACGCCCCGTGCTCAGCCAGCACGGGGCCGTGCCCAAGAAGCAGCAGAAAAGACAAACCTGTAGAAGCTTCTATTGCTCACCACGGGGCCGTGCCCAGTGAACACGTGGGCGTGCCCAAAGTACTGCAGGCGCATTAATTGTAATTGCGAATTACAATTAATGAAGAGAGATAGTGTCAGACAGGCACGGGGCCATGCCCAGTGGACACGGGGCAGTGCCCAGGCCTCTGTTCAGCCTATAAATAGGAGTGCTTGGATTCATTGCAACTCATCCCTTGGCACACCACCTCTCTCACACTTCATCCACCACCTACCACCATCACAACACCATCATCCACCACCATCATCCATTGTCCATCATAGAGTGTGTGAGTCGTCTCGGGATCCAAGATTGATCGTAAGAGTTCTTGACAATCAAGGCCATGTTTGCCTAAGTCTCTTACATCACTTGGTGAAGACAAGTGTTTAGTATAATACTTTTTATTTTTAATCTTTTGCACTTCTTAATTGGTTTTGTATTAATGACTTTAATAACTAGTTGCTTATGTTGAAGGTGATTCTTCCTTATCGTTTGTCCGTGGTGTCTTGGCATTATTTTATTGTCTATATAAAATAAAAGATTTTCACCATTCATATCTCCACGGTCTATATGGAGGTATGTTGGCTACCTAGTCGGGGGTTAAAGGAACGGTTTGGTAAGGGTCTTGCCCTTGTTCAGCGTTTAGAGGTCCTGCAAGGGACCTGGGTCAAATTTAGTAGGACCTCCTTCAATACCCAAAGGTATTGGATGGCGGGGGTCCAAACTCTTTGATCCCCTCATAAGTTAACTACTATTAATACTATAACCCGGCTATTTAGGACTGTATCCCTGCTGACTCAGACTACTTAGTCGAGGGTAACGTCACCTCCAAAAGAGGGGCCTACCATAATTTGCATTAATAACTTAATTAATTATCTTTCAATAATCCGACCCTTTAGTATTGTATCCTTGCTAACTCAAACTACTGGGTTGAGGGTAACGTCGCCTTCAAAAGAGGGGCCTACTCCAATAACTAAGATAATCTCTTAAACAAGTGCAAAAGTGCAAAAATAATCAAAGGTTATACTAACACACGAGTCGGATCCAAGTGATTCATCTTGTCTATCTGTTTTTATTTTTATTTTACTTTTCAGCATTTAGTTAGTTTTATTTTCTTAGTTTAAAAATCTTTTTCTAACATTTTGATTTGATTAGACGTTGAGGATAAACCGGTACTAAAAGCTCTTGTGTCCTTCGACGACCTCGGTATCTTACCAACACTATACTACGTCCACGATGGGTGCACTTGCCCATATGTGTGTTTAGTGTTAGTAAATATCGTGTTTTATAAATTTAAAACTTGGCTAAAAAGTGTAAAAAGGGCTTAAAATATATATCTAAAATATATTACGCTACACACGCATCAAGTTTTTGGCGCCGTTGCCGGGGACACAAGGATTTTAAGAAAGTTAGGAATCAACGGGCTAATCGTTTTTTTTATTTTCTTTTAATTTTTTTAGGATTTTCTTTGTTTTTCAGCTTCTGCAGAACTCAGCACGGGCCCTGCCTGCTGAACACGCCCCCGTGCTCAATCATTGGAACTGGCAATCTTGTTTTAAGTCAGACAGTAAGCTGAACACGGGGCCGTGCTCACTCAACACGCCCCCGTGCCCAAGATTCAGTTATTGAAAACAGAACCGTTAGATCCCGGCGGTTGGTAATTTCTGACACAAACATGAGTGATGGTAATTCTTTTTACTTTTGGCACTCTTATGGTACGTGGTGTCAATTATGTGGAGGCAAACATAAAGAATTAGAATGTTACTTTCTAAATTATAAGCCTCACTATATAGACCCACCGTCTCCCTATAACCTTAAGAGAGGCGAAAGTAAAAATAATCACTATCTCTCCCTCGAATGCGCCCAACCAGATATTCTAGGAGAAATGCTCCTTGACGAGTTATTTCAACTAGAAAATCTAATCCTAAATTGGTTAAAAGAGCTTAGGAAGGATTTCATTGATCCATCCCAAGATGATGACCAAGAAGAAATGTTGGGGTCGCATGAAAACAACCTCGTTGTTCCCAATCCTACCTTCGTACCTAGCAAAGACATGGACGATAGTCGTCCCTGTGCCGATTGTGCCGTGAAGGACTCTCCATCGACTTCGTTCGGTGCATACATAGACCTGAGCGATTCGGCATATACCTTCTTTAACAAGAGCCCGGAAAAGGGTTGGACTTGTCCACCTAAAATAAAAATAGGAATCACCCTCACCGACAACCTCTTGCGTTCTCGTCTTAGTCTAGGGCAATTAAGGTATCTTAGGCACTATGGGGTTGTTCCATCAAGTAAGGAACCACCCGATCCGAATAGATTCCTTACAAATAGACGAACTTCATAATCAGCCCCTCGACACGGGGCCGTGTCCAGCCAACACGCCCCGTGTCCATCAAAAGATTCCCTTCTGACTTTTACGTCAGAATACGGACAAACTGTGTCAGGATTCTATCTGCACACGGGGCCGTGTCCAGCCGACACGGGGCCGTGTCCAGCACGCTGTCGTTTTCTATAAATGAAGCCAAGAATTCTGCACATTTGGACCATCTAGGGACAGAGATTTGAAGGAATCTTCTCTCAACTATCCTAGGTATATTCTAAAAGAAGTTTCCAACAACCCTCTTGTCCTTTCCTCTTTTATCCATTTCCTCTTCTTCATCTTTCTCCAAAAACCTCCATTAAAGTTTGAGAATTCAAGCTTTATGGCAAGAAATATTGAGTTTTGTTTCAAGGAATCTTGTTAAAAATAAGTTGTATAACATTGTTTTAAGTTACTATTGATCAAAAAGGCTTCACAAGTTAGAAAAAATAACTTAAAACTTCAAGATTCATTGTTTCAAAATTCTGCAGAAAGGTGAACACGGGGCCGTGCTCATTGAGCACGGGGCCGTATCCAAGATACTGTTTCATTAAATAAGCTGTTTTCGGTTTATTTTCACAGAATGTCAAGTGAAAACAGTGAAACATCGTCAGTACATTCAAGAAACAGTAGAAGTGGAAGAAGGCCTTCCATTGAAGCTACCCTTGTACACTACGTCATGGCACTACGGGAAGCAATCGATGAGATGACTTAAGTAGAGGAGGTCCTAATAGACCGTATAAATTATCTTACGGTGGGTCTGGAAAATAGTTTTCAAGAAATTAACCTCTTGCACCAGAGGTTAAATATTCTTGTAACACCACCCATGGAACCCATCCTCCCTCAAGAGGATTGGAACCTAGCGCTCGGAGTCAATAACCCTACCGGATGGGATGATATTCCAGTAGAACCTCCCCTTGGAGATCTACAAGAAGTCCCGGTGGAAGTCACACCTCCTCAAACCGATGCCAATGAGCCCTCCTTTCTCCTCCCAAGGGAGATAGAGGAATGGCTCGCCGAGATATGAGGGGTCCATAATCGGAGGAAGGAGTTCTATGAAGCCACATTCAACCGAGACTACTATCTTCTCGGAAATTTTGCTAATTAAAATAACTTGTAGGCTAGGGGCTCCTTGGGTTAAAACTTCTTGTGCTTACTTATCTAGCTACTAGTATTTTAGGACTATGTAATTCTCTATGGATTTAATGGAATGATGGTTTTAAGGTTTGAATGATGTCGTAATAAATAAAGCACACTCATGGTGGTCAAGGATGACAAGGGAAACGAGAAACATAACCCCATGCACGAAAACAAGGCATCCGACAACAATTTCTCCATTACAGTAAGTTCAGCACGGGCCGTGCCCAGCCAACACGGCCCCGTGCTGAACATCCTGCAGACAAATGCCCAGTTCAGGTAACTGGACACGGGTCGTGTTCACCGAACACGCCCCCGTGCCCAGGCTTCTGTTTCTTTTCTTTAATTATTGTTACTGGCACCTGAACAGGGGGCCGTGCCCGGTCACCACGGGGCCGTGTCCAGACTGCCAGTAACATAAAAATTTTGCTTTTAACACCATTTTGCACATTCAATCAACCTAAAAATTTATTTTTGGGACACATTGAGGACAATGTGTAATTTAAGTGTGGGGGGGATGCTAAAACCTTGAATTTTGCAAGTCCTAATAACAAGCCTTACACAAAACTCTATTGGAACCGCTAATCACCCCAAAATTTTTACAAAAAAAATTTCATTTTTTTTACTTGTCTAAGTTTAAGTTGGGAATTCTAAGACTAACAAGGTTATATTTTTATAAGTTTACAACCGATAGCGTCGTGATGAAAAGAACCAACATAAGAAAATTATGAAACTGCATGACAAGCTTAGTTAAAATTTGATTATATATACTTGATCACATAAAAAAACCCATTCCCACAAAAGTGAGTTTTGAGCCTTTATTGAGCATACAAATATACATCTTTACGCTAAATGCTCATTTTTCGTTTCTTGTGTGAATAGTTGCTTGGTTCTTACGACTCTAGAACTTGCCACGACAATTCATTCCCGGTCCTTACCAACTTAATCCCAAGTAAGTAAATGATGGAGTCATTAGGACTAACCCTTTTTCTTTCAACACCATTATTTTTATTTTTCTTTTCACCTACCCAAAAAAGAAAAATCCCCCTAGTTAGCCCCTTTGAGCCTAAACCTTTTCATTTCTTAACCCAAAACCCTTTTTACCCACCAAAAACCCTTTTTATTTTTACTTTTTTTAGTAACAAGCTCGGTCTTCGTGTTGACAAAAAAAAATAAAAAAAATAATAATATTTTACAATGAAGATAGAAATAAATAAACAAAGCTCCTCAAACAAAAGCTTGTTTGAATAAATACTTCATTGAAAATAAAAAGTCACAAAAACAAAATGTTTTATGAAAACCGACGCTTTTTACAACTTTCGCCTTTTCTACTAACCACTAACCCAACCACCCACCTTTAGCCCAAGCCTAACCCTTCACCCAAAAAGTCCTCTTGATATTTACAAAGGTATAAAGTTAAAAAGGAGGAGGATTGATTGCTTGGCAAGCTTATGGAAGGAATAAGTTCCAGGCCGCTCTCGAGTGATTCACTAAAAGTACACCTTCGGCCGAGTGTGAGTGATTTCTCCCGTGAGGTATGTGAACTTGTATATAAATGGAATTTTAGAAAGGTATGTTATGCCTTAATAAATGATTTACCTCATGAAAAGTTTTTAATAAATCATAACGAATAGGATTGTAAATAAGTAAAAATAAAACCTAAACAATCTTGGAAAATCCCGACACTCTATGACAAGCCCAAAACCTTCTCTTCTACCCATTCAATTTTGGGAGTGTAAGCAACATATTAAAGAGTTTTTCTTGAGGACAAGCAAAGATTCAAGTGTGGGGATATTTGATGTGTGTAAAATGCAACATATAAATTACATCAAATGAGGCATAAAACTAACCATTTTTAAGTACTAATGTTGGAAAAAGTGTGTTTTTGTCTTCCTTTTGTATTTTCAGGATTAAATGAGCTCAAATTAACAAAAGAAGTAAAAAGACAGCTAAATCTAACACAAATACAAGAAAAGGGACAAAAGTGGACTGCCCGACCCCTCGACAGCATCCTCCCAAGCAAAACAAGGAAGACAGAAGGCTGAACACGCCCCGTGCTCAGCCAGCACGGGGCCGTGCCCAAGAAGCAGCAGAAAAGACAAACCTATAGAAGCTTCTATTGCTCACCACGGGGTCGTGCCCAGTGAACACGGGGGCGTGCCCAAAGTACTGCAGGCGCATTAATTGTAATTGCGAATTACAATTAATGAAGAGAGATAGTGTCAGACAGGCACGGGGCCGTGCCCAGTGGACACGGGGCCGTGCCCAGGCCTCTGTTCAGCCTATAAATAGGAGTGCTTGGATTCATTGCAACTCATCCCTTGGGACACCACCTCTCTCACACTTCATCCACCACCCACCACCATCACAACACCATCATCCACCACCATCATCCATTGTCCATCATAGAGTGTGTGAGTCGTCTCGGGATCCAAGATTGATCGTAAGAGTTCTTGACAATCAAGGCCATTTTGCCTAAGTCTCTTACATCACTTGGTGAAGACAAGTTTTTAGTATAATACTTTTTATTTTTAATCTTTTGCACTTCTTAATTGGTTTTGTATTAATGACTTTAATAACTAGTTGCTTATGTTGAATGTGATTCTTCCTTATCGTTTGTCCGTGGTGTCTTGGCATTATTTTACTGTCTATATAAAATAAAAGATTTTCACCATTCACATCTCCACGGTCTATATGGAGGTATGTTGGCTACCTGGTCGGGGGTTAAGGGAACGGTTTGGTAAGGGTCTTGCCCTTGTTCAGCGTTTAGAGGTCCTGCAAGGGACCTGGGTCAAATTTAGTAGGACCTCCTTCAATACCCAAAGGTATTGGATGGCGGGGGTCCAAACTCTTTGATCCCGTCATAAGTTAACTACTATTAATACTATAACCCGGCTATTTAGGACTGTATCCCTGCTGACTTAGACTACTTAGTCGAGGGTAACGTCCCCTCCAAAAGAGGGGCCTACCATAATTTGCATTAATAACTTAATTAATTATCTTTCAATAATCCGACCCTTTAGGATTGTATCCTTGCTGACTCAAACTACTGGGTTGAGGGTAACATCGCCTTCAAAAGAGGGGCCTACTACAATTACTGAGATAATCTCTTAAACAAGTGCAAAACTGCGAAAATAATCAAAGGTTATACTAACACACGAGTCGGATCCAAGTGATTCATCTTGTCTATCTGTTTTTATTTTTATTTTACTTTTCAGCATTTAGTTAGTTTTATTTTCTTAGTTTAAAAATCTTTTTCTAACATTTTGATTTGATTAGACGTTGAGGATAAACCGGTACTAAAAGCCCTTGTGTCCTTGGACGACCTTGGTATCTTACCAACACTATACTACGTCCACGATGGGTGCACTTGCCCATATGTGTGTTTAGTGTTAGTAAATATCGTGTTTTATAAATTTAAAACTTGGCTAAAAAGTGTAAAATGGGCTTAAAATATATATCTAAAATATATTACACTACACACGCATCAGGAAGTAACAATGCAATAAAGTCAATTAATCAATAAACGAGCTAATCTAATCTTCATCGAACTCGGGACTCGAATTACATGAATTTTGGTGTTAATATATATGTGTGTGTGTGCCTTGTGTGTTACCTGTGCATGATTACTTTATGTTATGTGTGATAATCAATCGAAACTCGAATCGAAACTCGAAATTCAATCGAACTCAACCAAAATCGAATTATGATAATTGGTGACGAAAAGACAGCGCGAGATATGGATGATTGTATGTTAGATATAGTGGTTGGGATTAAAAGTAATTTGAATAAGAAACTCTATCGTATTCTCATCAAACGCAATCGAAATCGAAAAATAAAAAATCGTCGCACCGAACGCTCGAATCAGGCAGCTGAACGATCAGGCTCTCAGCCGATCGAACGGCCCAGCCGATCGGACTGCTGTCCGATCGGACAGGCTGTCCGATCGGGATGCCTGGCCGATCGGCCAGCCCTTTCCACTTTTGGCATCCTATAAATACCCCTGTCATTGTCATCTTTACCACTTTTGGAAAGCTCTGACCGAGCAGCTCGTGCTCCCCTTCTTTTCTCAGATTCCTTCTGATTCCGGTAAGATTTCATCCTAAATCTTGTACTTTCTTGATCTATACACACTCCTACACCTTTCTATCTTTCAAATCTTGATTTCTAACTGTGAAATCATCAAGACTCAAGTGTTCTAGGATGATGTCATCATGGTGTTCTTGAAGAACTTCATGTTTTGGCTTCAATCCACCAAGAATCACTTGGATATAACCGATTTTCACATAAACAAGCAAAGATCTTTCATGGATCTGAACATTTCTCGGTGAAAAGGATTGAAAGATGGTTTTCCAACTTTCTTTCAACTCTTTTACACTCAATGCCTTCAAACCGATAGGAACGGAGCTTGTGCCGACTTGGTAATCATTTCGGTGGTTACAAGACTCAAGATCCGGATTCTATCCACGAGGTTCACCGACTTCGGGTTAACGTTAAACTCCGTTCCGAATAGTTCACCGGCCGGATTTGGGTGATTCCTGTCCAAGTAGGAGAAACAAGCAAGAACGAGGGTTCTATGTTTCAACTCGTTGTCAAAAGTACCTCGATATAACGGCAAACAATCAGCACAACCAAGTGTTAGACGAACATGCCGACCAGGTCAGGAAGCTGGCCGATCGGGCTGACTGTCCGAACGGACAAGCCAACCGATCGGCTAGCACATGGCCCCACACATTGACAATTTCATGAAGTCTAGTATTGAACGAACTGTTGTTCGATCGGTCAAGCCAGCCGATTTGAATTACTCTTCGGATCATGAAATACTATGCTTCAACACTTAAACGATTTTTGTTGAAGAACCTAACCGATTTGTTAAGCCTGCCGATCGAACGGTCCGTTCGATCGATCGACCTGAAAGGTAAGGGTACTTCAATGTTTTCAAATGCAACAACGAAAACTTCAAAAGTCAAACCATCATACACAAACACATCCTTCTCAAAGGAAGAAACAATCCACTCGAACAGCCCATCCGATCGGCCTACCGACCGACCGGACAGGCTGTCCGAACAGACTGGTTAACCGAACGGTCAAGCTGTTCGATCGGACCTACCGTTCGATCGACCAAGCCATCCGACCCTCCAACACTTGTTTTTCGTTTTACGCGTTGCTTATCGTTATGCTATCGAACTATTCAGGCTAACCCTACTCTCAAGTGCTCCTTTCAATCCATCAATCACTGTGAGTATACTCGAACCCTTTTTGCTTTAGCACCTTTGGGTATTACATACGTTACTTATTCTAAATCACAATCAAATACACTACTCAACTACTTTAAACGCTAACCGTTACCGCATGTATTACGTGACTAAATGAATGCTTGTTGTTATGTTTACACGTGGAATGTTGTCTACCTGCCTTAACGACAATAGTACTATAGTTTGGACTCAGCACTTGTTCACACGGGGGTTGTTAAGGACAATTACTTGCATGGATTACGGTGGTAATCATGTATTGCGAACTGCCTCGGGCAGTCAACCCGCAGTCATTGGTATCGATAAATCCATGTCGATAATTAACATGCTTCGTTTTCTTCTGTGTACGTGCTGGTTATGCGTAAACTATTTCGAACTCTGTTATGCTATTATCAAACTTGTATGCTCACCTTTACATTTCATGTATTGACTTCATTTTAACGTATGCGACAGGTGTTTAAGATGCTTATCTGCTAGGAAGGCGAAGCTAGAATAAAAGTCTAGAGTATAGTTGTCTGTAGATCTTGCAGCTTGAGTCTCTAGACATAGATAAACAATTTTTATATTTAAATCTGAGTTGTCGGAACAGAATATTTGACTAGATGTTATTTGTAATAATTTGTTTTCCATTTGAGGTATGGTATGGGACGTACTATATAAATTGAATGTTAATGATAGTTGTTATCGAAACTTCTGGACAATCTGTTATTTCTCGCTTACTCTACACTATCACTGCACTCGAATTTTCAAGAAAAGGCGAGTGATTAAGTCGGGATTAGGTGTGAAAACCGCAAACTCTCGACTAAATTGCTTGGTCAATATTGTTTCATCAATGACTTCTTGATATTTGTCAATAATGAACGCTTGTTGAACGAGGAGAATTATACCAAATCAGGAGTGAAATCCATATTTTGATGAATAATCTCCTCAACTTTACTAAAACAAGGAAGAAGTTGCTAAGCTAGGGGTGAAACCCTAACCTTGACAACTTGTTCTGACTTTTATTTATCTCCCCAAGGCGTCGACGGACTCCAACGACCTGAACTCACGAGTATGACCAAGGGAATACGTGCTGAATGCCCAAGAATCGAGGCGGAAACACGATCCCGAAAGTCAAAATGTGACGACCAGTCTATTGAGAATAGTCGAATCGCTTTGGGTAGTCGATGTCTAATAGCCGCAGACAATCTATTTTCCCGATTTTTATGTGTTTCGATTCTGAGCCCGCAACTGCCAACTCTGATAATTCGTCGATTTTATGTATTTTTAAGTGTGTGTATCTGTTTATGTGTTTAATTTTGGTATCTATTCGATTTTGTTATCACTACGATCGACACACACGACTCACATTACTCTTCTACCTCAAAACGGTAACAAGTCGCTACGATCTAGACGACATTATGCTACGATATACGCTTATACTATACTCATACGATTATGCTATACTACTCGATATGCTATACACGACCGATATATATATACAAATGACACACGAACTTGAATGATAGGTTTCTGTATTCTGACTGCCTCTGTGATTAAATACGTATGTGTTTCTGTGCTTCTGTGCCCTACATGCTTATGTGCTTCTATGACTACGTGAATCTGTGATTATGTGCTTATGTGTTTATGCGATACGTGTTTCGACGTGTTCCTAAGCTTTAGTAAGTAGTAGACGTGTGAGGTGAGATTCGATTTTGATGTGTCTGAGACCTACGACGATGTCTGTTGCAGACCATGTCGTCATCCGGACACTGAACCCCACTTACCCGCCAAGAAAAAAGAGACAGACGTCTTGCTGCTATCATCGCCAAGCAAGTAGCAAAAGCTGTGAGTGATGTCTATGAAAATGTCAGCAAATCTTCCGAGGAGTCGAGAACTGAAGCTCCCAAAGATGCTACCAAGACTGTTTTCAGCTTTAAACAGTTCAAGGCATGCGGACCAAAGGAATTCACCGGAGAAGATGGCCCAACAACTATGTTTCAATGGTTTGATTCCATCGAAGTCACTCTGTGCCAAAGCGACTATCCAAAAAACCTCCGTACCCTAAATGCAACCGGCGTCTTCCTGTCCCGAGCTCTAGACTGGTGGACGGTCGAATGAAACAAACACGGAAATGATGCAGCTTATGAGCTGACATGGAAAGAGATGAACGCCATCATGATGGACGAATTCTGCCCTCCCCATGAACGCCAAAAGCTAGAGGACGAGTTTTGGAACATTAAGCAGAAGATGGAGATAACGCTGCCTTGACTGCTCGCTTTAAACAGCTCAGCATAATCTGTCCCGATCAAGTCAAGACGTCAGACATGGCCATCAAGAAGTACATTCGAGCTCTACCCGATTGTGTTGCCGATTTTGTTCACGCCGCGAAGACGTCATAAATTGAGGAGACTTACTTGCTTGCCGCCGAGATCAACGACAAGCGAGTAAAAGCTGGTTTCTAGGATAAGCCCTCCAAGTCTCTGCATCAAGCTACCACTGCACCGACCGACGAAACCGCCACTGCTTAACCATCCAAGTCATTACGCCGCAAGAAGAAGCACAACAACAGCAGCTCCAGCAACAAGAACTGTGCTGTCACTACCACTGCTGCTCCTCTGCAAGCCGTACCGGCTCAGCAGCAGTCTCATCATCGACCAGCACCAGTTACTCAAGCGCCGCCAGCAAAGTGTGCTTACACAGAACCCCACCCGCTCTGCCCGACATGCTCATATCATTACCCGGTGGGTCTTGCCTGTCGCTTCTGCGCTCATTGCAATTTGTACGGCCATTTTACTGCCAATTGTCGCTATGGCCCTCGTCAAGCCCCAGTTCAAGCCACTGCTCATCAAGCTCTACTCCCAGCCCCGCAAGGCCAACACGCAGCTCAGGCACCCGCGATCAATGCTCGAGTTTGCTTTGCATGTGGTGACCCTAACCACTTTGCAAACATGTGCCCGAATAGGGTTGTGAAGCAAGAGCCCCAGCAGCAGCAGCCCCAGCAGCAGCAACAAGCAGCACACGCCAGAACCTTCAACATCAATGCTCGCCAAGCCCAGGCTGACAACAACGTGGTTAATGGTACGTTCCTTGTGAATGGTATTTATGCATCGTGTTTGTTTGATACTAGAGCCGATAACTGCTTTGTGTCGTTTAAATTCGAGAAGCTCCTTAGTCGTAAGCGTTCTTATCTTCCCTCGTCATTCGAAGTTGAAGTCGCTACTGGAAGAACTGTCGCCGTAAATTCTGTTCTTCGTGATTGTACTCTCGAGCTCAACAATCACATCTTTCCAGTCGACCTTATTCCGATGCAGCTCCGTAGTTTTGACATCATAGTAGGCATGGACTTTCTACGCGAAAACCATGCTGAAGTTGTGTGCTTTGACAAGATGATTCAATTCTCGCTCGCGAATGGCGATTTATTATGTGTGTACGATGAAACTACTTCGAAAGGTCTCAAGCTCATGTCATGTGTCCAAGCTAGCAAGTATCTCTGCAAAGAATATAGAGCTTTCTTGGCCAACATCGTAGTAGCGGTGAAGGAAAAGAAAAGGAAGACAGAAATCAGAGACGTCCCTGTGGTCCGTGAATTTCCTCAGGTGTTCCCTGATGATCTTCCCGGATTACCGCCCAGTCGTGATATTGACTTCCGTATCGACCTCATTCCTGGAGTCAACCCCGTAGCCAAAGCCCCTTATCGACTCGCGCCATCCGAAATGCGGGAACTCTCGAACAAACTCCAGGAGTTACTTGAAAAAGGCTTTATTCGCCCGAGTATCCCTCCTTGGGGCGCACCAGTCCTTTTCGTCAAAAAGAAGGATGGGTCATTCAGGATGTGTATCGACTACCGAGAATTGAATAAGTTAACCATCAAGAACCGTTATCCCCTACCTCGCATCAATGATTTGTTTGATCAGTTACAAGGTGCTACGAGTTTCTCGAAGATCGATCTACGCTCAGGCGATCATCAGTTACGTATTCAGGAAGAAGATATACCCAAAACCGCTTTTCGCACTCGATACGACCACTATGAGTTCGTTGTTATGCCTTTTGGTTTAACCAACGCACCCGCGGTTTTCATGGATCTGATGAATCGTGTGTGTAAGCCGTATCTTGACTGTTTCGTCATTGTGTTCATCGACGACGTCTTGATTTATTCCAAATCGAAAGCCGAACACGCGCAACATCTACGTTTGGTTCTTGAGTTACTCCGGGGGAACCAACTCTATGCCAAGTTCTCCATGTGTGAATTTTGGTTAGAAGAGGTTCAGTTTCTGGGTCACATCGTGAATAGTCAAGGTATCTATGTCGACCCTGCGAAGATTGAACCAGTTAAGAGTTGGATTACACCAAAGAACCCGTCTGAAGTCCGTTCTTTTCTCAGATTAGCGGGCTATTATCGACGATTTATCGAAGGATTCTCTAAGATCGCTGTGCCGCTTACCGCTCTTACACATAAAGACAGGTCTTTTGTTTGGGGTACCGAACAAGAGTCTGCCTTCCAAACCCTCAAGCATAAGCTTTGCAATGCTCCTGTTCTCTCATTGCCCGATGGGAACGATGATTTCATTGTCTACTGTGATTCTTCCAACCTTGGCCTTGGTTGTCTCCTCATGCAACGAGACAAGGTTATAGCTTACGCTTCTCGACAGCTCAAAATCCACGAGAAGAACTACACAACCCATGATCTCGAGCTAGGCGCGGTTATTTTTGCATTAAAGATTTGGCGACACTACCTGTATGGTACCAAGTGTACGATCTTCACCGATCACAGGAGTTTACAACACATCTTTAATCAGAGAGAACTCAATATGCGTCAACGCCGATGGGTAGAACTCCTCAACGACTATGACTGTGAGATTCATTATCACCCAGGCAAGGCAAATGTCGTTGCCGACGCGCTCAGCAGACGAAGTTATTTGCTCAGTATTCGTCATACCCAAGCCCAACACGATCTCGAAACCCTCATCCGCGAAGCCCAACATGCTTGCTTTAATGAACGCACCTTGAAGAAGGAGAGAATCTATCACGATGGAGCTCAGTGTCACACCCCGATTTCCACGTGTCTCATCGGTGGGCCCGGTGGGGGATTACCGTGACGTAGTTGGCAACAATATAGTCAAACCACACAATTATATGAATGCACAATGGAAGCATAAAGATAAATATATTTCAACCTTTACCGTAATATCAAAGTATCTTCGTTGAAATAAAATCCACAGGGGATCAAATAATACATAAAAAATATTGTTCAACAGACAAGGCATCAAAAGCTTGCGAGACTCTTTAAGATGCTAAGGAGCTATAGCCAGCCGATTACGTTTAGTACCTGCATATAATCTTTTTGGGAAAATACGTCAGTTTACACTGGTAAATACGTTCAACCGACACTTTTGTAAAATGTTTAATAAAATTGATTTGAATGCACAAGGCACAAACTCTTTTATAACTTGGGAGAATTATTTAAATATATAATCTTGTGAAAGAATTACGTGTTTCTTATGCGTTCAGTAGCCCGGGTCAAAACCGGGTTAAAGATCAATAGACACACCACACAGCATATAACACCGTGGCGGGTAACCAACGGCTATGCTTTTATAAATATGGACATAATGCCGGGTGTACGCCTACACCCGAATGTCAAGGTCGTGGCCATTTCGTAAAATGCTGCCAAGGATATCCGGGACACGGTCATTAACCCCCCAAAGGCTTTTAAGTAACAAGACTGTTTTAACGAGCCGATCAAATTTATTACCCACTCAACGTGGAGGATTTGATGCTCGATCAAGCGGTATGTTATATACCGTAGCCCAAGCCCGTATAACGGAAAATAAGTTAAAAGTATTTACCTTTGCAAGTATAATCCTTAATTGAAATAAATTGCAGATAGCTTTTACTGGTCTCCTATTCTGGAACGAAGGTTTTAAAATAACCTATTAGAATCCTAACGGGTCTTTATATTTGCCGTAGCTTAGACCGGTCAGTTTCAAAGGATAGTTACGGTTTAATCGCGTGAAAGGCGAAAACCGTGAATGGAGTGTGATTTTGACCCAACAAGTTTGAAGACTTGTTTTATATGGGTATGATAATCATACTCTGGATTTTGGGGTCAAAACAATATGGTTTGACCTGTTTCGGCTAATTTATGTAAACTAGTTACATAAGCCGAACCGTGCGCACAAAAGGCGCAACGGGTAACCGTAGGAGTCCTACACTTGTTTCCTAAGTCAATATGCTTTTAAAGAGGTTGTGGTATCAGTAGGATACCTTCCGTATTGCCCGTAACGAGTTTAAGTTCATTATACGCCCCGTAGGGGTTTTTCGGTCATTTTAAAGGCTTTTAAAGAGCTTTCTGAGTTCTACAGGAAATCTGAGTTTCCTGAATGGTTTATAAAGTCTAAAATACTTTATTTATTATTTAAAATCGGTAGCAACTGGAATCGGGTCAAAAGACCTTGTAGAACTCAAATTATGGCCAAAAAGGGCATATTCGGTATTTACCGAACCGATGCCATAACCGTAGGTTATGAGCAGGTCAAAATAATTAAAAATCTTTAAAAATCCCAAAATATTATTTTACATCAGTGTGTAAAAGGTTTGGTGTCGAAATCTTGGTTTAGATAGGCGTTATGCTAGTTGCGCCATTTATTACAAAAGTTTTCTTTAATTGCGCTATTTAGTATAACTTCTATTCTAGACCTCGGATTGACGTGAAACTTTAGGGACATGCTTAGAATTCAGTAACCAAGGTTATGGTCCTTTCACATGTCCGAAATTCTCGTTTTAATTTGAAAAGGGCGTTACGGTCAACTTTTAAGCATTTACGGAAAGGTGTAAAAGACTTGGACAAACGACGAACCGGTCACAGAGGGTTATACTATCATGTAACCTGGTCCTAAGAGAGTCCTAAGGCATATCTACATTACCCTAAAACGGGTCAGAACTGAAGTCAAAGCAAAAGTCAAAGTTTTGCGACTTTCGGCTCCGAACCGGGTCAATATAGCAAATGACCGGATCAAACAAGCTTAGACTTGTTAATACACTTATTATCATGTTTTATGAGTGTTTAAATAGGTTGCATACCATCCACATTACAGATTATGCGTAAATCGCAAAATAGTACTTCTGTTGACTTTTTCTAAGCATGTTTGACTCGTCATTTGAACTAGTTAGAGTGGTGATCAGGGGGAACCCTTTTAAGGGTTTAAAGCCCACATGAATACCAACTTATAACTACTTTTGATTCGGTTAATCACTGGACCATTTGTGATTAACCGTTATGTCAACCGTTAATTATGACGGTTTGACTTTTAAGCTAAAACTAAGCAAAAACTAAACCATAAAGGGTTGAACCAACTTACAGAAGTTCTATGCACGAAATGTGAAGCTTAGATAGAAGTCTTGAGCTCCAGAGATGATCAGAGATGCAAGAGAAGGGTGTGAAGGACTTGTTGTGCAATGAGGCCCTTATATAGTGCTCATAAGGCCCTAGATTGTTGACAAACAAGTCTACCCATGCTCCTTGATCATCAACAAGTGTCCTATAGTGTTAGGGAGTGATTAGGGGTCGCCCATATCTTTGGAAGATCCTTACATTAATGTTTTACCGCTTTAAACAGCCAACAGCCAACTTTCTGTCGCTGGGCATCGCTTACGGACCGTATGGCTTGGGCCTTGCGGTCCGTAAGCCTGTGACGGAAACACTTTTACCCCTTCACCCCCTTACGGTCCGTAAGGCATGACCCTTACGGTCCGTAAATGCTCAACAGTGGCAAAAAAAATTAACCTTTCATGCATTGAACGGTCAACTTTGAATTAATAATTTTGATGGCTGGCCTTTTACCCATACTTGACCAGATGTCTACCCCATTATGCAATATGGGTTTGCAAAAGAGGATGGGCTCATGTCTGATCATTTGCATTGCATTATTTTCTTAGAACCCATTTTATTAACTTGGATGTTTTTGATTAATATTAATGATGACCCGATTAAGATTAGGTGCTTATAAATTTGCTTGGGGTCTCGGGATTTATAGTGTCGAAGTCGCTCACAGGTATAAAATTAACATGTCGACATATTCGAAAATCCTACCGCATATCTTAATTAAATCCGGGTTTATATTATTTTTGTCGTATTTGACACGTGTCATTTATTTATTGGACACAAAAATTCGAGGTGTTACACTCAGCTTGTAAGCAAATCGAATGGGATCTTCTATTTTCTGGACCGAATTTGGATTCCTAAACGGAATGAATAGCGAAGGATTTATATGGACGAAGCTCACAAATCTCGGTATTCTATTCATCCCAGTGCCGATGAAATTTACCAGGACCTTCGCTACAAGTACTGGTGGCCGGGTATGAAAAGGGATATCGCTCTCTATGTCGGAAGATGCCTGACTTGTGCAAGGGTCAAGGCTAAACATCAAAGACCCTCTGGCTTACTCGAACAACCGCCAATCCCTATATGGAAGTGGGAGAGTATAGCTATGGATTTCATAACCAAGCTTCCACCTACGTCATCAGGTCACGATAGCATTTGGGTTGTCGTTGACCGTTTGACCAAATCAGCCCACTTTTTGCCAATGCGGGAAGACTACAAGGTAGAACGATTAGCCCGAATCTAGGATCTCTTAACCCTAACTAGGATCTCTTAACCCTAAACCCTAAATCCTAAACTCCTAAACTCTAAACCCTAAAGCTAAAAAATAAGGCTAAAACCTAAGCTAAACCGTAAAATCTAAACTATAAACCCTAAAAGCTAAACCCTAAAAGCTAAACCCTAAAGGCTAAACCTAAAGCTAAACCCTAAACCCTAAAGCTAAACCATAGAGCTAAACCCTAATGTAACACCCCGTGTTACCGAATGTCAAAGTCAAAGTCAAGATGGACTCCTTTGACCATAGTTAGTCTATTTTATGTTTGCAATTTACGTTAGTTGATTTATGTGGAGTATATGCTAAAATCGAATTAATCGAAGTTTATTTATCGACGCGAACCACTTTATGACTGTGAATAATAGGAAGTAACAATGCGATAAAGTCAATTAATCAATAAACGAGCTAATCTAATCTTCATCGAACTCGGGACTCAAATTACGCGAATTTTGGTGTTAATATATATGTGTGTGTGGGCCTTGTGTGCTACCTGTGCATGATTACTTTATGTTATGTATGATAATCAATCGAAACTCGAACTCAATCAAAATCGAATTATAATAATTGGTGACGAAAAGACAGCGCGAGATATGGATGATTGTATGTTAGATATAGTGGTTGGGATTAAAAGTAATTTGAATAAGAAACTCTACCGTATTCTCATCAAACGCAATCGAAATCGAAATATCAAAAATCGTCGCACCGAATGCTCGAATCAGGCAGCTGAACGATCAGGCTCTCAGCCGATCGAACGGCCCAGCCGATCGGACTGCTGTCCGATCGGGATGCCCGGTCGATCGGCCAGCCCTTTCCACTTTTGGCATCCTATAAATACCCCTGTCATTGTCATCTTTACCACTTTTGGAAAGCTCTGACCGACCAGCTCGTGCTCCCCTTCTTTTATCAGATTCCTTCCGATTCCGGTAAGATTTCATCCTAAATCTTGTACTTTCTTGATCTATACACACTCCTACACCTTTCTATCTTTCAAATCTTGATTTCTAACCGTGAAATCATCAAGATTCAAGTGTTCTAGGATGATGTTATCATGGTGTTCTTGAAGAACTTCATGTTTTGGCTTCAATCCACCAAGAATCTCTTGGATCTAACTGATTTCCACATAAACAAGCAAAGATCTTTCATGGATCTGAAAATTTCTCGGTGAAAAGGATTGAAAGATGGTTTTCTAACTTTCTTTCAACTCTTTTACACTCAACGCCTTCAAACCGATAGGAACGGAGCTTGTGCCGACTTGCTAATCATTTTGGTGGTTGCACGACTCAAGATCCGGATTCTATCCACGAGGTTCACCGACTTCGGGTTAAACGTTAAACTCCGTTCCGAATAGTTCACCAACCGGATTTGGGTGATTCCTGTCCGAGCAGGAGAAACAAGCAAGAACGAGGGTTCTATGGTTCAACTCATTGTCAAAGTACCTCGATATAACGTCAAACAATCAGAACAGCCAAGTGTTAGACGAACAGGCCGACCAGGTCAGGAAGCTGACCGATCGGGCTGACTGTCCGAACGGACAGCCCAGCCGATCGGACGAGCCAGCCGATCAACCAGGCCAGCCGATCGGCTAGCACATGGCCCCACATATTGACAATTTCATGAAGTCTAGTATTGAACGAACTGTTGTTCGATCGGTCAAGCCGGCCGAATTGAATTACTCTTGGGATCATGAGATACTATGCTTCAACACTTAAACGATTTTTGTTGAAGAACCTAACCGATCGGTTAAGCCAGTCGATCGAACGGTCCGTTCGATAGATCGACCTGAAAGGTAAGGGTACTTCAATGTTTTCAAATGCTACAACGAAAACTTCAAAAGTCAAACCATCATACACAAACACATCCTTTTCAAAGGAAGAAACAATCCACTCGAACAGCCCATCCGATCGGCCTACCGACCGACCGGACAGGCTGTCCGAACGGACCGGTTAACCGAACGGTCGAGCCGTCCGATCGACCAAGCCATCCGACCCTCCAACACTTGTTTTTCGTTTTACGCGTTGCTTATCGTTATGTTATCGACTTATTCAGGCTAAACCTAATCTCAAGTGCTCCCTTCAATCCATCAATCGCTTTGAGTATACTCGAACCCTTTTTGCTTTAGCACCTTTGGTGTAACACCCCGAAAATGTATGACTTTATATTAAAATTATGAAGCGTAAGATAAACGGGAATAAGCTAACTAGGATAAATAACCCGGTTAGTTAGGAATCTTGTAATAACACATGAATAAAGCAAAAAGCCTAAACTATAAACCCAATTGAAAGTTGAAGGGCCTAAGTCGTTAAATGAGAAACTTAAATCACTAAATTAGTGAAATTAAAACCAAACACTCCATTTTTGGAGGACTGGTCGCACAAGCAGAACAAGGGGCGATCCCCACTCCTTCAAACCCCTAAAACTCACTAAATCTGCAAATTGAGGGCTCAATTCAAGTTGAAATCGAAATTAAAGCATAGATTATTGATCCCCATCACAAGAGGATTACAAGGTATGTAAAATTTGATAAAAACTCTTAACTTGAAATTCTCATGAAATTGGGATAATCTGAAATTAGGGTTGCATGTGTATGTTATGATGAATTAGGAACAACTATAGTGTCTAGGAACAAATCCTAGACAAACACAAGCTGAAATCATGTAGAATTTTAATGGAAACTATGATCACCATTGTAGGTGATTAGTGGGTTATGAGTATATTGATGAACACTAGGAAATAGATTGTTGATCTAGTGTAATTTGGCAATTTTGAAATGATTTCAGAAAAATCATAAATCAATAAGCATGTAAAAAGGTTGAATAATGCGAAATTAGGGCTAAATGGTAAACTAGAGAGTTAATGTTTAATCATGTAAAATCTGCCCATGAAGTGTTTGTTGAAATGCCTCTATGAGGGCTTAAAACTGAAATTCCAAGTTTAAACGCATAATCACGATGTTTAGTGTATTATGCGAATTATGATTTGAAGAGAGAGTTGTAAACATATGATAAATGAACTCTATAGGAACGGGCGCAGGAGCGTCAAGCGGACAAGCGGGTGGCGAACCACGTTTAAAAGGGCTACTTTGAAGGTATGTAACTTGACCCGTTACAATTAAGTAAGTGTTGATGTTTATAATATGTGTAGTGAATTTTAGATTAAGGATTGTTTTGAATTAAAGCGATGATGTCGCTATATTGAATAATTGGTCAAAAGTTTGGTTGGGACTCGTTGGTAGTCGTCATATGGGAGGATTCTTTAGACGAGCCAAACGGGTCGAATAATCAAATAAAGCATGGATTTTGCTTTGTAATACGATTGATTCGTTTATTGTTATTGATTAAACATTGAGTTATTAAAACGCGATAAATCACTATGTTGGTTTGTTAGAATAAGAATTCGAGAAAAGTGTGTAGGCAAAACAAACAAAAAGCCAAAGCTCATATGTGCAGGATCTACCGTAAGTTACGGTGTCACCGTAACTTACGGTAGAGATCAGAAGGCTACGGTGGGGGTCTACTGATTTACGGTGGACCATTGTAGAAAATTGACCACCGTAACTTACGGTGGAACCGTAAGTTACGGTAGAGCCTGAAGCTTTGTATATTTTGTATAATTGAAAATATTCAAGTTCACTTCGATCGTAATTTTGATCAAGTATTATTTTTAAGCATTCTAACACAAATGTTTATGTAAACATTTCAGTTCTAGGTACTTAAGGATTACGGATGACGATCAATGCAAACTTTTGAAGAACCGAACACTACATTTTGAAGCTTGCGCAATGTTTTAATCTTTAATAGACTTTGTGTATGGGTTGTTAACACTTGTTAAACTACTTTTGAAATGTTTTAACTTAGTCATTAGTTGACTAAGGTTGACGTACTTATGAACTCCGTTAATGAATGTTATGTTACTTAACCAATATTTTAATAAAAATGGTGTATTTTATTATTAAAATCAAGTGAAAATTTTAAGGGTGTTACAAGTTGGTAATCGGAGCTTAAGGTTGTCAACAAAGTGTTCGGTTCAAGCTTGATCGATCGGCCGGTAAGAATTAACTTATTATGTTAGTAGATTATGTCTTATGTAAGGAATGAGAAACGAATTGATATGCATGGGAAGAGCGTGTTAACACACTCAAACCCGGAAAGTGCATTAAAAGTGAACGGTTAAAGCAAGTTAGGAACTTGGCTAAACCGAAACAAACGAAGCAATATTATAAATGAAATGTTTAACGTTTAAATGTAAACATTTCAGTTTCAAGATGTCTGATGGGAATGATGATAATCCGGTGCAAACAAGCACCGAACAAATGAAAGAAATAATTGCCAAAGAAGTAGGAAAGGCAATTGAAGGCAGTCTATCCGGGTTTATAGACAAGATTCAAAGCACGGTGTTGTCGCTCGTAGAAGAACGAGTTAAGAGGTTGGAGGATACTGTCAACCTTATAAAAGACAAAACTGGAGAACGCAAAGGGTGTTCGTACAAGGAATTCATGGCGTGTAAACCGCCAATCTACAACGGGGAGGTTGACCCGATAATTTGTCAAAGATGGATAAGTGATATTGAAGGGGTGTTTGAGTGGACCCATTGTGAAGTAGGCGACTTTGTTGCCTACGGAACGGGTCAATTAAGGAACCAAGCTAAAGATTGGTGGGATAACAAAAAGAAGGAAATGGGAGCCGAAGCAGCGAAGGTTATGACTTGGGACGAGTTTAAGGTACCATTCCTTAAACACCACAGTCCCAAAGCGGTTATCAACAGAATCAAAGAAGAATTCATCCAGCTGAGACAAAAGGGTGAAACAATCGATAAGATCACGGGCATCTTCATGGATAAGCTCAGATTTTGTGACGAGTTGGTCACCACTGAAGAACAAAAGATATATTACTATTACAACATGCTGAATGCTGAGTACCGGGAATTTATGACTCCGTCAAAATACGAAACCCTCACGGAGATTATCAACACCGCCCGGGAACGGGAAATCGAGTTAAAGAAACAAGTGGAAAGAGGTGAGCGAAGGGCACATGATGTGAATCCAAGCCCTACAAAGAAAGCCCGAACGGGAGAATCGGGAAAGAAGATGGATGTTAAAGGTGGGTCGCCAAGTTGTAAAGTCTGCGGGAAGGGACACAAGGGGGAATGTCGATTCAAAGACAAGCCATGCCCCATATGTAATAAGACGGGGCACACGGCCTCGCTATGCCCGGGAAAAGTATCAGTTTGCTACAATTGCTATCAACCCGGCCACAAAAAGTCCGAATGCCCGGACTTGGTTGGAAAGAGAGATGCGAAGGAGTCTCCAGTAGAAGCCCCCAAAGCAAAGGCTAGGTCCTTCCAACTTACCGCAGCTGAAGCGAAAACAGAACCCGATGTGGTTTCAGGTATATTCACAATTAACTCAATTCCAGCACGTGTATTGTTTGATACGGGTGCGAATAAATCCTTCATTTCGCATGGGTTTATTCGACATCCTTCATTTGTATTGACGAAATTACATGTGCCCTTAGAAGTTGAAATAGGGGACAATAAAAGTTTTATAGTTTGTGATGTTTGTCGAGGCTGCAAATTAAGCCTCGACGATGAGGAATACTTGATAGACCTAATCCCGATGTCAATGGGGGAATTTCAAGTAGTCGTTGGGATGGATTGGCTAGCCCAGCACCATGCAAAAGTCGTGTGTTTCCGCAAGGAGATAAAATTAACATCTCCGAGCGGGAAACACGTTACCATTTATGGCGAAAAAGGAGGTAACCCCATAGTGTGCTCAATGTTGAAAGCTCACAAGCTTATGAAGCAAGGATGCAAGGCGTTCATGATATACGCAAATGAGCCAGAGAAAGAATCACGGAAGATTGAAGATGTACCGGTAGTGCGAGATTTTAGAGATGTGTTTCCGGAGGACTTACCGGGGATACCGCCTGAACGGGAAGTAGAGTTCGGGATCGAATTGATTTCGGGCGCTAAACCCGTAGCTAAAGCTCCGTACCGACTCGCACCGTCGGAATTACAAGAGTTGATGTCCCAAATTCAAGACCTGCTTGACAAAGGATTTATAAGGCCGAGTGTGTCTCCTTGGGGAGCACCGGTACTGTTCGTGAGAAAGAAAGACGGGAGCATGCGGATGTGTATCGATTACCGGGAGTTAAACAAACTCACGGTAAAGAACCGATACCCGCTTCCGAGGATAGATGATTTGTTCGACCAATTACAAGGTGCGAACTGGTTTTCAAAAATTGACCTTAGATCTGGGTATCACCAACTAAGGGTCAAAGAAGAAGATGTGCCGAAGACGGCTTTCCGCACGAGATACGGACATTACGAATTCCTCGTAATGTCATTTGGGCTGACAAACGCACCCGCGGCTTTCATGGACCTCATGAACCGGGTTTGCAAGCCAATGTTGGACAAGTCGGTCATCGTGTTTATCGATGATATCTTGGTGTATTCGAAAAGTGAAGCTGAACACGCACACCACTTACAAGAGGTGTTAGAGACACTTAGACGAGAAAGGCTATATGCGAAATTCTCTAAGTGTGCCTTTTGGTTACGAGAGGTACAATTTCTTGGCCACGTCATAAGCGCCGACGGAGTATTGGTGGACCCGTCCAAGATTGAGGCTGTGTCAAAATGGAATCCCCCGAAGAACCCTTCGGAAATTAGAAGCTTTTTGGGGCTTGCGGGATACTATAGGAGATTCATTCAAGATTTCTCCAAGATTGCGTTACCACTAACAAAGCTAACCCAAAAGAAAGAGAAGTTCATTTGGGGTGTCGATCAAGAAAGAGCGTTTCAAACGCTAAAAGAGAAGCTAACACAAGCTCCTGTACTGACATTGCCAGACGGGGTTGAAGATTTGGTAGTTTATTCTGATGCTTCACTATCGGGGCTCGGATGTGTTTTGATGCAACGGGGCAAAGTTATAGCTTATGCCTCAAGGCAATTGAAATTACATGAGAAGAAATATCCCACACACGATCTTGAGTTGGCTGCGGTGGTATTTGCCTTAAAAATATGGATGCACTACCTATATGGGGTGAAATGCACCATATTCACCAACCACAAGAGCTTAAAATACTTCTTCGATCAAAAGGAGTAAAATATGCGACAAAGACGATGGCTAGAAACGGTGAAGGATTTTGATTGTGAAATACACTACTACCCCGGAAGGGCAAATGTGGTAGCGGATGCTTTGAGCAGAAAAGTGGATTACGTCCCAATACGGGTAAGGTCGATGCAACTCGTGGTGACCTCGGGTATACTTGAACGTATTCGAGAGGCACAATTAGAAGCAGTAAAAGAGGAGAATTGGAAGAAGGAAAGAATAATCGGGCAGTTAAAAGATTTGACGGATGGGCATAACGGGTTGAAGACTCGATTCGAGAGAATATGGGTTCCAAACACTTGTGGGGTGAAGACACTTTTACTTGAAGAAGCCCATAAATCCCGATATTCGATTCATCCGGGAGCGACCGAAATGTACAATGATTTAAAGCAAAACTATTGGTGGCCCGGGATGAAAAGAGATGTGGTGTAGAAAGTAGAGAAATGCTTGACATGTTTACAAGTCAAGGCGGAGCACCAAAAACCATACGGTAAACTTCAACCATTGGAAATTCCGGTTTGGAAATGGGAACAAATCACCATGGATTTGTTAACCAAATTGCCTAAAACTAACCGCGGGTTTGATGCTATATGGGTAGTTGTGGATAGATTGACAAAAAGCGCTCACTTCATTCCAATTCGTGAGACCTATACATCCGAGAAGATGTCGGAAGTGTACACCAATGAAATCATAGCACGGCATGGAGTACCGATATCCATTGTGTCAGACAGAGATACTCGGTTTACTTCGAAATTTTGGCGGGAATTCCAAGAACAAATGGGAACTAAATTGTTCATTAGCACTGCATACCATCCACAAACGGATGGGCAGAGTGAAAGAACAATACAAACGTTGGCAGATATGCTGCGGGCGTGCATTATTGACTTCGGAGGTAGTTGGGATGTCCATCTACCCTTGGTCGAATTTGCATATAACAATAGCTATCAGGCGAGCATTAAGATGGCCCCGTATGAACTGTTATATGGCAGAAAATGTCGAACTCCGGTATGTTGGGGAGAAGTGGGTCCACGAGGGATAGCACCTACCGATATAATCCGAACTACGAATAAGAAAATTGACATAGTTCGGACACATTTGAAAGCGGCTCAAGATAGGCAAAAGGCGTATGCAGATAAAAGGAATAGGCCAATTGAATTTCAGGTTGGTGACATGGTTATGCTAAAAGTTTCCCCATGGAAGGGCATTATTAGATTCAGAAAAAGGGGGAAACTAAGCCCGAGATTTATTGGGCCATTCAGGATCGTTGAACGGGTTGGCAAAGTAGCTTATCGTCTAGAATTACCCGAGGAGTTGAGTGGGATTCATAGCACGTTCCACGTGTCACACCTCCGAAAATGTTTGGCCGACGAAACTGCTCATATCCACTATGATGATATCGAGGTGGATAACAGTCTCAACTATGTAGTAAAACCAATTACGATTTTAGATCGTAAAGAGAAAAGTTTGAGGAACAATGTGATTAATCAAGTCAAGGTCAAATGGGAGCACAGGAAAGGTTCGGACACTACGTGGGAGTCCGAAGAGGAGATGCGACGTCTCCACCCAACATTATTTGGTACGTACTTTGGTTTCGGGGACGAAACCCTTTTAAGGGGGGTGGACTTGTAACACCCCGAAAATGTAAGACTTTATATTAGAATTATGAAGCGTAAGATAAACGGGAATAAGCTAACTAGGATAAATAACCCGGTTAGTTAGGAATCTTGTAATAACACATGAATAAAGTAAAAAGCCTAAACTATAAACCCAATTGAAAGTTGAAGGGCCTAAGTCGTTAAATGAGAACTTAAATCACTAAATTAGTGAAATTAAAACCAAACACTCTATTTTTGGAGGTCTGGTCGCACAAGCAGAACAAGGGGCGATCCCCACTCCTTCAAACCCCTAAAACTCACTAAATCTGCAAATTGAGGGCTCAATTCAAGTTGAAATCGAAATTAAAGCATAGATTATTGATCCCCATCAAAAGAGGATTACAAGGTATGTAAAATTTGATAAAAACTCTTAACTTGAAATTCTCATGAAATTGGGATAATCTGAAATTAGGGTTGCATGTGTATGTTATGATGAATTAGGAACAACTATAGTGTCTAGGAACAAATCCTAGACAAACACAAGCTAAAATCATGTAGAATTTTAATGGAAATTATGATCACCATTGTAGGTGATTAGTGGGTTATGAGTATATTGATGAACACTAGGAAATAGATTGTTGATCTAGTGTAATTTGGCAATTTTGAAATGATTTCAGAAAAATCATAAATCAATAAGCATGTAAAAAGGTTGAATGATGCGAAATTAGGGCTAAATGGTAAACTAGAGAGTTAATGTTTAATCATGTAAAAATCTGCCCATGAAGTGTTTATTGAAATGCCTCTATGATGGCTTAAAACTGAAATTCCAAGTTTAAACGCATAATCACGATGTTTAGTGTATTATGAGAATTATGATTTGAAGAGAGAGTTCTAAACATATGATAAATGAACTCTATAGGAACGGGCGCAGGAGCGTCAAGCGGACAAGCGGGTGGCGAACCACGTTTAAAAGGGCTACTTTGAAGGTATGTAACTTGACCAGTTACAATTAAGTAAGTGTTGATGTTTATAATATGTGTAATGAATTTTAGATTAAGGATTGTTTTGAATTAAAGCGACGATGTCGCTATATTGAATAATTGGTCAAAAGTTTGGTTGGGACTCGTTGGTAGTCGTCATATGGGAGGATTCCTTAGACGAGCCAAACGAGTCGAATAATCAAATAAAGCATGGATTTTGCTTTGTAATACGATTGATTCGTTTATTGTTATTGATTAAACATTGAGTTATTAAAACGCGATAAATCACTATGTTGGTTTGTTAGAATAAGAATTCGAGAAAAGTGTGTAGGCAAAACAAACAAAAAGCCAAAGCTCATATGTGCAGGATCTACCGTAAGTTACGGTGTCACCGTAACTTACGGTAGAGATCAGAAGGCTACGGTGGGGGTCTACTGATTTACGGTGGACCATTGTAGAAAATCGACCACCGTAACTTACGGCGGAACCGTAAGTTACGGTAGAGCCTGAATCTTTGTATATTTTGTATAATTGAAAATATTCAAGTTCACTTCGATCGTAATTTTGATCAAGTATTATTTTTAAGCATTCTAACACAAATGTTTATGTAAACATTTCAGTTCTAGGTACTCAAGGATTACGGATGACGATCAATGCAAACTTTTGAAGAACCGAACACTACATTTTTGAAGCTTCCGCAATGTTTTAATCTTTAATAGACTTTGTGTATGGGTTGTAAACACTTGTTAAACTACTTTTGAAATGTTTTAACTTAGTCATTAGTTGACTAAGGTTGACGTACTTCTGAACTCCGTTAATGAATGTTATGTTACTTAACCAATATTTTAATAAAAATGGTGTATTTTATTATTAAAATCAAGTGAAAATTTTAAGGGTGTTACAAGTTGTAACGCCCGGCTCTTTTGTACTTTCCATTTATAGAAAGCTTTGTTCGTATTTCTATCTTTGGAAACTTTGTAGTCTTGTAATCGTTCCTTCTTTGTAATCATTATCAAACCGAGACTTGGATCATTAATGAAGCTTGTATTTTGTTACATTTATGTTATACACACTCTATGTATGCTCGTATGTTCGACTTTGTGAATCAATCAATGTCTAATTGTTATTCTTGGAAACTATGTGCAAAACTTATAATTAAACTAAACTTATGCATTGAACGTGTTTTGAACGAGAACGATACTTAATTTTGACATTCATGCACTCAATTATACTTGGTTTATGTTAAACATACTTGTCTTGCCCTTAAACAATGCTTATATGACTAGAACATCCCCTAAAACTCTTAAAAACCCTAAACTATGAACTACAGGGGCCAAATTGTCATTTTTCAAACTTAATCCAGAAAATTGGACCCCGTCGCGTAGCGCGACGGGTATGGGGCTTGATGCTCGCGCTACGCGAGCCCCTGTTTTCGGCAGATTGTGTTTCTTGAGCTGATTATGCACGAAATCCCATTAACCAACCTCACCCAATCACCTTTAATCCACCTCTAATCACCTCCAATCACCTTATAACTCTTCCATTATAAATACCCACCTTCTCCAACCCATTTGACACTTTCACAACTCTCTAATCCTCACAAATTCACTCTCAATCTGCAACAAATCTGAGTTTTGGACAGATTCTTGTAACTTCACTAAAGTGAGTGTAACTTGCTTATTTCTTAGCCAAATCACTTGGTTCTTCTTCCTATTGCTTTGTTATGTCCTTGGGTTTGAATCCTTGGGTTTTCCTTGGAAGAATCAGGCTTGGATTTGCCCTAAAATGGACTAAAACTTTCTGTTTTGTTTCAAACTTATGCAAACTTCATCTAACTTGTGTGAAACACATCTCAAACCAATGTCCTAATGCTTACAACCCCTCTTATGGTTGGTTAAGCTTAAAAACATGGTTGAGACATCTAAATCAGAGGCTAAAACCTCATAAACTTTCTGTTTTTAATTAGGGTTTTACCCACAAGTAATGTTCAAGTGTGAAACTTGTTGAATGTGTGATGGTTGGATTAGCTTGGGCTATCCTTCATAAGAATCCACTCATTACTTGATGTTTTGCTATAGATTAGTTGTTGTTAATACCTTGATACTTGTATGTTCATGACCCTCCTTGTTGTTTATAACAACAAGTGTAGTGGTGAACAATAGAGGTGCCTAAATGGAAGCTTGCTCTTCCTACCTCATGTATGTATTCTATGACACAAAGAGGTACCTAAATGGAGACATTAATCTCCTACCTCATGCTTGAATCATAAGACTTGTAAACTATATAATATCTAAGTTATTCTATATGTATACATCTAAGTAACTAAGACTTGATGATGACTTAATAGTTATTTGTTAAGTGGACGTTACATCATCTATGACCATGCCCTTGTTACGACTCTAATGGATCCTAGAATCCATGAAATCATACCAACTCTTTTGAGTTTCAATAGTGTCAAGAACAAGAGTTATGTGTACAAGATGATTATTTTCACCTATGTTACTTTCTATATTTTAAAAAAAAACTCCGAATCTATAATCTTCCGTTATACGCCAAACTCACACACCTACGTTTCCTTGTGTAGAAGGACAAGGTGCTCCGAACTAATTCATCTACAAACTTGCTCTCGGAATTTCAAGTCACCACTTGTAAACCGTGAGTATACTCGTACTTTTCCCCTTTTTACTTTTACCACTTTTGGGGTGTAACATGTTTACCTATTGAAACTTACACATGAACTTTTGTCTAAACACATGAACATTCCTATAACATGCTTGTATATGTGACGGCTTGATACTTTAAATTTGGGTGATTCTTATGTGTTGAACTTATCATTAACTTCGTACGAGCCAAACTTTGACATATGTAGCGCTATAGGATTAACGACCCGCCTCTACTGAAACTTTGGTTATGTCATGAGCAAGTTGCGTTTTCTTGGTTTGATATGTTATACACATGCCATATTTAATGTTTATCTTGAATCGCATGCTTGCTATGAGGAATTGTTCACACTTTTATCTTATGCTATGTATGTACCAAACTTGTATACTCGCCTTTGCTTTTGCATTGAATTGTATTTTAAACATGTTACAGGTTGATGATGATGAAATGAAAGAGGTAGCACGATGCCTAGATACACACTTTAGACGTTAGGTTTAATATGTTGTATCGAATTTTGGTTATGTTGGTTTGTTATTTTGATTAAACTTGTTGTTATTTGGGATCTTGTATTGATGACTACTTGAAGTTTGGAAATGAAATTTGAATTATTAAATTATTGTCACAAATAGCGTTATGATGTCTCGAGCAATCTTCACACTTCGTCTCATCCCGATGTTTCCGCCATTGGTTGGGGTGTGACACAAGTTGGTAATCAGAGCATAAGGTTGTCAACAAAGTGTTCGGTTCAAGCTTGATTGATCGTCCGGTAAGAATTAACTTATTATGTTAGTAGATTATGTCTTATGTAAGGAATGAGAAACGAATTGATATGCATGGGACGAGCGTGTTAACACACTCAAACCCGGAAAGTGCATTAAAAGTGAACGGTTAAAGCAAGTTAGGAACTTGGCTAAACCGAAACAAACGAAGCAATATTATAAATGAAATGTTTAACGTTTAAATGTAAACATTTCAGTTTCAAGATGTCTGATGGGAATGATGATAATCCGGTGCAAACAAGCACCGAACAAATGAAAGAAATAATTGCCGAAGAAGTAGGAAAGGCAATTGAAGGCAGTCTATCCGGTTTTATAGACAAGATTCAAAGCACGGTGTTGTCGCTCGTAGAAGAACGAGTTACGAGGTTGGAGGATACTGTCAACCTTATAAAAGACAAAACTGGAGAACGCAAAGGGTGTTCGTACAAGGAATTCATGGCGTGTAAACCGCCAATCTACAACGGGGAGGTTGACCCGATAATTTGTCAAAGATGGATAAGTGATATTGAAGGGGTGTTTGAGCGGACCCATTGTGAAGTAGGCGACTTTGTTGCCTACGGAACGGGTTAATTAAGGAACCAAGCTAAAGATTGGTGGGATAACAAAAAGAAGGAAATGGGAGCCGAAGCGGCGAAGGTTATGACTTGGGACGAGTTTAAGGTACCATTCCTTAAACACCACAGTCCCAAAGCGGTTATCAACAGAATCAAAGAAGAATTCATCCAGCTGAGACAAAAGGGTGAAACAATCGATAAGATCACGGGCATCTTCATGGATAAGCTCAGATTTTGTGACGAGTTGGTCACCACTGAAGAATAAAAGATATATTACTATTACAACATGCTGAGTGCTGAGTACCGGGAATTTATGACTCCGTCAAAATACGAAACCCTCACGGAGATTATCAACACCGCCCGGGAACGGGAAATCGAGTTAAAGAAACAAGTGGAAAGAGGTGAGCGAAGGGCACATGATGTGAATCCAAGCCCTACAAAGAAAGCCCGAACGGGAGAATCGGGAAAGAAGATGGATGTTAAAGGTGGGTCGCCAAGTTGTAAAGTCTGCGGGAAGGGACACAAGGGGGAATGTCGATTCAAAGAAAAGCCATGCCCCATATGTAATAAGACGGGGCACACGGCCTCGCTATGCCCGGGAAAAGTATCAGTTTGCTGCAATTGCTATCAACCCGGCCATAAAAAGTCCGAATGCCCGGACTTGGTTGGAAAGAGAGATGCGAAGGAGTCTCCAGTAGAAGCCCCCAAAGCAAAGGCTAGGTCCTTCCAACTTACCGCAGCTGAAGCGAAAACAGAACCCGATGTGGTTTCAGGTATATTCACAATTAACTCAATTCCAGCACGTGTATTGTTTGATACGGGTGCGAATAAATCCTTCATTTCGCATGGGTTTATTCGACATCCTTCATTTGTATTGACGAAATTACATGTGCCCTTAGAAGTTGAAATAGGGGACAATAAAAGTTTTATAGTTTGTGATGTTTGTCGAGGCTGCAAATTAAGCATCGACGATGAGGAATACTTGATAGACCTAATACCGATGTCAATGGGGGAATTTCAAGTAGTCGTTGGGATGGATTGGCTAGCCCAGCACCATGCAAAAGTCGTGTGTTTCCGCAAGGAGATAAAATTAACATCTCCGAGCGGGAAACACGTTACCATTTATGGCGAAATAGGAGGTAACCCCATAGTGTGCTCAATGTTGAAAGCTCACAAGCTTATGAAGCAAGGATGCAAGGCGTTCATGATATACGCAAATGAGCCAGAGAAAGAATCACGGAAGATTGAAGATGTACCGGTAGTGCGAGATTTTAGAGATGTGTTTCCGGAGGACTTACCGGGGATACCGCCTGAACGGGAAGTAGAGTTCGGGATCGAATTGATTTCGGGCGCTAAACCCGTAGCTAAAGCTCCGTACCGACTCGCACCGTCGGAATTACAAGAGTTGATGTCCCAAATTCAAGACCTGCTTGACAAAGGATTTATAAGGCCGAGTGTGTCTCCTTGGGGCGCACCGGTACTGTTCGTGAGAAAGAAAGACGGGAGCATGCGGATGTGTATCGATTACCGGGAGTTAAACAAACTCACGGCAAAGAACCGATACCCGCTTCCGAGGATAGATGATTTGTTCGACCAATTACAAGGTGCGAACTGGTTTTCAAAAATTGACCTTAGATCTGGGTATCACCAACTAAGGGTCAAAGAAGAAGATGTGCCGAAGACGGCTTTCCGCACGAGATACGGACATTACAAATTCCTCGTAATGTCATTTGGGCTGACAAACGCACCCGCGACTTTCATAGACCTCATGAACCGGGTTTGCAAGCCAATGTTGGACAAGTCGGTCATCGTGTTTATCGATGATATCTTGGTGTATTCGAAAAGTGAAGCTGAACACGCACACCACTTACAAGAGGTGTTAGAGACACTTAGACGAGAAAGGCTATATGCGAAATTCTCTAAGTGTGCCTTTTGGTTACGGGAGGTACAATTTCTTGGCCACGTCATAAGCGCCGACGGAGTATTGGTGGACCAGTCCAAGATTGAGGCTGTGTCAAAATGGAATCCCCCGAAGAACCCTTCGGAAATGAGAAGCTTTTTGGGGCTTGCGGGATACTATAGGAGATTCATTCAAGATTTCTCCAAGATTGCGTTACCACTAACAAAGCTAACCCAAAAGAAAGAGAAGTTCATTTGGGGTGTCGATCAAGAAAGAGCGTTTCAAACGCTAAAAGAGAAGCTAACACAAGCTCCGGTACTGACATTGCCAGACGGGGTTGAAGATTTGGTAGTTTATTCTGATGCTTCACTATCGGGGCCCGGATGTGTTTTGATGCAACGGGGCAAAGTTATAGCATATGCCTCAAGGCAATTGAAATTACATGAGAAGAAATATCCCACACACGATCTTGAGTTGGCTGCGGTGGTATTTGCCTTAAAAATATGGAGGCACTACCTATATGGGGTGAAATGCACCATATTCACCGACCACAAGAGCTTAAAATACTTCTTCGATCAAAAGGAGTTAAATATGCGACAAAGACGATGGCTAGAAACGGTGAAGGATTTTGATTGTGAAATACACTACCACCCCGGAAGGGCAAATGTGGTAGCGGATGCTTTGAGCAGAAAAGCGGATTACGTCCCAATACGGGTAAGGTCGATGCAACTCGTGGTGACCTCGGGTATACTTGAACGTATTCGAGAGGCACAATTAGAAGCAGTAAAAGAGGAGAATTGGAAGAAGGAAAGAATAATCAGGCAGTTAAAAGATTTGACGGATGGGCATAACGGGTTGAAGACTCGATCATGGAGTAATTATTAATTATTTTATACAAATCAGAAATTATTATTTTTAAATATATAATAATCAGGAATTATTATTATTTATAATCCAGAATTTTAGAAATGATAGTTATAATATATTGGTAAAATCAGAAATATTATATCATATAAAAATCAGTATTATTATATCCACTTATTTATAAAAATAAATTTGACATTATTAAATACAAACTATAAAAATGTGACATATGATTATTATTTTAAAAATGTTAATATTAATTTATAAATGCCTTGTTATTTAAATGACCTTTAAATTCCCAATATTTAACAAATCCTAAAAATTAATAGGGTAAATCTCTTGTGCACATCCACTTGGGCAAACTCTTGTTCTTAATCTTTTCCAAGAAAACGCAACGCAACCTAAGGTGAGTATACATGACCCATTTTCTATTTTATCACATTTTGGGTGCTGTATGCATTTCTATATCAAACACACTATGTTAAACATTTTTGCACCCTCAATCCACATTTCATGTGAATCTATTTGACTCATGTTAATCACGTTATGCTACTATTAAACATTTATGACTGTGTGTTCATTAACTTTGCAAGCCTCCCCTAACAATGGCAGCGCTGTAGGTTGAGAAACGCCCCTCCCATATTATTATGGGTATTGTTAGGTTTATTCTATGTTACTCATTTACCACCCTTCTAGGGTTAGGCTATGTTAATTGCGTTAAACTTTGGTTTGAACACATAGATATCATCGTTACGAGTATAACTGTTAATATGAAATCATGTAGTCACATGGATTTGAGCATGTTAAACTATTTCAAACATATTATACTATATTCAAACTTGTATACTCGCCAACATGTTTTGTTGACTTTATTTTAAATGCATACTGCAGGATGAGGAAGTGAAGATTTGAAGAAATGAATAGGATGGCCTAGGAACCCACTTTTGAAATAAACTATGTTTAATGTTTGTTATTTCCTTTTATGACAATGTATGAAACTTTGCAATTTTAATAAATGAATTTTAAATATATTGTCACATGTAGTGTTATGATGTTTTGAGCAATTTGTTCATCTCATCCCGATGTTTCCGCCATCGGTTGGGGTGTGACAGATTGGTATCAGAGCCATAACTATAGGGAATTAGGAAAAGTAGGAATGCTTTTACCTAGTCTATAGTTTAGGAGCTTTCTCATTTATTTGCTGTTTAAGACAATATTCCCTTCTCTCTTCCTTGCTTCCCTCTATTCTTTTGGACTTCTAATATACAAGCCTTTCCTTAGGCTAACACAATACACACATGGAAGCTGTGAAGACACTCATGTAACACAATCGAAATGAGTCATCAAAACAGGGGTGATTCCCATATTTGGTGATGATTTTCATTCAGCTTAAATTTGATTTTTGCACGAAACCTACCCTCAAGTTAGGAGTGACATCCAAACCTTGATGGGAGTTTCCATTTCATATTCTAGTGGACCCTCATCTTTGGATGAGTACCAACCACATCAGGGTACGATGTTATCAAGTTAGAGGTGAAACTCGCATCTTGTTAACTAGTCCCATTCCTTGATTTTCGATCTCGCCAAAGTTTCGATTTTCCCAATCGATTAAGGACGTGTAGTAACTGGAAGGACAAATATCGTTAGTCGCTCCTCGATGAGAGTATTTGTCTATTAGGCCAAAGCACGTCTCCTTAATTCGAAAAGGATTTCGATTCACTTTGGAATAGTGTTATGTTACGTTCCGTGACAATCCATGTTTTTATGATAAATCTCTTTTTATGTTATCTCAATTATCATGTGATTTACATTTGAGCGTTATCTTCATTTCAAGTTTGGGAACACGAATCACGTTATTATCGCAATCTAAAACAATTAATAATTACTCCTTCGTGAACAAACTAAATTTATCTTGCTTTCATTATACATGATATTCTATGTGTAACATTATGTTAATCTATGTGCAATACTATGTTATTCTATGTGAAACTATTTGACAATTTATGTGAAAAACAATGTGCTATGTGATGCATACATGAAATCAATTTTTCCTAAACAAAAACATTATGATTAAAAGTCTCATCCATTCCTTGTTTTGAATTTCTAGATGTCGTCATCTCGTCAGTACTCTCACTCTCCCAGAAAATCCAAGGCTAACTCCAAAAAGAAAATGCTGACGTTCATGGCAAATCAGATTGCCAGAATCGTGCCAAAGATAGTGTCTGAGATTCAAGCCTCCAGCACTCCCAATCATTCTGGCGATTCTCACGTAGTATAGCCTAAATCAGTCTCATTCAACTACAAACACTTCACTTCCTGTAACCCCAAAACTTTCACTGGGAAGGATGGTGTGACTGCCATGTTGGAATGGTTTGACAGCATGGAAGTCACATTCATAAATAGTGAATGCCCAGAGGAGCTCAAGGTTCGAAGTGCCACTGGTGTTTTCCAAGCCAGGGCATTAGACTGGTGGACTAACGAGAGAAATATTCGATCCAATGAGCTAGCTTACGCGTTGTCTTGGGAAGAACTTAGACAGCTTATGATGGAGGAATTCTGCCCTCCTCATGAGCAGCAGAAGTTGGAAGAAGAGTTCTGGACCCTCAAACAGGTTGGAGATGAAAACCTTGCATACACTACTCGGTTCAAGCAGCTATGTTTTATTGTGCCTCATTTGGTGTTAACCACAGAACGCACCATTCGAAAATATATTAATGGGTTGCCTTCTACGATGCGTGATACCATCGAGGCGGCTAGGTTGGATAATATTGAGGATGTGTATCGCCTCGCGGCAAGTTTGAATAATAATCGAGTTCGTGATAAACAAATCGCAGCAGCATCTAAACCTACATCCTCCTCCAAACCCGCTCATCAAATCACCCACAACAATAGGGGAAAGAAGCGTGCTCACCAATCCTCAGTGTGCAACGCTGTTACACCAGTTGAAAATCCAAAACCTAACCCAGCAAACCCAGAAAAGAAGCAATACACAGGAACAAACCCTAAGTGCACCACTTGCCACTTTCATCACCCAACTACGAGCCCCTGTAGACACTGTACCTCCTGCAATCGTTATGGACATTTGGCAGCATACTGTCGCAACAACCCTGTGACAGCCCAAAATCCAAAACCAGCAAATGTGGTCAGGGCATGTTTCAAATGTGGGGATCCAACTCACCTACGACCTCAGTGTCCTCAATTGACGCAAGATTTACAGCAGAAGGCACCACAAGGCCGTGCATTTGTTATCAATGCTCAGCAAGCGCGCAACGACAATGAGGTCGTGAACGGTACGTTCCTCGTTAATAATTTGTATGCTTCTATTTTATTTGATACTGGTGCAGATAAATGTTTTGTATCTGTAGAATTTGAACCATTGTTAAAATGCACACGCTCAAAACTACCTAAGTCATTCCCAGTCGAAGTTGCCAATGGCAAGTCTATTCGTGTCGATTCTGTTCTTCGTAATTGTACTCTCACTTTGAATGATCATGCCTTTTCAATTGACCTCATACCCATGGAGTTAGGTAGTTTCGATATCATAGTAGGCATGGATTGGCTTCGAAAGAACCATGCTGAAATTGCATGTTTCGAAAAATACGTTCGTTTGCCTCTTCCATCAGGCGATACCCTACATGTTTATGGGGATCGACCTTCCAAAGGTCTAAAGCTAATGTCGTGCACACAAGCGAATAGATACTTACGTAAAAAGTACTTTGCCTTTTTAGCCCACGTAGTGGAAGAAAAGGGCAAGGGAAAATGCGTAAGCGATGTTCCAGTTGTACGTGAATTCCCAGAAGTTTTTCCTGAGGATTTACCTGGTCCTCCTCCTCCTCGATCAGTTGACTTTCGTATCGACCTTGTGCCTGGTGCAACTCCTGTTGCACGAGCTCCCTATCGCCTTGCGCCCTCTGAGATGCAAGAGCTCTCCAGCCAACTTCAGGAGCTTCTTGACAAGGGTTTCATTCGACCCAGTACCTCTCCTTGGGGTGCTCCTGTTCTATTCGTTAAAAAGAAAGATGGTTCGTTTCGAATGTGTATCGATTATCGAGAGCTCAACAAGCTCACTATCAAAAATCGATATCCACTACCTCGCATCGACGACCTCTTTGATCAACTCCAAGGTGCAAGTTATTTCTCCAAGATCGATCTTCGATCCGGCTATCATCAACTTCGTGTCCTCGAAGAGGATATCCCAAAAACCGCATTTCGAACACGCTATGGACACTACGAGTTCGTAGTCATGCCTTTTGGTCTGACTAACGCGCCCGCCGTGTTCATGGATTTGATGAATCGTGTTTGCAAACCTTATCTAGATCGATTCGTGATTGTCTTCATTGATGACATCCTAATTTATTCAAAATCTCGAGTCGATCACGAGCGTCATTTACGTCTCATACTTGAACTTTTGCGAAGTGAACGTTTATACGCAAAGTTCTCAAAGTGTGAATTCTGGATAAAGGAAGTCCAATTCCTTGGACATGTCGTTAGCGAAAAAGGTATTCATGTCGACCCTGCTAAAATTGAAGCTGTCAAAAGTTGGATTGCACCTAAAAACCCATCAGAAATTCGTTCATTCCTAGGATTGGCGGGTTACTATCGTCGATTCATCTCAAATTTTTCTAAGATAGCTGTTCCCCTAACTATGTTGACCCAAAAGGAAAAACCTTTCGTTTGGAGTCACGAGCAGGAAGAAGCTTTTCAAACCCTCAAGGACATGCTTTGCAATGCTCCTATCTTAACCCTACCTGACGGAAATGATGACTTCGTAGTATATTGCGATGCATCAAATCGTGGTCTTGGTTGTGTCCTTATGCAACGAGGCAAGGTCATTGCGTACGCTTCTCGCCAATTAAAGATTCATGAGAAAAATTACACTACTCATGATCTTGAACTTGGTGCAGTCGTTTTCGCATTAAAAATATGGCGTCACTACCTCTATGGTACGAAATGTGTTGTATACACTGATCACAAAAGTCTACAACATATATTCAATCAAAAAGAACTAAATATGCGTCAACGTCGTTGGGTGGAATTACTTAACGACTATGACTGCGAAATTCGCTACCATCCTGGAAAGGCGAATGTCGTAGCTGATGCCCTGAGTCGTAAGACTCATTCCTATCGTATGCGTTGTTTTCAAGTGTCAAGTGTCCTTCACAATTGTATTCGTGAGGCACAGTTTGCGTCAGCTAACGAAGGAAGTCTGCTCGTCGAAATCCGTGGTGCCTCTATGGATCAACTTGTTACGAAATCAGACGGACTTCAATATTATCTTAATCGCATTTGGGTACCAAATCGCGACAATCTTCGTGAATTTATCATGAACGAGACTCATAAGTCTAAATACTCAATACATCCTGGTGCAGATAAGATGTATCATGACCTTTGAACATCTTATTGGTGGCCTGGTATGAAGAATGATATAGCCTTGTATGTCTCAAAATGTCTTACCTGCTCGAAGGTTAAAGCAGAGCATCAGCGTCCCTCTGGTTTGCTTGAACAACCAGAAATTCCTGTTTGGAAGTGGGATAGTATTGCAATGGATTTTATAACTAAACTCCCTCGAACCTCATCTGGTAATGATAGTATTTGAGTCATCATTGATCGGTTGACCAAGTCAGCCCATTTCTTACCTATTCGGGAAGACTTCAAAGTTGAAAAACTTGCTCGAGTCTATACTGATGAAATCATCTATCGTCATGGCATACCTCGTGACATCATTTCAGACCGTGATGGTCGTTTCACGTCTCGCCTATGGCAAACTTTTCAATCAGCCATGGGTACTCATTTAAATCTTAGTACAACCTTCCATCCTCAAACAGATGGACAGACTGAGCGTACCATTCAAACTCTCGAAGATATGCTTCGATCCTGTGTCATTGACTTTGGTGGTAGTTGGGATGTGCATTTGCCTCTGGTCGAATTCTCGTACAATAACAGCTATCACTCCAGCATTCAAATGGCCCCATTCGAAGCATTATATGGGCGAAAATGCCGATCACCAATCAGTTGGCATGAAATTGGTGATAAGCAATTTACTGGTCCTGAGCTTATTCAAGAAACCACGGACAAGATTCTTCAAATCCGTGACAATTTACTCAAGGCCATGAATCGACAAAAGAGTTACGCAGATAAAGGACGCAAACCCATGGAATTCAATGTTGGGGATCAAGTATTACTTAAAGTATCTCCATGGAAAGGGGTTGTTCGATTCGGTAAAAAGGGTAAACTTGCCCCTCGTTACGTTGGACCTTTCAAAATCCTCGAACGAGTTGGCAAGGTAGCGTATTTGCTGGATCTACCACAGGAACTGAGTAATGTTCATCCAACATTTCACGTTTCAAATCTCAAGAAATGTCTAGCTGATGAAGGACTTCATGTCCCAGTCGACGACTTGCAAATCAACGATACGCTTCATTTCGTGGAAAGACCAGTTGAAATTGTGGATCAAGGTACCAAGCAGCTCAGACGCAGCAAAATTCGCATTGTAAAAGTATGATGGGAAGGCAAGCGTAGTGCTGAGTTTACTTGGGAACTCAAAAGTGACATGATGGCAAAGTATCCACATCTCTTCGATCAGTCTTCTTCTTAGGATTTCGAGGACGAAATCTCCTAAAGTAGGGGAGACTGTGACACCTCGTATTTTCGATCTTTCCATTTTTGGCAAGTCTACTTGTACTTTCTATTTTTGTAAGTTGTACCTTTGTGGTATTTGGTTTCATTCCCAAATTGTACTCGAGACTTGAAATCATAATGAAAGTGCATTATTTTATTCATATTTGTGTTTGAATGTTGTGTATTGTCAAAACAACTAAAAACATGTTAAACTATGTTAAACAGGTAAAAACAGTGAAATTACATCTTAATCTCAGCTCTCAAATTCATCAGTGCCAGGAGATTACCCTAAACTGTACAAAAATCGGGAATTTATACGTTAATTCGGTAAAAAAAAAATATCAAAACTTGGGTTAAATTAATTATTATAATATCCTATTAATATTTTAAATAAGTAAATTAGTAATTAAAAATTAAATAAATAAATATATTAAATTGAAATTTTAATGATTTTTGTTAGTTTTGGTTAGTTAAACTAACTCAGTTAGTGAAAACCCAGTTAAATCAGCTAACTGGGTTAATTTTATCAAAGGGCAACACTAACTGAGTTAGAAAACTCAGTTAGTGGCTAACCCAGTTAGTCAGACTAACTAATGGCAAAAAGGGGGTCTCCTGGGTGAGAACCGGCCCTTGTGCGGTTCGAACCCGGGTCTCTCGCATAACATACACGCGTACAAACCACTCGACCGGGCATGCCACATCCATTCTATATCGTAATTTAATTTCATTTAACATCTAATTAACCTCGCGAATTCAAATTTTAAACCGCCAAACCTGTTCATCTTCTTCTTCGACTGTTGAGGAGATTACCGGAAATGAGGGACCATTCGCTTTCGAAACTGATGTCCTTCAACCTCTATAAAATCGCGACTGACCTTAGCATGTCCGATCCCTTCACTTTCGCTATCGATACCGAACACCGACTCGCGCCTTCTTTCACGTCTCCGCCGGACGACCTGCACACCGCCGGAGCCACGACCATCTTTGCCGGAACTTCCTGTCGACCACCGGAAAACCAACCGAAACCTTCCGGTAACCGATTCCTTTTCTTTTTCTTCTTTCTTTCGGTAATTCTGTTACAGTTTAGTCATATTATTAGTATATTTATTATTATTATTATTATTACCATTATTATTATTATTAATATTATTATTATTATTAGATATTAATATTATCAGAAATATTACTAAACAGATTTAGTAATATTTTTAAGTCTGAAATTTTATAACAGAATTATTATATATAATTTTATTTAATATTATTATCAGAATTATTTATATAAATATAAAATCAGAATTTTTTTAATTAATCATAAATATTATTAATATTTATTAATCAGAATTATTAATAATCCTAAATCAGAATTTTTATAAAATAACAAAATAATCAGAATTATTTTTTAGATTTTCAGAATTATTATGTAAATCAGAATTATTAAATAACAGAATTATTATTTAAATTATTATTTAAATCTGAATTATTATTCTTTATTTAATCAGATTTATTATTTTATTTAAATCAGAATTTATATTATATAATCAGAATTATTATCAGATTTACTATTTTATTTAAATCAGAATTATTATGTTATATAATAATCAGATTTATTATTTCATTTTAAATCAGAATTTTTATATAATAAATAGAATTATTATTTTATACAAATCAGAAATTATTATTTTTAAATATATAATAATCAGGAATTATTATTATTTATAATCCAGAATTTTAGAAATGATAGTTATAATATATTGGTAAAATCAGAAATATTATATCATATAAAAATCAGTATTATTATATCCACTTATTTATAAAAATAAATTTGACATTATTAAATACAAACTATAAAAATGAGACATATGATTATTATTTTAAAAATGTTAATATTAATTTATAAATGCCTTGTTATTTAAATGACCTTTAAATTCCCAATATTTAACAAATCCTAAAAATTAATAGGGTAAATCTCTTGTGCACATCCACTTGGGCAAACTCTTTTTCTTAATCTTTTCCAAGAAAACGCAACGCAACCTAAGGTGAGTATACATGACCCATTTTCTATTTTATCACATTTTGGGTGCTGTATGCATTTCTATATCAAACACACTATGTTAAACATTTTTGCACCCTCAATCCACATTTCATGTGAATCTATCTGACTCATGTTAATCACGTTATGCTACTGTTAAACATTTATGACTGTGTGTTCATTAACTTTGCAAGCCTCCCCTAACAATGGCAGCGCTGTAGGTTGAGAAACGCCCCTCCCATAATATTATGGGTATTGTTAGGTTTATTCTATGTTACTCATTTACCACCCTTCTAGGGTTAGGCTATGTTAATTGCGTTAAACTTTGGTTTGAACACATAGATATCATCGTTACGAGTATAACTGTTAATATGAAATCATGTAGTCACATGGATTTGAGCATGTTAAACTATTTCAAACATATTATACTATATTCAAACTTGTATACTCGCCAACATGTTTTGTTGACTTTATTTTAAATGCATACTGCAGGATGAGGAAGTGAAGATTTGAAGAAATGAATAGGATGGCCTAGGAACCCACTTTTGAAATAAACTATGTTTAATGTTTGTTATTTCCTTTTATGACAATGTATGAAACTTTGCAATTTTAATAAATGAAATTTAAATATATTGTCACATGTAGTGTTATGATGTTTTGAGCAATTTGTTCGTCTCATCCCGATGTTTCCGCCATCGGTTGGGGTGTGACAGATTGGTATCAGAGCCATAACTATAGGGAATCAGGAAAAGTAGGAATGCTTTTACCTAGTCTATAGTTTAGGAGCTTTCTCATTTATTTGTTGTTTAAGACAATATTCCCTTCTCTCTTCCTTGCTTCCCTCTATTCTTTTGGACTTCTAATATACAAGCCTTTCCTAAGGCTAACACAATACACACATGGAAGCTGTGAAGACACTCATGTAACACAATCGAAATGAGTCATCAAAACAGGGGTGATTCCCATATTTGGTGATGATTTTCATTCAGCTTAAATTTGATTCTTGCACGAAACCTACCCTCAAGTTAGGAGTGACATCTAAACCTTGATGGGAGTTTCCATTTCATATTCTAGTGGACCCTCATCTTTGGATGAGTACCAACCACATCAGGGTACGATGTTATCAAGTTAGAGGTGAAACTCGCATCTTGTTAACTAGTCCCATTCCTTGATTTTCGATCTCGCCAAAGTTTCGATTTTCCCAATCGATTAAGGACGTGTAGTAACTGGAAGGACAAATATCGTTAGTCGCACCTCGATGAGAGTATTTGTCTATTAGGCCAAAGCACGTCTCCTTAATTCGAAAAGGATTTCGATTCACTTTGGAATAGTGTTATGTTACGTTCCGTGACAATCCATGTTTTTATGATAAATCTCTTTTTATGTTATCTCAATTATCATGTGATTTACATTTGAGCGTTATCTTCATTTCAAGTTTGGGAACACGAATCACGTTATTATCGCAATCTAAAACAATTAATAATTACTCCTTCGTGAACAACCTAAATTTATCTTGCTTTCATTATACATGATATTCTATGTGTAACATTATGTTATTCTATGTGCAATACTATGTTATTCTATGTGAAACTATTTGACAATTTATGTGAAAAACAATGTGCTATGTGATGCATACATGAAATCAATTTTTCCTACACAAAAACATTATGATTAAAAGTCTCATCCATTCCTTGTTTTGAATTTCTAGATGTCGTCATCTCGTCAGTACTCTCACTCTCCCAGAAAATCCAAGGCTAACTCCAAAAAGAAAATGCTGACGTTCATGGCAAATCAGATTGCCAGAATCGTGCCAAAGATAGTGTCTAAGATTCAAGCCTCCAGCACTCCCAATCATTCTAGCGATTCTCACGTAGTACAGCCTAAACCAGTCTCATTCAACTACAAACACTTCACTGCCTGTAACCCCAAAACTTTCACTGGGAAGGATGGTGTGACTGCCATGTTGGAATGGTTTGACAGCATGGAAGTCACATTCATAAATAGTGAATGCCCAGAGGAGCTCAAGGTTCGAAGTGCCACTGGTGTTTTCCAAGCCAGGGCACTAGACTGGTGGACTAACGAGAGAAATATTCGATCCAATGAGCTAGCTTACGCGTTGTCTTGGGAAGAACTTAGACAGCTTATGATGGAGGAATTCTGCCCTCCTCATGAGCAGCAGAAGTTGGAAGAAGAGTTCTGGACCCTCAAACAGGTTGGAGATGAAAACCTTGCATACACTACTCGGTTCAAGCAGCTATGTTTTATTGTGCCTCATTTGGTGTTAACCACAGAACGCACCATTCGGAAATATATTAATGGGTTGCCTTCTACGATGCGTGATACCATCGAGGCGGCTAGGTTGGATAATATTGAGGATGTGTATCGCCTCGCGGCAAGTTTGAATAATAATCGAGTTCGTGATAAACAAATCGCAGCAGCATCTAAACCTACATCCTCCTCCAAACCCGCTCATCAAATCACCCACAACAATAGGGGAAAGAAGCGTGCTCACCAATCCTCAGTGTGCAACGCTGTTACACCAGTTGAAAATCCAAAACCTAACCCAACAAACCCAGAAAAGAAGCAATACACAGGAACAAACCCTAAGTGCACCACTTGCCACTTTCATCACCCAACTACGAGCCCCTGTAGACACTGTACCTCCTGCAATCGTTATGGACATTTGGCAGCATACTGTCGCAACAACCCTGTGACAGCCCAAAATCCAAAACCAGCAAATGTGGTCAGGGCATGTTTCAAATGTGGGAATCCAACTCACCTACGACCTCAGTGTCCTCAATTGAGGCAAGATTTACAGCAGAAGGCACCACAAGGCCGTGCATTTGTTATCAATGCTCAGCAAGCGCGCAACGACAATGAGGTCGTGAACGGTACGTTCGTCGTTAATAATTTGTATGCTTCTATTTTATTTGATACTGGTGCAGATAAATGTTTTGTATCTGTAGAATTTGAACCATTGTAAAAATGCACACGCTCAAAACTACCTAAGTCATTCCCAGTCGAAGTTGCCAATGGCAAGTCTATTCATGTCGATTCTGTTCTTCGTAATTGTACTCTCACTTTGAATGATCATGCCTTTTCAATTGACCTCATACCCATGGAGTTAGGTAGTTTCGATATCATAGTAGGCATGGATTGGCTTCGAAAGAACCATGCTGAAATTGCCTGTTTCGAAAAATACGTTCGTTTGCCTCTTCCATCAGGCGATACCCTACATGTTTATGGGGATCGACCTTCCAAAGGTCTAAAGCTAATGTCGTGCACACAAGCGAATAGATACTTACGTAAAAAGTACTTTGCCTTTTTAGCCCACGTAGTGGAAGAAAAGGGCAAGGGAAAATGCGTAAGCGATGTTCTAGTTGTACGTGAATTCCCAGAAGTTTTTCCTGAGGATTTACCTGGTCCTCCTCCTCCTCGATCAGTTGACTTTCGTATCGACCTTGTGCCTGGTGCAACTCCTGTTGCACGAGCTCCCTATCGCCTTGCGCCCTCTGAGATGCAAGAGCTCTCCAGCCAACTTCAGGAGCTTCTTGACAAGGGTTTCATTCGACCCAGTACCTCTCCTTGGGGTGCTCCTGTTCTATTCGTTAAAAAGAAAGATGGTTCGTTTCGAATGTGTATCGATTATCGAGAGCTCAACAAGCTCACTATCAAAAATCGATATCCACTACCTCGCATCGACGACCTCTTTGATCAACTCCAAGGTGCAAGTTATTTCTCCAAGATCGATCTTCGATCTGGCTATCATCAACTTCGTGTCCTCGAAGAGGATATCCCAAAAACCACATTTCGAACTCGCTATGGACACTACGAGTTCGTAGTCATGCCTTTTGGTCTGACTAACGCGCCCGCCGTGTTCATGGATTTGATGAATCGTGTTTGCAAACCTTATCTAGATCGATTCGTGATTGTCTTCATTGATGACATCCTAATTTATTCAAAATCTCGAGTCGATCACGAGCGTCATTTACGTCTCATACTCGAACTTTTGCGAAGTGAACGTTTATACGCAAAGTTCTCAAAGTGTGAATTCTGGATCAAGGAAGTCCAATTCCTTGGACATGTCGTTAGCGAAAAAGGTATTCATGTCGACCCTGCTAAAATTGAAGCTGTCAAAAGTTGGATTGCACCTAAAAACCCATCAGAAATTCGTTCATTCCTAGGATTGGCGGGTTACTACCGTCGATTCATCTCAAATTTTTCTAAGATAGCTGTTCCCCTCACTATGTTGACCCAAAAGGAAAAACCTTTCGTTTGGAGTCACGAGCAGGAAGAAGCTTTTCAAGCCCTCAAGGACATGCTTTGCAATGCTCCTATCTTAACCCTACCTGACGGAAATGATGACTTCGTAGTATATTGCGATGCATCAAATCGTGGTCTTGGTTGCGTCCTTATGCAACGAGGCAAGGTCATTGCGTACGCTTCTCGCCAATTAAAGATTCATGAGAAAAATTACACTACTCATTATCTTGAACTTGGTGCAGTCGTTTTCGCATTAAAAATATGGCGTCACTACCTCTATGGTACGAAATGTGTTGTATACACTGATCACAAAAGTTTACAACATATATTCAATCAAAAAGAACTAAATATGCGTCAACGTCGTTGGGTGGAATTACTTAACGACTATGACTGCGAAATTCGCTACCATCCTGGAAAGGCGAATGTCGTAGCTGATGCCCTGAGTCGTAAGACTCATTCCTATCGTATGCGTTGTTTTCAAGTGTCAAGTGACCTTCACAATTGTATTCGTGAGGCACAGTTTGCGTCAGCTAACGAAGGAAGTCTGCTCGTTGAAATCCGTGGTGCCTCTATGGATCAACTTGTGACGAAATCAGACGGACTTCAATATTATCTTAATCGCATTTGGGTACCAAATCGCGACAATCTTCGTGAATTTATCATGAACGAGGCTCATAAGTCTAAATACTCAATACATCCTGGTGCAGATAAGATGTATCATGACCTTCGAACATCTTATTGGTGGCCTGGTATGAAGAATGATATAGCCTTGTATGTCTCAAAATGTCTTACCTGCTCGAAGGTTAAAGCAGAGCATCAGCGTCCCTCTGGTTTGCTTGAACAACCAGAATTTCCTGTTTGGAAGTGGGATAGTATTGCAATGGATTTTATAACTAAACTCCCTCGAACCTCATCTGGTAATGATAGTATTTGGGTCATCGTTGATCGTTTGACCAAGTCAGCCCATTTCTTACCTATTCGGGAAGACTTCAAAGTTGAAAAACTTGCTCGAGTCTATACTGATGAAATCATCTGTCGTCATGGCATACCTCGTGACATCATTTCAGACCGTGATGGTCGTTTCACGTCTCGCCTATGGCAAACTTTTCAATCAGCCATGGGTACTCATTTAAATCTTAGTACAGCCTTCCATCCTCAAATAGATGGACAGACTGAGCGTACCATTCAAACTCTCGAAGATATGCTTCGATCCTGTGTCATTGACTTTGGTGGTAGTTGGGATGTGCATTTGCCTCTGGTCGAATTCTCGTACAATAACAGCTATCACTCCAGCATTCAAATGGCCCCATTCGAAGCATTATATGGGCGAAAATGCCGATCACCAATAAGTTGGCACGAAATTGGTGATAAGCAATTTACTGGTCCTGAGCTTATTCAAGAAACCACGGACAAGATTCTTCAAATCCGTGACAATTTACTCAAGGCCAGGAATCGACAAAAGAGTTACGCAGATAAAGGACGCAAACCCATGGAATTCAATGTTGGGGATCAAGTATTACTTAAAGTATCTCCATGGAAAGGGGTTGTTCGATTCGGTAAAAAGGGTAAACTTGCCCCTCGTTACGTTGGACCTTTCAAAATCCTCGAACGAGTTGGCAAGGTAGCGTATTTGCTGGATCTACCACAGGAACTGAGTAATGTTCATCCGACATTTCACGTTTCAAATCTCAAGAAATGTCTAGCTGATGAAGGACTTCATGTCCCAGTCGACGACTTGCAAATCAACGATACGCTTCATTTCGTGGAAAGACCAGTTGAAATTGTGGATCAAGGTACCAAGCAGCTCAGACGCAGCAAAATTCGCATTGTAAAAGTACGATGGGAAGGCAAGCGTGGTGCTGAGTTTACTTGGGAACTCAAAAGTGACATGATGGCAAAGTATCCACATCTCTTCGATCAGTCTTCTTCTTAGGATTTCGAGGACGAAATCTCCTAAAGTAGGGGAGACTGTGACACCTCGTATTTTCGATCTTTCCATTTTTGGCAAGTCTACTTGTACTTTCTATTTTTGTAAGTTGTACCTTTGTGGTATTTGGTTTCATTCCCAAATTGTACTCGAGACTTGAAATCATAATGAAAGTGCATTATTTTATTCATATTTGTGTTTGAATGCTGTGTATTGTCAAAACAATTAAAAACATGTTAAACTATGTTAAACACGTAAAAACAGTGAAATTACATCTTAATCTCAGCTCTCAAATTCATCAGTGCCAAGAGATTACCCTAAACCGTACAAAAATCGGGAATTTATACGTTAATTCGGTAAAAAAAAATATCAAAACTTGGGTTAAATTAATTTTTATTATATTCTATTAATATTTTAAATAAGTAAATTAGTAATTAAAAATTAAATAAATAAATATATTAAATTGAAATTTTAATGATTTTTGTTAGTTTTGGTTAGTTAAACTAACTCAGTTAGTGAAAACCCAGTTAAATCAGCTAACTGGGTTAATTTTATCAAAGGGCAACACTAACTGAGTTAGAAAACTCAGTTAGTGGCTAACCCAGTTAGTCAGACTAACTAATGGCAAAAAGGGGGTCTCCTGGGTGAGAACCGGCCCTTGTGCGGTTCGAACCCGGGTCTCTCGCATAACATACACGCGTACTAACCACTCGGCCGGGCATGCCACATCCGTTCTATATCGTAATTTAATTTCATTTAACATCTAATTAACCTCGCGAATTCAAATTTTAAACCGCCAAACCTGTTCATCTTCTTCTTCGACTGTTGAGGAGATTACCGGAAATGAGGGACCATTCGCTTTCGAAACTGATGTCCTTCAACCTCTATAAAATCGCGACTGACCTTAGCATGTACGATCCCTTCACTTTCGCTATCGATACCGAACACCGACTCGCGCCTTCGTTCACGTCTCCGCCGGACGACCTGCACACCGCCGGAGCCACGACCATCTTCGCCGGAACTTCCTGTCGACCACCGGAAAACCACTCGAAACCTTCCGGTAACCGATTCCTTTTTCTTTTTCTTCTTTCTTTCGGTAATTCTGTTACAGTTTAGTCGTATTATTAGTATATTTATTATTATTATTATTATTATTATTATTATTATTACCATTATTATTATTAATATTATTATTATTATTAGATATTAATATTATCAGAAATATTACTAAACAGATTTAGTAATATTTTTAAATCTGAAATTTTATAACAGAATTATTATATATAATTTTATTTAATATTATTATCAGAATTATTTATATAAATATAAAATCAGAATTTTTTTAATTAATCATAAATATTATTAATATTTATTAATCAGAATTATTAATAATCCTAAATCAGAATTTTTATAAAATAACAAAATAATCAGAATTATGTTTTAGATTTTCAGAATTATTATGTAAATCAGAATTATTAAATAACAGAATTATTATTTAAATTATTATTTAAATCTGAATTATTATTCTTTATTTAATCAGATTTATTATTTTATTTAAATCAGAATTTATATTATATAATCAGAATTATTATCAGATTTACTATTTTATTTAAATCAGAATTATTATGTTATATAATAATCAGATTTATTATTTCATTTTAAATCAGAAGTTTTATATAATAAATAGAATTATTATTTTATACAAATCAGAAATTATTATTTTTAAATATATAATAATCAGGAATTATTATTATTTATAATCCAGAATTTTAGAAATGATAGTTATAATATATTGGTAAAATCAGAAATATTATATCATATAAAAATCAGTATTATTATATCCACTTATTTATAAAAATAAATTTGACATTATTAAATACAAACTATAAAAATGAGACATATGATTATTATTTTAAAAATGTTAATATTAATTTATAAATGCCTTGTTATTTAAATGACCTTTAAATTCCCAATATTTAACAAATCCTCAAAATTAATAGGGTAAATCTCTTGTGCACATCCACTTGGGCAAACTCTTGTTCTTAATCTTTTCCAAGAAAACGCAACGCAACCTAAGGTGAGTATACATGACCCATTTTCTATTTTATCACATTTTGGGTGCTGTATGCATTTCTATATCAAACACACTATGTTAAACATTTTTGCACCCTCAATCCACATTTCATGTGAATCTATTTTACTCATGTTAATCACGTTATGCTACTGTTAAACATTTATGACTGTGTGTTCATTAACTTTGCAAGCCTCCCCTAACAATGGCAACGCTGTAGGTTGAGAAACGCCCCTCCCATAATATTATGGGTATTGTTAGGTTTATTCTATGTTACTCATTTACCACCCTTCTAGGGTTAGGCTATGTTAATTGCGTTAAACTTTGGTTTGAACACATAGATATCATCGTTACGAGTATAACTGTTAATATGAAATCATGTAGTCACGTGGATTTGAGCATGTTAAACTATTTCAAACATATTATACTATATTCAAACTTGTATACTCGCCAACATGTTTTGTTGACTTTATTTTAAATGCATACTGCAGGATGAGGAAGTCAAGATTTGAAGAAATGAATAGGATGGCCTAGGAACCCACTTTTGAAATAAACTATGTTTAATGTTTGTTATTTCCTTTTATGACAATGTATGAAACTTTGCAATTTTAATAAATGAAATTTAAATATATTGTCACATGTAGTGTTATGATGTTTTGAGCAATTTGTTCGTCTCATCCCGATGTTTCCGCCATCGGTTGGGGTGTGACATTCAAGACCTGCTTGACAAAGGATTTATAAGGCCGAGTGTGTCTCCTTGGGGCGCACCGGTACTGTTCGTGAGAAAGAAAGACGGGAGCATGCGGATGTGTATCGATTACCGGGAGTTAAACAAACTCACGTAAAGAACCGATACACGCTTCCGAGGATAGATGATTTGTTCGACCAATTACAAGGTGCGAACTGGTTTTCAAAAATTGACCTTAGATCTGGGTATCACCAACTAAGGGTCAAAGAAGAAGATGTGCCGAAGACGGCTTTCCGCACGAGATACGGACATTCCGAATTCCGCGTAATGTCATTTGGGCTGACAAACGCACCCGCGGCTTTCATGGACCTCATGAACCGGGTTTGCAAGCCAATGTTGGACAAGTCGGTCATCGTGTTTATCGATGATATCTTGGTGTATTCAAAAAGTGAAGCTGAACACGCACACCACTTACAAGAGATGTTAGAGACACTTAGACGAGAAAGGCTATATGCAAAATTCTCTAAGTGTGCCTTTTGGTTACGAGAGGTACAATTTCTTGGCCACGTCATAAGCGCCGACGGAGTATTGGTGGACCCGTCCAAGATTGAGGCTGTGTCAAAATGGAATCCCCCGAAGAACCCTTCGGAAATTAGAAGCTTTTTGGGGCTTGCGGGATACTATAGGAGATTCATTCAAGATTTCTCCAAGATTGCGTTACCACTAACAAAGCTAACCCAAAAGAAAGAGAAGTTCATTTGGGGTGTCGATCAAGAAAGAGCATTTCAAACGCTAAAAGAGAAGCTAACACAAACTCCGGTACTGACATTGCCAGACGGGGTTGAAGATTTGGTAGTTTATTCTGATGCTTCACTATCGGGGCTCGGATGTGTTTTGATGCAACGGGGCAAAGTTATAGCTTATGCCTCAAGGCAATTGAAATTACATGAGAAGAAATATCCCACACACGATCTTGAGTTGGCTGTGGTGGTATTTGCCTTAAAAATATGGAGGCACTACCTATATGGGGTGAAATGCACCATATTCACCGACCACAAGAGCTTAAAATACTTCTTCGATCAAAAGGAGTTAAATATGCGACAAAGACGATGGCTAGAAACGGTGAAGGATTTTGATTGTGAAATACACTACCACCCCGGAAGGGCAAATGTGGTAGCGGATGCTTTGAGCAGAAAAGCGGATTACGTCCCAATACGGGTAAGGTCGATGCAACTCGTGGTGACCTCGGGTATACTTGAACGTATTCGAGAGGCACAATTAGAAGCAGTAAAAGAGGGGAATTGGAAGAAGGAAAGAATAATCGGGCAGTTAAAAGATTTGACGGATGGGCACAACGGGTTGAAGACTCGATTCGAGAGAATATGGGTTCCAAACACTTGTGGGGTGAAGACACTTTTACTTGAAGAAGCCCATAAATCCCGATATTCGATTCATCCGGGAGCGACCAAAATGTACAATGATTTAAAGCAAAACTATTGGTGGCCCGGGATGAAAAGAGATGTGGTGAAGAAAGTAGAGAAATGCTTGACATGTTTACAAGTCAAGGCGGAGCACCAAAAACCATACGGTAAACTTCAACCGTTGGAAATTCCGGTTTGGAAATGGGAACAAATCACCATGGATTTGTTAACCAAATTGCCCAAAACTAACAGCGGGTTTGATGCTATATGGGTAGTTGTGGATAGATTGACAAAAAGCGCTCACTTCATTCCAATTCGTGAGACCTATACATCCGAGAAGATGTCGGAAGTGTACACCAACGAAATCATAGCACGGCATGGAGTACCGATATCCATTGTGTCAGACAGAGATACTCGGTTTACTTCGAAATTTTGGCGGGAATTCCAAGAACAAAGGGAACTAAATTGTTCATTAGCACTGCTTACCATCCACAAACGGATGGGCAGAGTGAAAGAACAATACAAACGTTGGCAGATATGTTGCGGGCATGCATTATTGACTTCGGAGGTAGTTGGGATGTCCATCTACCCTTGGTCGAATTTGCATATAACAATAGCTATCACGCGAGCATTAAGATGGCCCCGTATGAAGTGTTATATGGCAGAAAATGTCGAACTCCGGTATGTTGGGGAGAAGTGGGTCCACGAGGGATAGGACCTACCGATATAATCCGAACTACGAATAAGAAAATTGACATAGTTCGGACACATTTGAAAGCGGCTCAAGATAGGCAAAAGGCGTATGCAGATAAAAGGAATAGGCCAATTGAATTTCAGGTTGGTGACATGGTTATGCTAAAAGTTTCCCCATGGAAGGGCATTATTAGATTCAGAAAAAGGGGGAAACTAAGCCCGAGATTTATTGGGCCATTCAGGATCGTTGAACGGGTTGGCAAAGTAGCTTATCGTCTAGAATTACCCGAGGAGTTGAGTGGGATTCATAGCACGTTCCACGTGTCACACCTCTGAAAATGTTTGGCCGACGAAACTGCTCATATCCACTATGATGATATCGAGGTGGATAACAGTCTCAACTATGTAGTAAAACCAATTACGATTTTAGATCGTAAAGAGAAAAGTTTGAGGAACAAGGTGATTAATCAAGTCAAGGTCAAATGGGAGCACAGGAAAGGTTCGGACACTACGTGGGAGTCCGAAGAGGAGATGCGACGTCTCCACCCAACATTATTTGGTACGTACTTTGGTTTCGGGGACGAAACCCTTTTAAGGGGGGTGGACTTGTAACACCCCGAAAATGTAAGACTTTATATTAGAATTATGAAGCGTAAGATAAACGGGAATAAGCTAACTAGGATAAATAACCCGGTTAGTTAGGAATCTTGTAATAACACATGAACAAAGTAAAAAGCCTAAACTATAAACCCAATTGAAAGTTGAAGGGCCTAAGTCGTTAAATGAGAAACTTAAATCACTAAATTAGTGAAACTAAAACCAAACCCTCCATTTTTGGAGGTCTGGTCACACAAGCAGAACAAGGGGCGATCCCCACTCCTTCAAACCCCTAAAACTCACTAAATCTGCAAATTGAGGGCTCAATTCAAGTTGAAATCGAAATTAAAGCATAGATTATTGATCCCCATCACAAGAGGATTACAAGGTATGTAAAATTTGATAAAAACTCTTAACTTGAAATTCTCATGAAATTGGGATAATCTGAAATTAGGGTTGCATGTGTATGTTATGATGAATTAGGAACAACTATAGTGTCTAGGAACAAATCCTAGACAAACACAAGCTGAAATCATGTAGAATTTTAATGGAAACTATGATCACCATTGTAGGTGATTAGTGGGTTATGAGTATATTGATGAACACTAGGAAATAGATTGTTGATCTAGTGTAATTTGGCAATTTTGAAATGATTTCAGAAAAATCATAAATCAATAAGCATGTAAAAAGGTTGAATGATGCGAAATTAGGGCTAAATGGTAAACTAGAGAGTTAATGTTTAATCATGTAAAAATCTGCCCATGAAGTGTTTGTTGAAATGCCTCTATGAGGGCTTAAAACTGAAATTCCAAGTTTAAACGCATAATCACGATGTTTAGTGTATTATGCGAATTATGATTTGAAGAGAGAGTTCTAAACATATGATAAATGAACTCTATAGGAACGGGCGCAGGAGCGTCAAGCGGACAAGCGGGTGGCGAACCACGTTTAAAAGGGCTACTTTGAAGGTATGTAACTTGACCCGTTACAATTAAGTAAGTGTTGATGTTTATAATATGTGTAGTGAATTTTAGATTAAGGATTGTTTTGAATTAAAGCGACGATGTCGCTATATTGAATAATTGGTCAAAAGTTTGGTTGGGATTCGTTGGTAGTCGTCATATGGGAGGATTCCTTAGACGAGCCAAACGGGTCGAATAATCAAATAAAGCATGGATTTTGCTTTGTAATACGATTGATTCGTTTATTGTTATTGATTAAACATTGAGTTACTAAAACGCGATAAATCACTATGTTGGTTTGTTAGAATAAGAATTCGAGAAAAGTGTGTAGGCAAAACAAACAAAAAGCCAAAGCTCATATGTGTAGGATCTACCGTAAGTTACGGTGTCACCGTAACTTACGGTAGAGATCAGAAGGCTACGGTGGGGGTCTACTGATTTACGGTGGACCATTATAGAAAATCGACCACCGTAACTTACGGTGGAACCGTAAGTTACGGTAGAGCCTGAATCTTTGTATATTTTGTATAATTGAAAATATTCAAGTTCACTTCGATCGTAATTTTGATCAAGTATTATTTTTAAGCATTCTAACACAAATGTTTGTGTAAACATTTCAGTTCTAGGTACTCAAGGATTACGGATGACGATCAATGCAAACTTTTGAAGAACCGAACACTACATTTTGAAGCTTCCTCAATGTTTTAATCTTTAATAGACTTTGTGTATGGGTTGTAAACACTTGTTAAACTACTTTTGAAATGTTTTAACTTAGTCATTAGTTGACTAAGGTTGACGTACTTATGAACTCCTTAATGAATGTTATGTTACTTAACCAATATTTTAATAAAAATGGTGTATTTTATTATTAAAATCAAGTGAAAATTTTAAGGGTGTTACATTTGGGTGTTACATACGTTACTTATTCTAAATCACAATCGAACACACTACTTAACTACTTTAAACGCTAACCGTTACCGCATGTATTACATGACTAAATGAATGCTTGTTGTTATGTTTACACGTGGAATGCTGTCTACCTGCCTTAACGACGATAGTATTATAGTTTGGACTCAGCACCCGTTCACACGGGGGTTGTAAGGACAATTACTTGCATGGATTATGGTGGTAATCATGTATTGCGAACTGCCTCGGGCAGTCAACCCGCAGTCATTGGTATCGATAGATCCATGTCGATAATTAACATGCTTCGTTTTCCTCTGTGTACGTGCTGGTTATGCGTAAACTATTTCGAACTTTACTATGCTATTATCAAACTTGTATGCTCACCTTTACATTTCATGTATTGACTTTATTTTAACGTATGTGATAGGTGTTTAAGATGCTTATCTGCTAGGAAGGCGAAGCTAGAATAAAAGTCTAGAGTATAGTTGTCTGTAGATCTTGCAGCTTGAGTCTCTAGACATAGATAAACAATTTTTATATTTAAATCTGAGTTGTCGGAATAGAATATTTGACTAGATGTTATTTGTAATAATTTGTTTGCCATTTGAGGTATGGTATGGGACGTATTATATAAATTGAATGGTAATGATAGTTGTTATGGAAACTTCTGGATAATCTGTTTCGCTCAGTGTCATGCCCTGATAATTCCGCCATCGGTTGGGGTGTGACACCTAAAGGCAAACCCCTAATATATTTAGGGTTTAGGGGTTATGATTTAGGGTTTAGGGTTAAGAGATCCTAGTTAGGGTTCGACAAGCCGGTTCTAACGCCGCTGGAATCAGTCCAATCAGAGTTCGTTTGAGTCGGTTCCCCATTGTTCCCCACTTTTTTAGTGTTCCCCAATTAACCTCACACTATATATATATATATGTATGTATGTATGGATGTATGCATGCATGCATGCATGCATGCATGGATGTATGTATGTATGTATGTATGTATGTATGTATGTATGTATGTATGTATGTATGTATGTATGTATGTATGTATGTATGTATGTATGTATGTATGTATGTATGTATGTATGTATGTATGTATGTATGTATGTATGTATGTATGTATGTATGTATGTATGTATGTATGTATGTATGTATGTATGTATGTATGTATGTATGTATGTATGTATGTATGTATGTATGTATGTATGTATGTACGTATGTACGTACGTACGTACGTACGTATGTAGGTACGTAGTACGTACGTACGTACGTACGTATGTACGTACGTATGTACGTATGTACGTACGTATGTATGTATGTACGTACGTATGTATGTATGTACGTATGTATGTATGTATGTATGTATGTATGTATGTATGTATGTATGTATGTATGTATGTATGTATGTATGTATGTATGTATGTATGTATGTATGTATGTATGTATGTATGTATGTATGTATGTATGTATGTATGTATGTATGTATGTATGTATGTATGTATGTATGTATGTATGTATGTATGTATGTATGTATGTATGTATGTATGTATTTCTATACGGGTAAAGCAATGTTATGTGAAAGATCGTATTTTGAAACTTGAAAAAAAAAGAGGACATGATAATAGTTATATTATAATTTATTATGTTAGTGAAAAAAATTAGAACTGATAAGTTATATCAATATAATTCATGTACGTATGTATCTCTATGAAATCATAGAGTTAAATAGTTCATCCGGTTGAACCATCCGGTACAACCCGGTTCTACCAGTTGACCATTTTTAAGGCCATCTCGGTATGATTTAAAAACCGGTTTTTAAAACATTGGGTTAGAGCATTTTTGTAATTATTTCTTCAAAAGTTAATAGGAGTTTTAATAAGTCAGGATTTCCTAACTTTTCAAAACGACTATTCCCCTTTATGCCAAAAGTTATTTCTCAAAGTCTTTTTCACTTATTCAAACATTATTTCTCCTTATTGACTTTTTGAAAAAATCAATAAGTCAATAAGTTGTTTCAAAAAGCAATCCCAAACAAGTGTTGACATGAACACTATACAAATGTAAAAGTGGGTTGAAATTAAAACATGAAAAAAAAAACTTTACTCGCTGACCACTCGTTGACCACCGCCACCTCCACCCGCCGCCACCCACAATCGACCACCGTCTCCACGCACTGGCCACCTCCACCCGCCGCCACCCACAATCGACCACCTTCACAAGACGTAAAATTTACCTCGAAATGGTTCTCCAAACGACGAAAACGGTGCTTCAATTCACGGGTTTAACTTCCAATTAACAAAAATCAAGTCGTTTGGAGCACCGTTTCGAGGTAAGTTTTATTTCAATCGACTCGAATCACCGTTTTGATCAAAAGCCCTAAAACATATGTTTTTAATTCGAAAAAAAAACTTAACTCCGTTAAGTTTTTTAAAGGAGGGACAGATGGAGGAAAAATAAGTGAAAGGTTGGACTGTCAGGGAGAATATTCAAAGGTGGGACTGCTAATGTCCAATAACATCTAGTAGGGATTATTATAGGCCAATTTCCCAATCTTCAACTATGTGTTTTATTATATCTTTCTTATTTCTAATTTTATGTACAAAAATTATTATCTTAATGCATGTTTTTAAATTTTAACTAGGCTTTTTTATATTATCCAATATATTTGTTATTTTCTTTTAAATATGCTTTGGATTTGTTATTTAATTCCATTATAACTAATAATCTATTATTCCCAACTAGTGTTTGTATATATAGGTTAGTGTAAAATGAAAACCCATACGAGTTGTGAGAATTTAGAGAACTTAGTGTTATAAAAGGTTTTATTTTTAATTATCAACAATACTAAAAAATCTACTTTTCCTTAAAAGACATAGTTTTCTATTTACAACAGCAATAAATACTATAAAAAGTTAATGTCATGCTGATGTTATCAGCATTCTACAGTAGTTGTAAGGGGCTGAAAACACTATTTCGAAATTTTTTATGGCCATCTTTGTACCATTTTAATTTGGGGTGTGAAAAAACTGGGGTCAAAACTCGCACTGAAAGGCCGAGTTTTTTAAGTTCTCACAACTCGTAGAAGTTTTCCTTGATCCGCATCTTATATATATATATATATATATATATATATATATATATATATATATATATATATATATATATATATATATATATATATATATATATATATATATATGGTCAGGGTAAAATGAAACTTATACGAGTTGTGAGAACTTAGAGAACTCGGCCTTACGAAAGGTTTTTTCAATTTTTTTATCAAAAATCCTAAAAAATAAGCTTTTTCCAAAAAAAAAGACTAGTTTTTTTTTTTTCATTTACGGCTATTGTAAATGCTGTAAAAAGTGATGTCATGTTTATGTCATCATCTTTTTATAGCTGTTGTAAGGGGCCGAAAAACACTATCTCGAACTTCTTTTTATTTTTTTGCGGCAGTCTTTCTAAACATTTTAATCTATAGGTGTGAAAACCTGGGACAAAACTCGCACAGGAAGACCGAGTTCTCTAAGTTCTTGCAACTCGAAGTGGTTTTCTATATATATATATATATACATATATATATATATATATATATATAGAGTAGGGTTCCTGCGGAAAGTGTGTTTTTCCTAGAAAGTCTAGGAAGCGATCTGGGTCATCCGATTGGTGTGTTTAATGGCTTAGATCAAATGGATGGCATTTTCGTAATATCTGAGTTATATAATTATAGACTTTTAATATAGTGAGGGTATTTTGGTAATTGGAAGTGTTTAAAATAAGTCAAGAAACTGTCATATCAATAACCAATCCCTAAATTCATGCGATTTCCCCTCTTTCTCTCTCTAGGGGCTTCGGGCGCCACTTTTCTTGTGGAAAAAGGTGTACAGGTGTTGGCCAAACTGATATTATTTAGTTGTGGATGAACTAGGGATATGAAATATTACATAAGTGGGCCGCAAAAATCAAATGCAATGGCCAGCCATGCATGGTCACGATCAGTTGGGGAATTGTTTATTTTCCTTTGGGCTTGGCGTCCAATTAGGGGACATGGAATATTAACAAACCCTAAAGGAAAAGAAGGAGCAATATGCATACAGATATATAGTTGATGGCAGCAAGCATACGGAGAATAGGCTGAAGTTCGACGAACAAAAAGAAAGAAAGAGAGAGAGGCGATCAAGAGAGGAGAAAAAAAAGAAGGCCAATTGGTTCGAGGGTTCAAGCCACGATCAAGATTCCATTCCGGGTTTGCAAATAGTTTATATTCAGTTTTAATAACTTTGTGTTTTTTGAACTTGATTGCTATGGATTATTTATTATTTGGGCGTCAAGAAATTTGCTTGCTGTTAAAACACAGCGTCAAGAAATCTGCTTGCTGTTAAAACACAACATCAAGAAATATGCTTGTTGTTAAAACACAATGTCAAGAATCCTCCAGCAATCTGCTTGCTGTTAAAACACAGCGTCAAGAAATCTGCTTGCTGTTAAAACACAATGTCCATCAATCTGCTTGTTGTTAAAACACAACATCAAGGAAATCTGCTTGCTGTTAAAACACAATGTCAAGAAATCTGTTTGCTGTTAAAACATAGTGTCAAGAATCCTCCAGCAATCTGCTTGCTGTTAAAACACAACGTCAAGAAATCTGCTTGCTGTTAAAACACAGCATCAAGAAATCTGCTTGCTGTTAAAACACAGCGTCAAGAAATCTGCTTGCTGTTAAAACACAATATCAATAATCCTCCAGCAAATCTGCTTGCTGTTAAAACACAGCGTCAAGAAATATGCTTGCTGTTAAAACACAATGTCAAGAATCCTCCAGCAATGTTGTAAAATCCTTTTTCACAAATTCCTGTGAATATGTTGTATGGATTGTATGATTTAAACTGAGACTGTCAATTTGAATTAAATGGGATATTTAGTTTCCATAATTTTCTGGTTAGTTAGTTATCCTAATAAAATAATCCATAATTAAAATAATATTCAAATTACATAATTGCCCTTTTAGTTAAAAACCTTCAATGCCACATGTCGCGTTCTTATTGCTTCCTACACTTTCTAGGAAAAACACACTTTCTACCCAACTCCTACTCTATATATATATATATATAGGGTTAGGATTGTGTGAGAAGTAGTAGACTAATTGAGAAACTCGATAAGCATTTTGGACAACACATTTTCCCTAAGCAAAAATGGATTTTTTTTGGAAAAATCAGAGGTTTTTCTTTAAGTTTTTTTATAAGGATTTATGCACATGTGTGTATTGTAAATCTTTTAACTATACATATGTCTGTGTATATTGTCAATATTTTAATTAGACGTGTGTGTATATTGTCAATATTTTAACTAGACATGTGTGTATATTGTCAATCTTCAAGCTATACATATATGTATATACATGTTTAAAATTGAAATATAAGTGTTGTAAATCTATGATTTAGGTGAATGAATTAGTTTTATCTTTACGGCTTAGCATTAGTATTTAGGGTTTAGCATTAGAGTTAGTTTTAATGTTTAGTATTAGTATTTATGGTTTAACTTTAGGGTTTAGTTTTAATGTTTAACATTAGTTTTAGTGTTTAGTATTAGTATTTTGGGTTTAGCATTAGGTAGCGTTTGGTATGAAAGAATGAGAGGTGAAATGGAATGGACCTTTGAGAGGGAATGAAGAAAAGAATGTTTGGTTGGTAGATGGAATGGAATCGCCCATTCCAAAATGCATTCCATTCCCTCAAAATCATTCCATCCCTCCCCCCCTGTTTTTTTTTCCATTCCATTCCCCCTTCACCCTTCATTAACAACACCACAACCTACTACCGTTGCCACCACCCACCACCGCTGTCATCCACCGCCGTCACCCACCTGTGCCGCCACCCGCCACCGCCGTCACCCGCCACCGTCATTGTCTCTACCCACCTCTATCCCCGCCACCGCCGTCGCCGTCATCCACCGTCTCCGTTGCCACCTTCGATCACCGCCACCACCCACCTTCGATCATCGCCGCCACCATTGCTGTAACAACCCGACTTTCTGGGTCATTACTATCATCTGTCATTTCTTGCTTAATTGCTTGTACTCTGGGATTCGATTTACGCGAAAGGGTTAAACTAATGATTTTAAATGCATATTTAAACGCTTATTCAAAACGCAGTTATTGCAACTAAACGCTATTTATAACGCATACTATTAAACGCATTTTATCGCTTGTTTAGAGTAAACGCTATCACAACGCAAACTCAACGCAAACTCGAAACGCAGATTTACTTTATGCATTTTTAGTTGTTATGTGTGTTTATTGTGTGATTATTTGGTTAATGTTATGTGGTTATCTCAACACAACTCTTATACGCGCAATGCTTACTCGCAACTCGCTTAAACGCAACGCTTGACACGTGAAACGAAAGTTGGAAAACTAACTCGCACAACACGGCTATCCGAATGGACATTCGGTCGAATGGATATCCGTCCGGATGACCATCCGATCGGATGGCCATCCGACCGGACAACCCATCCAACCGAACATGCTTCTGCACCGTCTTAACCCTCCACTCACCTCTATAAATGCTGTCCGTACACTCCTTTTCACTGATTTGACACTCTCATCCGACCACCTGTACTCTAGACGCTCTCAGTCACTTTTGATCACACACAAACACTAGCTTTCTTCTCGAAATCAAGGTGATTTGGACTTCTTGAAGGTGGTTTCCACTCAGTTTCTTATGCAAACTGATGTGTGACGTCATCTCATCAAGATTGGTTCAGATCTAAAGGATTTCCACACTTTTTAACTTAAAACTCAAGAAGATCTCAACACTTTTCAACTGTTTCCTACTTTTCTTCAACTTTTATTCACTTTTCTACTCAAAACCGATGGAATCTAGGCACAACCTGACTTTAGACTCGTTCCTTAGTCTAGAGCTGGCTTAGAAACGAACTTCCACCGAAGAGATGGACCGATTAACGGGCCAGACATGAAACTTCGTCAAGAATAGTGAGTCTGATCGAATGGGGTGATTCCCATCCGATCGAATGAGCTGGACTTGGTGTTTTTCCGTTGTTTGACACGTCATCACGCCGTCTCCATTAAACCTCAAACATTTTAACTTAGAAAGTATTCACAAGTTTTCAAATAATAGGTTGCCCACTCGAAAGGCCATCCGATCGGATGACCATTCGACCAGGTGATCTGCCCCTCAATGTAACACCCCGTGTTTTCCAAAGTCAAAGTCAAGATCAAGTGTTGACTGTTATTGGAATTAAAGATTAATAAAGATTAATTTCATTTTAGTTTCATTTTGATTTTTGTATTATTTGGAGTAAGTGTTGTATAATTAAACCAAATCGACCGATAATCGAACTGTGAATCAACGACCGATTGTGTGTGATAGGAAGTAACAACGCAATAAAGCTAGTCAATCAATAATCAAGCTAATCAAATCAATCATCAAACTCAAGTGTGGGAATTTTAGTACTTTTTATACGTGTGTGTGTGTGCCTTATGTGTTATTTGTGCATGTTTACTTTTATGTTAAAGTGTGTGGTGAATCAATCAAATCAATCAAGACTCGAAGGTGAATCAAACTCAATCGAGACCGACTTTGGAAACAAGTTGTAAGGATGCTTGTATGTTAGATATAGTAGTTAGGACTAAAAGTAATGTGATTAGGAATTCTATCATTCTCAAATTATCGTTCATCGAACTCGAAATATCGAAAATCGTCGCGAAACACTCAAAATCAGGCAAGCCGTTCGGACAGGGCAACCTGATCGAACAGGCTAGCCGATCGAACAGGGCAACCTGATCGAACAGGCTAGCCGATCGAACAGGACTGTTCGATCGGACAGCTGCTCGATCAGGAATGCTGCTCGATCAGCTGACCTTTCCTCTTTTGGAAGCCTATAAATAGGGCTGTCCTTGTCAAGCTTTCCACTTTTGGAAAAGCTCTGACCGACCAGCCACTTTTTCTCACTAAATCCAAGATTTCTCTCAAACCGGTAAGTATTTCACTCCAATCTCTGTACGTTTTTGTTCATTAATCGATTCTCCATCTTTCTATCTTTCAAAATCCGATTTTCATCCATGAAATCACCAAGATCTAGGTGTTCTTGAGTGATGTCATCATGGTGTTCTTGGTGTTCATCAAGAACTTCATGTTCTTGACTTCATTCAACCATGAATAAGCTAGATCTGACCGATTTCTACATCAATAACCTAAAATCTTCCATAGATCTTAACATTTCACGGTGGAAAAGGATTGGAAGATGGGTTTTCATCTATCTTTCAACTCTTTTACACTCAAGAAGGTGAAAACGAGACTTGAACCGATTTACAAATCAACCTAAACAAACACATGGTTCAAGATTCGAGTTCTACCAAGAGATATACCGATTCCGGGTTAAACTTAAACTTGGGTTCCAAACCGTCTCTGACCGAGTCTGGGTGATTCCTGCTCAAGTCAGTAGGCTAAATAGGGACTTCAGTTTTGTGATTCAACTCGTAGTCAAAATATCTCTAAAACACCAACAAACAACGGGAATAACCAAGTGTTAGGTGATAAGTTAACCAAATCGAGAAGCTGGCCGAACGGCTAGGCTGTTCGATCGAACAGCCCAACCGAACGACTATGCCAGCCGATCGACTAGGCTAACCGATCGACCAGCACTTAGACTCACCAACTCACAAAGTGTAGTATTGACGAGGTACTGTTCGATCGGCTACGCCATTCGATTGTAATCATTACTGCTCGGATCATGAGATACTATACTTTAAAAACACTTAGACTTTTCAAAGCATTGGAATGTCACCCGATCGAACATACCAACCGATCGAGTGACATACTTGAAAGCAGCAAAGTGCTAACCGATCGGTTGGGGTAACCGGTCGAACAGCAGTTCGATCGACCAACTTGAAAGGTAGTACAAACCATCATACACAAACACATCCTTCACATCAAAGGAAGAAACAATCCACTTGAAGGAACCAGCCGATCGAGCCAGCCAGCCGATCGAATGGATATTCGAACGGACTTTCAAACCAATCGAACAGCCCACTCGATCGAACTGCTGTCCGATCGATTGGCCTATCCGATCCAGTTTCCCTTTGTTTACTTTTTCCGCGTTACTCATCGTTGTGTTATCGAACTATTCAGGCTAACCTATTCTCAGTGCTCCCTTCAATCCACAATCAATCACTGTGAGTATACTCGATCCCTTTTTGCTTTTAGCACTTTTGGGTGTTTCATACGTAAACTATCAAAATCACAATCAATACAACTATTTGAACGCTGACCTATTTGCATGTATTACTTGTCTAAATGATTGCTGTTTATTATGTTTACACGTGGAGTGCTATCTACCTGCTTTAGCAACATAGTACTATAGTTTGGACTCAGCACCCGTTCACACGGGGGTTGCTAAGGACAATTACTTGCATGGATTACGGTGGTAATCATGCATTGCGAACTGTCTCGGACAGTCAACCCGAAGTCGTTGGTATCGATGGTCCCATGTTGATAATTTACGTGCATCGTTTGCCCTTGTGTACGTGCTTGGTTATGCGTAAACTATCCGAACTTTATATGCTATATCAAACTTGTGTACTCACCTTTACATTATATGTATTGACTTTTATTTTAACGTATGTGACAGGTGTTTAAGCTACTAGCGTGCTAGGGAAGCGAGACAATAATAAACTTCTAGGAGTCTGTGTCCGTAGGACGGTGTCCACGTACCTGTTCCAGGGCCATAATTATCTGTAGATCTTGCACTGGCACTTGTAGTCAGTAAGATCCACAGTAGTCGTCTAGAGGTCTTAAAACAATATTTACATTTGGTCTGTAATAATTAAGTACCCGAGTGGTCGGAACAGTTCCCATATTGTTTAGTTGCTTTCTATGATAACTGGTTATTGTTTGGGACACGGTATGGGACGTGTTATATAACTGAATTGTATGATAGTTGTTGTGGAAACTTCTGAACAATCTGTTTCGCTCAGTGCCGCGCCCCGATGATTCCGCCATCGGTTGGGGTGTGACAGATTGGTATCAGAGCCATAACTATAGGGAATTAGGTTAGACACGATCTAGTCCGGATCGCTGTCTTAGAAACCTAGACTATAGTTAGGAACCAAGAGACCAAGTTTATGTGCTTGATTTATGTTGTTTCCTTCTATTCTATCATTACATCCGAACCCCGAGCCAAATTTTGTAATTTGGACAGGATTAGGAGTGAAATCCGCAAATTCCTGCCTGAAAATACAAAATTTTGCTAATTATTTTGTGTGATTTTTCTATCAACAAACGGGGGGAAAGTTATACCAAATTCGGGGCTGAAACCCATGGATTGATGAAAACTTCCTCTAAATTTTCTTAAAACAAGGAAGAAATTGCTAAGCTAGGGGTGAAACCCTAACCTTGGCAGTTATTCCGACTTTACTTTATCTCGCCAAGGCAATTGACGGACTCCAACGACTTGAACTCACGAGTATGACCTAGAATGCGCATGCGTAATACCCAAGAATCGAGGCAGAAACATGTCCCCTAGAGTCGAAAGTGACGACAAGTCAACTGTGAATAGTTAAATTGCCATGGTTAGTCAAAGTCTAGTAGCCGCAGACAATTCCATCTCCGATTTGAGTGTTGCTTTGTTGATTTTATATGATTTACCTGTTTACGTGTTTTAAAATTTGCGGGTTACTCCATTTGCTATCAATCGGCGTGACTTTTGTTGCTATCCTATCTTGATTCAAATCTCTGGAGATGTGATCTAAACGAAACCAGTGTGCTAGGCTACGCTATACGACTAAGTTAGACGATACAATGTGATGCTATCCGATATGCAAAACAAACGATACTCGACAGGTGGATATAGGTTTCTGTTTTCTGACTGCTTCTGTGATAAAATTTCGTACGTGTTTAGGAAATTAAGTGCTCTACTTGCTTAATTGCTTCTATGCTTGAGTTGCTTCTGTGCTTATGTGTCTTTGTGATTATGCGTTTATGTGTTTACATGTGTTACGTGACGTGAGATGCGACGTGATTCTGAGCTTTAGTAAACTAAGACGTGCGAGATTCGAATTCGTTGTGTTGAGCCCTATGGCGATGTCTATTGCAGACCATGTCGTCATCATCAAGGCCTCGTCAACGTCTTACTCGTCGGGAGAAGAGAGATCGTCGTTTTGCTGCTATCCTCTCTAAAACAGTAGCAAAGGCTGTGAGTGAAGTATTCGAGAACGCAAGCAAGTCATCTGAGGAATCCCGAACCCTCACGCCCAAAGACTCCAACAAAGCTACTTTTAGCTTCAAACAATTCAAGGCATGTGGGCCAAAAGAGTTTACCGGTGAAGATGGCCCTACGGCTCTGTTTCATTGGTTTGACTCTGTGGAAGTTACCCTTCGCCAAAGCGGATGCCCAGATCATCTCCGTACTCTCAATGCTACCGGTGTCTTCCAGTCGCGGGCTTTGGACTGGTGGACCGCAGAAAGGAACAAGCGCGGGAACGACGCTGCATACGAGCTGACATGGAAGGAGTTGAAATCGATCATGATGGACGAATTCTGTCCTCCCCACGAACGCCAAAAGTTGGAGGATGAGTTCTGGTGTATCAAGCAGAAGGAGGGCGACAACGCTGGTCTCACTGCCCGTTTCAAGCAGCTGAGCATTATCTGTCCAGACCAGGTCAAGACTTCTGACATGACCATCAAGAAATACATCCGTGCTCTTCCGGATTGTGTCGCAGATTTTGTTCACGCCGCCAAACCCGCAACGATCGAGGAAACCTACCTACTCGCCGCTGAGATTAACGACAAGCGAGTTAAGGCTGGTGTCTGGGATAAGCCAAACAAGTCTCTGCATCAAGTCACCACAGCATCAACCGACAACCCTACTGCTCAAGCCTCCAAGTCCTCAAGGAGAAGAAAGAAGAAGAGTTGCGCTGCTGCAACCAATGCTACCCCACTTCAGTCAGTACCGCCACAACAACAACAACCACAGCGCACTGCGCCAGTGATCAATGCGCCGCCAGCAAAGCGTGCGTACACCGGCCCCCACCCACTCTGTGCTACATGTTCTTACCATCACCCGGTGGGTGTGGCCTGCCGATTCTGCGCTCACTGTAACGTCTACGGGCATTTCACTGCGAGTTGTCGCTATGGTCCCCGTCAAGCTCAAGCTCAAGCTGCTGTTAACCAGGCTCTACTCCCTGCTCCTCAAGCTCCTCAAGCTCCTCAAGCTGCACAGGCCCCAACAAACAATGTTCGGACCTGCTTTGCATGTGGTGACCCTAACCACTTCGCAAACCGGTGCCCGAACAGGGTGGTGAAACAAGAAGCTCAACAACCCCAGCAACAACAACAACAGCCTCAGCAACAAGCCGCTCACGCCAGAACTTTCAACATCAACGCACGCCAGGCTCAAGCTGACAACAACGTGGTCAATGGTACGTTCCTTGTGAATGGTATATATGCATCATGTTTGTTTGATACTGGAGCCGATAACTGCTTTGTGTCATTTGAATTTGAGAAGCTTCTTAGACGTAAGCGCTCTTATCTTTCGACACCCTTCGAAGTAGAAGTCGCTACCGGAAGAACCATTGCTGTCAATTCTGTGCTCCGTGATTGTACTCTCAAGCTCAACAATCATATATTCCCGATTAATCTCATTCCAATGCAACTCGGGAGTTTCGATGTCATAGTAGGCATGGACTTTCTTCGTGAAAACCATGCTGAAGTTGTGTGTGCTGATAAGATGATTCGTTTTGTGCTAGCTAGTGGTGATGTTCTATGTGTTTATGGTGAAACTACTGCGAAAGATCTCAAGCTCATGTCCTGTCTTCAAGCTCGCAAATATCTCCGCAAGGAATATCGAGCCTTCTTGGCCAACATTGTTGTAGCAGAGACGGACAAGAAAAAGAAAATTGAAGTCAATTATGTTCCTGTTGTCCGAGAATTTCCTCAGGTGTTCCCTGATGATCTTCCTGGATTACCTCCAAGTCGTGATATCGACTTTCGAATCGACCTTATTCCAGGAGCCAACCCGGTAGCCAAAGCTCCGTATCGACTCGCTCCATCTGAGATGCGAGAACTCTCGAACCAACTCCAAGAGTTACTTGAAAAAGGCTTCATTCGCCCGAGCACTTCTCCATGGGGCGCGCCAGTCCTTTTTGTCAAGAAGAAGGACGGGTCGTTCCGGATGTGCATCGATTACCGGGAATTGAACAAGCTGACCATCAAGAACCGATACCCCTTACCAAGAATCGATGACCTGTTTGACCAATTACAAGGTGCTCAGTGTTTCTCCAAGATTGATCTACGTTCAGGCTACCATCAGTTGCGGATTCAAGAGGAAGACATCCCCAAAACCGCTTTTCGAACCCGATACGGTCACTACGAATTTGTTGTCATGCCTTTTGGTTTGACCAACGCACCCGCGGTCTTTATGGATCTGATGAATCGCGTGTGTAAACCATTCTTAGACCGTTTTGTTATTGTATTTATCGACGATGTCCTGATTTATTCCAGATCGAGGGCCGAACATGCGCAGCATTTGCGATTGGTTCTCGAGTTGCTTCAGGGAAACCAACTCTACGCCAAATTCTCCAAGTGTGAGTTCTGGTTGGAGGAGGTTCAGTTTCTGGGTCACATTGTGAATAGTCGGGGTATACACGTTGATCCTGCAAAGATTGAGGCAGTCAAGGGATGGGTTACGCCAAGGAATCCGTCAGAAGTTCGCTCTTTTCTCGGATTAGCTGGTTACTATCGGAGATTCATCGAAGGATTCTCAAGGATTGCTGTACCGCTTACCGCCCTTACTCACAAAGACAAGCCTTTTGTGTGGGGAACCGCACAGGAGACTGCTTTCCAAACCCTCAAACACATGCTGTGCCATGCACCAGTTCTTACACTGCCGGACGGAAGCGATGACTTCGTGGTCTATTGTGATGCTTCAAACCTTGGACTAGGCTGTGTTCTCATGCAACGAGACAAGGTTATAGCTTACGCATCCCGACAGCTCAAAATCCACGAGAAGAACTATACAACCCATGACCTCGAGCTAGGCGCAGTTGTCTTTGCCTTAAAGATTTGGCGACACTACCTGTATGGTACAAAGTGTACGATCTTCACCGATCACAAGAGCCTACAACATATCTTTAACCAGAGGGAACTCAATATGCGTCAACGCCGATGGGTAGAACTTCTCAACGACTACGACTGTGAGATCCGTTATCACCCGGGCAAGGCGAATGTAGTTGCAGACGCCCTCAGCAGAAAGAATTACGTGATAGGTGTTCGAAACATCCAGGCTCAGTATAACCTCGAAGCTCTCATCCGCGAAGCACAACACGCTTGCTTTAACGAGCGTACGTTAAAGAAAGAGCGAATCTATCACGATGGAACTCAGCTTGTGAGCAAAGCCAACGGAATATTCTATTATCTGGACCGAATCTGGGTTCCGAGGAGGACAGATTTGCGAAAGATTATCATGAACGAAGCCCACAAATCCCGATATTCCATTCATCCCGGTGCGGACAAAATGTACCAAGACCTTCGCTACAAGTACTGGTGGCCTGGGATGAAAAGGGATATTGCTCTATATGTTGGTAGCTGTTTAACTTGTGCAAGAGTCAAGGCTGAACACCAAAGACCCTCAGGCTTACTCGAACAACCGCCGATACCCGTATGGAAGTGGGAAAGTATAGCTATGGATTTCATAACTAAGCTTCCGACCACGCCATCAGGTCACGACAGTATTTGGGTTATAGTCGACCGTCTAACCAAATCAGCCCACTTTCTGCCAATACGAGAAGACTATAAGGTGGCCAAACTAGCCCAAATCTACACCGACGAGATCATTAAGAATCATGGTACGCCTCGAGACATCATTTCGGATCGCGATGCTCGGTTTACATCGAGATTGTGGGAAACTTTTCAAGCAGCTCTAGGTACGACGCTGAATTTGAGTACCGCATTCCACCCGCAAACCGACGGGCAGACTGAAAGAACGATTCGTACTATTGAAGACATGCTCCGTGCGTGTGTTATTGATTTTGGTGGTAGTTGGAGCAAACACCTACCGTTGGTCGAATTTTCGTACAATAATAGCTATCACTCCAGCATCGAAATGGCACCTTTCGAAGCCCTGTATGGTAGGAGATGTCGCTCGCCTATTGTATGGCACGAGGTCGGTCATTCACAATTGACTGGGCCCGAGATTCTACAAGAAACGACTGACAAGATTCACCAAATAAGGGAAAATTTGGTAAAGGCCCGGGATAGACAAAAGATGTACGCCGATAAACGACGCAGGCCCCGCAAATTTGCAGTTGGCGACTACGTGCTCCTAAAGGTATCGCCTTGGAAGGGAGTAGTTCGATTCGGCAAGAGAGGGAAACTTGCGCCACGATTTGTTGGACCTTTTAAGATTCTGGAAAGGATCGGTAAAGTTGCCTACAAACTCGAATTACCGGAGGAACTCAGCAATGTCCACCCGACTTTCCATATTTCAAACCTTCGAAAATGCGTAGCCGACCACGACTCTATAATACCACTCGACGATCTTCAGGTCAATGAGACTCTACACTTCGTGGAAAAGCCTGTCGAAATCATGGACCGACAGACCAAGCAACTCAGACGCTCTCGCATTCCTATTGTAAAAGTACGATGGGAAGGCAAACGAGGCGCGGAGTTCACTTGGGAACTCGAAAGTGACATGAAGGCCAAGTACCCGCAGTTATTCAGGTAGATCTGAAGCATCAAATAGGTAAAATCACACGGCAATGTACGGTTCTCGGCCTAATTTCGGGACGAAATTCCCTAAAGGAGGGGAGACTGTAACACCCCGTGTTTTCCAAAGTCAAAGTCAAGATCAAGTGTTGACTGTTATTGGAATTAAAGATTAATAAAGATTAATTTCATTTTAGTTTCATTTTGATTTTTGTATTATTTGGAGTAAGTGTTGTATAATTAAACCAAATCGACCGATAATCGAACTGTGAATCAACGACCGATTGTGTGTGATAGGAAGTAACAACGCAATAAAGCTAGTCAATCAATAATCAAGCTAATCAAATCAATCATCAAACTCAAGTGTGGGAATTTTAGTACTTTTTATACGTGTGTGTGTGTGCCTTATGTGTTATTTGTGCATGTTTACTTTTATGTTAAAGTGTGTGGTGAATCAATCAAATCAATCAAGACTCGAAGGTGAATCAAACTCAATCGAGACCGACTTTGGAAACAAGTTGTAAGGATGCTTGTATGTTAGATATAGTAGTTAGGACTAAAAGTAATGTGATTAGGAATTCTATCATTCTCAAATTATCGTTCATCGAACTCGAAATATCGAAAATCGTCGCGAAACACTCAAAATCAGGCAAGCCGTTCGGACAGGGCAACCTGATCGAACAGGCTAGCCGATCGAACAGGGCAACCTGATCGAACAGGCTAGCCGATCGAACAGGACTGTTCGATCGGACAGCTGCTCGATCAGGAATGCTGCTCGATCAGCTGACCTTTCCTCTTTTGGAAGCCTATAAATAGGGCTGTCCTTGTCAAGCTTTCCACTTTTGGAAAAGCTCTGACCGACCAGCCACTTTTTCTCACTAAATCCAAGATTTCTCTCAAACCGGTAAGTATTTCACTCCAATCTCTGTACGTTTTTGTTCATTAATCGATTCTCCATCTTTCTATCTTTCAAAATCCGATTTTCATCCATGAAATCACCAAGATCTAGGTGTTCTTGAGTGATGTCATCATGGTGTTCTTGGTGTTCATCAAGAACTTCATGTTCTTGACTTCATTCAACCATGAATAAGCTAGATCTGACCGATTTCTACATCAATAACCTAAAATCTTCCATAGATCTTAACATTTCACGGTGGAAAAGGATTGGAAGATGGGTTTTCATCTATCTTTCAACTCTTTTACACTCAAGAAGGTGAAAACGAGACTTGAACCGATTTACAAATCAACCTAAACAAACACATGGTTCAAGATTCGAGTTCTACCAAGAGATATACCGATTCCGGGTTAAACTTAAACTTGGGTTCCAAACCGTCTCTGACCGAGTCTGGGTGATTCCTGCTCAAGTCAGTAGGCTAAATAGGGACTTCAGTTTTGTGATTCAACTCGTAGTCAAAATATCTCTAAAACACCAACAAACAACGGGAATAACCAAGTGTTAGGTGATAAGTTAACCAAATCGAGAAGCTGGCCGAACGGCTAGGCTGTTCGATCGAACAGCCCAACCGAACGACTATGCCAGCCGATCGACTAGGCTAACCGATCGACCAGCACTTAGACTCACCAACTCACAAAGTGTAGTATTGACGAGGTACTGTTCGATCGGCTACGCCATTCGATTGTAATCATTACTGCTCGGATCATGAGATACTATACTTTAAAAACACTTAGACTTTTCAAAGCATTGGAATGTCACCCGATCGAACATACCAACCGATCGAGTGACATACTTGAAAGCAGCAAAGTGCTAACCGATCGGTTGGGGTAACCGGTCGAACAGCAGTTCGATCGACCAACTTGAAAGGTAGTACAAACCATCATACACAAACACATCCTTCACATCAAAGGAAGAAACAATCCACTTGAAGGAACCAGCCGATCGAGCCAGCCAGCCGATCGAATGGATATTCGAACGGACTTTCAAACCAATCGAACAGCCCACTCGATCGAACTGCTGTCCGATCGATTGGCCTATCCGATCCAGTTTCCCTTTGTTTACTTTTTCCGCGTTACTCATCGTTGTGTTATCGAACTATTCAGGCTAACCTATTCTCAGTGCTCCCTTCAATCCACAATCAATCACTGTGAGTATACTCGATCCCTTTTTGCTTTTAGCACTTTTGGGTGTTTCATACGTAAACTATCAAAATCACAATCAATACAACTATTTGAACGCTGACCTATTTGCATGTATTACTTGTCTAAATGATTGCTGTTTATTATGTTTACACGTGGAGTGCTATCTACCTGCTTTAGCAACATAGTACTATAGTTTGGACTCAGCACCCGTTCACACGGGGGTTGCTAAGGACAATTACTTGCATGGATTACGGTGGTAATCATGCATTGCGAACTGTCTCGGACAGTCAACCCGAAGTCGTTGGTATCGATGGTCCCATGTTGATAATTTACGTGCATCGTTTGCCCTTGTGTACGTGCTTGGTTATGCGTAAACTATCCGAACTTTATATGCTATATCAAACTTGTGTACTCACCTTTACATTATATGTATTGACTTTTATTTTAACGTATGTGACAGGTGTTTAAGCTACTAGCGTGCTAGGGAAGCGAGACAATAATAAACTTCTAGGAGTCTGTGTCCGTAGGACGGTGTCCACGTACCTGTTCCAGGGCCATAATTATCTGTAGATCTTGCACTGGCACTTGTAGTCAGTAAGATCCACAGTAGTCGTCTAGAGGTCTTAAAACAATATTTACATTTGGTCTGTAATAATTAAGTACCCGAGTGGTCGGAACAGTTCCCATATTGTTTAGTTGCTTTCTATGATAACTGGTTATTGTTTGGGACACGGTATGGGACGTGTTATATAACTGAATTGTATGATAGTTGTTGTGGAAACTTCTGAACAATCTGTTTCGCTCAGTGCCGCGCCCCGATGATTCCGCCATCGGTTGGGGTGTGACACTCAATATTTGAATGATTTGATTATAAACAATTTTCAAACAACAGGACACTCACTCGAATGGCCATCCGACTGGATGACCAACCGTTCGAATGGTCATCCGCTAGGTTGACCATCCATCTGGATGACCATCCGTTCGAATGGATACTCATCCGTTTGGATAACCATCCGACACCCTGTTTACATGTTGTTCATGCTTATGCTACTGTTCTATGCTCAGCCTAACTCCAACGCGCTCCTTTCAATCCAAGACTATGTTTACTTGTTAAACACGTATTGTGCGTATACTCGAACCCATTTTCTTTTAACGCACTTTTGAGTGTTACATACGTTATATATCAAAACACAACAACACACAACGCAAACACTTTACAACGCTAACCACTCCCGCATGTTATACGTGACCTATGAATGCTTGTACTATGCTTATACAGTGTTACACTATACCGCCCCTAGCAATGATAGTACTATAGTTTGGACTCAGAACCTGTCGTGGATAGGGGTTGCTAGGGATCACATCACTTTACTTCACGTGTACGCTGGATATGTGTTGCGCATACTCTACAACGTAGTCTCGTGGTTAAGTGTGAACGTAGTTCTGATAGTTACTTGCTTCGCCCGTTACGTGATACATGCTGGTTATGCGTAAAACGCTTTCTCTACTATATGCTATGCAAACTTGTGTACTCACCATTACATTTTATGTATTGACTTTATTTTAACGTATGTGACAGGTTGATAGGATGCTATGCTTGCTGTGATGAATCAAGTAGGAAGTCTAGAAACTCCACTAAATAAATCTGAGTTGTCCGAACAGTATTTGTTTTTGAGACACACTACCTGTAATGACTGTTATTACTTTATATGTTAGTAGTATGGGATATTAATGTTAAATATATTGTCACTAGTAGTTGTTATGGATTCTCTTGGATAATCTGTTTCGCTCAGTGCCACGCCTCGATGATTCCGCCATCGGTTGGGGTGTGACAATTGCCGCTGCCACCTCCGATCGACGCCACCGTCGCCACCCACCTCCGCCATCACTATCAACCACCACTAACCACCGCTACCACCTGCCACCACCGTCGCCACCGCAACCACCTCTGACCACCGCCGCCACCCACCTTCGCCGTCACCCACCACCACCACCGCTGTCACCACCCGTCGCCATCTCCAATCGTCGTCGTCTCCACCCACCACCACCACCACCGCCGCCGCTACAACTGCCACCTATCACCAGCCATCATCGCCGCCGATTATTGACCACCGTCATCCGATTTATTCCTTCATCCTTTCTCGCATACCAAACAACAAAAAGTAATGGTTCATTCCATTCTCACATGGTAACCAAACAAGACATGAAATAGTAATGATCAATTCCATTACCTCATCCATTCCATTACCTTGTCCATTCCATTCCCCCGTCCATTCCATTACCCCATACCAAATAGACCCTTAGGGTTTAGCTTTTGGGTTCAGCTTTAGGGTTTAGGGTTAGTTTCTAGGTTTTAGGATATGGTTTAGGGTTTAGCATTAGTGTTTAGGGTTTAGAGGTGAAGTGTAAAATACAATAACCCTTAACGTGCGATGGTACAATATGAAATTACGCACATTATAAAACTTAAAACCCTAATGACGCATGTTGAAAAACCATAACCATGTGTGATTATATATATAGTGGAGGGTTCAAATGAGAAGAAATTCTTTGTAAGAAGAAAAAAGAAGAAATTTCAACCAATAGAAATGTTTCATTAGACTTCATTTAATATTTGTACTTAATGTAACTATACATACATCATTAATTGGTAGTGTCATCTTTAATAACTAACTATATTAAATTTGTAACTTATTTTTAAAATATATATTTTCACAAAAAATAAAAATAAAAATTCATTTATAGTGTAGGATAAATACGAGGCGTGTAGGATAAATTACGAGTTGTGTAGGATAAATTTCAATATGTGTAGGATAAATTTCGAAATATGTAGGATAACTTTTGATGTGTGTAGGCAAAAATATTTAGTGTGGAGGATTATAGTCTTAATGACTAATTAATTAGTCAAACATAATAATAAATGAGATGAGAAAAAAACTATTTAATATTTTACAATTATACCCTTTTATTCTTTTTCTTCTCAACAAAATTTTCTTCTCAAATGAACCTTCCCATATATATATATATATATATAGAGAGAGAGAGAGGGGGGGGGGGAGAGACGGTAAAATGAGAATTATTTTGAGTTGTGAGAACTATTAGAACTAGGCCTTCCAAAAGTTGTTTTAAAAAAAAAATCTAAAAAAATATTAAAAGAAAATCACTCGTTCCAAAAAAAAAAATGTCGCATGCAAAAATTTACATTAGATGTAAAAAAAAGTACATCGTTGCAATCAAAATTTAAATAAGGCATAAATAAAATTTATATCAGGCGTAACTGCCGACTCGGCAATTTTTTTTTTTTTTTGTTTTTACAGATATGTTTATAAAATTTTTATCTACGTTTAAGGAAAAAATTGGTGGCCCAACTCGCATAGAAAGTAAGAGTTCTCATGGTCCTCACAACTCGTGGTGGTTCTTAATTGAACCAAATCCTATATATATATATATATATATATATATACAGGAGAAGGATCCGTTAGGAACCACCCTTTATCGCGAGAACCGCGAGAACCAAGTGTGAACACAAACAAAAAATACCTAAAAAATCAAAAAACACTCAAAAATTTTTTTTACTATTTTTTTATAAAAAAATCGCTATATTTCGTCAAAAAAAAATTGAGAGTAACAATTATCCATGCACATGTGCATATGTATCATTTCTTTGACAAATTCCGTAATACATTACTAATATCAGACAATTGCACTTTCATTTACACTAACATTCATAATACACTACTTATTGCACTTTCATTTACACTACCATTCATAATACACTACTTTTTACATTAACAATATTAGAAATGCACATGTGCATCTATATGTATGAACTTGTTATAACATTAATAACACTAGAAATGCACATTTGCATCTATATGTATGAACATATTATAACGTGTTTTGGTAATTTTGAATAAGAGACAAATTCGAAATTTTAAACTGGAGGTAAAATCGTAATATATCCAGACCAATGAGGGAGTGCCAGACAATCTTACACTATTCCTCCACATTGGTTTTGTAATGTATATGAATACGAATATAAATATTAATATACGGTACAATTATATTAGTTATGGTCAAAGGAAACGTTTTTTAAAGAGAAAATAATTAAAGAATAAAAATATAAAAAAGTTAATGATCTAGGTACTATTCATTGGTTTTGTAAATAATTATATTAGTTATGGTCAAAGAAAACGTTTTTGAAGAGAAAATAATTAAAGAATAAAAATATAAAAAATTTAATGATCTAGGCACTATTACATTGGTTTTGTAATGTATATGAATATGAATATGAATATGAATATGAATATGAATATGAATATGAATATGAATATGAATATGAATATGAATATGAATATGAACTAGTTGGATGATCAGCCCGTATTGTGGGGCGCTAAGTCGAATATTTCTTAGTTTAATAAAATGTACACATGTATTTTAGTTACTTGTGCATAGTACTCATAACACGATCTTAAAAAAATTATATCAACTCAACCAATTAAACCAAAACACTGCCATAGTTTTGCTAAAAAAAGATGGCAAGCTTGAGCTGAGGGCAAAATAGTAAATTGTCATAAACAATGAGTGAGTGTCAGACACCTGCTTGACAAAAAAGTTAGATTGAGTAAACCAAGTAAAATAAAAACTACTATAGTTTAAAAAAATTAAAACGATGGCAAGACTCCAGATTTTAACTTTAACTGAGGGCAAAATCATAAGTTTTTAAAAGAGGACAAACTCATAGTTTTAAACTGAGGGCAAATTGGTAATTTTTAGCTGGGGGGCAAAACCAAAATTTTGTTTTAAACGAGGGAAAATCATAGTTTTGAACTAAGGGCAAAATCGTAATTTTTAGCTAGGGACAAAAGCATAAATTTATTTTGAACTAAGGGCAAAAACGTTATTTTGAACTGAGGGCGAAATCGTAATTTTTAAAAGTGGCAATTATAATTATATTATATTATATTATACTAACATTAATTAAATTAAAATTAAAAATGAAAAAAAAATAGGGCAACCACCCATTTTCCACCAATAGAGTGGCAGAACTATTGCCGCCATGGTAAATGTATATGTAAGTAAATATATGGTACAATTATATTAGTTATCGTCAGAGAAAACGTTTTTGAAGAGAAAATAATTAAAGAATAAAAATATAAAAAAGTTAATGATCTAGGCACTAGTGGAAGGTTCAAATGAGAAGAAAAATTTTATAAGAATAAAAAGAATAAGTTTTAAACCAATAGAAATGCTCCATTTTAGTTTATTTAATATGTATATTTAATGTTATTAATAAGGGCATATAGGTAAATTTCTAATTGTAATTAATTAACTAACTTATTAAACTTGTAACTCCCATTTTAAATATACTCTTTCAAGATAAAATAATTTAGGGTGGAGGAAAATTTTCGACATGTGTAAGATAAATTTTAGTATGTGTAGGATAAATTTTAGTATGTGTTGGATAAATTCTTAAATGTGTATGGTAAATTTAGACATGCGTAGGTTAAATTTCAGTAAGTGTAAGATATATGTAGGATAAATTTTGAAATGTGTAGGATAAAATGTTTTTTTACTTTATTAATGAGAGATAACATAATTAATGGGAGGAGTTATAAACTATTTAATGTTTTACCATTATGCCCTTTCTTCTTTTTCTTCTCACATTAAATTTTTTCTCAAATGAACCTTCCCCCTAGGCACTATTCATTATCAAAAGTTATATAGTTTTATATAATATATACAATATATAATATATAATATATAATATAATAATACTATTAATTTATGTTTAATGAAACACGGTTTTAAAAAGAAAATAATCACTATCATTATCATTATTATACTTTGTAAAAATTAATTTGTTGGGCACTATTCAAATAATGAAATAATAAAAACTAATTTGCTGGGCACTATTCATTAATATCAATTTATGTTTAACTAGAGTTATGCGCCGCTCACGTTGCGAGGCGCTAAACCGAATATTTCTTAGTTAATAACATGTATGTATTTATTTCGGTTAGTTATACATGCTATTTATAACACGATGTCAAAAAAGATACATCGAGTTAGCCAAGTAAAGAAAAATACTATCATAGTTGTGATAAAAAAAAAATAACTAAAACGATGGCAAGCGTGTAATTTAGAGTTGGGGGCAAAACAATAATTAGTCAGGACCAATTAGCGAGTGTTAGACAGCTGTTTGGGACGAATGAAAACTAAATTAAGTAAACCAAGTAAAATAAAACACTACTATAGTTTTGCCCAAAAAATACGATGGCAACATTGCATTTTTTAGCTGGGGTAAAATCGTAATTTTAAAATGGAAGTAAAATAATATTTTGAATTGAAGGCAAAATCATTTTTTTATTTTGAATTTGGGGCAAAATCGTAATTTTTAGCTGGGGGCAAAACAAAAATTTTATTTTAAACTGTGGGTGAAATTGTAATTTTAAACTGGGAAACAAATTGTAATTTGGCACCACTGTAGCTGGGGGCAAAAAATATAATTTTTTTTAACCAGGGCAAAATCGCAATTTAAAGCTAGGGGCAAAGCATAAATTTAGTTTAGTTTAGTTTTGAACCGGGGGAAAGATCGTAATATTAAACAGGGGATAAAATCGTAATTTGACAGAACTTATGAATAACTATTTTATACCTTTGGCCAAACACATGCTTTCACTATTAGAAAAAAAAAAAAAAAAGTGGTTGCCAAAAATGGCCAACCACATTTAACTGCTATTACCGCCGGCACCTTAGATATGTATGTATTGTAAATGTAAATGTAATTAAATGAAAGACTGTTTTAAAAAGAAAATATACTTAAATAACAAAAATATAAAGAAAACGCTGGGCAGTATTCATTTCTCATCAAATCAATCAAAATTGTATAATATATTATAAAGTATAGTTTGTTGCGCTTATTACTATATATTATTATTACTATATATTATTATTATTATTACAATATATTACTATATATTATTATTATATATTATTAATTATTATTATTATTATTATTATTATTATTATTATTATTATTATTATTATTATTATTTTATTATTTTATTAATCAATCAAACTAAAATGAATAGTGACTTTAATATTATAATAATACATAGTTTTTTAATACTTTTATTATTTTATATTATAATAATAGTTACTTTCTTTACTTTTTAATTTTAATCTTTTTTTAATATCAGTGGTTGAGATAAGCTTGGTGTCAACTGGTATCGAACCAGTACTGGTATCAAAAATATCGGGACGGTCCTGTTCGGTATCAGTACATGAAGGTAAAACCGGCACTAATACGGAAAACGGCAAAAGTTGGTGCCGAATTTATATTGGAAAACTTTTGGTTCGGGAAATTCAGTGCTGCTACCCGGTACCATTTGCTCATCTCTGATCACTTTTTTTTTTGTTTTCTTCAACTTTTAATTTTTTCGTTTTTTAGTTTCAGGGGTAGGAATGAGCTCGGTGCCAACCGATACAGAATCAGTACTGATACCGAAAATACCGGTTACGCTACCGGTATATGAAGGTAAAAACGGTAGTGAACCGTTACCAGGAACGCCAAAAGTCGGTACCGAATTGATACTTAAGATCTTTCAGTTCGGCAAATTTGGTACCGATACCCAGAACAATTTATTCATCTCTGACGACGGGTTTCATACGAACAACATCGTTACCATACAACTTTTTGGTTGATTTTCTTTCGGTTATCTTTTAGTGTTTTTTTCTACATTTTCTTTTTATTCATGTCAGCAGTTTCGTTTGCAACACACTCGTAGTGATTTCAAAACACATGTAAACACAGACTAAATAACAAAAGAAATTCGCCGCAACGCGACGCAATTTTTTAAACCTAGTTCTCATGAAATTTTAGAGTTAGAAAATGGCATCATCCATGTGTACACGCATATTTATATACGAAGTACCTTTGATACTAATAAATATAGTAATCAATAATAAAAAAATTGATCTGAATTAATTATTGTTTGTTCATCGGTGCACCAATCCACTAGTTGTAATTGTTGCTTACCGAGAACCCTCCAAATTTTTGACCATCACCCTTGTCTTTTTAACACTCTTCATGATTTACTCTCCTTATATATATCGCACCAAGTTCATTTCACTTGATAACCTCTCTTGCATCTCACGTCTGTCTTCACCTGCATGGAGAGTGCCCACAAATCTTCATCTTATTTTAACATGAAAGCTCTTATTCTAAATTTCATCATGCGAATAAAGAAGCTCGGAAAAGACGATCCAAGAAGAATTGTGCACTCGTTCAAGGTGGCACTAGCCATCACATTGGTCTCCATGGTTTACTATCTTAGACCATTATATAAAGGCATAGGTGACAATGGTGTATGGGCTATCTTGACCGTGGTAGTCGTGTTTGAGTTCTCAGCCGGTGAGTTCTTGAAATCAATAGAACTTGGTATTTATATCATTTGTATAATCTTACACTAATTCTAATGTTTTGGTTCACTTTGGTGTTAGGTGCAACCTTATGCAAGGGTATGAATAGAGGTTTTGCCACTTTACTAGCTGGTGCACTAGGCGTTGGGGCCAATTACTTGGCTAGCCTATTTGGCACAAAAGTTGAGCCCATTGTTCTTGGATGTCTTGTCTTTCTTCTAGGTGAGACTTTTAATTTACAAAAGTATAATTCTTGTCTTATATAATTTAATGTTATGTATAACTTTTAAACATTAATATTACAGTTGCGTCTGCCACATTTTCAAGATTTATACCTCACATAAAAAAGAGATATGACTACGGGGTGTTGATATTTATCCTCACATTCAGTCTGGTCGTTGTTTCGGGTTATCGTGTTGATAAAATCTTAGAGCTGGCACACCAACGACTCTCGACAATCCTCATAGGTGGTGCAACTTGTATTGTCATCTCCATATGTGTTTGCCCTGTATGGGCTGGGGAAGATCTTCATAACCTTATTGTTTCCAATTTGGAAAAGCTTGCTAGCTTCTTAGAAGGTATATTTATTTATTAAAGTAGCATAAACTATATACAAATTATAATCATACGCTAGAATTAATAATCATTAAACTAGCTAGTCTCCTATATATGTTTCATCCTAAAATACAATCAAACCCGCAGGATTTGGAGGAGAAATTTTTGAACTTCCATTAGAGGAAGATATTGTTGTTAGCTCTAATGAACCTGACAAATCATTTCTTACGGCTTACAAAAGTGTTCTTAATTCTAAAGCAACCGAGGAATCACTGGTCAGTTTTCAAATCATTACTATACACACACATATATGCATGTTTGTGTATATATAGAGATTAATTAAGGTAAAGTGTTAGTAATTATTAATGTGTGGAAGCAGGCAAATTTTGCGTGGTGGGAACCAGGACATGGAAAATTTCGGTTTAGTCATCCTTGGAAACAATACTTGAAGATTGGGGTTCTTATGCGGCAATGTGGATACCACATTGAAGCTCTTAATGCATATCTTGATGAAAAGTTCCAAGTATGAGTTGATCAAACATTTTCTTTCATTTTTTTGAATTTTGTTTTTCATACGAAACTTAAGTCTAAAGCCAAAAAGGCTGCATATATAAAAAGAATAAAGGGTAAGAGAAAAAAATAGTAAATAATAGTTATTCATTTTTATACATAGACAATAAAATTTTAGGGAAAAAATAGAACTATCTAGATCACTAATTAGAGTTTATTTTTTCTTGATCAGCTTTTTATTTTCTTTTGTAATTAAAGACACGTGATAATTGTTTATGCATACATTTTTCAGGGGTGATGTTCACTAAACTAATTAACTACAAAATTAGTACATATTAAATGGTTCTTTATACATGCATGCTCATTTTTAGATTCCAACTACCTGCAAATATCACCTTATGTGAATTTAATACAGCTGATTACATGAAAACATCAATATAAATTTCATTATATATGGTTAACTTTTAAATCTGCATTTTGATATAATATGCAAGTTTTATTATTTGATGCAACTTACATGTTACTGGCTATACTGCATGCAAAAGTATGATAGAATTAAATAAATCTTAAACTAACATAATTTAGAAAACACCTAACATATACATGCCTACTCTTGTTGCCATTATCACATGTCGCATACTCCCACTTTGTTCTTCCCTTCCGTCCCCTACCCTTGCTATACACATCTTTTAGATTTTAATTTGGTTACGGATTTGAGTAGGGTTTTGATGGGGAAGAGAGGTGGTGGCTTGATCCGTGAAAACATCATGGTGGCGGGCTGCTCCTCTCCAGTGGCGGACATAAGGCTTACCGGGGGGCAACCTCCGCTACGGCTTGGCGCGGAAAATTTTGGAAAAATTAGTGTAAATTTTGGAAAAAATTGACGTTTTTTCGATTTCGTTACGGCTTATTTATAAAACGTTACGGCTTAGTTTCGTTTCTAGATCCGCCACTGCTCCTCGCATGACTAGTGATGGTAACAATGGTTATTGCAGTGTTGATGGTAGTGCATCTTCGAAAGGGACTTCGTCTGTTTTAGATATTAAAAATACTAACTCAAAAATAAATAAACGAATAACAAGAACAATTAACTATTAACTACTACTAAATATAAAAATGTGGTGTAGGACAAATCATAATGAGTTAAAACATCAAATGTAACTTGTTGAATGAACAATTGTTTTAATGAAAGTGTGTTAAATTAAGGTTAACTTTTAAAATTCATTACCAATAGTAATAATTTATATGATGTTTAATGTATTTTCTTACAATATTTACCCTAACTAATTAGGTACATCAAATCTTTTACAAACATTATAATGCTTAGAGTTATTTAAACATAGGTCATCCAAAGTTTTTATTTATTAGCTCGTTCCATTAATTCTTTAAGTGAAAAGATAATTACAGCTTCATAAGTGGTGAAAACAATTGCATTCACTAGAACAACAATGTATAAACATACAAGTTTTATTTTTTTTTATATAAATAGGTAAAAAAAAAGTGAATTTCATATAATTGGAAAAGGAAAAGAAATCTTTTCGACATACTATAAATAACCAAGTTCAATAAATACATTTTCTCTATAACTCTAATATATGCTCTTTAATAACTATAAACCTAGCTAATATATTATCTGTAATACTTTACATGTAACAGGCATCTTCGGAGTTTAGTAAAAGAGTTCAAGAACCTTGCACAAAAATGAGCTCCGAGGCCGGAAAAGCTTTGAAAGAATTAGCACAATCAGTGAAATCATTCACAAGTCCTCCAAATTGCTCTATGCATCTACAAACATGTAAAAAGGCGGTAGATGAAGTGAATACGACGTTGAAAGCTTCAATGGTCGGAGAATTAGACGTTCTAGAAATAATACCGATTATCACAGTCGCTTCGATTCTAATTGAGATAGTTAAATGTGTGGAGACAATCTTTGTGGCCATTGAAGAACTATCTGAACAAGCCCATTTCAAAGACTTATTGAATGATGGTGAAAAATCACAGGTTCATCATGGTGGAGCTGTAGCATCTGTGGATGATGATGATGAAGAAGAAGATAAAGATTTTGTTAAAGTAATTATACACAAGATTACTTCAGATTCACGAAAAATTGAGGACAATCGGGGTTGAGAAAACTACATGGAGATAAGTTACATTGTGTACATTAAAAATTAGTGTAGTATAAACTGTTTTTTAGCATAACTCTTTTGCATAATACGAGATCAATAAAATTTGGTTTTGTTAATTTTTATGCATATTTGTGTTAATCCGTTTGATGGAATAAAAACAAGAAAATGTAGACTTTTATTCCTTCTAAAACCATATTTTCTATCAATTATAAAGAAAAATATATAGTTTTGTGTATCTTATATTCTTCAATGCGATCTTTAAAATGAAGAAAACATTTAAACAGTTGATGATAGCATATCTCTTAATATAGAGATTACTATTAATCACTCAATATAATATTGTGATTGTATAAAATTGAGAAAAACAATAAAATAAGTATTTACGAGTAAAACATGGATAGAGAATCAGATGAGATGTTTCTAAAAAATAAACAAAGAATACGGAAAATATGTATATTAGTTAAATTATATATAGAGAAATAAAGATTCTGCTGTGAATGTTGCAAGCCCAAAACAGTCTTCACAAGCTGGGTTATAGCCCAATTTCATGTCAATGCTTTAGTGACTTTAGTCCCCCATATTTTGAAGCCGAAAACATGATTTTTAGTGGTTGTATTTAATAGAAGTTTCAATTTGTTTATGGTAAGAGAACTATTATTTTTTTCATGCAACTTTTTATACATAAATATCATCTAGTCACCCATATTTTGAAGCCGAAAACATCTTTTTAGTGATTGTATTTTCATAGAAATTTAGTGATTGTATTTCATAGAAATTTCAATTTGTTTATGGTAAAAGTACTATTATTTTTCTCATCCAACTTTTTATACATAAATATCATCTAATCTTTTACTTACAAGAATTTGAACTTACATTACTTTTGAGAAAAAAGAAGAATTGTTTAAGTTGTATGTTATACATCATATGGATGAAATAATAACACTGTTACATAATAAAAACATGTTAGTTAAACAAGTTAAGAAGTCCTTTGAAATGTATTTATATGTTTGCAACAACTTGATAAAAGATGTACATACAACTCTATACCCAACGTATTCTCTTTCAACACGTAATGAAGCAATTTGATTTTGTTCAATTTACTCCAAATTTATCTTAGTAAAATTCAGCTCTTATTAAAAGATGGATTAAACCCTTAAATAGAACAAAAAGTCTTTAATAATTTCTAGCAAATAAAAAGTGGTAACAAGATATAGTATTTGTTCATGCTTTATCTAGCTAGAAGTGGGAAGGCGGAGTCGTAACCGGAAAGTGAACATACTTCTACATGTTACTAAAACAAAAGAGGATCAGCTTATTAACAAAAATTTTGACATCATGGTTAACGCAAATAAAACATTTCTATAAATCATTATGAACAATTATAGTTATAAAAAAACAACAGTATTCATAATGTCATCCCATCAATCTAATTATCCAAATATTTGTCGAAACATTGACAACCCACACTATAGTATCATTACATTAATCTTAGTACTAAGGTACTCATCTTATTAGGCTAGTGGGTATGGTGACGGTCCATCCTTGGAGGATGATCCGCCACATAGACGCCATGTCATAGTCCTCCCAAAGATGGTCCATCCTCCAAAACTAGAGGGCATGGGAGGATGGTCCTAGTCATAGTCCTCCACCACTTTTATGTTTTTTTATTTTTTTTAGTCTTCTATTTTTTTAACATTTAACAAATATACTAACAAAATATTTTCATTAATATTAAAACCACATTACATAAACATAAAAAAAACATAAACTTAATAAAAAAAAAACCAAAGACTTAAAAAAAAAAACATAGACTTAAATAATATTATGCTTCTTCATGATGTCGGTTTGAAGTTTTTTCAACATCGAACGTTTCGGCTCGGGATCCTGATCGACATCCATCGTTATCATTTCCCATTCATTTAGCCGAATTTTTTCATCCGAAATTCTTATTTTCTCATTCGACAATCGGACATTCTCGCGTAACTTTTCTTCCGCTACACGAGCTTTTTCTTCGACGGCCCGCTCCTTCGCCTTCTTCTTTTGGGCCGAGACGTCGTTGTACATTTTTAATTGTTCCATAAACTCTTCCATCTTCGGATCCACCTTTTCCTTTTCTTTCCCCTTAGCCCGCTCCTTGGAGTAACGGTAGAGGACGACCTCCATACCGTGTAGCCTTAAACAAAGTATAAAATTTGGGAAACCTATAACAACTCTAGCCATCTGCCCATCTTGGAGTAACACATTGGGATCTCCAACGGGATGTGCTCTACATGTATTATTATCTCCTATAACAAAAAACAACGGTGGTAATAGTCCTTTGATTTGATTGGTTGAGTTGGGCAGCCACATGCCACCCAATGTTTTTTTTTTAAATTACGATTTTGTCCCGTTTATATTTATACTCATGTATAACACTTCCCTATTGGTCCAACAAATTTACGATTTTATTCCGTTTTAAAATTACGATTTTACCATCAGTTCAAAATTATGCTTTTACCATCATTTAAAAATAAATTTACGCTTTTCCTCCCAGCTAAAAATTTTCAATTTTCCCTCGGTTCAACATTTTGATTTTTCCCCATTTATATTTACAGTTTTGCCATTAGGTTTTTTCCCTTATAATAACCATTTTGTCATCAGTTCAAAATTATGTTTTTACCCTCATTTAAAAATAAATTTACGCTTTTGTTCCCAGCTAAATATTTCAATTTTGCCCTCGATTCAAAATTACGATTTTGCCCCGTTTAAATTTATAGTTTTGCCATTAGTTTTTTTTTTCTTACACAGCCAAGTTACGATTTTGCTCTCAACCCCATTGGTCCATTTAATTTACGATTTTATCCTTGAAACAAAATTATGATTTCCCCCTCAGTTCAAAGTTACGTTTTCCTCATCGTTTTAATTTTTCTAACAAAACTATAAAAGTTTTTTGTTTTAATTGGTTGACTCGATTTAATTTTTTTCGTCTAAAGAAGCTGCCTAACACGCACGCATTAGTCCTGAAAAATTACAGTTTTGCTCTGAGCCCAAAATTACAGCCTTATCATCGCTTTTGTTTTTTCCTAGCAAAATTGTGTTTTTTTAATTGATTGAGAACTATTCGGCCATCGCCCCGCAATGCTGACAGGGCATCAACTAGTTATATAACATGACATAGAAGTCTATATAAAACAAAATCATAATATTATATATTTTTATGAAAGGCAAAATTTTATTAGAAAGAGGGACGGTATAAAACAGAATGTTATATAAGATCTAGAAACTTTAAAAGTAAAAAAATAGCCAATGAGACCAATTTATATTGTCTATCTTCTACCTATTTTTCACCCATAAAAATCTAGGCATCTTAATTTCGTTCACCAGGTTAGTGATGCTAACTTTCTTTGAGGAGAATATCACTTCATTTTGCAGCTTCCAAATGGCCCAGCAAGATATTAGGATTATAGCATGAAGTGCTTGTTTCTTGACGACCAATCGATACCCAAAATAGGAGGGATATGACACCAACTTATGATATGTTGCCAAGCAATTGTAGCAACATTGCACCCAAAGAATAGGTGACCCGTGGTTTCTTCTTTTGAGTGACATAGTGGACAAACATTGACTGCAACCAGAATACCTCTTTTGCTTAAAGCAACCATGTGGGTATTCTATCTAGAGCCGCCCTCCAACCAAATATGTTGACCTTTTTTTGGTACCCATTTATTCCAGTTAAATTTGTAACCTTGAGAGGTAGATACATTAAAAGATAGGAGATTCTGCAATGACTGCACCGACAATACCACATCCCGAATTTCTAGCTACCTCCAAGAGTCTATGCTATTCGATTTCCCAATTTGTCCAATAAGTACAATCAAGGCATCTAATTCATTTAGCTTCTCTGCCGATGATGGTGCGTGATACAAATCCCATACTCAAGATGCTTCTTGCCCGATCCAATGCCATCTTTCTTTGACCATACAACTTTTTTTTCTTTCTCCATCCTGAAAAGAACTGGAAATTTGGATTTTAAGTTGCATTCTCCAATCCAGTTATCAAGCCAGAACCGTATGTCCACCTCGTCCCCTAAGTTACCTTTAGTAAAGGCATTTACTTGGATATGTTGGTTTTTAAGTGATAATTCTGATTTTATAATGTTTGATCAAACCCCGACCCGCCATGATTTAGACTTTAGACGCAAAAATTCAAATCTTCTTGGGTTGTGGTGGAGAGCCTCTCCCACACGATGCCAAAGTTTGTTTTTCTCCTCCAGAAATCTCCAAACCCATTTAACCAAACGGCTTTTTTTGAATTCACTCATATTTCCCAACCCAAGTCCCCCAGCCTTAACCGGTGCCGTCTCATTCGCCCATCTAACCCTAACCCTGGCCATTTTATTTTTCCCCATTGAGCCTCTCTAAAAGGAATTTTTCGTATTCTTTCCACTGATTCAAGCATGACACTTGACGCTTTAAACAAGCAGAACTAATATGTTTGGAGGCTATCCAGCACAGATTTGATTAATGTAACCCACCCGCCAATTGAAAGGTCGGTTGCCTTCCAAAGTGACAAGTCGTTTTGAATAACTTTAATAACCACGACCCAGTAAGATATACGATTCATATTGGCCCCAACTTTATTACCCAGATAGATAAAAAGGCAGGACTCCCTTTTGGCATTTCAGGATGGAAGTAAGGTTGTCTATTTCTGCATCTGCCCCTTCAACTCCATATAAGCATGACTTCTTATAGTTGATTTTCAATCCAAATACAAGGGAGAAACATCTCATAATTCATGAGATATTCCTAGTGTTGTGAACCGAATATTCTCCCACTATAAGCATGTCATCTTCAAAAACAAGGTGAGATCAACACGGCCCTTGTGCCAGTGAGATGCCATGGATAACACTGACTTGCCCGACTTATACAATACTTGAAACAAAAGATGAGAATGCTTACATGGCTAATATAAACAGAAAAGGTCACAATGGGTTTTCGTGCCTAATTCCACGCTCGTAATGGAATTCCAAAGTTGGAGACCATTACCAAGGACATAGGATTTAGATAGGCAAAAATACATTTTATCCATTTCCTCCGAAGTGTCGGAGATTTCATTTAGCCAGTGCGCGAAAAGATGCTTTTTACCATTTATTCCAAAACCTGGAGCATACTAAGATTCTATCAATGCGACTAAATTTTGTCCCATCATTTGATCTGCATGTAAATAGATGCAAATCCATATTGTACTCATATTGGTTGGCGTTATGTATAAAAAAATCATTGAAGATTCTAGTTACGAAGACATCAAAATTGGAGTTCCTTCTTTCATCCAGATACCGAACTGTGTTGAAGTCTCCTAGAAAGATCTTGTATGAACCCGCAGATTGTCTATTATTAAGTATATTATTCCACAAAGTCTGTTATTCTGAGGTAGTTTGCGGAGCATAAGCATTAACTATATGCACGGCTCTGAGACACCTCAAACTAGACCTATGATTAATAAAAAAGTTTATTGTTTCGTGACTAAATAGCGAGTAAAAACACTAGGATCCCACAACATTTCTATGATGCGAGAGCGTCTCATGGCAATAACCTAGTTATACTCTATGATACCTCTCCCCTAAAAAACCCGTCACTCGGATTCTTGAGCCATCTGTAAACATAGGTTCATGCAAATAAACAATGTTAATTTCATGGTCCCGCTTCAATCTACTGTTTCAAGTTGCTTTGTGGGAATCACCCACCCCTTGATGTATATGCTTAACAAATTCATTGGTCTACTAGTTATGGACCTTCCCCTAGAATTTTATATTTGACTATGTTATCTTGTTTGTTCAGTTCAATACCTACAAGAGATCCCAAACAAATGGCGTTATCAGGTTATCTAGGGCATCTTCCTCCAGATCTGCAAACCCCTCTTGGACATAAACAACCATAGGAGTGGATGATCTAGGGTCTAGTTACCTGTCCTCAAATGATCTAACGGGTGGGTTGAAAATGTTTTCATTGATGGGTTCATTATTTAAATCCAAGGGCTCTGCCAAAGGAAAATTAAAGGCAGCCATTTCCTCATTGCCATCTATACTCCGAACCCGCTTCTTACATATACCTTCACCCTAGCCCAAAGCACCCAAGCTTGGTTTGTAAACAGTTTAGGTCTAGACTTCCTATTGGGTTTTCTCTTACTTTTGTTTTGACTCACATGTTTTGCCCTACTCCACCATTAACTCCTTTTATACCCGCATAAAGAAAAATATTGCCATTATTAACCCCGTTTATTACTTGAAAAGATGTTACCTTTGTAGCATTAGACAAAAGTGTCCTCTACTGTGTATGGAATTGAACCAATAAAATCTTCATGAGCTTTTTTTATCCAGCGATCCTTATTATCGTTTTCTTTAAATTGTTCGACATTTGTGCTATCATTTTCTTTAAAGTGGTTTGGGTTTAAATCTTTATATGCGCAAGACATGTGGAATTTAGATGTAAAAGCGTAAGACATGTGGAATTTAGATGTAAAAAATTGTTTGCGAGGAAAAAAAACATTTTGCTTGCTCGACCCATTCGGTTTCATTTTACAACAACATTTAAAGCCATTTATTGTTCCTAGTTTCTTTATTGCATTTACGGCCCAAATTAGCTTTTCACCCTTTTTATTTATGGGCTATATATGGGCTACAGGTTGTAGCCTTTGGAGTCAACAATTAAAACAAGATATATGCATTTTATTCTATGACCGTACTTTCATCTACCAAAATGATCAATTCTAATCCTACGTACGAAGTTAAATTTATGCATTTTATTAACTTTATATCTTACTTAAACTGAATTTAATGTAGCGCTCTAGTATAATAAGAAGCTTGAAAATTATAAAAGTCAAGTTGGAGTTCATAACAATTCAATTCGAGCTTTTTTTGTTAACCTTTTTGGAAGAATGTAAACCATATATATGCATGTAACTAAGACATCCCACTACATTAAATATAGATGTGTATGATGATATACAAATATAAAATCTATTGAAAATTTAGTGAAGTTGTTCTAATTTGTGCATAATACTTGATATAAGACTAAGAGTAAGTTACTCTACTTTTTATTATAGAAAAAAATTGTAAAAGAATTGTTTCTTAAAAAAAAAAATTTGATTAGATTCAAAATGATGCAGCCTCCGGCTCAGACCCAGGCCCATCAGTCCGCTTACCAGATATGTCGGCCCAGGTTCCCAGCCCAGATGATGAACCTGGCTAATTCGCAACCCAGCTGGAATTCTCTCCCCGTTTGAATTTTTTTATTTATCTTTAATTTCTATTTGTGTTTATCAGTTTATCTCTAATTTTCTGTTAGAGTTTTAGTCGTATTTTAGTTCCTAGTTTATAGGATGTAATTTCTTTTATATCCTCTGGACGTTTCATTGTTGATTGATCAGTGATTATTGAATAAAGAGAGAATTCCCAACCGGCTCTTGTTGATCCAATTTGATTGCTAACGAATATTGCATCAGTTGGTATCAGAGCTCAGGCATGGCAGAACGTGGAAGACGCAACCATCGATTCGATCGTAGATACGCCGACCGAGGCAACGACGACATCCCACGCGATCCACGAGACGTAGAAGAGATCGCCCGTCTCCAGCAACGGATCCGGGATCTGGAGCTGCATCACGGGGATGACTACGAACCAACAGACGTAGATTCAGTCATCCGGGATGACGAGTCCGACGCCTACAATGTGTTTGGAAGAGAACATCAGTACCAGCATAGGGATCCCCCAGCCGACCCGTTACAGAGTCTGGGAATCAAGATCGAGTTACCGGAGTTTGACAGGAGAGCACAACTGGATGAATTTATTGATTGGCTCCACACGGTGGAGCGGGTCTTTGACCTGCGGGACATTCCCGATAAGTACAAGGTCAAACTAGTTGCCATCAAACTCAAGAAATATGCCTCGCTTTGGTGGGAACACGTGAAGAAAAAACGCGCGTAGGAAGGTAGGTCTCGGGTCACAACCTGGGACAAGATGAAAAAACTCTTGAAAGAAAAATTTTTGCCGCCAACTAATCGCCAGGAAGCCTTCCTGGAATACCACAATTTTGAACCAGCAAACGACCACTGTTGAAGAACTGATTAGGGAGTTTGATCGACTTCGTATGAGGTGTGGGGTCGAAGAGGAAGAGGAGCAGATTATTGCCCGGTTTTTAGGAGCTTTGCGACCAGATATTGCAGACATAGTCCAATTGCAACCCTATTGGACCTACTTGGATGTTTGTCAATTAGCTCTTAAGGTGGAGAAACAACAGAAGGGGAAAAGCAAGACACCCCTAAAGCCTAGCTCGGCTAAGACTGATGGCCAGCGAGCCGGCCCAACCGCAGCAGCCTCAGGAAGTCGCGTCGGCCCAATCAAAGCTGATATGCCTTCCGGCACTGCCCCCTCAACGGGCCGGGTTCAAAGATGCTTCAAGTGCGGAGGCCTGGGGCACTTCGCGCGCGATTGCGCCAATACCCAGATGGTTACCCTCATGGAAGAAACAACCCCGGTTTATGACACTGAACCAGATCAACCTGCAGAAGAACAAGAAGAAGTTATTCTCCCAGACCGGGGAGAGTTACTCATCGCCCAGCGAACTCTTAGCACAACCCCTGCAGCGCGAACCGGTGACGATACCCTTTGGCTCAGAAATAATATTTTTCGTACACGTTGCACAGCAAAGGGGAAGGTATGTACAGTTATTATTGATGGCGGTAGCTGTGAAAATATGGTAGCTACTACCATGGTGGAAAAATTGGGGCTTATACCAGAACCGCACCCTGATCCATACCAGCTTACATGGCTTAAAAAGGGGAATATTGTGAAGGTGACCCAACGTTGTTTGGTCAAGTTTAGCATGGGCAATCGCTACTCGGATGAAATTTGGTGCGAGGTCATACCTGTGGATGCCTGCCACATTCTATTAAGCCGTCCATGGTAGTATGATCGGAGAACGAAACACGACGGGTTCAATAACACGTATTCATTCAAGAAGGACGGCGTGAACATTACTCTAGCTCCCCTCGACACGCGGGACACTATGACCGAGGCCGTAGTGCTCAACAAATCAGCCTTTCTGGATTATACACGTGCCACAAAACCACCGTTCGTATTTGCCCTAGTTATAGCCGAAGTTAACCCAGCTGTGCCTACACCACCCTTGGAAATACAGCCCCTCTTAAAAGAATTTGTGGATGTTTTTCCTTCAGAAATTCCAGCAGGTCTACCGCTTGTCAGGGAACTACAACATTGCATCGACTTCCTACCCGGTGCAGTCATACCAAACAAGCCGGCTTATCGTATGAATCCTAAAGAATATGAGGAGCTCCATAGGCAAGTGAATGAACTTTTAGAAAAGGGGCTGATTAGAGAGAGCATGAGCCCATGTGCAGTCCCCGCATTGCTCGTACCAAAGGCTAACGGAACTTATCGAATGTGTGTGGATAGTCGAGCTGTCAACAAGATTACTATTAAATACCGGTTCCCTATACCACGATTTGAAGATCTCCTGGATCAACTACATGGGGCCCAAATATTTTCTAAGATAGGCCTTCGAAGTGGTTACCATCAAATCCGCATGAGGCCGGGGGACGAGTGGAAAACAGCTTTCAAACCACGTGACGGCCTCTTCGAATGGATGGTGATGCCGTTTGGCCTTTCCATGCTCCGAGTACATTTATGCGCCTTATGAATCACATTTTCAAAGCACTAATTGTGTCGTAGTATACTTCGACGGCATCCTTGTCTTTAGCACATACCTCCTTCAACACCTACGGCACCTGCGAGAAGTCTTCGGAATTCTACGCGAACAAAAGCTTTTTGCGAATAAAGAGAAGTGTTGTTTCCTTTCTTCAGAAGTTCTGTTCTTGGGTTATCATGTGTCGGGCAACGGAATCCGGATGGACGAAACAAAGGTGGATGCTATTCTCACTTGGCTGGTTCCCACAAACATGCACGAGGTACGGAGTTTTCATGGTTTAGCTTCATTTTACCGTCATTTTATTCGTAATTTCAGCGCTATCGCGGCACCTATTACGGAGTGTCTTAAAAGGGGCTCCTTTCATTGGACACCGGCAGCAACACAATCATTCGAAACACTAAAACAATGTGTCACCAGAGCTCCAGTTTTAGCGCTGCCGAACTTTCAAGCAACCTTCCAAGTCAAATGCGACGCATCGGGCCTCGGTATAGGGGGAGTTCTAAGTCAGGAAGGTCGCCCGGTTGCCTTTTTCAGCGAGAAGTTGAGTGAAGCCAGACAGAAATTTAGCACTTATGACAAGGAATTCTACGCGATTATTCGCAGCCTTGAATATTGGAGGCACTATTTACTCCACTCCGAGTTTATTTTGTTTTCGGATCATCAGGCTCTTCGGTTCATCCAGGGACAACACAAGCTAAATGCCAGACATGCTAAGTGGGTCGAGCTCTTGCAGGATTATTCTTTTGTGATCCGCCATAGATCCGGTGCTGCCAACACCGTAGCAGATGCCCTTAGCCGGTGGCGCGCACTTTTAACATCGTTGGAGGTCAACGTCGAGTGGTTTGATAATCTGTCCACCCTATACCTAGCTGATCCAGATTTTTCAGCTATTTGGGAAGCCTGCCGGACTGCACCAACGCTGGGCCATTCCCTCGTTAATGGCTTCTTATTTAAAGGGGTCCGGCTATGTGTACCTAAGTGTTCTTTCAGAGATGCAATCATTCTTGAGGGCCACAAAGGGCCATTAGCATGTCATTTTGGCAGAGATAAAACTCTCAAGTTAGTGAAAGATCGATTTTTTGGCCCAAAATGAGTTCTGATGTGACCAGAATTGTTGATCACTGCCGTACGTGTCACATTGCTAAGAAGCAGCATACTAACGCCGGTCTATACACCCCCCTGCCGGTACCCGACGGGCCGTGGGAGGACGTGAGTCTCGACTTTGTCGTCGGCCTCCCGAAGACGCAGAGACAGAAAGACTCGGTGATGGTCGTGGTCGATCGGTTCTCCAAAATGGCACATTTCATTCCGTGTGCTAAGACTTACGATGCCCGACAAATAGCAAACTTGTATTTTCAAGAGATCGTTCGTCTGCATGGGATCCCCAAAATGTTAACTTCAGAACGGGACGTCAAATTCATTGGTCATTTTTGGCGCACCTTGTGGAAGAAACTGGGCTCTCGTCTCAATTTTAGTAGTGCACACCACCCTCAGAGTGACGGGCAAACTGAAGTAACTAATCGCAGTCTTGGAAACTTATTGAGGTGTCTAGTGGGGACTAATCAGAAGCAATGGGAAGTGCTGCCCCAGGCGGAGTTTGCCTATAATCGGTCATCTCACCGATCGACGGGAATGAGCCCTTTTCTTATAGTGTATGGTCGCAATCCCTTCACACCGTTGGACCTTGCACCCTTACCAGCCATTGAACATTACAGTGCTGATGGGGAAGCCCGTGCCAATCAGATCAAGCTTATTCATGAACAGGTGCGTGACAAGATTACTAATAACAATATTGTGTATCAACGACGGGCCAACTGCAAACGAAAGAGAGTGGTTTTTAAAGAGGGTGACCTAGTGTGGATACATTTGAGCAAAGAGCGTTTTCCGGAGGGTCGAGCTAGCAAGTTACAACCTCGTGCAGATGGGCCCTTTAAAGTTCTGGAACGTATTAACGACAATGCTTACAAGATAGACTTGCCGGACCACTACAACGTCTCTGCTACATTTAATGTCGCTGACTTATCTCCGTTTCTGCCAAGCTTGGACGATCCTTTTGACTCGAGGACGAGTCCTTTTGAAGACGGAGGGGATGATGCAGCCTCCGGCTTAGACCCAGGCCCATCAGTCCGCTTACTAGATATGTCGGCCCAGGTTCCCAGCCCAGATGATGAGCCTGGCTAATTCGCAACCCAGCTGGAATTCTCTCCCCGTTTGAATTAATTTATTTATCTTTAATTTTCTATTTGTGTTTATCAGTTTATCTCTAATTTTCTGTTAGAGTTTTAGTCGTATTTCAGTTCCTAGTTTATAGGATGTAATTTCTTTTATATCCTCTGGACGTTTCATTGTTGATTGATCAGTGATTATTGAATAAAGAGAGAATTCCCAACCTGCTCTTGTTGATCCAATTTGATTGCTAACGAATATTGCATCACAAAAACTCAAAACCCAAAGTTTAGTTGTGTGGTTATATATTTCAAATGACATTGAGATGATTAATTTGCAAAATCTTGAAGAAATTGTAGCAAGAAGAAAGGAAGAAAATGAAATTACTTGCTACATGGTCATCGAATAACATAATTATTAACACAACTATGATACGTTATGTCATATTTTAAATAATTTATTTAAATTAAAATGAAAGTCACAAGTCAACTTGTGATAAAGTAAAATAAGATACATCAACACTTTATAAAATAAGTTGAAAATATCTCAAAAAAATATTTTGAAAGGAAAACTTCATTACGAACACCAACTCGAAAACCAAGCGGTCAAACCAAACCTACAAATTAACAAATTTACACCAAGACTCCCATGTGATACTTCTATTTTTCGACCTTATTTTATTCCAAAGAAATCCTAGCGACCTGATCTCGCTGAAGATGTCATCGATGTTAACCCGTCTACCCAAAAAAAATCAAACTATTCCTAGCTTTCCAGATACTCCAACACGCGAGGATAAGAATACCATGATGCACCTCGTTGGCCTGATCCATCAACCGCACCGGTTATGCTCCTCAAGAATATCTCTGAAGGAAAAAAGCCATAACAAACGGAGTCCTGCACCATCTTCCAATCTTCTACCAAATAACATTTGAAGTACTGCATGATGTAAAAATATGATCCACCGACTCCGTACCCATGTTACAAAAAGGGCAGGAATATCTCTGAAGGATCTCAAAAATACAACCAAGCTTTGTCAAGGTTTTAAAAATTTAATGAAATATTAAGTGAGAAGTTGAGTGTCCAAAAAATAATTTAATGAAAAAACTGGTTTGAGATTTTCAAGATATATGTATAAATGAACCAACAAAACCAATCACCAAACCATTACGTATCAAAAGAGTACGGTTGATGCATAGTCTGATCATGTGGTGGTTCAACTTCAAGTGACAAAATACAAAGTGTTGCTACCTAATCAAATGTCATATATGTCTAGAATTTAAAAAATGTATAGCTTTTTTAACATCACATAAATCTTAAAGATAAAAATAAAAACTTCTGGAATTTGCAATTTATTATCCTTATCAAAGAAAAATTCAAAGAAGATAGAAGGGATATGGTCCCAGATCTCGCGTCAGCATTGACCGCGAGTGACTATTACCCCTATCAAAACCCCCACTAGCTAACAACCTACCTGTGTCCGTGCGGGAACGCGCCGACACAGTGGTTGAATCCAATCTGCCCAATGATGAAGGAGGACTTACCTGGAATATGAGAACGGTATAGTGATGCGGCATGGCACCGCATCTGTTCTATGAAAACGGAAGCGTTCACAGCCATGCGGCCTGGCACCGCATCCAGTGAACACTTCTATCAATACAAGGGAGCTGGATAACAGCAACAGTGACCAAGGGCGACGATGCGGCTTGGCACCGCATCTCGCGTATTTCTTGATCAAAGAGTGAGACGCCGGAACGTCTATAGTTACCGCAAACAGCGATGCGGCCCGCACCGCATCCTGTACACTCAGCAAGTGGGATGACACCACAGAGCAAGTAGCACCAACGGCAGCCGCCTGTCAGGTCTACGTAAGCGACAGACTGACGTGGCGTCACCTCCACAACCGACATGCCTGACACACCTGCAAAGGTGCAGCATGCCGTCAGCCTATCCATCCACTTCCTCCTTCACTCCTCGGCTATAAATACCAACCCCAAACCAGGTTTGAGGTATCTCTTCACAACTCTCTCACTACTACTACTATCATACTTTGCTTCCCAAGCAGACTACTGATTCTCACGCCGGAGAGTGGTAACAAGGAGCATCCCCACCCCATCCTCCTTGTTACGAGTCACGGTTTGTTTCCTTGTGCAGGAGATCAACCGGCAGGCGATCCAGCCAGCGATCCTTGAGGGGAAGGGATTAACCCTTCTTGACGAGACCAGTGAGTTAACCCTGCCCGGTTAACCATTGTTTCATCATTGGCGCCCACCACTACTCTTAAGCACTTTTTTGTACCATCCCTCTCCCTCTCAAAAGATCATGTCAGATCGCATACATCACACTAACGGGGATATCCTAAACCCCACCAACCTAGGGAATGCGGGGACCGCTCCCCCAGACCTAAATCCTGGCCACATTGGCACATCAACGCAAAGGGGTCCATCCCTAACGTTCGGACACGACCTATCACAGTACGCATCTGTGATCCCTCCGGACATGGACCCTCACACCTGGTATGACCAGCAAGCAGCCCTGTTGGCCGCAACATACAACCGAGCTTGCGCTGAAGCGCAAATACAAGCCGGGCCTACCCCGGCACCACATACACCTGCAGTTCGTATTTTACAATATGACGGCAGGGTACCCTCACGTCTAGCCTCTAGAAGCAGGCGTGAAGACCGCGAATCCTCTTACTATGAGGTCCGCACAATAAATGAGGACGATTCCTCATATGGGTCTCGCACCAGAGGCCCAATAAAAAGCCGCCCAGGCCCCCAAGGCGATAATAGGCGGCAACCCACAGTCCACCGCAGTTCCGGCATTCAAAGCTGGCTAGGACCGCTGCCTCAACACGAAGGGTATGGCCGCAACGACCCGGACGACCATACATATTGCGAGGATTCTCATGACACTTACAGCAGACCGGGAGGACGCAACTATACTCCTCCCACTCACCCCCGCAACACATATCTCCGCGCTGCAAAGCGCCCCGAGAACCAACCCTACAGGCCAAGAGCTGCGGCCGAAAACTCTAAATTTGCCCGAATAATCGCACACGCCCATGTCACCACCACAAAATTCCCATTCAACATTGAGAAATACAACGGTTCGTCCGACCCGGACGATCACATTAACATTTTCATGGGCGCAGGGTGCAACGGCAGGTGGGACGAGCCCACCTGGTGTCATTTTTTCCCCAGACCCTGACGGGTCTGGCCAGGGCTTGGTTTGATTCTTTGCCAGTGGGATCACTGGCCTCATTTGAGGAACTACATGCAAAGTTTCTCACACATTTCAGCCAGCAGCGACGTCACGTACGTGATACGGTGGACGTCATGAATATCTAGCGAAGGGACGCCGAATCTCTCGAAGCATTCGTCGTCCGCTATAATAAAGAATGCCTGGAGATAGGTGACGTGGCTGACCAAATAGCACGTAACCACTTCATCAAAGCCGTCAGAGATGAACAGATGGTTATGACTATCTCCATCAAAGATGGCTTGCCGAAAAAGTGGGAAGATGTCATGACTGCGGTCACGACATATGCCCAGACTCAGCGGTCCCTTAAACCGCACCTAACAAAGGCACAGCCCCATGCGGAAGGTCAAACCTCCCGCTACGAGCCCAAGCGCAACAATAAGCGCAACCGGGACGCAGGGAATCGCGGCAGCGATTCCAAACCATACTTCCCGTGTACCAACCAGTTTGATGCAAGGGCAACAATTAACGCCCAACGGGATAACAGGGCGTCAAAGAAAGAATCTTCGGACCGCAACTGGACCGAGATCACCAAGTCGCCGAGCGAAGTCCTCCTTACGGACGCACAAACCCTGCAACCGGCCCAACCAATGAAGTCCAAGAAAAATCAGGATCTCACTCTCTACTGTGAGTATCATAAAGACTCGGGCCACACAACAAACAACTGCATCAGTCTCTGGCTGGAGATTGAGCGAGCCCTAAAGGAGGGAAAGCTGCAACACTTGTTTCCAGGTGGACAAAAAGCCACCAAATGCATCACCCCCATGGCGAGGGCACCTCCTCCGGGAGGAGGACCATGTATGTGGCCTCGACCCATATGATCAATGGAAGCAAAGGAAGGCCGCGCAAGGCGGCGAGAAGACCGGACAATGACTGGAAAGACGAGCAAGTCGTCTTCCCAAAAGTCCGAGGCGGTCCGCGCGACAGGCGCGCCGTCGTCATTACAGGCCAACAAGCTCATTACTGCACTGAGCGATTATTCATCGACCCGGGCAGTACCTCTGACATAATATATGAGCAGTGCTTCAACCAGTTCGATCAGTAAGACAAAGATTGGCTGCAAGCAGTGGATTACCCGTTGGCCGGGTTCGCAGGGGAAACTGTCTTTCCTCTTGACCAAATTACGTTTCCTGTGCGCCTCACCAGCAGAAGAGGTAAACTTCATGGTTTTACGTTTCCAGTGCACCACCAAATTACGTTTCCTGTGCACCACGAACATAAGAGGTAAACTTCATGGTTTTACCTCATACTTCCAAATATGACGTGCTACTTGGGAGAGAATCCCAAGGTTATTTCAACATGATTACGTCGGTACCCCACTCTGCAATCGGTTTCCCAACTGAAACAGGGGTCGCGATAATCTATGCACGCAGGGAAGTTATGACATCGAACGAACTGCGTCCGACCAAGATAGCAAGGCCAATCCCCAACAACCAACCAGAAAAATGGTTCCTCAACGCAAAATACCCAGAACAAAAGGTCACGTTGGGCCACGCCTTGTCCCCCAACACCAAAGCGCACCTGAAGCAGCTGCTCTTCAGGAACCAATATATTTTTGCGTGGGCACCCGCAGACATGACCGGGGTCCCACGTGACATTGCGCAACATTTCTTGAATACCTTACCAGGTATCAAGCCGGTGATCCAAGGCCAACACCACCTTGAATCCGCAAAGAACCAGGCGATGCGTGAGCAGGTCGAAGAACTGCTCTCCGCAGGCATCCTGCGGGAAGTCAAGTACCAGACTTGGTTGTCCAACCCGGTCATGGTAGAAAAACCATCCGAGGGCTGGCGCATGTGTGTCGATTACAAAGACCTCAACAAAGCCTGTCCCAAGGATTGTTACGCACTTCCGGAAATCGACGAAAAGGTCGATAACCTCGCACCATTACGATGGAAGTGCTTCCTCGATTGTTACAAAGGCTACCACCAGGTACAGATGGCAATCGAGGACGAAGACAAAACGGCATTCCGCACCCCTACCAGAAATTACTGCTATACAAAAATGCCGTTCGGGTTGCGCAACGCGGGCGCAACATATCAAAAACTGATGAACGACACTTTCCGCGGGCAAATCAGCAAAAGTGTCGAAATCTACATGGACGACCTGGTCGTCATGAGCATGGAAGAAGGTACCATGCTCACTGATATCGAAAGAACATTCAAAACTCTGCGAAGCGTCAATATGAAGCTCAATCCAGGGAAATGCTCGTTTGGAATGGAAGAAGGAAAATTCCTTGGATTCATCATAAACAAAGATGGATTCAAGGTAAACCCGGAAAAAGTTCAGGCGACCGACCGCATGCCATCGCCTTCAACGATGAAAGAGATGCAACGACTAGCCGGCAGGCTAGCCGCACTAAATAGATTCTTAGCCAACCATGCAGCTAAATCTTATCCTTTCATCAAGACCCTGCAGAACTGTCTTAAGAAAGAACAATTCCAATGGACCGCAGAGGCTGAAGATGCCTTCCGGGAAATGAAGGAGTGTTTGATACAACTCCCAACCCTAACAGCGCCACGCAAAGACGAACCACTTATATTATACCTATCCGCCGCAGACAATGCGGTGGGTGCGGTACTAATAGTGGAGCGGGAGGGAGTTCAAACACCCATCTACTACATCAACAAGATGCTCAACGACCCAGAAACAAGATATTCAATAATGGAAAAGTTGGTACTAGCACTGGTACACGCATCGAGGCGGTTGCGATGCTACTTCGCAAATCACGTCATCACGGTGTTAACCAACTACAGGATCGGCCCGATCCTATCCAAACCCGACATCTCTGGGAGGTTAGCAAAATGTGCAATCGAGCTGGGCACACTCACGCTAAACTACAAGCCGCGCCCTGCAATCAAAGGCTAGGTCCTGGCAGATTTCGTCGCCGAGGTACCGGCAAATCACATCCAAAAATGCGAACAAGAACAAAACCCTGCACCACTACCACCTTCTTCAGAAATATGGGCACTGTTTACCGATGGTGCGTCCAACGAAGAAGGTGCGGGCGCAGGTCTGCAACTCGTCAGCCCCGATGGCCAGGAGCTTACCTATGCAATCCGCCTTAATTTCAAAAGCACAAATAACGAGGCAGAGTATGCGGCTCTATTGGCAGGGCTACGGCTAGCAGTTAAGCTCGGCGTACAACATCTGGAAGCAAATGTCGACTCCTTTTTAGTTGCAGGTCAGGTGCGCGGTGACTATACCGCAAAAGGGGATATCATGATCCTCTACCTCGAGCAAGCCTTGCAACTCAAATCAAAATTCACTTCCTTCAATATCCGTCATATCAACAGAAGTGAAAACAAATTCGCGGACGCACTGTCAAAACTCGCGTCCACCAGCTTCCAACACTTGGCAAAGGAGATACGCATTGAAATTCTGCAGAATCCCTCAGTACCCCTGCGCCAAGTCAATGTCATCCAATACGGTACAACATCCTGGATGACACCAATCATTGCATACTTGCAATCAGGTGTGACTCCCGAAAGCAAGTCAAAGGCACACAAGTTGCAATACAAAGCGTGCCATTATTAAATGGGAGACGGTATCCTATACCGTAAATCAGACCTGTGCCCACTCCTACGCTGCGTCAACCCCCAAGATGCCACATACCTCATCAGAGAGATACACGAGGGAATGTGCGGCATACACGCAGGACCACACATGGTAGTGGCTAAAATCATGAATGCTGGATATTACTGGCCCGGCATGCACCTGGATGCTGTCAAAGAATTGCGCAAGTGTATTAATTGCCAACGACATGCCCCCAAGACCTTGCGCCCCAAGAACAACTTGATCCCGGTCACCACCGCATGGCCATTTCAGAAATGGGTAATCGACGTGGTCGGACCATTCCCAGACGCACCAGGTGCGATCAAGTTTATCATAGTAGCTGTCGATTATTTCACAAAATGGGTAGAGGCAAAACCACTTGCCTCAACCACTGCTATGATAACGAGGAAATTCATTTGGGAACACATCATCTGCCGTTTTAGCCTACCAATGTGCATCGTTACCGATAACGGCACCAACTTTGCCGCCGACGAATTTCAAAAATGGCTAGAAGAACTACATATTGAACACATATTCTCCTCCGTGGCACACCCGCAAGGGAATGGCCAAGTTGAGAGTATCAATAAAGATTTAGTCGAATGCATCAAAGCAAGGTTGGGAACAACCAGGCATGGCTGGGTCGATGAACTCCCAAGCATCTTATGGGCTCACCGAACAAGCCAAAAAAAAGCAACGGGGAGACACCCTTCAGCCTGGTCTATGGCTCAGAAGCGGTAATCCCCGCGGAAGTAGGGCTTCCTTCACCTCGAATGTTGGCTATCAACAGAATAGCCAACGACGAAGCACGCAGACTTGACTTAGACCTCCTAGAAGAAAGGCGCGAAAACGCTGCCATCAATGAGGCTAAGTACAAAACCAAGCTTGAAAAATACTACAATTCACGCGTGCGGGTTTGTACATTTAACCCGGGAGAGTACGTCCTTCGCGATAACGAAGCATCTAACGTTGAGCGCCCAGGAAAACTTGCCCCCAAGTGGGAAGGACCCTACCTCATCAAAGAGGTTTTGGGCAAAGGCGCGTATAAATTACAAACGTTAGAAGGCGAAACTATCGCACGCACATGGAATGCACAACAGCTTAGACGCTGCTACATGTAAGCCATGTTTTTTGCATTTCCATGTAACCTATCGGGCCGCAGGCCATTTGCAAATAAATAAACGAGCAATTCAATGCAATATTGTTTGTTACTGCTATTACAAATGCGTGTTCCACTTTGCGGTATCCGCAAAAACAGATTGGCAAAATCTTCATTCGCGATACCCACACAAAGTGCTAACCACACACAAATATTGTAATAGGCCAGCAAAGGCAGAACATTAAATGTCTACGCGACCAGATACACAAGTTTTTACAAAACTTGCACAATTCCTAAACCCTAACAGGGCAAACGATGGAATCGACTCATACTCATACGACAAAGGTATCGAGTATACTCAACCCCATTCACAATGGGTAGAGTTCCGGATACACAAGTTTTTACAAAACTTACAAAATTCCTAAACCCTAACAGGGCAAACGATGGAATCGACTCATACTCATACGACAAAGGTATCGAGTATACTCAACCCCATTCACAATGGGTAGAGTTCCGGATACACAAGCTTTTACAAAACTTACACAATTCCTAAACCCTAACAAGGCAAACAATGGAATTGACGCATACTCATACGACAAAGGGATAGAGTATACTCAACCCCATTCACAATGGGTAGGGTTCCGCATACACACGTTCAAACATGCAAGAAGTAAAAACACTTGTACAAATTGAGCAACAGTTAAACTTTATATTCAAAAAATTCAGGCACCCACGCGGTGCAGAATGGATTTACATAAAGTTCCAACATATACAAAGAGGAAAACAAAAAAGGGCACGCAGGCCAACCTAGTTCTATTTTGTACCACTGGTACCCGCGCCATCTTGGCCGCCACCAACAGCATTTTCCTTTTCCGCATCGGCATACAGCATCCGCAACCGGTCTACATAATCCGCTGCATCTAAGCATTCATCAAGCTTCTCAACAGAAGAGAGAGACATGTCATAAAATGATGCAACGGCCGCCTCAAGAAGCGCTTCGGTGTCCACGTCACTAAACCTGGACCGCTCATCAGTATAGCCGCCTTTAGACTAAATGTTTATATGGCCGATGCAGCGGTTATAACCAGCTTTAAAACCAGCATCACGGGCACGCTGCTTGATCAAGTCTATACCAGTTGCGGTCTCAGGCGCATCCATGATAGCTTGAACAATCTGCAACAAAAGTACAATAAGATCATCACGTGCTAAATCCAAGTAAATACAAAGACAGGAGATACTTACATGTGGAATACCGTGACTCCGCATCCACTCACGGTCAGCCTCAGGCTGGTTAAACGAAGAGGTCAGGGCATCTCTGGCCTCGACAGCCTCATTAGCCCGCTCTTCCGCTACAGTCACGCGGGCAGCAATGTCTGCAACCTAAGCCTCGCGAGTCTGAAACTCAGCCTTTCAAAAGCAAGAAGCAGTTTGCACAAAATTAGTAAACATTCTCGAAAGGCAGAAGGAAGAATAGAACAGGAAAAGCAAACCATACCTGGAGGCTCACAACGGTCTGGTTTAAGCGAGTGCGGTCAGCATTCGCTTCATCAAAGGCATTGACAAAACGAGCCCCCGCCTTCTTGGCCTCTTCAAGAGCCTTCGCGGTCCGGGCCTCATCCTCCTTAGCCCTACCTGCAGCTGCCTCGGCCGCAGCCTTCTCTTTGGCCAAAGCAGCGTTTGCTGCCTTTAGATTGGCCAACTCCTGGCGAGCACGAAACAGATTTTCATTATGTTTAGCCCAAGATTCTTTCCATGTCTTGTGCTCATTGGAAACTGTTTCTTTCCAATTCTTACGCTCCTCAGAAAGTAACTTGGCAAGAGAACGCACCTGTTTAAGCTCGGCGGTTGCAGCCCACTCCTTAGTCTGCTTATGCTTCTCAAAAGCAGCTTTATATTTTTCAAGCTGCTCCGCACCTGCGCGAGCAGCTCTAACCAACTTCTCTGCCTCAGCCCGCATCCGTGCAGCTTCTTCCTCCCTCCGACTCAACAACTTATAGTCCTCCATAATGGCGTTCGCCACTATGGAACTTCCCACAAGCATGGTGGAAAGTTGGTTGATTCGAAGTTCATGAGACGCGGCACGAGCGCGGTTAACTTCAAACGGGGTGCCCAGGCCACCCAAAATTTCCCTACAAGCGGAAGGATCGTTGGAAATATCATCCCACTGAATAACAGTCCAGGGGGGTCGGTGATAACTTGTACTTCGATCCTGTGTGTAAGTGTGGTAATAATACTCCAATTCAGACTCCCCAGGCTGAATCGGAGGCCCATCATAACCCGCACCACCAGAAGAAGAACCAGTAACCTTCTCACCAGCAGGAGACTTCTGCGGCCCAGCACCAGATTTTTGCTTCCCAGCATCAGAAAACCGTAGATCCAAATTATCAGCATCATTTGGAGAGATCAAGTTGTTAGAAGAATCAACGGTATCAAAGATCTGGGTCGCAACCTTCTCCACAGTCTCCTCCGCCCGCACGGTCGGATCGGGCACCACCTTGGCAAAAGGTGCCGCAGTTTCCTTCGTAACACCCGCTTTCGCAGCCGGGGTACGCGGGGGAGACGAAGGAACATTAAAAATAGAAAAATCTTTATCTTGCGGTTCTGCAAAACAGAGAAAAGAAAAACTATCAGAAAACAAGTGTGCATACAAAACACTTGCAAAAAGTTATACACTTACCAGCAGCAACCGCAGACTTCTTTTGTGTCGGACCAGCCCTTTTGGACTGAAGCTTCCGACGTTTCACCTCACCAACACCAGCAGGTTTCTGCTCAGGTTTCCTCTTCTCACCCGCAAGGGTGGAACCCGCAGCAGTCCCACCTGCAGCCGCACCACCACCTGGAACACCTAAACCCTCAAGGGTGTCAGATACTACCACGTAATCGGTATATCTGCGGTAACAAGAACGAGAGATACCTGCGGCCTGCGACACCAAAGGAGGGGCGACAGAACTCTCAGTTTTCTCCTTACCACGACCCCGCGTAGGTTTCTTCAACTGCTTCTTCTCCACATGTTTCTTAGGGACAGGTTTTTCAAACTTCCCCAGTTCCCCAAGGGTACCTGCATTTAAACAATCAAACAAGCAGATTACAAGGGTGAACTTTAAAAACAAGAGAATCTTAGAAGATACCTTCGCCTTCTTGCACGGGTGCATTCAATATCTCACGCGTGGGAACGCGAAAATTGCTAACAATTTCCAAATTAAAACCTTCCCGTTCCCCACACGCAATCAACTCAACCTTCCCTTCAAAGTCCGGCTCAAACATCCTCCACAAAGGAGCATCAGCTGATAAAACACATGCAAAGTCAGTAAGAACGAGTAAAGGGAACAAAGAAACCGCACAAGGGTGATAATGCTTACCACCACTCTTCTCCCGCACAACAGGCCTTGCCCTCCTATCCGGCCTGGTGAGCATCATTCGCAACACCCACAACTGATTGTTATCCAATTTCTTAAGTTCAATAGGCCGCGGCCTAGAGAACCAATCCACAGTCTTTGCGGTAGCAACATGAATATCTTCCCCAGTAACACCCACATTAACGTCCCGAAAAGTCATGTTGGCATACACCACACAGGCTTTAACGTAAAAGAATTTCCTCTTCCACTGTGTCAGACCCTTGGGAGGTGTCATCAACTTCAGGCTCCCATGTCGTTGATTAAAAGACAAAAATCCGGTGTTTACCGTTAACTGGTAAAACCGCCGGAAGTTCTCGACGGTGACATCCAAACCATGAGCACGGAAAGTGTACTCAAAGTTCCTGATCCGGAACATCCCAAATGGACTCGGTTGGGAAATGTGAAGGTGATAGTATTCTAACACCTCGGCAACAAACACCGTCACCGGCAATCGGAGGTTGCCATCGTTAAAAAAGTCGGCCCACAGGGTGATATATCCGGCCGGAGCATCGGCACCGGTGTCACCCTCGTGTGGGTAGGTGGCACCCCACTCCGACGCCATTTGTATGGTGGTCATTAGGATCTTAAAATGACCCTTGGACCACTTCAGTACCGGTAACCCACCACCAGGAGCACCACCATCATCGTTTTCATCTTCATCAGCCGCTGCCACCGGCTGTTCGGGGTTTTCACCCTCCACATTGTGTGGATTTGATGGTTCAGCCATAAGAAAGGTAGAAAAAAAGGAAATGAGTACTAAAAACTCAAACCACCTCACCGGAATTTCAGAACACCGTATCGGAGAAGACAGAGGAATCTTTTTTCTCTCAACGGAATTTTTTGAAATTTTGAACAAGTGAGGGGAAACCACGAACGGTTTCCCCTTATATACTGATCGCAATTAATGCAGCATGGAAACTGAATCATCACGTTCAAAAAGAGCGAATTATGCGGCACCACGTGTCAAGCGACGGTTTCGCTGACGGTTACCACGCGCGCGTGGCCGCACACGCGCCTGACATAGGAGACGTTTACACTCCTGCTACAGTGCATTTAATGACCTCGGGCAGTGCAAATGTCCTTTCATTTCAGCACATGCCAGAAAATCTCACCAACTTCCACCAACTCACACGTGCGCTTAGCCACGTATATAACAAAAAGCGACAACATTATTCAAACACAAGCGGCATGCGGTTTCTCTGGTATACCGCACCATAACCCATACCGCATGTCATTTTTTTTACATACCCCTCAAAATAGCTAAAAATTAAATCCTTCCATGGTTAAGGGGGTATAAACATGTCCGCACATACCCACGAGCACACGTGGAATATGCGGAAATGACACACACGAGCCCGTACAGGTGTGTCAGATACTCAGAACCAGCGTTGTTCTTTGTACTGAACCGCATCTCAGAAACAGGTAAACCGCATTGCCTTCATTCTCTTCAAGCTTCAAATCCCTCCAAGAGCCACATCCGAGCAACACACTCGTTTCAAGCGAGTATGGGGTGACAAAACCGCAGACACTCATGAGTCACTGCGGACACACCCATAGCTCCGCAAATGGTTGCTACGGAAGAGCCACAACTAAGTCATCACATAGATGAACGAAGCTACTCCAAGGAAAACTCCTCGGTATTGGAGCGTGAAGGAAAGCGGCTAAGGAAGAGATGCGGACGAGATCCCCAATGCTCATAAGAGATCTCTTCGAACAACAAGCGGCCGAACAGCGGTAACAAGTCTGCTTATGACTTTGTTACCCTACTTGTAAGACGGATAGAATAAACAATGGTGGGCATTACCATGCCTATAACCATGTTTATTTGACCATTATCCAGATTCACATTGTTTGACCAAACATGGCCAACAATGACGCAAGTATCCAACATTGTTTACCCAACCGTGGCCAACAATGTCAAGCAACGAGGTAACAGCAAAGGACGTGCGGTTACTTGAGAGCTAATTGGAAGAACATGAACACCCCACAAAAGGGATCATCATTAGATGTCCAATTATTGCGGAAGACCACTCTCTTCTTCATTCACCACCTCAAAGGTTGGTTCGAAGTTTGTGCACATCTTCAACCACAATCCCAGAGGTTGGTTCGAAGTTTGTGCGCACCCCTAGCAAGATCTCAAAGGTTGGTTCGACACACCAACAGGTGGCACCCAACCCGAGGCTGAGAATTTTACATCAGACAAAACGTTCTTACCGGTACGGAAGAGGCATCAGATGACCCTTCCAGATATCCAGCTTGATTTACGAAGAACAAAACCCATCTACATGGCCTAGGATCTTCTCCAGACTCCAAACTACCTTCTAGACACCATAGTCCAGTATTCCTCCCACATGCAACTTGCATATGGCAGCAACACTAAACTGGGAGGACTTGAAGGTGTATGGTCCCAGATCTCGCGTCAGCATCGACCGCGAGTGACCATTACCCTTATCAAAACCCCCACTAGCTAACAACCTACCTGTGTCCGTGTGGGAATGCGCCAAAACAGTGGTTGAATCCAATCTGCCCAATGATGAAGGAGGACTTACCTGGAATATGAGAACGGTATAGTGATGCGGCATGGCACCGCATCTGGTGTATGAAAACGGAAGCGTTCACAGCGATGCGGCCTGGCACCGCATCCAGTGAACACTTCTATCAATAAAAGGGAGCTGGATAATAGCAACAGTCACCAAGGGCGACGATGCGGTTTGGCACCGCATCTCGCGTATTTCTTGATCAAAGAGTGAGACGCCGGAACGTCTACAGTTACCGCAAACAGCGATGCGGCCCGCACCGCATCCTATACACTCAGCAAGTGGGACTGACACCACAGAGCAAGTAGCACCAATGTCAGCCGCCTGTCAGGTCTACGTAAGCGACAGACTGACGTGGCGTCACCTCCACAGCCGACATGCCTGACACACCTGCAAAGGTGCAGCATGCCGTCAGCCTATCCATCCACCTCCTCCTTCATTCCTCGGCTATAAATACCAACCCCAAACCAGGTTTGAGGTATCTCTTCACAACTCTCTCACTACTACTACTATCATACTTTGCTTCCCAAGCAGACTACTGATTCTCACGCCGGAGAGTGGTAACAAGGAGCATCCCCACCCCATCCTCCTTGTTACGAGTCACGGTTTGTTTCCTTGTGCAGGAGATCAACCGGCAGGCGATCCAGCCAGCGATCCTCGAGGAGAAGGGATTAACCCTTCTTGACGAGACCAGTAAGTTAACCCTGCCCGGTTAACCATTATTTCACCAGAAGAATTATTTTTAAACACTATCAAAGTAATAAGATCTCATTACAAATTAACAGTCATTTAGTTGATTAGAAAAAAAATGAAAGATTCTAGCAATGTGGATTTGGATTGAAGTAGGAGTGAACGAAGCTTATAAGTTATAACCTACGAAACATATGGTACCAAAAAGCTTTTTTTTTTTTTTTTTTTTTAAACATATGGTACCAAAAAAGGGTTTTTTTTTATTATTATTTAACAGAAAGGGTGCCTTTTATTCCAAAAAAACAATAGCCAACCTCTAACCAGTAGTTAGAGGAGGCAAAATATAGATACAATAATACAGAATTCACCCCTCACAATCAAATTAACTACCAAAAATTTCTTGTTAAGTACTTGACGTAGATGCAAGTTTGATGATCAACAAAGAAGTAAAGTTGACATACATTCATCATTAAACACGACATTTGAAAAATAATAGTCAATATAATAATAAATATAATTGTAAATCTGTTAGGAATAGATAGCCTATGATTCGGTCCATATCTCTCCAAAGAATAGGAGATATTGTTTGTAATTATATATACGATTGTGTTGATAGTTCTGCAGTGGATTTATGGTACTATTTCCACCGATTTGCTCCACACCATTCTCAAACCTAACACTACGGCTTATGATGCTTGGACGGCACTCGCCAATCTTTTCCAAGATAATAAAGCCACTCGAATCATTGATCTCAACAACAAATTTGCTCAGACCCGTCTTGACCAGTTTTCTTCAATGTCAGCCTACTACCAGGCCATGAAGGTCATCTTCGACAAATTAACGAATGTCGGATCTTCGATAACTGACGAGCAACTCGTTTTACAGATTCTCACCGGATTGTCAGAACAATACGAAGGAATTGGCCTCCTCATACAACAAACCAAACCCCTACCGGATTTCTATGAAACCAGGTCTCGTCTGTGCATGGCCGAAACTCGAAAAATTAGTCAGGCTAGACTCGCTGCACAGGCAGCAGGCACTGCTCTTAACACAGTCACTGATCGCAATGACTCGTCCCAACGTACTGATCGGACAACAGAAAATGTGGAGCGGGGTAGGGGACGAGGCCGCAGACGAGGCCGCGGGAGGGGACGCGGGTCTGGACGGGGACGTGGGTCAAACTTCTCATCAAACCAGTCTCACAGTTACATGCCATGGCAGCCCAATTCCTTCACTGGCTGGCCCAACTCCCACCCGAATCACAACGAGGCCCAACAGTGGGCTCCTTGGGGCCCACTACCTCCTTGTCCTTATCCTACTGCACAACGGCCCAACTCGTCTGCTTCAGGTCAGGGTATTTTAGGCCCACGTCCAGCCCACTCGTATGCCGCCAGTTATACACCAAGCTACGCTCCAACAGACATTGACCAAGCTCTCCATGCCATGTCTCTCAACTCAGCCGATCCATCATGGACTATGGACACTGGTGCTACAGGTCACATGACTCCTAACCCTACTCTTTCGTCTAATTTTAATACTGGCATTACTAAAAATATAGTTGTGGGCAACGGTAACACCATTCCCGTTTATGGACAAGGCAACCTTACCCTACCACCCCCCTCCTCCTTTTAAACTAAACCAAGTCCTATATGCCCCCTCCTTGATTAAAAATTTATTGTTTGTTCGTCGTTTTACCACTGAAAATAAACTATCTATTGAATTTGATCCGTATGGTTTTTTGGTGAAGGATCTCAAGACCAAGACCCCTATCCTACGATGCAATAGCTCGGGGGATCTTTACACATTCGATCCGACACAAGTTTTCAAGATCACATCTCCTACCGCTCTCACCGCTACCACTCAAGATACATGGCACCAACGTCTCGGTCACCCGGGATTTAATTTATTGCATTCTCTTAAAAATTCTGATTTTATTAAATGTGGAACATTGAAAAATAAAGTTTGCCAATCTTGTGTTTTTGGGAAACGTAGCAGACTACCTTTTGCTGATTCTATGAATTTTACTTCTTTGCCTTTTGATATCATACATAGTGATCTTTAGACCTCTCTTGTTTTAAGCACGGGTGGTCATCGTTATTATATTTTATTTCTTGATGATTTTAGTAATTTTCTGTGGACGTACCCGTTAACTAATAAATCTGATGTTTTCTCTACCTTCACTACTTTCTATAACCTTATTAAAACTCAATTTGAACGTCACATTAAACAATTCCAATGTGACAATGGCAAAGAATATGCCAATTCTATGTTTCAACAATTTTGTAAACACAACGGCATGCAATTTTAGATTTTCGTGCCCACACACATCTTCTCAAAACGGCAAGGCCGAACGTAAAATTTGTACTATCAATAATATTATTCGGACACTTCTTGCTCATTCCTCATTACCCAATCACTATTGGCATCATGCTCTCGAAGTGGCCACATATCTCATCAATATCTTGCCTGTAATTATATATACGATTGTGTTGAATGAATGAGACAAGCATTGACAGAACTCCTTCAAAAAAGAACGTAAAAAAAGCGTAAAATAAAATTATTGAGAAAAATCGATGTCATCTCCACTAACCGAGCTCAGTTTACATTGCCTTTTCATATTTTAAGATTCTTAGGGTACACGGGGCACTTTGCGGGGAGGTAAGCGGTGACCCTAGTTCCCGAGCGGGAACACCGCCGCCATCCCCGCAGTGAGGCAAATCGGCGAGTGATATCGGTGTGTATTCACCGATGAGAGGAACAACTTTTAAACGGCTATATAGCCGTTACACATTTAAAAAAAAATTCCTAACCCCTATAAATACTACCTCTTTCACCATTTTATTTTTCAAACCCAAAACAACTCTCACCCATTCATATCATCTAATTTTTTTAACCAATCTTTAAAAAAAATGGATTCCAAGTTCCCGTTTTTTTCTCCCCTTCCCGACTTTCCCGACGATGAAGATTTATCGTCAAGCGATGGTAGTTTAATTTTCTTCAAAAATCTCATCCAACAAGCGGAGCTACTAGACACGGCATCATCTAGTAAAAAAATTGTCCGTCGAGATCGTGTGGGAGGCCACGAAACACTCATGGCCGATTATTTTGTCAAAAATCCAAAATTTAATGCCGATATTTTCCGTCATAGGTTTCGTATGTCAAAGTCTTTGTTCCTAAAAATTGTTAGTGACTGGAAGCGAACAATGAGTGGTTTCAAGAGGGCTTGGACGGGAGAATGAAGAAAAGTTTCACGCCATTGCAAAAGGTTACTTCTGCGATTAAACAACTTGCAACCGGTAACCCACCAGACGAAAACGACGAGTATTTAAATATGGCTGAAAGGACCTCTCGTGAGTGCCTTGAATATTTCTGCGAGACGGTCTGTAAACTGTATGCCGGTGAATTCTTACGTAGACCAACGAGCCACGACGTTGCGCTATTGTATCAGGCTCATGAGGAGAGACATCACCTACCTGGTATGTTGGGTAGTCTGGATTGTACACACTTCGTCTGGAGAATGTGCCCCACAGAATTGCGTGGACAATATATGAGAGGCGATCATCAATACCCGACAGTTACGTTAGAGGCGGTCGTTTCTCAAGATTTGTGGGTTTGGCATGCTTTTTGTGGCCTGGCGGGTTCACAAAACGACATCAACGTGCTCCAACAATCTCCGTTATTTCTTACTCAACGAAACGGAACGGCGCCAAATTGTCCATTTCAGGTGAACGACCACTTATACAAGCGCGGGTATTATCTTACTGATGGGATCTACCCTAACTGGTCCGTGTTTGTGAAGTCTTTTCCATATCCTCACATCCCAAATGAAAAAAAGTTCAAGAGGCAACACGAGGCCGCAAGAAAAGATGTGGAACGGGCGTTTGGTGTGTTAAAGGCGAAGCGGGGAATACTAAATCGTCCAATGCGTTCCAAAACGGTGAAAAAGATAAGGTCCATCGTGTATACGTGCATTATTTTACATAACATGATTATAAAAGACGACGGAAGGGCGATAGCACCGGTACACATTCAAGATCCTCCAGTTGAACCCGTCTTCGATGATACAGCTTATAGCAAGCTCATTGACGAAGAAACGCATTGGAGACTAAAACACGATCTCGTTGAGCATCTCAGACGTTTAGATGTACCTCACCTAGAAGTGAGTTCCGACGACGAGTAGTTTGTTTTTTTATTTTTCTAGTTTGAATGTAATTTTTATTTTTAATTTAATGAAATGTCTTTTATTAAATTTTATTTAATTTGTATTAATATTTGTTTAATTATTAAACATGCATAATTACAACAAATAAAAAAAACATAAAAATAAAAAAATAAAAAAGCAAGTCCCCTAAGAGAGGAGTGCCGCCATCAAATTGAGGGTGTGAGGGGAGTTAAGAGGGGAGTTGACATGGCAAGTGCTGATTAGGTGTGTGTAAGAGAGTGGACTCCCCTAAGAGAGGAGTGCCCCTTACACCCTTATAATTTAGAGTAAACTGCCATTTTGGTCTTTGAGGTTTTGTCACTTTTAGTCCTTTAGTTCAAAACTCAAATCTTTTGCATTTGGGTCATTGTGGTTTCAGTTTTATTGCCATTTTGGTCCAAAAGCAAAGTCAGCTCAGATTTCGAAAAAAACCTTTTTTTGTCCTTTTCCTCAGTTTAGTGAAGGGTATTTTTGTCATTTGGCCCATCTATCCACCCCCACCCCTCTCTCATTTCTTCTCTCTTTCCCCTTCTGATCTACACGACCAAACCACCATCATCACCTTCACACCTTCACACCTCTACTCCATCACTTGTTCCGACGTTTCCGCTACCACCGCCGTCGTCCCTGTTATCATGACCAAATCACCATCCCCTGTTCATCACCGGAAAAGGAAACAATCGATCTCTCAACAAAACCCTAAAATTCGACCTATAAGCACCATAGATCACTCAATTTCAATTCAAACACCTTCAAACCTACAACAAATTCAGCACCGTGTTCACCATCAAGCACTGCCTCAGAACCGCCATCAGACACGTTCAATAGTTCAACAAAAATTAACAACATATCTGCAACAAAACCCTAAAATTCAGCACTGTCGTCGCCTTCAATCATTAAGTATTGTCGTCACCTTCAAACCTGCAACATAACCCTAAAATACGATCTACAAACACCTTTAATCAGATCGCCATCAGAGCATCGTCGTCATCATCAGAGCACTAAAATTCAAACACCTCCCCAACCAAATCTGGAGGTTTGATGGAAGGATTGGAGTTTGTCGATCAGATCTAATGTTATACGTTTCCGTGTTCTGACATGTTAGGTGAGGAAGGTGGTGATAGTGGTTGAGGTGCGATGGGGATGGTGGTGGTGCGATGGGGATGGTGAGGGTGCAGTCGTGGTGCGGTGGTGTTAATGGAGGTGGTAGGGGTCTATATATATATATATATATAGAGAGAGAGAGAGATTGCAGGTGTGTGTGATAGAGAGAGAGACAGAGACAGATAGAGACAGAGGGGTGTTTAGAGAGAGAGAGAGAATGCAGAGTTTGAGGGGTGTTTACATCTTTATATATTATATAAATTTTCTATATAATGACCATTTTGCCCCTAAGGAAAATAACAAAATAGCATGATTGAATTTGAGAAATATGACCTGATTTCACTTTTGGACCAAAATGGCAAAAAAATGAAACCACAGGGACCCAGATGCAAAAGGTTTGAGTTTTGGACTAAAGTGGCAAAAGTGACAAAACCTCAGGGACCAAAATAGCAGTTTACTCTATAATTTATAAAGTTTACACAGCCTTCTCATATTTTTAAGATGGGTAAATTACACTTTTCGTCCTTTATGTTTATATCGGATTGCAGTAGATAACCTTTAACTTCAATAATTACAGCCACAATCCTTTATTTGGAAAACTCATTACACATTTCGTCCTTTAGCATTAACTATGTTAAAATTTTGAGTTAAATTTGGTCATGTGAGTTGCACAAAAGGGTAGATTGGTAATTTTACTCATTTGTTTAAAAAATTAATAAATTATATATAACACATAAAACCCTAAATCTTTCTATGAGTTATCTCTCCCCCTCTCCTCTCCTTCTCTTTCTTCAACGACCACCATAACCACTGAATCCAACCCCACCACCACCGAATCCAGCCCGACCACCAACCGCCGTATCTAACCAACCCCCCACCACCGGATCCAGCCACCAAAACCCCCCACCACCGCTAAGAGCCGAACCACCATGGCCTACTCACTTTTTCTACATTTTCACCTCCCCTTTCGTTTTTTCCGGCCAACAACCACCGTGGATTTGAAAAAAAAAGTGTAATAAAAAAATATGAAAAGATGGAAAAATGGGTTTTGTGGTTGGTTGCTGTTGGTGCACTTACGTCTGTCGACTACGTCTTACATCGAGTCTTAGAGATGAAAAGATCAGACATGGCACGAAAACCTAGAATTAGATGTTTATCATAGGTCCGCTTTTATGTACATTCCTAGGTCCGGTTTTGTGTCAGTCTAGATCAAGGTTCGCTCATAGGGTCATGTTGTAGGTCCGCTCTTGTGATCGATGTAAATCCGCTTATATGAACATGTTCATATAAGCGGACCATGCTTGTCTATATATATGGTCTTTGGAGCGAACCTCAAACACATAGTTGAAGGTGTTTTTGTTCCGGTATGCTGCCGAAGTGCTGTCAGACCTTGTAATTGTGTTCAATATCAATACAACAGCAAGTTTAAAGTGAATCTAGCTAGAATAGCACCAAATCATTAGTTTCCGCCTCTTGATTTGGATTGAAACTTCTCTGATCGACTCAAACAGGGCCGAACACTATCCTACAATTGGTATCAGAGCTCAGGAGGAGGAGTTCTTGCCATTTTAGCTGCAATTCTTCTGTTTTTCTACACTTTCTTCACTTTTTCAAAAATTTTCACGGTAAAACAAGCTCAAAATCACACAGTGCACTCGGAATCATGAACTAATAAATCCTTGAAGTTTTCAGATCTAAAATCGACGTAGAAACTAGGATTTTTAGAGGTTCGCTCATACGGATTTGCGCAAAAGATGACGTCAGCAAGAACACTGGTTCGCTTTTAGTGTCAATTGTTGACTGGTTCGCTCCGAAATCATTAATCTGGTTCGCTTATACGTACAGATTCGCTCGAAAAGATCAGATTTTGGTTCGCTTATTGATCCAATAGTTGGTTTGCTCGAATGGTCCGCTCTTTAGTCAGTCCATCTGGTTCGCTTATTGGGCCAACTTATTGGTTCGCTCATTCAGTCAAAGGATTTGGTTCGCTTATTGGTTCAATCTTCTGGTCCGCTTTTGTGACAATTTGATTGGTCCGCTTTTGTGACAAGTGTTGGCTCGCTTTTGGAAAAATTATTGTCTCGCTCTTGTGTCAGACTCGCTTTTGTGAACAGTTTGCCTAAATTTGAAAATTGTGAAACTTTGTAAAATTTGAACAATGGACAACGAATTCTATAATGCTTTTGCAACCCCGACTTCGATTACTCAAAGTGCTTTGATTGAAAACGAAACTTGAACGTCTTAGAAACCGCCAAAACTCATGGATATTGATGATTATAACGTGTGGTCTGAACGTTTTGGAAATTGGGTTGAAGCTTATCATCTTGATGCGTGGGAACACACCGAGGAACCATATGTTAAACCCACAAAGAACGATGTTGTGAATGGTACTCCGTTAACACTTAGAGAGATGAGTACTGCAGATAAAAAGAAATATCGAGATGAGAAATTGATGGTGAGTCTGCTTTAGCAAGCGATAAAAAAAGATATTTTGATACTGCTTCAACATGATGGAACTGCACATTCAATTTGGACAGAGCTGGAAGCAAAGTTTACTGGAAGTGACGATATGCTCAGGAATAAGATGTCTCTCATGAAAAAGGAATTTGATTTATTTAGGGGATTGAAAAATGAAAGTACCAAGCAAATAATTGATAGATATTGTAACTTGGTAAGAAATATGACGAAACTTGGTGCTAAGAAAGATACTGATGAATTAATTGAAAAACTTGCAGATGCATTACCATCTGAAACATGGGGAACATTTCTGATGATGTTGCGAGCAAACAAAGCAGATTATAAGAAAATGACACTGGGAGATTTTATTAAACATCTGGAAGCTCAGGAGATGGAGCAGAGAAAGATCGCTAGGATGAAAAACTATGATGGAGAACAGGATATCAGTTTGTACTATAAGAGTGGTGCTACTGATTCTACAAAGTATTCTCCAAAGATTGAAACTGCTTACAGTGTTAAAGATTCTCCTGAGAAGAAGGCATCTCAAGGATCAAACAGCACAAGATTTTCATCTTATGATCCTAACATCTCTGTAACAAAGAATGGTAGAAAACTTCAGTGTAACATTGTGTTAAGCCTTGAAAATGATCAAGACTACACTGAAGAAATTGCAAAAAATCAAATGTCTTTGTTAGGGATGATTTTAGAGTCTTATAGTTGCTTTGTTGCAGGAAAGATCGGAAATCCAATGCTCACGAAAGAGGATTACGATCAAATCGATGCTGAGGAAATGGAACTGATGGATATCAAATGGTGTATGGCGAGTGTGATGAGACGTGCCGAAAAGTTTAAACAAATTACCGGCCGTGATGATTTTCATGATGCAAACATTTCAGCTTTGGGTTTAAATCTAAAGTTACGTGTTTTCGTTGTAGGGAGAAGGGGCATTTCAAGAGGGAGTGCAAAAACCGTGAAGCTACCGGTGCCCAGAATCCTTTCGGAAACAATGACTATCACAAGAAGGACATTTATCATCAAATCACACCACCAACACAGCAGCAGGCACAAACAGCTCATGGGAGAGATGTGATGGATAATTCGAAAAGAGCATGTGTTGTTAGTCAAGGAAAATATGATAATTTTACCTGGGAAAAGTATCCTTCAAAAGACAGCAAAGTGTGTCTAGCTGAACAAGATGATGAGAAGTTGGCAGAAGGTTTTACTTGGGATGATTTTTGTCCAGATCAAGATCTTATGGCCAAAGAGATGTCCAAAAACACTTCTCATGCTTTCTTTGCTAATGCTTATGATTTGAAATGTGCAGAAAGGTGCAGAAAAGTCATGGAAGCTGCTGAAGAAAAACGAAGAAGGAACAGAGAAGAGGCAGAAGAGGAAGAGAGATTGAAGGAAGAAGCGAAAGCTGAGAAAAGAAGAAGAGCTGAGTTTTTACAACCGAGCAGAAGTGTCAAAGAAGTTCCAGAATTTGAAGTGAAGATTGATGCAGAACGAGTTGAAGTTTCTGAAAAGTGCTTAAACTGTGATTCGTTAATAAAACAAAACAACGAGTTGTTGCACAATATTCACAAATTGAAAGAATCTTATTACACAATGAACAGAGAAATCAACAAATATACTGATTCGAATGGTGAACAAGAAATGGCGATGAATACTTTGAAAGTAGCTTATCTTAGACAGCTGGATGAAGCTAACTTTCATATCAAGAGATGTGCTGATTTAGAGTTGGAACTGGCAACACAGAAGATTGAGACTGAGAAAGTTAAAAAGTTGTTAGACAGTTACTCATGTTCATCTTTTGTTGTTGACAGGATTTATCCCGTGGTGGAGAATTTGAAGACGTTTGAAGAAATGAAAATGTCTGAAGAAGAGAAAAATGTGACTGAAGATGAAGAAAAAATGAAAATTTCTGGTAAGAAATCAAGTGTGGTCTATAATAGATGTCCGCCCCCGGTCGAAAATGGATTTATGCCTCGAAATCCAAATTCTGAAAGAGTCAATAAAGCAATCAATTTGCAATGGGAGTCTGGGCCGTCGGATAACTTGCCAGAAAGTATCGATGTCACGTATACGTCATCCGACACTGATCATGAGTCAAAGTTAATAAAAAGTGTGATCGATCAGGTGTTAGAAAAAGATGACAGTGAGGTGTCAAAACCGGAGTCCAAACCCGAGTCAAAGTCTGGGTCAAATTTGTCAAAGCCGACATGCAAAAAGGACAAACGGGTTTATGATAAAGAATTTTTACTTTCGAAATCTAATTTGAATGATGAATCGGTCAAAGTGGCATATACTTTGAAAGGTTCTGACAAATTATATTCAGATGAAAGTTTTCCAATAAGAAGTGTCAGACTTGAAATGATTCAAAAGGTTTTCAAAATAACAGAAATTAATATTTCTGAAATAAAAGATTTAAATCTTAATGGAAAACCTAAACCATACACTTCAAGAGATCAACAAAGAATCAACAAGAAAATGGGTTACAATTGTGGTTATAGTTTCCGACAGAAACCAAACCATAATCGTAATTTCAAAAAGAAAGGTCTTGGTTTTGTCCCACCGAAAAACTATAAAAATGAAAAAATGTATAATTCAAAAACTATGTTTGTTTCAGGGAAAACGTCAGAAGCCGAAAAAGAACAATTAATCAGAAAACAGACAAATCAGGAATTCCTTGCCAAGAAGCAAGAAGAACTAAAGAAGAATGAAGTTCCAAAGAAGATTGAAAAGAGAACCTGTTTTCAGTGCAAGATTGCTGGTCATGTGGCAAAGGATTGTCCGAAGACTTTCAAGCCAAAACAGGAATTCTCTGGGAAAATGAAAGAAAAAGTTGTTGAAAAGACTGAACTGTCAACCCGGAAGTTTACTGGCTTTGAAAATTCAACTTTTGAGAAAGGAGAATGTTCAAAGAGTGCTTCAAAAAGGAAAGATAATATGCCAAATCAAAAATGGGTTGTGAAAGGTTCAAGTAATAGTTCTGGTGATGGATCTGATTCCATAAAATCAGAGGAGCCATGTGTTGAGAAAAAGGTTGAAAAGAAAGTTCCGATAGTGGATGATGTGAATTTTCCGCCACTGAATGCTAAAAATTACAAATCTAAAATCGGAAAAGTTGAAATTTCAAAACAATTTTATTCTGATAAGAATAAATTTGATGTTGAAAAAACTTTCAACGGAAATGTAAAACGTATCTTTGGAAAAATGGTCAATGGTAAGGCCAAAAGCATCGAAGATGTTTATGCTTCCAAAGGACGTGTTTACAAGCCTGTTGAAAGTAAAGATAAAGAAGATGTTGTTACACCCAAGGAAGGTCAGGCTTGGGTGGATATATTTTTCAAAGAATAAAAACCTGACTTGCCGGAGATCCCAAATTGGTATCGTGGATCATGAATCAGCATTCTTCTAAATTTGTTTTTGAGGTTTTTGCAGGACTTGCCGGAACTCCCAGGTTTGTAAGCGAGGAGTAGGAATCGGCACTTTGAGAATTCAACCAATAGATGGTAATTGGTTGAAAAACAGGTTTGAAAAGCTTAATTGCTAGACCTACAAGTGGTTGAATGTTTATGGTTGTTATAAGTGGTTCAGAATGAGAACCAGTTGATACTACAAGTGGTTAATTCAAGGTCATTAAATTGAACTTGAGTTAACTATCATTCATAAAATTGGCAAACAATGTGATGATTTGATCCCCAATTTTACAAGTGGTAAAAACAACCAAACTCATTTTCCGGAAAAACCATTCTGATTAAAACAAACTTAAGTGTTTTGAAATCATTATGGGAAAATAGTTTGTTGTGAGGGGGAGTTCTGATTGTTTAAGCCAAACGGATGGAGAATTGAGGTGTTTCGATACCAGTTGTCATGTTCTGTACAGTTTGTTTTCAATTTTCATTAGATGTATTTGAATTTTAGGGGGAGTAAGATTTCAGAAAATCCAAAAACATCAGAAAATTTGATAAAGCCAAAAACATGATAAAATTGAAAAATGAGTTTTTGTTGCATAAAAGAGGAAATGATAGTACATCAGTGGACTATCACAGCACGCTAAAGAATTGTAAAGCCAAAATGTGATAAACAATCTTACTGCGGATGTGTCAGTAGATTTTCACACATTTAGTAAATTGAATCGAGATATAAACCTAAGCAAGTTTGAATGAAGCTTAATTCGTGGGTAACTATTCTTGGATATATGGGTAACCCCCGAAATCTTGTTTGAAAGGTCCCGTATTCTGAGATACTAGGTCTTTATACTCAGTGATATCTGCGGTATTATTCCGGGACTTCTGCTGTATGGAAGTACTGACCTAGTCCACGAATAATACTTTCTGCAAAATGCTTTGAAATACAAGCTCGCCCTCAGCAATCTGATTAAACAATAAAATTGATAGTCATTGCTGTTGTAAAAAAGATCCTCTAAAGGGGACCCATCAAAAGTCGAGCCGTCATCTCTCTGCTGAACGGAAGTTCTGACCTGAGCTCTCACGGTTTCGCATCTACCCCTTTACAGATATCATCTGTGGTATAGTCACCTGTAAGATTGAATATTTGGGATCTGGATATAGGAGTATATTCAAGTGGAGTGATACACAATTAAGTTTAAGTATCTAAAAACATTAATATCGTATCTCGAATCGATTGAAGTCTGCGCGAAAATTTAAGTGGACAAACATACTGACAATCTAGGTAAATTGTTTAGAACTTAATATGTAATCAAGCTTAACGGTGTTTGTGATATGTTTCATAACTGATGTGATCCTCTTGCACAAACTCACAAAAATATTGTCTGTAAATAGTTATTTTCTGCATTTTCTACTTTCATTCAGAAAATTCAAAAGATTTTTGGTGTGTTTTAGCATAAGTTTTGATAAAATTCAAAAAGATTTTCGACATCTGATGTTGAGATACTGATTCTCGAAATTCAAAGTGCTAAACTTGAAGAACTGGTTTGGGAGAGTGTATGTGAAACTGGTAAATTTGTTGGAAAAGAGCAAGTAATCGATTCTGAATGCAAAATCATTATTATAGCTTAATCAACATAGTTTCTGAATTGTTGAAAAGTTTTAATCTTTGACGAAACTTATGGTTAGGTAGAGATTGTGCAGGATTTGTGTCAGATCTTGATCCTGAGAGAGAATGGAGTCAGGTATCGATCTGAAACTTGATGGGAGCCTATTAATAATCTTGAGTTGAAGAATGAAGATGTGAATTCCAGACTACGATCCCAGCTATTTGAGAGGGGGAGTCTGAAGACACCGTGTCAACAGCTGAGAGAGAGGAGTTTGGTGATGATGAAGAAAGAAAACGAGGATTCTTGGAATGACAGATATTTCAGAGGCAGATTGACGACTGATGAAGATTGTAGTTTGACTTGTGCAAAGACTCTATGAAGACTCCGTCAACATCCGAGGGGGAGTCTGTTGGTGCACTTACGTCTGTCGACTACGTCTTACATCGAGTCTTAGAGATGAAAAGATCAGACATGGCACGGAAACCTAGAATTAGATGTTTATCATAGGTCCGCTTTTATGTACATTCCTAGGTCCGGTTTTGTGTCAGTCTAGATCAAGGTTCGCTCATAGGGTCATGTTGTAGGTCCGCTCTTGTGATCGATGTAGATCCGCTTATATGAACATGTTCATATAAGCGGACCATGCTTGTCTATATATATGGTCTTTGGAGCGAACCTCAAACACATAGTTGAAGGTGTTTTTGTTCCGGTATGCTGCCGAAGTGCTGTCAGACCTTGTAATTGTGTTCAATATCAATACAACAGCAAGTTTAAAGTGAATCTAGCTAGAATAGCACCAAATCATTAGTTTCCGCCTCTTGATTTGGATTGAAACTTCTCTGATCGACTCAAACAGGGCCGAACGCGATCCTACAGTTGCTGAGTTGATGGGCAACAACCACCATTTTTTCCGGCCAAGAACCATTAAATATGTCTTCACAATTGTCCGATCTACCATCTGAAATCATTTCTCTCTCTCTTTGATAGAATCAAAATCCATCAGATTTGGGGCTAGCCTTTGATGAAATCCAACTAGATTTGCAGCTGTGATGTTATGAGTTTAGAGAGAGAGAGAGAGAGAGAGAGAGAGAGAGTGGCGGTGGTGTAGCTCCAATGATGATGGTGGTGGTGATGTATCAGGTGGCGGGCTTATGTAGCGGTTGTATTATTTTAGAGAGAGAGTGTGTTTAATGAGGATGAAATAAGGGGCAGTAATTGTATATATGTTGACCTTTTGGTTTTATTTATTAAAAAGAATTTAAATAAAAGCGTGAAATGACCATAATACACTCATGTGACTAGATTTCGCTCTAATTTTTAACCTGGTTAGTACTAAAGGACGAAATGCGTAATGAGTTATCCAAATAAAGGATTGCGGCTATAATTATTGAAGTTAAAGATTATCCACTGCAATCTTATACAATCATAAAGAACGAAAAGTGTAATTTACCCGTTTAAGATTCTTATAATTTATAATTTTAAGATTCTTATATATTTTTTTTCTTTTTCAAACTTATGTTGGTGGAGAAAATATTTATTAAAATAGTGTTTTTCGAAAACTATTTACTAATATAGTAGTTTTTATTTATTTTGTGTTTGTATTTTGTTTTTATTACAAAACTAGATCAGAAACTTGTGCATTACACGCAGAGCCGTCTAGGTGTGTTCAGAATTCGTTTCGAATTCGAAAAATTCGAAATTCAATTTAATTCGTTTCGATTAATAAGAACTCGAAATCTATTAAATTTGTGTCTAGTAAATCGAATACAAATTTATAATTTTAAATTCGATTCGATTTGAAATTCGAATTAAAATTATACATATTTATTTATTATTTTTTATATATAATGCATACATAACTTTTATTGGGTTATAATGTAAAATAATCTTTGAATTTATTCTAGATATTAAAATAACTCATTACCAAACCCGTTATCAAGCCCATAACAAAAACGAATTTATTACATATTTTAACTGAATTTGAATCAAAACGAATTTATTCGAATTCAAACTTTTAATCGAATTCGAATTGGGATTTCAATTCGAATACGAAATCGAATCGAATTGGTTGGTCTTAATCAAATTCGAATTGAATACAAATTTAAGCAAAAAAAAAATTATTCTAAAATTCGATATTCGATCGCTGAACACCCCTAGAGACGTCCCCGAGAATACTAAAATATCATTGGGCCTCGAGCGAGTAGTAAAAATCGGGCCTTAAAGTGTGTGTGTGAAATAAAGCTTAAAGTGTATTAAAAACTTAAAATATATAATAAAAAATAAAATACGTCGATAAAAATTATTTTTTAAAACTTTGGGCCCTCCGGAGATTTGGGCCTCAAGCGGTCAATAAAAAATAAAATACGTCGATAAAAATTATTTTTTAAAACTTTGGGCCCTCCGGAGATTTGGGCCTCAAGCGGTCGTCCGACCTACCTAGCTTTCTAAGCCGGGACATACTACACGGTGGTTAGATCAATAAAATATTAAATATTTATTAATAAACGGAAAAAAATATTAAATAAATATATTATTCATAAAATAAATAATAATAAAGAAAATAATAAACAGTTGAGAAACAATAAGTAAAATTATTTTATATAATTACTTATTTATTAGATATAACTTGATTATATATCATATTATAAATAGTCGCATTTTGTTTGTACAACTACAATTTGATGTTTGTCGTATCTTTTACCAAAGAAATTTTTAACGACAAATTTCTTTTAATCTCTGTCGTTTGTGAGAGTTGAACCCAAAGCATCCCCTTCCTAAACCGAGAAGTTTACAGACTTTGTTTTTGTCTATAAAACCATAACCCCATTGATATCTTTTATACTAATTCTTACTATTTAACTTTCTAAAGAAAATATTGGTTGTAAATGTTATAAATATTAACTTTAAATACTTGTAATAAAAAAAAAGTTAAATGTCATTTTAGTCCCTGTATGAGTCATTTTGTCAGTTTAATCAAAAGGTTTCATTTTTCGCATGTGAGTCCAAAGAGGTTTCACCGTTGTCATTTTAGTCCACTGGTTTAAATTATCCATTTTTCAGTTAACGAGAAGGGCAATTCAGTCATTTTATATGGTTGATTTGCCCTTCTAGTTAACAGAATTACATATAAAATGGCCGAATTGCACTTCTCGTTAATAGAAAAAATAGATAAAGTTAACCAAGTGGATTAAAATGGCAACGGTGTCAGTGAAACCTTTTTGGACCCACATATGAAAAATGAAACGTTTAAACTAAACTGACAAAATAACACAAAACACAGAGACTAAAATATCATTTAACTCTAAAAAAATTTACAAAATATCAGTTTGCTTTAAAGCTACAATCAGATGTGCTACGTACGTTAAAATAAGTGTAAAGCATTTAAGCATGCTAAACAGTGGGATTATCATTATATGAGTACGTTCTCACCGTCTCGCTGGTTTAGTTAAAGTAAAGTGTTTGATTTCCCTTTTTCAAAAAAAAAGTTGGATTATATTAACCTCTCTTTGATAGCCACTGGAGTCATTGACTCTGTGAAGGAAATCTAGTTTTTTTTTTAACGCTAAACGAATCTTCTAAATGGGCTACTGACGAAATTCACCACATCGGGATAGACTTGCCTCCGAACCGGGGAAAACCCTCACCTAATGCTGAAGCCTGTGAACACTCGTCCGAAGGCACGACAGTGCGGTGAGGTAAAACCCGCTCAGTTCAAGGATCGAACTAGCGATCTCCACCTATTCGCTTAGTCTCCCATCAGGTGTCGCAGAAAATAATGGGGAGGGCATGAATTGAACCAGAGTTCCTTAGAATACCAAGTTTCTCCCTTACCACTCCACCACCACCTCATTGGCCTGAAGGAAACCTAGTACCAGATATAAGTTCATGATCTTTGTCCATCGGAATAATCAAAATCTCTGCCTATAGTACAACATGTTTTCAGCAACTGCATTATCATCCCTACCAAAGAATTCATTGATGTAGAAATGTAGATGTGATAGAACAAAGGCGAAGTTCATTATAATAATTAATAAAGTGCTATGTAACAGTTAAAAGATGGATGATCGAAAAGCCGGGTTTGCCAAAAACATGTAGGATACCACATTTTTGTGCTTTCATCGAATGGAACATTGCCATGTTACATGTTTAAATCATTACACTAAAAACCCTTATGTCTCTATCAATGCTTCCAAAAGCTACAAGCAATTGGAACTTTAACATACTTTTATTTTGATATATATATATATATATATATATATATATATATATATTTAAATTGCTATTAAATAAACTATAAGTTGTTTTATCATGATGTTTCATAGTTTACGTTTTTTACATCTAATAAAAGTTTTAAATCACATGATTGCAATGGTGGAATCAAAGGGAGCCAAGAGGAAATGTTGCCCATGGTCGCTAAAATTTGTTGCATTTAAGCATTTTCATATATAGAACCGAAGTTTTTAAATAAAAAAACATGAGTTGGACTTTTAAATTGTAACCAGCAGAAAATAAAACCTTATGATGACACCAAACTAAAAAGTTTCACCTACACGACTGCATGATTGTTGTCGATCATCTTTAGGGTCGTAATTGGAAATGTCACCGTTGTACAAAATTTGACACTAGAATGCATAAAGAGCATCATATATTTTCTTTCCTTTTTTTTTGGTGAATATAATTAGTTATTAAACTTTTTCTTGATAATAACACATGTTAACAGTTAAGTCATTATAATAAGGCAAAATCATTAATTTGACAAGTGCCAACTGGAGATGTTGAGTGCATTCACTATTTACTTTGTGAATTTGTATTAAAAAATGACTCTTTTATTACTTAAACAAAAAAGAAACACCCATTGAATCATGATGATGGTGAAGGATATTACTCCAGTCTTTATTGAAAGAGATTAGTTAATTGGATATATTCATGAATCTGGAAACTGCCCATACTTTGTTAAGCATGAAACCACTTTGTGAAGCACAAATCCTCCCAAACTCAAACATGCAAACTGCAAAGTAATCCAATGCCTCAATAGACAATTGATGATGAAAGCAATCTTAGCAACTTAAATGGCTTGGGATCTATTCAAATTGCATTTAGATTATTTAAAGATAAAATCTTTATGAGTGCCTCAACCTACTTTATGAGCAGATAAAACATGAACAAAATCCCAAGAGTGAACTGCGTGAACTAATCTGAGCCCTTGATTTTTATGATCTTGAGATTAAAGTGAGTGGCATGATGGTAATTATTTGATTAATTTTTTCCATTTAATTAAATATAAAAAGGGTATATGTGTAATTTCCATTTTGCATTGATTGCATAAATCACTCTCTCTCCCTCTCTCACAAATCAAGTAATCAACATATTCAACCCTAGATCTGGAGAAAAAGTATAGGGTCCGCCAGCCACCACTCTTGGTGGCGGCGTCCGACGAAACAACGGCATCCACCACCGTTTCTCTCTCTCTCTCTCTCTTGTAATCTTGTCGGAAATAATCAGAAGTCGCCGGAGTTCCGCCGGAATAACCGAAGCACGCTAGACAACCTTCTTTCTCTCCCGCTATCGGTATAACATCTCCTCATCAATTCTTTTCTGGTCTTGTCACTTTAATTGGATAATCATAATAAAATAATAAAGGAATTTAACAAGAACTAAACATCATATTGGGTTTCATGGCTGTTGTCGCCATCTATATTTTCTTATTTTATATATATATGTTTTTTTATTTTCTTTGAAAGAGATGACCAAATAATTTAATGTTCTTATAATTGTAAAAAAAAAAATAATAATAACCCAAAGCATGTCAATTCCAATGATGTAGAGCAGTGGCTGTTTGTCGCTGGCCTTTTTATTTCCTATCAAAATCAATAAAGGAAAACCAACAGTTTCACTATGAAAGGAATTAAAATCCCATATTCCACCGGCTGTGTTCAGTTTTATTCATTCGTTTTGTGTTCATGGTTACGATAAACTGGATTTTAGATTTCTCGGGGTCAATAATTAAAAAGAACAGATTTGGTTATTGTTTAACAAAAATAAGGCATACTTGCCATTCACATTGAAGGCTATGATATAATATTGAGCAAATTTATGTATGCAATTTGCATCTTGTATTTTGATTTTTTGGAAATGTTATTTTATTCTTGAAAAAACAAGAAAATTTTGTATTCTGGGTTCGTATTTATGTGATAATTGGCAGTTAACATTCCAAAGTTGCCTAGCTTATGTGATGTAACTTGTAAGTAAATATAAGTGGCCATCTAATCTAATAAAAAATGTGTAACGATTGCCATAATGTTTCTCTTTATACCGTTGGTAATCTGGACGAGTAAGTGGGTAACTCTTCAAAGTTTTGTTGCCAAAGAGCTTATTTGGTTAATTCTGCCTGTGGAACATTTTCTATTATATGGGTCTTATTATATGCGATGTACATATGTGTATTATGATTTTGTTCTGTTTTTAATGCGATGTACACATGTGTATAGCGTCTGTTTTTTGTGATATCTCAGATTTTTTTGTGTATTGAATGTGTAAAGTTGTTGATGTACACTTGTGAATTATACAAAGTATTAGTTGCTGATTTTTTTGTTCAATTTTTTGATTTTGCTCTGTTTTTAACGCGATGTACACATGTGTATTCCGATTTTGCTCTGATTTTAATGCGATGTACACATGTGTATAGCGTCTGTTTTTGTAATATGTCATATTTTTTTGTGTATTGAATGTGTAAAGTTGTTGATGTACACTTGTGAATTATGCAAAGTATTAGTTGCTGAGTTTTTTTTGTGCTATTATAGGAGATGTCGTTAACGAGAAAAGTGGAGATGGAAGGTCAATAAGGATGATTCACGTATGAGGTCGATAAGGATGATTCAGCATACAACGTGGCGAATAGTTGTAAAAGATTATGTTTTTTGTTTTTTCGATTATGTTGGGTTTATTGTTTTTACGAAATTGGAACTTGTAATTATATGTTTTTTTGTTTGGTTTGGAAAACATTATGGAACTTGTATTTTTTAAATATAAAATAGTTTTACAGGTATTGTTTCTATGTATGTATTATGTAGCTAATTACACATATGTACGATGCTCAGTACATATGTGTACTGTTCTATTTATATCCAAGTACACATGTGTATACCGTTGAAATATGAAGGTTACGTGGATCTTAAAAATCAAAATTTGAATTCTGGTGATAAAATCTGAAATAAAAATTAAAATTAAAATCTGGTGATTTGTTGTTTGTTTTGATAATTATCTTATTAATAAATAAAATATAATGTGGATAATGAATTTAAATTAGGAAAGATGAAACTTAATTCAATTATTAAAATAATGATTTAAATCTAATTTTTTATATAATTACAATCCTACCCTTAACAACTAAAAAGGAAATCAAGGGTCCAGATCTGTTCACGCAGTTCACTCTTGAAAGGTTGTTCACGCTGGAACCCTACCCTCCTCCCAAACTCAAACATGCAAACTGCAAAGTAATCCAATGCCTCAATAGACAATTGATGATGAAAGCAATCTTAGCAACTTAAATGGCTTGGGATCTATTCAAATTGCATTTAGATTATTTAAAGATAAAATCTTTATGAGTGCCTCAACCTACTTTATGAGCAGATATTTTTTTTTTCTTTTTAGCATTTGCTTTTTGTTTTTGTTTGCCTAATCAGCAGTGTTAGTGCTACACTACTACCTTATCGTTTCACTATTCATATAATAATCTATTGAGGTAACAGTGCATTTGCTTTTGAGATATTGATTGACTTAGATGATGGCAGTCGCTTAGATTATGCTCATCAAACCCCAACACACTCACTCTAATATATCTATCTAAATCCATCAATAAAAAAAAAAAAGATTGGGCGTTTCCTCTTTTTGTACAAGTTTAATCTTGTCCTAGAGTGCGTATAAACCGGTCAATAGAAGTATTTCCCTTCGTTAGACCATGCGGTATGGTGGGGTTTGGGTTGGGCATTTGGTGACACGTGGATCTTGATATTCTCAACACAAAGCCAAGTTTTCAAGGGGTATGGTTGGGGCTTGGGTTGGGCGTGGCTGGGCGGGTGGCATAGCCACATCAACAATTTTTTTAATATATATTTATATTTATAACTACATAAAAAATAAACATACATATTTAAAAAAAATACATAAACATACATAATAATTATCAAAATAAAAAACAGTCATTTTCACCCTTTCTGGAACTGAAGTGTTCACATTGTTCACCATCTTCCACTTCCATAACTTAGCCTCTAACTTCCTGTCTTGATAACCGGACAACGGTTTGTTTTTCTCATCATCCCAAATTCTAGCGTTTTGGCTATCCCTAAACTTCACCCACTCCCAATCCTGCCTATAGAATCTCGCATCATTCTCCTCTACGGAGCTTAGCTACTCCCATTTCTTCGGTATTAAACCGGAAGAAGAACCAATACCCGATGATGACGCTTGCCCTGTAGTCTTTTCTCTCTTACCACCAGCCATCACTACAATAAAAAAAAAAAAACAGGCAAACATCAATATAAACTCAACCTTCATTAGACTCTCAAACTTTGAACATGATATGTGATGTTGAATCCTTATTAACAAGTGAGGGTAAAATCGCATTTTTAAACCTTCAAAGTCGCCAATTTTATCGTAAACTTATCAATTTCCTTGTTAATCTTACAATTTCTTATAATTTCAACAATGTATTCAACATCACCTTCATGTTCAATCATGTTCATAACAAATGTAATCACTTCACTATGGTTATAACATGCTCAAATTCCATCCAAAGCAACTAATCTTACTCAAAATCATGCTAGAGCAACATACATTGTCTAAACAACCTACTCTTAAACCAAAAAGTTTAAAATTTCGGAAGAAAAGCACTACATATATGATAATCAAGCACAAAATTAAGGAGAATCCATACCTTTGTGTTGTTGGAACAAGAAAACTGTGAAAAGATGTAAAACAAATAGATTGATGAACACCTCTTCAAAAACCCTAAATACACGCCCAGAAATCTTGCAAAATAGCAAGAATTGATGAAAACCGTATTGGGGGTTTTGTTCCTCTTGAAAAATCACCCAAGATGGACTCAAAAATCAGTTGATTTGGTGAAGAATTGAGAAAGTTATGAAGCTTGAAGGTTCTAGGGTTTTGGAGTAAAGATGGAGAAGATGAAGATGGGAGGTGAAGTTTGGAGAGAGAAAACAGAGATTTTGAGGGTTTTGAATGATGTAGGAGAGTTATGGACCGAATTTATGGTTCATGTTGAGTTTTGTTGGTGTTTGGTTAGGTGAAAAAGGGTTTTAATTCGGATTTAACACCTAAAAACGAGCCTGCACCGGAGAAGAATTGGTAACCCGTCGCCGACGGGTCCCACCCCGTCGCCAATGGGCAAGGGAAATGAGGAGTTCTGGCGACGGGCTATGTGTCTGGATACGGATAAATGTGGTCGACGGGCAGTTCCGCAACCCGTCCCGGACGGGCTCACCCCCGTCGCCGACGGGCACCTGTTTTCCAAAAAATAATAATTTTTTTTTTATGAAAAATAGAGGAATTTTATGGAACTTTTATAAAAGGACTATGTACATTAAAAATTCCAAAAAAATATTAAAAATCTTTTTGTGAATTTTTATAAGTTAAAATTTTTAAACGCAAAAACCATCAACGGCCCTACCACCCCTCAAAAAAATCGTGTATTGTCCTCAATGCACATAACAAAGTCTAAAAACATACCTTGTATCTTCGTGACCCGTTTAGAGTGCCTGGACTTCACACAATTAAGAAAGGTTAGTATGAAACGAAAACGATTAACATCAAAACACGCAAACAATTAAATAATTGTACATAACTTTACACCAAACGTTACCGGTCCTTTTCATTCGACCTCATAAACCGGAAAGCTTACCACGAAGCTCACCGATTCTTTGTTTTCATCTATCAACGTCGAGAAATGGTTTTAGCCGATGACCATTTACCGTTTGCCGTACCCCGTCCTTCGGGTCCTCGATAGTAACATCACCCAATTGTCCGACCCGGGTGACAACATAGGGTCCCATCCATTTGCTTCGGAGCTTTCCGGGAAAGAACTTGAGCTTCGAATTGTAGAGCCACACCTTTTGACCCACTTCAAACTCTTTCTTTCTCAACTTGGCATCATGCGCTCTTTTCATCCCATCCTTATACTTAGACGCGCATTCATATGCCATCTCCCTTAGCTCCTCCAACTCACATAACTTGAGCTTCCGTTCCTTACCTGCATCATCATATTGCACATTAACCTCTTTAATAGCCCATAACGATTTGTGCACAAGTTCAACCGGTAAATGGTAGTTTTTACCGTAAACCAACCGGTAAGGTGTGGTGCCTATGGGTGTTCTTATGTGCCGTACGGTAGGCCCATAAGGCATCGTTCAACTTAATTGACCAATCCTTACGGTCCGCCCGCACGGTCTTTTGCAAAATCTGTTTGATTTGCCTATTCGACACCTCAACTTGCCCGCTTGTTTGCGGGTGATAGGGGGTAGCAATCATATGGTCAACACCAAACCGTTTTAGAAGTTTCCCAAACCGAAAATTTTTAAAATGAGATCCTCCATCACTTATGATGACACGAGGAATCCCAAACCTTGAAAAAATATTAGTTTGAACAAAATTACAAACCACGGAATGGTCGTTCGTCTTGGTGGCTATTGCTTCGACCCATTTTGACACATAGTCAACGGCCACTAAGATGTACAAGTTACCATAGGAATTGGGGAATGGGCCCATGAAATCAATACCCCATACATCGAAAACATCGACTACAAGGATTGGTTGCATGGGCATCTTATCCCTTTTTGAAATACCCCCTATTTTCTGGCTCTCTATGCAATTCTTTGAAAACTCGTTAGCATCTTTAAAAATAGTGGGCCAATAAAGGCCACTATTCAACACTTTGTGGCCCGTTTTGTGACCACTAAAGTGACCACCACATGCAAACGAGTGTAGATGCTGCAACACGCTTGGAATCTCTTCGTCATCAATGCATCTTCTAATAACTTGATCCGCACACTCCTTCCACAAATGTGGTTCTTCCAACCGATAGTACTTGATTTGGGACATGAAGTGTTGCCTTTTCCGTCTATCCCAATGTGCTGGCATATCACCTGTAACAAGATAATTAACAATGTTAGCATACCATGGCAATTTATCTAATTTCATTATGTGCTCATCTGGGAAAGACTCATTGATTTCTAAGGCCTTCGGATCCTCTTTAACCATCAATCTGGACAAGTGGTCCGCTACCACATTCTCAATACCCTTCTTGTCCCGTATCTCTAAATCAAACTCTTGGAGCAACAACACCCATCGGATTAATCTCGGTTTTGCATCCTTCTTCTCCATGAGGTACCTAACTACAGTGTGATCAGAGTAAATAATCACTTTACTACCCCATATGTAAGACCGAAATTTATCCAATGCATATACCACCGCAAGTAGCTCTTTTTCGGTGGTTGTGTAATTCAATTGTGCATCCGAAAGAGTCTTACTTGCGTAGTAGATGGCAACGGGTTTCTTGTCAACCCGTTGTCCCAACACGGCCCCCACCGCATAATCACTTGCATCGCACATAATTTCAAAAGGTAAAGACCAATTTGGCGATTGCAAGATTGGGGCCTCCACTAACTTCTCTTTCAAATTGTTAAAAGCATTTTGGCAATTTTCATTAAAATCAAACGGTTGGTCTTTTAACAACAAATTACATAAAGGCTTTGTTATATCACTAAAACCCTTAATAAACCGCCTATAAAACCCCGCGTGACCTAAAAACGACCTAACACCTTTAACAGTCGTGGGATACGGTAAAGTAGATATGACTTGTACCTTAGCACGATCAACCTCTATCCCACGACTTGACACCATGTGTCCCAACACAATTCCCTCTTGAACCATAAAATGGCTCTTTTCCCAACTTAGGACCAAACTAGTCTCAACACATCGTTTTAACACTTTATCTAGTTGGTCCAAACAAGCCTCAAAAGATGATCCAAAAATTGAGAAATCATCCATGAAGATTTCCAAAGACTTTCCCACCATATCTGAGATGATACTCATCATGCACCTTTGGAAGGTGGCGGGAGCGTTACATAATCCAAACGGCATTCGCCTAAATGCGAATGTACCATAGGGACATGTAAACGTAGTCTTTGATTAATCTTCCGGATGGATGGCAATTTGGTTATAACCGGAATAGCCATCTAAGAAGCAATATAATTTTTGCCCCGACAATTTCTCAACTATTTGATCTATAAACGGTAAAGGAAAATGATCTTTGGAAGTTGCGGTATTCAACTTCCTATAATCAATACAAATTCGCCACCCGGTTACCGGCCGGGTGGCTACCTCTTCACCTGCGTTATTTTTGACGACTTGTATACCAGCTTTCTTCGGAACCGTCTGTGTTGGGCTCACCCATTGGCTATCCGAGATCGGGTAAATGATACCCGCATCAAGCCACTTCAGCACTTCCTTCTTCACGACCTCCCGCATGTTCGGATTTAGTCTCCGTTGTGCGTCTCGAACGGGGGTCACATTCTCTTCCGTGATGATTTTATGCATCACCACTGAGGGACTAATACCCTTCAAATCTGCAATAGTCCACCCAATCGCCACCCGATTGGTGACCAACACCTCCATCAACTTTTTCTCTTGCTCCACGGTTAAATTCGATGCAATAATAACCGGGAGTGTATTGCCTTCACCAACATAAGCATACTTAAGATGCTTCGGCAATGCCTTCAACTCAACCTCCGGAGGCTCTACTAAAGACGGCTTCAATTTAGTATCAATGCTCTCCGGTAAGCTTTCAACTTGGTGCGTCCATGTCGGTTTTCCTTCGCGAACCGCAAGCACCTCCAAACTCCTTACTTCTTCGTCCATGCTTCTCTCCACCTCCACCTGTGACCTGTCAAACATATAACAATCCTCCATTGTGTTTTCCTCATATACGACTGTGTCGCAAAGAGGTATACACGTGTCAACAATGTCTGCCATATAGCATTCATTATCAACTGGAGGGTTCATAAGTCCGGAAAAAACATGCAACCACAACCTTTGGTTTCCAAATGTCATGTCAACCGTTCCCGTTCTACAGTCAATTTGAGCATTTGCAGTTGCTAAGAACGGTCGACCCAAAATCACCATAGGTTGTTTGGTTGGGTCCTTGGCCACATAATCAAGTACTAGAAAATCCACCGGGTAATAAAAATCCTCGATTTTTACTATCACATCTGAAACAACTCCACGGGGTAGTTTGGGTGTCAAATCGGTTAACACCACGGTGGTGTTTGACGACTGAAGTGGACCAAACTCATATTGGTCATATAAACTACCCGTTAGAATGCTTACACTAGCACCAAGCGCCCGGTTGATCTTAAAATCGCCTACTTGAATTGAAATGATAGGCGCACCCGAATCTTGGAGCTTAGGTGGAAGTGCACCCTAGAGAATCGAACTTACGTTTTCGGTTAAATCTATTTTTTTTTTGGAAATTTGTGAGTTCGTTTCTGCGTGCACAAATCTTTCAAGTACTTAGCATAAGACGGTACTTGTTTAATTGCATCCAAAAGAGGTAAATTTATTTTTACTTGTTTAAAAATTTCCAACAACTCTTCTTGTTGTGGACCTCTTTTGTTTACAATTTTCTTTGCGGGTCCCTTCAATGCTTTGGGATAAGGGGCGGTATTAGCCTCCACACCATTTTCCTTAGCCTTGGGGACGGGAATGGCCACAACGGGAGGGTTGTTTTTCTTTTTTAAATCGTTTTTATTTTAACCCATTTGACCATCCTCACGCTCATCTTCACTCGCATCTTCCACCACCCCTTCAACAAACTGGGGTGATGGTGGTTTGACACCATTATCTATGACTCGACCGCTACGTAAAGAAATTTCATTTAAATGTACCTCACGTGTGTTTCTCGAGCTCGACCCTTGATGCTTAGGGTTTACCGTGGTGTCACTTGGAAGCTTTCCCATGCTTCCCTTTATCTGAGCCATTTCTTCCGCTAGTTGGCCCACTTGTTTCGCCAATGCCTCATGTGCTTTATCTCGAATCTCGTTTGTCTTCTTTATCTCTTTGATATCATTGTGAGATTCTTTTTGCATGTTCAGCAAGGCATCCATCTTGGCACTCAAGTCATCGCCACTGGTTTGATTGTTCGACCCGCTTCCGTTACCGCCTTGATTATTATAATTCCTTTGGTACCCACCTTGGTACCCTTGGTTGTAATTTCGTTGATAACCTCCTTGGTTACCACCTTGACGGTTTTGATATGATGACCCGCTTCCTCCTTGATTACCCGATTGGAAATTCGGGTTCATTTGATTTGAAGCGTTGCCATATCGGAAGTTGGGGTGATTTCTCAAACCCGGATGGTAAGTGTTGGAGTTCATGTCATACTGCTTCCTCTCTCCATACACTTGGTTGACTTCCTCCGACCCTGTTGGACATTGTTCCGCTCTATGTCCAATATCACCGCATTCCTCACACACATCAAACTGGACCGCATTAACTTCCTTCTTCTTCATTCGAGCCATTTCCCGCTCTAGATTAGAAATCCGATCTTTAGAATCAAGATTGGGAAGTGAACGGGAAATAGGATGTTTCTTGGCTCGATCGGCCGACTCTTTCTCTTTCGAACGTTTACTCATTCGTTCCAAGAATTCCCAATCATCGTTTTCATGGTTGCTCAAAAGAGTCCCGTTACTTGTCGACTCGAGATGATTCCATGTTGTGTCATCCAACCCTCGAACAAAACACTTTACCAATTCCCACTTCTCAATTTGATGGTGTGGGCATCTCCGCATCATTTCTTTGAATCTCGTGAAGGCTTCATGCAACAATTCGCCTGATAATTGGCGAAAAGACCTAATTTCATCACGAGCCTCGTCGGTCTTTGCCATAGAATAGTATTCATCTAAAAATGCTTGTTGCATTTCCCCCCATGTGCGGATGCTATTGGCCGGGAGTGTAAGAAACCATTGCTTCGCTTTGTCCTTTAGTGAAAATTGGAACAAGCAAAGTTTAACTTCTTCTAATGCAAAATTATGCCCCCAATAGTGTTGCAAACCGAAGAAAATTCTGCTAGATGTGTGTAGGGCTCATCGTTAGACCTCCCATTGAAATGAGGAAGTATGTTGATGTAATGTGGTTTACAATCGAACATCCTTCGCTCACAAACGATGGGTGAATCGTTCTCGGTGACAATCAACCTGAAACGGTCATTCACTCCCCGTGGAGGTTGTTGACGACGATAAGGACCGTTAACCTCTTGATCTCCCATTCTTCGGTTGTCCCGTCTATCGTCTCTTCTCTCATTCCTTCTTTCATCTCGCCTCTCATCCCTTCTCTCATCTCTTCGATCATCTCTTCGATTTCCACCTCGGTTACCCCCTTGATGACCACCTCCCACGAAACGAGGAATCCGGTTAGGGTTAGCATTGTTGTTGTTGTAAAACCCATCATTCCGGTTCCGTTGGTAATTGTTTCGTGGTTGGCGGTTATTTTCGTAACCGTCATTCCTTCTATTCCCGTAACCATAACCGTCCTCCCCAACGTAGTTGGCATTTTGATAGCCAAACTCTTCATCTTCGTACCCTCTCGCATGGTAGTTATTACCCCGGTTGACGTATCCCCAATCTTCATCATCACCCACTCGATCATCATAATAGCCCCCATCATCAAAATTTTCTGTATGCACACTTACATGTTCCGGCGATTGATAACCGGGAACACTATAAGGTTCATCATCGGGTATTGCATCTCTTAAGTCGTCGATGTTGAAAAACAGGTCTTCGCCCACGGGATGACCACGATCACGATTACCTCTTCGATTTGAATTGACATATCCATCAGCGAGGTTAACGGGTAAAGAAGTTTGTCTGTTACGGTTTTGTTGTTGGGGTGTTCGTTGGTTGTTGTTGAGATTTTGGTTTCTGAAAGGTGGTGTGGGTGGTCTAGAGTTGTCGTTACCACCCGGTTGATCTTGAGGTAGAGGTTGGGCGTTTTGAGCGGGATTGAAGTTACTCCGATATTGGTATTGGTTCTGGTTTTGGTTGGAGTTTTGGTTTGCCATTGAATCGGTTTCAATGGTTGGTGTGAGTTGTGGTGTTTGGTGGGTTTGATTAGAAGCAAGGGTTGCTTATAACCGGCTTGTTTGGTTTCTTCTTGCTACTCTTTTGATTTCCGGTTCGTAAACTAGAGGTGAAGTCCTCCCGGAATTGCGCGTGTGCATGCATTACCTGTAACCTGCACAAGTAACACACCCCGCGTAACAAGGAAAAAGACAAGTACAAAAAGAAAGCTAAACAAGTTAAACAGTTAATCACAAAAATTCAAACAATATCCAAACACAAAGCGTACGTACTCCCCGACAACGGCGCCAAAATTTGATCGAAGTGTCGCGCTCCGGTCAAAGATAATATTTATAAGCCCAAATTACCCTTAACAATGTGTTAGTGGTAGCAAGGGGTCGAACCACGAAGAGTATGTGGTTTGTGTGTGAATTCGAATGAATTAAAACAATTGTCACGATTTATGAAGCTTGCTAAAGTAATTTTGTGTTTTTGTTTAATTGAATGATATGATTTTAAACTAGATGAATTAATGAGAATGATTAACAACTACTAATTATCAATTGCAAGAAGACTGTTTTCTAGGACAATAATAATAAAAAGGAATCACACCGGTTTCGGTAATTATTAATCTAAGATTTCTACAAGTTTTAGTTTCAACTCAAATGCATTCGATTAATGGATTTCGTGTACCGTGAAGTGCTACTAGCTATCAACGTCCCGAAGAACGGACAAAAAGACACTTTGTAATCAACACAAGTAAATCCTAACAACGACAACGTACAACTACGTATCACCGTTTCGCAAAGTCATAACTTTTAACATCGTTCGACAATTCACGAATTCGTAACAAATGTAATACTATTGTCAAAAGTTTCAAAAACCAAATACAAATTGTCACTAAGATGAAACAAGAACAATTCGAAACACTAGAATTAACAACTACCTACACCGGGGTGAAACCGAGATGATTAGCCGCTCATGGTCGAAGAAGCTTGATCACCGGATGATTGGAATGCGGATGGAGTCATCTTGAAGCTTGTAGGATGAAGGAATGATTGATGATGGTGAAGTGGTGAATGGATGGAGAATTAGGGTTTTGGATGAATTGGGGATTGTGAAGTATGATGGTGATGATCTTGATTCGGATGTTGTGATGATGAAGAAAGTTCAATGGTAGGTGATGGATGGTGTATTGTGGCTCCAAGAACAAGATTCAAAACTCCCAAGAAGTGTAACTTACGAGTTAATGACCAAGACCCAATTAGATTTGAGCTAAACCCCCAAAACACTCGAATTTCACGTCACTGGATTCCGCTACCAGTCGCCGACGGGCTCACCCCCGTTGCCGACGGGCTCCCAAGCTCACAAACTCAGCCGACGCCTTAAATACCTGGATACGGGGGCTTTTGGCTGACGGGTATTTTTAGGGGGCGTCGCCGACGGTCTGGACCCCGTCGGCGACGGGCTCTCGTTTGTGAGATCTCCATTTTTTCCTTCCAACACTCCCGGTTGACCCGTGATGCATCCTGGTGCTCCGGTTTTCGACCCGGTGACCCGTAAAGCTCCCAAAAGCTCCTTAAACTTCATTAAACCTGCACAAACACAAATCTTATTAAAAGTAGGCCATTCAGGATTGAAACTTATGTAATAACACAAAGTTAAGCAATAACGAACACCAGTTTTCAACCACGTATCACATACCGAAGAACGCATGCCATATCCAAAGATCTTGGGACGCAACCGCTACAAGCATGATGGCTGGCACCCCGTGAAATCCACTAGTGTGAGCGCCTTGCCATTGGGTAGGACAAAGTTCCCAGGGCCATTTCATACAATCTAAACTACCTAGCATCCCGGGTAGCCCATGATAATTAGCGTGATGTTCCAATATTTGTTGCATGTCACTGAAGGAGGGCTTTCTCAAATATCTTTTCCTATAAAGTTCTAGAATACACGAACAAAAGTTGTGAAGAGTTTCTCTAGCTACACGTGCACACATTTTTAAATAGTCATCCATAATGTCCGAACTATTTCCGTACGCTAACTGCCTAAGTGCGGCCGTGACCTTTTGCCACGTACTAAATCCTAATTGCCCGGTTACATCGGGTTTTTATTGGAAATAATCATATTTCTCCTCAAGATCTCTTGATATTCTTAAAAATAAGTTTCTACACATACGAAAAAGACGCCTAAACATTTTTTCATCATACTTAGGTTCCGCTGAGAAGTAATCTCTTACCAACAAATCGTTAACGGCGTGCCGTTCACGAACGATGTACCTTCTCCTCGGTTTAGGTTGTTGAGTCTCTTCCTCATCGTCTTCGTCTTCCACGATAGCTTTCACCACCGCCATGATCGATTCTAGAAATATTTCCACACCATCGTCAGATGATGATGACGATTCACTATAACTTGAAGAACTCATGGTAATATTGTGTTTTATGTGTTTGATATTGTGTGAGAAAAATGTTAAATGTGGTAAGTATATATAAAGGAAAAAAGATTTTTTTTTAAACTAGTCCCCAACGGCTAGCCCAACGGCTAGCCAACGGCTACTTTGAATGGGCCACTCAGCAACTGCCATGTCACCTTGCTCCCCCGCCCCACGCCCGGCTTGAAACCCAAGCCCCAAGGGCCACGCCCCAAACCCAAGCCCACCGGGGGTGGTGCCTTGGGCGTTTTCCCCCAACCCAAGCCCCATACCCCATGGCCTTAGCCGACATGCGTTGAATAAAGTTGACTCTAGAAGACTTTGAATTTTCCTAAGGTCCATCTCAAACCTTACTTTAAAATATCTTTACATCCAGTCTAAAGAGTATGCTTCAGGTTTGGAATTTTATAATAGAGTAAATTACATTTTTGGCCCCTGCGGTTATATCAGTTTTACTATATTAGCCCAAAATAAGAATTTTTAACAGATCTGCCCCCATGGTCCCTATAACTAACCGTTTTGGCCCCTAAATCTAACCAAACCCTAACTCAGGTTAATTATTAGGCACATGACTTGCACTCAAGTTAATAATTAACTCAGGTTAATTATTAAACAATGTTGATATAAAAATACGATCTCTATTATGATTAAACAACTTATGTGAAGATTTTTCTAAAAATGATTCTTTTGTATTTTATTTGTTACACACGTTTTTCTAGCCTTGATTTAGCACTTAAAACATGCTTAACTTCTTTAAAAACCAAGATCATGTAAATCTTGTAAATAACTTTGGTTTCTTGAAAATATTATTTTTGAAATCATTTATTTTCAAGACTTGTAACATGTATCATCTATCTTCACATTCATAAACAACTTCATTTTCAAGCTCATGTTTAACATAAAGGATGATCATTTTGATTTCTCACAAGATTTATCCTCTAACTTGCTAGATCATGTGTTTAATCACAATCTAGCAAGCTTCTTATGATGATCAACATCATATCCACAAGAAAGCAACAATCAAGATTCATACATATACTAAACAACATAGATTCTTATGTTTTTAAGCTTTATGTTAATGTTCATGCTTATGTTTCTTCATGATCTTTATGTTTAACAACTCATATCATCTTTTAACCAACATAATATGAAGTAAAATGGAGTCATGAGGGTCTTACTACTAGCATAAGACTAGGGAAGAAATCAAGTGGATGAAGATGATAAACAAAGTGGATAAGACCTTCTTGATGAGGTCCTTCCAATTCCGATGCTTGAAACCTTCTTAGATAGGCTTAAGACACCTTAGAACCACCTTTAAATACTTGAGAATGGCTTGAAAATGGATGTGTGAGTGTGGGTGTTTAGAGCCGAGAATGAGGAGAAGAAGAAGAAGGTGTATGAGTGGTGAAGATGGTGAAATGACTAGGGAGTTATGTCTTGTGGGTTTAAATAAAATACTTCCAACATTTGAATATCCTTTGGTTATTATGTTCCATAAGTACACAACAAATCCAATTTAATATTCAAAATAAATCCACCAAGTGGAGCCCTCATGTAACCGGCCCTAATGTGGGGGGGGGGGGGAGTATTAGTTGAATTCGAATGGTTAGTTACTTGGTTAAGTTGAAATGTAAGGGTAATAGTTAGTGTTTTAGTGTTTAATGATTTTAAGATGTAATATGGTGTTTAGGGTTCATAACTAGCTTCATAACACTAAAACAATGCTTCTAGTGAAATTTTGGTGTTTCGGGTAGTGTCCGGTTGTTCGTTTCGTTACTGTTCGTTAAAGTGCTAAATTGCGCAGTTTAGTGTGCTTTATGTAGTCTTTTATGACAGTTTCGGTTCCCGACACTTAGGAAAGTATTCTGGACCATTAAACCACTTTTTTGCATTATAATGAGATGTTAAATTGCTGAAAATTGCTGAATTTATTTATTTTCTGCAGAATTTGCAGTTTTAGTGTGGTTCTGGCACTTTCCGGCACCTATGTCATCACTAGGAAGGCAATTTTGTAACCCCTACTTTCCTACACACTATACTAGTGTAACGCTTGGTCCTGGGGCTTATTTTGTGTCTTAACATCATGTATGTCTAAGTACTGAACTCCCGTCAGTGCTTATAGTTTGTCTGATAATGGTGCCAATTCTGTTCTGTGTATTAATAGAACTATATCGTGTTGCATGTAGTAATGAAAAAAGTATTGTAACATGAAATGCCATTGTATATATATAACAGTAATCAAAAATTCATTTTTCTTTTAACCTATACCATGCACAGTTCTTAAAACACAGATTATTGTTCAATTAGTGTACGGAATGTACGGAAAAGTGACAGTTGTCACACTCGACAGCCGTTACGGAGCACTAGATCAATCGGGCAGCGTATCTAATACGTAACCAGGGGTTAAAATACTTACAATGAGGCAGAGTTTCGCTATTTAGGGGGTATTATGCCCGATATTAATTCTAATGTTCAGAGAATTGAGAGAGAGTTCGAGATTTGAGCGACTGAAATTTGAATGCCGTTCGTTCCCATTTATAGGGCTGCTTCGGCAGTCCCTCGCGCCCCGCGTAAGCCAAGGGCTGCTCTTACGTGGCCCGCGAGCTAGGGGTGTAGGGCGTAGGCTTGCTGATTCGCCGGTTCTAGCTTTGACACGAGGCTGCCACGTGGCAGCTCAGGGTGCGGCCCCGTAGCCAGGCGCTCGCGCCCCGTGGCGGCCTTCGATGGCTCTGTCGCGGCCCGCCAGGGACCATTAAAATTTGTTTTTATTTAATTTTTATAAAAATAAAGGTATTAAGGGCCATTTTACGTATACGGGGTGTATTGTGACAACCCTCACTAAACCAGGTATCCGTACGACTTAATTAACTATTAATTGCTGCTTAATTACTGTGCTTGACTGAGATTACTGATAAACTGCTACTTGACTGTTGATACATGTACATATCTGCATCATACTTTGATTTCCGTCACTACATTATTTACTTACTGAACTCTAGTGACAAACATGATGCACAAAGGCACAGTAGCATTTGAACGGATAACCTATTGAACATGCTGATATAGCCAGCATCAGGCAAACACTGCCTCTAAAGGCCTGTATGAGCCAGAAATATTTTACTACACCCGTAGTGTGTGTAGGGATACAAGGGTTGTTAAACTGCGTCTCTAGGAATAAGAAACAGAGATTGGATGTGCCTAAAACATACTCTAAGCACGAAACACAGCACTTTTATCAACACACTAGCTTCTAGCTAGCTAATAAAGTGCCAAAACATGAGGAAGTATTCCTGACACCTTGCAGAATAAATTGTGTCGCTAAAAATATTATTTACGACGCTTAAAAGATTACTTAAGCACTTTAACGGATTACTATCCAACCGAACAACCGGACCATACCCGGAACATAAAAATATTGCCAAAAATATTATTAGTCTTTTTCTGAGCCAGTTAGGGTCCCTGATTACCCTAACACCCGTTTTATAACACATCCTGCAACTAACGGGGTTAATCCCTAAAGTTAACCTACTTAACGTAACTAAACACTAACTACACCATTGAAATCGAACCATAGGACCCCCCCCCCCCCCCTTGGGCCGGTTCTATCTCCTTGTAACTAGGAGAGTACAAGTGTGATTATTTTATTTGATTGTGTTGGATATTAAGAGAACATACTAACCAAAGGATCATGGCACAAGTTTTGTCTATAAATACTACCCTTAATACATGAGATTATAACCATCACAATCACCAAACACAACTCTCTCTCCCTCTTGTTCCACTCTCGGCCGAACACCCACACTTCTATCCATCCATCTTTCGATTTTGATCAATCCATTCCAAGTATCTACAAGGCTTACGGGTCACGTATTAGGAAGCTTGAAGCAAGCGGAAGTGGAAGGACCTCGTTACTTAGCTTTTATCCACCGCATTTTCGACTAGATTCTTCCCTAGCCCCGAGCTAGAGGTATAATGTTTAAAACTCACTCTCGAACGTATCTAAAGTGGTTAATATGAGTTATAACGATTAAAAGTCGGAATCATGCGTTTTGAACCTCTAAAGTCTACTAAAACTTGAATTTTGTCGGTTAAAAGCTCATAACATGTGTAAAAGTTGTAGTAATTGAATATGTTGATTGTTGAGGCCCGATCTACGATGTGGTGGCTCTTATCATCGTTTAACCCGACTTTGTTAAGATCATAGATCTTGACATAAGCTTGTTTCTATCGGTACGAGGGTTAAAAGGTGAAACTCCACCACACGAGAAACATGAACTTGTGTAAAAGTATTATTACTAGTAAAATGGTGTTTAAAACTAGCGGATCTACGTATCTGCAAGTGGTATTTTCATAGAACCAAGTGTCGAGAAAATCATGTTTTATATAAGCCGGATGACATACTAACAAATGTGATTTTACAAACCACAAGTGTATAAACACTTGTGAAATAAGAAGTTTCGACAAAATAACAATCTTTGAGAAAGATGGCGGGAAGTTGTAAAGGATGATTTGTTCTAAAAATGGGGTTTTTACAAGACTAAACTATTTTATACATAGATCCACTAAATATAACGAGATCTACACAATAGTTTTCAGAAAAACTACAAGTTCATGTAATAATGCGATTTTACATACTTGTCGACTAATTGAAAACTAGTTGATGTGTTGGAAATTGATTGGTTGATTTAAAGAAGTGTTGAAGTGATTTTGTAAAAGAAAATGATACGCTTGAAAGCGTGGCCACCTCCAGTTACAGGGGAAACTCTGGCGAAATTTTTCTAAAATCTAACACCTAGAATTATTTACAAGTGTTAGACTACTTTTGACATATTTTCAAAAATAATTCGCCATGACTTTATTTATTAAATAATCGGAGGAGGGATTTTCACAAAAACTAAACGTGACAAATATTTATTCGATAAATATATTTTTCACCACACTGTTTATGATTATTTTGTGAAAATACGTAAATATTATTTTTAGAGTAAAAATAATATTTACAAACGTTGACGAACCCAAAATAATACAAACGCTTACACGACAAACATATAAGTTACAACAGTAATTACTATTACCACTTAATCGTTAAAACGTAACTTACGCATTATGCGGAAATATTCATAAACGTATATTTTGTCAACGTATTATTTTGGAAAGTAATATGAGAAGAGAAAATATGATATTTTTGAGAAAAATATTTATATTTTGGAATGAGAAGTAAAAATATATTAAGTGGGACTTAATGAGATGATACAAATACACATGTATTAAATCCCCCATCCTTGGGAAGGAGATTAAATTACCAACTATATACAAGGAACGGTTGTCTAACTGTTTCCCCAAAAATGTAAACAATAAAGCTAAGGCACGGCCATCCGTCTAATAGAATTAGCACATGTAGGTCGTTGCACAGCTGCCTGACATTCGGAGTACTTGGTATAGCGACGCACTGACTGTGAGTTCATGTCCCCCCTTTTTTCTTAACTCTTTTCAGTTTTATAAACTGCGGGGGTGAAATACATGTTACTATGATTATGAAATACTTGATACATGGTATGGTTAGCGTAAGGAGGGTTATTACTTAGATCATGTGAGTGGGTAGGCGGAAACTGGAGGCCATTAATCCTCATTGTAGGACCGAGGGACGTAAGCGGTAGATCTATCTGGGTGTAGCGAGCCCAACTCCAGGTCCAGCATAACGGACCTTGGGGTGACTTTGTGCCCGACGCAAAATCCACTAGGTTTGAGTCTTCCTACTTGCACTTCACACATATCAATGGACTTGCAAACCATTGGTGATCTCTTTTTCCTTATTTGCTACATACCAGGATTTTTGATAAATACAATGGTTTATTTACTCACTTTCGCATGAACTTGCTCAACATTATTGTTGATTTTTCAACTTACATGTATTTCAGGGAATTAAAGATCTGGCACGGTATGGCATGTTTTCCGCTGCATAAGTCACCAGGGTCATCCAGGGTTCGGGGAATGTAACTCTTTCCTGGACAAGTCACAGTCCTTGAATCATGTTTATGTTATGTTCGGGTTTGTAATGTTTAGACAAGTTTATGGTTGTTGGGTGTTAACCCGTTAAGACAATGTTTTGATTTTATTTTAATGGATGATCTTGCATATTTTTAATTCATATAGCTTGTTATGATTAAACTATGGTATTAAGAAGTCACACCAAATTAACCACGCTTCCGCAGGGCCAGGGTGTGACAGCTTGGTATCAGAGCTCTGATCATAGCGAACTAGGATTCCTTCTTGAGTCTAGACTATGATCACTAGGGCTCTCACGAAAACATTTTTACTGCATACCACTTAAGTCCAGATCCAAAACCTTTTTATAAACAAATGTTGAGCGCATTTTATTTATTATTTTTAGGCTCAGTCTGGGAGGCTGAGGCTCGGTCTGGGAGACTGAGGCTCGGTCTGGGAGGCCGAGGCTCGATCTAATGGATCGAGGTAGTTGTCTAGTGGGACTAGGGAGTCAGTCTGGGAGGCTGGGAGAATTTGCTAGTGGGACTAGGGAGTCAGTCTGGGAGGCTGGGAGAATTTGCTAGTGGGACTAGGGAGTCAGTCTGGGAGGCTGGGAGAATTGACTAGTGGGACTAGGGAGTCAGTCTGGGAGGCTGGGAAAAGTTTGCTAGTGGGACTAGGGAGTCAGTCTGGGAGGCTGGGAAAGTTGGCTAGTGGGACTAGGAAGGACAGTCTGGGAGGCTGGGAGGCTAGTGGGACTAGGAGGATTATGTGATTATTATTTGGTAGCTTAGGTGATTACCTGATTTACTGATTATTTGTGCATATTTGTGTTACAGACACATGGACTCACCAGGCACGGGTGATACGGATACCACCGGACCTTTACCCATAGTATCTGACGACATTATATCCTCCGAGCACGAGGTGCATACCTCCGATTACACGAGCACTGATGACGATGACTTCCAGCCCTTCGCTCTGCCCGACGGCGCTGATGAGCCTATTGATGACCCTCCTGCTGAGTACTTACCCTTAGTTGTGATACCAGCTCCTATTCCTTTAGGTGTCTATCCCGCATATGACTTGCTACTCGACGCCGAGGCTGACGACGATATCGATTTGTTTGAGGATGAGCCTTTTGAGGATGAGATTCCGGATGCAGCTCTTCTTCCCGCTGGCGATCTTCTGATGATCGCTGACGCCCCTGCTGAGGACTCACCCGCACATTCACCGGTCCCAGACTCCTTTGAGTCTGTGGCATCCGCACCTTCTCACGAGGTGAGCGCACAACATTTCGCACACGACTCGGATCCTGACCAGGCATCCTCAGCAGCACCTATTCCGAGCTTCGCATTTGAGCATGACGACATAGAGGATTCGGATCCCATTTTCCCTCCGGGATTCAACCCGGATCACGACATTGAGTTTATTCCGATGGACCAGCTCGTGGAGGACCCCGCTGATCCAGTTGACCCTATTGATCCTGAGTTCGACTTTGATATGGCTTTTGATGACCATGAGCCTGCCTTGGCTCCTGAGCAGGCAGCTGCTCTAGATCCTATGCATGAGCATGACCTGGTACATGCTGGCGTTCCTGTTGAGCCCATTATAGCTGACCCGCCTGTTGGCGATCTTCCTGTTGATGATGTTCCTTTGTTAGTTGGTGATCATGTTGTTGCTATCAATCATGTTGTTGATCCACCTTTTGTTGCTGATATACCAGTCGACCATCCTATTGCACCAGTTGACCCTGTCGTTGCTCCTCCATTTGATCCCATTCCGCTCGAGCCTGAGCACGCACTGTTTGCAGAGCGTATGGATCCACCCGATGAGGACGCTCAGCACGGTTGGATACCTGCTGACGAGGACGTTCCACCTTTGCCCCCTCAGATCCCTGTTACACGATCTGTTGATTTCACTTTTCAGGTTCCTCAGTTTGTACCTCCAGCGAGGCCTGGAGAGGGTTCCTCAGCCCATCCTTTTGGGAACGTACCGATGTCTATTCCCTTCATGCCTCAGATGTCATCTGTTCCCCCCTCTACTCCACCATTTCATGTGGCACCATTCGACCCCACCAGTGAGCCCTTGCTTTGGCCGACGCCATCAGCCATGCCACCTACTGATCCATACCATTCGTTTCACGTTGGACACACTATAGAGGACGTTTTGATGTCCTTCGTTCATCAGCATGAGTCGCACACGTAGCGTCTCCAGGAGCTCGAGAGAGCTCAGCTGCCACCATGTTCATGCCATGGTCAGATACACTCCCCTCTTCAGCCAGGTCGATCTTTACCCCCAGATTTTGCTGCTCGTCTCTTTACCCTAGAGCAGCAGGTTGCCTCTGTTATTCGCACTCAGCAGGCTATGGAGGAGGATTGGCTTCTGTTACGCCGTTTGCTTTACCCTCACTTTCCCCCTCCTCCCCCGCCATCTGCATAGAGCTCATCAGTGCTATATAGGTAGACGTTGGTGAGACGACCGCGATTGTGACTGCACAGCATTTTGGAGACCAGCTGATGATACTGACTTTTGTTGACACTTATTTGATGTACTTGATGTATTTGACACTGACATGATACAGCTTTTGGACAGGGGTGATGTAGCCCCTATTTGATTGATGATTGTATGACACATTTACTACATTATGGTCTCGATATATAGAGCAATCGCAGTATTCTCACCATATCTGATTCACTTGATTGCTTACTTATATACTTGTGACATGGGATGTTGGGACATGGGATGTTGTGTATATAATACTTGTGACATGGGATGTTGGGACATGGGATGTTGTGTGTATAATGATCGAAACATGGGATGTTGTGTGTGATATATTGATAACATGAGATGTTATGTGCTATTACTAATACTATATACGTACGCTTTATTATGGCCTGACCGACGTATACATCTTTAGAAGATGCCGCCAAGACGTCAATCTCAGCCAATGCCTACGACCCAGGAAGAACTACAGCAAGTCATTGCTGCTGCTATTGCTCAATATGCTGCCTCTCAAGGAGGAATGAGTGGAAGCAACTCCGGCAACAACAACAATCCACTGCATGGGTGCACTTACAAACAGTTCTTGGACTGCAAGCCCGTAAACTTCGATGGCACAGGTGGTGCTGTTGCTTTCGTACGCTGGGCTGAGAAAACCGAGTCCGTACTTCGCATGAGCAAATGCGCGCTGGATCAACAAGTCACTTACATCTCAGGGCTATTTGTGGATGGAGCCCTATCCTGGTGGAATCTAGAGGTCCAGACACTTGGCAAAGCTGCTGCTTACGCACTGACCTGGACTGAGTTGAAAGAACTCATGCGCAAGAAGTACTGTTCTCGCGCTGAAATTCAGAGATTGGAGACCGAGTTTTGGCATCTAAAAATGGAAGGTTCTAAGATAGCTGAGTATGTTCAGAGGTTCCACGACTTGTCGCATGTGGTACCCTACATGGTTACGCCTTAGTTCAAGAGGATTGAATGCTTCATTTGGGGATTGGCTCCTCAAATAATCAGCATGGTGACTTCCTCCAAACCTGCAACTATCACATAATCCATTGATTTGAGTGTGGCTCTCACCGAAGAGGCAATTCGGTTGAACAAGTTTGATGAAATTGAGCCCAAGAAGAAAGAGACTCATGTGGAGTCATCTGGTGGCAACAAGCGAAAGTTTTCGAATTTCAAGCAGGGCACCGGGATGGTGGTTAAGAAAGGGGAATCTAATGCGCCAGCTCAAGATTCAGCTGGTGGTAGGAAGAAAGGTAAGGGATATATGGGTGCACAACCCAAGTGCAACTCATGCCAACGCCATCACTCTGGCCGATGCGAGCCAAAAGTTTGTGAATCATGTGGGAAGACTGGTCATTCAAAGGATTCTTGTTGGGCTAATGCTGGCCGGGGAGGCCAAGGAGGATATGGGAATAGGAACAACCGTGGTGGTGCTGGGAACCGCCCACAAGGAAACCAGGGAGGTGATGGAAACCGTGCCAATCATGCTAACCAAGCGGGCGCCATGAATCGAAATCAGGGAAACAACCAAGCGGGAAACAATGGTGGAAACGGGCAGAGGCCCGGATGTTTTAACTGCGGTGATGTTGGGCATTACAAAAGGAATTGCCCAGAATTGAACCAAGCACGCGGAAGAGTTTTCAACATAGAAGCAAGGGAGGCGCGCCAGGATCCCAATGTTGTCACTGGTACGTTCCTTGTAAACCAACGCTATGCATCCGTTTTGTTTGATACTGGTGCCGATTACAGCTTCGTATCGTTAGAATTTAAGAATATGCTTGGTTTAGCCGCTAGTAAATTAGATATTCCATACTCGATCGAATTAGCAAATGGGAAATTAGTGGAAGCTAATGAGGTGATTCGAGGTTGCGTAATCGAATTAGGAGAGCGTGAGTTCGCTCTGGATCTACTACCAGTCCAGTTGGGAAGCTTCGACGTGGTAGTAGGGATGGATTGGTTATCGAGTAACAAGGCCGAGATAGTTTGTCACGAGAAGATTATTCGTATCCCGACCGATGAGGGTGAGACCATTGTCGTTCATGGGGAGAAGCGTGAGATGCCGTTAAGGATGATTAGCTGCCTGAAAGCAAGGAAGTGTTTGCAGAAAGGATGTGTTGCGTTTCTGGCACACATTGTAGATAAAAAGGCTGCTGAGCCGAAGATCGAAGACATCCCTGTCGTGAGGGAATACCCAGAAGTCTTTCCTGAAGACTTGCCTGGATTGCCGCCTCAAAGGCAAGTGGAGTTTCGCATAGACTTAGTTCCAGGCGCCGCGCCTGTGGCTAAGGCACCTTATAGACTTGCTCCGTCTGAGATGCTGGAACTGTCGACACAACTTCAAGAGTTGTTAGACAAGGGATTTATCCGACCAAGCTTCTCGCCTTGGGGAGCTCCAGTTTTGTTTGTGAAGAAGAAGGACGGTAGTTTCCGTATGTGCATTGACTACAGAGAGTTGAACAAGCTAACAATCAAGAATAGGTATCCTTTGCCAAGGATTGATTATCTATTCGACCAACTTCAAGGTTCAAGCTTCTATTCAAAGATCAATCTTCGATCTGGATACCATCAGCTACGGATACAGGAGGAGAGTATCCCAAAGACAGCCTTCAGAACTCGATATGGACACTACGAGTTCCTCGTTATGCCGTTTGGTCTGACAAACGCACCTGCCGTATTCATGGATCTGATGAATCGAGTTTGTAAGCCGTACTTGGATAAGTTCGTGATCGTATTCATCGATGATATTTTGATTTATTCAAAGACGAAGGTTGAGCACGAGCAGCATCTTAGAGCCATTCTGGAGCTGCTGAAGAAAGAACAGTTGTACGCCAAGTTCTCTAAGTGTGAGTTTTGGCTACGAGAAGTGCAATTCCTTGGGCACGTGGTGAATGGAGATGGAATCCACGTGGATCCAACCAAGATCGAGGCGATCAAGGATTGGGAAACGCCAAAGACGCCAACCGAGATTCGGCAATTCTTGGGTTTGGCTGGCTATTATCGAAGGTTCATCGAGAACTTTTCAAAGATCGCTCAACCATTGACACTCCTCACGCAGAAGGATAAGAAGTTTGATTGGGGAATCAAACAGGATGAAGCGTTTCAGATATTGAAGGATAAGCTTTGTAACGCGCCAATCTTAGCTCTACCAGAAGGTACAGACGATTTCGTGGTATACTGCGACGCATCGCGTCAAGGATTGGGTTGTGTGTTGATGCAACGCCAAAAGGTTATTGCCTATGCGTCACGCCAACTGAAGATACATGAAAAGAACTATACCACACATGATTTGGAGCTAGGCGCAGTGGTTTTCGCTTTAAAGATCTGGAGACACTACCTTTATGGTACGAAGTGCACAATCTTCACCGATCACAAGAGCCTCCAGCATATATTCAACCAGAAGGAGTTGAACATGAGGCAAAGACGATGGGTCGAGTTGCTGAACGACTATGACTGTGAAATTAAGTATCACCCAGGGAAGGCGAATGTGGTCGCCGATGCCCTAAGTCGTAAAGAGAGAATTAAGCCCATAAGGGTTAGAGCTTTGGAGATGATTATTCAAACCGACCTTTCCTCGCGCGTTCGTGCAGCACAACAAGAAGCTCTCAAAGAAAGAAACCTTGCAGAAGAGTATCTCCATGGGATGGAGAAGTTATTGGTACCAAACAGGGAAGGAACGTTATGTTTTGAGAAAAGGATTTGGGTTCCTTTGTTTGGTGGTTTAAGGAAGGTTATTTTCGATGAAGCTCACAAGTCACGGTACTCTATCCACCCTGGAGCGGATAAGATGTACCAGGATCTTAAAGGTTATTATTGGTGGCCTAGGATGAAAGGCCATGTTGCAGTTTACGTGAGCAAATGTTTGACATGCGCCAAGGTTAAGGCGGAATACCAGAAGCCCTCAGGACTTCTGCAACAACCAGAGATTCCCAAGTGGAAGTGGGAACAAATCTCTATGGATTTTATTACAAAATTGCCAAGAACGCCGAGAGGCCATGACACTATCTGGGTGATAGTGGATCGATTGACGAAGTCAGCACACTTCTTGCCTATCCGCGAGAAGGATCATACGAGTAAATTGGCTGAGATTTACATGAGAGAGATTGTTACGCGCCATGGAGTACCCCTCTCGATTATCTCTGATAGAGACGGAAGGTTCGTGTCAAGGATATGGCAATCCTTCCAGGAAGCTTTTGGCTCCAAGTTGAATCTGAGCACAGCTTTTCACCCGCAGACCGACGGTCAAAGCGAGCGGACGATTCAGACATTAGAAGACATGCTGAGAGCATGTGTGATGGATTTGGGCGGTAGCTGGGATAAGCATTTACCCCTGGTTGAGTTTTCATACAACAACAACTACCACACCAGTATTGGTGCCGCGCCGTTTGAAGCTTTATATGGGCGCAAGTGCAGATCGCCACTTTGTTGGGCTGACGCAGGTGATAGACAATTGGTCCTGAAATGGTGCAGGAAACCACAGATAAGATCGCGCAAATCCGAGACCGTATCAGCGCGGCTCGTGACAGGCAGAAAGCCTACGCGGATCGAAGCAGGAAATCTCTAGAGTTTGAGGTTGGTGAGATGGTTTTGTTGAAGGTATCACCCTGGAAGGGTGTGGCACGATTTGGGAAACGTGGAAAGTTGAACCCGAGGTATATTGGACAGTTCAAGATCTTGGAGAGAATCGGGTTAGTAGCATACAAGTTGGACCTACCTGCCGAACTAAATGGTGTTCACGATACATTTCATGTATCCAATCTGAAAAGAAGTCCAACACAAGATAACGTTGCCATTCCTACCAACGAAATTCATGTTGATGACACGCTCCACTTCGTTGAAGAACCTGTTGAGGTCACGGATTGGAAAGTTAACAAGACCCGCCGGAGCAGTGTCAAGCTCGTTAAAGTTCGTTGGAATGCTAGACATGGTCCTGAATTCACCTGGGAGCGTGAGGACCGAATGAAAGAGAAATACCCCCACTTATTTCCTGAGAACCCTGCTTATACAAGCAGAATTTAAAATTTCGGGACGAAATTTTTCAAACGGGGGGAGAATGTGACAACCCTCACTAAACCAGGTATCCGTACGACTTAATTAACTATTAATTGCTGCTTAATTACTGTGCTTGACTGAGATTACTGATAAACTGCTACTTGACTGTTGATACATGTACATATCTGCATCATACTTTGATTTCCGTCACTACATTATTTACTTACTGAACTCTAGTGACAAACATGATGCACAAAGGCACAGTAGCATTTGAACGGATAACCTATTGAACATGCTGATATAGCCAGCATCAGGCAAACACTGCCTCTAAAGGCCTGTATGAGCCAGAAATATTTTACTACACCCGTAGTGTGTGTAGGGATACAAGGGTTGTTAAACTGCGTCTCTAGGAATAAGAAACAGAGATTGGATGTGCCTAAAACGTACTCTAAGCACGAAACACAGCACTTTTATCAACACACTAGCTTCTAGCTAGCTAATAAAGTGCCAAAACATGATGAAGTATTCCTGACACCTTGCAGAATAAATTGTGTCGCTAAAAATATTATTTACGACGCTTAAAAGATTACTTAAGCACTTTAACGGATTACTATCCAACCGAACAACCGGACCATACCCGGAACATAAAAATATTGCCAAAAATATTATTAGTCTTTTTCTGAGCCAGTTAGGGTCCCTGATTACCCTAACACCCGTTTTATAACACATCCTGCAACTAACGGGGTTAATCCCTAAAGTTAACCTACTTAACGTAACTAAACACTAACTACACCATTGAAATCGAACCATAGGACCCCCCCCCCCTTGGGCCGGTTCTATCTCCTTGTAACTAGGAGAGTACAAGTGTGATTATTTTATTTGATTGTGTTGGATATCAAGAGAACATACTAACCAAAGGATCATGGCACAAGTTTTGTCTATAAATACTACCCTTAATACATGAGATTATAACCATCACAATCACCAAACACAACTCTCTCTCCCTCTTGTTCCACTCTCGGCCGAACACCCACACTTCTATCCATCCATCTTTCGATTTTGATCAATCCATTCCAAGTATCTACAAGGCTTACGGGTCACGTATTAGGAAGCTTGAAGCAAGCGGAAGTGGAAGGACCTCGTTACTTAGCTTTTATCCACCGCATTTTCGACTAGATTCTTCCCTAGCCCCGAGCTAGAGGTATAATGTTTAAAACTCACTCTCGAACGTATCTAAAGTGGTTAATATGAGTAATAATGATTAAAAGTCGGAATCATGCGTTTTGAACCTCTAAAGTCTACTAAAACTTGAATTTTGTCGGTTAAAAGCTCATAACATGTGTAAAAGTTGTAGTAATTGAATATGTTGATTGTTGAGGCCCGATCTACGATGTGGTGGCTCTTATCATCGTTTAACCCGACTTTGTTAAGATCATAGATCTTGACATAAGCTTGTTTCTATCGGTACGAGGGTTAAAAGGTGAAACTCCACCACACGAGAAACATGAACTTGTGTAAAAGTATTATTACTAGTAAAATGGTGTTTAAAACTAGCGGATCTACGTATCTGCAAGTGGTATTTTCATAGAACCAAGTGTCGAGAAAATCATGTTTTATATAAGTCGGATGACATACTAACAAATGTGATTTTACAAACCACAAGTGTATAAACACTTGTGAAATAAGAAGTTTCGACAAAATAACAATCTTTGAGAAAGATGACGGGAAGTTGTAAAGGATGATTTGTTCTAAAAATGAGGTTTTTACAAGACTAAACTATTTTATACATAGATCCACTAAATATAACGAGATCTACACAATAGTTTTCAGAAAAACTACAAGTTCACGTAATAATGCGATTTTACATACTTGTCGACTAATTGAAAACTAGTTGATGTGTTGGAAATTGATTGGTTGATTTAAAGAAGTGTTGAAGTGATTTTGTAAAAGAAAATGATACGCTTGAAAGCGTGGCCACCTCCAGTTACAGGGGAAACTCTGGCGAAATTTTTCTAAAATCTAACACTTAGAATTATTTACAAGTGTTAGACTACTTTTGACATATTTTCAAAAATAATTCGCCATGACTTTATTTATTAAATAATCGGAGGAGGGATTTTCACAAAAACTAAACGTGACAAATATTTATTCGATAAATATATTTTTCACCACACTGTTTATGATTATTTTGTGAAAATACGTAAATATTATTTTTAGAGTAAAAATAATATTTACAAACGTTGACGAACCCAAAATAATACAAACGCTTACACGACAAACATATAAGTTACAACGGTAATTACTATTACCACTTAATCGTTAAAACGTAACTTACGCATTATGCGGAAATATTCATAAACGTGTATTTTGTCAACGTATTATTTTGGAAAGTAATATGAGAAGAGAAAATATGATATTTTTGAGAAAAATATTTATATTTTGGAATGAGAAGTAAAAATATATTAAGTGGGACTTAATGAGATGATACAAATACACATGTATTAAATCCCCCATCCTTGGGAAGGAGATTAAATTACCAACTATATACAAGGAACGGTTGTCTAACTGTTTCCCCAAAAATGTAAACAATAAAGCTAAGGCACGACCATCCGTCTAATAGAATTAGCACATGTAGGTCGTTGCACAGCTGCCTGACATTCGGAGTACTTGGTATAGCGACGCACTGACTGTGAGTTCATGTCCCCCCCTTTTTTCTTAACTCTTTTCAGTTTTATAAACTGCGGGGGTGAAATACATGTTACTATGATTATGAAATACTTGATACATGGTATGGTATGGTTAGCGTAAGGAGGGTTATTACTTAGATCATGTGAGTGGGTAGGCGGAAACTAGAGGCCATTAATCCTCATTGTAGGACCGAGGGACGTAAGCGGTAGATCTATCTGGGTGTAGCGAGCCCAACTCCAGGTCCAGCATAACGGACCTTGGGGTGACTTTGTGCCCGACGCAAAATCCACTAGGTTTGAGTCTTCCTACTTGCACTTCACACATATCAATGGACTTGCAAACCATTGGTGATCTCTTTTTCCTTATTTGCTACATACCAGGATTTTTGATAAATACAATGGTTTATTTACTCACTTTCGCATGAACTCGCTCAACATTATTGTTGATTTTTCAACTTACATGTATTTCAGGGAATTAAAGATCTGGCACGGTATGGCATGTTTTCCGCTGCATAAGTCACCAGGGTCATCCAGGGTTCGGGGAATGTGACTCTTTCCTGGACAAGTCACAGTCCTTGAATCATGTTTATGTTATGTTCGGGTTTGTAATGTTTAGACAAGTTTATGGTTGTTGGGTGTTAACCCGTTAAGACAATGTTTTGATTTTATTTTAATGGATGATCTTGCATATTTTTAATTCATATAGCTTGTTACATAAGTGTATGAACCATTGCCATTACATAAGTGTTTCAAAACATACTCCATTGCCATTACATAAGTGTTTCAAAACATTACAACATAAGTTTAGTGTGTCGGTTACAAACCATTAACATGAAAGTAAAGTGTTATTGTTTCATACATCAAAATGAAAATAAACTACTAAGGTTTAAACCATAATATTGCCGCAAAGAGGCGGAATATAATAGTTAAACCCTCCAAAAGATGGCATGGAGTTCTGGTACTTGTTATCTTGACTGAGAATCCCGACATGGTCCATTAATTCCCTGAAATACATGTTAAGTTTGGAAAACATCAACAAAAGTTGGCGAATTCATGCAGTTTAGTTGTAAAAGATGTATTTAAAATGTAAGTTGTAGTATGTAAAGCGTCAATGAAATCATTGATCATTAATGTTTTGCAAGGACATTAATATGTGTGACGAAAAAGGAAGCAATCCAACCCTAGACGATTTTATGTCGACTCCTATCGACTGGGACACAAAAGCACTCTTCTGTATGGGTCCACGACCAAGAGTGGGGCTCGCCAAAACCCATTAGATCTAACCACATGTACCTAGGTCCAAACTGGATTAATGGTGCTTAGATGTATAACCCTAGTTCGCACATGATCTAAGGTGTTTCATTCCCTAACTTTAACATACGATTGAACATGTATTTTCCCCGATAGTTGTAAAGTTGTAAAACATTTAAATGAATAGGGGACATAAACTCACAGTATTGTGTCCGTGAATGATAAGTGTTTGTGATCTTACGCGTGGTCGTCTTGAACAAAGTTGCGACCTACAAATGTTCTTATATTTGTTAGACACTTCGGTCTTTGTGAATGACTTGAGTACAAGTCTCGTGTCTTAAATATGTGTAAGACTTGTATGTCTTTATTGTTCGTTGAACTGTGTATTAGATGTATGATTTGTTAAACTATTATATATATATTTCACCAAATATATATATACGTAATCTTGTATCTTGTGAGTTGTATCATCGGATCTTGTCTGAATAAATTGAATTTTCTTTAATTATATGACATTGGGCTTAGCCCAAAAATTTATGTTATTTGGGCTCAAATAGTGTTGGGCCTAAATAGTGTTGGGCCTCAATAGTGTTGGGCCTAAATAGTGTTGGGCCTAAATAGTGTTGGGCCTAAATAGTGTTGGGCCTAAATAGTGTTGGGCCCAAATGTTATTGGGCTTAATGTTGTTGGGCCTTGGCCCATATGTTTGGTTTTGGGCTTAGCCCATGAGTCTTGATATTAGGCTTAGCCCATGTATTTATGTTAAGCCCAATTAGGATGATAAGCCCATTTATAAAATAGCCCATTTGTTATAAATAAGACCATTTGTAAAATAGTCCATTTGTTATAAAAGAAGCCCACTTGTTAAAAATATATTCTTTCATTTTTTTATAAAAATTACTAAGTATAGGCTTTTTAGTTAAAAGAATACACAATAGTTTTTATAAGTTTCAAAACATCCGGATATTGTTGTCGGTGATTTGTATGTATTCGTGTCGAAAGATCGCCTAAACGTCGTAGTATCTCCTCGGAATGGCGATATGTTCATAAGTTCGCCCGTCGTCCGTTTTGACCATAAGTTGTGTTCGAAAGCTCGGAATGTCCGTAAGTGTGTTTTAAGGCGTATTTATCTGTAGTCTTGTAAGACTTTGGTCGAAATGTTTATTGTGTTCATTTGTATCATTGTATTCAAGTTCCTAGTTATAGTACATATAACTAATACAAACATATAACACATAGCACTTAAGTTGTTAAGTTAACTAAATATATATTTTCTCAAAAATATATATTTATATTAAACTTTGCTTTTATAAAAACTATTCTTTAAAATCTTTTAATCTAATAAAGATTTTGTCAAAAATAATAGTTTTTATAACTTATGATTTTTAAGAAAAATTTGCCATATTTTATTAGAAATATGAACTTTGCCATGTTTAATAAAACATACCTTTTTCTTATAAAATGAACACTAATCTTCTCATATTTTTTTAATAAAAACATATGAGATATATAACATAAACTTAACAAGATGAACCCTTAATCATGTAGGGTTTTCGGTATGATCATTTCTTATGTTTATTAGATTAAAATCCATGTTTACTTCTAGTTTCAACAAGTTTTATAAAAATCTCAACTTGTATGTTACTTTTCATAATCTTGTAAAAGCATTATTTTTTAGTTAAAAACTTTATATACTTTAACAACAACAAAGGTCATGATCATCCATCTAAACATTTATGTTTAACAAAACCCTTAAACATTTTCATGTACACTTGTTAGATTATTTTTTTAAACATCATCTAACAAGCTATTTGTATACTAATCATCAAAACTAGATCAAATATGCAAGTAATCATCAATAAATCACAACATAAACATATTTTTATATCATGATTATTATTTTGCTTCTTTATATTTTCATCTTATTTTGTATTGTTGTTTTAGTTATAAGTTGTTCTTTAACAATAAATACATAAACAAGTATGAAAATAAAGGATTTAGAAGGCTCACTTCTAGCTCTTGGCTAGGGATGATCTAGGTGAAAATGAAGAGCAAAGAAGATGAAGATTTGATGGTTGAAAGCTCTTAGATGGATGGAAATGCTTGCTTTAACTTGTGGTTGCCTTAAGTCCTCCTAAGTTCCATAAAAATGCTTCTTGATCATCTTGAAATGGCTTGAAAATGAAGATGTGGTGATGGTGTATATGGACTGAAAATGGGGTATGTTTAGGAGCTTTTGGTGTTGTGAAAATGGAAGGTGAAAGTATGAGTGAAAAGCTTAGAAGTGAAGTAACTAGTTACTAGTAATGATGATACTTTCACCACTTGCATCAACTTGCAAGACTTTAGTGAATATCTAGATATTTGTGGTAACTAGTTGAAAAAGTGGGTCCCACAAGGGGATGTTGCAACCGTGAATTGGGGGGGGGGGGGGGTTCCCTTTGCTTTTGCTTCTTGTATTACTTAGTAAAAAGTGTTAGCATTCTTAGATCGTTGTTTTAGGAAGTTTATAAATATAAGTGTTTAGGTGTTTAAAGGGTGTTAAATGATCATTACTAGACCATAATGATCCAATTAACACTAGATGACCATTAAAAAAGATTTGACATTGTTCGGACATTCGTTTCGAATTGTTTTGGTTAGATGTTATTTGAACGCTAAGTTGCGTAACTTGTGTGAATTGATGTAGTTATTGGCTCGGATGATACCTGAATGTATCCTCACATGAATTCTATGTTAAATAATATTTTTACATGTCATAAAAATATTAGAAAGCTGATTTCAGCGGAAAGGTGTTGAAATCGTCGGTTTTAGAGCTTTTCGGGCAATTTTTAGTGTAATCGGACTTCGGAAAGGTTTTAAATCAAACCCTTGCATTCCTAGTTAGGGTTTAATATATATTAGATGTTGGACCTTCGTCTAAGTCCTAAAGATGTCGTTTAGATGATTTTTGTGGATTCTGCGTTTTCGTCAGAATACTAGTTTATTAGGTGATTTTCTAGTAGTTTCGATGCATTGTTTAAACTGTTTCAAATGTACTTAATAAAAATGCATCATATGCATCCTAAGTAAGTATTCCTTGAGTATTCTAAGTGTATGCCACGAAATAAGCAGTTCGGATGCTCAAAATGAATTAAAAATGTAGATAAAAATGAGCATTTTAAGTGTAAAAAAAGTTACCGTAAAGTGGCAGTTGTCGCATTCCCCCCTGTTATTAAGAATTTCGTCTCGAAATTCTAGCTGAGTCATCCTTTGCAGGAGTCTTCGGGAACACGTGAGGATATTTTGCCTTTATTCGATCTTTACGTTCCCAAGTATACTCGGGTCCGTGTCGAGAGTTCCAACGAACTTTTTCCAATTTGATATGATTTCTCCGTGTTTTCTGGATCTTCCAATCCATGACCTCAACAGGTTCTTCAGTGTATTGGAGTTTGTCGTCTATGTGAACTTCATCCGCCGAGATGATAACCGTTTCTTGTGTTGGACTCTTCTTAAGGTTCGACACATGAAACGTGTCGTGTACACTAATTAGTTCTTCTGGTAACTTCAGCTTGTAGGCAATGGTGCCAATCTTTTCCAAGATTTCAAAGGGTCCTACATAACGGGGGTTAAGCTTTCCATGCTTACCAAATCTTGCTACGCCCTTCCAAGGCGAGACTTTCAATAAGACCTTGTCTCCGACCTCGAAAGATAACGGCTTCCATCTCTTGTCTGCGTAGCTCTTTTATCGATCGCGAGCCGCCTTGATACGGTCTCTGATCTGAAAGATTTTATTAGTAGTCTCTTGGACTAACTCTGGACCGATGAGTTTTTTATTGCCCGCTTCCGCCCAACATAGCGGAGAGCGACACTTTCGACCGTAGAGAGCTTCAAACGGTGCAACTTGTATACTTGTGTGGTAGCTGTTGTTGTAGGAAAACTCAACCAATGGTAAGTGAGTATTCCAGTTACCGCCCAAATCCATAACACACGCACGAAGCATGTCTTCGAGTGTTTGGATTGTCCGTTCACTCTGGCCGTCAGTTTGTGGATGAAAGGTCGTACTCAGATTTAAATGAGATCCAAAGGCCTCTTGAAAAGATTTCCAAATTCTTGAAATGAAGCGACCATCTCGGTCTGAGATGATTGAAATAGGCACTCCATGACGAGCCACTATTTCTCTGAGATAGATTCCCGCCAGTTTCTCCGTACTATCCTTCTCCCGAATCGGTAAGAATGTGCGGACTTTGTCAATCTATCGATGATTGCCCATATCATGTCGTGGCCTTTTGAGGTCCTGGGTAACTTCGTAATGAAGTCCATCGATATTTGTTCCCATTTCTAAACGGGAATCTCGGGTTGTTGTAGTAAACCCGACGGTTTCTGATACTCCGCTTTGACCTTCGTGCAGGTCAAGCATTTTCCGACATAGATAGCGATATCTCTTTTGAGGTTAGGCGACCAATAGTACTCCTTCAAGTCCTGGTACATTTTATCTGATCCAGGATGGATCGAGTACTTTGACCTATGTGCTTCCACAAAAATGAGATCTCGAAGGCCTCCAAAGAGTGGAACCCAAATTCTACCCATAAGGTATAAAGTTCCATCTTCTTTTGGCACTAATTGTTTTTCCATGCCTCGCAGTGATTCTGCTTCAAGATGTTCTTCCTTAAGTGCCTCTTGTTGTGCATCACGGATTCGTGTGGTAAGATCCGTGTGAATTGTCATCTCTAAGGCTCGAACTCTCAAAGTTCTAACCCGTTCCTTGCGGCTCAAGGCGTCTGCTACAACGTTCACCTTGCCCGGATGGTACTTAATTTCACAATCATAGTCGTTCTGCAATTCAATCCAGCGTCGCTGCCGCATATTAAGTTCCTTTTGATTGAATATGTGCTGAAGACTCTTATGATCCGTGTAAATTGTACATTGAGTACCATATAAGTAATGCCGCCAAATCTTTAAAGCGAATACCACTGCGCCTAACTCGAGGTCGTGAGTGGTATAGTTCTTCTCATGAACTTTTAGCTGTCGTGATGCGTACACGATAACTTTATTCCTTTGCATAAGTACGCATCCCAAACCTTGATGCGATGCATCACAGTATACTACAAAGTCATCGGTACCCTCGGGTAGTGATAAGATTGGTGCCTCGCACAACTTATCCTTGAATAGTTGAAACGACTCTTCTTGTTTCTCACCCCAATCGAATTTCTTGTCTTTTTGGGTACGGGAGGTTAGCGATTGAGCAATTTTTGAAAAATTCTCGATAAACCTCCGATAATACCCCGCTAATCCCAAGAACTGTCGGACTTCAGTTGGAGTCTTGGGTGCTTCCCAGTCCTTAATTGCTTTGATCTTCGAGGGGTCTACTTGAATGCCTTTCTCGTTCACTATACGCCCGAGAAATTGCACTTCACGAATCCAAAATTCACATTTGGGAAACTTCGCGTATAGTTTCTCCTTCTTGAGTAGTTCTAAGATAGTTCTCAAATATTGCTCGTGCTCGGCTGCCGATCGTGAGTATATCAAGATGTCGTCAATGAACACTATGACGAATTTGTCGAGATACGGCTTGCACACGCGGTTCATTAAATCCATGAAGACAGCCTGTAACACCTCGAAAATTTGTGTCCAATAAATAAACGACACGTGTCACTTATGACAAAAATATTGTAAACCCGGATTTGGTTAAAGATGTACGGTAGGATTTTTTTTGAACATGTTGACATGTTAATTTATACCTCTGAGCGACTTCATTTTAAATCCCAAGACCCTAACATGATTAACAAACATGTATTATACCTTTAATCCGGTGATTTCAAATAATAATAGAGGTCCAAGTTTACTAAGTATGGATCCTAAGAAAATAATGCAATTTAAACCTTCGTTCATAAATCCCATCTTTGTGCAAACCAATGATTCTTCTTGATAGGGTAGATAACTGTCCAAGCATGGGTTAAAGGCATTGTACTGAAAATTCATGACCAAGAATCATGCAATACAGGTTGTCTGTTCAATGCATGAAAGGTTATATTTTTTTGCTTCTGACAAGGGCTTACGGACCGCAAGGGTCCTGCCTTACGGTCCGTAAGGTGCGAAAGTTTAATTTTTTTTCTCTGTCAAAGGCTTACGGACCGCAAGGGTCCTGCCTTACGGTCCGTAAGGAACTCCCAGCGACAGAAAGTTGGCTGTTGGCTGTTATAACAGTTTAACCGACTTAGTAAGATATTTTCAGCAACATGGGCGACCCCTAACCCTTCCTAGACACTAAGAAACACTTGTAAATGATCTGGATCACCCCATAGACTTAGTTGTCACCATCTTGGAGGATTTAGAACACTATAAAAGGCCAATGAGTTGCAACCAAGTTCCTCACACCTTCATTCTGCTTTCTGATCATTTCTGAGGCTCAAGCATTCTCTCTAAGCTTCACAAGTCGTGCATAGGACTCTTGTAAGTATGCTCCACCCTTTCTTGGTTAAGTTTTGCTTAGATATAGCCTAAAAGTCAATCCGTCGTAATTAACGATTGACTTAACAATAAATCACAAATGGTCCAGTGGTTTGCCGAATCAAAGGTAGTTATATGTTGGTAATTATGTGGGCATTAAACCCCTAAAAGGGCACCCTCTGATTCCCACTCTAACTAGTCCAAATGTCGAGTCAAACTTGCTTAGAAAAAGTCAACAGAATGCTAACTTTCGATTTTATGCATAATCAGTAATGTAGATGGCGTGTAACCTGTTTTGACACTCATAAAACATGATAATAAGTATTATATTTGGTCTAAGCTTGTTCGATCCGACCATTTACTGTTTTGACCCGGTTCGGAACCGAAAGTCGCAAAACTTTGACTTTTGCTTTGACTTCAGTTCTGACCCGTTATGGTATAATTTAGATATGCCTTAGGACTCTCTTAGGACCAGGTTACAAGATGGTATAACCCCCTGTGACCAGTTTATTGTTTGTCCGAGTCTTTCGCACATTTCCGTTAAAAGCTTAAAAGTTGGCCATACGCCCTTTTTACCTTAAAAACGAGAATTTTGGAAATGTAAAAGGACAATAACCTTAGTTACTGATTTCTAAGCATGTCCCTAAAATTTCACGTCAATCCGAGGTCTAGAATAGGAGTTATGCTAAATAGCGCAATTACGGAAACTTTAATAATTAGACGGCACAATTAGCATAAAGCCTATCTAAACCCAAATTTCAACACCAAATCTTTTACACACTAATGTAAAAAATTATATTTTGAGATTTTTAAAGATTTTTAATTATTTTTAACCTGCTCATAACCTGCGGTTATGGCATCGATTCGGTAATTACCGAATATACCCTTTTTGGACATAACTTAAGTTCTACATGGTATTCTGGCCCGATTCCAGTTGCTACTGATTTCAAATAATAAATAGAGTATTTTGTACTTTATAAACTATTTGGAAAACTCAGATTTCCTGTAGAACTCGGAAACCTCTTTTATAATCTTTAAAATGACCGAAATACCCCTACGGGGCATATATTGGAATTAAACTCGTTACGGGCATTATGGAAGGTATCCTACTGATACCACAACCTCTTTAAAGCATATTGACTTCGGAAACCTGTGTAGGACTCTTACGGTTACCCGTTACGCCTTTTGCGCGCACGGTTCGGTTTATGTAACTAGTTTACATAAACTAGCCGAAACGGGTCAAACCTTATCTTTTTTACTTCAAAATCCAGAGTGTGGTTATATTACCCATATAAAACACGTCTTCAAACTTGTTGGGTCCAAACCACATTCCATTCCCGGTTTTCGCCTTTCACGCGATTAAACCGTAATTATCCTTTGAAACTGACCGGTCTAAGCTAAGGCTAAACTAAAGACCCGTTAGGATTCTAATAGGTTGTTATAAACCTTCGTTCCAGAATAGGAGACCACTAAAAGATACTTGCATTTTTTTTATTGAGGTTATTACTTGCTCAGGTAAATACTTTTAACTTATTTTTCCGTTATACGGGCTTGGGTTACGGTATATAAAAATACCGCTTGGTCGGGCAATTGGCCCCAACTCATTAGTAGTTGGGTATTATCAATGTGACCCGTTTAAAAAAATTGTTTTGTTGGCTTTACGCCTTTGGGAGCTTAATGACCATGTCCCGGATATCCTTGGCAGCATTTTACGAAATGGTCACGACCTTGATACGCGGGTGTAGGCGTACACCCGACAATGTGTCCATAATTATAAAGGTATAACCGTTGGTTTTCCCGCCACGGTTTTATGATATGTGGTGTGTCAATTAACCTTAAACTCGGCACGACCCGGGCGACCGAACGCATAGTGAACATGTAATTCTTTTACAAGATTTAATTGATAAATTATCCCAAGTTATAAAGAGTTTGTGCCTTGTGCATTCAAATCAATTTTTATTAAACCTTTTTCGAAACTGTCGGTTGAATGTATTTACCAGTGTAAACTGACGTATTTTCCACAAAAGATTAAATGCAGGTGATACACGAAATAGGCTTGCCACTCCTTAGCGTCGTTAGAGTCTCGCAAACTTGGGATGCCACTATCTGTTGAACAATATTTCTGTTTTTTTTTATCCCCTGTGGATTTATTTCGACTACTTGTGATACATGGATATTACATTCGATGGTTGAAATATATCTATCTTTATGCTTCCGCTGTGCATTTAAATATTGTGTGGTTTGACTATATTGTTGCCAACTACGTCACGGTAATCCCCCACCGGGCCCACCGGTGAAACACGTGGAAATCGGGGTGTGACAGGTTGGTATCAGAGCCAACGTCGAGTGAATTAAACACTATCCTTATGTGTTTAATCTCAATGACACAATTGCACATACACGAGTCTAGACAAGAACATAGGACAAATCCGAATTGTTATTCCAGTTTGTCTTTTATTGTTTATTGTGATTTAAAAATTTGTTAAGCAGGAAATATGCCACCAACAATTAGAAGAGGAGGAAGAGGCAAAGGGCCGATCACTACTCACAATGATCACGAGGCCGGACCATCACATATGCGAGCTCCTTCCAGTACACGGAGCGAAGAACCTCAGAGGGGTAGGAGGAACCTCTTTGAGCCCGCAAGATGGTCTACCTCACACAATTCGACACCTTCATACCGTCACTCTTTTGGGCCAAATTCGGAGAACGAGCCCAGTAACCCTCAACCTTCGTTTATACCTCTCCAGCGTTCTGTTTCGCACCGTTCCTATGGCGATCCCACTCCTTTCTTCCAAGGCCAGTTCAACCCGGCTGATTATGTCCAAGAACCAATAGGTTATAACCCTTTAGGACCAGAAGATCACTTTTCCGAAGACAACGCGATGGATATGGACGAGGACACGGATCCCATCAAACCCGCAAGGGGTACTCCCAACCATCCTATCGAGATCTCTGATGGGTCATCCTTTCATGGAACACCCTATCAGGGTCCCGACAGTTACCAGGCGAGGTTTAACCAGTGCGAGTGGTACTTTACACCCTCTCACCATTCATCACCTCACCAGCAGCAACAGCAACAGGATCCTTCCGAGGATTCGCGTTTTGTGGCAGTTACGCCACCGCCTCCACTGCCACCAGTTCATCAAGCACCTCCAGATCCGCCAAGGCGTAGGAGATCAGGCGCGCGGATGTCCACCCGAGGAGGGGAATTCCACTTTAGCACCCCTCGCCACTCGAGTGCAAGTCATTTTCCGCCGTTGCCTGAAGAACCACAATTAGGTGAACCTTCGAACCACCCGGCAGAGGTGAATTCTGCACCAGTTGCACCACCTCCACCACCATTCGCCTATGATAACCCGATACCTACGTACCCCGGTTCTACCGCGTACAACCCGTTTGAGTTGCCGACTCACACTCACTATAATTATGCGGATGCCGACCCATACGTGGTAGCGGCCAATTACAACGCTCTCCATCCCGAAGGACCTTATGGAAATCCTTGGGGATTAGGATACGCAGCTCATGGGTATCCAACAACTACTAGACCTCCGGTTCAACAACCGTCGCAGCAGCCACGTTTTTCCCCACCGGAGCAGGAAGAAATCCTTCACCGTTTAAATAGGGTAGAACGAGACTTTGAGCAAGAACGTAAGAACAATCGTGGATTCCTTAAAGGTCTAGCAAACCGACTAAAAGGGAAGAAGAAGCGAGATCATTAGTCTTTATATGTTCTATTATATTTCCTATTTTAATCAAGTCCATGTGTGGACATTTATTTGTTTTAGTCCCTGCGTGGACGTTTATTGTGTTTAGTCCCTGCATGGACAATTGCCTTTCAGTCCCTGCGTGGACTTATCTTCTTGTCCCTGTGCGGACATCTATCCATGTATTTGATCCCTGCATGGACTTGTTTTCTGTAAACCTCTGCGTAGGTATTTGTCTATTGAAAGTCCCGTTTAGGGCAATGTATAATCATTATTATGATTAATGGAATGTTAAGTTTATAAATTTCATTTTTGTCATTTTAATGCATTATTATATGAAATGAATTAAAAATTATTCTTTTTAAATAAGTCTGCCTAAATAAAGAATCTTAAATGGTGAGACCTAGCCTGGTGTCATTTTAAGACCCGGCCAAGATGGTGAGACCTGAGTAAAAGATTCAGATTCCTGTTAACCTCTGTAAACATACTAACATTCTTGGCAGATGTGATTCGTTAAAATTATACGTGTCATTCTTATATAAGAATCCTTCAAAGGATTCCAGACCTAAATTAATGATTTATGAATCATGGGTTTAAATCATCAATTAAGATGATCACTTATCAGACATCCATTAGTGATGTAGTGCCTATGGGCCATACTTATTGTCATATAAGACAAAAGACAGTTGTAGTCTATGACTCCCTGTCAGAAAAGGTAAAAGAACTATGGTTCAAACGTTCATGCTTTGATTCTCTGAAATCCTGGCTGATAAAATAACACGTCCTTGTGACTAGGCTTTTGTACCACTAACAATATTGTTTGTAATTAGGATAAGTTATATTCAAATCCTAAATGAAGGTGAGTAACAAATTAACCAGATATGGTCTATGTTTACCATGGTTAATGAATTGCCATAAAAGACAATTCCATAATAAACCCCTAAATAAAATTCTGTCATATTCTTTGTAGCAGATCAAGATCTCAATGGCTGACCCAAATGAAGTTAATAGTCATTCAAAGGAGGATGACAACGATAACGCCCAAATTAATATAACGGGCGCTGAATTGAAAGCTTTGGTAGACAACGCTGTGAAGACGGCCTTAGATCGGCAATATGAAGAGTACAGCGAGTCTCGAAGCAGGACCTTATCTACACCACACTCAAAGCCAAGAACCCATTCTAAATCTCACAGCAAACCACCCTCGACCCCGTCTAAGCCTAAGAAGGATGAAGATCGACACTCATCAAATGAGAATAGTGTCCGTCCCAAGAAATTAGTGTTCACTGATGCACCTCGCGCCAGGGGTTGCACGTATAAGTACTTTGTTTCCTGCAAACCCCGAGATTTTACAGGGGAAAAAGGCGCGGTGGATTCTATGACCTGGTTAGACGAAATGGACACTGTCGTGGACATCAGTGGTTGTGCTGAGAGAGATGTGGTGAAGTTTGTATCACAGTCGTTCAAGGGTGAAGCCCTAGCATGGTGGAGATCATTGGTTCAAGCCTCTGGGAAGGCTGTTTTGTATAGCATGACATGGGAGGAATTTATTGCTCTCATTAAAGAAAATTACTGCCCTCAGCACGAGGTTGAGAAGATAGAGTCTGATTTCCTATCGCTGGTCATGAAGAACCTGGATTGCCAGGCATATCTCACAAGTTTCAACACTCTGTCGAGATTGGTTCCATACCTTGTAACACCGGAACCCAAACGGATCGCGCGTTTCATTGGGGGTTTGGCCCCAGAGATAAAAGCTAGTGTGAAGGCTTCTAGGCCTGCTACCTTCAGATCTGTGGCAGATATATCTCTGTCTCTCACACTGGATGCAGTGAGGCAGAGATCATTGAGAAATGCTGATAGTGAGAAGAGGAAACGTGAAGATGATGATTCACGTAGATCTAACAAGAAGCACCAGGGGAATCGTGACCACAAGAAGGGATCAGAAAACAAGAAGAATGATCCACAGTCGGGCGACAAACCCATGTGGAAGGTTTGTCAGAAGCACCATTTCGGAAGGTGCAGGTATGAAAAGAAATCCCAGCCGAAGGCATGTGGGATATGCAAGTCCTCTGAGCATAGGACTCTTGAGTGCAAGGAACTCAAGGATGCAACTTGTTATAGTTGCAACGAAAAAGGGCACATTAAGACTAACTGCCCGGAGATAGTGAAGAAGGCTGAAGAAGGGAAAAAGACCAATGCGAGGGTCTTTCAGATGAATGTTCAAGAGGCTATCCAGAACGACAACGTCATAACCGGTACGTTTCTCATTAATGATGTATTCGCAAGAGTATTGTTTGATTCTGAAGCAGATAAATCCTTTGTGGATGATAAGTTCTGCGAGTTGTTAAAATTGCCTGTTAAAACCTTGAATGTGAAATATGAAGTAGAACTAGCTGATGGGACTATGGGAACAGTCTCAACTGTTTTAGATGGATGTGTTATATCCATTGGGAATCACTCATTTCCTTTATCCCTGTTACCCTTTAAACTCGCTAGTTTCGACGTAGTGTTGGGTATGGATTGGTTATCGCATAACCAAGCCCAAATTGTGTGAAACAAGAAACAAGTGGTAATCAAGACTTCGTCTGGAGAACCACTTACCATTCAGGGAGATACTCGACATGTATTGCCTGCACAAGTATCTATGCTAAAGGCATCCAGATGTTTGAAGAAAGGATGTGTCATTTATATGGCACAGGTTGTGACAACTCGAAATTCTGAACCTATTTTGTGCAACGTTGTAACCATGACACGACTTTACGAACTTGAATGGTTATATGAAAGATATATTGATATGTGATTTTGTGAATTTGATTATTGAATGAATGTTGTGTGGCATGTATGTTTTAATAAGCGTTTCGTTATTGAGTTATGATTATGTTATGTATCTTGTGTATTGTGTAAATACGTATATGTAACCCATGTAACCCGAACCACACAACATGGCCTTTGGGCCGTGATGTTGTACCCGGGATGTGGAGCTCGGCCCACCCTCATTCCCGTAAACAAACAAACACTTCTTTAGGGGATTGTTATCATTAGTTAGTTACAACACAACATCATAATCACACAAAAACCCTAGCTAAACTTTCTCTCTCACCCTCTCGTTCGCGAACCGAAGGCGGCCAAGCTTTCCCCTTCATCTCGGATCGATCGGTGAGTGTTAATTATGTTTTAGAAATTGAATGTTAATATTGTTGCACGTTTTGATTTGATCGAGATGTATATTAGTGATGGAAGGTAATCATTAGGTCATGTTTTTGGATTATGTGCATGATGAGAAAGGGTGATGTGATCGGTAGTAATGTTAGGATTATGTGTTGTTTGGTACAAGGTCAAGTATGAGGGCTGTCAGCATAGGATAAATAAATCGCATGGAGGCAACTTCATATGTCGGCCATTGAGACTTAATCATAATTACATGTGATTAGACAAGGAATAATTGATTGCTCTTTTATGAATGAAAAATTGATAATATGTTTATGATATAAAATTTTCAAACACCCTAAACTAAATGGTCCAATGAACTCGTGAGGTGGTCTGCACATGTCGGCCAATATGTATATTATTTCTTGAATGTGTGATGTTAAGCATGTGCCGCCAACCCTCACAAGTCCTCCACAAGTCTGCGCAATAAATTCCTAAGTCCAATTTTCATATGTGTGTGGGACCCCTTTGACGGCAGCACATGTACACCCATTTGTCTCATGACACCTTCAGTCAGTAAATTGCAAGAAGCCATATGAGCTTTGGGTGGCAAACAAATCTAATATGATTGGGTGAGCTGGGCGGCGATTACATGTGCATGTGTGTGCCATTGGATCATAATTTGGTCCAGTAAAATTCATGGGGTAAAAGGGGGTCGGCCAAAAGTGGATAGAGTTTGCTGTTATGTAATTGTTTTTATAATATTCCACTCGAAAGATAGTTTGACACTGCATGTTACTCGAAGGATAAATGTTATTCGAAGGATAATTGTTATTCGAAGGATAATTGTTACTCGAAACATAATTGTTGACCGAAGGATAACATATTGACCGAAAGATAATAGGTTGACCGAAAGATAGTGTGTTGACCGAAACATGATTTGTGTGTCGAAAGATAACTGTGTCGAAACATAATTGTGATAATATGTTGACTGATTGAATATTTGCCTGATTTTAATTGACATACCATGCTTAGTGATGAACGTATTCGTGCAATACTACGTGCTGTGCCGATATGCAAACTGACTGCTATGTGAACCATTAATTGCATGCGTAACATTTCGAACATGAACTGATTTGCTATACGTGTATACAATAGGACGTGATTAATTAACTGTGAGCCCTTATTTAGCATACCGAGCAAACCAAGGTGAGTTCACACAGCCAAGGCATGGGTTCCCAGGGTGGGAATGGGTTGGATGATTACTTGTGCATACTTTGATACTGTAACGAACGATTAAACTGTTGATGCTTACGAACTACTCAACTGCCTTCGCACCCACCCTGGTCGGTAAAGACTATGGTCGCGAACGAACTGATAAATTGCCTTCGCACACACCCTGGTCGGTAAAGACTACGGTCGCGAACTAACGAACCTAATCTTCGCACACATGCCTGGGAGGCCGCGATGGAACTGATACGATATGAAACTTAACTGAACGAACGCACTATTACCCAAACTAAACTATTAACTGTGAACTCGCTCAACTAGTTTGTTGATTATCTGCTGCATGCCTTGCAGGACCTTAGGTACATATTGGAGCTTGCACAAGGAAGGAGCAGGTCGTTGTGGGAATTGGATAGCGAACGTTAATTGAACTCATAACTACATTTGAGAATTTTATTACTATGCTTCCGCTATTTAAACAATGTTTGATTTTGGAACATCAGTCATATCTTTATGAATTGTATTAACTACTTTTGATTATTAAGTACTATGTTTGATATGATTGATGGCTTGATCCTGGTCAGTCACGCTCCCAAGCGGTGATACTCCGCAGGTGGATTTTGGGGGTGTGACAGATTGGTATCAGAGCCATAGGTTATAGAGAACTTGGTTTTAATATGGAAAAACGTTTTTATTAAAACCAGACTATAACCAGAACAGTGCTCTCAACGATCCACAACGACGCTTCGCTCCACGTGCAAGGCTCAACTTCATAGGTAATAAGGTTTATGTTTATTGCCTACATGCTAGAATTTGCATAGAACTTTGCTCGTAGTATGCTTACATTACTTTGCTCACAACTTGTTACTGCATGAGAATACTTATGAGCCTACACTTTTCTGTCACCGCACTACTCGCGAACACTGCACACTTATGCTACATTTACTACTCGATCATGTTTGGATGTGTTAACATGACTCAAGCCCAGTTGACGGCTCTCATTAACGAACAAGTTGCTGCGGCACTTGCAGCCGCACAAGCAGGAGGTATAACCTGCTATTCCAGACCTATCCTAGGATGTTAGATCCTACACTCGTGACCCAACTCTCGCGCTTAACCTTGACCTATCTTTCTCGCGCAACGGGTCAGAACGCACATCAACCTCTCTGCACATTCCAGAACATCATGGACTGTCGTCCAAGCACATTCAGTGGCACATTCAAGAACTTCAGGTGTGAACGCCCTGAGGCTCGCAGGGTCATGTATGACACGGGTACTTTGGTAGGAATCGCGCTAACCAGGTGGAACGCGCAAGTACAGATACTAGGGTTGGCAGCTGCTAACGCCACCCCCTGGAACGAATTCAAAGAACACATTAAAAGGGAATACTACACGCGTGATGACATCCACAAGTTGGAAGTGGAGCCTTACCATTTGAAAATGACGGGGTCAGAAATCGAAGCTCATACGAAACGATAGAACGAACTGGCCATCTTGTGTCCAACCATGGTGGACCCTCCAAACAAGCGTATCGAATTGTACCTCAAGGGTCTAGCCTCAGAGATTCAGAGCCAAGCTACATCGGCTAACCTCGACAAAATCCAAGACATTCAGTGTCTTGCTCATCGCCTCACGGATCAGGCAGTGGAACAGAACAGGCTGCCTAGTTGTATCAGCGCTATTACTACCGCTACCACTTCTGCTACTCCCGCTACTCCTAGTGACAACAAGCGGAAATGGGATGGGTATTCCAGCAAGGGTTCAGCTACCGTTCGGTCTCAAGCACAACAGCAGCGCAAGAATAGTGATCACCAGAGCACAGCAGAAGCTAAGGATTCAGGAGTCCACGACCTGCAAATCGGAATCGCCGGCAGCAACAGCCAGCAGAAATCCTATGCAAAGAAAAGATTGTTCGCATTCCTCATTCGGGTCAAGAACCTCTCGAAGTACAAGGTGACAAAAGTGGTGCTGTGGTTGGCATCATCTCTTACTTGAAGGCGCAGAAATGTTTACGAAAGGGGCATACTGCCATTCTGGCTCTCGTTACAGATGCATCAGCAAAGGAAAAGAAGCTGGAGGATATCCCAGTTGTACGTGACTTCCCTCAGGTGTTTCCTGAAGATTTACCAGGCTTACCGCCTCATCGCCAAGTCGAGTTTCAGATCGAATTGGCACCTGGAGCAGCGCCAATAGCCCGCGCACCATATCGTTTAGCTCCAACCGAACTGGAAGAACTGTCGAAACAGCTGCAAGAGCTCTTGGAAAAGGGCTTTATTCGTCCAAGCTCTTCGCCTTGGGGAGCTCCAGTGTTATTTGTGAAGAAGAAAGACGGTACGTTCAGGATGTGTATCGACTACCGTGAACTCAACAAGGTGACGGTGAAGAACCGTTATCCTCTTCCACGCATAGATGACTTATTCGACCAGTTGCAAGGGTCGTGTTACTATTCCAAGATCGATTTGAGGTCAGGGTATCATCAGCTGAGAGTCCGGGATGAGGACGTCTCCAAAACTGCTTTCAGAACTCGTTATGGTCACTACGAGTTTCTGGTCATGCCATTCGGGCTTACAAACGCACCTGCAGTCTTCATGGATCTCATGAACAGGGTGTGCAAACCGTATCTTGATAAGTTTGTTATCGTTTTCATCGACGACATTTTGATTTACTCCAAGAGTCAGGAGGAACACGAGCAGCACTTACGCCTGATCTTGGAACTTCTTCGAAAAGAGCAACTGTACGCAAAGTTTTCAAAATGCGACTTCTGGCTTCGTGAAGTCCACTTCTTAGGCCATGTGGTAAACAAGGATGGGATTCATGTCGATCCATCCAAGGTTGATTCGATCAGAAACTGGCCAGCACCACGTACACCGACAGAAATACGCCAATTCTTGGGTTTGGCAGGTTACTACAGGCGATTTATTAAAGACTTCTCCAAGATCGCGCAACCACTCACTATGCTTACACAGAAAGGTGTCGTTTACAGATGGGGTAATACACAGGAGACCGCCTTCCAGTACTTAAAGGATAGGCTTTGCAGCGCGCCTATTCTCTCACTGCCCCAGGGCACGGATGACTTCGTGGTATATTGCGACGCGTCAATACAGGGTCTGGGTTGTGTATTGATGCAGCGAGATAAAGTGATTGCCTACGCCTCTCGTCAGCTAAAGGTTCATGAGCGGAACTACACGACGCATGATTTAGAGCTGGGAGCTGTTGATTTTGCGCTTAAGATATGGCGACACTACCTGTACGGTACCAGGTGCACGATTTACACCGATCACAGGAGTCTCGAGCATATCCTTAAGCAGAAGGATTTGAATATGCGTCAACGACGATGGGTCGAGTTACTTAACGATTACGAATGCGCTATCAAGTATCATCCAGGCAAAGCCAATGTGGTGGCTGATGCCCTTAGTCGAAAGGACACTTTACCGAAGCGCGTGCGAGCGCTACAACTTACAATTCAGTCTAGCCTCCCTACGCAGATACGAAATGCTCAGACAGAAGCATTGAAGCCCGAAAACGTCAAGGCTGAAGCCTTACGCGGCTCACGACAGCAAATGGAACAGAAGGAAGATGGCGCTTATTATGTAACGGGCCGGATTTGGGTCCCTTTTTATGGCGGTCTACGCGAACTTGTGATGGATGAAGCTCACAAGTCTCGCTATTCGGTACATCCAGGGTCGGATAAAATGTACCACGACATCAGCACTACTTATTGGTGGCCTAGTATGAAGGCCCACATCGCTACGTACGTTGGAAAGTGCTTGACCTGTGCAAGAGTCAAGGTTGAATATCAGAAACCAGCAGGCCTACTGCAGCAGCCCAAGATACCGCAGTGGAAATGGGAAGAAATTTCGATGGATTTCGTTACGGGCTTACCTAGATCCCAGCGTGGGAATGACACTATTTGGGTGATCGTTGATCGACTCACAAAGTCTGCTCACTTCTTGGCTATCAAAGAAACGGATAAGTTTTCTACTTTGGCAGACATTTACTTGAAGGAAGTTGTTTCGAGGCACGGAGTGCCCACCTCTATTATTTCGGATCGCGATGCACGATTCACGTCAGAGCTTTGGCAAGCGATGCACAAATCCTTCGGCTCACGATTAGACATGAGCACAGCATATCATCCTCAGACGGATGGGCAGTCTGAGCGAACTATTCAAACTCTAGAAGACATGCTTCGAGCGTGTGTTATCGATTTCGGCAACGGCTGGGAAAAGCACCTCCCTTTGGTGGAGTTCTCGTACAATAACAGCTACCATACCAGCATTCAAGCCGCTCCATTCGAGGCATTGTACGGACGTAAATGCCGGTCACCTCTCTGTTGGGCAGAGGTGGGGGATAGTCAGATTACGGGTCCAGATATTGTTGTGGACGCCACAGAAAAGATAGCACAGATACGACAACGCATGGCGGCAGCACGCGACCGTCAGAAAGCCTATGCGGACAAGCGTAGAAAGCCATTGGAATTTGAGGTCGGGGACCGGGTTTTATTGAAAGTTTCACCCTGGAAGGGTGTGGTACGTTTTGGTAAACGAGGCAAACTGAATCCGCGGTACGTCGGACCATTCGAAATCTTAGAAAAGATTGGCAAAGTAGCCTACAGATTAAACCTACCTCCTGAACTCGGTGCAGTTCACAATGTATTTCACGTGTCAAATCTGAAGAAGTGCCTGTCAGATGAGACCCTTATAGTTCCTTTTAAGGAACTCACTATCGACGAGCGGTTGCAGTTCGTCGAGGAACCAGTTGAAATCACGGACCGGGATGTGAAGGTCCTCAAACACAAGAGAATCCCTCTTGTTCGAGTTCGTTGGAACTCCAAACGTGGCCCAGAGTACACCTGGGAACGCGAAGACAGGATGACAGAAAAGTACCCCCAGTTATTCGGGAACCAGGCAACCACTGCTGAGGCTGAAGCTACTACTTCGGAATTTCGGGACGAAATTCCAGATCAACGGGGGGAGAATGTGACACCCCAGGAAAACCAGTGAACGGTGCAGTTCGCCTAGCTTCCTCAGTGAGTGCATACCAAATTTCGGGACGAAATTTCCAATTAGTTGGGGATAATGTGACAACTCGAAATTCTGAACCTATTTTGTGCAACGTTGTAACCATGACACGACTTTACGAACTTGAATGGTTATATGAAAGATATATTGATATGTGATTTTGTGAATTTGATTATTGAATGAATGTTGTGTGGCATGTATGTTTTAATAAGCGTTTCGTTATTGAGTTATGATTATGTTATGTATCTTGTGTATTGTGTAAATACGTATATGTAACCCATGTAACCCGAACCACACAACATGGCCTTTGGGCCGTGATGTTGTACCCGGGATGTGGAGCTCGGCCCACCCTCATTCCCGTAAACAAACAAACACTTCTTTAGGGGATTGTTATCATTAGTTAGTTACAACACAACATCATAATCACACAAAAACCCTAGCTAAACTTTCTCTCTCACCCTCTCGTTCGCGAACCGAAGGCGGCCAAGCTTTCCCCTTCATCTCGGATCGATCGGTGAGTGTTAATTATGTTTTAGAAATTGAATGTTAATATTGTTGCACGTTTTGATTTGATCGAGATGTATATTAGTGATGGAAGGTAATCATTAGGTCATGTTTTTGGATTATGTGCATGATGAGAAAGGGTGATGTGATCGGTAGTAATGTTAGGATTATGTGTTGTTTGGTACAAGGTCAAGTATGAGGGCTGTCAGCATAGGATAAATAAATCGCATGGAGGCAACTTCATATGTCGGCCATTGAGACTTAATCATAATTACATGTGATTAGACAAGGAATAATTGATTGCTCTTTTATGAATGAAAAATTGATAATATGTTTATGATATAAAATTTTCAAACACCCTAAACTAAATGGTCCAATGAACTCGTGAGGTGGTCTGCACATGTCGGCCAATATGTATATTATTTCTTGAATGTGTGATGTTAAGCATGTGCCGCCAACCCTCACAAGTCCTCCACAAGTCTGCGCAATAAATTCCTAAGTCCAATTTTCATATGTGTGTGGGACCCCTTTGACGGCAGCACATGTACACCCATTTGTCTCATGACACCTTCAGTCAGTAAATTGCAAGAAGCCATATGAGCTTTGGGTGGCAAACAAATCTAATATGATTGGGTGAGCTGGGCGGCGATTACATGTGCATGTGTGTGCCATTGGATCATAATTTGGTCCAGTAAAATTCATGGGGTAAAAGGGGGTCGGCCAAAAGTGGATAGAGTTTGCTGTTATGTAATTGTTTTTATAATATTCCACTCGAAAGATAGTTTGACACTGCATGTTACTCGAAGGATAAATGTTATTCGAAGGATAATTGTTATTCGAAGGATAATTGTTACTCGAAACATAATTGTTGACCGAAGGATAACATATTGACCGAAAGATAATAGGTTGACCGAAAGATAGTGTGTTGACCGAAACATGATTTGTGTGTCGAAAGATAACTGTGTCGAAACATAATTGTGATAATATGTTGACTGATTGAATATTTGCCTGATTTTAATTGACATACCATGCTTAGTGATGAACGTATTCGTGCAATACTACGTGCTGTGCCGATATGCAAACTGACTGCTATGTGAACCATTAATTGCATGCGTAACATTTCGAACATGAACTGATTTGCTATACGTGTATACAATAGGACGTGATTAATTAACTGTGAGCCCTTATTTAGCATACCGAGCAAACCAAGGTGAGTTCACACAGCCAAGGCATGGGTTCCCAGGGTGGGAATGGGTTGGATGATTACTTGTGCATACTTTGATACTGTAACGAACGATTAAACTGTTGATGCTTACGAACTACTCAACTGCCTTCGCACCCACCCTGGTCGGTAAAGACTATGGTCGCGAACGAACTGATAAATTGCCTTCGCACACACCCTGGTCGGTAAAGACTACGGTCGCGAACTAACGAACCTAATCTTCGCACACATGCCTGGGAGGCCGCGATGGAACTGATACGATATGAAACTTAACTGAACGAACGCACTATTACCCAAACTAAACTATTAACTGTGAACTCGCTCAACTAGTTTGTTGATTATCTGCTGCATGCCTTGCAGGACCTTAGGTACATATTGGAGCTTGCACAAGGAAGGAGCAGGTCGTTGTGGGAATTGGATAGCGAACGTTAATTGAACTCATAACTACATTTGAGAATTTTATTACTATGCTTCCGCTATTTAAACAATGTTTGATTTTGGAACATCAGTCATATCTTTATGAATTGTATTAACTACTTTTGATTATTAAGTACTATGTTTGATATGATTGATGGCTTGATCCTGGTCAGTCACGCTCCCAAGCGGTGATACTCCGCAGGTGGATTTTGGGGGTGTGACACAGGTGACTATCGGTGAGGAGAAACCCAAGATTGAAGACATTCCAGTCATCTCTGACTATCCTGAAGTTTTCCCGGAAGAACTGCCAGATTTGCCACCAGACAGGCAAGTGGAATTCAGTATCGACATCATTCCAGGAGCCGCGCCTATTGCGAGAGCACCTAACAGATTGGCACCCACGGAAATGAAAGAATTGAGGACGCAGCTAGATGATCTGCTAGCCAAGGGTTTCGTTAGACCAAGTTCATCTCCTTGGGGAGCACCAATCCTGTTCGTCAAGAAGAAAGATGGATTGATGCGTCTATGCATCGATTACCGTGAGCTGAATAAAGTTACAATCAAGAATAGGTATCCTTTGCCCAGGATCGACGCTCTGTTCGATCAGTTGCAAGGAGCGAGCTACTTTTCCAAGATTGACCTAAGGTCAGGGTACCATCACTTGAAGGTCAAGGACGAAGATGTACACAAGACTGCATTTAGGACTCGCTATGGTCATTTCGAGTTCCTAGTGATGCCTTTTTGGCTCACTAATGCACCTGCCGCATTCATGGATCTCATGAATCGCGTCTGCAAGCCGTATTTGGATAAATTTGTCATTGTCTTCATCGATGACATCCTCATCTACTCAAAAAGTCAAGCTGACCACGAGAAGCATCTTCGATGTATTCTTAAATTGCTTCATCAAGAAAAGCTTTACGCCAAATTCTCTAAATGTGAATTTTGGCTACGAGAAGTTCAATTCCTTGGACACGTAGTCAGTGAGCGTGGTATCCAAGTGGACCCCGCCAAGGTTGAAGCCGTCATGAATTGGCAGGAGCCGAAGACGCCTACGGAAATTCGCAGTTTCCTAGGTCTAGCAGGATACTACAGACGTTTCATTGAGAATTTCTCAAGGATTGCTGCACCCCTAACGTCTTTAACTAGAAAGAATATAAAGTTTAATTGGGGCCCTAAGCAGCAAGAAGCTTTCGACATCCTTAAACAGAAGCTAAGCAATGCTCCTGTGTTGACATTGCGAGAAGGAATGGAAGAATTTGTAGTATATTGTGACGCATCGCACACCGGGATGGGTTGTGTGCTTATGCAAAAGGGCAAGGTGATTGCCTATGCTTCACGACAATTAAAGGTGCATGAAAAGAATTACACCACCCATGACTTGGAGTTGGGTGCCGTTGTATTTGCACTAAAGCTTTGGAGGCATTACTTATATGGCATTAAATTTGTGATCTATTCTGATCACAAAAGCCTTCAGCATCTGTTCAATCAGAAAGAATTGAATATGAGGCAGCGATGTTGGATGGAAACTCTGAACGATTATGACTGTGAAATAAGATACCATCCAGGCAAGGCCAACGTAGTCGCAGATGCCTTGAGCAGAAAAGAAAGAGTGAAACCAATAAGGATCAATGCCAAGAGCATTGAAATCAAGAACAGTCTGAATAAACGATTGTTAGCTGCACAGAAGGAAGCTGTGTTAGAAGCTAACTATCCTAACGAAAAGCTAGGAGTAAATGAAGAGCAGTTATCCTATGGCAAAGACGGAATTCTGAGATTGAATGGAAGGATATGGGTTCCTGTTTATGGAAGTCTTCATGACGTTATCCTTCAGGAAGCCCACAGTTCCCGATATTCTGTTCATCCTGGAGCTGATAAAATGTACCAGGACTTGAAGGCAAACTTTTGGTGGATAGGCTTGAAGAAGTCTATAGCCACCTACGTAGCAAAGTGTTTGACTTGTGCGCAAGTAAAAGCTGAACATCAAAAGCCGTCAGGCTTGCTACAACAGCCTGAACTTCCTAAGTGGAAGTGGGAAATGGTGACGATGGATTTCATCACCAAGTTACCAAAGACAAAGAAGGGAAACGATACAATATGGGTAATAGTTGATAGACTGACTAAGTCAGCACATTTCCTACCCATAAAGGAGACTCATAGCTCCGATATATTAGCCCAGTTGTTTGTAGATAAAATTGTAGCCCTTCATGGCGTGCCTGTGTCTATCATCTCTGATAGAGATACCAGATACACGTCACACTTTTGGAAAAGTTTCCAACAATCTTTAGGCACACCTTTGAATTTCAGTACGGCTTACCACCCTCAGACAGATGGACAGAGTGAATGTATAATCCAAACGTTAGAAGACATGCTTCGCGCATGTGCGATCGACTTAGGTGGTAGTTGGGATAACCACCTACCCTTAGTCGAATTCTCCTATAACAACAGCTACCATACGAGCATTAAGGCTGCACCTTTTGAAGCCCTTCATGGTAGAAAGTGTAGAACGCCTGTTTGTTGGGCAGAAGTTGGGGATGTCCAGATAACAGGACCTGATATTATATTTGAAACAACAGACAAGATTTTCCAAATTCGCGATCGATTGAAAGCTGCCCGAGATAGGCAGAAGAGCTACGCAGATTTGAAGCGTAAGCCTTTCAATTTCAAAGCAGGCGACAAAGTATTGCTTAAGGTATCTCCCTGGAGGGGGGTGATGCGATTCGGTAAGAAAGGCAAGTTAAGCCAGAGATATATTGGACCATTCGAAGTAATCGAACGTGTCGGATCGGTTGCCTATAAGTTAAACTTACCGGAAGAGCTCAGTGGTATCCACAATGTGTTCCACATCTGCAATCTAAAGAAGTGTTTCACTGATGAATCACTAGTTATACCGCATATAGATGTACACATTGATGAGAGCTTAACGTTCGTTGAAAAACCTATGTCGATCGAGGATCGACAGGTTAAGAAACTTCGCAGGAAGTATATACCGATTGTGAAGGTAAAATGGGATGCCCGTAGAGGTCCCGAGTACACATGTGAGGTAGAGTCCACGATGAAAGAAAAATACCCTCAGTTATTTCAATAAATCTCGAGGTCGAGATTTCTTTTAAGGGGGTGAGGATGTAACACCTCGAAAATTTGTGTCCAATAAATAAACGACACATGTCACTTATGACAAAAATATTGTAAACCCGGATTTGGTTAAAGATGTACGGTAGGATTTTTTTTTGAACATGTTGACATGTTAATTTATACCTCTGAGCAACTTCATTATAAATCCCAAGACCCTAACATGATTAACAAACATCTATTATACCTTTAATCCGGTGATTTCAAATAATAACAGAGGTCCAAGTTTACTAAGTATGGATCATAAGAAAATAATGCAATTTAAACCTTCGTTCATAAATCCCATCTTTGTGCAAACCAATGATTCTTCTTGATAGGGTAGATAACTGTCCAAGCATGGGTTAAAGGCATTGTACTGAAAATTCATGACCAAGAATCATGCAATACAGGTTGTCTGTTCAATGCATGAAAGGTTATATTTTTTTGCTTCTGACAAGGGCTTACGGACCGCAAGGGTCCTGCCTTACGGTCCGTAAGGTGCGAAGGTTAATTTTTTTCTCTGTCAAAGGCATACGGGCCGCAAGGGTCCTGCCTTACGGTCCGTAAGGAACGCCCAGCGACAGAAAGTTGGCTGTTAGCTGTTATAACAGTTTAACCGACTTAGTAAGATATTTTCAGCAACATGGGCGACCCCTAACCCTTCCTAGACACTAGGAAACACTTGTAAATGATCTGGATCACCCCATAGACTTAGTTGTCACCATCTTGGAGGATTTAGAACACTATAAAAGGCCAATGAGTTGCAACCAAGTTCCTCACACCTTCATTCTGCTTTCTGATCATTTCTGAGGCTCTAGCATTCTCTCTAAGCTTCACAAGTCGTGCATAGGACTCTTGTAAGTATGCTCCACCCATTCTTGGTTAAGTTTTGCTTAGATATAGCCTAAAAGTCAATCCGTCGTAATTAACGATTGACTTAACGATAAATCACAAATGGTCCAATGGTTTGCCGAATCAAAGGTAGTTGTATGTTGGTAATTATGTGGGCATTAAACCCCTAAAAGGGCACCCTCTGATTCCCATTCTAACTAGTCCAAATGTCGAGTCAAACTTGCTTAGAAAAAGTCAACAGAATGCTAACTTTCGATTTTATGCATAATCAGTAATGTAGATGGCGTGTAACCTGTTTTGACACTCATAAAACATGATAATAGGTATTATATTTGGTCTAAGCTTGTTTGATCCGACCATTTACTGTTTCGACCCGGTTCAGAATCGAAAGTCGCAAAACTTTGACTTTTACTTTGATTTCAGTTCTGACCCGTTATGGTATAATTTAGATATACCTTAGGACTCTCTTAGGACCAGGTTACAAGATGGTATAACCCCCTGTGACCAGTTCGTTGTTTGTCCGAGTCTTTCGCACATTTCCGTTAAAAGCTTAAAAGTTGACCATACGCCCTTTTTACCTTAAAAACGAGAATTTTGGATATGTAAAAGGACAATAACCTTAGTTACTGATTTCTAAGCATGTCCCTAAAATTTCACGTCAATCCGAGGTCTAGAATAGGAGTTATGCTAAATAGCGCAATTACGGAAACTTTAATAATTAGACGGCACAATTAGCATAAAGCCTATCTAAACCCAAATTTCAACACCAAATCTTTTACACACTAATGTAAAAATTATATTTTGAGATTTTTAAAGATTTTTAATTATTTTTAACCTGCTCATAACCTGCGGTTATGGCATCGATTCGGTAATTACCGAATATACCCTTTTTGGACATAACTTAAGTTCTACATGGTATTCTGGCCCGATTCCAGTTGCTACTGATTTCAAATAATAAATAGAGTATTTTGGACTTTATAAACTGTTTGGAAAACTCAGATTTCCTGTAGAACTCGGAAACCTCTTTTATAATCTTTAAAATGACCGAAATACCCCTACGGGGCATATATTGGAATTAAACTCGTTACGGGCATTATGGAAGGTATCCTACTGATACCACAACCTATTTAAAGCATATTGACTTCGGAAACCTGTGTAGGACTCTTACGGTTACCCGTTACGCCTTTTGCGTGCACGGTTCGGTTTATGTAACTAGTTTACATAAACTAGCCGAAACGGGTCAAACCTTATCTTTTTTACTTCAAAATCCAGAGTGTGGTTATATTACCCATATAAAACACGTCTTCAAACTTGTTGGGTCCAAACCACATTCCATTCCCGGTTTTCGCCTTTCACGCGATTAAACCGTAATTATCCTTTGAAACTGACCGGTCTAAGCTAAGGCTAAATTAAAGACCCGTTAGGATTTTAATAGGTTGTTATAAACCTTCGTTCAAGAATAGGAGACCACTAAAAGATACTTGCATTTGTTTATTGAGGTTATTACTTGCTCAGGTAAATACTTTTAACTTATTTTTCCGTTATACGGGCTTGGGTTACGGTATATAAAAATACCGCTTGGTCGGGCAATTGGCCCCAACTCATTAGTAGTTGGGTATTATCAATGTGACCCGTTTAAAAAAATTGTTTTGTTGGCTTTACGCCTTTGGGAGCTTAATGACCATGTCCCGGATATCCTTGGCAGCATTTTACGAAATGGCCACGACCTTGATACGCGGGTGTAGGCGTACACCCGACAATGTGTCCATAATTATAAAGGTATAACCGTTGGTTTTCCCGCCACGTTTTTATGCTATGTGGTGTGTCAATTAACCTTAAACTCGGCACGACCCGGGCGACCGAACGCATAGTGAACATGTAATTCTTTTACAAGATTTAATTGATAAATTATCCCAAGTTATAAAGAGTTTGTGCCTTGTGCATTCAAATCAATTTTTATTAAACTTTTTTCGAAACTGTCGGTTGAATGTATTTACCAGTGTAAACTGACGTATTTTCCCCAAAAGATTAAATGCAGGTGATACACGAAATAGGCTTGCCACTCCTTAGCGTCGTTAGAGTCTCGCAAACTTGGGATGCCACTATCCGTTGAACAATATTTCTGTTTTTTTATCCCCTGTGGATTTATTTCGACTACTTGTGATACATGGATATTACATTCGATGGTTGAAATATATCTATCTTTATGCTTCCGCTGTGCATTTAAATATTGTGTGGTTTGACTATATTGTTGCCAACTACGTCACGGTAATCCCCCACCAGGCCCACCGGTGAAACACGTGGAAATCGGGGTGTGACACAGCCGGTGCGTTCGTTAAACCAAAAGGCATAACGAGAAACTCGTAATGACCATAACGAGTTCGAAAGGCCATTTTCGGTATGCTTTTTTCTTGTATTCGTAACTGGTGATACCCCGATCGTAAGTCTATCTTGGAGTAGAAGCTCGAACCTTACAGTTGGTCGAATAAGTCATCGATCCTCGGTAGTGGATACCGATTCTTGATGGTGAGTTTATTCAACTCCCTGTAGTCGATACACATTCTGAATGTCTCGTCCTTCTTCTTTACAAAAAGAACTGGAGCTCCCCAAGGCGAGAAGCTTCGTCTAATGAATCCCTTATCCAACAACTCTTGAAGTTGTGTGGACAATTCTAGCATCTCAGAAGGTGCTAATCGATATGGAGACCTGGCTACAGGTGCTGCTCCCAGTACTAAGTCGATGTGAAACTCGACTTGTCGAATTGGTGGTAGTCCCGGCAAGTCGTCAGGAAAGACTTCAGGAAAGTCTCTTGTCACAGGAATGTCTTTCAGCTGTGGCCCCTCGGCCTTCTTGTCGACAACATGCGCAAGGAATGCAATACCACCCTTCCGTAAGCACTTTTGTGCCTTCATACCGTTGATAATCCGCATTGGCGTGTCGCGCTTCTCTCCATGAATAACGAGTGTCTCTTCGTTCGCTAGTGGTAGGCGTATGATCTTCTCATGGCACACGACTTCGGCTTGGTTATCGGATAACCAATCCATGTCGACCACTACGTCGAAACTACCCAACTCCATGGGTAAGAGATCGATTTTGAATGTTCGTTCGCCAAGTTCTAAGGAACATCCCTTAGCAACTTCCCCGGACTCGACTAGTTTACCGTTTGCCAATTCTATTGAGTAAGGCACATCTAACTTACGTGTTTCTATGCCCACAATATTTTTAAAGTCCATAGAAATAAAACTAAAATCGGCACCGGTATCAAATAATATGGATGCGAAATGATTTTTGATGAGGAACGTACCAGTGACCACATTAGGGTCTTGGCGCACATCCTTTGCTCCGATCACAAATGCCCTACCCTGAGCTGGGTTTCCTTTAGGACAGTCTTTCTTGAAGTGATCCTTGCTTCCGCATCCAAAGCATCCTTGACCACGCCCATTTCCGTTCCTATTCTTGTTATGATCTCCACTTCCCGATCCAGTATTATTTCCCGTTCCCCAACACGATTCAGTACGGTGGCCATTCTTGCCGCACTTGTCACACTTGACAATCTGACAATCGCCCAAGTGATGATATTTGCATCACTCACACTTGGGTAAAGTACCAGCGTACTTCTTAGGACCAGTGTCCTTTGTGGCTACAAACGCCCTTGCATCCTTTTGCGAGTTATTCTGTCGCCTGTTGTTGTTGTTATTGTTGGGGTTATTGTTGTTGTGGTTGTTGTTACTGTTGTTGTTGTTGTTACCACGGGTTCCCTTCTTGAAATTCGAGTTCTTCCTCTTCCCACTGTTGGAAGACTCGACATGTGTTTCCTTCTTCTCATCACCTTTCTCTGAGAATATATTCATCCTAACTCCGTCTTCAGTGAGGCTCACGGCTATAGTCACAGCCTGAGTAATAGTCGTGGGCTTAGCTGCAGTAACAAAACTCCGAATCTTGGGAGAAAGTCCCTAGATGTAGCGCTCGATACGCTTGTATTCAGGTGTTACAAGATAAGGAATCACGCGGGACAGGTCGTGAAACCTTTGCGTATATCCAGTGATATCAGCTCCAACCATGGTAAGGTGCCAAAACTCGTTCTCCAATTTCTGGAGTTCAGCACGAGAATAGTATTTATCCCTCATACGTTCCTTCAGTTCATCCCAAGTCAACGCATAAGCAGCGTTATCACCCAAAGTTTGCACTTGTAAGTTCCACCATGTAAGGGCCTCATTGAGAAACAGGCCAGTAATGAAAGTGACATGCTGACTTGCGGAACATCTGCTCATTCTAATGGTCGAATCTGTCTTCTCTGTCCAACGCACATAAGCCACAGCACCGCCTGTGCCATCGTAGTTAAGTGGCTTGCAGTCTAGAAACTGCTTGAATATGCACCCTAAAATTGGACAAACGGATTATGAATGAGCAAACAGTGAATCGCATGAATAGATCAAGAAAGGATATGAATGAGTTGTCACAAAAAAATGACTAAACATTACCATTAGCATTGTTTCCGTTTGAAGTACCGCCTGTTCCGCCAGTGAGGCCACTGGTTTCGACGCGCGATGCTTCGTACAGTGCTATGGCTTGTGTTATCCTTTCTTCAATTAGTGCATTCAGTTCTGCCTTAGTCGTAGGCACTGGTGGGGGTGGGGGTGGATTAACTGTCCATGAACGTAAAGCTCTCCTTGGTGGCATGATTCTTCCAAAGGAGAAATAGGATAAAGATTAGACGTGGATTTGGTTTGTTAGATATTTTTACTAAGTAAGAAGAAAGAAAAATATATTCATAGCATTAATAGCAATATCACCAAGAAACATATAATGCAAGTAAATAAGTTAACATAAGCAATAAGATGTGTCCAACCAGACCATTCAGATGCATATAAAAGATAACAGCAAGTTTTTCATATATATCAGTCAACCGGTTACATAATCGTTTGAAAGGAAACAAAATGGACTCAGGCTACATAACCCGGTCATACTAGTCTAGTACAACAAAAGAGATAACAAAATCTTCCTTCCAACTGTGTGATCCGCTGTCTGTCGGTTGTCTTCAAAACTTGGTGGAGCATCAATATGTACATAAAAACGGGTAACTACATCCCGTTACAAAAGATAACCTGCAAGTGAACGTCTATGGTGGAGGGGGGATAGGTGGTGAAGTCAAAAGTACCAAACCATGAAGGTGAGTAAGCTCCTCCTCGAGTTCATGAACTCGACGGATAAGGAAGTCTATCTGCTGCTCGAGTGTCAGCACACGAGCACGTAGGTCAGGTGGAAAAACAGGTGGTGGTGGTGGATGAACTAGTGGTGGTGGAGGTCTAGCATCAACAAGCTGCTAAAGCTCATGAATTCTGCGAAAAAGTATGTCGACCTGAAGTTGCAGAGATAGCAGAAGATCGTCGGTAATAACAGATGGGTAATGCAATGGGTGGTATGGATCTGACCTGGGCATAACATGAGGTGGAGAGTGTGGCATAGTAAGAGGCTCGGCAGGAACCTGTGGGACTGAGCGAAACTGCTGATAGTATAAATCCATATCACTGGGTGGTATGTGGGCCTGTCCGGATGGCCGGACCTCATCGATATGACCAGTAGGTGGTATGGTAGGTGCGAAGCGCATGAGGCGAATGTGCTCAGGAGATGCATCTTGTGCAGGGACTGGAATAGGTGCAGGGATGACTGGCTCTGCTGGTATGACGTCATCCCCAAAGTTTGCGTTTCGCTGTAGGCTAATGGCCTGCAGAGCAGACGAAGTAACGGATGCATAAGAGGAAGCATCCGAGTCGGTATCTGCATCAGAAGAAATATCGATCACCGAGACCACTGGTGGTGCAATATCTAAGATAACCACTTCGTGAACTTCTCCGTCTCCCAAATCAGCATCCATGTGATCCACCGGAATCACTGGAACGACGTCGTCGTCATCGTCGAGGTCGACGATAAATGGCATAACGTCAAGAGGAGCGACGACTAAGGGTATAACCTCGACTACATGCTCACCCTCCGGGTGACCTATAATAACTATATCGATGTACATGAACAAACTATATGAATAAAACATACTCCATTGCCATTACATAAGTGTTTCAAAACATTATAACATAAGTTTAGTGTGTCGGTTACAAACCATTAACATGAAAGTAAAGTGTTATTGTTTCATACATCAAAATGAAAATAAACTACTAAGGTTTAAACCATAATATTGCCGCAAAGAGGCGGAATATAATAGTTAAACCCTCCAAAAGATGGCATGAAGTTCTGGTACTTGTTATCTTGACTGAGAATCCCGACATGGTCCATTAATTCCCTGAAATACATGTTAAGTTTGGAAAACATCAACAAAAGTTGGCGAATTCATGCAGTTTAGTTGTAAAAGATGTATTTAAAATGTAAGTTGTAGTATGTAAAGCGTCAATGAAATCGTTGATTATTAATGTTTTGCAAGGACATTAATATGTGTGACGAAAAAGGAAGCAATCCAACCCTAGAAGATTTTATGTCGACTCCTATCGACTGGGACACAAAAGCACTCTTCTGTATGGGTCCACGACCAAGAGTGGGGCTCGCCAAAACCCATTAGATCTAACCACATGTACCTAGGTCCAAACTGGAGTAATGGTGCTTAGATGTATAACCCTAGTTCGCACATGATCTAAGGTGTTTCATTCCCTAACTTTAACATATGATTGAACATGTATTTTCCCCGATAGTTGTAAAGTTGTAAAACATTTAAATGAATAGGGGACATGAACTCACAGTATTGCGTCCGTGAATGATAAGTGTTTATGATCTTACGCGTGGTCGTCTTGAACAAAGTTGCGACCTACAAATGCTCTTATATTTGTTAGACACTTCGGTCTTTGTAAATGACTTGAGTACAAGTCTCGTGTCTTAAATATGTGTAAGACTTGTATGTCTTTATTGTTCGTTGAACTGTGTATTAGATGTATGATTTGTTAAACTGTTATATATATATTTCACCAAATATATATATACGTAATCTTGTATCTTGTGAGTTGTATCATCGGATCTTGTCTGAATAAATTGTATTTTCTTCAATTATATGACATTGGGCTTAGCCCAAGAATTTATGTTATTTGGGCTCAAATAGTGTTGGGCCTAAATAGTGTTGGGCCTCAATAGTGTTGGGCCTAAATAGTGTTGGGCCTAAATAGTGTTGGGCCTAAATATTGTTGGACCCAAATGTTATTGGGCTTAATGTTGTTTGGGCCTTGGCCCATATGTTTGGTTTTGGGCTTAGCCCATGAGTCTTGATATTGGGCTTAGCCCATCTATTTATGTTAAGCCCAATTAGGATGATAAGCCCATTTGTAAAATAGCCCATTTGTAAAATAGCCCATTTGTTATAAATAAGTCCATTTGTAAAATAGTCCATTTGTTATAAAAGAAGCCCATTTGTTAAAAATATATTCTTTCATTTTTTATAAAAATTACTAAGTATAGCCTTTTTAGTTAAAAGAGTACACAATAGTTTTTATAAGTTTCAAAACATCCGGATATTGTTGTCGGTGATTTGTATGTATTCGTGTCGAAAGATCTCCTAAACGTCGTAGTAACTCCTTGGAATGGCGATATGTTCATAAGTTCGCCCGTCGTCCGTTTTGACCATAAGTTGTGTTCGAAAGCTCGGAATGTCCGTAAGTGTGTTTTAAGGCGTATTTATCTGTAGTCTTGTAAGACTTTAGTCGAAATGTTTATTGTGTTCATTTGTATCATTGTATTCAAGTTCCTAGTTATAATACATATAACTAATACAAACATATAACACATAGCACTTTAGTTGTTAAGTTAACTAAATATATATTTTCTCAAAAATATATATTTATATCAAACTTTGCTTTTATAAAAACTATTCTTTAAAATCTTTTAATCTAATAAAGATTTTGTCAAAAATAATAGTTTTTATAACTTATGATTTTTAAGAAAAAATTGCCATATTTTATTAGAAATATGAACTTTGCCATGTTTAATGAAACATACATTTTTCTTATAAAATCAACACTAATCTTCTCATATTTTTCTTAATAAAAACATATGAGATTTATAACATAAACTTAACAAGATGAACTCTTAATCATGTAGGGTTTTCGGTATGATCATTTCTTATGTTTATTAGATTAAAATCCATGTTTACTTCTAGTTTCAACAAGTTTTATAAAAATCTCAACTTGTATGTTACTTTTTATAATCTTGTAAAAGTATTATTTTTTAGTTAAAAACTTTATATACTTTAACAAAAACAAAGATCATGATCATCCATCTAAACATTTATGTTTAACAAAACCCTTAAACATTTTCATGTACACTTGTTAGATTATGTTTTTAAACATCATCTAACAAGTTATTTGTATGCTAATCATCAAAACTAGATCAAATATGCAAGTAATCATCAATAAATCACAACATAAACATATTTTTATATCATGATTATTATTTTGCTTCTTTATATTTTCATCTTATTTTGTATTGTTGTTTTAGTTATAAGTTGTTCTTTAACAATAAATACATAAACAAGTATGAAAATAAAGGATTTAGAAGGCTCACTTCTAGCTCTTGGCTAGGGATGATCTAGGTGAAAATGAAGAGCAAAGAAGATGAAGATTTGATGGTTGAAAGCTCTTAGATGGATGGAAATGCCTGCTTCAACTTGTGGTTGCCTTAGATCCTCCTAAGTTCCATAAAAATGCTTCTTGATCATCTTGAAATGGCTTGAAAATGAAGATGTGGTGATGGTGTATATGGACCGAAAATGGGGTATGTTTGGGAGCTTTTGGTGTTGTGAAAATGGAAGGTGAAAGTATGAGTGAAAAGCTTAGAAGTGAAGTAACTAGTTACTAGTAATGATCATACTTTCACCACTTGCATCAACTTGCAAGACTTTAGTGAATATCTAGATATTTGTGGTAACTAGTTGAAAAAATGGGTCCCACAAGGGGATGTTGCAACCGTGAATGGGGGGGGGGGTTCCCTTTGCTTTTGCTTCTTGTATTACTTAGTAAAAAGTGTTAGAATTCTTAGATAGTTGTTTTAGGAAGTTTATAAATATAAGTGTTTAGGTGTTTAAAGGGTGTTAAACGATCATTAGTAGACCATAATGATCCAATTAACACTAGATGACCATTAAAAAAAGATTTGATATTGTTCGGACATTCGTTTCGAATTGTTTCGGTTTGATGTTATTTGAACGCTAAGTTGCGTAACTTGTGTGAATTGATGTAGTTATTGGCTCGGATGATACCCGAATGTATCCTCACATGAATTCCATGTTAAATAATATTTTTACATGTCGTAAAAATATTAGAAAGCTGATTTCTGCAGAATTTCTGCGGAAAAGTGTTGAAATCGTCGCTTTTAGTGCTTTTCGGGCAATTTTTAGTGTAATCGGACTTCGGAAAGGTTTTAAATCAAACCCTTGCATTCCTAGTTAGGGTTTAATATATATTAGATGTTGGACCTTCGTCTAAGTCCTAAAGATGTCGTTTAGATATTTTTTCGGATTCTGCGTTTTCGTCAGAATACTAGTTTATTAGGTGATTTTCTAGTAGTTTCGATGCATTGTTTAAACTGTTTCAAATGTACTTAATAAAATGGATCATATGCATCTTAAGTAAGTATTCCTTCAGCATTCTAAGTGTATGCCACGAAATAAGCAGTTCGGATGCTCAAAATGAATTAAAAATGTAGCTAAAAATGAGCATTTTAAGTGTAAAAAAAGTTACCGTAAAGTGGCAGTTGTCGCAATTTATGCGGGTGCCAAACGGTAAGGTGTCTTGGCAATCAGTGTTGTTCCTTTTAACAGGTGAATTCTGAATTCGACCTCTCTGTCCGGCGGTAGTCCTGGTAGTTCTTCTGGGAATACGTCTGAAAATTGAGATACTACGGGGATGTCTTTCAATTCCTTTCCTTTAGTGGGAATGATTATGGAAATCGTATACACTAGTGGCCCTTTTCTTGCACATATTGCTGCCTTCATCACAGAGATGAATTTCGTGGATCTAGTTGGCTTATCTCCTTTAATTGTGATCTTTTCACCTTTTGGTGAATTTACTTGTATTGACTTTTGATCACATAGAATATTGGCTTTATTGGCTATTAACCAATCCATTCCTAATACAATATCAAATCCTGCCAGATTCATTGGGTAAAGATTTGCAAACTTTTGATTTAAAAATTCTATTCTTGCTCCCTACAAGATTTTAGTAAGCTTAATGGATTCTCCATCGGCTATTCTACTAGACATTCTTGTTGAAGTTTAGTTAATGGTTGATTGAGAAGTTTGCAAAATGAAGTATTAATAAAACTTTGGTTCACACCAGAGTCAAATAATATTTTGGCAAAAACATCATTAACTAAAAACGTACCGGCAATCACGTCCGGAATCATTTTGGCTTCTTCTGCAGTCAGAACAAATGCTCTAGCATTCTTAGTAGTTTTGTTGTTCATGGCTGGAGCTAGTTTCGGACAATTTGGCTTGATGTGACCTTTTTCTCCACAATTGAAGCATACTTCGTTACTGGGTTTCTTCCTACAGTCTTCTTTCTTGTGTCCGGGTATCTTGCAGAAATTGCAGCAAGTGGAGCATTTTCCTGAATGCTTCTTCTTACAGGCTTCACAGTAAGGTGTAGAGGTAGAACCTATATTTTTCCCACAGTTGGAATTACCACAGTGAAATTCCTGGGTAAGCCTTTGAGTTAGGTTCTTTCTTTGGTTTTCTTCTTGTGTACGTACCAGTTCACCAATCAAGGTATTTGCTAGTTCTACAGCTTCTTCTATGGTTTGTGGTCTAGCTGCCTTGACTACATGTCTAATTTCACTGATTAATCCCCAGATGTAACGGGAGATTAATACTGGTTCTGGTGATGCTAGGGTTGGCACTAATCTAGCATATTCAAAGAATGTAGTAGTGTAACCCTTGCTGTCTACTCCAGTCATTCTAAGGTTTAAGAATTTATTAGCTATCTGTTACTTTTCATTGGGAGGACAAAATTTCCTTTCAACCATGTTCTTAAACTCATTCAATTCCATATTATAGACCTTGTCACTTCTCCTAGACTGGAGAATAGTGTTCCACCATTCTAGAGTTGCATTCTTAAATAAATTGGAAGCAAACATGATTTTATCTTCTTCTGCATACTTGCTTATTTTTAAGACTGCTTCGGTCTTTTCTATCCAGCGTAGGGCTGTAATGGCTCCTTCATTGCCAGAGAATTCTAGTGGTTTACAGGACCAGAATTTTTTGTAAGAACAACCATAAGACATGGTTCTTCTTCTTTTTGGAATAGGCAATTGAAGTAAGGGTCCATTGTTTACGCTGTGACCGGGTTCAGTAGGTGGTCGTTTACTTCCACTATTACTTTTATTATTTTCCGCTTCCTTAAACGTTTTGATAATATATGGCATTGCGTCTATAATCCCTTGTGCCACTATGTGTTGGATGACACTGTTATCTACTTGATTTCCGTTATTATCGTTATTCGGATTTTCTTGATTCACTTCGTTGTCCATCTGGATTATAAACATTTACCACATATTAATATCACAGGACAATATCTAATGCAAACAATCACACAACAAACACATTGATCAAAATCGTCGTACATTGCGACCTTTACTCTATTTTATATATATGCGTCTATTACAAACTGTAACTGAAATTTAAAGTACAATACTATTATGCATCAATAGCTATTATCTATTTTAGGTGATATATATATTATTATTTTTTTCAACTTACAAACATATATGTGTATATATATATATAGGGTCAGAATTTAGAGAAAACATTGAAAAGTGTGAGAACGGTGTGAACGCTTATGGATCGTCCGATCAAAACAATCCATGGACTAGATTGCACGGTGGCGTTTTCGTAAATAACATCGATATTATTATGTGGGACGCGCTTCATTAAGGGTAAAAAAGTAAAAAACCTTTCCTCACATAAAACGCCATTGAAAAATAAAACGCCAAGTAAATACAAAACACCAATTTTATCACTGCGTACTTTTTTCTGTGTTTTTATTTAAGCTCTCTGGCTACAAAAACGCCAAAAAATATGAAACGCCATTATATATAACGCCAAAGCTTACATCCGGATAAATGTTAATTACATTTTTTGTTATAAAAATAACATCCCACCTAAACTACGCGTCAAAAAAATTCTATAAATAGAAACGACTTACCACCTTCCGTTTATCACACCAAAAAAACACAAAAAAAACACACAGTGTTTGCTAAAAAAATTTACAACTCAATGTAAAACGCCAAAAAATACAACGACAGCAAACATCTTTTCTTTGATCCTCAGTAATGTTCTGCATGAAGCTTCATTTAATGATTTGTTACGTGAGTGTAGTAAGATTTTGCTGCATGAGATGGACAAAATTGAAAAAAGAGGGACTGATGACACCCATATGTCATACTGTCATCTTTGTTCCTGAAGAAGGTTTGGATGATAAGAAGAGACCTATACCAGTATAAATGCTACTTTGGCCTCAATGAATATAATGAAGACCACAGGCAGATAGCATCCACCCATAGAGGGTCGATCTATGTCTCCAACATCCACAAAGACACTTCAACACATGAACAAAGAAAATAAACAACGCCAAACCCAAAATGCCATTTATTTGTCACATTTCTTGTAGTTTCAAAAGAAAAAAGAGACTGATGACACTGAAGATTTAAAATCATAAATTGCTTCTACTTTGTTTTTTTTTTTTTAATTTTCTTTATCTATTGTTTGTTTTGTAATGTCAGTTAATAAACAACAAAAGAATATTAATGCTATAATGAAAAATATAATAAAACGCCAAAATTAGCAAATACGTGTAAAACGCCATAATGCCATAAAAACGCCCCCAAAAAACTACCAAACTATAATAAAATTAATTTGAACAACTAATATTATAAAAAAAGCGTGAAACAATGTGCAAAGAATATAAAACAAAAGAAGTCCAATAGTTATCTAACCGCCATTGGAAAACAAAACGCCATTAAAACAGTTGAGTCTGAAAACAAAACACGGTAAACTGCAAAAAACAGTAAAATGAAACGACGGAAAACATAATTACTAACATTTATTATATTAAATTTGTTTATCTTTTTCAAAACGCCATAATTACCTGTCATACACGGGAAAAAAGTCAATATAAAAAGAAGACCATGAGAACCCAAGCTCAAACACGCCAAAAAGACTAAAATGCCACATATTCTCCAAAAAGCCAAAAAAATTTAAAAATGGCTAAGGTTATTGCATGGAGGTTTGAAAGGAAAGATAAACGATTCATCATAAAGTTCTCTGACAGGAGAAGGGTAAAGGTAAGAACAATAAAAGCCATGATGGGAATGTGTCACACCCCGATTTCCACGTGTCTCACCGGTGGGCCCGGTGGGGGAGTACCGTGACGTAGTTGGCAACAATATAGTCAAACCACACAATATATGAATGCACAGCGGAAGCATAAAGATAATTATATTTCAACCATTGCTTGCAATATCAATGTATTACGAATAGTCGAAAATGTATCCACAGGGGATCAAATAAAAATATAAGTATTGTTCAACAGACGTAGGCATCTTAAGCTTGCGAGACTCTTTATGATGCAAAGGAGAATATCCAGCCAATTACGCTTAGTACCTGCATTTAGTCTTTTTTGGGAAAATACGTCAGTTTACACTGGTAAATACATTCAACCGACACTTTTGTAAAAATGTTTATTAAAATTGATTTGAATGCACAAGGCACAAACTCTTTTATAACTTGGGAGAATTATTTAAATTTATAATCTTTTTAACGGATTACATGTTCCTATGCGTTTAGTAGCCCGGATCTTGTCCGAGTTAAAGATTAATAGACACACCACATAAACTATTTCTGTACTGACGAGTGTACGCCTACACTCCGCGCTTAGGTCGTGGCCATTTCGTAAAATGCTTCCAGGGATATCCGGGACATGGTCATTAACCCCCTAAAGGCTTTAAGTAACAAGACTGTTTAAACGAGCCGATCAAATTTATTCAATTACCCACTCAACAGTGGAGAATTTGATGCCCGATCAAGCGGTATGCTATATACCGAAACCCAAGCCCGTATAACGGAAAATAAGTTAAAAGTATTTACCTTTGCAAGTATAAATCCTTAATCGAATAAATTGCAAATAGCTTTTACTGGTCTCCTATTCTGGAACGAAGGTTTAAAATAACCTATTAGAATCCTAACGGGTCTTTAATTTAGCCGTAGCTTAGACCGGTCAGTTTCAAAGGATAATTACGGTTGAATCGCGTGAAAGGCGAAAACCGGGAATGGAATGTGATTTGGACCCAACAAGTTTGAAGACTTGTTTTATATGGGTATAATAACCACACTCCGGATTTTGGGGTCAAAACAATATGGTTTGACCCGTTTCGGCTAGTTTATGTAAACTAGTTACACAAGCCGAACCGTGCGCGCAACAGGCGCAACGGGTAACCGTAAGAGTCCTACACTGGTTTCCTAAGTCAATATGCTTTAAAGAGGTTGTGGTATCAGTAGGATACCTTCCATAATGCCCGTAACGAGTTTAAATCCATTTTATGCCCCGTAGGGGTATTTCGGTCATTTTAAAGATTATAAAAGAGGTTTCTGAGTTCTACAGGAAATCTGGGTTTCCCGAACAGTTTATAAAGTCTAAAATACTTTATTTATTATTTAAAATCAGTATCAACTGGAATCGGGTCAAAAGACCTTGTAGAACTCAAGTTATGGCCGAAAAGGGTATATTCGGTATTTACCGAACCGTTGCCATAACCGCAGGTGATGAGCAGGTTAAAAATAATTAAAAATCTTTAAAAATCCCAAAATATTATTTTACATCAGTGTGTAAAAGGTTTGGTGTCGAAATTTGGGTTTAGATAGGCGTTATGCTAATTGCGCTATTTATTTACTAAAGTTTCCGTAATTTGCGCTATTTAGCATAACTCCTATTCTGGACCTCGGATTGATGTGAAATTTTAGGGACATGTTTAGAAATCAGTAACTAAGGTTATGGTCCTTTCACATGTCCGAAATTCTCATTTTAAATTGAAAAGGACGTTACGGTCAACTTTTAAGCATTTAACGGAAAGGTGTAAAAGACTCGGACAAACAACGAACCGGTTACAGAGGGTTATACCATCATGTATCCTGGTCCTAAGAGAGTCCTAAGGCATATCTAAATCATACTTTAACGGGTCAGAACTGAAGTCAAAGCAAAAGTCAAAGTTTTGCGACTTTCGGCTCTGAACCGGGTCAAAACAGTAAATGGTCGGATCAAACAAGCTTAGACTAGTTAATATACTTATTATCATGTTTTATGAGTGTTTAAACAGGTTACACACCATCTACATTACTGATTATGCATGAAATCGCAAAATAGCATTTCTGTTGACTTTTTCTAAGCACGTTTGACTCGACATTCGGACTAGTTAGAGTGGGAATCAGAGGTTGCCCTTTTAGGGGTTTAAAGCCCACATGATTACCAACATATAACTATCTTTGATTCGACAAACCACTGGACCATTTGTGATTTATCGTAAAGTCAATCGTTAATTACGACAGATTGACTTTTAAGCTAAACTATGAAAAACTAAGCCATAAAAGGGTTGGCATACTTACAGAAGCTTGGTGCACGACTAGGGATGTTAGAAGAATGCTTGAGAGCTCCAGAGATGAACTAGAAGGCAGGTTTGAGGTGTGATTCACATTGGTGCAATGCCTTGCCTTTTATAGTGAATTATGGTGCACAAGATCATTACAACTCACTCTAGGATTGCTCATGGATGATTAGCAGGTGTCCCTGAGTGCTAGGGGACATGTAGAGGGCGCCCATGCTTCAATTAATGCATCAATGATCGTTTACAAGCTCAAACATTGAATCTGTCCAAACTTTCTGCATCTGGAGGTCGTACGCGACCCGCATTAAGATTCAAGCAACACAGACGCGGGCCACCTGAATCTTTAAGTCAGAAAACAAATCTGCAGGTGGCGCGCGGCCCACATTAAATCATGCATATCTCTAACGCGGCCCGCATTGGACTTGTTTTTCAAGATTTTCATATCTTTTGTAATCATTAACCTGACCTTTCGGTTTCGAAGGGGTAACTTTGCGATTTGGCCCTCGATTATTTACAATTAAGGGCCTCGTGACTTTTACCCGCATTGTTAAGTCCCCGGTTAGTTTAGTTACTATCCCAAAAGCCTTAACTTTTATTGTTGACGCTTTTAACCCCTCGCATACGAATTTGATCATAACTTTCTCGTTTTAAAACGGAACTTCGCGAAATTTACGTCGTATATTCTTGTGAGCGTATTTTACTGTTACAAAGTCTCGGGTTCGTTAAAGGGTCACTCAGAGGTATAATTTAAACATGTTGACACATTTAACCCCTGTAGTTTGTAATCTCTCACTTTCTTCCGCATTTCGCTCCGTACGATCTATGATTTATTCGTTTGAAGGTACGTGCATCATTTAGGGTTACTATATAGCATATTTACCCCTCGTTGACATTTTTAACCCTCGAATTTACATACTTTCAAGGTTTGTCAACTTTAGTCCTTTATTTAGTATTTAATATCACGTGTAAACTCATGACACGTGTCAACACATTATTGGACACAAAATTTCGAGGTGTTACATCCTCACCCCCTTAAAATAAATCTCGACCCGAGATTTACTAAAACAAATAAGGGTATTTTTCTTTCATCGTGGCTTCGACCTCCCAGGTGAATTCGGGACCTCTACGGGCATCCCATTTGACCTTAACAATAGGTACATGCTTCCTTCGAAGCTTCTTTACCTGTCGATCTTCAATCGACAAAGGTTTCTCCACAAACTTTAAGCTCTCATCTATATGCACATCTGTATGTGGTATTACCAGTGATTCATCAGCGAAGCACTTCTTTAGATTGCAGATGTGGAACACATTGTGGATTCCGTTGAGCTCCTCCGGTAAGTTTAACTTATAGGCAACTGACCCGACACGTTCGATAACCTCGAAAGGTCCTATGTATCTCGGGCTTAGTTTGCCTTTCTTACCGAAATGCATCACCCCCTTCCAGGGTGATACCTTAAGCAACACTTTTTCACCAACTTCGAAGTGAAAATCTTTACGCTTTGGGTCTGCGTAACTTTTCTGCCTATCTTGGGCAGCCTTGAGACGGTCTCGAATCTGGACAATCTTGTCCGTTGTTTCGAAGACTGTCTCTGGTCCTGATAATTGGACATCTCCAACTTCCGCCCAACACACGGGCGATCTACACTTTCTACCGTATAATGCCTCGAAGGGCGCAGCCTTAATGCTGGTATGGTAGCTATTGTTGTAGGAGAATTCGATTAGTGGTAGGTTCTTATCCCAACTACCACCCAAATCGATCACACATGCACGTAGCATATCTTCCAACGTCTGAATAGTACGCTCAGTCTGACCGTTTGTCTGAGGATGGTAAGCCGTACTAAAATTCAAACGTGTGCCCAAAGATCGCTGGAAGCTTTTCCAAAAATGAGACGTGTATCTAGTATCTCGGTTAGAGATAATAGACACAGGTATGCCATGTAAGGCTACAATCTTATCAACGTATAACTGGGCTAACATGTCGGAGCTATAAGTCTCCTTGATGGGTAAGAAATGTGGTGACTTAGTCAGTCTATCAACTATAACCCATATTGTATCATTTCCTTTCCTCGTCTTGGGTAACTTGGTAATAAAATCCATAGTTACACATTCCCACTTCCATTCAGGAAGTTCAGTCTCTTGTAGCAAGCCTGACGGCTTTTGATGCTCAGCCTTGACTTGCGCACAAGTCAAGCATTTGGCTACATAAGCGGCTACAGACTTTTTCAAGCCTATCCACCAATAATTTGCCTTTAGATCCTGATACATCTTATCAGCTCCCGGGTGAACAGAATATTTGGAACTATGGGCTTCCTGGAGGATAACATCTCGTAGTCCTCCATAAATTAGAACCCATATTCGTCCATTTAATCGTAAAATTCCGTCCTTGCTAAGAGTTAACTGCTTCTCAGTTACTCCTAGCTTTTCCTTAGGATAGTTAGCTTCCAACACAGCTTCCCTCTGTGCAGCTAACAACCTTTCAATCAAATTATTCTTCACTTCAATGCTCTTGGCATTGATTCGGATGGGTTTCACCCTTTCCTTCCGACTCAAGGCATCAGCGACTACATTCGCCTTGCCGGGATGATATCTGATTTCACAATCATAATCATTTAAAGCCTCCATCCAACGGCGCTGCCTCATGTTTAATTCCTTCTGATTAAACAGATGTTGAAGGCTCTTATGATCCGAATAGATCACAAACTTGATACGATACAGATAATGCCTCCACAGTTTTAGTGCGAACACAACGGCACCCAACTCCAAGTCATGGGTGGTGTAATTCTTTTCATGCACCTTTAACTGTCTTGAAGCATAGGCAATAACCTTGCCTTTCTGCATAAGCACACATCCCATGCCAGTGTGTGATGCGTCGCAGTAAACTACGAACTCTTCGGTACCTTCAGGCAATGTCAGCACAGGAGCGTTGCTCAAGTTTTGCTTCAGAATATCAAAGGACTCTTGCTGCTTAGGGCCCCAAACGAACTTTACCTTCTTCTTGGTCATGGAAGTTAAGGGCGCAGCAATCCTTGAAAATTTTTCAATGAAACGCCTGTAATATCCTGCTAACCCCAGGAAACTACGAATCTCTGTAGGAGTCTTTGGCTCTTGCCAATTCATGACAGCTTCCACTTTAGCGGGATCCACTTGGATACCACGCTTGCTGACAACATGTCCTAGGAATTGGACTTCTCGAAGCCAGAATTCGCACATAGAGAATTTGGCATAGAGTTTCTCATGATGCAGGAGTTTGAGAATACAGCGAAGGTGTTTCTCATGGTCAGCTCGGTTCTTCGAGTAGATAAGAAAATCGTCGATGAAAACGATGACGAATTTGTCTAAGTACGGCTTGCAAACGCGATTCATGAGATCCATGAACGCAGCCGGTGCATTAGTGAGCCCAAAAGGCATCACTAGGAACTCATAATGACCATAACGAGTCCTAAATGCAGTTTTATGTACGTCTTCATCTCTGACTTTCAGTTGATGGTAGCCTGACCTCAAGTCAATCTTCGAGAAATAACTTGCCCCTTGTAACTGATCAAACAAATCGTCGATCCTCGGCAAAGGATACCTATTCTTTATCGTGACTTTGTTAAGCTCGCGATAATCGATGCACAGACGCATCGATCCATCCTTCTTCTTGACAAACAGGACTGGTGCTCCCCACGGAGACGAACTAGGTTTGATGAAACCTTTAGCTAGTGGTTCATCCAGTTGGGTCCTCAACTCCTTCATTTCGGTTGGTGCTAACCTGTAAGGTGCTCTAGCAACAGGTGCTGCTCCAGGGTTGATGTCAATTCTGAATTCCACTTGCCTACTTGGTGGCAAACCCGGTAGTTCTTCATGGAAAACCTCTGGGTATTCAGAGATGACGGGAATGTCTTCTATCTTCGGTTTTGGCTCATCAAAAATCACCTGTGCCATGTAGATGACACAACCCTTCTTTAAACATTTTGAAGCCTTGAGCATAGTCACTTGCTCAGGCAGTCCATATTGGGTATCTCCCCGAATGGTAAGCGATTCACCAGACAGAGTCTTTATCACCACTTGCTTTCTGTTGTAGACGATTTGGGCCTGGTTGTGAGATAACCAGTCCATACCCAATACTATGTCAAAACCGGCCAATTTAAAGGGAAGTAGAGATAGAGGAAAAGAGTGGTTCTAAATGGATATCACACATCCATCTAACACAGTGGAGACAGTTTCTATGGTGCCATCTGCTAGCTCTACCTCATAATTCACATTTAAGGTTTTGGCAGGTATATTCAGAAATTTGCAAAATTTATGATCTACGAAAGACTTATCAGCGCCTGAAAAAAAAGTACTCTTGCGAAGACATCATTTACAAGGAAAGTACCTGTGATCACGTTATCGTCTAGCACAGCTTCTTTCGCATCCATCCTGAAGACTCTTGCATTGGTCTTCTTGGCCTCTTCAGGCTTCTTGGCGTTTTTAGGGCAGTTGGTTTTAATGTGCCCCTTCTCGTTGCAACTGTAGCAAGTTGCATCCTTTATCTTTTTGCAATCCAAGGTCTTGTGGTCCTTGGACTTGCATATCCCGCAAGCAAATGACTTCGACTGAGTCTGCGAGTTCGATTCGAGTCTGCACTTTCCAAAGTGGTGTCTCTTGCCATTCTTGCACTTGGGCTTCTCACCAGACTGTTGCCCATCTCTCCTTGACTCAGACCCTCTCTTGTTGTCACCGTTTCCACGGTGCTTCTTGCTCGATCTTCGTGAAGTATCGTCTTCACGTTTTCTCTTCTCAGCTTCTTTGTTCCTCAGCGATCTTTGCCTGACCGCATCCAGAGTAAGGGACAAAGATATGTCAGCTACAGATCTAAAGGTAGCTGGACGAGAGGCCTTTACGCTTGCCTTTATCTCGGGGGCTAAAGCACCGATAAAACGAGCTATTCTCTTTGGCTCCGGGGTTACCAGATACGGAACCAACCGGGACATTGTGTTGAAGCTCGTGAGGTAAGCTTGACAGTCAAGGTTCGTCATAACCAACGATAGGAAGTCGGACTCGATCTTTTCAACCTCATGTTGAGGGCAGTAATTTTCTTTGATGAGAGAAATGAATTCCTCCCACGTCATGCTGTACAAAACAGCCTTCCCCGAGGCCTGAACCAACGACCTCCACCAAGCCAGGGCCTCGCCCTTGAATGATTGTGAAACACACTTTACCACATCTTTCTCTGCGCAACCACTGATGTCCACCACGGTGTCCATCTCGTCTAACCAAGTCATGCAATCTACCGCGCCGTTCTCCCCAGTGAAATCTCGGGGTTTGCAAGATACGAAATACTTGTAGGTGCAACCCCTGGCGTGAGATGCATCAATAAACACTTTTTCCTTAGGACGAACACTGTTTTCATTGGATGAGTGCCTATCGTCCTTCTTAGGCTTAGACGGAGTAGAGGGTGGTTTGCTGTGAGATTTTGAGTGGGTTTTTGGCTTTGAGTGTGGTTTAGATATGGTTCTGCTCCGGGACTCGGTGTACTCTTCGTATTGTCGATCCAAGGCTGCCTTAACAACACCGTCGACAAGAGCTTTTAATTCCGTGCCCGTTAAATGAATCTGGGCGTTATCATTTTCATCTTCTTTCGAATGACTGTTCACTTCATTTGGATCATCCATTGTAACTTGAATCTGCTACAGAAGATAACGAAAAAGTTTTATTTAGGAGTTTATTATGGAATTGTCTTTTATGGCAATTCATTAACCATGGTAAACAGAGACCATATCTGGTTAATTTGTTACTCACTTTTATTTAGGATTTGAATATAACTTATCCTAATTACAATCAATATTGCTAGTGGCACAAAAGCCTAGTCACAAGGACGTTTTATAATATAAGCCGGGATTATAGAGAATCAAGGCACGAAGGTTTGAACCGTAGTCCTTTTACCTTTTCTGGCAGAGAGTCATAGACTACAACTGCCTTTTGTCTTATATGACAATAAGTACGCCCGTAGGCACTACATCACTAATGGATGTTTAATAACTTTGGCCCGTAGGCACTGCATCACTAATGGATGTTTAATAAATGAATCATCTTCATTGACAATTTTAACCCATGATTTACAAATCATTAATTTGGGCTTTGGAATCCTTAAAAGGATTCTTATATGAGAATGACGCGTGCGATTTTAACGAATCACATCTGCCAAGAACGTTAACATGTTTACAGAGGCTAACAGGGAATCTGAATCTTTTAATCAGGTCTTACCATCTTGGCCGGGTCTTATAATGACACCTGGCTAGGTTTCACTCTTAAGATTCTTTATTTAGGCAGATTAATTAAAAAGAATGATTTATTTCATATATAATAACAAAAATGAAATTTATAACATAACATTCCATTAATTTTAATAATGATTACACGCTGCCCTAAACGGGACTCTTTAATAAGTAAATACCTACGCAGAGGTTTATAGAAAAACAAGTCCACGCAGGGACCAAATACAAGATAGATGTCCGCGCAGGGACTGAAAGATAAGTCCACGTAGGGACTGAAATACGATAGATGTCCACACAGGGACTAAATTGTAAATACAACAATACATAAGGAGACTAATGATCTCGTTTCTTCCTTCCTTTTAGTAGGTTTGCTAGGCCTTTGAGGAATCCACGATTACTCTTACGTTCTTGTTCGAAGTCTCGTTCCACACGGTTTAAACGGTGTAGGATTTCTTCTTGCTCTGGTGGAGAAAAACGTGGCTGTTGTGACGGTTGCTGAACCGGAGGTCTAGGAGGTATTGGATACCCATGAGCTGAGTAATCTGGTCTCCAAGAGGTTACATGGAGGGCATTGTAATTAGCCGCTACCACTTATGGATCGACATCATAGTTATAGTTGTAGTGCGTGTGAGTCGGCTGCTCAAACGGGTTGTACGCGGTGGAACCGCCGTACGCTGGTATCAGATTGTCATATCCGAAAGGTGGCGGAGGTGGTGCAACTGGTGCAGAATTCACCTCTGCAGGGTGACCCGAAGGTTCACCTAATTGTGGTTCTTCTTCAGGCACTGACGGAAAGTGACTTGCACTCGAGTGGCGAGGGGTGCTGAAATGGAATTCCCTTCCTCGGGTGGACATTCGCGCGCCTGATCTTCTACTCCTTGGCGGATTAGGAAGTACTGGTTGAACTGGTGGCGCAGGCGGTGGCGTAACTGCCACAAACCGTGAATCCTCAGAAGGATCCTATTGTTGTTGTTGGTCATGAGGCGAGAAATGATGAGATGGTGTGAAGTACCAATTACATTGGTCAAACCTCGCCTGATAACTATCGGGACCTTGATAGGGTGTTCCATGAAAGGATGACCCATCAGAGATCTCGATTGGATGATTGGGAGTACCCCGTGCAGGCTCGACGGGATCTGTATCCTCGTCCATATCCACTGCATTATCTTCAAAAAAGTGATCCTCTGGTCCTAAAGGGTTATACCCTATTGGTTCTTGAACATAATCAGCCGGGTTAAACTGTCCTACGAAGAAAGGGAAGCAGATCGCTGGAGAGGTATAAATGATGGTTCAGGGTTATTGGGGTCATTTTCTGAGTTTGGTCCAAAAGAATGACGGTATGAAGGTGTTGAACTATGCGAGGTAGAATGTCTTGCAGGTTCAAAGAGGTTCCTTCTTCGCCTCTGTGGTTCCTAACTTCTTGTACTGGAAAGAGCTCACATGTTCGAAGGTCCAGCCTCGTGATCATTGTGAGTGATCGGCCCTTTGCCTCTTCCTCCTCTTCCTCTTCTAATTGCTGGTGGCATTTTTTCCTGCTTTCAAAACTTTAAATCACAATAAACAATAAAAGACAAACTGGAATAAAATTTCGAATTTGTCCTATGTTCTTGTCTAGACTCAAGTATGTGCAATTGTGTCATTGAGATTAAACACTTAAGGATAGTGTTTAGTTCACTCAATGTTGGCTCTGATACCAACCTGTCACACCCCGATTTCCACGTGTCTCACCGGTGGGCCCGGTGGGGGACTACCGTGACGTAGTTGGCAACAATATAGTCAAACCACACAATATACGAATGCACAGCGGAAACATAAAGATAATTATATTTCAACCATTGCTTGCAATATCAATGTATTCCGAATAGTCGAAAATGTATCCACAGGGGATCAAATAAAAATACATTCAACCGACACTTTTGTAAAAATGTTTATTAAAATTGATTTGAATGCACAAGGCACAAACTCTTTTATAACTTGGGAGAATTATTTAAATTTATAATCTTGTTAATGGATTACATGTTCCTTATGCGTTCAGTAGCCCGGATCTTGTCCGGGTTAAAGATTAATAGACACACCACATCAACTATTTCTGCACTGACGAGTGTACGCCTACACTCCGCGCTTAGGTCGTGGCCATTTCGTAAAATGCTGCCAGGGATATCCGGGACATGGTCATTAACCCCCTAAAGGCTTTAAGTAACAAGACTGTTTAAACGAGCCGATCAAATTTATTCAATTACCCACTCAACGGTGGAGAATTTGATGCCCGATCAAGCGGTATGCTATATACCGTAACCCAAGCCCGTATAACGGAAAATAAGTTAAAAGTATTTACCTTTGCAAGTATAAATCCTTAATCGAATAAATTGCAAATAGCTTTTACTGGTCTCCTATTCTGGAATGAAGGTTTAAAATAACCTATTAGAATCCTAACGGGTCTTTAATTTAGCCGTAGCTTAGACCGGTCAGTTTCAAAGGATAATTACGGTTTAATCGCGTGAAAGGCGAAAACCGGGAATGGAATGTGATTTGGACCCAACAAGTTTGAAGACTTGTTTTATATGGGTATAATAACCACACTCCGGATTTTGGGGTCAAAACAATATGGTTTGACCCGTTTCGGCTAGTTTATGTAAACTAGTTACATAAGCCGAACCGTGCGCGCAACAGGCGCAACGGGTAACCGTAAGAGTCCTACACTGGTTTCCTAAGTCAATATGCTTTAAAGAGGTTGTGGTATCAGTAGGATACCTTCCATAATGCCGTAACGAGTTTAAATCCATTTTATGCCCCGTAGGGGTATTTCGGTCATTTTAAAGATTATAAAAGAGGTTTCTGAGTTCTACAGGAAATCTGGGTTTCCTGAACAGTTTATAAAGTCTAAAATACTTTATTTATTATTTAAAATCAGTAGCAACTAGAATCGGGTCAAAAGACCTTGTAGAACTCAAGTTATGGCCAAAAAGGGTATATTCGGTATTTACCGAACCGTTGTCATAACCGCAGGTGATGAGCAGGTTAAAAATAATTAAAAATCTTTAAAAACCCCAAAATATTATTTTACATCAGTGTGTAAAAGGTTTGGTGTCGAAATTTGGGTTTAGATAGGCGTTATGCTAAGTGCGCTATTTATTTACTAAAGTTTCCGTAATTTGCGCTATTTAGCATAACTCCTATTCTGGACCTCGAATTGACGTGAAATTTTAGGGACCTGTTTAGAAATTAGTAACTAAGGTTATGGTCCTTTCACATGTCCGAAATTCTCATTTTAAATTGAAAAGGGCGTTACGGTCAACTTTTAAGCATTTAACGGAAAGGTGTAAAAGACTCGGACAAACAACGAACCTGTTACAGAGGGTTATACCATCATATAACCTCGTCCTAAGAGAGTCCTAAGGCATATCTAAATCATACTTTAACGGGTCAGAACTGAAGTCAAAGCAAAAGTCAAAGTTTTGCGACTTTCGGCTCCGAACCGGGTCAAAACAGTAGATGGTGTGCCCTTTTAGGGGTTTAAAGCCAACATGATTACCAACATATAACTATCTTTGATTCGACAAACCACTGGACCATTTGTGATTTATCGTAAAGTCAATCGTTAATTACGACGGATTGACTTTTAAGCTAAACTATGCAAAAACTAAGCCATAAAAGGGTTGGCATACTTACAGAAGCTTGGTGCACGACTAGGGATGTTAGAAGAATGCTTGAGAGCTCCAGAGATGAACTAGAAGGCAGGTTTGAGGTGTGATTCACATTGGTGCAATGCCTTGCCTTTTATAGTGAATTATGGTGCACAAGATCATTACAACTCACTCTAGGATTGCTCATGGATGATTAGCAGGTGTCCCTGAGTGCTAGGGAACATGTAGAGGGCGCCCATGCTTCAATTAATGCATCAATGATCGTTTACAAGATCAAACATTGAATCTGTCCAAACTTTCTGCATCCGGAGGTCGTACGCGGCCCGCATTAAGATTCAAGCAACACAGACGCGGGCCGCCTGAATCTTTAAGTCAGAAAACAAATATGCAGGTGGCGCATTGGACTTGTTTTTCAAGATTTTCATATCTTTTGTAATCATTAACCTGACCTTTCAGTTTCGAAGGGGTAACTTTATGATTTGGCCCTCGATTATTTACAATTAAGGGCCTCGTGACTTTTACCCGCATTGTTAAGTCCCCGGTTAGTTTAATTACTATCTGAAAAGCCTTAACTTTTATCGTTGACGCTTTTAACCCCTCGCATACGAATTTGATCATAACTTTCTCGTTTTAAAACGGAACTTCGCGGAATTTACGTCGTATATTCTAGTGAGCGTATTTTACTGTTACAAAGTCTCGGGTTCGTCAAAGGGTCACTCAGAGGTATAATTTAAACATGTTGACACATTTGACCCCTGTAGTTTGTAATCTCTCACTTTCTTCCGCATTTCGCTCCGTACGATCCATGATTTATTCGTTTGAAGGTACGTGCATCATTTAGGGTTACTATACAACATATTTACCCCTCGTTGACATTTTTAACCCTCGAATTTACATACTTTCAAGGTTTGTCAACTTTAGTCCTTTATTTAGTATTTAATATCACGTGTAAACTCATGACACGTGTCAACACATTATTGGACACAAAATTTCGAGGTGTTACAAAATTTCGAGGTGTTACGATTGTGAAAGAACGAGAACTGTAATAAAAAACTGGAGAGAACGTTTCCAGCAGAAGATGATGAAGATGATGATGATATTGAAGATACTCATATACCAAAACTTAGCAGTTGGGTATTAAATGAGGAAGAAGGAACACTTGAAGTGACTTATAAAAATGGGGTGCAACATTCAAGGCCAATGGAAGAAATGTTGAAGACAGGGTTACTATCTATCATTGAACAACTCTGTGATTTAACGCCTTCAAACGATCCAAAATCCAAGGATGCAGTGATATTCAAGAATAGGCTGCAGCAAAGAAGAGACGAGCTAACGGCGTTATACGCAAAAATGAAATTTGATGATGAAGAATCTGAAGAAAGTGATGAACAAAGCGATGGGTACATCTCTGATGTAATCCCACCTACGGAAGACTATTAGTTTATTTTGATTTTCGTGTTATTGTAGTTTTATAAAATATTAATCTATGGTAGTGAATTATTAACAAAAAGCTACAAAACGCCAAAAATGACATGGAAAAAGCCATAACGCCAAGAAATTAACTATGTGACACAAAAAGAATTAATTCAACGAGAAGAAATCTGAGAAAAAACAGTAAAACGCCAAATAATTAATAAATCTACATAACGGAAAAATTATCTTGCACCCAAAAAATAAAGAAGCAAGTCAAACGCGAAAATCGTGAAAGGAGAAGAATACTAAAAGGACTAAAAAACCCCTCGGACCCTGATCATACCCCGCTTCGCGTGTTCGGCCAGGATGCGTTCTCACCGTTCTCACACTTTTTGTCGTTTTCTCCTGATCTCGTTTCTATATATATATATATGTATATATATATATATATATGTATGTATATATATATATGTATATATATATATATATAGGAAGGGGACCACTAAAATGAAAACCACCTCCAGTTGTAAGAACCATGAGAACTAATATTGACCAATAACAACCTGCCATGTCATTTCTTCACATGTCTTTTGTGAAGGTTAGTATGGTAATTTTACCCCTCTCTCCTTTTCAATCAGCCATCACCCCTTTTGTCATAGCCATTTCCCCCCATTTTCGATTGTCAGAGAAATGATATGCTTTCCAATGTAGCTTTATCATAATCCCAATATTTTAGAATCAAGGCTCATTCTTTATAAACAAACTCTCCTGCTTGAAACACCCACCTCTCACCTTCTGTTTTTTTTCTCTCCTCTCACCTTCTAGAAACCTCCTGCATCAATCATCCCCTTCACTGGAAAAAACCAACCCAAAATCAAACTCCCATAAATGTACAATCCTCCGATTGGCAAAGGGGTAGGAGAAATCACCGGTGGTAGTGCCGGTGATGCCGATAATCTGATCATTGGCACCCCCCAACGGAGCGCCGGGGGTGGGGTTGATGTCGGAGGCACTCTGTTTCCAGTGCAAGTTTGTTTCTCCGGAATGCCGGGGGTCATGCATGTCGAAGCCCTTCCCGTGGGTGTTGAGCGAGGATCAACTTCAGCTGGTTTCCAGACTCCATTGATGCCAACAACTCAGGCAACGGACATTGGTAACATATATTCCGGTCAAACCCTTAATTTGTTTTTTTTTTTGTTTTTTTTTATTTTGGGCCTTTCTTAGCGTAGGTATCAAGAATGAATCGGGGTTGAATTTTGGGGGGGCTAACTTTTTACTGCTTCACCCTTTTGTTAATTGTGTATATTTGTTTTTACATTTTGATGTCGGTTCACCCATAATTCAGATTCTTACTTTCACTGTAAAAAATAGTTATTTGTTGTTTATTATCCATATTTTTTTGAATATAAACAGATGTTTATGTGTCGAGGTTGAGTTTTCGGGGGTTAACTTTATACTGCTTCGCCCTGTTGTTAACTGTGTATATAAGTTTTTACATTTTGATGCAGGTTCACACATAATTCAGTTTTTTACGTTCAGTGTAAAAAAAAGTTATTTGTTGTTTTATTATACATATTTTTTTTTGAAAAATAAACAGATGTTTGTGAGTTTTACATTTTGGTGCTGGATCACCCACCTAATACCATTGTTTCACGCAAACTAAATCCTCTGTTCAGTTTTTTAAATTATAAAAAAACAGATGGTTTTATGTAGTCGCCTATTATGTCTGATGTACATAATGTTTTTTGGTGTGATTTGTTTCGCAGACCACGCCCCAGAGTCAGAGGAGGAGTGCTTTTCCTGGTTCACTCCGAATGGGACGCGCTACTGGTGCCCAGCTGCCCCGGATAACCTCAAACCAAGACTTGAAACCGTGTTTCAGCAATGGGAAGACGTTGCTGAGATGTATGAACTGTACGCAGAGCACTGTGGGTTTTCGACTAGGCTTGGGACAATTAAGCGAAAGAAAGGAGCCATCACACACCGTTATATTGTTTGTTCTAACCACGGCAAGCCGCATAGCCAGAATAGGAACTTTGATAGCCTTGATGAGACATCGCTAAAGATAAGGCAATCCACTTTCTGTGTGTGTGACTGTAAAGCCTGTATACGTGTGAAGTTCGATAAGTCGTCTCGCGTTTGGGTCTTGTATCACTTTGAAGAGAACCACAACCATCCAATGGTCCCAGTGCATAGTAGAGATCTAACGAAAAAACGCCGGAGGCTTGATTTTTTTACTAAAGAATTCATCCACCGAGCAAGTCTTAGCAAGGTCGGTCCGTCGTTGGCACATAGGCTATAAGTTAACCTTAGGGGGGCACCACAACGTGAAAGGTACGGCAGATGACTTTCGAAACTTTGCATCAAGGCTTCGCATGTTCATTGGTGATAGGGATACGCATTTGGTGATCGAGAAGATGAAAGATCGGGTCAACCACTTACCGAACTACACTTTTAAGTACAGCATGGAAAACGGCGAAATTCGACACATGTTCTGGGATCAACTATCAAGCTTTCCGCGACGTCCTTGCGTTTGATGCTACTTACCAAACCAACAAGTACATTTCACTGCCTAAAAGTTTCCAAATATATATATATATATATATATTTGGTTTAAATATTGTTTGGAAAGTTTGAATAGGTTAATCGCGTTATAACTGATTAGCGACCCACACACAGGTACAATCTGATCTTCGTTCCGTTTACAGGGGTTGACAACAACAAACGGTGCGTCACTTTTGGAGCTGGCCTATTGTTTTGCGAGACTATTGAGGCGTACACGTGGTTGTTAAAGGCTTTCCTCGAGGCGCACAACAAGCAGCCCACCCTTGTGCTAACTGACCAAGACTCGGCCATGCGACAAGCAGTGGCTGCTGTGTTAGATCGTTCACTCCATCGCCTGTGCATGTGGCACATCATGAAGAAATTACCTGCCAAGGTGGAACTGTTGCCCTTCACGTCTTTTTGTATTTTTTTTCAATACGACATATTTTTTGGGCTGAAATTATTTTTTTTCCTTTTTTGTCATGTTTTTTTCCTTCCATATTACAGGAGAGGTCGCACATAACTCTGAATTCAGGGCTGCCATAATAAACTAGTATGGAACATTTATATTAAGCCGGAGACATTCGAGAGGAGATGGGGGAAGCTGCTAGAGAAGTATGGGCTTGAAGATCACGAGTGGCTGAGAGACATGTTCAACATAAAGGAGATTTGGGTCTCGACGTATTTCAGAGAAATCCCAATGTCCTGTTAGATGAAGACTACATCCCGATGCGAGAGTTGAAACTCCGCGTTTAAGGTGAACTCCTCCTGGGCGAACACCCTTGTCCAATTTTTTTTGTGTTACGACTCCACATTGGAGTCCCAACGATACAGGCAGAGGGTTAAGGACTTCAAGGCGGATGATCGCGCGCACGAGTTCAAGTCGGGTTTGGCGATAGAGAAGCACTGCGCATTATTGTATTCCTCGGCCATCTTCGTTGAGGTTCGCAAAGAGATCCTGAAAGGCCTTTTACACTGCTACACTATCGGTGTCGAAGAAGTCGACGGGTTAAAGATATACACTGTTACTTATTTGGACAAGCGTTCCGATGTCGTCAATGAATTCACGGTAATGGCCCTTTCCTGTTTTTTTCTTTTCAGTACTCTTTTTTTAACCTGGGCGTGTTTGCCGACATGGTGCAGGTAAAAGTCGACCCAGTGGAGGACACTACATGCTCCTGTAACCTGTGGTGCCGTATTGGATACCTTTGCAGGCATATATTCTGCGTCTTCCGGCAAACAAAGGTGGACGAAATTCCAGTTAAGTATGTGGTTAGTCGCTGGGGACGTCACGTGTTGCCGAAGTCGTTTTTTCGTGTAGAATTCAGGTATCGGGTAGATATGTCCCCGGTTACGTTAAACAGGAACAACCTAGTGGACTGTTTTTCCAAAGCGCTACAGGCTGTGGTGGGCGACCGGGCACCAATGGAGGATTTCATTGAAAAAATCAAAGGCTGGACGAAAGATTTGACTGACGTTCGACGTGGTAAAAGAATCGCTGAGGTGACAGAAACACAGGTTATGGCTGATATGCTTGGCCTGGTGGTGGAAGGTGAGAGTAGCACCCCCGTTTCCTGCTCAAATCCTCAAGGTGTGCGCAATAAGGGATGCGGTACCAACAAACGCATGATTGGGCCGGGGGAGAGGGCAGTCCAGAATCACCAAAAGCCCCAGCGATTATGCACAACATGCAACCGGTTTGTAACCGAGCATGACTCGCGCAACTGCCCACAGAAACGAAAGACTGCAGAACCTTAGAAACTGGGTCTGAATGGGGCAGCGTGACGGGGGTGGCGTTTTTTGGATCGGGGTTCATCTTATGAATTGGTGAAGCACGGTTGGGTTGACGTGTTTTTTGGTGACAACTATGGCTGTGTTTGGGCTAGGTAACAGTTTATGTTTATGAAATGTTATGTTTTTGGTCTGTTCTTGGTTTGTCATCCCACTCCCCTCCTCCAATCAAATTTACCTAATGTTATGTTCATATGTGTTGAAGACGTAAAAAATTAGCAGCAGCCAACAAAACGTAGAACATAGACTTTTTCAATGTGAAACATAAACCTTAAACTGTAAAAAGAAAATTTACGTAAAACGTAAAAGCTTTTTTAAATTGTTAAACGTAAATTTACTTAAACCGTGAAACATTTTTTCATCAGACTTACAAGTGTGAAATGTAAAACCTTTTAACGTTAAACGAAAAACTTTTTAACGTAAAACTTGAACCTTTTAAGTTTTAAAAAGTTGACTGTTTACAGGAAACGTAAAAATTTCATAATCTAAAGATCGAAGAAACGTGAATCTTTTAGGTAAACTGTTAAATGTAATTTTACGTAAACCCCAAATCATGTTTCGAATTTTGTTAAAATGTTTAAAATTCTGTTTCGAATTTTTTTTTTGCGAATCCCCCATTTGTATGAGGACCTTGGGCATGAATCCGTTAAAACTTTAAAACATGGGGAAAACAAAAAAAAAATCAAAGAGTAACATACCTTTAAAACAGAAAATGAAGTGGTAGGTGTGTCCGTATAAGAAGAGGGGTTTTGGAATTGGACAAAACATCTTTTCTAACTTTGTCTTTTACTAAAAAATAGACATGGGCTTGAAACCACACAATCACAAAGTGTGTCATTTTTGATTTGAAATGATATCTGTACAATGGTCAAGGGTCATGCAAATAAAAGTCAGGAATATGTATGAGTGCATTTGGAGAAAAGCAGACCGCTTCTTGTCTCCTTGTTTTGGTTTGTTTCTCTATATATAGCATTCTGCATTAGATTGTTTTCATGCCAAGAAAAGCAAAAAAGATTTTTCAAATCCACTAACAGACTTCAAAACCCAAAGGAAAGAAGATGGCAGATGGCCGGAAAGTGTGGCGTCCACGCAAACCTGTCCCCCCCGGAGGTGAACTAATAAACCATAAAAAAAATGTGTTACATTGTTTAAGCGCGTCGTTTATTTAATTTTTTTCCTTCCGTCCAGGTTCGTCGCCAAGCCCTCCCAATCAAGCTACGAAAGCCAAAACAGTCCAAGTGTGGAGCCCTGAGCAGATGGAGTTGGTGTCTAACCCAGACACTTGTTGGCTCCCTATCCAGCGTGACGGCGGTAGCTAAGGGGTGCAAGTATGGGATCGTCGCCGACTGGATATGAATTCGGACCCAGATTTGGTTTGGTATCCCAGACAAGCCACAGGGTCTCCCCCGACCCCCTGCCGCCCCCTTCCCCCAAACATGCCTGGGTTAACCAGCCCCCCGGTTCGGTTCACCTTCTGCCCACTTCAGCTCCCCGGGCACCGTTACGCAGGTTCGGGGGCGCTTTGGTTCCCCGCCAGCCCGTTTTGCTTCGCCCCCTCATGTTGGAGGTGCTTTTCGTCCTTCCCAAGGAGCTGCTTTCAGGACGGCACCGTCTGCGGGTGGAAGCGAGAGGTCAAAGGGCAAGCAGCCGATGACTCAGGTTTGGGTACCGAAAGCAGCAACAGTGGAAGTGCCTGACCCCTATCATGGTTGCAAGGGTCCAGCGGCTGGTTCGGATGCTGCCAGATTTTCGTGGGGGGCGGACTGTGACTTTGATTTGGATTAGCCATGGTGAAAATGGTTTTCAAGCGTTCGCTTGATTCGCTAGGATGTGTAGTGCCTGTGTGGTTTGGTCGTTTAATACGCATCATATCTTTGTGCGTCGTGTGTTCCATTTCAGTGTTGTGTTTTTTAAATGTTCGTTTGTGCGTCATGGGGTTTGGTCTGTTTTGTAATATCTCGTTTTATGCGTAAAAATGCAACGTAGGTCTTTTTTAATGTTTCGTTCAATGAATAAAAATGGAATGCGTTGACTGTGTTGTACTGTTTTTGTTTTATGAATGAAAAATGTTGCATAAACTGTAAAAAGGTAAACCGGAAAAAAGAAAATCGTTGAGCGTAATAGTTTACGTAGACCGTAAAAAGTAAAAATTTTGGTTTACGTTGATAAACGTAAAAATTTACGTAAAAATTTTACGTAAAATTTTGTTTCAGCGTAAAAATTTAAATTTTTAAAAATGATAAACGTTAAAATTTTTAACGTAAATCATTTTACGGAAAACATTTTATAGTTTACGTTTTAATATTACGATAAAACTTTTTACGGTTTACTGGTTTACGTTTTACTTTTTACGTAAAAGTTTCTACTAGTTTTGCGTAAAACGTAAAAACTTTTTACGAGTCCGGCAAAATTTACGTTAACTTTTTATGGGTTACGTTTTACTTTTCACGTAAAAAGTTTTTACGTTTTACGCAAAACTACGTTTTACGTTTTACGCAAAAGTTTTTACGTTTTACGCAAAAGTTTTTACGTTTTACGCAAAACTAGTTTTTTACGTTTTACACAACTTTTTACTTTTTACGTAAAAAAATTTTACGTAAAACATTTTACGGAAAACATTTTATGGTTTACATTTTACTATTACGTTAAAACTTTTTACGGTTTACGGAAATTTACGTTTTACTTTTTACGTAAAACTTTTTACGCAAAACATTTTTTTGCGGTTTTGCCCGTAAAACTTTTTCCGGTGTAGGCCTTTTTACGTTTTTACGGGTTACTTTGTTTTACGTTTTAGGCAAAAGTTTTTACGCTAATTGTTTAAGTTTTTACATTTTTTACGTTTTACTTTTACTAAAAACTTTTTACGGGTTTGGGTAATTTTACGTTTACTTTTTACGGAAAACATTTTATGGTTTACGGAAAACATTTTATGGTTTACAGCTGTGGCGTCTTTTTACGGAAAACATTTTATGGTTTACGTTTTCCTATTACGTTAAAACTTTTTACGGTTTACTGGTTTACGTTTTTACTTTTTACGTTAAACTTTTTACTAGTTTTGCGTAAAACGTAAAAACTTTTTACGGTTTAGGCAAAATTTACGTTAACTTTTTATGGGTTACGATTTACTTTTTACCTAAAAATTTTTTACGTTTTACGCAAAACTAGTTTTTTACGTTTTACCCAAAACTTTTTACTTATTACGTAAAAAATTTAACGTAAAACATTTCACAGAAAACATTTTATGGTTTACATTTTACAATTACGTTAAAACTTTTTACGGTTTACTGAAATTTACGTTTTTCTTTTTACGTAAAGCTTTTTACGGAAAACAACTTTTTGTTGTTTTTTGCCCGTAAACCTTTTGCCGGTGTAGGCCTTTTTACGTTTTACGGGTTACTTTGTTTTACGTTTTAGGCAAAAGTTTTTACGCTAATTGTTTAAGTTTTTACATTTTTTACATTTTATTTTTACTAAAAACTTTTTACGGTTTGGGTAATTTTACGTATACTTTTTACGGCTGGCGTTTTTCTTTTACGAAAACTTTTTACGGTTCACGCAAAATTTACGTTTTCACCTTTTAACTTTTATATGCCAAACTTTTTACGGAAAACTTATTACGGTTTACGTTTTACCTTTTTACGTAAAATTTGAAATGTTACGCAAATTACAAAGTTTACTTTTTTACGTAAAACTTTTTACGGAAAACTTTTTCCTTTTTACAGTTTACGCAAATTTACGTTTTTCTTTCAACGTAAAAACTTTTTACGTTAAACTTCTTACGTAAAACCTTCATCGGTATAGGCGAATTTACATTTACATTTTATGAGTTACAATTTAAACGTTTTACGTAAAACTTTTTAAGGATTACGCAAATTTTATGTTGTACTTTTTATGGAAACCATTTTTAGGGTTTACGGGAACTTTTTTACGGGTTACGTTTTGCTTTTCCGGAAAACAATGTTTACGCTTTACGTTATGCTTTTTATGGTAAAACTTTTTTACGTCCCACACAAACTTTTTTTACGTTTGATGTTTTACTTTGTATACGCTTAACGTAAAAGTTTTTACACTAATTGTTTAACTTTTTACGTTTTTGGCGTTTACTTTTTATGATTTATGGAAAACAGTTTACGGACTACGTTATACTGTTTACGTAAAACTTTTAACGGTTTGGACAAATTTACGTTTACTTTTTACGTTTTACGTTTTACTTGTACGTAAACTTTTTTACGGTTTACGCAAATTTACGTTTTTAGTTTTTAACTTTTTATGAGAAATTTTTTTACGGAAAACTTATTGCGGTTTACGTTTTACTTTTTAAGTAAAACCTTTTAAGGTTTTACGCAAATTTTCGGGAACTTTTTACGGTTTACCCAAATTTTCGGGAACTTTTTACGGAAAACATTTTACGGTTATATGTTTTTCATTTTACGTCTACTTTTTATGTTTTATAGCAAACAATTTTACGGTTTACGATTTACTTTTTACTTGAAATATTTTGACGGGTTTACCCAAAAATTCTGGCGCACTATTTACGGAAAACATTGGGCGGGTTTTGTTTCTCTTTTTACGCTAAAACTTTTTACGGTTTACGTAACTTTACATTTTTCTTTTTTCATAAAACTTTTAACGTAAAAAGTTTTACGGGAAACATTTTACGGTTTACTTCTTGGGGAAAAACTTTTCAGTGTTTATGCAAATTTATGATTGACCTTTTACGTATAACTTTTTACATTTTACACAAAGTTTCGTTCTCCTTTTAACGTTTTTGCGTTACTTTTTACGGTTTACGTTTTTACTTTTTAAGTAAAAAGTTATTACGGGTTACGAAAACTTTCGTTTTACGATCAGGAACACAAAAACGTATTTTTTTTGAAACCTCCCCTACTAGGTTTTTAGTCAACCAACTTGAGTTTGTCCAGCTGACCCACACAAACATATCTATCAACATCCAAAACAAAAAGTCATTGTCTAAGCTTGCTAACCCCCCCCCCCCCCAAAGACGCCCAACCCATAGATACCCATCCAAAAAAATCTACTGTATAACATGTCAGAACATTGACTACACGAATGCCAACCGACGTCGAATCTCGGCGCCATATTTGTTCACGGGGGACAGGAGTATTGCCGCAGCATACCTTTTCCGTAAGTAATTGCACTGGACTTTTTTCCGCGCCCCATGCACACTAAAGCCGCAAAAGAAGTTTCGCCTGGAACCCACAAACTGTTCCATATGGCGCGTTGCAAATATGCCGGACTCCACAAACGGTGCCGCAATTCCGTGGGTTGTAGACCATGGAAGGTCCTCTCGCATGATGACACTCGTTTGCATCGCTGTCACTTTGGGATGATTTACCAACTTCAGATAATCGACAAAAATTTCTTTCTGCGGCCCGATGGAAGAAAAATCAGATGTAAGCGACCTAAGCTTTAATTATCCGAAAAGGACAAATACAACATAAGTACTGCAAAACAAACATGCAACACATACCACTTTAAATGGTGTTGACTTCTTGATATAGGTTTCATCGTCCCTTAACAGTAAACCAGACCCCCTGTCGCCCAAGTGATCAATGAGGTATATGCGCTCGGCCTCCAAATCAAACACTACGAGATAGTAGTGGTCTCCCTCGAGCACGGGCACAAAGACCATGTCGAACTTACGCAGGTCCACCAGGTAATGTCGCCCGGCCAGGCTAGTCTTGAGCCCACATTCAAAAGCGGACACGCGGCTCCCAGCAGGGTCCGTCTCCAAGGTTAACATCCACTCAACCTGCGGGGCCGAATGCCAAACGGTTTACGTTTTATTTTTTTCTACGGTTAACTTTTTACCTTTTACGTAAAAACCTCTTACGATTTACGTAAAAAAAAAGTTTACTTTTGTACTTGGAAATTTTCTACAATTTTCAGCTTAACAAGATTTACGTTTTATACTGGAAAAGGTATACTCTTAAACATCTTACCACGGCAGTGTGGACGCAAAACAAGCGTCTAGGCATCCCGGGTAATGAGAAATTCGGGTCGTCGTTGAGGACGTGTGCCCATGCATTGACTACTGACCCGGCTACGTTGCTTCCAATCTCCAGGGATTGAAGTGCTATAGCTTCCGCACGTGCCCCAAACTTGTCCTCAAACATCACATATCTGCGGGGCATGAAAAAAAATGAAAAAAAATTACAAGTTTAAAAGGGTAAATTTCCAGAAGTTTTCATATTAAATGTTTCCTTCTACCGCCGCGATCGGCTTAAAAATAATGGTTGTTTTCTAACAAATACCCGACCAATATGGGTTTTACAAATTTAATTTTCGATTGGGTAACTTACGGAAAGTTATCGCATGCGTCGTCCGGGTTGACCTGTGTGTATGGATCACTGCATAAAAAAACAAAACAAAACGCCTCTGTAGTTTAAAAAACGACAACATGTAAAAAATCAAAAAGATAAACTTTTTACGATTTACGCAGATTTTACGTTTTCACGTTTACTTTTTACGGCTGGCGTTTTTCTTTTACGAAAACATTTTACGGTTTACGCAAAATTTACGTTTTCACCTTTTTAACTTTTATATGCCAAACTTTTTACGGAAAACTTATTACGGTTTACGTTTTACCTTTTTACGTAAAATTTGAAATGTTACGCAAATTACAAAGTTTACAAATTACAAAGTTTACTTTTTTACGTAACTCTTTTATGGAAAACTTTTTACTTTTTATAGTTTACGCAAATTTACGTTTTTCTTTCAACGTAAAAACTTTTACGTTAAACTTTTTATATTTGGCGTAAAGGGCGACACGCGCGCAACCTAACATCGTGGCTGTTTATCTTTTTGACCTCTCGGTCATTTCAAATAGTGCTTGCTTCAACAACCCATTCTTTGTCCGCTTCAGGAAGAGGAACCGCCACGCCGAGAGTTCCACCGTCGTGGTTTGTTTTGGGTCTATCTCGACGTCATCCGGGTTGGTAACCAAGCGCGGCTTCTCATGGAACGCTCGGATTGGTATTGCTCGAATATGCTTCATTTGCTTGGGGTGTTCACCAGCTCCCGTGTGCTTACTGCCCTCCCCAGAAATCAGCACCTAAACGTCTTCTTACACTGTCAGAGGCGCCCGCACCAACCAAACGTCCGGATTCCGAGCCACCCTCATCACCTGCTGCTGGTGGGGGTTACACAGGGAAAAACAAAAAATATAATAAAAAATATAAACAAAGTCGAAAAGTATGTGATTTGTTTTTTATACAATCACAGCGTACGTACAAGAAATTTTTTCGTTTGGATGCGGCTCACACGGCCCCTCCTGCGAGATCCTCAGACTGAAATTGGGTTAGCTACATGACTCAGCATCAACCTTCGTAGGGACCTCACCTTCGCGCACCCAGGTCTTGAAGCTTAGAGGGCTTCTGACTGGGCTAGGTACGGTGGGCGACACATCCACAACATCCGAAGGGCCAGGGCCCAAGTCAGTCTCGACACCTGTTACTTGGGTGGTTTGCCACAGGTTAAAAGAAGTAAAAAAAGGACCAAAACGAAAATAAGAAACAAAATAGCCCCCCACGGTACGTACCAGTTGATTTTTCAGCTGCTCCCACGCCAGCCGCTAGTCCCTGCGAGATCCCCAAGCTAAAACTCGGCTGGCTACTAGTCCCCATCTCGCCCTTGCCACCGTAAACACCTACGGGGGCGATAAAAAATAGTTAACTCATAAAGGGCACGATTTTTCCGTTGTTAAACATTAACCAAAAAAACGAAACGCGACTTGGTATTTTTTTTATATACACACCACTGTGCGTACCCACACTGGGCTATTCCACCTCGCAAGATACCCCGGGGGCGTAGTCTGCTGCACGCAAGCCCGACGTACAGCCTGCGCCGACAGACGGGGGGCCGATAAGAAGCCTCGCGGCAACTCTTGACTTGGTCCAGCCTTGCCCCCGTCCAACAGACCCGAACCCCGCTTCCATTGACGAACAGCGATTAACAACCGCCTCACCTTCGCCAGCCTTAACGCTTACTTCCACCCCATCCCTTATCACGCCATCAGTCCCTTCAGCAGCACCCCCTTGGTTGGAAGCACAAAAACTCATGCATCAGATGATTACTAGTGTGAAAAAAAATTCTTATAAACAATTTGTTGCTTAATTTTTTTTTTGGTCACATACCTGATTCGGGTTCTAAAACATTTTCAATTGCGGCTGCGAGCCCTGGAAACCCAGCCCTCGGAGCGTACAGCCCGCATACCGCTAGTGGCCGAAGCACGACAGCAGGCTGCTGCTGCAACTCGTCTACGGCAGGTGGGCACACATCAACAGTCGGCCGTACATTTTCAACACAGTCAATGGCGGTGACTCCCGTTGCGTTGTTCCCCTCGTCGGCCGTGACTTCCATTGCGTTGTCATTACGCACAGCCCCAAGATGGTCGCTTGCGTTGCACACCTCAGCCCCGCCCGTAACATCACCCGTGTCTAATAAGAAAGGACAAAAAGAAATTAGTTATCCATCAGTCACATATCTTGCATTCATGGGTCCTTTTTCGTTTCCTGACTTGCCAACATTCGCTGGCCTCTCAACGTCCGAGCCCCCCACTCTCGTTTCGACCGGCCCGCTAGCATCGACTTGGCTGTTATCCCCTAAACTCACCGTACCCTGGGTTTCAACCGACAACTGTTCTTCCCCATAAATCACCCCTTGTAAACTTTCAGCCTCCTTGTGCTCAGCATCCCCACTACCTGTTGGAACCACCCCAACATTACCCACATCTGGCATGCCATCGGCGCCATCGTCAACATCACCTCCCCCCGCAGCGCCATGTGTCCCTAAAATGAAAAGAAAAAAAAACACATTTTTTTCGGTGAGACACAATTGCATAAGGAAAAAATTCGAGGGGGGGGGGGTTGAATGTTTTTTTATTTCTTTTTTTACCTGGATGGGTGTCAAAGACCATGCTACATCTCCCAGGCTGATGCCGCCCCCCTCTACTGCCGTTTCGGTGATACTGGATATCAACACATTTAAATCAACATCTTCGTGTTTGTCTCCAAAATCAGAAGCGGCGTCCGAATCGTCTTGCGCCAGTTGCTCAAGCCCCACTGCAGAAAAGCAACAAGGTAAAAAAAACATGCGCTTTGCATAGCAAAAAAACCATTCGATTACCTGCTAGGGCGGACGGAGGGCTGGAAGAACCCCCGGCCGTTCTTTTCCACATGTCGCCTTCCTCGAAGGTCTCTAAACCCTCATCCGGCAAACATGGCAACACATCTAACACTTCGAGGTATTTCCGCTTCAACCTCCTATGATCCTTGTTATCCGGCTCCAGGTTCAACCGATCGCTGAAAGTCTTCTCTATTTTGGACCTTAAAGCGGCTAACTCTTGTAACCATTCATCCACACTGCTCGCCTCTCCACCCGTACCCTCATCGTTTTTTTTTCAGCGGCAGACGAGTTCCCTATCTAGTCAACACAAAAAAGACGATTTAATCTATATCGGTACACGTAAACAACAAAAGTAACAATTTTTTACGTTTTTTACGTTTTACCAGAAAACGTTTCTACATTTATCGTTGAAATGTTTGACTTTTACGGGCTACGTAAATTTGTTTACGGGTACACCAACATTGAATAAATAAAAACAAAACACGGGGAAAAGAGATTAAAAAATTTAAATATGGTCATACCTGTTCTCCGCCACCTTTCTCAGCTGTGGCGTCACTTAGAGGTTTCACCTGACCACGCCCGAACCCTCCATTCGCTATCTCGTAGTCTTGACGACGCGTCAAAAGATCTTTTGTCCAGTAATGAATTGCTCGGACCCCAACGCCAGTGTTGCACGCTGGCTGCCGCGTGCAATCTACATACAGCAACTGTAGGAAAAAATAAACACAATAAAATATAAGAAAAAAACTTTTAATAATAGAAATTAAATTAAAACATAACGACCAAACACATGCTCACCGTCAGGATCGTCAAAGGCCCCGCCCAGCAACACTTGGGGTCCCATGGCCTCCACTTTCTCTTACACTTCCTCAAACACTTGATAATGAATCCACACCAATTGTAATCTTCGTACCTCGTTTCTGTAGACAAACACTTCAAAACCTTGTCTTTCACATAACCGTTCTGCTGTGAACTGGCCATCGTTGTGAGGAAAAGCAAGGCAAAATCGGTACGGAAAAACACCATATCCGAATAGTTGTCGTTCTGAATTTTGGCCGAAATCAATGAAGGGGCTATGTAACTTGTTGGCGGGAAGCGTGCCCGCCACGCCTTCAACGATGGATGAAGTGTCTTGGCTTCCTCAACATCAGCGAAACTCAAACCTGTGTTTCGTGTCCCTAACAATCTGCTAATCAGCCCCCCGTCAACCACCAAGCTGGTATTACCTACTGTAGGATAGATTTGACGATCAAGTGAGTCAATTAAAGTCAATACACCACTGTTTGAGTGGCGGAAACAAATAAACAGTCTTGAATCGGAGAGAATTGAGTAGAAAAATAGAGAATATCACTTTAACACACGTTTCTCATTAATATATCACTTGAAAATTCGGCAGGAGTTCAGTATACAACTTGTGATTCCGTGCCAAATGAGAAACACACAAACCCATATATAGGCATCAGATTCCGCTTGAAATGAGACATGTCATTTCAAGCGGAATTACAAACATTTGATTTCGCTTGAAATGACAAGGTGTCATTTCAAGCGGAATTACATGAAATAACACATAATTACACTTTAGACCCCTGTAAACCCTATACAAACATGATCTAGACTAAGACGTAGGCTTTAGACATCGTGCACTAACAAACTCCCCCTTTGATACAGTCGGAGTCTTCAGTCTTGGTTTTCAACTCTTCAATCACATCGACTTAAAAGTTTCTTCTCTCTGCTTAGGCTTTCGTGCTAACATCTTCCTAAGCTTCTCATTTACTTCCACTACTTCCTTCCTCTTTAGCTGCCATTCTCTGGTGAAGAGTATGCCTCATCATAAAATCTTTATCTTGTTGTGCCTTTCGTTCTTTCTCTCTCTTCAGCTTTTCCTCCTTTTCAAGCTTCCACCACTTTGAGTTCCATTTGTTGTCAGCATTGATACCCTTTTGAAAACAAATAGACACCACTTTCTAAAACTGCATCGCTTGCTCTCTGTCTTTAGCTTTAAACCATATCTTGTTCACAAACAGACACTCTATATCTTTTGCTGAGCAGTTCACTAGCCAAAGAGGATCATACACAAAAATTTCTCTGACTTCATTCCCAGCTCTGTAGGTTATCACAGCCTCAGTCGATATACAGCTGTACACCCAACCCATAAAACCTTTGTAGAACTCTTGTTCCATCTTTGGCACCGGTATGTTCTTCATCACTCTCGACTTTTTTTCACATTCAAGATCGTCTCTTCATTACCAGTTTCAGGATTAACTTTTCTTACTTTCTTTGGGTAATGAGGCTTCCAGTGCTTGAATTTTTTCATAGCTTCAAACTTTATTAAACCCCACATAGCAACATCATTCTTTCTCACCGGATACCCCAAGGTTCTCACCTTTGACAACTCCTCTACATCCCACCAAGGTAGGGACATAATATCATACAAACATTCAAAGTACTGTACCCCGTACTCTCTACGAATAGCATACGCATTAACATGAGGCAGAAAACCCCAGCTAATTATACCACCCAGCGAAACACCTCTATCTCCTTGATAAAACTTCAACGGACGCTTGAACTTCCTTTCATTACTATTCTTGAACCACTTCTTGCGTTCTTCCTTTTCTGGATCTTTCAGAATCTCAGCAACTTTTCTCCTCAGCTCATCTCTGTTCTCTTGACTGAAAAACTCCATCAAAGTTGGAAATTCAGAAGTGTCTTCATTCATACTGTCTTCATCAGTACAATCCTCAACCTCAACCCTATCATAGACATCTGCCTCTTCAACATACTTGTACTCATACTCAAGTTGATGATTGATATCGAACGCGTTCAACTCTTCCTCAAAATCAAACTTGAATTCATCTTCATTCACATTAAACATCTTCAGAACTTCATCCAAAGTATATGTATGCCTGATTTCTCCCTCTTCTACACCAGGCTCAATACGAAGAATTAGCTTTTCAACTTCATCCACATTCTGATCATTCACATTCTCCCCCTCTCCATCAGCATTTTCTGAGACTTCATTTGCATCATCATTCATATAGTCATCAACATTCTTTTCATTTGATGCTTCAGTCACTTTAACTCCAGTACCACTCTGATTGTCATCATCATCATTATCATCGTCATCACTATGACTGCTTGCAGAGAATACTTTTTCTTCCTCATCATCCTCTTCGTCATCATCCTCTTCATCGTCATCATCTTCAGCAGTAATATCTTCAAGTAAAACATCTTCCTCGAAGATAGCAGATACAAAAGATATAGGAATAGGATTCTGAATAGGGGAAACAGGATCAGTAGCTAGAACTATTGATCTTTCTGCAACTTCTGTGCCTTCAACACCCTTTCCCTTATACTTCATTTCGGCATCAAGTTCAGCTTGGCGTTTCGCCCTGAGCTCTTCAACCTCAATCTCCTCAAACCTCTGTTCAATTGATTTACCAAGCACATTTTCAATTACTTTGTTCATCATGTAAAACTCGTGCTCTTTCATCGCCTTGGCAGCTTCAAGTTCTTTGTTTTTCAACTCAAAATACTTGTTTTGTTCGTCTCTGCGTGCCTTTTCTTCCTCCAACTCTGCTACTCTAACCTTCAAAATATCAATTTCAGTCTGATCTGCTTCTATTTTCTTCAGCAACAACTTGTTATCAGACTCAGCTTCCTTTACACGCATTTCAAGAATCTTCTCACGATATGCCAATCTTTTGTTTTCAACCACAACATCATCAACTTTCTTTTCTACATTCTTGACTTGTACATTACTCGCAAAATCAAAATCTCCAATCTCATCAAGACCCATACCCATGTTCATAGGAATGTTTGGAAAATTTTTGTACCCTGAAGAACCAGGTGTTGTTTGGATAGGTGGTTGTGAAAATGGTGGTGTTTGGAAGATTTGTTGTGAAGTAAGTAAAGTTTGTTCTTGTGGTGGTGTAGCAGTATGAATATGTGGTGGTGAATGATGTGGTGGTGAGAGATGTAATGGTGATGGTTGTCTAGGAGGTGATTAGTAAAGTGGTGAATGTATTGGTGATTGATGTAGTGTAGGTTCAGGTGGTGGTGATGGTGGTTTACTGGGTTCTTGGGTAGGTTTCTTTTTCAGCAAGATCTTCAATGGCTTTTTTATCTTTGGAGTAACAACTCTCTTTCTTGCACCAGCTTTCTTTCTTCCACCTGATGATGGCGGTGTTTGAACATTTTCAACATTTTCTTGAGAAGGAATGTACACATCATCATCATCTTTATCACTCCTTTTCCTCTTTTTCTGTTTCTCTTTCTCAACAACAGACATGACTTTCTTAAAACGCTCAGTCTCGTCAATCTCATCTTCAGAAGAACTTGATGAGCTTGTTGTACTTTTGTTTACGTCATCACCTTCTTCATCATCAACTGCTTTTTCCTTCTGAGCATTAAAAACATTTAGTTTTTTCAGCAATCTTTGAGAATTAGGAGATAAACGAACATCAACTCCCACATTCACTGTAGTTTCAGCTTCTGCTTCATTTTCAGCTTCAGCTTCAGCTTCTACTTCAGGTTCTGGTTCTGGTTCTTCTTCATCAGGTTCATCAATAAGCAAGGTTTTAGCAACTTTCTTTCGACGCTTTTTTGGTTGAGAAGACGAACCCTCTTCTATTTGTGCTTTAGGAGTAGCTTTCCTGCCCCTCTTTTTCTGTTCTTTTACGAACCAATCATTTTGAGTTCCTTTGAATTCTTCAAGTATCTTTAATTCATCAGCATAACCAGCTTCTTTCATCTCTTCCTCATTCCTCCAGTTCTGATGATTGACTGGATCTGGATCTTGATAGTTCTTATCTTTGATGAAACCAAAAAATTCAGCTTTCTTCTTTGACTCAGGATGATTTGGATGATATCTGGCTAACTGTTTCAAAGAATCATTACTCATGTGGGATAGCACCAACAGATCATTGTTTTCATCTCTTTCAAGATCAGGATATGCATGATCTATCATCATTTGAACAAATCTTGGATACACCCAAGTCTTACTCTTTGACGTAATGTTCTCAGCCATATAATGAAACACAATGTGTGAAAAGTTATACTTCTTGTTCAATACAAGAGCTGTCACCATATTCATCTGATAGTCTCTCATAGCATCATAACCTCCTTTACAATGACTTAGAGCCTGCAGTACCGAGTGAATAAGAAACTTGTAAGGCTTTGTAAACTTTGACTTCAAGTAATTAGCACTGTTTAGAGCACCATCATAACCCATCCGCATCATACAGCCTTTGACCATCCTCTCAGGGAATTTCGTCGGAGAATTTACATCATCAGGAAAATTCAATACTTCACGTACAAGTGCCTCTGAAATAATAATTAATTTCTTTTCACCATTTAGCTTAACAACCGAATTAATCACTTTGCTATGTTCATCATATGTTGCGTGCTTCCAAAAACGTATGATATGAGATCTAAACACCAGATGTTGATTCGTCAATGCTTTTTGAATTGGCACTCTCCTCATAAACTCCAGAATACTCCTGAAATCAGACAACTTTGGAATCTTTTTCTCATCAAAATCACAGCAACTGTTGTGTAATGGATCAAGTAATACATTCGAAGACTGAAAATCAACACAATACAAACAAATCAAACACTTTGAAAAATTTCATCATCAAACATCATTCAAGCGTAATCACTTGAAATAAAACAACATTTCAAGCGAAATAACACATTATGTGAAATGACCATTTAAAGCGAAATCATCTAAGTCAGTTTGAAGCGGAATCATTTGTTTTACAAGAAAAGTCTATTTCAAGCGGAATATAACCTTGAAGCGGAATCAACAGATTGAAATAGAAACGTCTTTCAAGCGAAATCACTTAAGTCAGTTTGAAGCGGAATCATTTAATTCAGATTGAATCGGAATCACATGATTTAAGCGGAATCATGAACAAATTTTCAAATCTTTTCTGATGATGAAATCAAAAATCTGGGTTTGTTCATCAGTGAATTCCGAGCACAATGGTATGATTTTTATCCATTTTAACCTACACAAACGTTCTAGATCTAAGTCTGTTCATCCTGTTCATAGTCATTCAAACGGAAACATCAAATCTGGTTCAATTAAAACCCTAAAACTATTCTACAACACATTCCGACCACACATATATGTTATTTGTTCATTTTAATCAACAAACACACCCTAGATCTACGTTAAGAGTTCTGTTCATCGCCGACAAACAATAACAAACAAGATCTGGGTCAAATCGACCAGATTTCTCACCCTTCCCATGTTTACAGTTGAGCAAACCAACTAAAAACACGAAATCTAACAACAATTGGACAAAATAACGACTGTAAATCGGAGGTTTTGAGATTTCGCTCGAAATCGCCTTTGTCAGACCTTTGAAGCGGAATAAGAATAATGAGCTGTTCAAGCAGAATCAGCTGGCTATTTATAGACCACCTGATTTCGCTTGAAATGGACATTGATGCAATTTCAAGTGGAAACACCTTTCAAGCGATATAGCCTTTTTAAGTGGAATCAACCTTTTCAAGCGAAATTACATTTTAAAAAATTTCAAATTTTTAACTTTTTCAATTTTTACCGACACACTCAGTTGACCAAGTCCAAGTTAATGACCTTGGTCAACTGTTCAGCCTACCAAGTCCAAGTCAATGACCTTGGTTGATCAGATTATGAAGTTTACTGACTTTCTGAAACTGAATTTAGTTCAAATTAATGAACTTTTGAACTTTTCAAACACATACCAGTCATTTTTCAGAATCTTCTGCTTACCTAACCCTCATGATTCAGACATGTTCTGCACATAAGACTTTGATCATCTGATCCCCCACGCCCGTTGTCGAAAATAAGATGAAAATAAAAATCTTTTTGGATTTTAGAATATGATAAGCAGGAAACTGTACACACAATATTTCTGTAAGCGTGTAAGGGGATCATATCAGCTTCCGGCAAGACACAACTACCGTTAAGCTTAAATTTCATACACAGCATTAAACTGTTGGACCGTTCTATGACCCTAAAAGTCAGTCGAAGTAGTTCATCTTCATGTATGAAGGCGGAATCAACATATATGAAGTTACAACAGCTTATCGTTTCAATTCCTTATCTTTCTATTGCTTTCTGATGAAATTTTGGCAGAGTTTCAGCACTGTAGCACACACATACACTGTTTCAACATATGAACCGCTTCTACCTATATATAGAGAACCAGGGCCGCTTATGTGACATGCCATATAAGCGATCCAGCACCTTTGTCACATAAGCGATCCAAACTAATGACAAATAAGCGGTCCACATCAATACACTGACATATAAGCGATCCAAACCATGTCTAATCTAATATTTACACTTTGACCCCCTATTGACTTCAGACTTTTTGTAGACGCAGTCAACAGACATTCCGTGTATCAACAGACTCCCCCTTGGATGTTGACGTAGTCTTTTAGCATCTTTAGATCCATAATCTTCAGTCTTTGTCTTTTCACAAACTCTGTCTTCTCCTCATAAGCATTCTTTACAGGTTTCAGCATCACCTTGCTCTATCTTCAACTTCCCAATAATAGTTGATCCAGACTCCCCCTTTCACAGACTCCCCCTCTCAGTTTGCTGGGATCTTGAGATATCTGGTTCAAGCTTTTGCGATTTGCCTCCGTTGGGAAATAATGTCCAAACCTGTTTTTCCTGGATATTCTCTACCTCACCATAAGTTTCACAAATTTATAACCAATTAATTCCCATAAACTTACTGATAGAAAACATTTTCAACTAACATATTAGTTACATCAAGTTCAAATAAATGACCTTGATAAACTAAACCCACAATCTTTCAATCAAATATTTATATATGTCATTTAAAGTTTTCAACATATTCCCCAAACCTGTTCATCATGATTAGCCCTCGAATTTTGAATATCAGCTCTTCAAAATCAGCTGTCAAAAATCTTTTTGACTTTTCAAAAAAAATTTATGCTAAAACACTCCGAAAATCTTTTTGGATTTTGTTTTTGAATGAAAAGCAGTAAACAAATATATACAAATAATATTTTTGTGAGTTTGTGTAGGAGGATCATATCAGTTCTTGAGACGAATCACTAGCACCGTTAAGCTTTAATCATTTTAAGTTCTAAACGATTCACCTCGATTGACGATATAGTTGTCCTCTTAAATTTTCACACAATTTTCAATCTATTCAGGATACGATTTAGATGTTTTAGGAACTTAGCTCAATTCATGTGTCCCACCTCTTGAATATACTCCCGTATCTAGAATCTCAATATTCAGTCTTACAGGCAAGAATACTACAATGATGTCTGTACATAAATTAGGGGTTAAATGCGAGAACTGAGGGATCTCAAGTCAGAACTTCCGTTCAGCAGAGAGATATCAGCTTCTACTTTGCAGTGTGTCCCCTTTAGAGGATCTTTTAGCTACAACAGATGATCATCAATTTTATTGTCTAATCATTCTGAGGGCTATAATGCTATGTTTCAAGCATTTCAAGCAAAGCATTATCCAAGGACTAGGTCAGAACCACCGTTCAGCAGAAGTCCCGGAATAATACCCCAGACATCATAGAGTATAAACACCTAGTATATCAGAATACGAGACCTTTCAAACGAGATTTCAGGGGTTACCTATATATCCAAGTAGTGTTCCCCACGAATTTCACAAGTTTGAAATTTTAGGTTTATATCCCGAATAAATTTACTAAATGTACGAAAACCTATCGTCACATCATCAGTGAGACCGTTTATCACCTTTGACATTACATTTCTTTAGCATGCTGTGATAGTCCACTGATTTACTATCATTTCCTCTTTTTCACAACAAAACTCATTTTTAAATTTTTCAATGTTTTTGGTATTTTCAAATTTTCTAATTTTTTAAATTTTTCTCCCCCTAAAATCAAAATATGTTTCAATTTTGATTTTCAAGGAAAATTTGAAAACTGTACAAATAAAATGACAAACTGATATCGAATCACTTCAATTCGCCATTCATTTTGGCATAAACAATCAGAACTCCCCCTGACAACAAACTATTTTCCCATTATGATTTCAAAACACTTAAGTTTGTTTTAATCAAAATGGTTTTTCCGGAAAATTAGTTTTGTGTGTTGTTTCATAAACTCGGGGTTATTTCATCACATTGTTTTCCTTTAATCACAAACAACACTTGTAGAAAATCAAGTACAACTTAATGTCTCTGATTTACCACATATAGGACGAAAAATCACCAAAGTGAAATTTCTCAAGAAATATGCCGATTCATGTTCCATGCTTACCAACCTGGGAACTCCGGCAAGTCAGGGTTTTTCATTTGAAAAGATCCACCCAAGCCTGACCAGCCTTGGGTTTGATAGTTTTTACCTCAACAACTGGCTCTTCTGGTTTTGTCGAACCAGAATCATTGCCTGAGTGTGGCTTGTCTGACTTTGACCTGTCAGATTCATTGCCTGAAGGTGGCCTGTCTGATTTCGACATATCAGATTCATCGCCGACCTTTTTCTCGTCCTTTTTCGTCCTCAGATTTGCATCTGACGAATTCGGTTTACTTGACTTTGTTGTCGAGTGAATCGTTTCATCAGCACTATTATTCGATTTGTCGGGTGAACCCGAGGACAAAATCCTTTCGAGATACTCTCTTGCCTTCTTCCTCTTCTTCCGCAGTCTGTCTTTTTGCCCCTGAGAAAGTTTTACTTTCGTTTCCTGAACTTTCTGTTCTTGAACTTTTGGTTCTTGAACTTTCTGTCCTTTGGGCTTGACATTGACTGGTTTCTTTGCCATTCTTTGAGATTCAGCCCTCAATCTTCCCATTGATCTCCTTGGGCAATCTCTTGCAATGTGACCTCTGATATTGCAATTAAAGCATCTTCTTGTCTCATAATTCCATCTTTGGCAGTTAACAGCAATGTGTCCTTGATAGCCACAAGAGTAACACACTCTGTTATCATACCTCTTCTCTCTTTCATATCGTATACCATTTTCATACCACACACTTAAATCATAGCATTGAGTTGCCTTGTGGTAGTCATTTCTCTTCTTGTATCCTTGATTTGGCATTTGAGCACTGTGGTCAAACCTGCACCACTTATTACCAACACTTTGTAAGTTTTCATTTTTAAATTTTTCTGATTTTTTTAAAATGATTGGATGACTTATCTGATGAGCTTTTATTTTCTTTTTTAGGGTTTTTCAAATTTTTATCTTTTTGTTTCTGTTCCACAATCTTCTTTACAAGTTTTTGCTTTGAGCATTCACCTTTCTCAGTAGATTGCAAAACAGTATTTTTAAATTTTTCTTTTAAATCTAAAAATATTTTTCTTTTCTTTTCTTTTTCTTTTTCATCATCAGATACATCATCACAATCTTCAATTTTGACTTTCTCAAAATTTGTGACATTGTCACTTATTGGAACAGAGTTAATTGGTTTTGGACAGGGAAAATTCAACCTATCTGATGAAGTCACAAAACCTTTCAACTTTTTTTCAAGTTCTTCAATCTTGATCCTTGAATTCTCAGCTTCAGTTTCAAGCTGAGATATTCTCTCAAGATGAGACTTAATTGATTTTTCATTTTCAATTTTAAGATTTTCAAGAACAGATTTTTCATTTTCCAAAACTTTTAACTGTTCTTGAAATCTTGTTTCATTTTCTTTCAGATTTTTGTTTTCCAATTTTATCCAGAGATCTTCATCTTCTGAAGACTTTCTTTTGCTTTCAAAATCTTTTTCATTTTCTTTCAAAAATTTGTTTTCTGTTGTTAAACTCTCAACAATCTTTAAAAAATCCTCATTTTCAGATCTCAATTTTTTGCAGTTTGAACGTAAACCCAGAATCTGTTCGTCATCAGCTTTCTTCTCGTTTTTCAGAGTATTGTTTTCCAATGTCAAACTCTCCATTTCTTTCAAGAGTTTCACACTGTCGGCTTCTGATTTTTCGCATTTCGAGCATACAACTTCACATTTTGAAGTTTCATCCTTCTTAGATTCTTCAATCTTTGTTATTCCTTATCTAACCCTGTTGATTAATTCAATAAACTCATCCAAACTTATATTTTCTGAGTTTCTTTCTATTTCATCTATTAACTCTTTCTTTTTGTTTTTCTCTTCTTCATCTCCCCACCATTTCTTCTGCCAATAATCATCCTCTTCTTTGTACTCCTGAATGATGGCTTCGATATCTATTGTTTTGTCATCAACCGCGATGTTCCTATATCTATCAAGATAACATTCTCTGACTGGATCCCATCTATTTGCTCTTTTAGCTTCCAGATAGACACTAGACAGTCTGATGATTTTGGCTTCAACAACCATCTTCCGATATTTATACTTCTGTTCCTCCGTACGATCATCCTTCCACGGAATGGGTTCATCATGACTTGCCATGAATGCGTAACCCACTGCATCATCTTCTGGTAGAACTTCTTTACTCCAATCGTACCCTTCATCATCATAAATCACAACCAAAGCTCTTGATTTGTCTCCAAAAGGATTCAAGAACATACCGTCCATCTTGAACGTACCTGAAAAATCAGACAACACTTAGAAAAGTTTTGATTAAAAAACAAATAACAGAACCACAAAAGCGATCCTGATTGTACAGCCTGACAGAAAAGCGAATCCTAAAATGTTCAAATACGCGGACCAGAAAACAATGTTCTTTTGAGCGAGTCACAAATCTGTTTGAATGAGCGATCCGAGTATGATCGTTCAAGCGATCCAAGAATGATCGTTCGAGCGGTTCAGCAAATTTCGTATGAGCGGTCCAGATGTGATCGTTCGAGCGGTCCAAGAAAGTCCGTTCGAGCGATCCTGAGAGCAAAATTGTCCAAAAGAGCGATCCTAAAGGTGAATTTTGAGCGATCCAGACAGTTTAAGTCCAAATAAGCGATCCAATTGTCCGAAAAAGCGATCGACTGTTTTTAGCTGATTTTAACCATTTTTAGTCCAAATTTTCACCTAATTCTTTCTAGGGTTTGTTAATAGTGTGTTTTACACGTTATACTCAAATTTCAGACAATTTTGACCGTTGGAACCACTAGAAACTGAAAAAAATATGAGAGAAAGTGAGTAGAAAGGAGAGATTTCTGCAAATCTATGCTGTCGTAGTATGAACTCCTCGTCCTGAGCTCTGATACCACTTGTTGGACCGTTCTATGACCCTAAAAGTCAGTCGAAGTAGTTCATCTTCATGTATGAAGGCGGAATCAACATATATGAAGTTACAACAGCTTATCCTTTCAATTCCTTATCTTTCTATTGCTTTCTGGTGAAATTTTGGCAGAGTTTCAGCACCGTAGCACACACATACACTGTTTCAACATATGAACCGATTCTACCTATATATAGAGAACCAGAGCCGCTTATGTGACATGCCATATAAGCGATCCAGCACCTTTGTCACATAAGCGATCCAAACTAATGACAAATAAGCGGTCCACATCAATACACTGACATATAAGCGATCCTAACCATGTCTAATCTAATATTTACACTTTGACCCCCTATTGACCAATATTGACTTCAGACTTTTTGTAGACGCAGTCAACAGACATTCCGTGTATCAACATAAACAGTTCACTTAGATTGTCGATATACTGATCCTCTTAAATCTTTACACAATTTTCAATGTATTCGGGATACGGATTTAGTGTTTTTAAGATCTTAACTTTTACATGTGTCCCACCTCAGTATATACTCCCGTATCCAGATCCCAGTATTTAGTCTTACAGGTGAGTATACCTAGATGATATCTGTAATGGGGTGAGCAGAGAGATGACGGCTTGACTTTCGGTGTGTTCCCTTTAGGGAATCTTTTATACAACAACACATGATTAGCATTTTGCAATGTGTTATCATTTTTTATGCAGAGGGGAGGCTTTACGAGTAAAGCTTGTGCAGAGTATTATACGAGGACTAGGCTATTGCTTCCGCAAAATCATAAGTCTTGGTATAATACCCCAGATATCACTAAGTATAAAGACCTAGTATCTCAAAAAGAGGGACCTTTCAAACAAGATTTCGGGGGTTATCCATATATCCTGGAGATGTTCCACACGTAAAAGCAAGTAATTTTTTATGTTTATATCCCAAACAAATCTACTAATTTTGTAAAAACCTATCGGCACATCATCAGCGAGACTGCTTAACGCATATTAAACATTACATATCTTTAGCGTACTGTATCTGTCTAGCTGATGTACTATCATTTCCCCCATTATACACAAACTCTTTTTCAATTTTTCTAATGTTTTTGGATTTTTCAAATTTTATCATATTTTGTATTTTTCTACAAACTTTCTCCCCCTAAAAATAAAAATATATTTTTGAGTTTTTGTTTTTATCGAAAGCAGAAAATAAACTGTACAGAAAACTTGACAACGAGACGCAGATCACATCAGATCGCTGTCCTCCTCGGCTTCACATTCCTCTACCCTCCCAGAAAGAAAATTTTTCATCCCATTTAATTTCAAAAGATAGTTAAATATCTTTTTATCCAACGGTTTTGTGTAGAAATCAGCCTTCTGATCATCAGTGTGTATATGTTCTATCTGAATCAATTTCTTCTCGTGACAATCACGAATGAAATGATGACGGATTTCAATATGTTTGGTTTTAGAATGGTGAACCGGGTTTTTCGTTATATTAATCGCTGCTTCATTGTCCACGAAAATCGGTGTATCCAAGAATTGCAAACCAAAGTCTCGCATCTGCTGTTGGATCCAAAGGATCTGAGAGCAACAGCTGGAGGCTGAAACGTATTCAGCCACGCAAGTAGAGAGCGCTATTGAGGTTTGTTTCTTGTACTGCCAGGTAACAAGTCGAGTTCCAAAGAACTGACACCCAGCAGTGGTGGACTTAGCGTTTTGCTTGCAGCTACCAAAGTCAGAATCAGCAAAACCAGTAAGAGAGAAGTCACCAGACTTAGAATACGACAAGCCAATGCTTGGGCAGCCTTTCAAATACCGTAGAATTCGTTTTACGATTGTCAGGTGAGACTGCTTCGGGCTTGACTGATATCTGGCGCAGAGACACGTTGGATACATGATGTCTGGTCGAGAAGCAGTAAGATACATTAAGGATCCGATGATCGACCGATACAACGTCTCTTCCACCTTGACTCCACTCTCGTCTGGACAAATTCCATGATTCTGTGCTAGGGGGTTGCAGCGGGACTAGATTGAGCCAAGTCAAACTTTTCTAGTACGTCGTTCACATATTTTGTTTGGTGAATGAAGATTCCGTCGGGCATCTGCTCCACTTGCAGCCCGAGGAAGAACTTCATCTCCCCCATCGAACTTATCTCAAATTTATTTTTCATAACCTTCTCAAACTCTTTACACAAGTCGTCGTTCGTCGAATAAAAAATGATATCATCGACATAGATCTGCACGATTAAGAGATGGCCTGCAACTTCCTTTGTGAACAATGTACTATCGACTGTCCCTCTGGTGAACCCGTTGGCCAGCAGATGTTGGGAAAGCGTCTCATACCAGGCTCTCGGGGCCTGGTGTAAACCGTAGAGCGCCTTATCCAGAAGATAGACTTTGTTCTTGTGTAGTGGATCAGTGAAACCCGATGGTTGTCCCACATACACTTCTTCTTTGATCTTATCGTACAGGAATGCAGATTTAACATCAAGCTGGTACACTTTGAATCGTTTCCACGACACAAACGCCAGGAAGATCCGAATAGCCTCAAGTCTAGCAACAGACGCATAAACTTCATCATAGTCGATGCCTTCTTGCTGACTGAATCCCTGTACAACCAATCGTGCTTTGTTCCGAACCACGACTCCTCTATCGTCTCTTTTACACTTGAACACCCACTTCGTCTATATCAATTTCTGATTCTCAGGAAGGTCTACTAATCTCCAAACACCCAGTTTCTCGAACTGCTGCAGTTCTTCCTGCATAGCATTCACCCAGCTGTCTTCAGTCAAGGCTTCTTTATACGTTCTGGGTTCAATCTGCGAGATAAAACATTTAAGTGAGAATTCTTTCTGTAAAGGAGCAACAGATGAATAAAAACAGGTAAGTGCTCTGTTGATTTGATCTCTCGTCTTAACACCACTTTGTAGGTCACCGATAATCTGCTCTGACGGATGATAAGACAATGTTCGTGGCATAGCAGTGTCAGGCACGTTAACTTCCGATTGCAAGTTCGAAATGTCTAGATCACCAGTGTGATCCTCAGCTTCTATTGATTTAACATTTGGTTCCTCGTCAAAAGTCGGACCGGATTCCGCTTCTGAGTCGTCAAAATTGTCAAACGTTGGAGCTGGTTCCTCTGGTGGTTCGTGAGCAGTTCCACTTGGACCAGCCTCGTGATTGTGTGTACCCTCAGTGGGTGGAGAAACTACTAGCGGTCTAGGAACTTGTTCTTGCGACATTGACTGTTGATATTGAAACAGAAGTGCTAGTTCCTCATCACTTGGCTGACTCGGCAATTGGAAAGACTCCCAGAGTTTGTCGTAATCGAACAAGAATCTTTGTCAGGGAAGTTGTGGTGGAGCAGTGTGCTTCTGACAATCTACATGCTGAACTTGTATTACTTTTCCCAGGCATGGCACAAACACCCTCTTCAATGGGCTCGTGTAACCTACAAAGAAACCATCATTAGATTTAGCACCGAATTTGCCATTTTCATCTATGAAAGTACATGGAGATCCAAACGGCTCCAAAAACTTTAGATTGGGCTTGTAACGGTGTAAAAGTTCAAAACACGTCTTCTTATATTTCTTGACGGTGAGTACTCAGTTCAAAGTATAGCACGCTGATGCAACTGCTTCACTCCAGAAGAATATCGGTAACTTGGAATCGGCAAGCATCGTTCGAGCTGTTTCTATCAGGGTACGATTCTTTCTTTCAGCTACTCCGTTCTACTGTGGAGTGCATGGCGCGCTGAATTCATGAAGAATCCCTTTCTCGTTACAGAACTCGAGCATTCGATTATTTTTGAATTTCGTTCCATTATCACTTCTTATGCTTCTGATCGGCAGCTTATACAGCGTCTCCATCTTCTTGAATAGAAACATTAGTGACTCAAACGTCTGATCTTTCCTCTCCATGCACACTACCCACGAAAACCTTGTAAAGTCATCAGTGACTACCAAACAGTATAAATCACCACTGACGCTCTTCACATTAACCGACCCAAAGAGATCCAAGTGGAGTCTCTCAAGCGGTACTCTGATCGAATTCAACAGCTTCTGTGGGTGTGACTTCTTTATCTGCTTTCCTTTCTTGCAAGCTACACAATCATCATTCAAATGAAAATTTCTCAAATTCACACCTTCAACCAAATCATTATGAACCAGAAAATTCATTTTTCTAACATGAATGTTGTCACGGCCCTCAGCCCCGGTTTGACCCGGTTCAAGAGCCGCGAGACAAGAATCCCGTGGTATCTAATTTAGGCGACAGCGGATTTAATACAGGATCTTTTAATATTAAAAATGCCCGTTTAATATATTACATCAAGTTTAGGGATAAAATCCCATAATTTACAGTAAGATGATTTCACAGGGAAATTTTTATTTATTTTTTCTCAAAACATGTTTCTTTATTTATTCACATTGAGCCACTTCCCAAAACATGTTTCTTTATTTATTTACATCGTGCCCTGTAATTATAACTTTTGAAAATAACTTGGAGTTTTGTAAAATAGTTGATAAAAAGAGAATGACTCACTTTGCAGATTTAACGAGCAAAGTACAAGCCTACTGATTTGCCTTGATTAACCTAATTTAACAATAATGCACACACAAACGGGTTAGTAACTAATACAGCAGTTACGACAATTCACAAGATTAAACCCTCACAATGATTTACAAGTGCAATACTTAATAATTCAACGGATTCACGACGAATAACAGAGCATAGTCCGAATTCGAACAGCACTCAAATATTCAAGTCGAAATCACGACGAATAATCAAAGTACAAGCTCAATTTGAGCAGCACTCGGACAATCGTTGGATAGTTATAATCGATCGGACGTTGTATCATAATAGCGATCGAGTTATTACCCTGATTGCGGCAGCACTTCGTGATTGTGTGTGTTTAATTGTACTGTTTCAGTTATAACTCTACGTACAGACTGAGAATTTCCATCGTTCCAAACACAGAATTCAAGTGCCAATGTCTGCTATTTATACTGATTTTTGGACACGCTTACGGACCGTAAGCCATTTCCCTTACGGTCCGTAAGGGAAGCAGTCTAAATATAGGGTGGCTAGGTTCAGGACTAGGCTTGCTGAATTGACACTTTTCTCAAACGAATTTTAGACAGCAAGTATTATAGATAATTGTCAACTAGGGTTTACCCCCCTGAGTTTTAGGGGCCCTGATCCTGATTCCGATTGTTCTGAAAATTTTAGGGTTAATGCAGAATTACTTGGGTGTCTTAATTAGGGTTTCCTTAATAGATAATTATCATCCTAATTATTGATTTTAGTGAGAGTTGTTACATCCTCCTCACCTTAAGAAAAATCTCGTCCTTGAGATTTACTGGAATAAATGAGGATATTTTCGCTTCATTTCTGATTCCAGCTCCCAAGTGTATTCTGGTCCTCTCTTTGAATTCCATTTGACCTTGACCAACACTAGTCGTTTGTGCTTGAGAAATTTAACTTTTCTATCTTCGTTCTGTAGTGGTTTTTCTACGAATTTCAGCTTTTCGTTTACCTCTACATCTTGAAGAGGTACTACCAGGGATTCGTCTGATAAACATTTCTTGAGATTGGATACATGAAATACATCATGTACTCCAGCTAGTTCTTCTGGTAGTTGTAGACGATAAGCAACTGGTCCTATTTGTTGGATTACTGGGAATGGTCCTATGTATCTTGGACTCAGTTTTCCTTTCTTACCAAATCGTACTACTCCTTTCCAAGGAGAAACTTTCAATAGTACTTTGTCTCCGACTTGAAATTCTAATGGTTTGCGACGATTGTCTGCATAGCTTTTCTGACGATCTCGAGCCGTTTTCAGTCTTTCCTTGATCTGAGTTATCTTGTCAGTAGTTTCTTGTACGATCTCAGGGCCTGATAATTGACTTTCTCCTATTTCTGCCCAACAAACCGGAGTTCTGCACTTGCGGCCATATAGTGCTTCGAATGGAGCAGTTTCAATGCTTGAATAATAACTATTGTTATAGGAGAATTCAATTAAAGGTAAGTGGCTATCCCAATTACCACCAAAATCTATCACACATGCTCGGAGCAAGTCTTCCAAGGTTTGTATCGTCCTTTCACTTTGTCCGTCTGTTTATGGATGATATGCAGTACTCAAATTTAGTCGGGTTCCCATTGCTTTCTGGAAACTAGTCCAGAAATGGGTAGTGAAACGACTATCCCTATCTGAGATAATGGAGAGTGGAACTCCATGTAAGGATACTACTTCATCTACGTACAACTTGGTCAATCTTTCCATGCTAAAGGTTTCTTTCATGGGTAAGAAATGGGCTAATTTGGTTCATCGATCCACAATTACCCAAATCGCATCATTACCTTTTCTTGTTCTGGGTAACTTAGTAACAAAATCCATTGTTATGAGTTCCCATTTCCAAACAGGCATTTCCAATTGTTGTAGTAGTCCTGAAGGTTTCTGATGTTCGGCTTTAACTTGTGAACAGGTTAGACACTTAGATACGTATTCGGCTATATCCCTTTTCATTCCTATCCACCAAAAATTCTTCCTTAAATCTTGGTACATCTTATTATTTCCTGGATGTACAGTATACCTAGATTTATGAGCTTCTTCTAAAATCTTATTTCTTAATTCTCCCTGCTTAGGTACCCAAATTCGTTTCTTGTGGAATTTCCAAATCCCATCATTTCCTTGTTCCAATTCTTTTATGTAACCTTTCATTCCTTCAGCAACGTCCTTGATTGCTGTTTCCTGAATTTCCTTCAATTGCTCCATTAAATCTACTTGTAGATTTAATCTAAGAGCACGAAATCGCTTTTGCTTCTCATGATATTTACGACTTAAGGCATCTGCGACTACGTTCGCCTTTCCTTCGTGATATTGAATATCACAGTCGTAATCACTCAGGATTTCCATCCATCTTCTTTGCCTCATATTTAACTCTTTTTGCCCAAATATGTATCTTAAACTTTTATGGTCTGTATAAACAGTAAACTTACTTCCATACAGATAATGTCTCCAAATCTTAAGAGCAAAAATTATGGCTCCTAATTCTAAATTATGAGTCGTATAATTCTCTTCATGCTTTTTCAATTTCCTAGAGGCATACGCAATTACCTTTTTGCGTTGCATTAACACACCTCCAAATCCTATCTTTGAGGCATCACAATATACTTCGAAATCTTCTGTTCCTTCGGGTAAGGCTAAAATTGGAGCATTTGTCAATCGATGCTTTAAAATCTTAAAAGCTTCTTCTTGTCTAGATCCCCATTCAAACTTAATGGCTTTACAGGTCAACTTAGTCAAGGGTACCGCTATCTTAGAGAAATCCTTAATAAATCTTCTGTAGTATCCGGCTAAGCCTAGAAAACTTCTAACTTCCATTGCGGTTTGTGGGACCTTCCATTTAGTGATTGCTTCTATTTTAGCAGGATCTACATGATTTCCTTCGTGATTTACCATATGACCTAAGAATTGCACTTCTTGCAGCCAAATTCACATTTCGAGAATTTGGCATAGAGCTTTTCTTTTCTTAACAAAGTTAAGAGTACATGTAGGTGCTCACAATGTTCCTTTTGGCTTTTGGAGTAAATAAGTATATCGTCGATGAAAACGATCACAAATTTATCCAAGTATGGTTTACAGATTCTATTCATCAGGTCCATGAATGCTGCGGGTGCATTCGTTAATCCAAAGGGCATGACTGTAAACTCATAATGACCATACCTAGTTCTGAAAGCAGTTTTAGGTATGTCCTCCTCTTGTACCTTTAGTTGGTGATATCCTGATCTTAAATCTATTTTGGAAAAATATCTAGCGCCTTGAAGTTGATCAAAAAGATCATCAATTCTAGGTAATGGGTATCGATTCTTAATTGTAACTTTATTCAGCTCTCTATAATCAATACACATCCTCATCGATCCATCTTTCTTTTTCACAAACAACACTGGTGCTCCCCAAGGGGATGAGCTAGGTTGTATAAACCCTTTGCTTAGTAATTCGTCTAATTGCTTTTTCAATTCTAGCATTTCGGTGGGTGCTAATCGATAAGGTGCTTTACCTATTGGTGTAGTACCCAGAATTAGATGAATTCTAAACTCTACTTCCCTATCGTGTGGTAACCCAGGTAATTCTTCTGGAAAAACGTCTGGGTATTCCGAAACTATAGGGATGTCCTGAAGTTCCTTACTTTTAGCGTCAATGATTACAGAAATTATATACACCATTTCTTGTTTTCTCGAATAACTAGCCAATTTCATCACTAAGATGAATTTCAGTGGCTTTCGAGGTCTATCTCCTGTAATCAAAATCACCTCTCCTGTGGGGGTACGAATTTCTACGGAATTCTTATCACATAGGATTCGAGCATGGTTGGCTACTAACCAATCCATTCCTAATACTACATCGAATCCAGCTAATTTCATAGGTAACAGATTTGCAGAAAACTTATGGCCTAATAGTTCTATCTTTCCTTCTTGCCAAACTTTATCTATGTTAACAAAATTTCCTTCTGCGGTTTCGACCGTAAAAATCTGCCTAAGGGTGGTTAAAGGTAAATTAAGAGCTTGGCAAAATGAAGTATTAATAAAACTTTGGTTTGCACCAGAGTCAAATAATACTTTTGCAAATACGTCGTGAACTAAGAACGTACCAGCTATCACATCTGGGATGAGTTCAGCTTCTTGAGTGGTCAACTGGAATGCTCGGGCATTCTTCTTGGTTGTTCCGTCGGCCGTTTTAGCTTTATTGTCTGCTGGTTTGGCTAACTTAGGACATTCAGATTGGAAATGTCCTGTTTCTCTGCAGTTATAACAGATTCTTGTTTTCCTTCTGCAGTCTTCTTCACGATGTCCTCTTGCCTTGCAAAAGTCGCAGATCATATTGCATTGTCCATAGTTTTTCTTCTTGCAATTTTTGCAGAAAGGCGGATTTGCGGATTGCCTCATTCCTTTCTTCTTAAACTTATTATTATTATTACCCACACGAAATCCTTGAGTAATCTTTTGAGCCAATTCCTTCCTTCGATCTTCTTCTCTTGTGCGTACTAGTTCATCGGTTAAGGTATTAGCTAACTCCACAGCATCGTCAATAGTGTGTGGTCTCGCAGCTTTAACGATGTTACGGATCTCTCCGATTAATCCCCAAATATAACGGGAAATGAGTACCGGTTCTGGTGAAGCCAGGGTAGGTACCACTCTCGCATATTCGAAGAATGTTGAAGTATATCCTCGACAATCTATGCCTATCATACGATGACTCAGGAACTTGTTTGCCATTTGTTCCTTTTCGTATTCGGGACAAAATTTTATTTCTACAAGACTCTTAAATTCTTCCCAGTTCATCGCATAGGCTATCCTTCTTCCTTTTGCTTGTAATACAGTGTTCCACCATTCCAGCGCCCCTTCTTTGAACAAATTTGAAGCATACATGACCTGATCTTCTTCGGCACACTTACTTATTGCAATTACTGCTTCGGTTTTCTCTAACCAATGCAGTGTTGCAGTTGCCCCTTCATTACCTGCAAATTCTGCTGGTTTACAGGCAAGAAATTCTTTGTAAGTGCAACCAGGCGTTGCAGCTTTCATTTTCTTGGGAGGTGGAGCCTGTCGTGGATTATTATTGTCATGATTGCTGCCTCCATTTACACTATGACTAAAATTGTCTTCCTGGGTACGTTTACTAGGGATGATTTGTTGTGGTTTAACAGGTTTCTGAGCAGCAGCCATGATTGCAGGAATAGCATTAGCTATCCCTTGAGTGATGATATTTTCAATATCTTGTCTAGTCATATACTGGTTTTCCTGATTTTGCTCAGATTGATTCTCTTCATTAACTGGTTCATTACTAGCGTTTTCCATCTGATAATTAGTATAAGTGTAATTTATTAGTGTCAAATAATTGCTAGTTAGATATAACAAAGCAATTACACATAAACACATAAAACCTTACAACACATATCTATAACCAAAATTGTCGATTTTCTCGACTTCTACTTTGTTTGATAGATTATATAGGCGTCAATACACACTATCTTTCTTACAATGTTTTATTTCCCATTTTACAAAGTTAGATTTCACTATTACTATTATTATACAGACAGATTTTCCAACCCCACTATTCTTTGAGCAACTGGCAGTTCAGTAGTGACGCTCCCTCTCGTCGTACTTCCAGGAGATTTATTCCCCTATTTCCCGGATCCTATTCCCTGTACCTATCAGTTCTTCACCAAACTGATGAAGTTCGGCCAGGTTTTCATAGCTCATTGGCGGGTTGGGGATAGGTTCTGGATCAAATTGAGGAAGTAAAGTATAGGGACTATTGATCATATTTTGGAATTGCCAGTCATTTGTCCACCACTCTTCCATTTGGCCTAAAGGTCGTGTTTGGATTAGTGGGTCTGGAATAGTTGGTTCTAAGTTTATTGGAAATTGGGTTGTGGCAGGGTAAGAGTAGAGATTATTGTTGATAGGTTCTATGACATCACAATTCGCTAGTAGACGGTCTATTTCGTCTTAAAATGTGATTTCTTCCGGTTGTTTTGAACTCTCTCCGATCTCTATTCCCTTTTGCTTAATGTCTTGTCTTATTTCTATCTCTACTGGTTTAGAAATCTCTCCGGTCTCAATTCCTTTTCCTTTGTCTATGGGGTTTTCTATTTTGGGAAGTCTCCTAGTGGCTGGCTTCCTCCTACAAACTTTTCTCCATCCTACATATCTTCTTCTCTTTTTAGGCTTGGCTTTTTCCAGCGGTGGAGCTTGGAATTCCAGGGGTTCCTCTATGTCAGCAATATAACCAGTAAAGTCGTGGGAGAATTCAATTGGTACTGGGTAGAGGTTGAGACTCTGAAATGCTTCCGATATCTCATTCATGTTGGATAGCATATATGCAAAATGCACAAAATATTAAGTTAAAACTTTGGAACAAAGTTTAACAAATAAACATTGAAGTTTTATTGCATACCAATTTATACAAAGGATAATCAGGAAAGAGAACACACTAGGATTTGATTTATTTATTTACGGAGTAGTGATTTTCTACTAGATTAGGCCTATGGGTATTTTAGAGGTTTGCATTTTCTGCTACGGTAGCTAGCATATAAAGATTTTCCCATTTTTCATCTAATTTGTCCTCCCAAGGTGGACTTGTAACAAATTCCTGGATTTCCGGATTAAACCTCACTTTCTTGGCTTGAGGTTTCTTTATTTTCTCCTGACCCTTCCTAAGAATTGAATTTCTTTTCTCTGGGGTAAGAGGATTTTCATAATTTGCTTTATGGACAAAAATTCCTTCTTTTGGATCTGCTGGGGGTTTGGAGGAAGAGGTTCCTTTTTCTGTGGGTGTAGTATCTAATTTGTGGTAGATAGCAGAAAGCTTTTGTTTACCCATACTGTAGCTAACAAATAACCAGTTAATAAAACACATAATCACAGAATGACAATTAATAAAATTAAGTATTATGTTAAATACTTTACTTTAAATTAGTAATAGGCTTAAATTAGTGGCTCGATCAGTGGCTCTGATACCACCTTTTCCTGTCACGGCCCTCAGCCCCGGTTTGACCCGGTTCAAGAGCTGCGAGACAGGAATCCCGTGGTATCTAATTTAGGCGACAGCGGAAGTCTTTTTAATACAGGATCTTTTAATATTAAAAATGTCCGTTTAATATATTACATCAAGTTTAGGGATAATATACATTAAGATGATCTCACAGGGAAATTTTTTTTTTCTCAAAACATGTTTCTTTATTTATTCACATTGAGCCACTTCTCTGAGCTTGTAGTGCTTCACGGCACTTTTCTTGGATCACAACAGATCACCTGAAACATGTTTGAAAAAGGTTTTGTCAGCGGGGAAATACTGAGTGAATCATTCTTTTTACTAAAAACAATCCATTTGTTATAATTCACAGTATTAAGAGCGATTACAATGTTTCTGATATCAATCCACTACCCACAGTATTTGTCACTCGACCATCCATTGGCTAGCCCATTTGTCCAATGGTGTCTGTGACTCGTGGTCAGATCACCCCTTGGCCACCCGTTTGTCCAAGTGTGACGGGAAACAAGTAATGTATACAAAACCCCACATACCGGCTGTAATTTGGTGATTACAAAGACTTAATCCCTGTAATTATAACTTTTGAAAATAACTTGGAGTTTTGTAAAATAGTTGATAAAAAGAGAATGACTCACTTTGCAGATTTAACGAGCAAAGTATAAGCCTACTGATTTGCCTTGATTAACCTAATTTAACAATAATGCACACACAAACGGGTTAGTAACTAATACAGCAGTTACGACAATTCACGAGATTAAACCCTCACAATGATTTATAAGTGCAATACTTAATAATTCAACAGATTCACGACGAATAACAGAGCATAGTCCTAATTCGAACAGCACTCAAATATTCAAGTCGAAATCACGACGAATAATCAAAGTACAAGCTCAATTTGAGCAGCACTCGGACAATCGTTGGATAGTTATAATCGATCGGACGTTGTATCGTAATAGCGATCGAGTTATTACCCTGATTGCGGCAGGACTTCGTGATTGTGTGTGTTTAATTGTACTGTTTCAGTTATAACTCTACGTACAGACTGAGAATTTCCATCGTTTCAAACACAGAATTCAAGTGCCAATGTCTGCTATTTATACTGATTTTTGGACACGCTTACGGACCGTAAGCCATTTCCCTTACGGTCCGTAAGGGAAGCAGTCTAAATATAGGGTGGCTAGGTTCGGGACTAGGCTTGCTGAATTGACACTTTTCTCAAACGAATTTTAGACAGCAAGTATTATAGATAATTGTCAACTAGGGTTTACCCCCTGAGTTTTAGGGGTCCTGATCCTGATTCCGATTGTTCTGAAAATTTTAGGGTTAATGCAGAATTACTTGGGTGTCTTAATTAGGGTTTCCTTGATAGATAATTATCATCCTGATTATTGATTTTAGTGATAGTTGTTACAAATGTGGCCCATCTTTCGATGCCACATGATCGACTCTTTTTCAGTAGCTTTGGTTTTTGTCACAAAACATTGTTTCCGATGATCTGTTGGTGTTGCAACACTCATGTCAAGAATGTATAAATCATTTTCTCGTGGAGCACGCAACAGCACCATATCATCAGGGATTTTAAACCTAGGTTTTAAAACAAGACATTCATTTTTAGTGAAATGTACAGTAAAAGATTTGTCACAAATTTGAGAAATACTAAGCAAGTTGTTTTCCAGCTCAATTATATAATTCACTTTCTCACACAAAATTACTCCATTTGTTAAGGTTCCTTGACCGACAATCCTTCCACCCTGGTTTCCAGCGAATCCGACGTATCCACCATTGATAGATTTCACATCATAGAGTAACGCCAACATTCCAATCATGTGTCTAGAGGCTCCGCTGTCCATTATCCATTTTGAAATTATCGACCTGGGCAGCCCGTACAAACATTATATCAATTCACTCAAACAATGATGCCCATGACTTCTTAAGAGCTGAAACACTACCAAAAACTATGTCACACGTCACATCAACTTATGGAAAGTTAAAAATGACATTTGGAACATCATTTTTTACTTTTGATTTTACTTCTTCATTTTTAATCGGTGGAAACTCTTCAAGAAGTTTATCAAGTTCAAACTCAAGCTTTTCTACATCATCTTTAAAACCTTTTGTTTCATTTTTCAAAATGTTCTCCATCTTTTTCTCCTCGACCGATGATTTTGATTTCACAACCCAAGATTGATTTTCAAAAAAATTTGTTTTTGGATAAATCTTTGAAGTCTTGTGAGTCTTTGAAGATTCGCCAACCTGAAAGGTCGATTTCGGCTTATCTTCTGACTTCAGAGATTCACCCCTCTTCAAAATGCGAATTGGTGAAATCATAGGTTTTTTTTACCCTTTTTATCAGTTGGAGATTTAGGTCGGGGTTTTTGCACAACAGTTTTTTCAAAGACAGGTTTTTCAAAAACTTTCTTGCATTGTTTGGCCATGTGACTGATCTCAATGCAGCGATAGCAAACTCTTTTGTCATACTCGACAAAAGTTGATTTGAACGACTCTTCTTTCAGTTTCTTTGTCGCATTGAAATCATCAATGGCCTTTTGGCTAAAAATGTACTCTTTTTCATCATCAACACTTGGTCCAACAACGAAAACATCATTCATGTTGTCCTTTAGCTTGAAATTTTTCTTAGCCATTTTCTTCTCAAAACCAATTCCTTTGTTTTTAAAGTTGTTTCCATTTTTCTTGTTGTTACTGTCTCCCTCCCACTCTTTTTTACCCGAGTTGTTAGATCGTGACGTAACAAACGACTTTTTGGGTTTTGAAAAGAACTGTTTTTTGTTCACCTCAGCAATGTCAATTTCGACCAATTTGAACACTTTTTCAACATTTTCAATCTATGCATTCTGAAGTGGATACTCAAAATCAGAATAAAGCTTGTCAGTTCCAATCATTGTGTAGACCACCCTGATCGGATCATTATTCGCGACTTTGTCTGATTTTGGTATGAATCGGTCTAAAAAGTTACCCTCTTCTTCAGAATCAGACACAGACTTCTCCGAATGAGTTTTCATAATGTCAGCTTCAGAGTTATCACCCTCTTCGTCTAACACTTGGTCAGGTCTTGATGACCTGTGAATCATTGTCCGTGTCGGACGGAGAGAATGTAACATCAATACTTTCTGGCAACTCATCCTCAATTGTCCTCAGTTTGAGGTTCAATGCAGCTTCCACCCCATCTGGATACTTCTGAGTGTAATGATTCCACATTGGGGGTGGAACGCTGTTAAAGACCGGTGTTGCATTTGGTTGTTGTGGAACAATCTGCTCAATGACATAAGAAGATGCAACATAGCTCATTAACTTTTTATCAATTCTTTCATTCTTAATTTTGGTTAACTCTAACTCTTTCTTTAATGATGCAATCGTGTCTAGATGAAAATTGACTTCCACTTGTTTATCAAAAATTGTTGATTTTAACAACTTTGTGGCTTTATCATTTTCAATACTTTCTTTTTGAATCATCTTTATAGATCTAGCCAGTGTGTCATATGCCTCTTTTCTTGACTTAGATCAAAGTTAATCATATCAGCGTGTTGTTTCAATTTCTGAAACTTTGTGTCCTTTTCGAGACACTCCATGCAAGGTTTTGAACAGTTTTGGCATGGGGTTTCAGAGATTGAACCAATCTTCTCGACAATCATTTCTTCCTGATCAGTTTTAACACCCTGTTTACCGACATCATCTGACTTTGACTCAGACACTCCTTTGGTTTTGACCTCCTCAATTCCTGACTCCTCATCAGACTCCTTTTGTACTGACTCGGTACCTACAGAATCTGGTTTTACAGGTTCTGTGTCTACCTCTTTCAGTTTTCCCATAAGAGCCCTGTCAGCAATCTCCTTCAATGTTTCTTCGGTCATCTCTTTGGTTACATCAATCATCTCTTCAACAGAATCTTTCTTCTCCTCATATCGTGGGCATAATCCTGTTTTTGGCTCTTCGAAGAAACCTGCAAAAGAATCAAACACTTTAGGAGGCATGATTGATTTTAAAGAACGGGCTAATACCTCCTGTTCGGATTGATAGTAATAAACTTCAGCAGCAATTTCCTCAAGATCAACCACATTTTCGACAGACACATCTTCACTAACCATTTCTTGTTCAACAACACTCTCTGATTCTTCTACAATCTCAGCCATCATAGTTCTTCCCTCACTTCCCGGGATGTATTTATCCCAGCTGAATCCCTCAGCTACCTTCTCGTCATCTTGGTTGACTATGAGAGCTTTCTCTGGCTTGTTATCAATCTGAGGTCTCTGAACGACTTGTTGTTGATTTGGCTTGTGATAGACCGCCTGTCTATAGTAGTCGTTGGTTAAAGGATTCTGGTGATTGTTGACCTCTCTGTTAGGACACTCTCTTTTAAAATACCCTCTCTCTTTGCACTTAAAAGAAGTCACTTTGGACTTATCAAATCCAAGCTTCTGATCTTGTCCAGAAAAACTGTTTCTATCAGTAATTTCCATAAAATGATGCGCTCTTCTCACCAACCTAGCCATTCCCTACTTTATGTCTATCAACTCTAGCTCTTCCGGATCTATTTGATCGTAATCCTCCTTGGTCATGTCAGGATTCCGGATCTTTCCCGCTACCAAACTCTCGTATGACTCCAACACGGAAGCTAACAATGAAATATGCTGTTTTGCAGCCGCTTCAGTAAACTCATTCCCGTTCTTGATGTTGACTGCAATATTGCATTGAATCCCAGAAAAATATGCCTGATTGTTCCAGCTAGACGAGCTTTGAGGTGACGTCTGTTTAGAAGCTTTGAAATTTGGCTCGTAGCTGGCAAACGGTGAAGGCTTGTTGTTGCTTGGAGTACCAGACGAAACACCCGATGTTGAATCTGCGCTGAACGCTGTTTGAATCTTTGGGCTTTGATTTGTTGGAGCTGGAGTGCTGCCTTTGTAATAAAGAGACACATCCTATTGAACATTGGCAGAGTTCATCTTTTTAATCTTTATCAACTCTAACTCATGTGCCTCGATCTTCTCAATAAACGAGCTAAGATTCAAATTGACGAAATCTGAATTGTTCTTCAACATCATCAAATAAGTACCCCACTCATCATATGGCAATGCATCAGCCAATTTATCGATCCATTCCTCATTGGTCTTGGTTATTGCCAATCTCTTCATCTCCACTACTAAATGGCAGTACCTTTCAATCAATTGTTTTGTAGTTTCACCTTTCATTCCAGTGAAAATGTCAAATTCTTTCTTTATCAAAGCCTTTTTGCTTTTGATCATGGACACGCTCCCTTGAAATTTTACTTGCAAACGACTGCCAAATAGATTGTGCATTATCCTCATGCTGTAACAACACAAAAATATCCTCTTTAATTGCCTGCTGAAGAATGCTTATCATCTTCTTCTCAGCTTTGAAGTCATCTTGTTCAGTTTGCGTCAAACTTCCAATTCCCTTTTCCAAACCCAAACCATCTTCCGGTGGAACATACTTCTTCTCAATCTTCATCCAGCATTCAAAGTGATTAGCTTGTACCCAGTTTTTGAATCTCCCAGACCAACCTGCATATTCATCTAGATTCATCAGCTTGGGTGGTTTCTGCATCGTTCCTAACTCATTCTCCATATTGACGTTCTGAACAATACTTGCTGGGTTCTGTGCTGCTGTCATACCACTGCCCGCAAAGAAGTTAAAAAAATCTTGATTTTCCATTTTTAGAAACCAAATTACCGAAAAAATTTTAAGTTTTGAAAAACTGGTCTCTTTAAGTGAAAACACTTTCTACACGAAATGAACTTCAAACGAAATGTCACGAACGAAATGGACTTTCACAAAAAAACCATAATTTTCAAGCTGAATAAGGTTTTCAAGTGGAATAGGTATTTTTCAGGCTGAATTAAGTTTCAAGCGAAATCAATACTTTCAAGCGGAATCAAATGATTATTCAAGCGGAATCACCAACTCAAGCGAAATCAGGTGACTTTCAAGCGGAATCACTTATTTCGCTTGAAATTACTTCAATTTTCAAGCGGAATCAGATCTTTTCAAGCGGAATACCTTATTTCGCTTGAAATTACCACAAATTTTCAAGCGGAATCAACTATCTCGTTCAAGCGGAATAAGGTTTTCAGTCCATTTTTATCAGTTTTAGTTCGAATTTTGATCTGATTCTCTCAAGGGTTTGTTAAAACACAGTTTTACACACAATACTAGAAACTCAGTCCATTTTGTCCATTCAAACATCCAGAAATCCAAAAAAAATGTAGAAAAATGCCCTGATTCAGGTGTATTGGCTCATAACTGGCTCTGATACCAATTGTAGGATCGATTTGACGATCAAGTGAGTCAATTAAAGTCAATACACCACTGTTTGAGTGGCGGAAACAAACAAACAGTGTTGAAACAGAGAGAATTGAGTAGAAAAACAGAGAATATCACTTTAACACACGTTTCTCATTAATATATCACTTGAAAATCCGGCAGCAGTTCAGTATACAACTTGTGATTCCGTGCCAAATGAGAAACACACAAACCTATATATAGGCATCAGATTCCGCTTGAAATGACACATGTCATTTCGAGCAGAATTACAAACATTTGATTTCGCTTGAAATGACAAAGTGTCATTTCAAGCAGAATTACAAGAAATAACACATAATTACACTTTAGACCCCTGTAAACCCTATACAAACATGATCTAGACTAAGACGTAGGCTTTAGACATCGTGCACTAACACCTACGTTGAGCGTCATCGAGTTGGCATTAAAATTGTCCACGACATGGAAATCTAACTTTTCAGGAATGTCGTTGACACTAAAACCTATCAAAACCCCAAAACCCATTTCCTTAATAGCCTCTTTCTGACGATCAGTTAACCCCATCATTGCATTGAATAATTGCTTCGGGGAAGATCGTGTATTCAATGCTGGAATGGATTGTTGTGCCGGGGTCTGTGATTTTTGCTCCTTTTCGTTGGGGAACCACAATAGTCCGATTGCTTCCTTTTCTTTGTTTGTTGTTTGACCCTCGCCCGTGGGGGCGTGTCGGCTTCGTCGCTCGAGTCAAAGAGCACACAAGCGACCTTACTACTGCGATGAGGCCTGGACTTCATCCCTACATGTACGCGGGCAAAAAATTTATTAACATTGAGAAGTCGTTTACACATGGTGTAACAAAAAACTAGCTGCTCAGTACGTAAAGAAAGAAAAAAATATAATGTTACCGGAACTAAGGCATATAACATCCCGTTCTACATTTTCCTTCCCCTTTCTCTGGCTCGAGCTTCTTGTCCGTGCAACCATTTGTTTCGTGTGTCACCTATCATAATAATAAAAATATAGAATCCTCGTCAATATACAAACCCCTGGATGATAAGTTGGAATCCCCCCTCACAAAAAGCCCACGAATCACCCAAAAAAAAGAAAAAAAAACACCAAAAAATAAATATACCGAAGGAGGACTGTACCCACAAATCTAAAAATCTCGATACTACCCTTAAACCCCCAACCGTGCCCCGACCTAAGAGAGCATCCAACAATGTCCGGCACCCATACATTGAACCAAGGTTTCCAACACTATAATCCCCAATCAAAAAAAGCCACCCCCTACATATCTTGCCACCCCCACAGCCGTTCCCAAGAATATCAAAAAGCAACCATGTAAAAACCCATTACAAATTCACAATTTGGGAGGAAGGGGGGAGACACCAACCTTTTCGATTTTTCCTACGTTTGAAGCTGGGATTATCGCTGGTGTCCTAAATCTTCACCAGGAAAGATGGGAGACTTCGCCGCTTTCAACTGGGGACGCCGGGTTCGGAATCGCCTAAGGCAAATTTTGGGGTTTCTTCGTCGCCTAATAGAGAGCAGAGAGATTTTAGGTTTGGGTGTTGTGTGTGTTATGAGGGAAGAAAGATTGAAGTAAACATAGAGATTTGAAAAATTTTAATTGTGATTGGACATGCATGCTGAATTGTGCAGGTATATAGCTTCTGGCTCACCAAAACGTTTTACCAAAAATACCCTTTTTCTTAATAAAAAAAATCAAAACCACAAAAGACAAAAAGTTAGAAATTAATTTTATATTCGATTAATCTTAACCATTCATCTAGTTGATCTAAGGGCTAAAATGTGGTTCCCATGGTTCTTACAACTAGAGGTGGTTTTCATTTTAGCGGTCCCATATATATATATATATATATATATATATATATATATATATATATATATATATATATATATATATATATATATATATTACTATTACTGATAGGGGTTCATCCAAAATTGCATGTTGCCCTCGTCATACTACTAAACAAGCCTCTCATCTATCTGCCTTATCCTTTCACTTTCATCTAACAACTCCTCACCAAACGTTCGGAGTTCCTACACATTCTCAGTACTCATGGGTGGGGCTGGTGCTGGTATCGGGTCAGGAAACTGGGGCATCGGTTCTTCGTGTGGGTAAGGGTTTTCTAGGATTTCCCTGATATACTGGTCATTATTCCAATATGGATCTAGAGGGTCCAGGTTGGGATAGGGTGCGACTGGGTTTTGCATGGGTTCCTCTATTGCGTAAAGTTCTTGATAATCCCTGTGGTCGTCGTTCCATGGGTCGTTGGCTAGAGGGTTTGAAGCTGGGACTCTAGGGATTTCAGCTGGGTCAAAAGCAGGTGTTGGAATCTGGTCTACCGGGTTTGGTTCAATTTCCATAGGTTGTGTGGTAAACAGTGGTAATTGCTGGGGTGCAATAAGTTGTTCTAAGTTTGGGTCTGCAGCTATGGTAGCTAATATGTGAAAATTAGCTAATCTCTTATTGAGTATATCCTGGGTTTGAGCATTCATTTCTCTATTTGCCGCTGCTAAGGCCCGCTGTTGCTGCAACTTCCTCATTCTTTTCCTACGCTCGTGCACTCCCCAACTGAACCATCCTCTCTTTTTGGGAGGGAATGGTTCTTCGGACTGTGCCTTAAATACAAAGATCCCTTCTACTGTGTCAGCTGAGTACCCCGAGGGGGTATGCTGGGAAGAAGTTCCTTCGTCCTTAGGTGAACTAGACAGTTGACGGTAAGCGTCCGAAGGTCCTTGATCACTCATACTGTAAACTAACAAATTGTCAAATAACACAAAACAATAATATACGCACATAATCTCGTAGATAATTTCCTAACATAACAGATAAAATTTTGGTGTCAGTAGAACACTTCTGTGGCTGAAATCAGTGGCTGTAGCTCTGATACCACCTTCTGTCGCAACCCCCGACCCCTGCCTCGGGAAGCGGGTGGCTGCGGCCTACTCAGAGATGGTGGTATTGGTGTTTATCATTATTTGGCAGCGGAAATTTCATCAGGACCGTAGTTAGGGATTATTTTATCAGAGTAAAACACCACATTTTATAATAATAAATATATTGGGATAAAACCCAAGTTTCCATTACGAACGTGTTTCTAGGGGTAAACCCTAAATTATTGAAATAAAACATCTTCTTTATTTAGGTAACTTTTTTAGCCACTTATTCCAAGCCTTCAGTGCTATCTAGCTGGCTTCTATTTGGCTTTCACATTTTGTTACCTAAAACGCATTTAAAAACATTTTGTCAGTGGGAAATACTGGTTAGTGAATCTCAATTTAATCAAAATAGGTTTTATCAGTTTACAGAATTGAGGGCGATTTCGCAATTACAGTTGTTTATTTTTCTACTTTAATTACCACCCACGGTACTGTCAACCCGACTTGTGGTCATGTTACTACTCACGGTGTAATAACAAATTTTGTATACAAAATCCCAACATACCGACGATAATTGTAGAATATAAATACTCAATCACTGTTAAATATAAATTAAAACAATTGAGGTTTTGTAAAAACAATTTATAAGAGAAGGATTAACTCACATTGCTATCTTAGGTAATTTCCTGTGTCTTCCTGGTTATCATCTATAAATTTTAAATAATGCACACGCGTTAGTATAATAACCCAATTTTACATTAGCCATACCCTCCCTGAGACAGAACTCCAACGACTATGTCGGGTAGAGCCTTGACTGTAACGCCCCGTGTTACGAAAGTCAAAGTCAAAGTCATGATTAAAGTCAAAGGAAGAAAAGATTGCTAATTGCGATGTGTCACTCCTCTCTTAATAACTGATTTTACTTCTTTGACTAGTAATCGAATTTTTTATTTTGTCGCTTTAGTTGTATTATGTGGAGTATCTATTAATAATCGAGATTTAATCGATGTTTATAGCATGTTTTATCGCTTTAATCGCTAATCGCATCGCAATCGCGCTCGCGCCTTGATTGATAGATTCTGAATATTGTTTTACGTGTGTGTTACTTATGTGTTACTTGTGCATGTATACTTTATGTTTGTAGTGACTAATCGAAACGCAATCGCAACGCAACTTAGTCGCGAACGCTAAACGCAAGTTATTTATAGTGATTGTATGTTAGATATAGTATTGGTGTGTTTATTATTGATCTATCGCATCGTATAATCAAAACTCGCTCGAAACGCAATGCAAAACGTTGAAACGCAACTCGTCGGAGCCACTCGATCGAGTGACCACTCGATCAAATGGCCATCCGATCGAGGTGCATCCTATTCGACACTTGCACTCCCTTTCCCATTTTGGCAACCTATAAATACCCTCCTGTCACATCATTTGTGATGTGACACCTCTCTCACTCGACCAGCTCGGTCAAGGCCTTCTTTCTCTCGATTTCTCGCGATTCTTGTAAGTTTTCAACCTAAATCTTGCACTTCTATGATCTACACACACTTCTTCATCATTTTCACCTTTGAATCTTAACTTTTAACTGTGAAATCAATGGATTTGAGGTGTTCTAGGGTGATGTCATCATGGAGTTCTTATGAACTTCAAGTTTTGACCTCATTCCACCAAGGATAACTCAGATTTGAAGGATTTCCACATGATTAAACATGATTTTCGCATAGATCTAAACATTTCCATGGTTAAAAGGATTGAAAGATGGTTTTCTAACTTTCTTTCAACTCTTTTACACTCAATGCAGTTAAAAGTGATAGAATCGGAGCTCATTCAGGCCTTCTACTCTTCTCTAGTGATATGCCGGCTTGAGATCTGGATCCTATCAATGTGATAACCGATTTCGGGATGAACATGAACAACCGTCAAGGAACAGTCAACTGATCGGAATAGGGTGATTCATGTTCGATCAAATGACTTGGGACTTGACGAAGTTCCGTTGTTTAGAATGTTGTCATACCATCTGGAGCAAACTACAAAACTTTCAAAAATAATCAAGTTCAAGACGATCAGGTTCGTTGGGACGGATTGCCGCCCGATCGGATAGCCATCAGATCGGATTGCCATCCGACCGACCTGCTATCCGATCGGAATGCACTTGGATCCACACTTAAACATTTTTCATAATTTTTAAAGATCATCAGTAAATAGCGGTTTGCCATCCGATTGGATTGCTATCCGATCGAGTGACAATCCTACTGTGAACTTGTTCTCACTGAGTGTCCTGCCAAACGGATCACCATCCGATCGGACGACCGTTCGATCGATCGACCTGAAAGATAGAGATACTTCTCTGTTTTCAAAATGCTACAACGAAAACTTCAAATCCATCATACACAAACACATCCTTACCAAACGAATGTCAAACCAATCGAATGGCCATCCGATTGGATGATCATCCGAACGGATTGACATCTGATCGAATGGCCAACCGATCGGATAGCCATCCGATCGGATTACCATCCGACACTTAGTCACTCTTCACCACTTTACGCGTCGTTCATCGCTTTTGCTATCGTTAACTGTTCAGGCTAATCTCTCAGCGCTCCCTTCAATCCAAGAGAGTGTTTACTTGTTAAATGCTATCTGTGAGTATACTCGAACCCATTTTACTTTATGTACTTTTGGGTGTTACATACATACGTATTCTAAATCACAATCAACACCCGACGCAAACACTATTTATATGCTGACCGTTATTGCATGCTACGTGTTATTCGATGAATGCTTGTATGTTATGTTAACACAGTGATTGTTGCCTGACACCTTACCAACGATAGTACTATAGTTTGGACTCAGCACCTGTCATGGATAGGGGTTGTTAAGGGCTTTACTTCACGTGTCCCAGTGGGGATATGTGTTGCGCATTCTACAACTCGCAGTCACGTCTGTGCATATTTCTCTGTCGATAACCTACTTGCCTTCACTTTGTTACATGTTACATGTTGGTTATGCGAAAACGTTTTCGAACTCTATTATACTATTAAACTTGTATGCTCACATTTGAACTATGAGTATTGACTTTATTTTAACGTATGTGACAGGTGCTTAAGATGCTAGGATTGCTGTGCTTTGGTGAATCAAGCTAGGGGTCTAGTTATGTCACGCTTAAATCTGAGTGGTCGGAACAGTGTTTGTTTTTTAGACAATTATTTGTAATAACTGCTTTATTTGGATAACATGACGTTTTAATATCTGGTAATTAATAGTTGTTATGGATACTCATGGACTATCTGTTTCGTTCAGTGCCATGCCCCGATGTTTCCGCCATTGGTTGGGGTGTGACAGATTGGTATCAGAGCCATAACTATAGGGAATTAGGCAAGACTCGACCTAGTCCGGGTCGATGTCTTAGAAACATCCTAATCTATAGTCTAAGTACCAACAGACCGCCTTGTGCGAACCCGTTAGGGGTTACGCACGAGCTTATTGCTATTTTTCGATCGACTCGCAATCACGCTATACTATCACACTGCCTTTCCTAAGGCAGTCGCACTGCACTATTTTCGAAAATGAACCCATGATTGGATCGAGATTAAGTGTGAAAACCTTAAACTCTCGATTAAATCGCTTGTTCGACCCGCGTTTTACCATAAACACGAGGATTTGCGTTGAATCAGGAGTGAAATCCGTACTTCGACGCAGATTTCTCCCTAAATCTCGTGATTGTATCACACAAACAGGAATGTAGACGCTAAGTTATGGGTGAAACTCAAACCTTGATGACTCGTTCCACTCCCTATTTTTGTTTTACAAAACTCTCACCACAGTCTTAATGGATTCCAACGACTCGAGTTGCGTAGATGACCGAAAGGATGCGTGCCATTCACCGTATGCCGGTGATAGAGCACAGTCTATTAGGCCGAAACGTATACTTAAAGTCCTTAAGAATAGTCGAATCACTTTGGGTAGTCAACGTCTATCAAGCCTTAGACAATCTATTTTCGATTTCAAGCTCGCAATAGCTGATTTTTATGTGTTTACAATTCTGAGCCCGCAACTGCTGACTCTGATATTTGTCGTTTTACGTGGAATTTTATGCGTTTTATGTGGTTTTTTCCTGTTTATGTGTTTCGATTTTTGGTGATTTATACGTTATTCGTTGTCTGCTTTGATCGACACCCACGACTCGCACTGCACATCTACCCCAATACGCTAACAAATCGCTACTTGTGGATAATCGCATGCTATGTTACTCACTTATGCTATACTACTCGTTGTGTACTCGTTAATCGCAATCGATATTCTCGAACGAGCGAACCTCGAATGATAGGTGAATATGTACGACAAATGTAAGTGAATACATGCAAAATATAGTATGGTTTCTGTGTTCTATCTGCCTTATGTGCTTCTGTGACCTTACGTGCTTCTGTGTCTTACGTGTTTACGTGCTTCTGTGATTATGTGTCTATGTATTACATCATTGTGTTCCTGAGCTTTAGTAGTAGTGTGTGTGAGGTGAGATTCGATTATATAGTGTTTTGAATCCTATGGCGATGTCTGTTGCAGACAATGTCGTCATTTGGATCATTTCACTCCCGTTCGGCTCGCCGCAATCATGATGACAAACACATCGCCGCCCTCGTCGCTAAGCAAATGGCGAAAGTTATCCCGTAAATTGTTAGCGAGCTAAATGAAAATGCTAGCAAATCTTCAGAAGAATCCAGGACTGGTTCACCTAAGTCTGCTTTTAGCTTCAAGCAGTTCAAAGGTTGCGGTCCAAAAGAATTTACCGGAGAAGATGGACCTACTGCCATGTTTCAATGGTTTGATTCTATTGAAGTCACCCTGCGTCAAAGCAATTGTCCTGATAATCTCCGCACTATTAACGCTACCGGCATTTTCCAGTCCAGGGCTCTGGACTGGTGGACTGCCGAAAGAAACAAGCACGGAAATGATGCAGCTTACGAGCTAACGTGGGACGAGTTGAAGGACTTGATAATGAAAGAGTTTTTCCCTCCTCACGAGCTTCAAAAGTTGGAGGATGAGTTTTGGTATCTCAAGCAGAAGGATGGCGACAACGCTGGTTTAACTGCTCGCTTCAAGCGGCTAAGCATAATCTATCCAGGTCAAGTCTCTACGCCCGAAATCACCATCAAGAAGTATATCCGTGCTCTTCCGGATTGCGTGGCTGATTTCGTTCAAGCTGCGAAGACGTCAAAGATTGAGGAAACTTTCTTACTCGCTGCTGAGATAAACGACAAACGAGTCAAGGCTAGATACTGGGGTAAAGCCTCCAAGAATCTACATCAAGTTACCGCTGCTTCAAATGTTGAAACCGCTGCGGCTCCCCAATCTTCAAAATCCTCCCGTCGCAAGAGGAAGAACAACAACAATAATAACACTAGCAAAAATTGCGTTGTCACAGCAGTCGCTCCTCTCCAAGCTGTACCCGCTCAACCGCAGCCCCAACACCGCCAAGTTGGGCCTCGGTTGTCACACCCCCAAAATCCACCAAGCGGAGTACCACCGCTTGGAGGCGTGACGTGACCAGGATCGAGCCACCAATCATATTGAACAACATAATCAAGTAAATAAAACCAAACACAATACGATTGGTGACCAATAGGAAGTAATCCGATTTTAGGTTAACAGCGGAAGCATAAAACATAAGTTCAAAACATAAGTCCATAGTTCATAAGTTTAAAGTCCAAAACGTTGGTTTAATAAGTTCATAAAGTTTATTCATTAAGTACGGGACATGTCAGTTCGCATCCCACAACGACCACCTCCATATGCAAGCTCCATAGCATCTAATGACCTGCAAAGCATGTAATAACGAGTCAACAACAAAGTTGAGTGAGTTCACGGTTGGTTGTCCATTTTAGAGTTGTTTCCAAAAACATAGTTTAATCTCATTCGGCTATCCAGCCGTGGGAGTTACCCCATAGTTCGAAAAAGTTTATTAGTTAACCATCCCATGTCCACCTTCCCTGGCTATCCAGCCCGGCACTTTGGCCGTGGGGAGCTACCCCAGTATTTTAAACTACCAGACTCGTTTATCATATCGACTACTAACAAAAGAAATCAATTGTGCCCTAGCGTCGGTGTTCTATCACCACCGACGTGCCATAGTCCATTAGTACACGCCCGTCCGACTGGCACGGTGTGAGGTTTGTTAAACCTAATAGCGCTATTAACTAATGACCCGCTCGCCATAGCCTCGGCGATTAAGTCGATACAAAAAGGGAGGGACTTCGCAGATAGAGTTGTAGTCCAGTAAGTCTAACACGTCCTAACAGGACGAGGAATTTACATTCCTGAACACGTCTCAAAGGACGAGGAATCCCTATTCCTGTACCCATTCCCATCGGGAAATTACCATGCTTTGTAGAAAAGTGTGAACTCACCTCGGTTGTTCGGTTAGATTCTCAAATATCGCTAACAGTCAAGGTAGGTCAATCACGTCCTAGTATGATTTACAGTTAGTCATTTAGTGTCTTACAAATAGATAACAAAGTTCCTACACGTATCTATCACATAGCATGCATTACTTTAACTGTCTATGCCCGTATATATATACTTCTCATCCATTTCCCACTCATAAGTATACATACGATAGTGCACGTAACACATACAACATGTTAGATCATTCACAGATAGCATACTCGACATTTAGACACGCAAGTCACAACTTATATCAATTCAGCATTAATATTCAAAACCGGCTGTTTTCGGGCATTTAAATAAAATAGTTAAATTATTCCAAAAATTCCCAAATTTGAACAGAATGTCTTAAACTTTGCAAGTTTTATTGTGTAAGAATATCGAGGTCCGGTTCATTATCAATATTTTATAAAAATTCATTTTCCGGACTGAACTCAGATTTATATTTTTCTGACCACAGTCCACGAGATAATTTATTTAAAATTCATCGAGTGTCCGATTTACGAAATTCCAGTGGGGTAATTACAAATACATCGGTGGTCAACTATGGTATAAATTTTGTGATCGGACTCCACACAGATTACAAGTTATAACAGAAAACAAGACGCACTTTTTCAGCAGAAAAATTGCAGCACTAGCTGCTGTTACGAAAAGACGCTTTTAAAATAGTAATCGGAGTCCAAAAATTATGATTCCGGTGCCATTAGAACCGTATTTCCTAATATCACATTTTAGACTCGAAATATTAGTTTTTCTTTGAGTTTATGACCTGTTTACAGCCAACTGAAGTTGGCTGTAAAACTTGGACAGATTCTGTTTTCACTCTTTAACTTCCTAGTTCGTGTTCGATTGATTTCCGTTAGCAAGTTTATTAATTACAACAACCTTAAACATCAATACTAACCAGCAAAACATCAGATTATCAACCAAGAATCATAACAACACAAGATCTACATGATTTATACACATAACTTCTCTTTATCCACACTTTAACACATTATGTTCAAGACTTGTTCATGACCTTTAAAGTTTCTTAACTTTTTATCATTCTAACATCTATTAACCACTTAAATAACATAAGGAATGAGTGGATCTAAGTTCTTACCACTAGCTCAAGGCTAGGGAAGTTCGAGTGTAGAGAAGTGATGGTTAATAGCGAATGGAGGAGGTCCTTCCACTTCCGAGAGCACCGAGCTTTGTTGTATAATCTCTAGCACCCTTGAGTGTATGGAAAATGCTTGATTGAAGACTTGATGATGGCGGTGGTGTGTGCTATGAGGTCGGCCGAACAAGAGCAAGAGAAGAGAGGAGAGTGCAAGTTTGATTGAGGGTGTTTGAAGTGAGAGAATGAAGATTGTGAGTTATGATTATTATATATTACAAGATCTCCAAGAATCCTATCATATCTTAGCAAAATCTCAATCTAATATTTTGTCTACCCAATCAAGTAAACAATCTAATAAAATATAGGAATGAGATCTTTGAAGATATGTTGGTGATTTGGGATCTCAATCTAATATTTTGTCTACCCAATCAAGTAAACAATCTAATAAAATATGGGAATGAGATCTTTGAAGATATGTTGGTGATTTGGGTGGGTCCTATGGACCGTAAATATGTATGGGGGGGGGTTAATTGTAACTTTTCGTGATAGTTGGTAAATATTAGTTCATATCCATGTATTTAGTTACATATGTTAGTTACCAGAGAATTTAGTGGGTGTTATGGTGTACGGGATCATAACTAGCCAAGAAATAATTAAACAATTTTTCTTGCGATATTTTGGTGTCCCGGGTAATGCCCGGTTGTTCGGTCGGATACTGTTCCGTTAAATTGTTTAATTGTTCCGTAAGGCGTCTTATATATATATTTTTGCAACACTTTTAATTTCTAACACTTAGGAAATTATAACGGACTATTTAGTGACTTTTCTGTACATTACTAGTATGTTTAACAATTACATGTAAGTGTAACACAGATATCAGAAAGTAGTTAAATGATCCAGTACAGTCATTAAGCACTTTAATTAACAATAATAGATCGTACGGTCACATGTAAGTTTGAGGGTTGTCACATTCTCCCCCTGTTAAGAGAATTTCGTCCCGAAATTTAGCGCGTGGTTACTGAGGAAGCTAGTTAAGTTGCGTTGTTTTCCTGATTTTCCTGGGGTGTCACATCATCCCCCTTTTGATTTGGAATTTCGTCCCAAAATTCTGCAGTAGCTTCAGTCTCAGTAGTGTTTGCAATTTTCTTAAACAGCTGGGGATACTTGAGTTTCATTTGGTCTTCTCGTTCCCAGGTATACTCTAGGCCACGACGGGAATTCCAATGAACTCGGATGAGAGGTATTCTGGTGTGCTTGAGAATCTTAACGTCTTGATCCGTAATCTCTACTGGTTCCTCAACGAATCGCAGCTTGTCGTCGATTGTGTGCTCTTTGAGAGGAACTATGAGGGTCTCATCTGACAAACACTCCTTAAGATTCGACACATGGAATACGTTGTGGACTCCACTGAGTTCTTCAGGTAGGTTTAACCTGTAGGCGACCTTGCCAATTTTCTCGATGATTTCGAAGGGTCCAACGTATCGCGGGTTGAGTTTGCCTCGTTTTCCGAAATGAACTACACCTTTCCAAGGTGAAACTTTGAGTAGCACCCGATCCCCAACCTGGAACTCGAGTGGCTTTCTTCGCTTATCGGCATAGCTTTTCTGACAGTCACGAGCTGCCGCCATTCGTTGTCGTATCTGAGCAATCTTCTCGGTTGTATCTACTACGAGTTCTGGGCCAGTGATTTGACTGTCACCAACTTCTGCCCAACAGAGAGGTGATCGACACTTTCGTCCACATAATGCCTCGAACGGAGCGGCCTGGATGCTGGTGTGGTAGCTGTTGTTATATGAAAATTCCACTAACGAGAGATGCTTTTCCCAGCCGTTACCAAAATCGATTACACATGCCTTAAGCATGTCTTTAAGAGTCTGGATGGTGCGTTCAGATTGCCCATCTGTCTGTGGATGATAAGCGGTGCTCATATCTAAACGTGAGCCAAAAGACTTATGCATAGCTTGCCACAGTTCAGAGGTAAAACGAGCGTCACGATCAGAAATGATGGAGGTTGGCACTCCGTGCCTTAATACCACTTCTTTTAAGTAGATGTCTGCTAGAGTAGAAAACTTATCCGTTTCTTTGATAGGCAGAAAATGTGCAGACTTGGTCAGTCGATCCACGATCACCCAAATGGTATCGTTTCCGCGTTGAGATCTGGGCAGACCAGTAACGAAATCCATGGAAATTTGCTCCCATTTCCATTTAGGTATCTCTGGTTGTTGGAGTGGGCCTGATGGTTTCTGGTATTCGACCTTGACTCTCGCACAAGTTAAACATTTACCGACGTAGGTTGCTATGCTGGCTTTCATACCAGGCCACCAGTATGTAGTCTTGAGATCATGGTACATCTTGTCCGAACCAGGATGTACTGAGTAACGAGACTTATGCGCTTCATCCATCACAAGCTCGCCTAGATCTCCATACAATGGAACCCAGATGCGTCCATTAACATAGTAGGCGTCGTTTTCTTTTTGTTCTAGTCGTTGTCTCGATCCTCGTAGGGACTCGGCCCTGATGTTCTCTGCCTTCAATGCTTCAATCTAAGCATCGCGAATCTGAGCGGGAAGGTTAGATTGGATGGTAAGCTGTAACACACGTACACGCCTAGGTATAGTATCCTTCCGGCTGAGGGCGTCGGCCACAACATTGGCTTTGCCCGGATGATACTTGATAGCGCATTCGTAATCATTCAAGAGCTCTACCCATCGGCGTTGTCGCATATTCAATTCCTTTTGCTTGAAAATATGCTCGAGACTCCTGTGATCGGTGTAAATGGTGCACTTGGTACCGTACAGGTAATGTCTCCATATCTTAAGCGCGAAAACAACTGCTCCCAATTCCAGGTCGTGTGTAGTGTAGTTCCTTTCGTGAACTTTAAGTTGGCGCGATGCGTAGGCAATGACCTTGTCACGTTGCATCAATACGCAACCAAGTCCTTGGATGGAAGCATCGCAGTAAACCACAAAATCATCTGTGCCTTCAGGCAATGAGAGGATAGGCGCGCTACAAAGTCTATCCTTCAAGTGCTGAAATGCGGACTCCTGTGCATTACCCCAATGATAGATGACACCCTTCTGAGTCAGTGAAGTGAGAGGTTGCGCAATCTTGGAGAAATCTTTTATAAACCTTCTGTAATATCCGGCCAAATCCAAGAATTGGCGGATTTCTGTTGGTGTGCGGGGTGCAGGCCAGTTCTTGATCGATTCAACCTTAGATGGATCCACATGAATTCCATCCTTGTTTACCACATGGCCTAGAATGTGGACTTCGCGAAGCCAGAAGTCACATTTCGAAAACTTGGCATACAACTGCTCTTTTCGAAGAAGTTCCAACATAAGTCGTAGATGCTGCTCGTGTTCCTCCTGACTCTTAGAATAGATCAGGATATCGTCGATGAACACAATAACGAACTTATCCAGGTAAGGCTTGCACACTCGGTTCATGAGATCCATGAAGACCGCTGGTGCATTCATCAGCCCGAATGGCATAACCAGAAACTCGTAATGGCCGTAACGAGTTCTGAATGCTGTTTTGGGGACGTCCTCATCTCGGACTCTCAGCTGATGGTATCCCGATCTCAAATCAATCTTGGAGTAATAGCTCGACCCTTGCAACTGGTCGAATAAGTCGTAAATACGTGGAAGAGGATAACGATTCTTCACAGTCACCTTGTTAAGCTCGCGATAGTCAATACACATTCTGAAAGTACCATCTTTCTTCTCTACGAACAAGACTGCAGCTCCCCAGGGCGAAGAGCTAGGACGTATAAAACCCTTTTCCAAGAGTTCTTGTAGTTGTGTGGACAGTTCTTCAAGTTCTGATGGAGCTAGACGATAAGGTGCTCGAGCTACTGGCGCTGCTCCAGGAGCTAGCTCGATTTGAAACTCAACTTGGCGATGAGGCGGAAGACCAGGTAATTCCTCAGGAAATACCACGGGAAAATCGCGCACAATAGGGATGTCTTCAATTCTCTTCTCTTCCGTTGATGTGTCAGTAACGAGTGCTAAAATGGCAGTGTGGCCCTTTCGTAAACACTTCTGGGCCTTAAGGAAAGAGATGATGCCTTCGACAGCACCACTCTTGTCGCCACGAATCATGAGAGGTTCTTCACCAGAACGAGGAATGCGGACGATTTCCCCTTACAAACAATCTCCGCTTGATGAAGAGATAGCCAATCCATCCCAATAACGACGTCGAAACTACCCAGTGTGATAGGAATAAGATCGATAGAGAAAGTCCGACCAGCTAAGACGAGGTTACAACCTTTAACTACGTGTGTGGCTTCAAGACTTTTACCGTTAGCTAGTTCTACCGTGTGTTTGGTGTTCAGAAGTGTTAGAGTGCGCTTAAGCATTTCGCTAACTTTTACGGACACATAACTAGTATCGGCACCCGAATCGAACAAAACAGTAACAAAGAAGTCGTCCAGAAGAAACTTACCCATCACAACGTTGGGATCGTTCCTTGCTTCTCCTTGACCAATCACGAACACACGACCTTGGGCGCCATTTCCATTATTGTTACCTCCATTGTTGCCTCCGTTGTTGTTTCCATTGTGGTTCCCATTTCTTTGGTTATTGTTCTGGTTTTGGTTCAGCTGGGGGCAGTTCCTCTTAAAGTGGCCTTCAGCGCCACATTGAAAGCATCCTTTGTTGTTACCTTGTTGTTGCCGCTGCTGGCGTTGATTGGGTGGGGCTTGCTGTTGCTGCCGGTTCTGGTGCGCTGGATACTGACTCCTGCAGTCCCTTGCCATGTGACCAGGCTTGTTGCATCGATGACAGTTGCCCTTACCACACGGCCCACTGTGGTGCAAGTTACAGCGATTACATTTGGGGTGATTTCCCTTGTATCCACCCTGACCTTGATTCCCAGAAGACTGCTAACTGGGCTCCTGTACTCATCTGTCTTCCGCTGCTGAGATTGAGCTGAAGCGGAACCCTTGCCCAGATTTCCATCCCATTTGCGCTTATTGTCGTTGGGAGCATCAGAAGTAGTGGCGCTAATACGCTTTGGCAGCCTGTTCTGCTCAACTGCCTGATCAGTGAGGCGATCAGCTAACTTGACGACTTGCTGTATAGTGCCAAGGTTACTGAGGTTACGTGGCTTTGCATTCTGGCACCAAGCCCTTAAGGTACAGCTCAATGCGTTTGTAGGGAGGGTTCACCATAGTAGGACACAGGATGGCCAGCTCGATCGACCTCTTCGTGTATGCCTCGATCTCAGAGCCCGTCATTTTCAAATTGAAAAACTCCACCTCCAGCTTGTGGATGTCGTCACCACTGCAGTACTCTTCTCTAATCAGTTCTTTGAAACCGTTCCACGGGATGGCATTAGCAACCGCCAACCCAAGCTGTTGAACCTGTGCTTTCCACCAGGTTAACGCAGCACCCTCGAGTGTTCCAGTAGCATACTTCACCCTACGATCTTCAGGGCATTCACACATCTCAAATACAGACTCGAGCTTCTCAAACCAGTGAAGAAGGCCTACAGCACCTTCTGTGCCGCTGAAAGTGCTAGGTCGGCAATCCATGAAGGTTTTGAATGTGCACACAGGAGGCTGAGCATGTTGACCTGTGGTGCGAGAATAAAAGACAAGGTTAAGCACGAGGGTTGATTTGCGAAGGTGGGATCTAAACGTCCTAAGATGGGTTGAAGTAGCAGGTTATACCTCCTGCAGGAACAGCTGCGAGTACCTCAGCAACTCGTTCGTTGATCAAAGCTGTCAACTGGGCTTGAGTGAGGTTGATACGTCCTCCGCGTCCTCTCATGATCTTCATAACGAAGCAACGTAAGTGAGGAAGTGTCGCGAAAGTGCATAAGTGTGGGATGACAGTAGAGAGTAAGCACACAAGGTTCAAATAGCAATTATCACATTATCCAATGCACAGTGTGAACTATCTAACCGAAAGTATAACATATATCGTACCACCTATGGTGTCGAGTCTTGCACGTGGAGCGATGCGTCGTTGTGGATCGTTGAGCACTGTACAGGTTATAGTCTGGTTTTATCAAAAATCTTTTCCCTTTTTAAAACCAAGTTCACTATAACCAATGGCTATGATACCAATCTGTCACACCCCCAAAATCCACCATGCGGAGAACCACCGCTTGGAGGCGTGACGTGACCAGGATCGAGCCACCAATCATATTGAACAACATAATCAAGTAAATAAAACCAAACACAATACGATTGGTGACCAATAGGAAGTAATCCGATTTTAGGTTAACAGCGGAAGCATAAAACATAAGTTCAAAACATAAGTCCATAGTTCATAAGTTTAAAGTCCAAAACGTTGGTTTAATAAGTTCATAAAGTTTATTCATTAAGTACGGGACATGTCAGTTCGCATCCCACAAGGACCACCTCCATATGCAAGCTCCATAACATCTAATGACCTGCAAAGCATGTAATAACGAGTCAACAACAAAGTTGAGTGAGTTCACGGTTGGTTGTCCATTTTAGAGTTGTTTCCAAAAACATAGTTTAATCTCGTTCGGCTATCCAGCCGTGGGAGTTAACCCATAGTTCGAAAACGTTTATTAGTTAACCATCCCATGTCCACCTTCCCTGGCTATCCAGCCCGGCACTTTGGACGTGGGGAGCTACCCCAGTATTTTAAACTACCAGACTCGTTTATCATATCGACTACTAACAACAGAAATCAATTGTGCCCTAGCGTCGGTGTTCTATCACCACCGACGTGCCATAGTCCATTAGTACACGCCCGTCCGACTGGCACGGTGTGAGGTTTGTTAAACCTAATAGCGCTATTAACTAATGACCCGCTCACCATAGCCTCGGAGATTAAGTCGATACAAAAAGGGAGGGACTTCGCAGATAGAGTTCTAGTCCAGTAAGTCTAACACGTCCCAACAGGACGAGGAATTTACATTCCTGAACACGTCTCAAAGGACGAGGAATCCCTATTCCTGTACCCATTCCCATTCGCACCGGGAAATTACCATGCTTTGTAGAAAAGTGTGAACTCACCTCAATTGCTCGTTTAGATTCTCAAATATCGCTAACAGTCAAGGTCGGTCAATCACGTCCTAGTATGATTTACAGTTAGTCATTTAGTGTCTTACAAATAGAGAACAAAGTTCCTACACGTATCTATCACATAGCATGCATTACTTTAACTGTTTATGCCCGTATATATATATTTCTCATCCATTCCCCACTCATAAGTATACATACGATAGTGCACGTAACACATACAACATGTTAGATCATTCACAGATAGCATACTCGACATTTAGACACGCAAGTCACAACTTATATCAATTCAGCATTAATATTCAAAACCGGTTGTTTTCAGGCATTTAAATAAAATAGTTAAATTATTCCAAAAATTCCCAAATTTTTACAGAATGTCTTAAACGTTCCAAATTTTATTGTGTAAGAATATCGGGGTCCGGTTCATTATCAATATTTTATAAAAATTCATTTTCCGGACTGAACTCAGATTTATATTTTTCTGACCACAGTCCACGAGATAATTTATTTAAAATTCATCGAGTGTCCGATTTACGAAATTCTAGTGGGGTAATTACAAATACATCGGTGGTCAACTATGGTATAAATTTCGTGATCAGACTCCACACAGATTACAAGTTATAACAGAAAACAAGACGCACTTTTTCAGCAGAAAAATTGCAGCTCTAGCTGCTGTTACGAAAAGACGCTTTTAAAATAGTAATCGGAGTCCAAAAATTATGATTCCGGTGCCATTAGAACCGTATTTCCTAATATCGCATTTTAGACTCAAAATATTAGTTTTTCTTTGAGTTTATGACCTGTTTACAGCCAACTGAAGTTGGCTGTAAAACTTGGACAGATTCTGTTTTCACTCTTTAACTTCCTAGTTCGTGTTCGATTGATTTCCGTTAGCAAGTTTATTAATCACAACAACCTTAAACATCAATACTAACCAGCAAAACATCAGATTATCAACCAAGAATCATAACAACACAAGATTTACATGATTTATACACATAACTTCTCTTTATCCACACTTTAACACATTATGTTCAAGACTTGTTCATGACCTTTAAAGTTTCTTAACTTTTTATCATTCTAACATCTATTAACCACTTAAATAACATAAGGAATGAGTGGATCTACGTTCTTACCACTAGCTCAAGGCTAGGGAAGTTCGAGTGTAGAGAAGTGATGGTTAATAGCGAATGGAGGAGGTCCTTCCACTTCCGAGAGCACCGAGCTTTGTTGTATAATCTCTAGCACCCTTGAGTGTATGGAAAATGCTTGATTGAAGACTTGATGATGGCGGTGGTGTGTGCTATGGGGTCGGCCGAACAAGAGCAAGAGAAGAGAGGAGAGTGCAAGTTTGATTGAGGGTGTTTGAAGTGAGAGAATGAAGATTGTGAGTTATGATTATTATATATTACAAGATCTCCAAGAATCCTATCATATCTTAGCAAAATCTCAATCTAATATTTTGTCTACCCAATCAAGTAAACAATCTAATAAAATATAGGAATGAGATCTTTGAAGATATGTTGGTGATTTGGGATCTCAATCTAATATTTTGTCTACCCAATCAAGTAAACAATCTAATAAAATATGGGAATGAGATCTTTGAAGATATGTTGGTGATTTGGGTGGGTCCTATGGACCGTAAATATGTATGGGGGGGGGGGTAATTGTAAGTTTTCATGATAGTTGGTAAATATTAGTTCATATCCATGTATTTAGTTACATATGTTAGTTACCAGAGAATTTAGAATTTAGTGGGTGTTATGGTGTACGGGATCATAACTAGCCAAGAAATAATTAAACAATTTTTCTTGCGATATTTTGGTGTCCCGGGTAATGCCCGGTTGTTCGGTCGGATACTGTTCCGTTAAATTGTTTAATTGTTCCGTAAGGCGTCTTATATATATATATATATTTTTGCAACACTTTTAATTTCTAACACTTAGGAAATTATAACTGACTATTTGGTGACTTTTCTGTACATTACTAGTATGTTTAACAATTACATGTAAGTGTAACACAGATATCAGAAAGCAGTTAAATGATCCAGTACAGTCATTAAGCACTTTAATTAACAATAATAGATTGTACGGTCACATGTAAGTTTGAGGGTTGTCACATCGGTTACCCGTGCACCGCTGGCTAAGCATGCATACACTGGTCCTCACCCGGCTTGCCCTACTTGAACCTATCACCACCCAGTGGAAATCGCTTGCAGATACTGTGTGCATTGCAACATGTACGGCCATTTCACCGCCAACTGCCGTACAGGTCCTCATCAAGCTCCAGCTCCAGGTGAAGGTCAAGCTCCTGCTCAACAAGCTCTACTTACTGCCCCTCAAGGCCAACCAGCAGCTCCTACACCCGCGATCCATGCTAGAGCTTGCTTTGCATGTGGTGATCCCAACCACTTCGCAAACATTTGCCCGAATCGAGTGGTGAAGCAAGAGCCACAACAGCAGCAGCCCTAACAACAACAACAGCAGCAGCAACCCGCAGCATGCGGACGTACTTTCAACATCAACGTCCGTCAAGCTCAAGCCGATAACAATGTGGTCAATGGTACGTTCCTTGTGAATTGTATATATGCTTCGTGTTTATTTGATATTGGAGCATATAAGTGTTTTATGTCGTTAGAATTCGAAAAGCTCCTTAATCGTAAGCGCGCCCATCTCCCTTCGGCATTCGATGTTGAAGTTGCCACTGGAAGAACCGTCGCTGTCAATTCTGTTCTTCGTGATTGTACCCTCGAACTCAAAAATCACATCTTTCTTGTCAACCTTATTCCGATGCAGCTCGGTAGTTTCAATATCATAGTAGGCATGGATTTTCTTCGTGAGAATCGTGCTGAAGTTGATTGTTTCGATAAGATGATTCGTTTCTCGCTCACTAATGGTGATCTATTGTGTGTCTACGGTGAAGTCGTGTCGAAGAAACTCCAACTCATGTCGTGTGTCCAAGCTAGCAAGTATCTCCGCAAGGAATACCAAGCTTTCTTGGCTCACATAGTAGTAGCGGAGAAAAATGAAGGAAAGACGTTTATGAAAGATGTCCCTGTTGTTTGCGAATTTCCTAATGTATTTCCTGATGATCTACCTGGTCTACCTCCGAGTCATGATATTGATTTTCGTATCGACCTCATTCCTGGAGCCAACCCTATTTCTAAATCTCCTTATCGTCTCGCACCGTTCGAAATGCGCAAACTCTCTAGTCAACTCCAGGAACTACTTGACAAAGGCTTCATTCGCCCTAGCACCTCTCCTTCGGGCGCACCGGTCCTTTTCGTCAAAAAGAAGGATGGGTCGTTCCGGATGTGCATCGACTATAGGGAGTTGAATAAACTGACAATCAAGAATCGTTATCCCCTGCCCTGAATCGATGATTTGTTTTATCAACTGCAAGGTGCTACATGCTTCTCGAAGATCGATTTACGCTCAGGTTATCACCAGTTACGCATTCAGGAAGAAGATATCCCGAAAACCGCTTTCCAAACCCGCTATGGCCATTATGAATTCGTCGTAATGCCCTTTGGTTTAACCAACGCACCCGCGGTTTTCATGGATTTGATGAACCGTGTGTGCAAACCATTTCTTGACCGCTTCGTCATTGTGTTCATCGATGATATCCTTATCTATTCGAAGTCGAAAACCGAACACGCGCATCATCTATGTTTGGTTCTCGAGTTACTCCAGGGGAATCGACTCTATGCCAAGTTCTCAAAGTGCGAATTTTAGCTAGAAGAGGTTCAATTCCTCGGTCACATTGTCAATAGTCAAGGTATGCACGTCGACCCCGCGAAGATCGAAGCTGTTAAGGGTTGGGTTACTCCAAAATCACCATCCAATGTACGTTCGTTTCTCGGATTGACGGGCTATTACCGTCGATTCATTGTTGACTTCTCGAAAATCGCTGTCCCGCTTACTTCTTTAACGCATAAAGACAAGCCTTTTGTTTGGGGAACCGAACAAGAGACTTCCTTTCAAACTCTCAAGCATATACTCTGCATGCTCCCGTTCTCGCTTTACCCAACGGAAACGATGACTTCATTGTCTATTGTGATGCCTCGAACCTTGGTCTTGGTTGTGTTCTCATGAAACGAGACAAGGTTATCGCCTACGCATCTCGTCAGCTCAAGATCTACGAGAAGAACTACACAACCCACGACTGCGAGCTAGGCGCAGTTATTTTTGCGTTGAAAATTTGGCGACACTACCTTTACGGTACCAAGTGTACGGTCTTCACCGACCATAGGAGCCTACAACACATCTTTAGCCAAAAAGAACTAAATATGCGCCAACGCCGATGGGTAGAACTTCTCAACGATTATGACTGTGAGATTTGTTATCATCCTGGCATAGCATTCGTAATGTTCACGCCCAGCATCATCTCGAAACCCTCATCCGTGACGCTCAGCATGCTTGTTTTACCGAATGCACTTTGAAGAAGGAAAGGATTTACCATAACGGCGAACAGTTAATGAATAAATCGAATGGGATATTCCATTATTTGGACCGAATTTGGATTACGAAACGCACTAACTTGCGACAAATCTTGTTGGATGAAGCCCACAAGTCTCGATATTCCATTCATCCTGGTGCCGACAAGATGTATCATGACCTTCGTCAACGGTACTGGTGGCCTGGTATGAAGAAGGATATCGCAATCTATGTTTCGAAGTACCTAACTTGCTTGAAAGTCAAGGCCGAACAACAAAGACCCTCTGGCTTGCTTGTGCAACCCGAGATCCCGATGTGGAAGTGGGAAAGCATAGCCATGGACTTTATCATGAAACTCCCGTGTACGACTTCAGGTCACGATAGCATATGGGTTATTGTTAACCGTTTGACTAAATCTACTCATTTCCAACCGATACGAGAAGACTTTAAGGTAGAAAAATTAGCCAGAATCTACACCGACGAAGTCATCTGACGACACGGTACACCTCGTGACATCATCTCTGACCGCGATGGTTGGTTTACCTTGCGTCTTTGGGAAATATTTCAATCTGCTCTCGGTACTACGCTCAATCTAAGTACCGCTTTCCATCCCCAAACTGACGGTCGGACTGAAAGAACGATTCGTACTCTTGAAGACATGCTTCGCTCGTGTGTCATAGATTTCGGTGGTAATTGGGACGCACACTTACCTTTAGTCGAATTCTCGTACAATAACAGTTATCACTCTAGCATACAAATGGCACTATTTGAGGCATTATACGGAAGGAAATGTCGATCGCCGATTGTATGGCACGAGATCGGAGATGCACAACTAACCGGTCCCGAGCTACTGCAAGAAACGACTAACAAAATCCTCCAAATTCGAGACAATCTGCTGAATGCTCGGAGTCGTCATAAAAGTTACGCCGATAGACGCTGCAAGCCCCTTGAATTTGACGTTGGCGATCACGTACTCCTAAAGGTATCACCTTGGAAGGCTGTGGTCAGATTCGACAAGAAAGGAAAGCTCGCGCCTCGATATGTTGGACCCTTTAAAATTCTGGAAAGGATCGGAAAAGTGGCCTACAGACTCGAACTACCGGAGGAACTTAGCAACGTTCACCCGACTTTCCATGTATCGAACCTCAGAAAGTACCTAGCCGAGCAGGATTTACAGGTCCACTTGAGGATCTACAAGTGGATGAAACATTACACTTCGTGGAGAAGCCTGTCGAGATCATGGATCGAGAAACCAAGAAGCTCAGGCGCTCATGCATTCCCATTGTGAAGGTTCGCTGGGAAGGCAAAAGAGGTGCAGGGTTCACCTGGGAACTCGAAAGTGACATGAAGGCGAAGTACCCGCACTTGTTTGTTACGGCTTCAGCCTAATTTCGGGACGAAATTCCCTTAAAAGGGGGAGGCTGTAACACCCCGTGTTATGAAAGTCAAAGTCAAAGTCAAGATTAAAGTCAAAGGAAGAAAAGATTGCTAATTGCGATCTGTCAGTCCTTGCTTAATTATTGATTTGACTTCTTTGACTAGTAATCGAATTCTTTTATTTTGTCGCTTTAGTTGTATTATGTGGAGTATCTATTAATAATCGAGATTTAATCGATGTTTATCACATGGTTTACCGCTTTAATCGCTAATCGCATCGCAATCGCGCTCGCGCCTTGATTGATAGATTCTGAATATTGTTTTACGTGTGTGTGTTACTTATGTGTTACTTGTGCATGTTTACTTTATATTTGTGGTGATTAATCGTAACACAAGCGCAACTCTATCGCAACGCAACTTAGTCGCAAACGCTAAACGCAAGTTATTTATAGTGATTGTATGTTAGATATAGTATTGGTGTGTTTATTATTGATCTATCGCATCGCATAATCGAAACTCGCTCAAAACGCAACGCAAAACGTCGAAACGCAACTCGTCGGAGCCACTCGATCGAGTGACCACTCGATCGAATGGCCATCCGATCGAGGTGCATCCTATTCGACAATTGCACTCCCTTTCCCTTTTTGGTAACCTATAAATACCCTCCTGTCACAACATTTGTGTTGTGACAGCTCTCTCACTCGACCAGCTCGGTCAAGGCCTTCTTTCTCTCGATTTCTCGCGATTCTTGTAAGTTTTCAACCTAAATCTTATACTTATGTGATCTACACACACTTCTTCATCATTTTCACCTTTGAATCTTAACTTTTAACCGTGAAATCAACAGATTTGAGGTGTTCTAGGGTGATATCATCATGGAGTTCTTATGAACTTCAAGTTTTGACCTCATTCCACCAAGGATAACTCAGATCTGAAGGATTTGCACATGATTAAACATGATTTTCGCATAGATCTAAATATTTCCATGGTTAAAAGGATTGCAAGATGGTTTTCTAACTTTCTTTCAACTCTTTTACACTCAATGCACTTAAAACCAATAGAATCGGAGCTCATTCAGGCCTTCTACTCTTCTCTAGTGATATGTCGGTTTGAGATCTGGATCCTATTAATGAGACAACCGATTTCAGGATGAACATGAACAACCGTCAAGGAACAGTCAACTGATCGGAATAGGGTGATTCTTGTTCGATTGAACGACTTGGGACTTGACGAAGTTCTGTTGTTTAGAACGTTGTCATACCGTCTCGAGCAAACTGCAAAACTTTCAAAAATAATCAAGTTCAAGACGATCAGGTTCATTGGGACGGATTACCGCTCTATCAGATAGCCATCCGACCGAACTGCTATCCGATCGGAATGCACTTGGTTCCACACTTAAACATTTTTCATAATTTTCAAAGATCATCAGTAACTAACGGTTTGCCATCCGATCGAGTGACAATCCTGCTGTGAACTTGTTCTCACTGAGTGTCCTGCCAAACGGATCGCCATCCGATCGAACGACCGTTCGATCGATCGACCTGAAAGGTAGAGATACTTCTCTGTTTTCAAAATGCTACAACGAAAATTTCAAAGCCATCATACACAAACACATCCTTACCAAACGAATGTCAATCCAATCGAATGGCCATCCGATCGGATGACCATCCAAACAGATTGACATCCGATCGAATGGCCAACCGATCGGATAGCCATCCGATCGGATAGCCATCCGATCGGATTACCATCCGACACTTAGTCACTCTTCACCACTTTACGCGTCGTTCATCGCTTATGTTATCGTTAACTGTTCAGGCTAATCTCACAGCGCTCCCTTCAATCCAAGAGAGTGTTTACTTGTTAAACGCTATCTGTGAGTATACTCGAACCCATTTTACTTTATGCACTTTTGGGTGTTACATACGTACGTATTCTAAATCACAATTGACACATGACGCAAACACTATTTATACGCTGACCGTTATTGCATGCTACGTGTTATTCGATGAATGCTTGTATGTTATGTTAACACAGTGATTGTTGCATGACACCTTAGCAACGATAGTACTATAGTTTGGACTCAGCACCTGTCGTGGACAGGGGTTGTTAAGGGCTTTACTTCATGTGTCCCAGTGGGGATATGTGTTGCGCATTCTACAACTTGCAGTCACGTCTGTGCATATTTCTCTGTCGATAACCTACTTGGCTTCACTTTGTTACATGTTACATATTGGTTATGCGTAAACGTTTTCGAACTCCATTATACTATTAAACTTGTATGCTCACCTTTACACTATGTGTATTGACTTTATTTTAACATATGTGACAGGTGCTTAAGATGCTAGGATTGCTGTGCTTTGGTGAATCAAGCTAGGGGTCTAGTTATGTCACGTTTAAATCTGAGTGATCGGAACAGTGTTTGTTTTTTAGACAATTATTTGTAATAACTGTTTTATTTGGATATGTTGTGGTATGGGACATGACGTTTTAATATCTGGTAATTAATATTTGCTATGGATACTCATGGACAATCTGTTCCGCTCAGTGCCATGCCCCGCGGCGGCCTTTGATGGCTCTGTCGCGGCCCGCCAGGCACCATTAAAATTTGTTTTTATTTAATTTTTATAAAAATAAAGGTATTTAGGGTCATTTTACGTATACGGGGTGTATTTTAAGGTTATTATAAGAAATATTATAGGTGGTGATTCAAAGAGTCATCTTTTGTAGCAGAGTATATTGTGAGAGTATTAATCGGTCCGAGAAGTGATTTGCTTGCAATAAGTATTACTGAAATGCTCTAAATGTTCAAAACGAAAAAAAAACTCTTCTTCTGACTTATGAGTTTATATAAATACCTATCTGGAGCTAAAAAGACATTTAACATCAAGCAACACTCATAATTCCGTAAAACTGACTGACAAAGATAACACCACAAAGTATCAGAAAAAACTTCATGATCTGGAAAACACAATTTAAGTAAAAAAACAGATCGACATACACAAGATAGGTATTAATATTTCCCTAATCCATAATGGCAGTTCACCATGATTCTGGCCGACGAACCCTAATTTGGTGGGTGATCTTGAGCCCTAATTACAAAAGTGATGAATTGGGGTGTTATCAGGGTATTTAAAGGGGGAAACACAAGTAGGGAGGTGAAATGACTGTTCTACCCTCATGTGCAGTGCACATGACATAACTTAACAGAAAATTATAACTGGGTTTGCCCTAAAGGACATTACGTGCAACATTTCAAACATTAAGTACAAAAGTCATCAATTTTAAAGGTAAAGGACAGCGCCTGAAATTTAAGACAAACATAAAGGACAAAACTTGTAATTTTCACATTTTCAACATTGTTTTCTACTAAAGGCTTGTTTTTTTTTTTTTTTTTTTTTTTTTTTTTTTGTATTTCAAGTAAATTAACGACAAGATCCTAATTCAAAACCATATATTTGAATATATAAAATGACGGTTGTTCGCCACAACCACAAACTAAAAGGTGAGTAGCTCATTTGGATGTTTAAGTGTAACTGGAGTTGAGTTGTTGACAAAAGTGAATTTTAATGTACATCAAACAAGTTAAGAGGTAGAGGAGTGAAAGATTGTTTGAGTTATTGTAATTCTAAGTGTTCGGACGAAGCCCCTATTCAATGAGGGTTTCAAAGGGGCAACGCCCTCTTTGTAGGGGTCCGGTGCCAGCACCCCTAAGACAAATGTCTAGGGGACGGCAGCCCCTGGCGGGGTCCATTATTTAAAGAGTAAAATGCCAGGATAGTCCCTGTGGTTTTGTAAAATAACACATATAGTCCCCAACTTTTGGAAATTACACCGGTGCTCCTTGTGCTTTGACAGTTTGTTACTCGGATAGTCCCTAGAGTGGATGTCCGTTAGTTTTCTCTGTTAACTCCATGTAAAATGACAAACTTACCCTTTGCTTTTATTAAAATATAACAAAATTACCCCTTGCTTATATTTTACCTTTCTTCTTCTTCTTCTTCTTGATATTTGTTGAAAACCTTGAGGCAGCCTCTTTGTCCTAACGTTTCAAGAGCCGACTCACTCTCTCAAAATCTGCTTCCCCAAAACTAGTACACATCTGGGATTTGGATCTCAAGAAACTATTGCTGCAAAAGCTTCAGGTGACGATGAACACCTACTTCCAGTTCCAGTTGCTGGTGATGCTAACACCTTACCTGCATCTCTGATATCAACTAACTTACTTGCTTTTCATTCTCAGATACTATACCCACCCATGCTTGGATAATGAATTCATATGATGATCTAGCTTGATGGGTTTGGAGAGCTAAAAAGCACATCATCAGATAGCAACAGTGCAGGTGGAGGTGGAAGTGGAAGTGGGACTTAGGCTGGGCTGTTCAGAACCCCAATCTTTGGTGGTTTGCTCACGTGTGTATTATATATTAATAATTAATAATTAATTATGGGGCCAATTGATATTTTAAATGATTAATTAGTTTTTTTGTTATATTTTAATAAAAGCAAGGGGTAATTTTGTCATTTTACATAGATTTAACGAAAAAAAACTAACGGACATCCACTCCAGGGACTATCCGAGTAACAAAATATCAAACCGCAGGGAGCACCGGTGTAATTTCCAAAAGTTTTGGACTATAGGTGTTATTTTACAAAACCATAGGAACTATCCATGCATTTTACTCTTATTAAAAATACAACAGAAAATTTATTTTCTGAAAAGTACCTTATTTTCAAGATAAGAAATTGGCTCCAAAATGAAGCAATAACTATCATCATGGCAGTTACCAGTCTTATCCTCAAAATTCGAAATAATATGTTTTGGTCATTTCTCTGGTTCATACGAATTTCACATCATACATGTGCTAGGTTCTTGTTCTCAAATTTTGAGTTTTATCCGATTGGAATTTTCGAGAGAACCACCAAAATAATTCAATCTGAAAATGATTACATGCCTATCAGATCATCCATTGCAAACCTTATTTCCCCTACAGCTCATTTTATACCGTATTGACTTGAGGTATTGTGGACTCAAGTTAATTTAGTCTTGTCAAATGAAAAAAAGCCACACCACCATATTCGAATGATGAACAGAAGTTAGACTGTTGTCCATTAACATTGTCATGCCAAATCCACATGAGGGTGTTATTCATCGTGCCACTCCGATGTTGAAGGGCTCAAAGAAGTACCACCATCACATTAACGGGCGTTAAAGATCATCATGTGGCTATGGCGCCCATTAACTCTTCAACAAATTAGTCTTCTTACATTATTTATTTTTTTTCTTTAATTTAAGCTTTAGTTATTCTACTACACCATAGTTATTAGGTGGTTTAATTGCTTACTACTTTCAAGGCACTAACGTGATAACACTTTTTGAGTGGTTTAATTATTCCGCTACACATTGGTTTATCCCTAGTTTTCTCATGTGGAAACCTACGGCCTATTCGAGCGCATTAACTAATGCATAAAATTGCAACCATCTAACCTTATTAATAAACTCAACTTGAATTACTTAGATATGCTCTAGAGAATTAATAAAACGAAATGTATCTATACACCAAATATCGTTTAACAACAATCCATTAACTTTTAAGAAACTATTTAAACTTACACAAGTACTAAAAGTGTAGAATTTTAGGAAAACATTTTTTATTGTGAGGGGTTTTTTTTTTTAATAAATGGTGCAGATCTAGAATTAGGTGAATTGACACAGGATTGAATTTCATTTACTTTTTTAAAGCTAGTGTCGTCAAACTAGGATTGTGAGGGGAAGTAGGTCTTCACAGGATTCGAGTAGGGGTGTGTATGGGTCAGTTGGGATCGGTTTTGTTCTAAAATCATAACCATAAACACGATGTCGGTTAATGGATAATTATAACCATAACCGATTGTTATGGTTAATCGGTTTTAATGGTTATAGCTGGTCGGTTGTGGGTGATTAATCGTGTATTTAGTCTAGCTAAAAATAGCTTAATTTTTTTAACATGAAATAAATTGTTATTGCATTTTGTATATATTAGTATATTGCATAGTATGAAAAATACATATAATCTATAATATTTACATAATATAAATTTACAACAAGTTGAGGCTGTTATGGATGAAATTATGAGCCTATATCCTGACACTATATCTTGATTTTATGTTAGCTGTTTATGATCAGGATACCAGACCAGAATATTGGTAACATCACGAGGCAGTATGATGGCAGTTACTAACGATTTGCTTGTAGCTTGTAGCTGAAGGTTGTTAACGTTCACAAAGACCAATTCCCCTGAAGACTCGCTCAAATTAGTTGGAAAAGAGACGTTGGAGCCAGGAGAAATAGTCTACAACGTTCAAAAGGGAATATTCCAAAGTATCCCAGAATAATAGGATAGTTTGTTGGTTCTTGTAACTATAAATATGGATGGCCAGATCTCGTAGGACACTTCACGTCAACTCACTCCACTTCTAACTCTCGAATTCATACACATTTCTCTTGCAATCATGTGACAACCCGAACTTTCAATGATTCGTCAATGATTCGTCCATTCCACGTCTTCGAGGTTTGTACTGTTTAAACTTTCGTTATACATTTTGTTATGTAGTGTGGTCGAGCGAATAACGTGTTTGTATGTTAGTTGGGTCGTCCTTAGTGTTTAGTGGTTATCTCGTCGGGCCACGCATACACATCTATACCCCAACCCAACTTGTTAATATCCGTAATGTTTGGGCCAGGTTGGGCATGTTTCTGTTTTGTTTATTGATGCACCCCAACCCACTCGGACCACACTAATGGAATCAGGCTCGGCATATGTTAGAACTGGGGGGGGGGGGGGTGTTGGGTTACTTGTAGCCTACTCCTAAACTATGACCTTAAGTAAATGGGCTCAAGCCCATTCAAGTTTAATGCTAACCGCCCAATTAAATGTATAATACGTATTGTACTAGGATAACTATGATGATAAATAAAACAAACCCTATAGCTTTTCCATAAATTACGAACGACAACTGAAGAAATCCCCTTCCCTGATTCGGGTTAATTGATTTGGGTTGTTAGTGGCATAATATTAAGGTACGGGTAATAATAAAACGGTTAAATGGGCTTACAAGATTACCAGACTTTCATAAGTAATTAATTGGGATCCATAACCCAGTCTAAGTGGACTCATGTGGGAATGAACATTAGAGCCCAGTAGCGTACGAATTGGACCTGTATGGTTTATGTTTTGGCTGAAATTAAAAGTGGGCCACATGTAAAATTGTAACAGAAACATCCCGGGCCCAGTTGCACAGCCACGTTTGGGCCAGGATATATTTGTTACCGGATAGGATATTTGGGGCCAAATTTTTAGACTAGTGGGCCGCATAGTTTATTGAGTTATGCAGTTAGTTGTTGAGGGTTAGTATGGGGCTAAGCACATTAGGGGTTACACGTATTACTTGTTTGTGTGTGATTGTGTGCTAAGTTAACTGATTGATATGAGATGCTACATGGTTAATCGGAACTTGGTATGCGTAGTGTAACTTCGTATGTGTGGCACCTAGTATGTGAACATACTTTAAGGATGGAGTTTCGTGTCACAATTAATTGATATACCATACCTACTGATGAGTGTATACTATTTGTGTAAATGTGAACGATGTATGCCATATAAGTAGATGCAAACTTATTGATATTGGTAACCCTTTTAGGGCGTGTTTTGTTCGACTAATAAACAAGATATTTAATCTTACCGAGCAAACCAAAGGTGAGTTCACTGCTCTTTTTCCAAGCATGCATCCCGGGAGGGATATCGGGTAACATTCCAGGGAGGAATGCTAGTTATTGGGATATTTGTTATTATTACTCAGTTTCTATCACATAAGACCCCTTACATCTACCGACAGTTGCCAAGGAGGCAACGAGGTTATTAGTTGATAGCGCTATTAGGTTTGGCACCCTCACACCGTACCATGGTGGTCGGGCGTGAACTAATTTCCTTAAAGCATGACCAATGTTTTGATAGAGACATTGGGGTTGGGCAAACACATCTTGTAGCCATTTCGGTAATCGAGTTAATATCAACATCAAATCAATTTGAAAAACTGTTTTGTATATACATCTGATAAACTAAACTTGGTAACAAAACTTTGAACTCACCAGCGTTGTCTGACACACATGTTTGCATGCTTGTAGGTCGTTAGCTGTTTTGCATCGGAACTTGCTGTCTGGAGTAGCTGGAGAGGTCATGGGTCGACTGGGGGACATAATGCTATTGATTTCTTGATACTATATATTGGTTTTTAAACTATTTAACTTCGTTTAATTTTGTTCCGCTGAATACTTTGGTTTCCTTTTGAACTTGAATGGTGTTTTAATTAATAATCAAGAACTTTATTTTAGAAACATGCATGGCTTCTATGTAATTAGTGGCTCATTGCTGGTATGTCACATGCCTATCAGGGACACTCCCTAAGTGGTATTTTGGGGGTGTGACAATTTGGTATCAGAGCCACTGGTTATAGTGAACTTGGTTTTTAAAACGTTTTACAAAACCAGACTATAACCGAACAACTTCGAAAATCGACCATGACACTCAGCTCCAGATTGCAAGGTTCGTCTTCTGTTACTTTGTGCATTACTTGTTTAGCAGTCACACACTCACAACCTACATGAAAACGACATATTAGATATTATGGTGACTTGATAGTGTCACACAACCCTTCGACTTTTGTGAATCATAATCCTGTAGTACCCACTGCTTGGCTATTTGAATGCGGGGGAAACTTTTAGCGCAAGTTAAGAGGCACTGAGATGAGCATGCAAATTGCCTTATTATTATGGGTGCACACATAATAATAATGTGGAGTGCATGTAAGTCCCAGTAAGGCTTAACGAACGCGAGAAGGATTCTGCCCTATTGTGTGTAAACTTGATTGTTGTAGATTTTAACGTGACACTTGATTTTTTTTACCTCGTTTCGACCCTTAAGATAGTTCCCTTCTCTTATATAGAATCATGAGTGGACGTGGAGGAGGCCGAGGTGGCGGACGTGGCCACATTGCTATGACGCAGGCCGAATTAACCAACTTGATCAACACTCGTGTAGCTGAAGCCTTAGCGGCTTACCAGGCTGGTACGATATGTGCCAATTACTTTCTATTATTGCGTCATATACTCGAATCTTATTTGTGCGTTGTACATTCTTTCATTTTAGGTCAACCTGCGAATCAAAAAAATCCACCCGCTCCACCTGTTTGTACGTTTAAGATGTTCATGGATTGTAAGCCACAAATCTTCAATGGGACTGAAGGGGCTGTAGGACTCCTGCGATGGTTTGAGAAGGCAGAATCGGTATTCGCGAAGTGTAACTATCCTGCTGGGGACAGAGTGAAGTATGCTACAGGCACACTCGAGGATGGTGCCCTGACATGGTGGAATACCCAGGTTCAGAAGTTGGGTATCAAAATGGCAAATGCTACCACTTGGGATGATTTTAAGGAGTTGATGAGGGAGGAGTATTTCCCTCGAGATGAGGTACAGAAACTAGAGAATGAGTACTATAATCTGAAAATGGAGGGATCTGAGATAGAAGCATACACGAGGAGGTCCAATGATTTATCAACTTTATGCCCTAACTTGTCTCGACCCCCACCTCGTCGAATTGAGTTGTATCTTAAGGGCTTAGCACTAGCTGTTAAGGGGTATGTTGCTGCTGCAAACTTAGACAATCTGCCCCGTATCGTTCGTTTGGCACATAAGATTACTAACCAAGAGGTCGAACGTAGCAACTTGCCGCCACGTATTTCGGCTACTACTTCGACTGCTACAGCCACCACACCTGCCAGTGATAACAAACGCAAGTGGAACGACACTAATAAAGCAACCAGTGCGGGTCAATCTCAGAAAAGGCCTGATAACAGCAACAGCCGTAGTTTCAGTCAGTCTTCTCCAGTTAATCAAGGCCAGGGCAGCAATCAGAATCAGGGTTCTTATGTGGGAAGAAGCCACAGTGCAACAAGTGTGGCTATCATCACTATGGGCAGTGTGTTAGGACTTGTCGTAGATGCGAAAAGGTGGGCCATGAGACCAAAGACTGTAGAGCCCCATAGCCAAAATAGCAGCAACAGCAGAATCAGCAGCACCAGCGACAGCAAAGGCAACAACCACAGCAGAATCAGGGTGTTAAGAAAGGGTGTTTCCAGTGCGGGGATAAGGGCCACTTCAAGTGGGATTGCCCTCAGCTGAATCAGAATGCCAATAACGACAACAATGCTGGGAACAATAACAACAGGAACAACAACAACGGGGGCAATGGGGGAAATGGTCCACACAGGAGGGTGTTCACTATTGGAGCTGGGGAAGCTAGGAATGATGGCAATGTAGTGACTGGTACGTTTTCTATAAATGATTTATTTACTTCTGTTCTATTCGACTCTGGTGCCGATTGGAGTTATGTGTCCTTGGAGTTCAGACGTCAGTTAGGGTTGACTCCCACACCTCTTGTAAATAAGCATGTAGTAGAACTAGCTGAAGGTAATTCGATAGAGGCTTCTCATGTTCTATTTGGTTGTAAACTCGATCACATGGGTCAAACGTTCGACATTGACCTACTCCCTGTTACTCTTGGAAGTTTTGACGTAGTCGTTGGCATGGATTGGTTGTCCAAGCACCAGGCAGAAATTCTTTGCAAGGAGAAAATCGTGTGTATTCCTCTCCCTAGCGGAGAATCCTTATCGGTTCAGGGTCATCATAGTGGTGCCATGGTTGGTATTATCTCGGCAATGAAGGCTCAGAAGTGTTTACGCAAGGGCTACCCTGCTCTTTTAGCTCTTTTTTCTGACTCGCAGTCTGATGAGAGAAGGATCGAGGACCTTCTAGTGGTTCGTGAATTTCCCGATGTATTTCCTGAAGAACTCCCTGGTTTACCTCCACATCGTCAGGTGGAATTTCAGATCGACCTGGCGCCAGGAGCAGCCTCGATTGCTCGTGCTCCTTATCGTCTTGCGCCAGGAGAGTTACAGGAGTTGTCGAATCAACTCCAAGAGCTGTTGGATAAGGGTTTTATCCGACCTAGCTCTTCGCCTTGGGGAGCCCTAGTGCTGTTTGTGAAGAAGAAGGATGGGTCCTTTCGGATGTGCATAGATTATCGTGAGTTCAACAAGGTGACAATCAAAAATCGCTTCCCTTTACCATGCATTGACGACTTGTTTGACCAGCTGCAAAGGTCGAGTTTTTATTCCAAGATCGACTTAAGGTCGGGCTATCATCAGGTACGAGTCAGGGAGGAGGATGTTCCAAAGACGGCTTTTCGAACGCGGTATGGCCACTACGAGTTTTTGGTTATGCCGTTTGGGATGACTAACGCACCCGCGGTCGTCATGGACCATATGAACCGCGTGTGCAAACCGTATCTCGACGACTTTGTTATCGTTTTCATCGATGACATCTTGATTTATTCCAAGAGCGAGGAGGACCATGAGCGACATCTACGTCTTATCTTGGAGCTCCTGAGGAAGGAGCAACTTTACACGAAGTTTTCTAAGTGTGACTTCTGGATTCGAGAGGTACACTTCCTCGGGCATATTGTTAACGAAAAGGGGATACACGTGGATCCTGCTAAGATTTAATAACATGAAACTAATTCTTGTAACATGAAACTGATCATTGGAACGTAATTGTTATCAAAATGTATACATCTTTATTAGCGAGATAATGAATGATTAGATGGTGATTGTTAATTGTTAATTGTTATGGTCATCAACTGTGTTACAAATTATATTGTGATTGAATGATAACACAAGGGTTCTAAATAAATAAGGTTTGTAAGTGGGATATGTATAACAAAGCCGATTAAATGGGTCATAGGTAACATAGGTTAGTATAGTTGATAATGAATAGAAGTTGATAATTGGGTTAATTGATTTGGGTTGTTAGTGGCATAATATTAAGGTACGGGTAATAATAAAACGGTTAAATGGGCTTACAAGATTACCAGACTTTCATAAGTAATTAATTGGGATCCATAACCCAGTCTAAGTGGACTCATGTGGGAATGAACATTAGAGCCCAGTAGCGTACGAATTGGACCTGTATGGTTTATGTTTTGGCTGAAATTAAAACTGGGCCACATGTATAATTGTAACAGAAACATCCCGGGCCCAGTTGCACAGCCACGTTTGGGCCAGGATATGTTTATTACCGGATAGGATATTTGGGGCCAAATTTAAAGACTAATGGGCCGCATAGTTTATTGAGTTATGCAGTTAGTTGTTGAGGGTTAGTATGGGGCTAAGCACATTAGGGGTTACACGTATTACTTGTTTGTGTGTGATTGTGTGCTAAGTTAACTGATTGATATGAGATGCTACATGGTTAATTGGAACTTGGTATGTGTAGTGTAACTTCGTATGTGTGGCACCTAGTATGTGAACATACTTTAAGGATGGAGTTTCATGTCACAATTAATTGATATACCATACCTACTGATGAGTGTATACTATTTGTGTAAATGTGAACGATGTATGCCATATAAGTAGATGCAAACTTATTGATATTGGTAACCCTTTTAGGGCGTGTTTTGTTCGACTAATAAACAAGATATTTAATCTTACCGAGCAAACCAAAGGTGAGTTCACTGCTCTTTTTCCAAGCATGCATCCCGGGAGGGATATCGGGTAACGTTCCACTTGTTTGCATGCTTGTAGGTCGTTAGCTGTTTTGCATTGGAACTTGCTGTCTGGAGTAGCTGGAGAGGTCATGGGTCGACTGGGGGACATAATGCTATTGATTTCTTGATACTATATATTGGTTTTTAAACTATTTAACTTCGTTTAATTTTGCTTCCGCTGAATACTTTGGTTTCCTTTTGAACTTGAATGGTGTTTTAATTAATAATCAACAACTTTATTTTAGAAACATGTATGGGTTCTATGTAATTAGTGGCTCATTGCTGGTATGTCACATGCCTATCAGGGACACTCCCTAAGTGGTATTTTGGGGGTGTGACAGTTTGGTATCAGAGCCACTGGTTATAGTGAACTTGGTTTTTAAAATGTTTTACAAAACCAGACTATAACCGAACAACTTCGAAAATCGACCATGACACTCAGCTCCAGATTGCAAGGTTCGTCTTCTGTTACTTTGTGCATTACTTGTTTAGCAGTCACACACTCACAACCTACATGAAAACAACATATTAGATATTATGGTGACTTGATAGTGTCACACAACCCTTCGACTTTTGTGAATCATAATCCTGCAGTACCCACTGCTTGGCTATTTGAATTCGGGGAAAACTTTTAGCGCAAGTTAAGAGGCACTGAGATGAGCATGCAAATTGCCTTATTATTATGGGTGCACACATAATAATAATGTGGGGTGCATGTAATCCCAGTAAGGCTTAACGAACGCGAGAAGGATTCTGCCCTATTGTGTGTAAACTTGATTGTTGTAGATTTTAACGTGACACTTGATTTTTTTTACCTCGTTTCAACCCTTAAGATAGTTCCCTTCTCTTATATAGAATCATGGGTGGACGTGGAGGAGGCCGAGGTGGTGGACGTGGGTTGAGTGTAGTTGTTGCATGAATGTGTTACATGAATTTTAATAACATGAAACTAATTCTTGTAACATGAAACTGATCATTGGAACGTAATTGTTATCAAAATGTATACATCTTTATTAGCGAGATAATGAATGATTAGATGGTGATTGTTAATTGTTAATTGTTATGGTCATCAACTGTGTTACAAATTATATTGTGATTGAATGATAACACAAGGGTTCTAAATAAATAAGGTTTGTAAGTGGGATATGTATAACAAAGCCGATTAAATGGGTCATAGGTAACATAGGTTAGTATAGTTGATAATGAATAGAAGTTGATAATTGGGTTAATTGATTTGGGTTGTTAGTGGCATAATATTAAGGTACGGGTAATAATAAAACGGTTAAATGGGCTTACAAGATTACCAGACTTTCATAAGTAATTAATTGGGATCCATAACCCAGTCTAAGTGGACTCATGTGGGAATGAACATTAGAGCCCAGTAGCGTACGAATTGGACCTGTATGGTTTATGTTTTGGCTGAAATTAAAACTGGGCCACATGTATAATTGTAACAGAAACATCCCGGGCCCAGTTGCACAGCCACGTTTGGGCCAGGATATGTTTGTTACCGGATAGGATATTTGGGGCCAAATTTAAAGACTAATGGGCCGCATAGTTTATTGAGTTATGCAGTTAGTTGTTGAGGGTTAGTATGGGGCTAAGCACATTAGGGGTTACACGTATTACTTGTTTGTGTGTGATTGTGTGCTAAGTTAACTGATTGATATGAGATGCTACATGGTTAATTGGAACTTGGTATGTGTAGTGTAACTTCGTATGTGTGGCACCTAGTATGTGAACATACTTTAAGGATGGAGTTTCATGTCACAATTAATTGATATACCATACCTACTAATGAGTGTATACTATTTGTGTAAATGTGAACGATGTATGCCATATAAGTAGATGCAAACTTATTGATATTGGTAACCCTTTTAGGGCGTGTTTTGTTCGACTAATAAACAAGATATTTAATCTTACCGAGCAAACCAAAGGTGAGTTCACTGCTCTTTTTCCAAGCATGCATCCCGGGAGGGATATCGGGTAACGTTCCAGGGAGGAATGCTATTTATTGGGATGTTTGTTATTATTACTCAGTTTCTATCACATAAGACCCCTTACATCTACCGACAGTTGCCGAGGAGGCAACGAGGTTATTAGTTGATAGCGCTATTGGGTTTGGCACCCTCACACCGTACCATGGTGGTCGGGCGTGAACTAATTTCCTTAAAGCATGACCAATGTTTTGATAGAGACATTGGGGTTGGGCAAACACATCTTGTAGCCATTTCGGTAATCGAGTTAATAACAACATCAAATCAATTTGGAAAACTGTTTTGTATATACATCTGATAAACTAAACTTGGTAACAAAACTTTGAACTCACCAGCGTTGTCTGACACACTTGTTTGCATGCTTGTAGGTCGTTAGCTGTTTTGCATTGGAACTTGCTGTCTGGAGTAGCTGGAGAGGTCATGGGTCGACTGGGGGACATAATGCTATTAATTTCTTGATACTATATATTGGTTTTTAAACTATTTAACTTCGTTTAATTTTGCTTCCGCTGAATACTTTGGTTTCCTTTTGAACTTGAATGGTGTTTTAATTAATAATCAACAACTTTATTTTAGAAACATGTATGGGTTCTATGTAATTAGTGGCTCATTGCTGGTATGTCACATGCCTATCAGGGACACTCCCTAAGTGGTATTTTGGGGGTGTGACAGTTTGGTATCAGAGCCACTGGTTATAGTGAACTTGGTTTTTAAAACGTTTTACAAAACCAGACTATAACCGAACAACTTCGAAAATCGACCATGACACTCAGCTCCAGATTGCAAGGTTCGTCTTCTGTTACTTTGTGCATTACTTGTTTAGCAGTCACACACTCACAACCTACATGAAAACAACATATTAGATATTATGGTGACTTGATAGTGTCACACAACCCTTCGACTTTTGTGAATCATAATCCTGCAGTACCCACTGCTTGGCTATTTGAATTCGGGGGAAACTTTTAGCGCAAGTTAAGAGGCACTGAGATGAGCATGCAAATTGCCTTATTATTATGGGTGCACACATAATAATAATGTGGGGTGCATGTAATCCCAGTAAGGCTTAACGAACGCGAGAAGGATTCTGCCCTATTGTGTGTAAACTTGATTGTTGTAGATTTTAACGTGACACTTGATTTTTTTTTACCTCGTTTCAACCCTTAACATTGTTATGACGCAGGCCGAATTAACCAACTTGATCAACACTCGTGTAGCTAAAGCCTTAGCGGCTTACCAGGCTGGTACGATATGTGCCAATTACTTTCTATCCTTGCGTCATATACTCGAATCTTATCTGTGCGTTGTACGTTCTTTCATTTTAGGTCAACCTGCGAATCAAAACAATCCACCCGCTCCACCTGTTTGTACGTTCAAGATGTTCATGGATTGTAAGACACAAACCTTTAATGGGACTGAAGGGGCTGTACGACTCCTGCGATGGTTTGAGAAGGCAGAATCGGTATTCGCGATGTGTAACTGTCCTGCTGGGGACAGAGTGGAGTATGCTACGGGCACACTCGAGGATGGTGCCCTGATATGGTGGAATACCCAGGTTCAGATGTTGGGTATTGAAATGGCAAATGCTACCACTTGGGATGATTTTAAAGAGTTGATGAGGGAGGAGTATTGCCCTCGAGATGAGGTAAAGAAACTAGAGAATGAGTACTATAATCTGAAAATGGAGGGATCTGAGATAGAAGCATACACGAGGAGGTCCAATGATTTATCAACTTTATGCCCTAACTTGTCTCGACCCCCACCTCGTCGAATTGAGTTGTATCTTAAGGGCTTAGCACCAGCTGTTAAGGGGTACGTTAGTGCTGCAAACTTAGACAATCTGCCCCGTATCGTTCGTTTGGCACATAAGATTACTGACCAAGAGGTCGAACGTGGCAACTTGCCGCCACGTATTTCGGCTACTACTTCGACTGCTACAGCCACCAAACCTGCCAATGATAACAAACGCCAGTGGAACGACACTAATAAAGCAACCAGTGCGGGTCAATCTCAGAAAAGGCCTGATAACAGCAACAGCCGTAGTATCAGTCAGTCTTCTCCAGTTAATCAAGGCCAGGACAGCAATCAGAATCAGGGTTCTTATGTGGGAAAGAAGCCACAGTGCAACAAGTGTGGCTATCATCACTATGGGCAGTGTGTCAGGACTTGTCGTAGATGCGAAAAGGTGGGCCATGAGGCCAAAGACTGTAGAGCCCCACAGCCAAAACAGCAGCAACAGCAGAATCAGCAGCACCAGCGACAGCAAAGGCAACAACCACAGCAGAATCAGGGTGTTAAGAAAGGGTGTTTCCAGTGCGGGGATGAGGGCCACTTCAAGCGGGATTGCCCTCAGCTGAATCAGAATGCCAATAACGACAACAATGCTGGGAACAATAACAACAGGAACAACAACAACGGGGGCAATGGGGGAAATGGTGCACACGGGAGGGTGTTCACTATTGGCGCTGGGGAAGCTAGGAATGATGGCAATGTAGTGACTAGTACGTTTTCTATAAATGATTTATTTACTTCTGTTCTATTCGACTCTGGTGCCGATTGGAGTTATGTGTCCTTGGAGTTCAGTCGTCAGTTAGGGTTGACTCCCACACCTCTTGTAAATAAGCATGCAGTAGAACTAGCTGATAGAAATTCGATAGAGGCTTCTCATGTTCTATTTGGTTGTAAACTCGATCTCATGGGTCAAGTGTTCGACATTGACCTACTCCCTGTTACTTTTGGAAGTTTTGACGTAGTCGTTGGCATGGATTGGTTGTACAAGCACCAGGCGGAAATTCTTTGCAAGGAGAAAATCGTGCGTATTCCTCTTCCTAGCAGAGAATCCTTATCGGTTCAGGGTCATCATAGTGGTGCCATAGTTGGTATTATCTGGGCAATGAAGGCTTAAAAGTGTTTACGCAAGGGCTACCCTGCTCTTTTAGCTCTTGTTTCTGACTCGCAGTCTGATGAGAGAAGGATCGAGGACCTTCCAGTGGTTCGTGAATTTCCCGATGTATTTCCTGAAGAACTCCCTGGTTTACCTCCACATCGTCAGGTGGAATTTCAGATCGACCTCGCGCCAGGAGCAGCCTCGATTGCTCGTGCTCCTTATCGTCTTGCGCCAGGAGAGTTACAGGAGTTGTCGAATCAATTCCAAGAGCTGTTGGATAAGGGTTATATCCGACCTAGCTCTTCGCCTTGGGGAGCCCCAGTGCTGTTTGTGAAGAAGAAGGATGGGTCCTTTCGGATGTGCATAGATTATCGTGAGCTCAACAAGGTGACAATAAAAAATCGCTACCCTTTACCAAGCATTGACGAATTGTTTGACCAGCTGCAAGGGTCGAGTTTTTATTCCAAGATCGACTTAAGGTCGAGCTATCATCAGGTATGAGTCAGGGAGGAGGATGTTCAAAAGACGGCTTTTCGAATGCGGTATGGCCACTACGAGTTTTTGGTTATGCCGTTTGGGATGACTAACGCACCCGTGGTCTTCATGGACCTTATGAACCGCATGTGCAAACCGTATCTCGACGACTTTGTTATCGTTTTCATCGATGACATCTTGATTAATCCAAGAGCGAGGAGGACCATGAGCGACATCTACGTCTTATCTTGGAGCTCCTGAGGAAGGAGCAACTTTACGCGAAGTTTTCTAAGTGTGACTTCTGGATTCGAGAGGTACACTTCCTGGGGCATATTATTAACGAAAAGGGGATACACGTGGATCCTGCTAAGATCGATGCTATTAGGAATTGGGAGGCACCGAAGAATCCTTCGGAGGTGCGACAATTTCTTGGTCTTGCAGGGTACTATCGTTGGTTTATTCAGGATTTCTCGAAGATTGCTCAACCTCTCACCTCCTTGACACAGAAGAACGTTGTTTATTCTTGGGGAACGAAACAGGAGGACGCTTTCCAGCTTTTGAAACAGAAATTATGCGGCGTGCCGATTCTGTCTCTACCAGAGGGTACCGAGGATTTTGTGGTTTATTGTGATGCATCGATTCAGGGTCTCGGTTGCGTATTGATGCAACGCGACAAGGTGATAGCATATGCTTCTTGACAGTTGAAGGTACACGAGAAAAATTATACGACTCATGACTTGGAGTTAGGAGCTGTGGTTTTCGCGTTGAAGATCTGGAGGCATTATCTGAACGGTTCCAAATGCACCATCTACACCGATCACAGAAGCCTTCAGCATATCTTCGACCAGAAAGAATTGAATATGCGGCAACGGCGTTGGATAGAGCTTTTGAACGATTATGAGTGTGCCATCAAGTACCATCCAGGCAAGGCAAATGTTGTGGCCGACGCCCTCAGTCGAAAGGATACTGCACCTAAGCGTGTGCGAGCATTACAACTCACCATTCAATCTAGTCTTCCTTCCCAGATATGAGATGCCCAGGTAGAAGCGTTGAAACCAGAAAACGTCAGGGCTGAAGCTCTACGCGGCTCAAGGCAACGGTTAGAACAAAAGGCAGACGGCGCCTACTACGTAACCGGACGCATCTGGGTCCCATTCTATGGCAATTTACGAGAACTTGTAATGGAGGAAGCACATAAGTCACGCTACTCAGTACATCCTGGTTCGGATAAGATGTACCACGACCTGAAGACTACGTATTGGTGGCCTAGCATGAAAGCTCACATAGCAACTTACGTTAGCAAATGTTTGACTTGTGCTAAAGTCAAAGCGGAGCATCAGAAGCCCGCGGGTCTACTTCAGCAGCCAAAGATACCCACGTGGAAGTGGGAGTAGATCGCCATGGATTTCGTTACAGGGTTACCAAGGACTCAGGCTGGAAACGATACTATATGGGTGATTGTTGACCGTCTCACGAAGTCAGCGCATTTTCTGGCAATCAAGGAAACAGATAAGTTCTCGCAGCTTGCAGCAGTTTATCTTAAGGAGGTAGTTTCATGGCACGGGGTGCCAACTTCTATCATCTCGGATCGGGATTCGCGTTTTACTTCTGAGTTATGGCAGTCAATGCATAAGTCGTTCGGCTCACAGCTCGATATGAGTACCGCCTATCACCCACAGACGGATGGTCAGAGTGAGCGCACCATTCAGACGCTTGAGGACATGCTGCGGCATGTGTTATTGACTTTGGCAAGAGCTAGGAGAAACATCTGCCGTTGATAGAGTTCTCCTACAACAACAGCTACCACACAAGTATTCAGGCAGCTCCGTTCGAAGCATTATACGGGCGGAAATGCCGTTCTCCTCTCTGTTGGGCCGAGGTGGGTGATAGCCAGATCACAGGTCCTGAGCTTGTTCTTGAAACGTCGGAAATGATTGTTCAGATCAGGAATCGTATGGCAGCGGCGCGTGACCGTCAGAAAAGCTACGCTGACAGGCGTAGGAAACCGTTAGAGTTTGCAGTAGGTGACCGTGTTATGTTGAAAGTGTCGCCGTGGAAGGGTGTTGTACGCTTCGGGAAGCGTGGCAAGCTTAATCCGCGTTATGTTGGGCCATTTAAAATCCTAGAGCGTATCGGTAAGGTGGCCTACAAGCTTGAGTTACCTGCTGAGTTGGGTAATGTCCACGATGTCTTCCACGTCTCACAGTTGAAGAAGTGTTTGTCTGATAAAACACTGGTTGTGCCGTTTCAAGAGCTAAAGATTGACGACAAGTTGTAGTTTGTTGAAGAGCCTATAGAGATCATGGACCGGGAGGTCAAGGTGCGTAAGCATAGTCGCATTCCAATTGTGAAAGTTCGTTGGAACTCAAGGCGTGGACCGGAGTTCACGTGGGAGCGCGAGGATCAGATGAAGCTCAAGTATCCACATTTATTTCCAAAGAACAAGTCTAAGCCTGGTGAACCTGAGTCTAGTGCAGTTGGCGAATTTCGGGACGAAATTCCTCTTCATGTTGGGGATGATGTGACACCTGAGCAAAATTCGCAATAACCTTGATTTATCACTTCACTTCTTTGTGCTTGCTTGTCAAATTTCAAGACGAAATTTCTTTCAAGTTGGGGATGATGTGACAACCCGAACTTTCCATGATTCGTCCATTCCACGTCTTCGAGGTTTGTACTGTTTAAACTTTCGTTTTACATTTTGTTATGTAGTGTGGTCGAGGGAATAACGTGTTTGTATGATAGTTGGGTCGTCCTTAGTGTTTAGTGGTTATCTCGTCGGGCCACGCATACACATCTATACCCCAACCCAACTTGTTAATATCCGTAATGTTTGGGCCAGGTTGGGCCTGTTTCTGTTTTGTTTATTGATGCACCCCAACCCACTCGGACCACACTAATGGAATCAGGCTCGGCATATGTTAGAACTGGGGGGCGGGTGTTGGGTTACTTGTAGCCTACTCCTAAACTATGACCTTAAGTAAATGGGCTCAAGCCCATTCCAGTTTAATGCTAACCGCCCAATTAAATGTATAATACGTATTGTACTAGGATAACTATGATGATAAATAAAACAAACCCTATAGCTTTTCCATAAATTAAGAACGACAACTGAAGAAATCCCCTTCCCTGATTTGCGTTGGCAACACATCCCTACATCGAAGTCTTTTCCTTCTCCATTAATCTTGTGTATTCGGGTATGTTGGATATATTAACCATAGCTTATTTGAGTGTAGTTGTTGCATGAATGTGTTACATGAATTTTAATAACATGAAACTAATTCTTGTAACATGAAACTGATCATTGGAACGTAATTGTTATCAAAATGTATACATGTTAATTAGCGAGATAATGAATGATTAGATGGTGATTGTTAATTGTTAATTGTTATGGTCATCAACTGTGTTACAAATTATATTGTGATTGAATGATAACACAAGGGTTCTAAATAAATAAGGTTTGTAAGTGGGATATGTATAACAAAGCCGATTAAATGGGTCATAGGTAACATAGGTTAGTATAGTTGATAATGAATAGAAGTTGATAACTGGGTTAATTGATTTGGGTTGTTAGTGGCATAATATTAAGGTACGGGTAATAATAAAACGGTTAAATGGGCTTACAAGATTACCAGACTTTCATAAGTAATTAATTAGGATCCATAACCCAGTCTAAGTGGACTCATGTGGGAATGAACATTAGAGCCCAGTAGCGTACGAATTGGACCTGTATGGTTTATGTTTTGGCTGAAATTAAAACTGGGCCACATGTATAATTGTAACAGAAACATCCCAGGCCCAGTTGCACAGCCACGTCTGGGCCAGGATGTGTTTGTTACCGGATAGGATATTTGGGGCCAAATTTAAAGACTAGTGGGCCGCATAGTTTATTGAGTTATGCAGTTAGTTGTTGAGGGTTGGTATGGGGCTAAGCACATTAGGGGTTACACGTATTACTTGTTTGTGTGTGATTGTGTGCTAAGTTAACTGATTGATATGAGATGCTACATGGTTAATTGGAACATGGTATGTGTAGTGTAACTTCGTATGTGTGGCACCTAGTATGTGAACATACTTTAAGGATGGAGTTTCGTGTCACAATTAATTGATATACCATACCTACTGATGAGTGTATACTATTTGTGTAAATGTGAACGATGTATGCCATATAAGTAGATGCAAACTTATTGATATTGGTAACCCTTTTAGGGCGTGTTTTGTTCGACTAATAAACAAGATATTTAATCTTACCGAGCAAACCAAAGGTGAGTTTACTGCTCTTTTTCCAAGAATGCATCCCGGGAGGGATATCGGGTAACGTTCCAGGGAGGAATGCTAGTTATTGGGATGTTTGTTATTATTACTCAGTTTCAATCACATAAGACCCCTTACATCTACCGACAGTTGCCGAGAAGGCAACGAGGTTATTAGTTGATAGCGCTATTGGGTTTGGCACCCTCACACCGTACCATGGTGGTCGGGCGTGAACTAATTTCCTTAAAGCATGACCAATGTTTTGATAGAGACATTGGGGTTGGGCAAACACATCTTGTAGCCATTTCGGTAATCGAGTTAATAACAACATCAAATCAATTTGGAAAACTATTTTGTATATACATCTGATAAACTAAACTTGGTAACAAAACTTTGAACTCACCAGCGTTGTCTGACACACTTGTTTGCATGCTTTTAGGTCGTTAGCTGTTTTGCATTGGAACTTGCTGTCTGGAGTAGCTGGAGAGGTCATGGGTCGACTGGGGGACATAATGCTATTGATTTCTTGATACTATATATTGGTTTTTAAACTATTTAACTTCGTTTAATTTTGCTTCCGCTGAATACTTTGGTTTCCTTTTGAACTTGAATGGTGTTTTAATTAATAATCAAGAACTTTATTTTAGAAACATGTATGGGTTCTATGTAATTAGTGGTTCATTGCTGGTACGTCACATGCCTATCAGGGACACTCCCTAAGTGGTATTTTCGGGGTGTGACAGTTTGGTATCAGAGCCACTGGTTATAGTGAACTTGGTTTTTAAAACGTTTTACAAAACCAGACTATAACCGAACAACTTCGAAAATCGACCATGACACTCAGCTCCAGATTGCAAGGTTCGTCTTCTGTTACTTTGTGCATTACTTGTTTAGTAGTCACACACTCACAACCAACATGAAAACGACATATTAGATATTATGGTGACTTGATAGTGTCACACAACCCTTCGACTTTTGTGAATCATAATCCTGTAGTACCCACTGCTTGGCTATTTGAATGCGGGGGAAACTTTTAGCGCAAGTTAAGAGGCACTAAGATGAGAATGCAAATTGCCTTATTATTATGGGTGCACACATAATAATAATGTGGGGTGCATGTAAATCCCAGTAAGGCTTAACGAACGCGAGAAGGATTCTGCCCTATTGTGTGTAAACTTGATTGTTGTAGATTTTAACGTGACACTTTATTTTTTTTTACCTCGTTTCGACCCTTAAGATAGTTCCCTTCTCTTATATAGAATCATGAGTGGACGTGGAGGAGGCCGAGGTGGCGGACGTGGCCACATTGTTATGACGCAGGCCGAATTAACCAACTTGATCAACACTCGTGTAGCTGAAGCCTTAGCGGCTTACCAGGCTGGTACGATATGTGCCAATTACTTTCTATCCTTGCGTCATATACTCGAATCTTATCTATGCGTTGTACGTTCTTTCATTTTAGGTCAACCTGCGAATCAAAACAATCCACCCGCTCCACCTGTTTGTACGTTCAAGATGTTCATGGATTGTAAGACACAAACCTTCAATGGGACTGAAGGGGCTGTACGACTCCTGCGATGGTTTAAGAAGGCAGAATCGGTATTCGCGATGTGTAACTGTCCTGCTGAGGACAGAGTGAAGTATTATGCTACGGGCACACTCGAGGATGGTGCCCTGACATGGTGGAATACCCAGGTTCAGATGTTGGGTATTGAAATGGCAAATGCTACCACTTGGGATGATTTTAAAGAGTTGATGAGGGAGGAGTATTGCCCTCGAGATGAGGTACAGAAACTAGAGAATGAGTACTATAATCTGAAAATGGAGGGATCTGAGATAAAAGCATACACGAGGAGATCCAATGATTTATCAACTTTATGCCCTAACTTGTCTCGACCCCCACCTCGTCGAATTGAGTTGTATCTTAAGGGCTTAGCACCAACTGTTAAGGGGTACGTTACTGCTACAGACTTAGACAATCTGCCCCGTATCGTTCGTTTGGCACATAAGATTACTGACCAAGAGGTCGAACGTGGCAACTTGCCGCCACGTATTTCGGCTACTACTTCGACTGCTACAGCCACCAAACCTGCCAGTGATAACAAACGCAAGTGGAACGACACTAATAAAGCAACCAGTGCGGGTCAATCTTAGAAAAGGCCTGATAACAGCAACAGCCGTAGTTTCAGTCAGTCTTCTCCAGTTAATCAAGTCCAGGGCAGCAATCAGAATCAGGGTTCTTATGTGGGAAAGAAGCCACAGTGCAACATGTGTGGCTATCATCACTATGGGCAGTGTGTCAGGACTTGTCCTAGATGCGAAAAGGTGGGCCATGAGGCCAAAGACTGTAGAGCCCCACAGCCAAAACAGCAGCAACAGCAGAATCAGCAGCACCAGCGACAGCAAAGGCAACAACCACAGCAGAATCAGGGTGTTAAGAGAGGGTGTTTCCAGTGCGGGGATGAGGGCCACTTCAAGCAGGATTGCCCTCAGCTGAATCAGAATGCCAATAACGACAACAATGCTGGGAACAATAACAACAGGAACAACAACAACGGGGGCAATGGGGGAAATGGTGCACACGGGAGGGTGTTCACTATTGACGCTGGGGAAGCTAGGAATGATGGCAATGTATTGACTAGTACATTTTCTATAAATGATTTATTTACTTCTGTTCTATTCGACTCTGGTGCCGATTGGAGTTATGTGTCCTTGGAGTTCAGTCGTCAGTTAGGGTTGACTCCCACACCTCTTGTAAATAAGCATGCAGTAGAACTAGCTGATTGAAATTCGATAGAGGCTTCTCATGTTCTGTTTGGTTGTAAACTCGATCTCATGGGTCAAGTGTTCGACATTGACCTACTCCCTGTTACTTTTGGAAGTTTTGACGTAGTCGTTGGCATGGATTGGTTGTCCAAGCACCAGGCGGAAATTCTTTGCAAGGAGAAAATCGTGCGTATTCCTCTTCCTAACGGAGAATCCTTATCGGTTCAGGGGCATCATAGTGGAGCCATGGTTGGTATTATCTCGGCAATGAAGGCTTAAAAGTATTTACGCAAGGGCTACCCTGCTCTTTTAGCTCTTGTTTCTAACTCGCAGTCTGATGAGAGAAGGATCGAGGACCTTCCAGTGATTCGTGAATTTCCCGATGTATTTCCTGAAGAACTCCCTGGTTTACCTCCACATCGTCAGGTGGAATTTCAGATCGACCTCGCGCCAGGAGCAGCCTCGATTGCTCGTACTCCTTATCGTCTTGCGCCAGGAGAGTTACAGGAGTTGTCGAATCAACTCCAAGACCTGTTGGATAGGGGTTTTATCCGACCTAGCTCTTCGCCTTGGGGAGCCCAGTGCTGTTTGTGAAGAAGAAGGATGGGTCCTTTCGGATGTGCATAGATTATCGTGAGCTCAACAAGGTGACAATAAAAAATCGCTACCCTTTACCACGCATTCACGACTTGTTTCACCAGCTGCAAGGGTCGAGTTTTTATTCCAAGATCGACTTAAGGTCGGGCTATCATCAGGTACGAGTCAGGGAGGAGGATGTTCCAAAGACGGCTTTTCGAACGCGGTATGGCCACTACGAGTTTTTGGTTATGCCGTTTGGGATGACTAACGCACCCGCGGTGTTCATGGACCTTATGAACCGCGTGTGCAAACCGTATCTCGACGACTTTGTTATCGTTTTCATCGATGACATCTTGATTTATTCCAAGAGCGAGGAGGACCATGAGCGACATCTACGTCTTCTCTTGGAGCTCCTGAGGAAGGAGGAACTTTACGCGAAGTTTTCTAAGTGTGACTTCTGGATTCGAGAGGTACACTTCCTAGGGCATATTGTTAACGAAAAGAGGATACACGTGGATCCTGCTAAGATCGATGCTATTAGGAATTGGGAGGCACCGAAGAATCCTTCGGAGGTGCGACAATTTCTTGGTCTTGCAGGGTACTATCGTCGGTTTATTCAGGATTTCTCGAAGATTGCTCAACCTCTCACCTCCTTGACACAGAAGAACGTTGTTTATTCTTGGGGAACGAAACAGGAGGACTCTTTCCAGCTTTTGAAACAGAAATTATGCAGCGCGCCGATTCTGTCTCTACCAGAGGGTACCGAGGATTTTGTGGTTTATTGTGATGCATTGATTCAGGGTCTCGGTTGCGTATTGATGCAACGCGACAAGGTGATAGCATATGCTTCTCGACAGTTGAAGGTACACGAGAAAAATTATACGACTCATGACTTGGAGTTAGGAGCTGTGGTTTTCGTGTTGAAGATCTGGAGGCATTATCTGTACGGTACCAAATGCACCATCTACACCGATCACAGAAGCCTTTAGCATATCTTCGACCAGAAAGAATTGAATATGCGGCAACGGCGTTGGATAGAGCTTTTGAATGATTATGAGTGTGCCATCAAGTACCTTCCGGGCAAGGCAAATGTTGTGGCCGACGCCCTCAGTCGAAAGGATACTGCACCTAAGCGTGTACGAGCATTACAACTCACCATTCAATCTAGTCTTCCTTCCCAGATACGAGATGCCCAGGTAGAAGCGTTGAAACCAGAAAACGTCAGGGCTGAAGCTCTACGCGGCTCAAGGCAACGGTTAGAACAAAAGGCAGACGGCGCCTACTACGTAACCGGACGCATCTGGGTCCCATTCTATGGCAATTTACGAGAACTTGTAATGGAGGAAGCACATAAGTCACGCTACTCAGTACATCCTGGTTCGGATAAGATGTACCACGACCTGAAGACTACGTATTGGTGGCCTAGCATGAAAGCTCACATAGCAACTTACGTTAGCAAATGTTTGACTTGTGGTAAAGTCAAAGCGGAGCATCAGAAGCCCGCGGGTCTACTTCAGCAGCCAAAGATACCCACGTGGAAGTGGGAGTAAATCGCCATGGATTTCGTTACAGGGTTACCAAGGACTCAGGCTGGAAACGATACTATATGGGTGATTGTTGACCGTCTCACGAAGTCAGCGCATTTTCTGGCAATCAAGGAAACAGATAAGTTCTCGCAGCTTGCAGCAGTTTATCTTAAGGAGGTAGTTTCAAGGCACGGGGTGCCAACTTCTATCATCTCGGATCGGGATCCGCGTTTTACTTCTGAGTTATGGCAGTCAATGCATAAATCGTTCGGCTCACAGCTCGATATGAGTACCGCCTATCACCCACAGACGGATGGTCAGAGTGAGCGCACCATTCAGACGCTTGAGGACATGCTGCGGGCATGTGTTATTGACTTTGGCAAGAGCTGGGAGAAACATCTGCCGTTGATAGAGTTCTCCTACAACAACAGCTACTACACAAGTATTCAAGCAGCTCCGTTCGAAGCATTATACGGGCGGAAATGCCGTTCTCCTCTCTGTTGGGCCGAGGTGGGTGATAGCCAGATCACAGGTCCTGAGCTTGTTCTTAAAACGTCAGAAATGATTGTTCAGATCAGGAATCGTATGGCAGCGGCGCGTGACCGTCAGAAAAGCTACGCTGATAGGCGTAGGAAACCGTTAGAGTTTGCAGTAGGTGACCGTGTTATGTTGAAAGTGTCGCCGTGGAAGGGTGTTGTAGGCTTCGGGAAGCGTGGCAAGCTTAATCCGCGTTATGTTGGGCCATTTAAAATCCTGGAGCGTATCGGTAAGGTGGCCTACAAGCTTGAGTTACATGCTGAGTTGGGTAATGTCCACGATGTCTTCCACGTCTCACAGTTGAAGAAGTGTTTGTCTGATGAAACACTGGTTGTGTCGTTTCAAGAGCTAAAGATTGACGACAAGTTGTAGTTTGTTGAAGAGCCTATAGAGATCATGGACCGGGAGGTCAAGGTGCGTAAGCATAGTCGCATTCCAATTGTGAAAGTTCGTTGGAACTCAAGGCGTGGACCGGAGTTCACGTGGGAGCGCGAGGATCAAATGAAGCTCAAGTATCCACATTTATTTCCAAAGAACAAGTCTAAGCCTGGTGAACCTGAGTCTAGTGTAGTTGGCGAATTTCGGGATGAAATTCCTCTTCAAGTTGGGGATGATGTGACACCTGAGCAAAATTCTCAATAACCTTGATTTATCACTTCACTTCTTTGTGCTTGCTTGTCAAATTTCGGGACGAAATTTCTTTCAAGTTAGGGATGATGTGACAACCCGAACTTTCAGTGATTCGTCCATTCCACGTCTTCGAGGTTTGTACTATTTAAACTTTCGTTTTAAATTTTGTTATGTAGTGTGGTCGAGCGAATAACGTGTTTGTATGTTAGTTGGGCCGTCCTTAGTGTTTAGTGGTTATCTCGTCGGGCCACGCATACACATCTATACCCCAACCCAACTTGTTAATATCCGTAATGTTTGGGCCAGGTTGGGCCTGTTTCTGTTTTGTTTATTGATGCACCCCAACCCACTCAGACCACACTAATGGAATCAGGCTCGGCATATGTTAGAACTGGGGGGCGGGTGTTGGGTTACTTGTAGCCTACTCCTAAACTATGACCTTAAGTAAATGGGCTCAAGCCCATTCCAGTTTAATGCTAACCGCCCAATTAAATGTATAATACGTATTGTACTAGGATAACTATGATGATAAATAAAACAAACCCTATAGCTTTTCCATAAATTAAGAACGACAACTGAAGAAATCTCCTTCCCTGATTTGCATCGGCAACACATCCCTACATCGAAGTCTTTTCCTTCTCCATTAATCTTGTGTATTCGGGTATGTTGGATATATTAACCATAGCTTATTTGAGTGTAGTTGTTGCATGAATGTGTTACATGAATTTTAATAACATGAAACTAATTCTTGTAACATGAAACTGATCATTGGAACGTAATTGTTATCAAAGTGTATACATGTTAATTAGGGAGATAATGAATGATTAGATGGTGATTGTTAATTGTTAATTGTTATGGTCATCAACTGTGTTACAAATTATATTGTGATTGAATGATAACACAAGGGTTCTAAATAAAGAAGGTTTGTAAGTGGGATATGTATAACAAAGCCGATTAAATGGGTCATAGGTAACGTAGGTTAGTATAGTTGATAATGAATAGAAGTTGATAACTGGGTTAATTGATTTGGGTTGTTAGTGGCATAATATTAAGGTACGGGTAATAATAAAACGGTTAAATGGGCTTACAAGATTACCATACTTTCATAAGTAATTAATTGGGATCCATAACCCAGTCTAAGTGGACTCATGTGGGAATGAACATTAGAGCCCAGTAGCGTACGAATTGGACCTGTATGGTTTATGTTTTGGCTGAAATTAAAACTGGGCCACATGTATAATTGTAACAGAAACATCCCGGGCCCAGTTGCACAGCCACGTTTGGGCCAGGATATGTTTGTTACCGGATAGGATATTTGGGGTCAAATTTAAAGACTAGTGGGCCGCATAGTTTATTGAGTTATGCAGTTAGTTGTTGAGGGTTAGTATGGGGCTAAGCACATTAGGGGTTTACACGTATTACTTGTTTGTGTGTGATTGTGTGCTAAGTTAACTGATTGATATGAGATGCTACATGGTTAGTTGGAACTTGGTATGTGTAGTGTAACTTCGTATGTGTGGCACCTAGTATGTGAACATACTTTAAGGATGGAGTTTCATGTCACAATTAATTGATATACCATACCTACTGATGAGTGTATACTATTTGTGTAAATGTGAACGATGTATGCCATATAAGTAGATGCAAACTTATTGATATTGGTAACCCTTTTAAGGCGTGTTTTGTTCGACTAATAAACAAGATATTTAATCTTACCGAGCAAACCAAAGGTGAGTTCACTGCTCTTTTTCGAAGCATGCATCCCGGGAGGGATATCGGGTAACGTTCCAGGGAGGAATGCTAGTTATTGGGATGTTTGTTATTATTACTCAGTTTCTATCACATAAGACCCTTACATCTACCGACAGTTGCCGAGGAGGCAACGAGGTTATTAGTGATAGCGCTATTAGGTTTGGCACCCTCACACCGTACCATGGTGGTCGGGCGTGAACTAATTTCCTTAAAGCATGACCAATGTTTTGATAGAGACATTGGGGTTGGGCAAACACATCTTGTATCCATTTCGGTAATCGAGTTAATAACAACATCAAATCAATATGGAAAACTGTTTTGTATATACATCTGATAAACTAAACTTGGTAACAAAACTTTGAACTCACCAGCGTTGTCTGACACACTTGTTTGCATGCTTGCAGGTCGTTAGCTGTTTTGCATTGGAACTTGCTGTCTGGAGTAGCTGGAGAGGTCATGGGTCGACTGGGGGACATAATGCTATTGATTTCTTGATACTATATATTGGTTTTTAAACTATTTAACTTCGTTTAATTTTGCTTCCGCTGAATACTTTGGTTTCCTTTTGAACTTGAATGGTGTTTTAATTAATAATCAAGAACTTTATTTTAGAAACATGTATGGGTTCTATGTAATTAGTGGCTCATTGCTGGTACGTCACATGCCTATCAGGGACACTCCCTAAGTGGTATTTTGGGGGTGTGACAAATCACACAGTAACACTCATCACTTGCAATCATTGTAACACTTAGTAGAGATCTGAGCATTATCCTGCATTGTATCCTGGTTATTCAAGCAATAAGAAGAACAAGGTAGCCGACGATTGTCAGCTCCCAAGGTTTTATGCCGGAGATCTAGATTGATCAAGGGCTTTCCTCGTATATCTCATGTCAACCTTTACATTTTTGCTCATTGTTCTATTGTTGATATAGCTTGGTATCCTAAGCTATATCCTGAAACTGTTTTTGCAAACTAACAAACCAACATATTTTCCACAAGTATTACTAGCACACTACCTCACTAAACTAATTTGATCACTTAATTGTTTCGGTAATTTTTGACCAAAACAGAGGCATTGGGGTGTTGTATCACATGTTTAGGGGGTTTTTCAAAAAAAAAAAAAAAAAAATTGATGTTTCACTTTAAACCTAAAAATACTTGATTTTGTAGCTTTAACCCAAAAATTTTTGGTTTTTCCAATTTAATCTCACAATCTTTTTACTTTCAACTTTGATTCCCTATATTTTTCATATACAATATATGGTTATAAAAGTTTGAGGACTATAATAGAAAATTAGAAACATAAAAAATAGCTGATATATTAATTACATGTGATAAAATTATCCTTTATTCAAATACAGCTAATATGTTTGAGACATCTATTTTGTTAGTAAATAACTTAATTATGTTGATGTGAATTTTATATTCTTTAATGTAAATTCTTCAATAAATTTTTAATTAATGTTTTGTTTGTATCTCCACAAACTAATAATAATGTATATAACACATTTTGTTTTGAGATTTTATTGTTTGTATCCCTACAAATTAATAAAGTATATAACACATTTTCTTTTGAGATTTTATTAATACAGAAAACTAATAAAGTAGTTAATACATTTAATTCTTTTGTGATAATACTAGTATTAAACTAGTTTTAGTGTAGATTTATTTTTCCATCAAAACTATATGGGGTATATATTTATATTATGTACATAAATATATTAAGAAAACTAATTATGACTTACTGTAAACTGCTTGATTGATTCTAAATAAAGCTAAATATAATTTCTAATAACATCCACCAAATGTCCTTAAAATTATGATTAAAAAACTTATTAGTATATTTTTTCAACTGGTTAATATTTGATATAAAATGGTCAAATAGATACTAAAAAATTGTTTTAGTATATTAAATTGATTGATTTGGCTATTATATTTAGTTTGACTTACAATATAAAAAAAAATGATCTATTATAAAAGTTTGAGCCTATTAAAGAAAAAAAAAAGGCAAAATAATTGGGTATCAATCTATTTATTAATGGTTATTCTAAATATATCATACTTTATTTTTCATTTACTTGCTACTCTATAGTATTAAATTTTTTTTTTAAGTAAACTTCATTAAAACACACCTTCGATCCAAACTGGCAAAAGGCCAAACAACAAAACAACACCCTCGACTTAAACGGGTAAAGGGCCGACAATTATAACATATACAACAGATATTTACAACAAACCACCCAACTAATGGAGTTCTATTAATTAGTTGGAATATAACAAACCAATAAAAATTCACTCCAACTTATCAAGTTTGACTAAAAATTAAGTGTCTATTAATTAGTTACACTCTTAGTTCAACTATTATAATAATATCCGCATCAATTTCATATATTTTTTTATTAGTTTAGTACAAAACTAACTTATTAACTCAACAAAAAGTTTACCTAGCATTTTCAAAGTTGTTTAACGTAACTTATTTCATTACTATTTTTCAATATTAGGATTATAACATTATTTTCTTAACACAGTATAATACCAACATACACGTTAAAGTTTATTTACATCTTGTTAGGCATTAAATTACTATTTTTTTTAATTAGGACTATAACAAGGTGAATATATTATCAACCACAAGCAAAAAAAATGTTCAATAAAAACTAATTTTTATCCCTAAACTAATGAATTTAAAGATGTTTTTTAAGAAAAACACATGTTCAGCTTTCTCTCGTGCTAAAAAAATGAACTGAAAAAATTATTGTAAACAATATTTATTTGACACAAAAAGGCAACCGAAAATAATAGAAAAATAAAAGAAATATATTTATACATTCACTAAAAGAGTTTAGGAAATTAATGTTTAGTTAATTTTGATTTCATTTATTAACTGATGAATAAATATTGAGTATAGTGTAGTAGAGTATGGTGTAAATAACGATACCCTTTTATTAGTTATGATTTTTTTTTTAATTTTTTCTTACCTTAATATGCTTGAGCTCCATCTTTATTGTAATTAATAGCATTGATAAAACTTTTATTTCTCAAATTTCACTATTTTTTTTTTTCGGAACGACGACTTTCTTGTGTTTTAGCCACTACACTTCCAAATTAAAGAGCCATTTGCCCCTATTTCGACTAGACTATGTTGTATTAATCGGGCCCATGTTGGATTCAGAGTTTGGCTCGGTTGTTTTCCCCGAAAAACCATACCGCTGACTGTCACTTAACAATCGTTGTGTCATCACAAGAGCATAACTTCCAAGCGCAACACACGGTGGGACGAAAACCCAGGTGGGCTCACGATTTGACCATACACCCTCGAACAAGGCATACTCAAGTTCTTCATTGCCTTAATCCACTATAAGTGACACAAATAAGGATCCAACTTAGGTCTCCACCGGAAAAAGTGAGAAACCAAGACTCCTACCAGTAAGCCACAATTGCGGATCTCAAATTAAACTATTAGGCCACTGGGTGTGGCTTAGTGCCCCCACGCCATGTCACTTTTTTTAGCGCCCCGGGGAGCCATCAACCCCCCCCCCCCCCGCCCTCCCAGTTAACCAGGGGGCGCTATAGAGAGGGCTTTATCACAATAACGAGCGTTAGTAGCTTGTGTAGGTGGGGTCCATTCTTTTCAACCAATCAGATTTCTTCCTTTTTCTTTTTTTTATATATATAGTAAATGGGGGCTTTAAACCATTGCATGCGAGTTAAAGGGACTTTAAAACCCCTTATATGACATGAATCCTACGTGGCGTTGATGTGGCGTGATAAAGTCCTAGGGGCTTTATACCACACCCTCTAGCCTTAAGAAAACCATATATTACAAATAGTTGCCCATGACTTTATAGCCTAGTGGCATCTTGGGGGTGTGATAAGACTTTGGGACTAACAGGTGTTGAGTTCGATTCCCACAAGGGGGGGTTTCCCACATTTATTGGGTTTCCTCCTGAATTGGTGTATAGACATTATGCCTAGTGGAGATGGATATGATCGGGTGGTTCCGCTGATGGCACGATATTACTCCAGTGGTCCGTCAGTGATCCAAATTTGCCGTTAAAAAAAAACAAATAGTTGGTTCCCCAAATTTATTTATGTATTTTTTTATTATTTCGTTATAGTTAAGCATAAAAGGTTGTCTACATTAAATTCATAACCGAATTTAATAATTTTAACATGTAAAAATAAACGAATACTAAACAATAAATCAGTAGTCAAAAGGTGAACTTAAGTTTTTGTTTTTTTTTTAAATTAAACTTCAATTTCATAAAAAAAATCAAGTTATTTCTAACACCATAATTTCCATTCAACACAACTATTATATTATTCAATTATATTATGTATCAGTTACATTCACTCCGTGATTGATAAATAATTCTATTAGAGCCGAAGGCACAACTTTGTTTCAACTAGAAATTTACTCGCAAGATGTTTGACAAAGCCCGGCATTCACATTCCTTTTCAGACACAAAAGGTACATATTACAAACTTCTTATATGTTCATATATCTTGCTTTTATGTGTTACAATTTACCTACATGAAAGATGTACAAACCCATATATGCTTAAAAATGCAGATAATCAACATAGTGAGTGACATCAAATGAAATGTGTACAACTAATCACAGTAGTTCGCGTCTTTAAACCAAAGGCGGATATATATATGCACATATATCTAGGGAAAGGTTAAAATGAGAACCACCTTGTATTGCGAGAATCGCGAGAATTATTTGATCCGGCGCGATTTGGGCCAAATTTTTTTTACACAAACGTAGATGAAAAAAATGTAAACACATCTATAAAAAGAAATTTTAAAAAAATTGTCGAGTCGGTAGTTTTGACTCATACAAGTTTTTTTACGACAGACGTAAATTTTGAAAGAAGATAAATATTTTTTTTACCTCTCTTGTAAATGTGGGTGTGCGACGTTTTTTTTTTCAATTTTTCTTATTTTGCTGAAACTAGTGATTATTTTTACGACTTTTGTGAAAAAAAAATCGGAAAAACCTTTTGGATGATCTAGTTCTCGCGATTCTCACAACTCGTAATGGTTCTCCTTTGAACCAAAGCACATATACCTATAACACAAGCAAAATAAATACTTGAGTTGTAGGTTTTGATTAGTTTGATTTTGGTAAATGTGATTTCTATATGTCTAACTTTTAATTGGTATTTGTTTGTTACAAACAAATTTGGATTTTTTTAACCGGAGTATTTTTTTCTTAGTGGGCCTATTCTTCATATATATTAGTTTCTAAAATTCGGATGAATAGAGTCTAAATTGTCTTCTTGTGTATTTTTATTTTGATTAAACTGCCATTTTGATCCCTGAGGTTTGGTTACTTTTGTCATTTTAGTCTAAAACTCAAACCTTTTGCATATGGGTCCCTGTGGTTTCAGTTTTATTACCATTTTGGTCCAAAAATAAATCAGGTCATACGTGTCTTATAAAATCCTGCAATTTTGTCATTTTCCTCAGGAACAAATCAGGTCATATTTGTCTTATAAAATATGGTATTTATTTATAAAAAAGAAATGATCATTTTACCCCTGCGGAAAATGACAAAATAACAAGATTTTATAAGACAAATATGACCTGATTTCATTTTTGGAACAAAATGGCAATAAAACTGAAACCACAGGGACCCAGATGCAAAAAGTTTGAATTTTGGACTAAAGTGGCAAAATTGACCAAACCACAGGGACCAAAATGGCAGTTTACTCTTTTATTTTTTATTTTTTCATAAGCATACTAAACTTTAGGTTTTTAAATTTTTGTAATAAACTTTTGATTAGAGTTAAATAACTTTGTTTTTTTACGGTTTAAAGTTTAAATACTGATATTATTGGAACTGGTATCATTATTTGTTTTTTCATGGTTTCCGATTAGCCACACCGATAAACCTCCGGGGGCACGGTTACAGTTTTAGGCCCTTCACTGCAACGCGAAGACTTAAGACTAGTTGTAATTATAGTTCTATGTCCTAGTCAAACTTTAATTACTGAAAATAAAAAAATGAATGTGTTCCGCAATCTAACATTTCGAAAACATCGATCTTGAAGGGCAGGCTCTATAGGCTTGCCAATCTAGGCACGAGCCTAGAGTCATCATAAAATAAAGGCCTTCAAGTTTTTAGAAAGTTTTATATATAGTATATGTATTAAGCCCAAATAAATACGTTTATTTCAAAACTAAACTAGTTTTTCATTGAAAAAACCCAAAGTAAATATTGTTTAGCAAAAAAACGCTCAGTTTCAAAGCCAATTTCACATTACTTTTCACGTCTTCCTTTATACTTTTTCAAAACTAAACTAGTTTTTCATTGAACTTTCTCTCATTTCACGTCTTCCTTTATACTTTTTCGAGATTAATTTTCATGATTTTAAAAAGAAGAGTTACGAGAATCTGAAAATTAATTTTGTCACAACTTTTTTCATTACTTAAGAGATAAGACTAAATTGTAGTTTTCGTCCCTGATGTTTACCTTAGTAAGTATGTTCAGTCCAACCTTAACACTTTGAGTTCCTGTCATTTGATCTTTTAATATGTTATGTCCCTGAACATTAACTTTTTTATTAGTTTATCTGTGATATTGTTTATTAGTATGTTAAGTCCAACCTTAACACTTTGGGTACAATTCAATTTGAGAAATTATAATGTGAAAAGAATTGGAGCTAGGTTTTTCTCATACCAGCTTTTAGTACCCTCCTGGACCTGCAAAAGTTACCGACCATAAGTACGTCGATTGGCAGAGAAGTAGCGGACCCGGATTCGGATCAGGTGTGACCCGACTTTACTCATCGTAGTGGTGGTAGTTATCGTTGTTTGGGTAGGGTGGAGTAGTGGCAGGTGGTTATTGGATGGTAGGGGCTAGTTGGAGAAGAAGATGGAGGGAGTGATTTTAAACACAAACCAACAAAAAATTTTAACGATGTAAAGTATGAAAATATCAAATGATAGGGACTCAAGGTGATAAGGTTAAACTGAATTTGTTAACTCGGTCAAACTTTAGGGACGAAGATTGAAATTTACGCTTACTTGTTTGTATGCGCACACACAACATTAATATCATGAAAAAGTGCAATTAATCAATCGATTTATTAAATTTAGGAGTAAATTATTTTTTTGATTTGTGTTTTAGTGATTTTAAACAATTGAGTTCAAAATAGAAAAGTTTAATGTCCTGAGTCCCTAACCATTCATTTTATAACATTTTGAGTCCAATTTTTAACACTTATACTTTTTATTTTATACTCAAATACTTAAAACCACTAAAATATAGGAATACAAAATGTTATATTATGAACGGTTGAAAAATCAGAACGTTAAACTTTTTGATTTTAGACTTAAATTGTTAAACCACTTAAACATAGGAACTTAAAAAATAATTTACTTTAAATTCAGTTATTATGGGGTTGTATTTTATATTTATGTACTGTTTTTTTTCTGAAAAGAAATTCTCAAAATTATTAATTAAATATCATTAAAAATGCAATTAATCAATTGATTTATTAAATTCAGTTATTCTAGAGGGGATTTTATTTTCATGTACTGTTTTTTTTGGAAAAAGTAAATCTTGAAATTATTAATTAAATTTTAATGTGGGAAATAGCAAATTAAGTATGTGATCAAGAAAACCAGATTTGTTAAACTTGAGTGATAATTTTATCGACTTTTCCTATATTCAAATTAATGATATTCAATGGTTTACTGTTAATCGATATTTTAGTGTTGATTTCTAAAAGATGACTAAGGTATAGAAATTAAACAAGGATCGATATTACGTACTACTTCAATGCAAAGGATTTCTATCTTTAATTAAAGCAATTTTGCCTCCACTATTTATTTCTAACATCCGGCGAAACATTTATTTTTAACGGCAAATTTCTTTTTATTTCTGTCGTCTGTACGACTTGAACCTAAGATCTCTCCCTCTCAAGATGTTTAAAGGTTTTGCATTTGCGTTTGCCAATGGACCACCACCCCCATTGCTCTGGCGAAACACTTCTCAAGATACAACGAATCAACGTATGTAGAATCATTAATCAACGTTGTATTTAGTTGTGATAAGGGTGGAAGGGGTGCTCCCCACATGGTGAGTGGCTAACTCTCCACCTAACCAATCATCTGATATCATTTTAACTCCCTTCTCCACTCTCATCTTGCATTCAAACAATAGGTGTGTCACATCCAAACATTTTTTTCTTTAAAAAAAAAAAGCAAAGGTTAAATGTGTAATTAGTTGGAAGTGGGTGAGGCCCACCATTAACCATCTCTCTCTCCTCTTCCCCACCTCGTTGACTACTCCCTGATAACAGCCATTCACCAACACGATTGGGGCCGGTGGCATTATGCCCGGACGGTGAACCCCATTCCTGCACCAACTCACCGATTGCACCCAGTCCCCCTAAGCTATCAAGAAAGAGATGTTTTTGGATCCTGACACAATTGTTTAATAGTTTGGTATAATAAAGAAAAGAGCTTACAACTTTATAGGTTACTCTTGACATTTCAGCAATCAATTAAACACAACTACCAAACACCACTGAAACATTGATTTTGGTTATATAGCAACGAGTGACACGATTTGTGACCAAGTAAAGTGTTGATGATTCCATTTTAGTTATTAGATCACTATATGACTGTTTTGTTATCCCACAACAGACAACAAACTTGTTGATATATAAATAGAGCTATTAGTGATATTTTGTTTATGTAATTTTGTAAGTTAGTTTAGAGTAATCAATGAATACTTGTTGTCACAAATAAGTCAAGAGTAATCAATGACTACTTGTTAGCCGCTATTTATAAGTACATTGTGACTTTAATTGTGTGTTCCCGAGTTTCATTAAAGTTGACACAGACGATGGTTTATTATAATCAGGGGCGGATCTAGACCACTTTTGTGGGTTCCCAGGAACCCATTCGGTTTAGAAAAAATGAGAAAAAATAGTGAGAAACTCGTATGATTTGGAAAAAAATAATGAGAAATAGTGAGAATCTATCAAAAGGAACCCAGTGAAAAAAGTTCTTAGATCCGTCACTGATTATAACCACCATAACTAACTTAATCTTTAATAATCATGACCCTTTATTTGAACCATCACAACTAGGTATCTGATCGCAACCCTTGCATTGTATAGATCTAAACCATATGCTTTGTTTGATCTGTCATAATTCTTATTCATAACCACCGCCCAGTTTCTCACTTCAGTGTGAACCAAGCTTAATACCAATTATGCCTAGTATGAACCAAATAGATATCGATGTCAAGCCCGTCTTCGACACAAACTATCAAAAATAGAAAGGTGGACGCCACTAATTTTATCATTCTTCAACTTCAAAGTATACAATCAAAACATCACATTACACCTACGATATGATGTGGTAAAGGGTGCGAGCCACACTCCTTGCAATAGTCAATGGAAATAATTACAAAGAAAACTTCAAATATATAAACTCATTTGAATTTCCATCTTGTTCCTATTTTGGACAAGGTGTTACCAAAAACTCTATCTTCTCTTTCCTAAGACTCAAACCATGTATACATATATTTTGTGTGTATATATTCAAAAAAATAATAAACTCGATCTAGCCACTGTTATTTAATATACATTTGAAAGAAAGCTAGTACGTGATTAACAAACATTATTGCAATACCAGTCAATGAGGAAAAGATTTTAGAGAGCTTCAAGGATGAAAATGAGTTTTCCTTGGGTAAACGTCCAACGCCAGATGGAGTAAGAAATATATCACAAAATGCATATCAAAAGAACAAGAAATTGCATGATGCTAAATCTTCTGGTGAAGATCACGAAATGAACTCGAGTTCGAAGTGTACATCAATGAAGGATCATTGTGTTGGAAAGAAGTCTAAAATCATCTGGACCAAAGCGTTGAGCAAGAAGTTCTTGGAAGCCGTTGGAATTCTTGGAATTGATAGTAAGATCTTAAAATGAAGAACTTGACTTTTTGGCGCCTGTATGATAATTATCATGTATTTGATTACACCAAAGTACATTTTTACAAGTTTCATGTGTTATCAATCGCAGAAGCTTCCCCAAAGAAAATCCAAGAATTGATGAATGTGAAAGGTTTAACAAGAGATCATGTGTCAAGTCATCTACAAAAACACCGAATCTTACTAAAGAAATTAAGTAGCACAAGTTGTGGTGTTCAAGCTGCTTCAAAACCATGCTTGTTAGAGAGCTCAGTGGTTGACGGCGCCTCTTTGAAAAAATCTTCATTTGTCCTTAATCAGGAACACATGAATTGGTCATCTTATAGTGGGACACATACCACTAATCCTCGAATTGTGGACACTGAACGCTCCTACATTCCTTTTATTCAAGCTGCAAATTTCAATTCAACATTTTCATCTGCATTAACTCTTTCAGGTCCATTACCAAATAAAGGTATGTATATCGTACATTAGTAAATCAAGAGATATACTTACACCCATGGTAGTTATTGTAAAATATATGCTTATATACATGAACTGGTATATAACTTAATAGGTTATTCCATGAAAACCATGACAAATAATCTTGTTGAGGAAAGAAATTTAATTTATGATACCACCAGTATGGGTGTTGTGAACTCTTGTAATTTGGGTATTGTTCATTGTGTTGATCGATTCATCTATGATTATGATCATTGTTCAAATGAAGTACATTTGTATAACAATATTGAAATGAGCTTGTCAAGCGGCGTGCACTTGATCAAGGAGTTACCAATGAGTTGGAATCAAGAGAACACAATGAACATTGGAGACTTAGGCAATTTCACTTTTATGGAGAATTATAATACTTTCAAAATTAGTTATTCTACTCAAACTGAGTTTGTTAAAATGACTTCCTTTGGTTATTCAGAGTGGAATGCTAATATGGAAAAAGGGGCAATAAGAGATGATATGGTGCTGACTGAAACTGAAATAGATGCTATTTTATCATTTGCTGATGAAAATGGCGATTGCGGTCAAACTTCAAATAATGTCCCTGCTACTCTAAACCGCCAGAATAAGGTAACATGGTAATCTTGATCATGTGCAATAAAAATTATACTTTCCAAAAATTGATCTTGATTACGTGTGTTTGGAATTTTTATTGTAGGATGCGAATGGTCAAAACTTTCCGAATATTGTCTCATTTGATTCAAATCTTAAGGAGAAAACTGCATCCACCACCCAACATCAAACTTCAAATTGATATCTTCATGTTTTTTATCCAGCTTTCAACTTGGTAAATACTTCTTATATAATCTATATGAATTTATATGAAGCAACTAATCACTGAGCTTAGAATATTAATTTTTGATACAGCATATCTATGAGCATGCAAATCATGGAGCCCGTTGGAAGTCTTAAACCCGTAGCATGTGATATGACCTTCAAGGCCTAGTTTGAATTCATATGTTAAGAATATTTAATAATTCTTGAGTCCTGTTTGTAGCCTTGTTTTCTTATAACTAGGTCAGATTGTGTTTCTGATCATGAATTTGATTTTCGTGAAAACCCTCTTGTGTTTCGTACTCAAAACCTGGTTAGATGTCAGTTATTTGGTGGAAACCATCCTGTTTCTCATTGTGTTTATATCTAATTTCTATATCAAACTCGGGGAGTAGGAGAATCCACCATATGAGACGAGGTTTAGCGTCTTTCTTTTCGAAAAGAAAACGCAAAGCTGAATGGTCGGTGAACACAATTGTTTTTAAAAGCACGAGGTAAGAACGAAACTTATCAAATATGAAGACTACGGCTAGGAGTTCCTTCTTGGTGGTGGTATAGTTCTTGATATGCACCAAATGCAACATATAAATTATATCAAATAAGTTATAAAATCAACCCTTTTTAGTACTAATGTTGGAAAAAGTGCGTTTCTTTGTATACTTTTGATTTTCAGGATTAAAAGTGTGACAACCCTCACCAAAGCAGGTATCCGTACGACTTAATTAATAATTGATTACTGCTTAATTACTGTGCTCACTTGAATTTATGGATAGACTGCTACTTGAATGTTGATACATGTACTTACTTGCATCCTACTTTACTTGCTGTCATTCCATGTTTTGCTTACAGCACCCTAGTGACAACCTTGATGCACCAAAAGCACAGTAGCACAATGAACGGATAACCTATTGAACGTGCTGTCATAACTAGCACCAGGCAGGTATAGCCTCTAAGGCCTGTATGAGCCAGAGATAGTTGCTACACTAATAGAGAGTGTAGGGATACAAGGATTGTAGAACTGCGTCTCTAGGAATAAGTTACAATGACTGGATGTGCCTAAAACGTACACTATGCACAAAACTCAGCACTTGAATAAACAATTCAGCTTTTAGCTAACTAATAAAGTGCCAAAACATGAGAAAAATATTACTAGACACTTTCCAAAGTGACGGGAATAAGATGTGTCACTAAAAATGGTATTAACGACACTCTAAAGCTTTGTTAAGCGCTTTAACGGATTACTATCCAACCGAACAACCAGACTATACTCGGAACATAAAAATATTGTTAATAACATTATTTATCTTTTTCTGAGCCAGCTAGGGTCCCTGAATACCCTAACACCCGCCATAAAGCACAACACACTACTAACCGGGTTAACCCCTAACTTAACTAGATTATCCTAACTATTAACTAATGATTAGTTGAAAACTAACCAAACTACCCCCCCCCCCTTAACAAACCGTCCCCAAGAGGGGGACATACCTTGTCCTTCAATGTATTATTTTAATCTTCTTGCCTAGTATCAAGAAGGCATAAGAACCCTTGGATATTAATCATCCTAATTGTCTATAAGAACATGAAATGGCACACTTGATCATTCACAACATAACATTCACAACTCTCCACCAAGACACTCCCCCTCTCTCTCTCTCTCAAAGGCTTCGGCCGAACACCCCCTCTACATCCATCATATTTTTCGGTTTTGATCACCTCATTTCAAGAACACACAAGTGTCAAGGATTCCGTATAAGGAGGCTTGGTGCATTCGGAGCTCAAAGGACCTCACTCTATTGCTTTTATCCTCTCATTTTGCGCTTAGATTCTTCCCTAGCCTCGAGCTAGTAGTAAGTTGCTTGAATCACCTTCTCGAACTATTTTGAAGTGGTTAAAATAATATGTAACGGTTAAAACTCGTAATCTTACAAGATGACACACAAAAGTTTACTAAAAATGCTTGTAATGATGGTTAAAAGCTTATATGTTGTGTAAATCTTGTAGTATTTGATTTGTGTGATTATTTGGACCCGATCTATGTTGTGGTAGCTCGAATCATCATTTAACCCGGGTTGGTCATGATCATGGATCATGACATAAGGTTGTTTTAGAAGTAACAAGGGTTAAAGGATGAAACTCTATGACACACAAATCATGAACTTGTGTAAAAACGATTTTGCTTATGAAATAGTGTTTAAAACTAGTAGATCTACGGATCTACAAGTGGTATTTTCAAAGGACCAAGTATCAAAGAAACCATGTTTTCTAAAGACGGATCTTACACTAACAAGAATGATTTTCAGAACACACAAGTGTGTAAACACTTGTGTAGCACAAAGTTTCGACAAAATAACAATTTTTGTAAAAGATGACGAGAAGATGTAAAGACGGGATTTCTTTAAAAGCAAGTTTTTTTACGAAATCGGATTGATTTATATAAAGATCCGCTAAAAGTAATGGGATTTACTTCATAATTTTAGAAAACTACAAGTTCATGTGATTTATGCGATTTACATATTTATTAACTAGTTTGTTGTGTTGAATATTGTTTTGATTGAGTAAGAAAATGGTTGATTTGATTTATAAAAGAAAATGATTCGCTTGAAAGCGTGACCACCTCCAGTTACAGAGGAAACTCTGGCGAAATTTTTCCAAAAACCTAACACTTAGAATTATTTTCACTATAAGTGTTAGAAATACTTTTCGACATGTTTTCAAAATATAAGTTTCGCCACGACTTTATTTACAAAATATCGGAGGTGGGATTTCACAAAATTAAACGTGATAACTATATATTTTAGTAAATATATTTTTCACAACGTCACTTGTCAATTATTTTGTGAAGTGTATAAATATTATTTTTAGGGTAAAAATAATATTATCGAACGTTAACGAATCCAAAATAATACAAACGCTTTCACGATAAATATATAAGTTACACCGGTAATTATTATTACCACTCGATCGTTAAAACGTAACTTACGCATTTTATGGAAATATTTATGAACGCGTATTTTTGTTAAAGTATTATTTTGGGAAAATTATGTGATATAAAAATATAATATTTTTGAGAAAAATATTTATATTTTGAAGTTAGAAATAAGATATATTTTAAGTGAGACATAATAATATATTTCGAACACACATGTATTAAATCCCCCATCCTTGGGAAGGAAAATAATTACCAAGTATGCACAGAATGTAAACACGAAATAGTTGTCTAACTATTTCCCAAAACTTAAACCATAAAGCTAAGGCATGGTCGTCTGTCTAATAGAGTTAGTACATGTAGGTCGTTGCACAGCTTCTTGACTTGGAGACATACTTGGTAGAGACGCACCGCTGTGAGTTCATGTCCCCCTTTTCTCTTAACTGTTTTCAGTTTTCTAAACTGCGGGGGTGAAATACATGTTACTATGATTACGAATATTTCTTATATGGTATGGTTAGCGTACGGAGGGTTATTATTTAGATCATGTGAATTGGGTAGGCGGAAACTTGAGGTCATTAATCCTCAGGGTAGGACCAAGGGGCAGGAGCGGTAGATCTATCTGGGTGTAGCGAGCCCAGCCCCAGGCCCAGCATAACGGACCTCGGGGTGACTTTGTACCCATCGCATAAGTCTGCTAGGTTTGAGCCTTCCTACTTGCACTTCACACATATCAATGGCCTTGCAAACCATTGGTGATCTCTTTTTCCTTATTTGCTACATACCAGGATTTTATAGTTACAAAGGTTTTACTTACTCACTACACATGAACTTGCTCAACAATTTATGTTGATTTTTCCAACTTACATGTATTTCAGGTAATTAAGGATCTGGCATGGTATGATACGTTTTCTCGTTGCGTAAAAGAAATAAGGTCATCCAAGTTTAGGAGTCGTGGCTCTTGCCTGGACGAGCCACCGCTTTTAAACTACGTCTGCTTTATGGTTGTGGTTTTGAGTTCTGAACAATGTTATTATGATATTAGGTTGTAACTCCCGTTGCGTGTGTCGGTACTTTAAAAACAATGTCGTGGTACTTTTATTTTGAAACTTAAATCAATGGATGATCTTGCATGATTTTATTTTCAAATAGCTTTGTTATGATTAAGCTATGGTATTAAGAAGTCACACCAAATTAACCACGCTTCCGCAAAGCCAGGGTGTGACAGCTTGGTATCAGAGCTCTGATCATAGCGAACTAGGATTCCTTCTCGAGTCTAGACTATGATCACTAGGGCTCTCACGAAAACATTTTTACTGCATACCACTTAAGTCCAGATCCAAAACGTTTTTACAAACAAATGTTGAGCATATTTTATATATTATTTTTTTAGGCTCAGTCTTGGAGGCTGAGGCTCGGTCTTGGAGACCGAGGCTCGATCTAAGAGATCGAGGTAGATGGCTAGTAAGACTAGGAAGAGTAGGCTCAGTCTTGGAGGCTGAGGCTCGGTCTTGGAGACCGAGGCTCGATCTAAGAGATCGAGGTAGATGGCTAGTAAGACTAGGAAGAGTAGGCTCAGTCTTGGAGGCTGAGGCTCGGTCTTGGAGGCCGAGGCTCGATCTAAGAGATCGAGGTAGATGATAGAGCAGTCTTAGAGGCTGGGAGAATTTGGCTAGTGGGACTAGGAATGTCAGTCTAGGAGACTGGGAGGCTAGTGGGACTAGGAGAACTAATTGATTGCTTAACTGGTGACTAATGTGTTTATTTGATTATGTGATTTATTATTGGTGCATGTGTGTGTTTGTGTTACAAGACGGCATGGCCTCCTCTTCAGATACTGAAGTGACGAACACCTCGGATCCTTTAGCAATCGTGTCGGACGATGAGATTATGACAGAAAGTGAGGTACACACTTCGGATACTACCAACACGGACAATGACGACTTCCAGCCATTTGCACTGCCCGATGTCGCGGATAAACCCGCTGATAGCCCTATCGCTGGGGATTCGCCGTTCGCGGTGATCCCTGCCCCTATACCTCTTGTCGCTTACCCTATTGTTGATATGCCCCTGGACGTAGGCGCTGACGACAACGTCGACTTGTTGATGAGGACCCACTCAAGGATGACACGGAGGGCGAGGCCCTCATTGCTGCCGGTGATCTTCTACTCCTCACTGATGGCCCTTTTGCCGGGGACCTACCGCTTGTAGAGACCCCTGCTCCCATACCTTTGGTCGTTTATCCTGCCTACGATATGCTTCTCGACGCTGACGCTGACGGCGATGTCGATCCGTTTGATGACGAGCCCCTAGAGGATGATGTTTAGGGCGAGGCCCTTCCAGCCGCTGGAGATCTTTTGTTGCTCGCAGATGCTCCCGCAGAGGAGTTACCGGCTCACTCACTGGTCCTGGACTCCTTCGAGTCTGTGGCCGCCGCACCTTCACACACTCAGAGTGTGCAGCACTTTTCTCATGAATCAGATCCTGATAGAGCATCCTCTGTTGCCCTTGCTCCTTCGATCATGATGTTGAGAAGAATTCCGATCCTGTCTTTCCCCCAGGATTTGACCCAGATCAGGAGATCGAGTTTATACCACTGGATCAGCCTATGGAGGACCCGGTTTACCCAGTTGGCCCAGTTGACCCCGTTGACCATGCATTCGATTTTAGATGCCGTAGCCCCCGAGCCAGTAGCTGTTCCAGACCCCGTATTCGAGCATGACCCTATTCGTGCAGATGTACCCGCTGTGGATCCTTTGATTGATAATGTACCTATCGATGACCATTCCATTGTTGCTCCACTGCTGGAGGATGAGCATGCTGTTGATGCTCATGTTGATGCCCCTCACATTGCTGATATTCCTGCTAATCCTGTTATTGCCCCTTTTCCTGACTCTGTGCCTGTACAGTTCAATCATGCGCTTCTTGCGGCCCAAGTTGATCCTCGATACGCGCACACCCGAAGTGGGTGGATAGACGATGACAATAGTTACCCACCTTTGGAGTTTCCTGTGACACTCCCTTGTGACTCCGGTTTCAGCCCCTGATCCAGTTCTTATGGATGCACCTTTGTTTCCCACACTCACCACTGATACTCACCACACCGCTACATGACCGGAGCCTGTACTTGAGCCAGCTACTACACCATTGAGACGGCTTGATATTGCGCCTGCTGAACCTACATCTATACTTGATCACGATCCTATTTCTTTTCAGTCTGCCAGACGTTGCACCCCTTATATCTATCTGCATCAGGCAACACCCCCATCATTTGTGGAAAGGTTCGTTTTTCCCTTGTGAAGAACGACGCCCGTTGCGCCATCGTGCCTAACACTCTCCGTCAGGACGTACCCGCGCCTAGTAGAGATGCTCCAGGCCGCACCACTTGCTACATTCACCACTACAACGCTCGATAAGCCAATTGGATGGTGCCTACAAACGCACTATGCTAACTATGAACCCTTACCATTTCTCACATTATGAAAAACACACACAGGATAAGTGGCTCCTGTAACATCAACTGCAAGTTAAGGATATGAGTCGCGGAACGTTGAAGCTTGAGCTGACACCTCGAAGGGCAACTTCCAATGCAAAACATTACATAACTAAAAACATGAGTCAAGGGTCTACATCACAAGACATCATATGGTCTGAAAACTTTAAGTAAAACACCACATCCTACACCAGCATGCCTTAATCCGCCATGTACATCAGGACCCCTTTTATGCTCTTGACCTCTGATATTCCACCGTCCCCAGGATTTTTGATCATCGTTCCTTTTACCATTAAGCGGCAAATCAGCTGACTACTTCGAGGAATATACAAGTTCGCGGAGGAATTCAAGCATATCGATAGTTTACTTTTCTTTCCTCCCCCACCTTAGTCACCAGAAATGTTGATATCTGGATAACGCAGATTGCGTTACGATTGGGTAGAGACCCCAAGATTATGGAGATTTGTGAGTACCACGTCTGACTACGCAATTTAGATATGCACTAATATACTTGCTGGACAAGGGTAGGGTGACCCTATGTCCCTTCTGCTGTAATACATTTTGTGAGACACTGTGATTATGGCCGGAGGATAATAAAAGCCCGATCATCTTAAAACACGCGGCAATACTTATGACCAATGACTAACGAAAAACTTCGCCGCTACGTCCCCACTAAGCACGCTATTTGTGCGATAACTATAATACTACATGTTTACCTGCTATACTGTTATTAAACGAAACCCTCAAATTACGTGCGAATGTTGTGATTTTGATGCAATGTGCTTACCCGTTTAATGAAAACCTAATCATAAGACGTGATACCAATATAACAGGAATGCGCTATGACTGAGAAACACGTGTTTGTTTGATATACTTCCGGTAAACATGATTTAAATTACTTGTTGACGAATTGCGTGATGTGTAATATGATGACTTAGATATGTGTGACACATGTGTTCCAAATGACTATTTATGTTCCCTGAACGGAGGATACCTAACTAACACGAACTTCTTCCTAGAAGATGTCGCATCAAGAAATCACCCGACTGACTGAGGCAGAATGGTTAGCGCACGCCTCTCGTGTCATAGCTCGGCACGAGGTTCTTCGCTACAAACATGGCGAAGGTGCCTCAGGGAGAAACCTACCTAACGGTAATGTTTAAGTCACCTAAGACACATTACGACATGTTTGGAAAGTCCCCAAAGTGCCTTGCTAATACCTTTTTGTGATGGTGAATTCTTGGATACAGGTTGTACCTACCAGCATTTCCTAGAATGCAACCCTCTGAATTTCGGTGGCACGGGAGGTGCCATAGCATTTGTAAAATGGGCTGAGAATGTGGATGCCGCTGTGCGAATGAGTGGTTGCACGCCAGAGTAGCAAGTCCCGTACATTTCCGGATTGCTACAAGATGGGGCTCTATTATGGTGGGACCGTAAGGTTCAAGAATTAGGCGAGGCTGTAGCATATGCGATGTCGTGGAGCGAGCTGAAAGAAATAATATGGAAGGAGTATTGTTCTCAGAAGGATATCCAAGGGCTGGAACTAGAATTCTGGGAGCTACAGAAGGAAGGTCCAGATGTGGTGAAGCACGTAAAAAGGCTTTACGATTTGTCGCGAGTCATTCCATACCTAGTGGAACCCGAGTTGAAGAGAATGGAGCAATCCATATGGGAACTGACACCTCAAGCCTTGAGCTTGATGATGGTATCAACGCCACCATCCCCCGTGATTGCCCATGTGATAGGACTGGAGCTCACTAAGGAAGCACTTAGGCTGGTGAAACTTTCGATCCCGGACGAGAAGAAGGAAACACCAGTGGAGACATCTGGAAAGAACAAAAGAAAGCTTGGTAAATTTCAGGGAGGTGAGCAGGCAAATGAAAAGAAAAGGGCCAAAAAGGGAAAGATGTACCTGGGTAATCTACCTAAGTGTGAAGTATGCGAGCGCCATCATAACGGGAAGTGCGGTAATAGGAAGTGTGACCACTGTGGTAAAAGGGGACACGACAGGGAAACGTGTTGGCAGGAGACGAAAAGAGGAAAGGAAGGTTATAACTGCGGTGGTATGGGGCAACTTGGAAAGGATTGCCCAAGGGAGATTAACCAAGACCATGAAGGAGCATCCAACACCGGAGCTAGTGAAGCCTGCCAGGATCCAGATATGGTCACTGGTACGTTCTTTGTCAACCCAAAGCCTTGCATTCACGTTATTTGATAACGGTGCCGACCATTGTCTCGCATCACATGAATTTAGGAATCTTTTTAGATTAGTAAAGAGTAAGTTAGACGACCCTCTATTAATGAGGCTAGTTAATAAACGACCTCGATATAGTAATTAGGATGAACCCGCGATCGAGCAACCAAGCGAAGAATCGTTACCCGCGTCCCGGAGTCGAACGACGAAGCAATCATGACTCACGAGGAAAGATACGCCTCTACAAACTACAAATTGCATGAAGGCATGAAGGAGGTTGTGGAAAGAATAAGTTGTTTCTGGCTCATGTCGGGGACGGGAGGAGCCGAAGAACTAAGCACGAAGATCTCCTTAGTACAACAAAATGCCCTAAGGTTTCCCCCGAGGATTTGCCATAATGTTCTCTCCCACGGCTAATCCTGTTCATATCAGCTAAATTCTCGGCGTTGCACCAGCAGTCAATACCCCCCCTTAACGACTTATATCTTCGGAAACGCAAGGATTGACAGTGAAGCTTCAGAAGTTGATGGAGAAGGAAGATAACAGACCAAAAAAAATCCCCTGTTGGGAGAACCCCATATCTGCTCGTCAAAAAGAAGGATGATGAGTTTCAAGTAAGCGTCAGCTACCAGGAACCGAACAAGCTAACTCACCAAAAGCAGTGACTCTTGCTAAAAATTAGCGGACCTCTTATACAACTGACTATGAGAACCCAACTACTACTACACGACTGATCGACAATCGAACATCGTTAGAGAATATACCAGGATGAAATTGTGGGACAATGGTCGTGCTTAAACATAAACAAAATACTACTTCCTACACAATGTATAAACCAGATCAACACGAGGTGCGGAATCCAGAAAGACTGGAAGCCTTACATCTAGGAACCACATCTGTCAACTCAATCAAACATCATTAACTTGACCAACTTGTCATTGCAGTTAACAAACCCGAAAGTACTTAAATTTTCTTCTGTTGAAGTCTTCACCTTCACATCTAACAAGTAGAAATTTGCATTTCTGCTCCCCTCAAGTAGTTGCATCGCGTTGTTTTCCTTCGCTGAGAGCGAATGCATGTTTGCTTTATATATTTGGTCACTTCTCCATTTTAGTAAGAACACATCACTTCATAACCCATGCACCATTTGCTACGCATGTGGTTTCATTTCGAATAAACGCTTCATGAATGTTCAAACATTACGTTGCCAAATCTAATTACTAGTTGTGATTCGAATGACCTACATGTTTGTCGTTGTTGACTCTTCTGATATCAAGTCAACACACTTGTTGAAACTACCCTCTTTCATGTTACATGTTTGCTATCATGTCAAGATTTCCTTGTCGATATGTACGTTTATTGTTTGGTTACGTTGAAACTAGGTTCAACTGCTTGAACTTATCCAGTTCACATGTTTAAATTGAGACGCTATATGATGCATTGAGAGCATCATATTCTAATACTTTGGCACAGATTCTTTTGTTTCGGATCGTAGTAGACTTATTTGGTCTATCACTCCACTAAATCGTTGATAGATTTCTACACCTTACAGTGATACTTTCACAGAACTGAAGCTTGCACTTATCTGACTACTCACTTCGTACACGGATTTGATTGATTATTTGACAACTTGCCCTAAATCCGTCTTCTTTATCACAACTAACTCACTCTCAACACACACTTGCGTGCTGGGTCAAAAAGTACATAAATTCATTTTATATCATGGGTACCCCCCCCTAACGATTCCCTCGTTATCAATCAAACGCCTTGCTGTACTTAGTTTCGTCTTCCGGCTTGTTTCGGTACACTTTCATCTGGTTCCAAACTCGGTGATTTTGTTCAGTCACCACTATTTTGAATCTTGTCATTACGATAACTTGTGGTGTCATTACAAACTTGTAGCTTATGCTAATCATGGCTAACCGTTCCACGCAAAATACATAAACTTTTGTTGACTTGTCATTTACATATTCCTGATGCAACTACAAATAAAAGCAAGGATACACCAGATTCGTCTGTATTCATTCGGTGTATCCTCACAGTTCAAAAGGTTCAAACACACTGAACCTTGCCACTCGTCTACTTGGGAGTTGACAGATCACTTTACCATTTCATTTGAGTTGATAATTTCTGAATTTATATAGAGGGTGCTATGTTTCGTGAAAACTCGCTTGGATACTGCGATCGGACATTTGAGGGCCTTATTAGTTGAAACTCCTCTCTTGTGGACCCCCTGCTAGCTGGAATACATAAGGATATACGTAAAGCACGTTTTGTACTCTAACATCGACTGCTATGAGCACCCACCTTCTTAACCCTAGGGTGCGGATTATTAAATATTCTTGGACCCACCAAGTGTGAGGAAGGATTGATTCGGTTTGATGACTATCTACCTCGATGTTAATTATATATATACATGCGTGACGTGACCATAAGGAGTTAAGGTAGTACAAATTTCGAGGACGAAATTTTTCTAACGGGGGGAGAATGTGACAACCCTCACCAAAGCAGGTATCCGTACGACTTAATTAATAATTGATTACTACTTAATTACTGTGCTCACTTGAATTTATGGATAGACTGCTACTTGAATGCCGATACATGTACTTACTTGCATCCTACTTTACTTGCTTTCATTCCATGTGTTGCTTACAGCACCCTAGTGACAACCTTGATGCACCAAAAGCACAGTAGCACAATGAACGGATAACTTATTGAACGTGCTGTCATAACTAGCACCAGGCAGGTATAGCCTCTAAGGCCTGTGTGAGGCAGAGATAGTTGCTACACTAATAGAGAGTGTAGGGATACAAGGATTGTAGAACTGCGTCTCTAGGAATAAGTTACAATGACTGGATGTGCCTAAAACGTACACTATGCACAAAACTCAGCACTTGAATAAACAATTCAGCTTTTAGCTAACTAATAAAGTGCCAAAACATGAGAAAAATATTACTAGACACTTTCCAAAGTGACGGGAATAAGATGTGTCACTAAAAATGGTATTAACGACACTCTAATGCTTTGTTAAGCGCTTTAACGGATTACTATCCAACCGAACAACCGGACTATACCCGAAACATGAAAATATTGTTAATAACATTATTTATCTTTTTCTGAGCCAGCTAGGGTCCCTGAATACCCTAACACCCGCCATAAAGCACAACACACTACTAACCGGGTTAACCCCTAACTTAACTAGATTATCCTAACTATTAACTAATGATTAGTTGAAAACTAACCAAACTACCCCCCCCCCCCCCCACCTTAACAAACCGTCCCCAAGAGGGGGACATACCTTGTCCTTCAATGTATTATTTTAATCTTCTTGCCTAGTATCAAGAAGGCATAAGAACCCTTGGATATTAATCATCCTAATTGTCTATAAGAACATGAAATGGCACACTTGATCATTCACAACATAACATTCACAACTCTCCACCAAGACACTCCCTCTCTCTCTCTCAAAGGCTTCGGCCGAACACCCCCTGTACATCCATCATATTTTTCGGTTTTGATCACCTCATTTCAAGAACACACAAGTGTCAAGGATTCCGTATAAGGAGGCTTGGTGCATTCGGAGCTCAAAGGACCTAACTCTATTGCTTTTATCCTCTCATTTTGCGCTTAGATTCTTCCATAGCCTCGAGCTAGTAGTAAGTTGCTTGAATCACCTTCTCGAACTATTTTGAAGTGGTTAAAACAATATGTAACGGTTAAAACTCGTAATCTTACAAGATGACACACAAAAGTTTACTAAAAATGCTTGTAATGATGGTTAAAAGCTTATATGTTGTGTAAATCTTGTAGTATTTGATTTGTGTGATTATTTGGACCCGATCTATGTTGTGGTAGCTCGAATCATCATTTAACCCGGGTTGGTCATGATCATGGATCATGACATAAGGTTGTTTTAGAAGTAACAAGGGTTAAAGGATGAAACTCTATGACACACAAATCATGAACTTGTGTAAAAACGATTTTGCTTATGAAATAGTGTTTAAAACTAGTAGTCTACGGATCTACAAGTGGTATTTTCAAAGGACCAAGTATCAAAGAAACCATGTTTTCTAAAGACGGATCTTACACTAACAAGAATGATTTTCAGAACACACAAGTCTGTAAACACTTGTGTAGCACAAAGTTTCGACAAAATAACAATTTTTGTAAAAGATGACGAGAAGATGTAAAGACGGGATTTCTTTAAAAGCAAGGTTTTTACGAAATCGGATTGATTTATATAAAGATCCGCTAAAAGTAATGGGATTTACTTCATAATTTTAGAAAACTAAAATTTCATGTGATTTATGCGATTTACATATTTATTAACTAGTTTGTTGTGTTGAATATTGTTTTGATTGAGTAAGAAAATGGTTGATTTGATTTATAAAAGAAAATGATACGCTTGAAAGCATGGCCACCTCCAGTTACAGAGGAAACTCTGGCGAAATTTTTCCAAAAACCTAACACTTAGAATTATTTTCACTATAAGTGTTAGAAATACTTTTCGACATGTTTTCAAAATATAAGTTTCGCCATGACTTTATTTACAAAATATGGGAGATGGGATTTCACAAAATTAAACGTGATAAATATATATTTAGTAAATATATTTTTCACAACGTCACTTGTCAATTATTTTGTGAAGTGTATAAATATTATTTTTAGGGTAAAAATAATATTATCGAACGTTAACGAATCCAAAATAATACGAACGCTTTCACGATAAATATATAAGTTACACCGGTAATTATTATTACCACTCGATCGTTAAAACGTAACTTACGCATTTTACGAAAATATTTATGAACGCGTATTTTTGTTAAAGTATTATTTTGGGAAAATTATGTGATATAAAAATATAATATTTTTGAGAAAAATATTTATATTTTGAAGTTAGAAATAAGATATATTTTAAGTGAGACTTAATAATATATTTCGAACACACATGTATTAAATCCCCCATCCTTGGGAAGGAAAATAATTACCAAGTATGCACAGAATGTAAACACGAAATAGTTGTCTAACTATTTCCCAAAACTTAAACCATAAAGCTAAGGCACGGCCGTCCGTCTAATAGAGTTAGTACATGTAGGTCGTTGCACAGCTGCTTGACTTGGAGACATACTTGGTAGAGACGCACCGCTGTGAGTTCATGTCCCCCTTTTCTCTTAACTGTTTTCAGTTTTCTAAACTGCGGGGGTGAAATACATGTTACTATGATTACGACTAATTCTTATATGGTATGGTTAGCGTAAGGAGGGTTATTATTTAGATCATGTGAATTGGGTAGGCGGAAACTTGAGGTCATTAATCCTCAGGGTAGGATCGAGGGGTAGGAGCGGTAGATCTATCTGGGTGTAGCGAGCACAGCCCCAGGCCCAGCATAACAGACCTCGGGGTGACTTTGTACCCATCGCATAAGTCTGCTAGGTTTGAGCCTTCCTACTTGCACTTCACACATATCAATGGCCTTGCAAACCATTGGTGATCTCTTTTTCCTTATTTGCTACATACCAGGATTTTATACTTACAAAGGTTTTACTTACTCACTACACATGAACTTGCTCAACAATTTATGTTGATTTTTCCAACTTACATGTATTTCAGGTAATTAAGGATCTGGCAAGGTATGATACGTTTTCTCGCTGCGTAAAAGAAATAAGGTCATCCAAGTTTAGGAGTCGTGGCTCTTGCCTGGACGAGCCACCGCTTTTAAACTACGTCTGCTTTATGGTTGTGGTTTTGAGTTCTGAACAATGTTATTATGATATTAGGTTGTAACTCTCATTGCGTGTGTCGGTACTTTAAAAACAATGTCGTGGTACTTTTATTTTGAAACTTAAATCAATGGATGATCTTGCATGATTTTATTTTCATATAGCTTTGTAATGATTAAGCTATGGTATTAAGAAGTCACACCAAATTAACCAAGCTTCCGCAAAGCCAGGGTGTGACAAAAAGAGTTTAAATGTATAAAAGGAACAAATTAATGTTGGTGCATTTATGTGTCTGTAAATTTGTCTTGTTTACGATGTATGTTATTTAGTCTTTTGTTATCGAGTCCGTAAGTTCCGTCAAGTCTACCTAGTCGGATATCCTCTTATCCTACTTGGTATGATGTTTGTCTTTGTATTTGTAATGTATGTTGAACACATGCTTGTGTGCATAGTGTTTAACTATAGTTAGTCTTGTCTTATGTCTTCTGTTAACTTAGTCATATATTCTGTCCTTGTTTAGTGTTTGACGAAGCATCAATCTTCGTCGAACCCATGCTTGGCGAACCTTCAATCTTCGTCATTGTTTGTGTGTGACGAAGGTTCTATCTTCGTCACACATGAAGCTTCGCCAATCAAGGTTCGTCTGAGGACATTATATATAGCTTGGTGTGTTTAGCAGTTAAGGTATGAGAGCATAGAGAGACTACTGAGAGCTTATCGTTCAAGCATTGTGTGTATATGTTTGATGTTGTTCTCGTCCTTTTAATCTAAAGTGAATCTTTGGTTATCTGTTGTGTTGCTTGCATTACTTTGTTTGGTTTGCACCGTCACGTGGATTCCGCACTCGTGACCGTGTTTGTGATAAACAGGATTAGGTTTCGTATTAGATCCTCTGAGAAAAACGGACCTACAAGTGGTATCAGAGCTATGGCTCTTATCCTTGTTTAAAACCAAACATTGTTGTGTTTTTAAAACAAGTTATTTTAACTGTTTTTCAGATTGCTGTTCTTGAAAAAATATATTTTCTGAAAAAGTCTTTAAAATCAGTGAAAATCTTCATCATTTGCTATAAGTTTTAATCAGAAACCTTGCTACATTGCATGTCTACATGATAAAAATGGGTTTTTCTTGAAAGTTTAAGCAAAATTTCGTGTTACGGAATATTGAAATTTTTCTTGATATTCAAAGTGTTCTTCAAAGTGTTCTTAGAGATATTCATAACACTCTTGAGATTTGATCTAGATTTGTGTTGGATAACTTGTTTATGATTAAAATAGATTTGTTTGACAAATTGGTACATGTAATGATGGTTTGATCAATCAACTCCTGTCACAGCAACTTGTTTAGCTTTGAAAAATCGTCACCTACTTGTCTGCAGGAATTGATTGCTTTTGCAAAAATATCTTATCCTCTGTCAACGAAGTTTCCCTTAGATGAACAATCAAAGGTTCGTCAAAAATTGTTTCAGATGAAGATTCAAACACTCTCTATTCTTCGTCAAAAGATGTGTTAGCCGAAGAATGAAACTTCGTCATTCATTCTTCGTCACTGTTTCTTCTTCGTCCATACTTCATCATTTGATACTTCGTCGTTTTAACTGTCATTTGTTAACAGAAGCTTTGCAAAACTTTCTTAACCGTTTCTTTTCAAGTGTTTGATCAGCTACACTCATACATACATCAATCATGAGTACTGGCCCCTGGGATTGGAGCAGTAGCTCAAGTACTGCTCAAGATCCGACCTTTGCAGCTACATGGATCAAGAATATGATGCCACAACAACAAACAATTTCTGCAAGTCAGTGGGCATGCGTAGCAAATCAAAGTATTCAAAATTTGCTAATGAGCGAAAGTGAAACGGGTAGCAACAATCGATTGCCAAAGCTGAATCATATGAATGAATATCCATCTTGGAAAGGCCGTTTTCATACTTATGTTCTAGGGCAAAATACCGAGCTATTGATATGTTTCACTACACCATACAACACAGCTCTTGAAGAAGCAGGTTCAAATCTAGCCACATTGGCAACTATGACTGAAGCAGAGAAGAAAGCGTACGATCTTGAAAAGAAGGCATTTGCTATCTTGACACAAGCTCTCCACAAAGACATATATCATCAATTCTCTTATTGTAATACAACAAAAGCCTTGTGGGACATCCTAGTTATAAGAGGAGAAGGGAATGCGGCGACAAGGAAGACTCGACACGACTTGTTGAAAAAGGAGTTTGACGCATTTTTGTTTATAGAAAACAAAACTTTAAATGAAATGGCAACTCGTTTTTATCATTTGATAAGTGAATTTTTTTCTTACGAGGTTACTGCAACTCCACAGGAAATGGTGTCAAAGTTTGTTGATGCTCTACCACCGAAGTGGAGCCCCTTTATTGAGCTATTAAAGCATACAGGTGTATTAGATACTATTAGTATCTATGATTTCGTTCAAAAGCTGGAAAATAAAAATGAAGAAGAAATCCGGAAGGCGAAACGAATCTCAATCCCTCAGAATCCAGAAATGTGCTTTGGAAGGATTAACCCTGTTGCAAGCTCAAGTCAGCAACCAAAACTTCAAACGGCATTCATGTCAAATTCAAGCCCGTTTCCTCAAGTGACTAATGTAAATCCCTTTGGATTTGTACCAGAGCCACCTCAATCTAAACCTCAATTTGATTCTAGTGCTTGGTTCCCTTAACCACAAGCTGTTACCCCCTCACCTCAACCACAATTTGATTCGAGTGCCTGGTTCCCTCAACCTCAACCTCAAGTTACTCAACCTCAATCTCAACCTCAATTTGACCCTAGCGCTTGGTTCCCGAAACCACAAGTTGTTGCCCTTTCACCTCAACCTCAACAAGCACTCTATGGTAACAATTTCACTCAACCGCAAAATTCTAATACAACCAGACTTGATACTTCAAACCTTCCCAAAGTCAATGTAGAAGTTGCCAAGGAACACATGGAACTTCTTAGCACAATGGTCAATGCTTATTGTGGGTTGGTTGCAGGTCAGATTGGAAACATAAATCTGACCAATGAAGATTATCAACAGATTGATAGGGATGAAATGGAGTTAATGGATATCAAGTGGGCTTTTGCAAGCGCGGTTAGACGAGCTAAAGACTACATGAGCAGAACTGGGAAGACTACTTTGGAAGGCAAAAGGGATACAAAGTACGGGTTCGACAAAGATGCTGTTACCTGTTTTAACTGCAGAGAAAAGGGTCACTTCAAGTGTGAGTTCACTCGTCTGAGCAGATAAACAAGTCAAAATCCCTTCAGGAATCAAACAAGTACTTCCAACCAGAATCAAGCTAACCAGGAAAGAAGGATAGTAGTTGTCAACAACCAGACTAACACCACCAACACAAACCAATCGGGTCCTTCTAACACCAACCGTGCATCAGTTGTTCAAGCTGATGAAAGTTGTGATTGGTCCGTACAGTTTGGAGGTGGCGATCAAGGAGGAACCGCATGCTATGCTAAGATCATCAATCACATCAAGCATGTGCATAAGGAAGAATTTTAGAAAGCGATGATAGCTCGGGTTATACTGGCAGTTCAGATGAGGAAAGCTCGAACATTGGAGATTATTGTTCAGAATTGGATGTAAAGGAGGGAAGTGATTCTGATATTGATAGTTTGTTGATGAAAGTTAAGGAGTTAAAGTGTCAGAAGTCTATTCTGATCAAGAAGGCTGATGTTGCATCGAAAGAGATGGAAAAGTTCTTTTCTGAAGACGGATCTTTCTCTTATCAAACTGCCTTTATGGTGAATGTCGCAGCCTCTTCGAGTCAGGTAAATTCTGATACTCCTACTCCTAGCATATGTAGAAATTGTGCAGATCTTAAAAATGAATGCTCTAAATTGAAACTTGAATCTGAAACGGTTCATGGTCACAACCAGAGTTTAATTATTGAAATTTCAAAATGCAAAGAGGCAAACATGGCCTTGGCTCGCAATGAAAAGGATTTCAAATCAGTCATTGAAACTTTAAAGAAAAGTGTTTCCGAAGTGTCTAAAATTGTTCTTAACAAACAAATTGGTATTAATAACTACATTAATATTATTGAGGAAACAAAGAAGGAGCTAGCAATGGCTAAATGTGAGTATGAAGCGATCAAGCTCAAATTGGATAGTTACTCTAACTCCCGATATGTGCTTGATCACATCATTGAAGTTTAACAACTGAAAGGAAACGTGAAAGGCATTGGGTATAAGTCGTGTCCACCTCCTTTGAGACACAACTATACCAAGATGCCCGATGAGGAGGAAATGCCTTGGTTTGAACCAAGTGTACCTCTTGATTATAAGGAAGTAACTACAGGATTAGGGTTCAAATCAGATAGTTCCTTAGAGGGCTCATCTGAAACAAAGGAAAATTCAACATGCACAGAACAAAGTGCTCCAACTGTTGAGGACTATGAATCGTCGGATGATGAATCGGATGTGAGTGATCAGGATACATCTGTTGATGATAAGAAAGGAGTAGACATTCCTATTGAGAATCACATTCTGTGTGATCCTCCTATTCCTGCTGTGCACTCTTCTAACAAGCAAGAGATGGATCCTATCACTGAGACAGTGTCTGCTGTTAAAAGTGATAACATGTTGTATACTTTGGTCAGGGATAGTAAAACATATTCAAACAAAGATTTTCCAATTAAAAACGTCAATCAATCTTTGATTGATAAAGTGTTTGAAGATACTTCCTGTATGTTTTTGGGAAAAGCGATCCCGAGAGTTTCTGTAACTCAGTGCGATCCTATTCCAAAAGCTGAAATTAGGAAACAATTTGGAAACCAACGATTCCTGACAAAACAACAACCTATCCCTTTTAAAGGTAAACAGAAGGAACAACGAGCTTCAAAACCTAAGGTCTCACAACCAAAGGTAGAACCAAAAGGAGCCCGTTTCAAAAAGAAGGACAATGATGTCAAATTCGTAGCATCTAAGGGTACTGACAAGGTGGAAACTTTTGAAAATAAATCAAACACCGATTTTATTCAAAAAGTTAGAATTTTAAAACGTAATAATCAAAATAATTACACCCAGCACACAAACGGGTGTAATGAAGGCACTAGTACCTCTGATTCTACGAGTTCAACATCGAGTCGTCATGATGGATCTCCTAAGTTTGTTGAAAGGAGATCCTGTTTCAAATGTGGGGAGTTTGGACATATCATCAAAAATTGTACAAACTCGCCCAAAGCAATATTTGTTGAGAGAGCCCCTATTGAAAAGGATCACCCTCAACGTTGTTCAGTTTCCCCAAAACAAGATAAACGAACTATTAAAGAACAGGAAACGAAACAACGACGCAAAAATATAAAGGTGATTGAAAAGGCTTTGAAACCAGATGTAAAATCTGTTAAACGGGAATCAAGTTCATCTCAACCAATAAAACAAGAAATTTCAAAAACTGTTAATATTACACAATCTGGTAAACGGAAAACTTGGAAACCTAAGACAGGTGAAGTTTCAGAGGGAGGCTTACAATTTCAGAACCATCAAGAAATTGAAATTACATTTCTTGATTCTCAGGGAAGACCTGTCACACCCCCAAAATCCACACGCGGAGTACTACCGCTTGTGAGCGTGACTGGCCAGGATCAAGCCACCAATCATATAGAACAATGTAAATAGTAAAAGTAAATGCAGTTTAACCAAAACCAATCCATATGAAAGGTGTTCAAAACATAAGTATAAATTCAACTTTTAGCGGAAGCATATGAGTAAAAGCCCAACACAAATAAAGTATGTAATGTCATAATGTTTAATTAAGGCATTCACGATCCTTGTCCACAACGACCGCGCCTCCCCATGCAAGCTCCATGTATACCTAACGGCCTGCAAGGCATGTAACAGAGAGTCAACAACTAGTTGAGCGAGTTCACAGTAAGTAAGTTCGTAATAGTAAGTTTGTTTCGTAACATGTGGCTCTACTAGGCCGATAGTATGTTCCATTAGTGGGGGCTTCCCATGTTTGCATATACACTAGACTATTCGTAACCATAAGTGTTCTTCTTAACCCGAGAACAGTAGTACGTACAAGCTTTACGTAGGTTTTACGTAAGTATCCTTCTTTACCCGAGGATAGTGGTACACGTGGGGTTTACGTAGGTTTTACGTAAGTGTCCTTCCTGACTCCGGAAGACAGTAGCATGTATGAGTTTACGTAGGTTTTACGTAAATGTCCTTCCTGACTCCGGAAGACAGTAGCATATACTTGTTTACGTAGGTTTTACGTAAGTGTCCTGCTTAACCCGAGGACCATGGTAGATAGTCTAGTAACCGTGTAAGTACGAGAAATCGTTCAATTCCATCATTCAACCCATTCCCAATCCCCGGGAATCCCATGCCTTGGTAAAGAGTGTGAACTCACCTTGGTTTGCTCTGTATGATAACGTACTTCTAGCATTAATTAATTGTTAGGTCCGTTACACGCAACCTAAGGTATAATGTCATATACGAGTAAGGTTCTGCAATACCCTAGTGTCCAAACAACAGTGTCCAATGTGATCAAGTTTAACATACAACAATAGTAACACACAGTAGATTCTAATTGTTAACATAAACACATATGATTTATTAATATTTATTTTGTTGTAAATGATTGAACCTTATTATAATATTTCTTGCTATAAAGAATGCAAAGTTGCAAATGTTTACAGTGAAAACCATATCTATGAATATTTGATGTAATTGGCCCAATACATATCACAGCCCACTCACATCAGCTTTTAAAAGCCGACGCTCCATAACTCTTTTCAAGTCCAGCACACATAAATTTTATTTATATTTGATTGGTAGTTGTCATCAGAAATTTGGAATATTGCAAAGTGTAATTTGGACTTGTTTGATCAATCGGACATTCTTTATTCTATAAAAACTCGAAACTTGGATATCACACTTGTTTTGAGTAAATGAAAACTCAACAATTATGTGTAAAAGTAGGACCATATAGTCATGCATGAACTCGGACCATTCACTCATTCTTCACTATAAAAACTCAGACCAAATGGGCTTCACAAGGTCGGACCCTTGTATCTTTACAAGAGTTCGGACCATTCATGATTACAAATATTCGGACTTCATAACCTACACAAAACTCGGACCAAATTCCTTCTTATTTAAACTTCGGACCTAGCATCAACTCATATTATTCGGACCAAACAACCCTTAAAAGTCGGACTCCCCTTGTAGTACTATACATAAAGTTCGGACAAGATCATTGGGCCAAAACTCGGACATCATGTGTTACCACAAAGTTCGGACCTCTTGTGTTTCAACAAAGTTCGGACCTCTTGTGTCCTTATATAAAATTCGGACATTATATCTTATGTAAAAGTCGGACAAGTGAACAATACATAAAACTCGGACATATAATCCTTACAAACTCAGACTATGTTTCATTCACAAAACTCAGATCAACAATCAATCATACGAATATTCAAGTTCATTGGAACAGTTATGTTTTCACGATCAAGAAACCCTAGTTTTCACATATTCAAAGTGCAGTAATCTAATCAGCAAATCAAACATCTCTATCTTACAAGCATTTCATTGATAAGCATTTGATTACACTACTAATCACAACCATTTCACAATAATCAGAATTGACCAAAACACAGAGCCATTATATGTAGACCTAGGGTTTTGCATGGATCACATAAATCAAGGATTAACAACAAGAAATCATAAAACGATTACCTTGGATTGATTCTAGATAAAGAGAGGAATCAAGAGTGATGATTGAGAGCTTGTGCCAATGATGAAGATGATGATTGTAGAGAGGATTGGAGGATGTCAAAGTACGTATGATGATTGTGAGAATGATTAGGGTTAAGGGTTTTGTTTTATTTCCACTATTAACACTAAACACCCTTTAAGTATTATCTATTACATAAATGCATGCACAAGACATACAATTTACAGTTTCATCACCAAGTTCATGTATTTGTCAAATCTTTCGTAAATAACACATAACCATGCACAATCACAATATACTTTATCGAACCAAAACGTTACAAAGCAAACCAATTGTGCAACTAAACAACTAACAAATAGTGAACGTGCAATAAATGTGAAAGTGGAATCTCGGAAACTTGAGTTGTCACATTATCCCCAACTTGGAAGAAATTTCGTCCCAAAATTTAGCATGCGGTTACTGAGGAAGCTAGGTAAGTTGTATCGTTTACTGGTTTTCCTGGGGTGTCACATCATCCCCCCGTTGATTTGGAATTTCGTCCCGAAATTCTGTAGTAGCTTCAGCCTCAGTGCTGGTCGCACGGTTTTCGAATAACTGGGGATACTTGAGTTTCATTTGGTCTTCTCGTTCCCAGGTGAACTCTGGGCCACGACGGGAGTTCCAACGAACTCGTACAAGAGGTATTCTAGTGTGCTTGAGGACCTTAACATCCCGGTCCGTGATTTCAACTGGTTCCTCGACGAACTGCAACCGCTCGTCGATAGTGAGTTCCTTCAAAGGAACTATAAGGGTCTCATCTGACAGACACTTCTTCAGATTCGACACATGGAAAACATTGTGAACTGCACCGAGTTCAGCTGGTAGGTTAAGTTTGTAGGCCACTTTGCCTATTTTCTCGATGATTTCGAATGTCCAACATACCGCGGATTGAGCTTGCCTCGTTTACCAAAACGAACCACACCCTTCCAAGGTGAGACTTTGAGTAGCACTCGATCCCCAACTTGGAACTCGAGTGGTTTCCTTCGCTTATCAGCGTAACTTTTCTGACGGTCGAGAGCTGCCGCCATGCGTTGTCGTATATGTGCAATTCGTTCAGTAGCATCAACTACAAGTTCTGGACCTGTGATTTGACTATCCCCCACCTCTGCCCAACAGAGAGGTGACCGGCATTTACGTCCGTACAATGCCTCGAATGGAGCAGCTTGAACGCTGGTGTGGTAACTGTTATTGTATGAAAACTCCACTAAAGGGAGATGTTTTTCCCAGCTGTTGCCAAAATCGATAACACATGCTCGAAGCATGTCTTCAAGAGTTTGAATCGTGCGCTCAGACTGCCCATCCGTCTGAGGGTGATAAGCTGTGCTCATATCTAACCGAGAGCCAAAAGATTTGTGCATCGCTTGCCACAGTTCTGAAGTGAATCGTGCATCCCGATCCGAAATAATAGAGGTTGGCACTCCGTGCCTTGAAACAACTTCCTTAAGATATATGTCTGCGAGGGTGGAGAACTTATCCGTTTCCTTAATAGCCAGGAAATGAGCAGACTTTGTGAGTCGATCCACGATCACCCAAATGGTGTCATTCCCACGCTAGGATCTAGGCAGGCCAGTAACGAAATCCATGGAAATTTCCTCCCATTTCCACTGTGGTATCTTTGGTTGCTGAAGTAGGCCTGATGGTTTCTGATATTCAACCTTGACCCTTGCACAGGTCAAACATTTGCTGACGTAGGTTGCGATGAGAGCTTTCATGCTTGGCCACCAATACGTAGTTTTAAGATCATGGTACATCTTATCCTAACCTGGATGTACCGAGTAGCGAGACTTGTGCGCTTCATCCATCAAAAGTTCTCGTAAACCGCCATATAGTGGGACCCAAATACGCCCCGTTACATAGTAGACGCCGTCTTCCTTCTGTTCCAATCACTGCCTGGAACCGCGTAAGGCTTCAGCCTTGACATTTTCTGGTTTCAATGCTTCTACCTGAGCATCTCGTATCTGTGCAGGAAGACTAGACTGAATAGTAAGTTGTAGGGCTCGTACACGCCTAGGTAGAGTGTCTTTTCGACAAAGAGCGTCAGCCACAACATTGGCTTTGGCTGGATGGTACTTGATGGCACATTCGTAATCATTCAGTAGTTCAACCCATCGTCGCTGACGCATGTTCAATTCCTTCTGCTTGAAGATATGCTCGAGACTCCTGTGATCGGTGTAAATAGTGCACTTGGTACCGTACAGGTAGTGTCGCCATATCTTGAGCGCGAAAACAATAGCTCCCAGCTCTAAATCATGCGTCGTGTAGTTTCGTTCATAAACCTTTAGTTGGCGCGAGGCGTAAGCAATGACTTTATCCCTTTGCATCAATACACAACCAAGACCCTGAATTGATGCGTCGCAGTAAACCACAAAGTCGTCCGTGCCCTCTGGCAATGAGAGAATAGGTGCGCTGCAGAGCCTATCCTTTAGGTATTGAAAAGCTGTTTCTTGTGTATTACCCCAACGATAGGTAACACCTTTCTGTGTCAACAAAGTAAGCGGCTGTGCGATCTTGGAGAAGTCCTTAATGAACTGTTGGTAGTAACCCGCCAAACCCAAGAATTGGCGTATTTCTGTTGGTGTACGCGGTGCAGGCCAGTTCTTGATCGAATCTACCTTGGATGGATCAACATGAATCCCATCCTTGTTTACCACATGGCCCAAAAAGTGGACCTCACGAAGCCAAAAGTCGCATTTTGAAAACTTAGCGTACAGTTGTTCCTTTCGAAGAAGTTCCAAGATAAGACGTAGATGTTGCTCGTGCTCCTCCTGACTCTTGGAGTAGATCAGGATGTCGTCAATGAAAACTATCACAAACTTGTCTAGGTAGGGTTTGCACACCCTGTTCATAAGGTCCATGAAGACTGCAGGCGCGTTCGTTAGCCCAAATGGCATGACCAGAAACTCGTAGTGACCGTAGCGAGTTCTGAATGCTGTCTTAGAGACGTCCTCATACCGGACTCTGAGCTAATGGTAACCTGACCATAGATCAGTCTTGGAGTAGTAGCTCGACCCTTGCAACTGGTCGAATAAATCATCAATACGCAGTAGAGGGTAGCGGTTCTTCACCGTCACCTTGTTGAGTTCGCGGTAATCAATGCACATGCGGAAGGTACCGTCCTTCTTTTTCATGAATAACACTGGAGCTCCCCAAGGTGAAGAGATAGGTCGGATAAATCCCTTATCCAAGAGTTCTTGTAGCTGCGTCGATAGTTCTTCCAATTCCGATGGAGCTAAGCGATACGGTGCGCGAGCTATAGGTGCTGCCCAGAACTATAGGAATGAGGTCGATAGAGAGCGTCTGACCAGCGAGGATAAGATTACAACCTTGAACTATGTGTGGCATCTAGACTTGTACCATAAGCTAACACTACGACATGTTTGGTGTTCAAGGGAGTTGATGCACGTTTTAATATTTGACTAACTTTCAAGGACATATAATTGGTATTCACACTCGAATCAAACAAGACAGTAACATAAAATTCGTCAAGAAGAAATTTACCCATTGTTACGTTAGGATCGTTCCTTGCGTCACCCTGACCAATCACATACATGCGGCCCCGGCGTCATTGTTTCCATTGCTTCCCCCAACGCTATCCCCATTGTCCTCCCTGTTTTCATGGTCGTGATTCTAAGTCTGGTCCTGGTTAATTTGCGGACAATGCCTCTTGTAGTGATCTTTAGCATCATACTGAAAACATCCTTTAAAACTCTGTTGTTGCCGCTGATTCTGTGGAGACTGAGGCGGCCATTGCTGTTCTTGAGTTACAGGATGTGAGCTTCGATAATCCTTAGCTTCATGACCTATCCTGAGACACCTCTGACAACGACCCTTGTTGCACTGACCGCTTTGGTGCCTATTGCATCTGTTACATTTTGGATGATTTCCTCGATATCCACTCTGCCCACGACCACTAGAAAACTGCTGACTGGGACTCTGGTAGTCATCTATCTTTTGCTGCTGCGCCAAAGGCTGAACCGGAATTAATCCCTTGCTCAGGTTTCCATCCCACTTGCGTTTGTTGTCACTAGAAGCACATGTAGTAGCAGCTTTAACACGTTTCGGTAGTTTGCCTTGTTCTACTGCCTGATCTGTGAGACGATGAGCAAGCCGAGTGACTTCCTGGATAGTGCCAAGATTAGCTGCGGTCACATGACTCTGAATTTCGGGCACCAGACCCTTGAGATACAGCTCGATGCGTTTGGTGGGAGGGTCTACCATAGTGGGACAAAATGTGGCTAATTCATTTGATCTCTTCATATAAGCCTCAATTTCAGATCCCGCCATCTGTAAGTTGAGACACTCCACCTCTAGATTGTGGATGTCTTCCCGACTGCAAAACTCTTCCTTAATTAGGTCCTTGAACTCGTTCCAGGGGGTGGCATTAGCAGCTGCCAACCCTAACATTTGAACCTGTGCTTCCCACCAGATTAATGCAGCACCTTCGAGTGTTCCAGTAGCAAACTTTACTCTACGAGACTCAGGACAATCATGCACCTCAAAGTCAGTTTCGAGCCTCTCAAACCAATGGAGGAGGCCTACAACTCCCTCAGTACCACTGAAGGTACTAGGTCGGCAATCCTTGAGATTTTTGAAGGTGCAAACAGGTGACTGAGCGTGTTGACCTCCTGCTTGTATGGCTGCAAGTGTCGCAGCAATTCGTTCGTTAATGAGAGCCGTCAACTGGGCTTGAGTCAAGTTGATACGTCCGGCCATGATCTTAATAGCAAATGTAACGTAAGTGAGAGAGGTTCGCGAATAGTGCGATGACATAAGGGAGTAAGCACACAAGTGTTCTCAAGCAATAACGAATAGTAGACAATGTAATCTAAGCATACCACGAGCAAAGTTCGATGTAATTCTAGCATGTAGGCAATAAACATAAACCTTATTACCTAGGATGTTGAGTCTTGCACGTGGAGCGAGGCGTCGTTGTGGATCGTTGAGCACTGTACTGGTTATAGTCTGGTTTTAATAAAAATGTTTTCCCCATATTAAAACCAAGTTCTCTATAACCTGGCTCTGATACCAATCTGTCACACCCCCAAAATCCACACGCGGAGTACTACCGCTTGGGAGCGTGACTGGCCAGGATCAAGCCACCAATCATATAGAACAATGTAAATAGTAAAAGTAAATGTAGTTTAACCAAAACCAATCCATATGAAAGGTGTTCAAAACATAAGTATAAATTCAACGTTTAGCGGAAGCATATGAGTAAAAGCCCAACACAAATAAAGTATGTAATGTCATAATGTTTAATTAAAGCATTCACGATCCTTGTCCACAACGACCGCGCCTCCCCATGCAAGCTCCATGTATACCAAACGACCTGCAAGGCATGTAACAGAGAGTCAACAACTAGTTGAGCGAGTTCACAGTAAGTAAGTTCGTAATAGTAAGTTTGTTTCGTAACATGTGGCTCTACTAGGCCGATAGTATGTTCCATTAGTGGGGGCTTCCCATGTTTGCATATACACTAGACTATTCGTAACCATAAGTGTTCTTCTTAACCCAAGAACAGTAGTACGTACAAGCTTTACGTAGGTTTTACGTAAGTATCCTTCTTTACCCGAGGATAGTGGTACGCGTGGGGTTTACGTAGGTTTTACGTAAGTGTCCTTCCTGACTCCGGAAGACAGTAGCATGTATGAGTTTACGTAGGTTTTACGTAATTGTCCTGCTTAACCCGAGGACCATGGTAGATAGTCTAGTAACCGTGTAAGTACGAGAAATCGTTCAATTCCATCACTCAACCCAATCCCAATCCCCGGGAATCCCATGCCTTGGTAAAGAGTGTGAACTCACCTTGGTTTGCTCGGTATGATAACGTACTTCTAGCATTAATTAATTGTTAGGTCCGTTACACGCGACCTAAGGTATAATGTCATATAAGTGAGTATACGAGTAAGGTTCTGCAATACCCTAGTGTCCAAACAACAGTGTCCAATGTGATCAAGTTTAACATACAGCAACAGTAACACACAGTAGATTCTAATTGTTAACATAAACACATATGATTTATTAATATTTATTTTGTTGTAAATTGAACCTTATTATAATATTTCTTGCTATAAAGAATGCAAAGTTGCAAATGTTTACAGTGAAAACCATATCTATGAATATTTGATGTAATTGGCCCAATACATATCACAACCCACTCACATCAACTTTTAAAAGCCGGCGCTCCATAACTCTTTTCAAGTCCAGCACACATAAATTTTATTTATATTTGATTGGTAGTTGTCATCAGAAATTTGGAATATTGCAAAGTGTAATTTGGACTTGTTTGATCAATCGGACATTCTTTATTCTATAAAAACTCGAAACTTGGATATCACACTTGTTTTGAGTAAATGAAAACTCAACAATTATGTGTAAAAGTCGGACCATATAGTCATGCATGAACTCGGATCATTCACTCATGCTTCACTATAAAAACTCGGACCAAATGGGCTTCACAAGGTCGGACCCTTGTATCTTTACAAGAGTTCGGACCATTCATGATTACAAATATTCGGACTTCATAACCTACACAAAACTCGGACCAAATTCCTTCTTATTTAAACTTCGGACCTAGCATCAACTCATATTATTCGGACCAAACAACCCTTAAAAGTCGGACTCCCCTTGTAGTACTATACATAAAGTTCGGACAAGATCATTGGGCCAAAACTCGGACATCATGTGTTACCACAAAGTTCGGACCTCTTGTGTTTCAACAAAGTTCGGACCTCTTGTGTTTCAACAAAGTTCGGACCTCTTGTGTCCTTTATATAAAATTCGGACATTATATCTTATGTAAAAGTCGGACAAGTGAACATTACATAAAACTCGGACATATAATCCTTACAAACTCAGACTATGTTTCATTCACAAAACTAAGATCAACAATCAATCATACGAATATTCAACTTCATTGGAACAGTTACGTTTTCACGATCAAGAAACCCTAGTTTTCATATATTCAAAGTGCAGTAATCTAATCAGCAAATCAAACATCTCTATCTTACAAGCATTTCATTGACAAGCATTTGATTACACTACTAATCACAACCATTTCACAATAATCAGAATTGACCAAAACACAGAGCCATTATATGTAGACCTAGGGTTTTGCATGGATCACATAAATCAAGGATTGTCACACCCTCTATTTCCACGTGTCACCGGTGGGCCCGGTGGAGGGTATGGTGACGTAGTTGGCATCATCATAGACAAACAACACAATATAATAATGCACAGCGGAAGCAGAAATAGATTCATTTCAACTTTAAATAAAATGTAATATTAAATATCACGAGTAGTTGAAACGGATCCACAGGCGGATCAAATAAAATAAGATAATTGTTCAACAGTTTTATTGTCGTCCGAGCTTGCGAGACTATTGTGGACGCTCTAGGAAACAGCCAGCCTAGTACCTGTAGTACCTGCACTTAACCTTTTGGGAAAATACGTCAGTTTACACTGGTAAATACAATTAACTGACTCATTTTGAAAATGATTGAAAATTGATTTAAATGCACATGGCATAAAAATATTTTTATAACTTGGGCTAATTATGCAATATAATCTTGTGAACGAATTACATGTTACTCGTGCGTTCAGTAGCCTGGGATCTTGTCCGGGTTAAAGATTAATAGACACACCACATTAAAGAGTTATACACGACGGGTGTACGCCTACACCCCGTGCTCTGGTCGTGGCCATCTCGTAAGATAATGCCAAGGATATCCGGGACATGGTCATTAACCCCCCAAAGGCTTAAAGTAAAACAAGACTGTTTAAACGAGCCGATCAAAATTATTCAATTGAACACCCAAGGGTGCAAGATTTTGTACGCTCGATCAAGCGGTATTCTATATACCGTAACCCAAGCCCGTATAGGGAAAATAAGTTAAAAGTATTTACCTGAGTAAGTATGAATCACAATTGGCAAGTGAGGGTAGCTTTTACTGGGCCTCCTATTCTGGAACAAAGGTTTATAATAACCTATTAGATTCCTAACGGGTCTTTTATTTAAGCCTAAGCTTAGACCGGTTAGTTTAAGGACGATACGGTTCAAGCGCACGATTAAGCGAAGACCGGATAGAATGTGATTTAGACCCGACAAGTTTGAATACTTGTATAATATGGGTATACTAAGTACATTCTGGAATTTGAGACAAAAATGATAACGTTTGACCCGTTTCGGTCAATTTATGCAAACTAGTTACATAAACCGAACCGAGCGCTAAAAGAGCGTTACGGGTAGCCAAAAGAGTCATATGCAAGTTCCCTGAGATAATATGCTTTAAATATGTTATAATATCAGCAAGTTATGTTCTATTATGCCCCGAATGAATTTAAACTCAATTTATGCCTTATAAGGGCATTTTGGTCATTTAAAAGATTATAAAAGAGTTAAATTGGAAATCTGAGTTACAGGTCTGATTTATACAGTAAATATACTTAATTTGACATATTATAACAGTAGGGTATGACCCATATACAAAACTTATCATTTAAAATCAAACTATGCACCGTAGGGGTATTTTAGTAATTTCACAAGGGCTAAAAATGTCAAAACTGGAAACCTGAGTTCAAAAACTTATACTTACTGTTATTTTATAAAAATATGCTAAATACATCAGTAGGTATAATCCTTATATGTTTAATATGGGTATAACGCATACTATGCGTAAAAACGCTTAGAAAGGCGATTTAGAGCCGTTTCCGGGTTTTTAAAGGAAAGCTAAGATTTTTATATTTCCAGAATGCTCAAAATAATTTATTTAACAAATAAAATCAGTAGAAAAAGGTTTGGGGTCAAAAGGATTTATAAAACTCATTTTATGGCTTAAACGGTCAAAACCGGCATTAACCGAATCAACTTAGCGACCTATGATACGATCAGCCAAAAATTAAATAAAAATCTTCAAAAATCCCAAAATATTATATAACATCAGTGGGTAAAAAGTTTTATATCAAAAAGTGGCCTTAAATAGGTTATACGCTAAATGCGCCGTTTCTTTAACATAAAGCTATAGTTTTACGATATCGGCCATAACTCAAAATCTGGACCTCCAACTGATCTCAAATTTTCGGTGCACGTTTATAAATCAGTAATAAAGGTTTCTACTCTTTCACTTTTCCAAAAATCACGTTTTATAACAAAAAGGGCAAAATAGTCAACTTTAAGCATAAATCGGAAACATGCATATGAATCGGTTAAGCATAGACTCAAGTTGTAAAAATTCCAGAGAGTTAAACTTAAATATAAATGGTTCAAAATAAGCTCTACTGCAGATCTCAAACATGCATGCACGGATCCGAATCAAGAGTCAAAGAAAAAGTCGTTTTATAAGACTTTCGGTTCCGATCCGAGTTTATACTAAAGATTGTCGAGTTGATCATGATAAAACATATTCTTATATTCATTATAAAGTTATTTTTGGATGATCAAACTGATTGCATGTCATCTACATTACCATTTATGCTATAATTTGCAAAAACACTTCCTGTTGACTTTTTAAGAACATCTTTGACTCGACAATAACCATGCTTAGAGTGGGAATCAGAGAATACCCTTTTGAGGGTTTGTTTCCCACATAAATACCAACATTTAGGTACTTTCAATTTGAGAAATGACTGAGCCTTTTTCGTTTAATCGAAAAGTCAAACTATAACTATGACGGATTGACTTTTGGCTAAAAATCTATGCTAGAACGAATTAGAGGAAGTTATGGATGCTTACAAGAGTCCTAATGAAGCTTAGATAGGACTTGGAAGTAGCCTTGTCGATCAGAATGCTCCTGGAATGCCTTGTGAATTCTTGCAAGTTTGCTAGTGTTCTTGTTTACTACTCAAGACCCTCAAAAGTGATGAATTTGATCTGATTTATGGAGGTTTCAGGTGTTATAAGAGTGCAACAGGTGTCCATACTTGCATGTAAGATGATTGGTGAGTTTTAGAGGTGATGCTAGCTGTTAAACACTCAAAATTCGGACCAAAATGGCACTGTTCGCGAAAACTGGAGCTGGGCGCTGGGTCGCGGCCCGCGTAAGGCCTCAGGCGGGCGCCTGGGGTCTGCAGCTCCAAACTTTGATCATTTGTTGCAGTTTTGGTCCCTGTTCTTTACACGCGAGGTTTTTGCAGTATATCTTGACTCGTAAACCTTCAAATCTGATTTTTAAGAACCTTGGGACATTTACCAACATGGTAATGTTCTCGGTTAACTTTGCGCTCACCCGAAAAGTCATGAAATTCGACGTTGACGCTTTTAACCCCTCAAGTACGGTTTTGGCCATAACTTTCTCATACGATAACGAAACTTCATGAAATTTTTACCACATATTCTAGTGAGTATATTCTAGTATTACAAAGCTTCGGGGCTGCCAAAAGATCACTCAGAGGTATAAATTCAACATGTTGACACTTTTAGTCCCTATAGTTTGTAATTCCTCACTTTTGTGTATTTTCCGCTTCGTATGATCCATGATCTATCCGTTTAGGGTTATTAACACCATGTAGGGTTATTATAGAGTCTATTTATCCATTGTTGACACTTTGGACCCTTACGTTCCATAGTTTTCACTGTTTGTCAACTTTAGTCCCTCTAAAGTATGTTTTCGCATATGCAAAGTCTATGACACGTGTCAATGCATTATTGGACGAAATTTTTCGAGGTGTTACATCCTCACCCCCTTAAAAGAAATCTCGACCTCGAGATTTACTAGAACAAATGAGGATATTTTTCCTTCATCGTGGATTCCACTTCCCACGTATATTCGGGACCTCTACGGGCATCCCATTTGACCTTGACAATAGGTATATACTTCCTTCGAAGCTTCTTCACATGTCGATCCTCGATCGACAATGGTTTTTCCACAAACTTCAAACTCTCATCTATGTGTATATCTGTATGCGGTATAACCAGTGATTCATCAGCGAAACACTTCTTCAAATTACAGATGTGGAACACATTATGAATAGCGCTAAGTTCTTCAGGCAAGTTAAACTTATAAGCAACTGACCCGACACGTTCGATAATCTCGAAAGGTCCTATATATCTCGGGCTTAGCTTGCCTTTCTTACCAAATCGCATCACCCCCTTCCAGGGCGATACTTTAAGCAACACCTTATCACCTACATCGAAGTGAAAATCTTTGCGCTTAAGATCCGCATAACTCTTCTGCCTATCCCTGGCAGCTTTCAAACGATCGCGAATCTGAACGATCTTGTCTGTCGTCTCAAAAACGATTTCTGGTCCTGATAGTTGGACATCTCCAACTTCTGCCCAACAGATGGGCGATCTACACTTTCTACCATATAAGGCCTCAAAAGGCGCAGCTTTTATGCTGGAATGGTAGCTATTGTTGTAGGAGAATTCAATCAGTGGTAGGTTCTTATCCCAACTACCACCCAAGTCGATCGCACATGCACGCAGCATGTCTTCCAAAGTTTGAATAGTACGCTCACTCTGACCATCAGTCTGAGGATGATAAGCCGTACTAAAATTCAAACGAGTGCCCAATGATTGTTGGAAACTCTTCCAAAAATGTGACGTATATCTAGTGTCTCTATCAGAGATAATAGATACAGGTATACCATGTAGCGCTACAATCTTATCAACGTATAATTGAGCTAACATATCGGAGCTATACGTCTCCTTGATGGGTAGAAAATGAGCTGACTTCGTCAGTCTATCTACTATGACCCATATGGTATCATTTCCTTTTCTCGTCTTTGGTAACTTGGTGATGAAATCCATTGTCACCATTTCCCATTTCCACTTGGGAATTTCAGGTTGTTGAAGCAAACCTGACGGCTTCTGGTGCTCAGCTTTGACTTGCGCACAAGTCAGACATTTAGCTACATGCTCAGCTACAGACTTCTTCAAACCAATCCACCAGTAGTTTGCCTTTAGATCCTGGTACATCTTATCAGCTCCAGGATGAACGGAATATTTAGAGCTGTGGGCTTCCTGGAGGATAACATCCCGAAGTCCTCCATAAACTGGAACCCATATTCGTCCGTTCAGTCTTAGCATTCCATCTTTGTCGTAGGATAACTGCTCCTCAGTTACTCCTAACTTCTCTTCAGGATAGTTGGCTTCCAACACAGCTTCCTTCTGTGCAGCTAACACCCTTTCGTTCAAATTATTCCTTATTTCAATGCGCTTGGCATTGATTCTGATCGGTTTCACTCTTTCTTTTCTGCTTAAGGCGTCGGCAACTACATTTGCCTTGCCTGGATGGTATCTTATCTCACAGTCGTAATCATTTAAAGTTTCCATCCATTGCCTTTGTCGCATGTTCAATTCCTTCTGATTGAACAAGTGTTGAAGACTCTTGTGATCCGAATAAATTATACACTTGGTTCCATACAAGTAATGTCTCCATAGCTTCAATGCAAACACAACGGCACCCAATTCCAAGTCGTGGGTGGTGTAGTTCTTCTCGTGCACCTTTAGTTGTCGTGAAGCGTAGGCAATGACCTTGCCTCTCTGCATGAGTACACAGCCCATACCAGTGTGTGACGCATCGCAATACACCACGAATTCTTCTATACCATCAGGCAATGTTAACACTGGTGCATTGCTCAACTTCTTCTTCAAAATGTCAAAGGATTCCTGCTGCTTAGGGCCCCAATCAAACTTAATCTTCTTACGAGTCAACGAAGTTAGGGGCGCAGCAATCCTTGAAAAGTTCTTGATGAATCGCCTATAGTATCCTGCTAATCCTAGGAAACTGCGAATCTCGGTAGGAGTCTTTGGCTCTTGCCAATTCATGACTGCTTCTACCTTTGCGGGATCTACTTGGATACCATGCTCACTTACCACATGTCCAAGGAATTGGACTTCTCGAAGCCAAAATTCGCACTTCGAAAATTTGGCATAGAGTTTCTCATGATGTAGAAGTTTGAGAATACAACGAAGGTGTTTCTCATGGTCAGCTTGGTTCTTCGAGTAGATAAGGATATCGTCAATAAAGACGATGACGAATTTATCCAAATAAGGCTTGCAGACGCGATTCATGAGATCCATGAATGCGGCTGGTGCGTTAGTGAGCCCAAAAGGCATCACTAGGAACTCGTAATGTCCATAACGAGTCCTAAACGCTGTCTTGTGCACATCTTCATCCTTGACCTTCAACTGGTGATAGCCTGACCTCAAGTCGATCTTTGAGAAGTAGCTCGCTCCTTGCAACTGATCGAACAGATCGTCGATCCTGGGTAACGGATATCTATTCTTAATAGTGACTTTGTTAAGCTCACGGTAATTGATGCACAGGCGCATCGATCCATCCTTCTTTTTAACGAACAAGATTGGCGCTCCTCAAGGAGATGAGCTAGGTCTAATAAAACCCTTAGCTAACAGATCATCCAATTGCGTCCTCAACTCCTTCATCTCCGTTGGTGCCAACCTATATGGTGCTCTTGCTACTGGCGCTACGCCTGGAATGATGTCTATTCGAAACTCCACTTGCCTATCCGGTGGCAAACCGGGGAGTTCTTCAGGAAATACTTCAGGGTATTCTGAGATGACAGGGATGTCTTCGATCCTTGGCTTTGGCTCATCAATAGTAACTTGTGCCATATAAATGACACAACCCTTCTGCAGGCATCTGGATGCTTTGAGCATGGACACTTGCTCCGGCAATCCATGCTGGGTATCTCCCTGGATAGTGAGTGACTCACCAGACGGAGTCTTAACTATCACTTGCTTTCTGTTGCACACAATCTGAGCTTGGTTACGCGATAACCAATCCATGCCTATCACTATATCGAATCTAGCTAGCTTAAAGGAAAGCAAGGATAACGGGAAAGAATGATTCCTAATGGATATAACACATCCATCTAAGACAGTTGAGGCGGTTTCTATGGTTCCATCGGCTAATTCCACCTCATACTTCACACTTAAGGCTTTAACAGGTAGGTTTAACAACTTACAGAGCTTATCATCTACAAATGACTTATCTGCTCCTGAATCAAATAGAACTCTAGCAAAAACATCATATACAAGAAAAGTACCTGTAATGACGTTGTCATCCTGAACTGCTTCCTTAGCGTCCATTTTGAAGACTCTCGCATTGGTCTTCTTTCCATCATCGGCCTTCTTAGCGTTCTTTGGGCAATTAGGTCGGATGTGTCCTTTCTCATTGCAACCATAACAAGTTGCATCCTTTAGCTTCTTGCATTCCAAGGCTCTATGGTCGGTGGATTTGCAGATTCCACATCGTTTTGCGTGAGACTGGGAGTTTGATTCTAAACGACACTTCCCAAAATAGTGTTTCTTGCAGGTCTTGCATCGGGGCTTATCCCCTGATGGTTGCCAATCTTTCTTAGATCCCGACCCTTTCCTGTGGTCGTTGTTCCCTCGGTGTCTTTTCTCCGATCTTCGTGAGGTGTCATCCTCACGTTTCCTCTTGTTCTCCTCCGAGCTCTTAAGAGCTCTCAACCTGACTACATCCTGGGTGAGGGAGAGAGATAGATCAGCTACTGATCTGAACGTCGTAGGCCTCGATGCCTTAACACTTGCCTTGATTTCAGGCGCCAAACCCCCAATAAAACGGGCAATCCTTCTTGGCTCTGGAGTTACCAAGTATGGCACTAATCGAGATAGAGTGTTGAAAGTGGTAAGGTATGCCTGGCAGTCGAGGTTCTTCATTACCAGGGATACGAAGTCTGACTCAATCCTTTCAACTTCGTGTTGTGGGCAGAAATTTTCTTTGATCAGGGCTACAAACTGATCCCATGACATACTATAAAGGGTGGCCTTACCGGCAGCTTGCAAAAGAGATTTCCACCACGCCAGTGCGTCCCCCTTGAATGATTGGGACACGTATTTCACCACATCCCGATCAGCACACCCGTTGATATCTACAACCGTATCCATCTCATCTAACCAGGTTATACAGTCGACCGCTCCTTTCTCCCCAGTAAAATCTCTGGGTTTGCATGAGACGAAATATTTATACGTACAGGACTTGCTGTGCGTTTCATGCTTCTGCTTGATCTCCTGTTTCGGGATACTGCTGTGGTTAGAGGAGTGATTATCCTCGTCATTCTTCTTTGGCTCATCTTTCTTTGATACATCATTCTTAGAGGGCGGCTTGCTATGAGCCTCTGAATGATTCTTGGATTTGGAACGTGGTACGGTTCGGGTCCTACTTCGAGTCCCGCTTGATTCCCTGAATTGCCTATCAATGGCCCTGGCAACAGCATTTTCTACCAGTGCTTGTAGCTCCGCACCAGTTACATGAATCTTAGTATTATCCGGGTTTTCCTCAGAATGACTGTTTGTTTCTTCCGACTTGGCCATGTAGCTTTAGGAGCTACATAAAAGTAAGGATGAGGTCTATTTAGAAACCTAACAGTATTATCGTTCTTGACGATTTATTAACCATGGTAATAAAAGCCATATTAGTTAATTTATTTAATTTCATTCAGCACTTTTATTAGCAACTTTATCATAGAATGAAATATATATATTGGCACAATTGGCCTAGTCACTTGGACAAACTTCTAAATTTTAAATTTAGAATTTTTATAGGATTAGAATTGTATAATTAAAACAAATAATCCTTTGCTTGGCAGGGAGTCTATAAACCACGGCTGCCTTTTTGTTTTATATGACATTAGTCATAACCCGTAGGCATCAAGTCATAATCAGACATGTATACAATATAATCTTAGGATAATTTATTAAAAGGGTGACATGTGTGATTCTACAGATCACGCCACCCAAGAATGTTAACATGTTTACAGATGTTAACAGAGATTTGAATCTTTTTAACCAGGTTTTACCATATTGGCCAGGCCTTTTAATAAGACGTTCAAGCTAGGTTTTACCTTCTTAAGATTCTTATTAAAATGGTCAATTAAAATAATAATTGATATTTTCCATTTATTTGTATATTATGTTCATGCATATAGATAAACTGAAAAACTTAAATTAACTGTCACACCCCAACCAATGGCGGAAACATCGGGATGAGACGAAGTGTGAAGATTGCTCGAGACATCATAACGCTATTTGTGACAATAATTTAATAATCCAAATTTCATTTCCATAGTAAATTGTCAACAATACAAGAAATACAAATAACAACATGTTCGAAGAAATACATAACAACATAATCAAAATTGATACAACATTTAAACCTAAACGTCTATATGTGTATCTAGGCATCAAGCCTACTTCATTTCATGGTCTCATCATCCTCAACCTGTAACATGTTTAAAATACAATTCAATGCAAAAGCAAAGGCGAGTATACAAGTTTGGTACATACATAGCATAAGATAAACGTGTGAACAATTCCTCATAGCAAGCATGCGATTCAAGATAAACATTAAATATGGCATGTGTCTAACATATCAAACCAAGAAAACGCAACTTGCTCATGACATAACCAAGTTTCAGTAGAGGCGGGTCGTTAATCCTATAGCGCTACATATGTCAAGGTTTGGCTCGTACGAAGTTAATGATAAGTTCAACACATAAGAATCACCCAAATTTAAAGTATCAAGCCATCACATATACAAGCATGTTATAGGAATGTTCATGTGTTTAAACAAAAGTTCATGTGTAAGTTTCAATAGGTAAACATGTTACGCCCCAAAAGTGGTAAAAGTAAAAAGGGGAAAAGTACGAGTATACTCACGGTTTGCAAGTCTTTAAACTTGAGAATCCGAGAGCAAGTTGGTGGATGGATTAGTTTGGAGCACCTTGTCCTTCTACACGAGGAAACGTAGGTGTGTGAGTTTGGCGTATAACGGAAGATTATAGATTCGGAGTTTTTAAAATATATAGAAAGTAACCTAGGTGAAAATAATCATCTTGTACACATAACTCTTGTTCTTGACACTATTAAACTCAAAAGAGTTGGTATGATTTCATGGATTCTAAGATCCATTAGAGTCGTAACAAGGGCATGGTCATAGATGATGTAACGTCCACTTAACAAATAACTATTAAGTCATCATCAAGTCTTAGTTACTTAGATGTATACATATAGAATAACTTAAATATTATATAGTTTACAAGTCTTATGATTCAAGCATGAGGTAGGAGATTAATGTCTCCATTTAGGTACCTCTTTGTGTCATAGAATACATACATGAGGTAGGAAGAACAAGCTTCCATTTAGGCACCTCTATTGTTCACCACTACACTTGTTGTTATAAACAACAAGGAGGGTCATGAACATACAAGTATTAAGGTAGTAACTACAACTAATCTATAGAAAAACATCAAGTAATGAGTGGATTCTTATGAAGGATAGCCTAGGCTAAACCAACCATCACACATACATCAAGTTTCACACTTGAACACTACTTGTGGGTAAAACCCTAATTAAAAACAGAAAGTTTGTGAGGTTTTAGCCTCTGATTTAGATGTCTCAACCATGTTTTTAAGCTTAACCGACCATAAGAGGGGTTGTAAGCATTAGGACATTGGTTTGAGATGTGTTAGACACAAGTTGGATAAGAAATGACATGTTGATTAATAGTAAACAAAACAGAAAGTTTTAGTCCATTTTAGGGCAAATCCAAGCATGATTCTTCCAAGGAAAAACCAAGGATTCAAACCCAAGGACATAACAAAGCAACAGGAAGAAGAACCAAGTGATTTGGTTAAGAAATAAGCAAGTTACACTCACTTTAGTGAAGTTACAAGAATCTGTCCAAAAACTCAGATTTACTGTAGATTGAGAGTGAATTTGTGAAGATTAGAGAGTTGTGAAAGTGTCAAATGGGTTGGAGAAGGTGGGTATTTATAATGAATGAGTTAGAAGGTGATTGGAGGTGATTAGAGGTGGATTAAAGGTGATTGGGTGAGTTGGATTATTGGGATTTCGTGCAAAAATTGAAAGGAAACACACATTCTGCCGAAACAAGGGGCTCGCGCGACGCCAAGCCCCCTCGCGTCACGCGGCGCCCTAGTGCCGGCAAGTTTCAAAGTTTTGCATTTTACCCCCCTGAAGTTTATGCTTGATTCTATTAGGTGCATTTTTGATAGTTTAGGGACTTGTTTTGATATAAAAGCATAGTATGAAGTGTAGTTAAGCATGATGATCATAACCAAGGTATGTTTAAGCGTATAAATGTCATAACCAAGTATCGTTCTCGTTCAAAAGACGCTCAATGCATAAGTTTAGATTAATTACAAGTTTCGCACATAGTTTCCAAGAATAACAATTAGACATTGACTGATTCACGAAGTCGAACATACGAGCATTCATAGAGTGTGTATAACATAAATATAACAAAATACCAGCTTCATTAATGATCCAAGTCTCGATTTGATAAAGATTACAAAGAAAGAAACGATTACAAGAATACAAGGTTTCCAAAAATAGAAATCCAAGCAATGGTTTCTAAATAGGGAAATTATGAAAACGCAGGGCGTTACAGTCTCCCCTCCTTTAGGCAATTTCGTCCCGAAATTTAGGAAGACGGAAGGTTTGAAAAAGTTTTGGTAATAAGGTCCAAAAAGGTCTTCAAAACACTGAATTTCTCATGGCACGTTTTACGAGAGTTTGGTAACATGGTGAAAACACTTATATATAGGAAGTACCAGCGGCGTATCCACCATGTTTTGACCATGTGACGTCCATTTCATATCCGGTGTCATGTTACGTTCCGTGTCTTACCATACACAATAGTACACTCTATGGTTCTCATACGACTATCACTATAATCCCGTGTGCACCCGCGATTACATTGATCGTCACATGATCCGCATAACTTGTACTAGTTGTGTATGAATTTAGGTATAAATAAATTCTAAAAATAAGATTGCGTGCATAGAGGCATAGCATATAAGCATGCTTGTGTTCCAAATAGTATAACAACGTAAGCGAATCTCCCGGGTTTCGCCCGCGTATAGTGCGAAAGAATAAATTTTGTGTAAAAAGCATGAGTCTAGTATAAGTTTAAATAAAACGCATGCCAGGAGTATGAGTATGAGTATATATGTGAGTACAATTTTGAGCATAAACGAATGAGCGTGAGCATAAACGTAAATCGTATAAATGAGAGTATATATATAAGTATGAGTCTATCATAAATTGTATAAATGCAAGTATAACTATGAATTTAAGTACAAACATAATTGTATTGGTATGAGGAAAATATATGAATGTGAATATAAGTTTAAGCATAGTTGTATAGGTACAGGTACAAGTAGGATACATGAGTATAAACACGAATATGAATATTAGCGCAACGTAATTGTTAGTGTAAGTATAATTGTATTACATGAATATAAACTTAGATATAAGTGTAGTGTAAATGTATAATTTGGGAACACGAGTATAATATAAAACGTATGGATATAGATATGATTATGAAAATTAACATAAATGTGTAAATATAAATATAGGTGTAGACATAAGGTGTAGAAATACGAATATGGATATGAGTGTAATACGTAATGGTTTTGTTTATGATATGAATCGTAATATACGAATTTAAACATGAAAAGAAAGGCCAAGAAGTTTTTGAGTATGAAGGTAAAATGAGTGTATAGGTGAAATTGTCGTGAGATATAAACTAAAGCACGTAAAATGATATACAATTATAAGCGTGAAATTTAATTAAAATCAAAATAGATTGAGTTGACATGAAATATAGAATCTAGTTCATAAATGTAAAGAGAGTATAAAATATCTAATGGTTATGTGTGTTATACTTTGTGAAAGAAGGGAAATGCTACTCTTGTTTTTTTAAAAAAAGAAAAATTTACATACGTTGAGGTTGGTTGGTTCTTATGAAGTTTCCTTGCCCACACATTTTAAATTAAATTGACGTATTGAATAATGGTTGAAAAGGTTCTAGAAGTAAATAAGTTTGCATCGTTTTAAATGATCTTGCATTAAGGAAGAAATTCGAATTTTAGATATTTTTGTGACAACGTTGACTCGTAAGAAAAGGATTTTGGTATACGATCTTAGTGTCTGTTGAAAAAGCGTTTTTTGATTTTGAAAGAAATTTTAGTAAATGATTGAATAACATTGGTAGTATTTTATAGGTGTGCGGGAAAAAGTTGATTTGATTCCTAATTGAAAATAGAAGATCTCTAGTTTAAGGATATAAGATGAGCTTTTTTTTCAATAGTTACGTTGAATACAAAATTTTGTGGGCAATGGATTTATTAAACCAACTAGGTTGCAAATTTTGAAAATCGAGAAATAAGCGTTTATGGTAAAGGTTAAGAATTTCGTGTGTGTGAGCTTTATAAAAAAAATATATATTGCAGGATAAGGAATTCGTTCATATAAACAATGCATGCTGAAATAAATAGAGATTTGCCTAATGATAAAAGATTTAGATATAAACGTGATCATGTTTACGTAATATAGTCTATTAAGGAAAATATTGGTAACGATCACCTAAGTAAGGGAATCACCCCTAATACGTTGGCGAGGCCGTTGTAAGATGAGAAAAGAAACGGAGTTAGTCGTCAAGGTAAGGAAATCACTCCCACCTTGATGATATGTCTCCATTTATTGTTACAAGGGGTATAAATAAAATTATGTGAACTCATGCATGTAAATAATGTATAAATGTACGATAAAGTATTTGTACGATATACGCATAGAAAATGAAATTAAAAAAAAAATAATTCGAATTCGAAAAGAGGGAGTAGATGAGACTTGGTCATAATGTTTGTTTAAGAAAATGAAATTGATCACATAGCATAAAGGGTCACATAACGTAAAGATTCAAGTTGATTTGCATAGTATAAAAGTTTAAATGTCTCATATAGCATAATCATGAATTCCACATAACATGAATAAATGAAAGCATTTTAAATTTAGTTTGTTCACGAGGGATTATTATTGTTTGTGATTGCGGTAACGTGCGAAATGATTAAAACGACATTTCGAAATGAAAGAACGTTCAAGTATAAAATCACATATAAATTGAGTTACATAAAAGAGAAGCTCAATAAAACATAGGATTGTTTCGGGTAGAGAAACGTCGACAATTCCAAAGTGGGTCGAAAGTCCTTTCGATTTAGAGATATTGTGCTTTGGCCTATAAGTAAGATACTCTCCTCGAGAAGCGATTAACGGTATCTTACCCTTCCGGTTACTACACATCTCTAAATGATTGGAACATTCGGGACTTTGGCGAGAATAAAAATCAAGGAATGGGACTTAATCGACAAGATGCGGGTTTCACCCCTAACTTGACGATTTCGTACCCTAAATGTGGTTGGTACTTGTCGGCCAAAATAAAATTTTGACACTTTGACAAGGGTCCACTAGAGTTGAAATGGAAATTTCCATTAAGTTGTGGATGTCACTCCTAGCTTAATGGTGAAATTTCGTGCAAAAATAGATTAAAGGTAGAGTGAGAGTCGTTTACCAAATTGTGGGTTTCACGCCTATTTTGGTAAAGTTGTCTCGTTGATGTTACAAGAGTATGAAATAACATAAGTGTATTCGTGTTAGCCTTAGGAAAGGCGCATAAGTTTAATAACAAGAAGTGTAGCTAGGAAGCATGCAAGGTAGAGTACAAATGTTTTAAACAACAAATAAGAGATAAAGTTCCTAAAACTATAGACTAGGGCAAAAGCATGGCAATTTTCCTAATTCCCTATAGTTATAGCTCTGATACCAATCTGTCACACCCCAACCAATGGCGGAAACATCGGGATGAGACGAAGTGTGAAGATTGCTCGAGACATCATAACGCTATTTGTGACAATAATTTAATAATCCAAATTTCATTTCCATAGTAAATTGTCAACAATACAAGAAATACAAATAACAACATGTTCGAAGAAATACATAACAACATAATCAAAATTGATACAACATTTAAACCTAAACGTCTATATGTGTATCTAGGCATCAAGCCTACTTCATTTCATGGTCTCATCATCCTCAACCTGTAACATGTTTAAAATACAATTCAATGCAAAAGCAAAGGCGAGTATACAAGTTTGGTACATACATAGCATAAGATAAACGTGTGAACAATTCCTCATAGCAAGCATGCGATTCAAGATAAACATTAAATATGGCATGTGTCTAACATATCAAACCAAGAAAACGCAACTTGCTCATGACATAACCAAAGTTTCAGTAGAGGCGGGTCGTTAATCCTATAGCGCTATATATGTCAAGGTTTGGCTCGTACGAAGTTAATGATAAGTTCAACACATAAGAATCACCCAAATTTAAAGTATCAAGCCATCACATATACAAGCATGTTATAGGAATGTTCATGTGTTTAGACAAAAGTTCATGTGTAAGTTTCAATAGGTAAACATGTTACGCCCTAAAAGTGGTAAAAGTAAAAAGGGGAAAAGTACGAGTATACTCACGGTTTGCAAGTCTTTAAACTTGAGAATCCGAGAGCAAGTTGGTGGATGGATTAGTGTTAGAGCTTATGAGATCGTTGGTACTTGTGCTGGATTAGTTTGATAGTAGTTTGTATGCATTTTGAATGTTTAGGGGGTTATTTTGTATTTATCTAGAAGTTGTATTCCTGACTTAGTGTAGTTAAGATTCCAGCAAATTTATAAATTTGCTGGCAAGTCAGGAGGCTAGTATAAATACCCCAAGCATTGTAACTTATTCAAGCTTTTGGCTCTTGGTGGAATCAAGTGTTGTTTACATTCATATTGTGCTTAGATCTGATTTCCAAGGTTATTCATTGCTATATCTTACTGTTTGGATTCAATACAACACTAGTTGTATTCATCAATCCATTAGCTTCATCTTCATTCTTGATCTTTCTTGACTCTTCATAGTTCAAACACTTAATCAATAGGTGTTTTGGACTAAAACAACCAACCACTGTGATCCGGATACGTTTTGGGATCTACAATTTGGTATCAGAGCCTTTGTGCTCTTGGTTGTTGTGTTCTTGTTGAGATTTTTCATTGTTTTGAAGGTTTTTCAAAGTTTCAAGGTTTTTCAAATTTTTGGGGTTAAAATGGATTGATTTGGTGTGTTTAATCGATATGTTGTTGTTAATACTTGATTAGGGAGTCATTTTGGTCATTTTGGTGCATCAAAACATGGTTTTTGGGCTGTTTTTGAGTGATTAGAGGGTTTTAGTTCGTGTTAAACCCTCTGTCCAGCGAAATTATCTTGAAGACAGCGAAGAATATTTGAATACAGCGAACTTATCTTTTGAATATAGCGATCTCAGCGTTGAATATAGCGAAATAATTCAAATCGCTAAGTGTTTTATCGCATAATCAACAAATTCGCCGACTATCGTTCGAGCGAATTTGCTGATCGTCAGCGAAATAACACCATTTGTCCCTTAAGCGAAATTATCGAAGGCGACTTCGAGAACCGTGCTAGCGAACCACAGTGTTCCTATCACGGTTACCGGTAAATTTAACCTAACCCTGTTTGTGTTTGATTTGTCAGCGTAGATAAAGTGATCGCTCGTGCAGGATTCATAACTTATCAGTGAAGGTTAGCGAACCAGTCAGCGAAGATCATCAGTCGTTATAGCTCACTGGCGAATTTAAGTTTCTGTCGGCGAATTTAACTCTGTTCAGCTCAAGTTTGTCAAAAACAAAGAAAAATGTCGCTAAATCAACTAAGTCCAATCGCTCAAGCGGAACTTGAAACTGGAACCACAACCCGCCCACCAAAGTTGAAAGGAGCGGAAGACTTTAGCACTTGGAAAACTCGCATTCAATCGTTCTTCGAGTACACGGATTACAATCTGTGGCTCTCTGTTACCGCCGGACCTCACGTTCCAACGGTAGTTAGAGGAGATGCGGTAGTTACTAACAACGATGCTACTACCTTCACTGACGAAGACAAGGCCCACATTCAACGTGATCGTCGTGCACACGCTGCTCTAACCATGGCTTTATCAACAAACGATTGCAACATGTTTGAAGAACACCGAACTGCAAATGCACTCTGGAATGCATTGATCGAGTACTATGAAGGAAATGAAGAACTGATCGAAAGCAAGAGAGATATGGTGCAGAAGCAATACGACATGTTTTGCGGAGTCCGTGGAAAAAGCTTGTCTGACCACATTAGCCGCTTCCTAAACATGATAACCAAAATGAAGAAGGCAGGAAATCCTGTTACCAATCGCGCTGCAATAAAGAAGCTGCTTGATTCGCTCCCCAAGGAATGGAGCCTGCAATGTATGATGATCAAGAAGGATTTCCTCAACAATCCTAATCCTGTCACTCTGTCAGATCTGATCAACACCCTAAGAGCCTTTGAAATGGATGTTAACAAGAGAGAGATGAACACTGCTGGATATCAACCTAAGGCAACTCAACCTTCAGCTGGGTTGAAGAATGTGGCATTCCTCGCTTCAGGGGGCATCACTCCACAAGCTTCTGACTTAATTTACGCAAACGCTTCCGCAAGCGCATCTAAAGCTCCACAACTTGTTGAGAAGACTATCACTGTTGATACTCAAGCGTTGAAAGTATCCACTGAAAATGTGGCACTCTTCAACACATTTCTGAGCAGTTACGAAGCCCTAATGTCTGGGGAACTCAAGAAGGAGATGTTTACTGCTGAAGACATGTATCAGGTTGATCCAGATGATATGGAAGAAATGGATCTGAAATGGCAAATGGCCATGATCACTCTGAGGTTAAAGAAATTTCAAGACAAGACAGGCAAGCGATTGGGTCTTGGAAAAGCTGGCTTTGACAAATCTAAGCTGAGGTGCTACAACTGCAAGAATCTAGGACACTTCAAGCGCGATTGTCCGTTGTTGAAAGAAGGAAACAGTGAAACTACTCCTGCTGTTAAACAAATCACTGTTGAAGAGAACAAAAACAATGCATCTCCCAGCACGCCAAAGGCTTTAGTTGTTGAAGACTATGATTGGAGTGAAGAGATCACTGAAGCAAAGGAGCAAGTCAACAAAGCCCTGATGGCCAAGATCACAGGTGAGTCATCCGCTAGGCAGTTTGAGAAGCAGACAACAAGAATCCCAACTGGAGACAATGATGCTGACAAGGGATTGAAAAGTATTCTTTCTTCAGTGAAGCCTGGTGATCAAGCTGAAAAGGATGCTGCTAAAGAGACATCTGAGAAAGGGAAGGATAAAGTTCAAGCTACAGCCATGAAAGCAGATTCATCAAAAGAAAAGGCTGACAAGGACTTGGTAAATAGTATTTCGCTCAGTTTTAAAGAAAAATTATGCTCCGAAGCATGCGTTGATGTCGTGGCACATTATAAATTCTTAAACCTGGAGTTTGAAAGGCAAAAAGACAAAGCTTTAAAAATTAACAACGAGCTTAAACAGAACGAGGCTGCATATCAGAGAAAGTTGAACTCAACTTTGGCTGAAATGCAAACCCTTAAAGAATTTGTGTTTAGAAAAGATTTTATCATTAATGATCTTACAGAAAGATTAGAAAAAGCTTTAAATGAAAAGAACAAACTTCAAATTATAATAGACAAATGGAATGTCAGTCAAAAGGCCTTTACTGACATCAAAAATTGCCAACGACCAACGTTTGTGAAAGATGGGATTGGTTATAAGGATAGGCACGGAAATGAAAGAAAACTTTTCTTTCCGCCTCACAGCAAAAACTACGTGCCTATGCCTACTCCTCATCCCGAAAATGATCTCATAAATGAAAAGGCCTCAGTTGAACAAAATGAATTTTATGAAAATGAGACAACTGCTAACTGCTCTAAAAGCAATGCAGATTCCATTGAGTGTAAAGAAGATGTGTGCGATGATGATGGAGACTGCGGAGGGTCAAAAATAGGAATTGGTTATTCAGGCGACAGTTATTCCACCGTTAACTGGTTCGTCGGGAATTGTTCTAAAAACAATGTTAAGGATGAATGTAATAGTTTAAGTAGGTTGGATGACTGTAATGGCCAAGTGCCTAAAACTAAATCTGTGGATGATTGTAAAGGCCATGTGCCTACATTTGAGACCCGTGATCATGAACCTTATGTGTCTGAATGTCATGGTTTGAATTATGCGTGTTGTGATGATAATGTTGCTTGTGAATCTCCTGTATTTGTGCCAGAATTAAAAAGGAATAGTTTTGGAAAATTCCTTACAAAGGAAATTCCCGAATTTATTCCTTCCAGAACAGGTATGACAGAATCGGAAAAGAACGCTACTGAAGATCAAGATAATGTAGATTCAAGCGTCATTACCACAGAAGACGAACAGACATCAGAAAGTTCGCATTCAGTAACCTCAACTGAAGATCAAGCAACTAGTGATGAAAGCTTCGAATGTTCAAGTTGTGAAGCAAGTGAAGAACAAAATTCAAGCGAGGACAACACGTCTGAAAGCTCACTCGATTCAGACAGTGATGAAGAATATCCCGAAGATGAAAGCAGAGTGGACAAGAAAATGAAGAAAGCAGAAAGCTCAAGACTCTCATCACATACATCATCTTCTCACACCAAAAGACCCAGACATAAAAGATGTTTTCGCTGTGGTCATTTAGGACATACAGCGAAACATTGTAAAACCAAAAAGTTTCCTAAACCAAAGCATGATTTTATTACAAACGTCACGCAGCAGCTAAATTATCTTAAGAAATCTGTTAAAAATCTGGTTGATTCAACTGCGTATCTTTGGAAACAAAAAGAGGTCAAAGTGGGTCAAAACCACGATAGATTCGAAATCAAACAGATCTGGGTTCCTAAATCAAACTAACCTGTATATTTGTGTATTTGTGTATGTCAGAATAAACTCCAGAAATGGCTGCGAATGCTCATGGAATACATCTGGCATGCAGACAGCGGATGTTCAAGACACATGACTGGATTGAAGGAACTACTGAAAAACTTCCGCTTTATTGATGGTGACTTCGTGTCTTTTGCTGGCGATGTAAAGGGAGGAAAGATTGTTGGAGTAGGAGATGTAGTGTCCGAAGCCCTCACGCTGGAAAATGTCAACTATGTTCCTGAGCTGTGCTATAATCTCATGAGCGTTTCTCAAGTATGTGATAAAGGGATCTCGGTGCTGTTCAATGACATGGAATGCTTGTTCCTGAAGCCCGGTTATGTTGTTCCTGCAGAAATGATCATGCTCACTACTCCAAGACAGAACAACACATATGTGCTCAACATGAAAAACGCCAAGACAAATGACAACTTGACATGCTTAATTTCTAAAGCGTCAGAATCGGAGTCACTGCTTTGGCATAGACGACTGGGGCATGTTAACTTCAAAAATATGAATAAACTATCTAAAATGAACTTAGTTAGAGGTCTTCCAATCAAAGAATTTCCATTTTCTGAAAAATGTATTGCATGCGCCCAGGGAAAGCAGCATAAGAAACCACACAAGTCCAAAGCAGTGAACATGATTTCTGCACCACTTCAATTGTTGCACATGGATCTTTTCGGTCCTATCAGTGTGAAAAGTCTTGCTAAAAGCTCTTATTGTTTGGTTGTAACAGATGATTACTCTCGATTCTCGTGGGTATATTTTCTTGAAGCAAAAAGCGAGACTGCTGAAGTGTTAAAATCATTCATTCCCCTGATAGAGAACGTGATCAAGCTGAAAGTGAAGTCTATAAGAAGCGACAACGGGTCTGAATTCAAAAATCAGACTTTCATATCATTCTGTGCAGAAAAAGGAATTCATCTTCAATACAGTGCAGCCAGAACTCCCCAACAAAATGGAGTTGCTGAACGCAAAAATAGAACGCTGATTGAAGCTGCAAGAACCATGCTGGTGGACTCCAAGCTTCCGATTATCTTCTGGGCTGAAGCAGTTAATACGGCATGCTACGTTCTGAACAGGGTGCTCATCGTGAAACCTCATGGAAAGACAGCATACGAGCTTCTCTTCAAAAGAAAGCCACTTATAGATTTCTTCAGGCCATTCGGATGTTCGTGCACTCTGTTGAACACTCAAGAAAATCTCGTCAAGTTTGAAGCAGTGGGTGATATCTGCTACTTTATGGGGTATTCATCCACACAAAAGGCTTACCGTGTTTACAACAAACGAACAAAGATGGTGATTGAATCGTACTACGTGGACTTTCAAGAAGGAAATTACACCAACACTGGCAGCACTCCTGACTGGTTCTATGATGTGAGTGTGATCTTCAATAACTTTGAAATTCCGGAGATTGCGTTAGACCCTGAGCCAGTCGAAGACACTCAAGTTGAACATTTGTTTGACTCGTCTGACATCGGTTTGACTCCTTTTACCACCCGCTTATCTCCATCATCTGCTGATCCGATTCTGGCTGTAAATGAAACAAATGGTGACACTTCGCCTGAGAACACCCAAGACAATGGTGCTTCTTCTTCACAGGCGAATGTGAATGAACCAACTCAAGAAGATGATCCACCAATAATTTATGTCGACGAACACTTCACCAACCTTCCGCAGCAAATTGAATCTCTGACAAATGCAGGATACAAGACAAATAGAAATCATCCTCTTGAAAATGTCATCGGCGCAGTAGAAGAAGGAGTACGTACTCGCGGGCAGTCAGCAAGCATCAACAAAGGTCTCTTCGCAGCTTTTCTATCACAATCAGTTCCACGTGACATCGAAGACGCTATTCAAGACTCCAGCTGGGTTCAGGCAATGCAAGAAGAATTATCTCAATTCAGGAAGCTCAAAGTATGGGAAGTTGTAGATCTACCTGAAGGAAAGTTTCCTATCGGTACTAAATGGGTCTTTCGAAACAAGATGGATGATCGTGGGGTGGTTATCAAGAACAAGGCTCGATTGGTGGTGCAGGGTTTTCGACAAGAAGAAGGGATTGACTACGAAGAGGTCTTTGCTCCAGTCGCACGATTGGAGGCAATTAGAATATTCCAGGCGTACGCCTCTTATAGAAACTTCAAGGTCTTTCAAATGGATGTCAAAAGTGCGTTTCTGTACGGAAAAGTCAAGGAGGAAGTTTACGTATGTCAGCCTCCAGGGTTCGAGGATCCTCACTTTCCAGGCCGTTATTTTAAATTGGATAAAGCACTTTATGGCCTTCATCAAGCTCCACGCGCATGGTACGAGACTCTGTCTACATACTTGCTGGAATGTGGTTATACCAGAGGAACGATTGACATGACTCTCTTCACCAAGAAAATAGGGGAAGATGTTATGTTAGTCCAGATCTACGTGGATGATATTATCTTCGGGTCAACCAATGAGGCCTTGTGCAGAGAGTTCGAAACAATCATGAAAGCAAAATTCGAGATGAGCATGATGGGAGAGCTGAATTTCTTCTTGGGATTAGAAGTGAAGCAAAAGGAGGACGAAATTCTGATTCATCAGGCTAAATACATTCGGGACATTCTCTCGAAGTACAACATGAATGACTGCAAAGTTGCAAGCACGCCATTCGCCTCGCAAACAGAACTCACTCTAGATCCTCAGGGAAAGCCAGTGAACAAATCCTTCTATCGCTCAATGATCGGTTCTTTGATGTACTTGACAGCCAGCAGACCTGACATCATGTGGGCAGTTTGTCTTTGTGCTCGGTTCCAAACAAATCCCAAGGAATCCCATGAAATTGCAGTAAAGCGCATCTTCCGCTATCTCAAAGGAACTCCAAAACTAGGGCTTTGGTATCCTAAAGATAGTAATTTTGATTTGATTGCATATTCTGACAGTGATCATGCAGGTTGCAAAGTAGATCGCAGGTCCGTATCAGGAGGATGTCAATTTCTGGGAAACCGGTTGATTTCATGGCAAAGCAAGAAGCAAACAACAGTATCCACGTCAACAGCTCAAGCAGAATACACTGCGGCATACAGTTGCTGTTCACAAGTCCTTTGGATACAAAATCAGTTGCTGGATTACGGAATCAACATCATGAAGACTCCGATATTCATCGACAATGAAGCGTGTCTGGGAATTGTGAAGAATCCCGTGCACCACTCAAGAACCAAGCACATCGAAATTCGCATTCACGCAATTCGAGATGCTTATGAAAAGGGATACATTCAAGTGGTGCCGGTGGATACCACACAGCAACGAGCCGACATCTTCACGAAAGCGTTTGACAAAACTCGTTTTAACCAGTTGGTAACCTGGTTAGAAATGGTTAATTTCCTTGACTGGAAATGAATCTTGTGTTGATTAAAAAAAAAAAACTTTTAATTAAAATTAATATAATAAAGTTTTTGCTTGTTGAAAATAAAACTAGTATTGAAAAATGTCGCCCACCAAAAAGATTTTCTGGTTAAAATTTTATTTTCGGGCTAATGGACTTACGAAAATAAAAATTTTAGGGGGGATATTCAGAAAATCCTTGAAACAGATCCTTATGTCAGACTCCTGTTAGAGGAAGTGATAGAAAATTGCTAACACTTTGTCATCTCTTTGAACAGAATACAATATACAATCAGGGTACCAAGCAATGATGTGTCGGTAGATTCAGCAACACCGACGAGTAAACTGCTGGTAGGGAGCCAAACATAATGTCTACACAAGAATTCTGGCTTTTCTCAAGCATTACGCACCTCAGTGGGTAACACGTTGCGGCATATGGCTTAATGGTCTTGAATCTTGCGTTGACGGATTGCCAAAGTCTGAGATTTCGGGTCTTTATATTGGTATGTCATTCGGAGGATATCATAGTTGCTCTTCTGCTGTACGGTGGTACTGACCTAGACGCGATGCTATGATATTCTCTTATTAATAAGTGCCTAAAAAAAAAAAAAAAAGGCCAAACCCTGTATAATAAGCGCCATTATTGGCCAAAATCCATAATAAGTGCCATCTTTGGCCAAATTCTCTGATAGATCAGTAGGCAACTCTGCTGTACGGTAGTACTGACCTGTTGACCGAACTATCTATCTTAACCCTCGATAGTTCCTGGAATCTCTGTTGTACGAAAGTACAGACCTGATCTCCGTTCTATCGTTGAAGAGAATGAATCCAATATACTCACCCATTATGAAGAATCTTTGTGCATACCTTGATCGCGGGGGTATGTCCTGATGTGGGACTCACGAGGGCGTAATGATTCTATTTTCAATAGCTTGTGTGGGGGCCATCGAAGACTTGTCAATATTACCGAAAACATGATAAAACACGCTCTCCGAAGGTATGTTGAAAGAAGGATGCATGGATTTAAGCGGACAAACATACTGACAGTTTTTCTTGTGCCCTGGTTAGTAATATAATAATAATAATATATAAAGAATGTGGCGAGTGTTGGCAGTATGATCCTCTGCAGGTAAGTTCGGTAAGTGTCAGACATATCAGGAAATTCTGAGTTAAATGAATCCTCGCAAAGCAAGAAATTTGAAGTTCGGAGTCAAAATGGCCCAAATTTTAGCATTACTGTGAATATTCTGAAATAAACAAGGTTTTAAACAAAAATGGGCACGTTTTTCGAGAAAGTCTGAAATCAACTCGCGAAATCAAAAAAATAGTTTGAAAATATAAAAGGAGCGGCGAAATTAAGATGCCAGCGAACTGCTGGGTTATCTTTAACCGTACATATATATGCTTTTTTACAACTGTCAAAAACTTTCAAATTTCATTTTAACTTCATTTCATCGCCGGTCCTGTTACCCTCCTTATTACCGATTCACATTTTGTCATCAAAATCATCAACACAAGGTTCATTTTTAATCAAGATCTAAAGGTAAGTTCTCATGTATTGTGTATCGTTCAATGATCTCAATTCTCGTGTTTAAATTGTTCATCACAGTTGTAGTGTTTAAGGGTTTTTGATTGAGGTTTGGGTTGTTCATTGAAAATTGCTTGTTTGGAATGATTGTTTGGTTAGATATATATATATGATGATCATGTTCAGATTCTCATCAATATATACTCCGATATCTTTCGAGTTCTAAATGTTTAGATTAGGCAAATCGGTAAAAAGGGGGATTGGTTGAATATGAACAGGTAAGGGTTTTGAAAAAGGGTTTATCAAGAAAAATTTGAACATGGCGAATTTATCATGAATACAGCGATGATAGCGAAATTAAGTTAGGGATAACCAAAAGTCTCGAACGCGAGTTCGAGCGACCAAGCGAACGATCTAATTCGCTCGGTTAGCGACTTAGATTGACACCTTCGCTGGTAGACCATTACCGGAAAGGAAACGCTGTCTTCGCCATGTTCGCCAGCGACGATAGCCTTGAAATCTTGTCTGCCTTCCAGCGAACATAGCGAAGTTATCGAAAGTTATCGAGGTCAGTTGTGTTGGCGAAGTCAGCGATGCTCATTCATCGCTGACTGATCCAATACCTGACCTCGGCAACTCGTGTCGGCGATGATAATTCTTGTCTCGGCAGCGATGAAGCACCTTGATCCGGCAGCGACGAATCACTCTGACCAGGCAGCGAAATTATTAAAATGTTGATGTTTTTTTTTCTATTTGTAAATTATTGTAATTGTATATATCTTTTGTAAATTCCATTCTGTGCATCGTTTATCTGGAAATTACGCATCCTAACTTGCCTCGTTTTCTGTGCAGCATGGTGAAAGTACTGGAATGGGATAAAACCCTCAAGCATAATCAGAGCATAAATCTTGATCTAGTGCCGACTGACTTCGAAGATGTATCCAGATGGGTACGTGATAGCAGAATCGGTTACGCGGTGGAGACATCCGTTCCTGTCTATCCCCTTCACATTCAAGAATTCTGGGAGAACGTGAAGCTGGAGTCTATAAACAACAAACCGGGAATCTCTTCAACCGTGCGCAACAAAAGAGTGGAAGTGACAGAGGAAAGGATACGTCAAGTTCTGAAGCTTAAAGACAACAGTGATGAACCGCAAAGTCTTAGTCAAGATGATATTCTTGACGGTTTTAGAGGAATGGGATACGCCGGGGATTTCAGAAACAAGAAAGAAATCAAGAGGGGAGGTCTCACCCGGGATTGGAGGTTTATTGTTCACGTGATCTCGATGAGCCTAGCTCATCGAAAAGGCGGATTTAACGGGCTGAATCTAGAATGGTCTGCAGTCATGCTAAGCTTGTGTATCAATCAGAAATTCAATCTCTCCGGCCTCATATTCAATTATATGCGAGAGAATGCAAATGGAGCAACTTGGGCGATGTACCCGAGATTTATTCAAATGCTCATTAATGATCAACACAAGGACCTCCCAAATGACGGAAACACCTACAAGTTTCACGTGCCTACAAGCAGACAGTATACAGAAATCAAAACCAACGAATGGGTTTTGCTGCACGATTGGATGTATAGAGCTGAAAGACTACCAATCGTTAAAGCTGCATATCAGAAATACAAAGAAGGTGTCAAAGCTAAACAACAGAAAGCTGCACAGGCTCTGGCCGAAGCAGCTGCCAAAGAAGAAAGAAGCAAAGGAAAAAGAAAAGACAAGCAACCTGCTGAAGGAGAACCTCCAAAGAAGAAAAAGACAACGGAAGGTTCTGAGCGTCTCATGAGTTCAGCAATCAGGGCGGCAGAATCTGAAGAGCATCGTAAACATATTCAAGATCTGAAAGCCATTCATGCAATGCAGGAGAAAGAGAAAAGAGAAAAGAGTCTGAAGCGTAAAGAAATATCTTCATCTGAGATGCCCGAAGTAGTTCCTGAAGAAACTCAAACTCTCAATGATTTTGTTGACCAAATTCTTGTTGATCCATACGAGGCACAAGCAGGTCAAGGCACATCAAAGGTATCCCCAGTCAAACCAACAAGAATTTCAAAGCCTCCAGTTGTTCCACAAAGGCTCCGTCCCTTTCAAGACTTGTATGACCGATTGATCAAGGACACCGGGCCTTCTGTGGCGAAAGAAATTTGTTTATTAAAGAATCAAGTTAATGATACGAACATCCTGAGAGAAAAACTCAAAGATCAGAGAAAGAAGAACAAGGAAATGACGGCATACATGGCCAAGCAAGCCAAGTTTGTCAGGTTTCAGCAAGCTGGCTTGGAGAAACTCTACAGGATGATGCGCGGGATATGTGAAAAGACGAAAATCGAGCCGATGTTTACATTCGATGAAATCTTCGACTATGATGCTTTCATTCAGGAAGAAACAGCTCGCAAAGAAAAGGAAACTGAAGTAAAGAATCTGTTGATAAAGCATTGGAGGGAAATGAAAGCGAAGAAGAGGAGGTGGATCGAGAAGTCATGCCACCGACCTTTATTGAATGGGGGCTCGAGGATGAAGTCCTGTATGAGCAAGAAGACGGCAAAACATTTACTCCAGAGCACCCCGAATGGTTTAGAAAGGAACGAGAAAAGCTTCCTGATCTTCATCAAGTGATAAGAGTTGTAAAATCTGAGGAAACTGAGAAAATCATCAGTTGGATGTATGACAATCTCAGAGGCATGTTCGTAGTGAAGAGACATGGTGGAGTGATACAGTATTTTGAAACAGGATTTGATCTCTTCACTCTCCCAAGGTGGGATCTGAGAGAGCTTGGGCGTCTGAATCTGCTAAACCATGGTGACAGAGGCATCGGAAGGGATTTTGAACGACTAATTGCGAAAGAATGTGACAGAGATTTCCCGAATCATGCCCCACAGCGCCCAAGACGCCGAGTGTCAAAAACCACCTTCGATCCAGTAACAGGCAAAGGAAAGGTGACGTGGGTGGTCAACCCTGCTAAAGTTGTCACCAGAGTCAAGCTTCCAGAAGAAATCCCTGTAGCCCTCAAGGATTTCAAGAAATGGTTTTATGATAGTCAAACCGGTGAAGCAGTAATCAGGTCAAACGATAATGTTGATATTCGAATTCTGGATCCTATGGACGTGTTTAAGTTCGGGCTCTCAGATCTCACCATGCTGAATGCAAGTCGCATTAACGTCGGAGCTGGCAATGCCAATCTTGAAGAGGCAGCACTGTTTCAACGAGCAGTGGAGCGTGCCTGGAGACTAAAAAGAGATATGCTCGACATGGTAGACAAAATGGAGAAGCGAAAAGAGAAAGAACAGAAAAAGAAAGAAGCTCGGAGGAAAAAGAAACACGAGAAAACAGTGGGAGGAAGCTCTACTTCAACAGCAGATCCAACCACCACCACCTCTCAAGCAACATCAACACCTCCGGCCTCATCCACATATGAGGCCGCTAAGGAGGACAAACAATCAAGTGAAGCTAACATTAATCAGGAAACTCCGGTAGCACCAACGGAGACTGTTACACCACCAGAAACGGTAGTTCTTGAAGAAAATCCAACCGAGCCTGAAAAGCAAACTACGGAAGATCCAGCGGTTACCACGGAAGAATGAGAAGATAAGCACGCAACGATCTAGGGGGGATATTGTTAGAGCTTATGAGATCGTTGGTACTTGTGCTGGATTAGTTTGATAGTAGTTTGTATGCATTTTGAATGTTTAGGGGGTTATTTTGTATTTATCTAGAAGTTGTATTCCTGACTTAGTGTAGTTAAGATTCCAGCAAATTTATAAATTTGCTGGCAAGTCAGGAGGCTAGTATAAATACCCCAAGCATTGTAACTTATTCAAGCTTTTGGCTCTTGGTGGAATCAAGTGTTGTTTACATTCATATTGTGCTTAGATCTGATTTCCAAGGTTATTCATTGCTATATCTTACTGTTTGGATTCAATACAACACTAGTTGTATTCATCAATCCATTAGCTTCATCTTCATTCTTGATCTTTCTTGACTCTTCATAGTTCAAACACTTAATCAATAGGTGTTTTGGACTAAAACAACCAACCACTGTGATCCGGATACGTTTTGGGATCTACAATTAGTTTGGAGCACCTTGTCCTTCTACACGAGGAAACGTAGGTGTGTGAGTTTGGCGTATAACGGAAGATTATAGATTCGGAGTTTTTAAAATATATAGAAAGTAACCTAGGTGAAAATAATCATCTTGTACACATAACTCTTGTTCTTGACACTATTAAACTCAAAAGAGTTGGTATGATTTCATGGATTCTAAGATCCATTAGAGTCGTAACAAGGGCATGGTCATAGATGATGTAACGTCCACTTAACAAATAACTATTAAGTCATCATCAAGTCTTAGTTACTTAGATGTATACATATAGAATAACTTAAATATTATATAGTTTACAAGTCTTATGATTCAAGCATGAGGTAGGAGATTAATGTCTCCATTTAGGTACCTCTTTGTGTCATAGAATACATACATGAGGTAGGAAGAACAAGCTTCCATTTAGGCACCTCTATTATTCACCACTACACTTGTTGTTATAAACAACAAGGAGGGTCATGAACATACAAGTATTAAGGTAGTAACTACAACTAATCTATAGAAAAACATCAAGTAATGAGTGGATTCTTATGAAGGATAGCCTAGGCTAAACCAACCATCACACATACATCAAGTTTCACACTTGAACACTACTTGTGGGTAAAACCCTAATTAAAAACAGAAAGTTTGTAAGGTTTTAGCCTCTGATTTAGATGTCTCAACCATGTTTTTAAGCTTAACCAACCATAAGAGGGGTTGTAAGCATTAGGACATTGGTTTGAGATGTGTTAGACACAAGTTGGATAAGAAATGACATGTTGATTAATAGTAAACAAAACAGAAAGTTTTAGTCCATTTTAGGGCAAATCCAAGCATGATTCTTCCAAGGAAAAACCAAGGATTCAAACCCAAGGACATAACAAAGCAATAGGAAGAAGAACCAAGTGATTTGGTTAAGAAATAAGCAAGTTACACTCACTTTAGTGAAGTTACAAGAATCTGTCCAAAAACTCAGATTTACTGCAGATTGAGAGTGAATTTGTGAAGATTACAGAGTTATGAAAGTGTCAAATGGGTTGGAGAAGGTGGGTATTTATAATGAATGAGTTAGAAGGTGATTGGAGGTTATTAGAGGTGGATTAAAGGTGATTGGGTGAGTTGGATTATTGGGATTTCGTGCAAAAATTGAAAGGAAACACACATTCTGCCGAAACAAGGGGCTCGCGCGACGCCAAGCCCCCTCGCATCACGCGGCGCCCTAGTGCCGGCAAGTTTCAAAGTTTTGCATTTTACCCCCCTGAAGTTTATGCTTGATTCTATTAGGTGCATTTTTGATAGTTTAGGGACTTGTTTTGATATAAAAGCATAGTATGAAGTGTAGTTAAGCATGATGATCATAACCAAGGTATGTTTAAGCGTATAAATGTCATAACCAAGTATCGTTCTCGTTCAAAAGACGCTCAATGCATAAGTTTAGATTAATTACAAGTTTCGCACATAGTTTCCAAGAATAACAATTAGACATTGACTGATTCACGAAGTCGAACATACGAGCATTCATAGAGTGTGTATAACATAAATATAACAAAATTCCAGCTTCATTAATGATCCAAGTCTCGATTTGATAAAGATTACAAAGAAAGAAACAATTACAAGAATACAAGGTTTCCAAAAATAGAAATCCAAGCAATGGTTTCTAAATAGGGAAATTATGAAAACGCAGGGCGTTACATTAACCATTTTTAAATAAAAGTAGACTAGTACAACTTTGCCCTAAACGGGACTTTTACTCAAATAACATGCCCACGCAATGGCTAAACCAACAAACAAACAAACAAACAAACCCACGCAGGGATTAAACAGAAACAACATACCCACGCAGGGGTAGAACAAGAGAAACAAACATACCCACGCAGGGGTAGAACAGGAAAGGAAATATGCCCACGCAGAGGCAGAGTACAGAATAAATGTCCTCGCAGGGACATGAGTACATAAGCTAACAAACAAAGGATTTAATAATCCTTCTTGCCTTTACCCTTGATCAAATCAACCATCTTCTTAAACATTCCGCGGTTATGTCGGCGATCTTCCCGCATTTCATGTCGCAATTCACGTCGCACATCGTTTATCCCCTGAAGGATTTCTTGAACTTGCGGTGGCGACATCATCGGCGCCGGCGGCGGTGGCTGATACTGCGGTGGTTGAGGAGGCTGCGGCTGCTGGTATCCATGCGATAAGTATCCAAAAGCTGATTGCCCCGTAGCCCAGGGACCTCCAAAAGCACTCTCCTGATTGAGAGGGTTGTAGCCCGAAGCTATCCAGTAAGGATCCCCTGTATAGTCATAACCTGGGGGAAAAGTCGGCTCAAAGGGATTAAATGCGGCCGCGCTAGCATAAGCGGGGATTGGGTTCCCAAAATCCTGTGGTGGTGGTGGCGCGATAGGCGCAGAAGTAACTTCTGAGACGGGATGCGAAGATTCTCCCATCTCTGGCTCCTCATGAAGGGGCGAGTATCGGCTGCTACCCGAATGTGGAGGGGTGCCGATGCGTATCCCTCCTCGTGTGGACATCCGGGCGTTCCTTCCCCTTCGCCTCTGAGGCGGAGGAGGCAAAACCGGAGGTGGTGGCGGCGGCGGAGTGACTACGTCGCGCCAGAAACCCTCTGAAGGATCCTGCTGCTGAGGCTGCTGCTGAAGCTGTTGCTGGGAGTGATGCTGGGAGTGCACGGGAGAGCTGTGGTAGGACTGGTGCATGGGAGAGTTATGGTAACTAGGGGTATAAACCCAGTCGTGCTGCTTGAATCTCTCCTCGAAACTGTCGGGACCATTGTAAGGTGATCCCCTGAACGGTGACCCATCAGATATCTCAATGGGGTGGTTCGGTGTACCGGACGGTGGCATGGAAGGATCGGTATCCTCATCGACCTCCATCTCGTTGCCACCCAGGAAGTGGTCTTCAGGTCCAAGTGGGTTATGACTCACTGGTTCTCCCAAGTAATCATCCGGGTTGTACAGGCCCTGATAGACAGGTGATGGGTAATCAAAAGGTGACTGGTGAAGAGGAATGTAGGATTGGTGGGAGTTGTGGGGCTCATTTTCAGAATGAGGCCCAAAAGAGTGTGGTAGGGAAGGTGAGGTACTCAGTGAGTGCCTGGCAGGTTCAGCGAACGATCTCCAAAGGTTTCGGGCATCAGTGTTTTGGGGTCCTGAAGGGGTTCGCCTATGCGACGGTCCAGCTTCATGATCATGTGAGGTTGCGAATGCTCCTCGTCCCCTTCCTCGTACACGTGGCGGCATCTTGAACCTGTCAAAAATCAAACAAGTGGCACAACAAAATATATATAAGACAAAGTTAGAAAATAAAAGAAATTTGAACATTTCCTAAGTTCTTTGTCTAGACTCGAAAATCGAGGAATGTGCAATTGTGTAACTGAGATTAAACACAAAAGACTAGTGTTTAATTCACTCAGAGTTGGCTCTGATACCAACCTGTCACACCCCCAATTTCCACGTGTCACCGGTGGGCCCGGTGGAGGGTATGGTGACGTAGTTGGCATCATCATAGACAAACAACACAATATAATAATGCACAGCGGAAGCAGAAATAGATTCATTTCAACTTTAAATAAAATATTAAATATCACGAGTAGTTGAAACGGATCCACAGGCGGATCAAATAAAATAAGATAATTGTTCAACAATTTTATTGTCGTCCGAGCTTGCGAGACTATTGTGGACGCTCTAGGAAACAGCCAGCCTAGTACGTGTAGTACCTGCACTTAACCTTTTGGGAAAATACGTCAGTTTACACTGGTAAATACAATTAACTGACTCATTTTGAAAATGATTGAAAATTGATTTAAATGCACATGGCATAAAAATATTTTTATAACTTGGGCTAATTATGCAATATAATCTTGTGAACGAATTACATGTTACTCGTGCGTTCAGTAGCCCGGGATCTTGTCCGGGTTAAATATTAATAGACACACCACATTAAAGAGTTATACACGACGGGTGTACACCTACACCCCGTGCTCTGGTCGTGGCCATCTCGTAAGATAATGCCAAGGATATCCGGGACATGGTCATTAACCCCCCAAAGGCTTAATGTAAAACAAGACTGTTTAAACGAGCCGATCAAAATTATTCAATTGAACACCCAAGGGTGCAAGATTTTGTACGCTCGATCAAGCGGTATTCTATATACCGTAACCCAAGCCCGTATAGGGAAAATAAGTTAAAAGTATTTACCTGAGTAAGTATGAATCACAATTGGCAAGTGAGGGTAGCTTTTACTGGGCCTCCTATTCTGGAACAAAGGTTTATAATAACCTATTAGATTCCTAACGGGTCTTTTATTTAAGCCTAAGCTTAGACCGGTTAGTTTAAGGACGATACGGTTCAAGCGCACGATTAAGCGAAGACCGGATAGAATGTGATTTAGACCCGACAAGTTTGAATACTTGTATAATATGGGTATACTAAATACATTCTGGAATTTGAGACAAAAATGATAACGTTTGACCCGTTTCGGTCAATTTATGCAAACTAGTTACATAAACCGAACCGAGCGCTAAAAGAGCGTTACGGGTAGCCAAAAGAGTCATATGCAAGTTCCCTGAGATAATATGCTTTAAATATGTTATAATATCAGCAAGTTATGTTCTATTATGCCCCGAATGAATTTAAACTCAATTTATGCCTTATAAGGGCATTTTGGTCATTTAAAAGATTATAAAAGAGTTAAATTGGAAATCTGAGTTACAGGTCTGATTTATACAGTAAATATACTTAATTTGACATATTATAACAGTATGGTATGACCCATATACAAAACTTATCATTTAAAATCAAACTATGCACCGTAGGGGTATTTTAGTAATTTCACAAGGGCTAAAAATGTCAAAACTGGAAACCTGAGTTCAAAAACTTATACTTACTGTTATTTTATAAAAATATGCTAAATACATCAGTAGGTATAATACTTATATGTTTAATATGGGTATAACACATACTATGCGTTAAAAACGCTTAGAAATGCGATTTAGAGCCGTTTCCGGGTTTTTAAAGGAAAGCTGAGATTTTTATATTTCCAGAATGCTCAAAATAATTTATTTAACAAATAAAATCAGTAGAAAAAGGTTTGGGGTCAAAAGGATTTATAAAACTCATTTTATGGCTTAAACGGTCAAAACCGGCATTAACCGAATCAACTTAGCGACCTATGATACGATCAACCAAAAATTAAATAAAAATCTTCAAAAATCCCAAAATATTATATAACATCAGTGGGTAAAAAGTTTTATATCAAAAAGTGGCCTTAAATAGGTTATACGCTAAATGCGCCGTTTCTTTAACATAAAGCTATAGTTTTACGATATCGGCCATAACTCAAAATCTGGACCTCCAACTGATCTCAAATTTTCGGTGCACGTTTATAAATCAGTAATAAAGGTTTCTACTCTTTCACTTTTCCAAAAATCACGTTTTATAACAAAAAGGGCAAAATAGTCAACTTTAAGCATAAATCGGAAACATGCATATGAATCGGTTAAGCATAGACTCAAGTTGTAAAAATTCCAGAGAGTTAAACTTAAATATAAATGGTTCAAAATAAGCTCTAATGCAGATCTCAAACATGCATGCACGGATCCGAATCAAGAGTCAAAGAAAAAGTTGTTTTATAAGACTTTCGGTTCCGATCCGAGTTTATACTAAAGATTGTCGAGTTGATCATGATAAAACATATTCTTATATTCATTATAAAGTTATTTTTGATGATCAAACTGATTGCATGTCATCTACATTACCATTTATGCTATAATTTGCAAAAACACTTCCTGTTGACTTTTTAAGAACATCTTTGACTCGACAATAACCATGCTTAGAGTGGGAATCAGAGAATACCCTTTTGAGGGTTTGTTTCCCACATAAATACCAACATTTAGGTACTTTCAATTTGAGAAATGACTGAGCCTTTTTCGTTTAATCGAAAAGTCAAACTATAACTATGACGGATTGACTTTTGGCTAAAAATCTATGCTAGAACGAATTAGAGGAAGTTATGGATGCTTACAAGAGTCCTAATGAAGCTTAGATAGGACTTGGAAGTAGCCTTGTCGATCAGAATGCTCCTGGAATGCCTTGTGAATTCTTGCAAGTTTGCTAGTGTTCTTGTTTACTACTCAAGACCCTCAAAAGTGATGAATTTGATCTGATTTATGGAGGTTTCAGGTGTTATAAGAGTGCAACAGGTGTCCATACTTGCATGTAAGATGATTGGTGAGTTTTAGAGGTGATGCTAGCTGTTAAACACTCAAAATTCGGACCAAAATGGCACTGTTCGCGAAAACTGGAGCTGGGCGCTGGGTCGCGGCCCGCGTAAGGCCTCAGGCGGGCGCCTGGGGTCTGCAGCTCCAAACTTTGATCATTTGTTGCAGTTTTGGTCCCTGTTCTTTACACCCGAGGTTTTTGCAGTATATCTTGACTCGTAAACCTTCAAATCTGATTTTTAAGAACCTTGGGACATTTACCAACATGGTAATGTTCTCGGTTAACTTTGCGCTCACCCAAAAAGTCATGAAATTCGACGTTGACGCTTTTAACCCCTCAAGTACGGTTTTGGCCATAACTTTCTCATACGATAACGAAACTTCATGAAATTTTTACCACATATTCTAGTGAGTATATTCTAGCATTACAAAGCTTCGGGGCTGCCAAAAGATCACTCGGAGGTATAAATTCGACATGTTCACACTTTTAGTCCCTATAGTTTGTAATTCCTCACTTTTGTGTATTTTCCGCTTCGTATGATCCATGATCTATCCGTTTAGGGTTATTAGCACCATGTAGGGTTATTATAGAGTCTATTTATTCATTGTTGACACTTTGGACCCTTACGTTCCATAGTTTTCACTGTTTGTCAACTTTAGTCCCTCTAAAGTATGTTTTCGCATATGCAAAGTCTATGACACGTGTCAATGCATTATTGGACGAAATTTTTCGAGGTGTTACAAGGATTAACAACAAGAAATCATAAAACGATTACCTAGGATTGATTCTAGATAAAGAGAGGAATCAAGAGTGATGATTGAGAGCTTGTGCCAATGATGAAGAAGATGATTGTAGAGAGGATTGGAGGATGTCAAAGTACGTATGATGATTGTGAGAATGATTAGGGTTAAGGGTTTTGTTTTATTTCCACTATTAACACTAAACACCCTTAAGTATTATCTATTACATAAATGCATGCACAAGACATACAATTTACAGTTTCATCACCAAGTTCATGTATTTGTCAAATCTTTCGTAAATAACACATAACCATGCACAATCACAATATACTTTATCGAACCAAAACGTATACAGTTACAAAGCAAACCAATTGTGCAAGTAAACAACTAACAAACAGTGAACGTGCAATAAATGCAAAAGTGGAATCTCGGAAACTCGAGTTGTCACAAGACCCAAGACCACTAAGGCTTGGGTCCCCAACTCCAACTAATCCTTAAATGCATTGTGCAGGGTGTTCCAGGAGGAACAATTAATAGTCATTGGATTGTTGATAGTGGAGCATCTAGACACATGATTGGCGAGTTACGACTTCTGTATGATGTGAAAAACATTAGAGGAGGTTATTTCGCGTTTGCTGGAGACAAGGGTGGATACATCACTGGAGAAGGAATGATCTCCAATGGTGTTGTGTGTTTTGATAAGATCAATTATGTTCGACAAATTGATCACAATCTTCTGAGTGTTTCGTAAATCTGCGATAAGAAGTTCACCGTGCATTTTGATGATGCCGGTTGTTATGTGCTGAAGCCTAGATTTAAAATTCCAAAAGAATGGATTCTCTTGAAGGCTCCAAAGATTAATGATCTTTATATTCTTGACATGAGCTAGGCGATTACAACTTCTGCACAAGTCACTTGTTTTGTCTCAAAAGCCATATAGAAGGAGTCAATATCTTGGCACAGACGAATGGGGCACATTCACTTGAGAAAAATGAACCATTTGGTGAAAAACAATCTTGTGAATGGTGTGCCTGTGAAAAATTTCCATCTACAAGATGTTTGTGTTTCGTGCCAGAAGGGAAAGCAAACGAAGAAATCCCACGCGATCAAGAATGTCAACACTATGAGCATGCCTCTTGAACGTCTTCATATGTACCTCTTTGGACCTATGAAACACAAGACAAACTTTGGGGATGCTTATTGTCTGGTAGTTACTGATGACTATTCCAGATTTTCTTGGGTATCGTTTATGGCACACAAGAGTGAAACTCTTGAAATCCTCAAGAATCTTCTTACTTTACTAGAAAATATATACACGATGAAAGTAAAGAGGATCCGAAGTGACAATGGAACTGAGTTCAAAAACCGAATAATGGATGAGTTCTGTACTTAAAAGGGTATTCTTCATGAGTACAGATCTCGTTACACTCCTCAACAAAATGGTGTCGCGGAGAGGAAGAATCAGACGACAATAGAGTCTGCGAGAACGATGTTGGTAGAGTCGGAGCTTCCTGTTTAGTTCTGGGGGGGGATGCTGTGGCTACTGCATGCTATACATTAAACAGAGTTCTTACAGTCAAAAGGCATGACAAGACTTGTTTCGAACTATTGCACAAAAGGAAACTGGAAGTTTCTTACTTAGAACCTTTTAGAGGCCCATGTACTATGATTGATCTAGATGGTAAATTTGGCGCAAAGGCTATCGAGGATTCTTCCTTGGATATGCTACTCCGAATTTTTGCGTGTGGAATTTGACAACCAAAAAGATTGAGTTATGGGGTGAAGTTAAGGTTCAAAGGTATACTAACTCTGTAAGAGCTCCGGGTGATCCTTGGATGTTCGATTATGATGGACTATTCGACTCCTTTAATCTGCCAACCTTTGATGAAGCATCTGCAGCTGCTCAAATGTTATTAGAAAGTGATAATGCAGTTGACTCGTCCTTGGTTCGACCAATTGTTGTTAACCCTCAAGCTTCTACTTCGGTTAACAATATTGCTCAAAATGAGGAAGTTGAAGGTGCCGCTGATTACAATGTGTCTTCGGCTCCAGCTGTTCCTGTTCAAGGTACTTCTGAAGCAACTTCTCATGTGCAGACTGAAGACGCTGCTGATGGAAATGCTTCCACATCTACGTCTATGCCAGGCGTGGATTTGGTTGTTGATCTTAATCTTAACAATTTGGGTATTGATACTCGTGTTCCTAATGTTCCTGAAACAAGAATTCATGATACTCACCCGCAGCAGAACATTATAGGAGATGTCCAAACTGGAATGCAGATGCGTAATCAGCTGAGAAATAACCAGAATCTTGGTTTGTCTTCAGCTATTCAAGAATCGAGACAACAAAATGATTGGTCCTTCGCGGGTTATGTTTCACAAGAAGAACCAAAATCTTGGAAAGAAGCTTTAAAGGAAAATTCTTGGATTGAAGCGATGCAAGAAGAACTTCAGCAACTCAAGAAACTGGGTGTCTGGAGACTTGTTGAAAACCCAACGATTACAAGAAAATCGGTACTCTTTGGGTATACAAATGCAAAAAGGATGATCATGGAGTGGTCATTCGCAACAAGGCGAGATTAGTCGTTCAAGGCTTTCGACAAATTGAAGGAATTGATTACAATGAGGTTTATGCACCTATTGCACGTCTGGAGGCTATTTGGATCTTTTTAGCTTATGCTTCTTTCAAAGGATTCAAAGTCTATCAGATGGACGTCAAAATCGCATTCCTTCATGGTATTGTTGAAGAAGAGGTGTATGTCGAACAACCTCCTGGTTTTAAAGATCCTATCCATCCCAATCGGGTTTGATTGCTCAACAAAGCTCTCTATGGTTTACATCAAGCACCGAGGGCTTGGTACGCAACCTTATCTACTTATCTGCTGGAAAATGGTTTTCGACGAGGTCTTATCGACTGTACTCTTTTCATCAAGGAAACAGATAGAGATCTTTTGCTGGTACAGGTATACGTTGATGATATCATTTTTGGTTCAACTAACGATGCTTTGTGCAGGCAATTCGAGCGTGTTATGCAAGAAAAATTCGAAATGAGCGCAATGGGGGAGATGAATTTCTTTTTGGGGATACAAGTTCAACAAACTAAGTCTGGGATATTCATCCATCAGACTATGTATGTCGGTGACATCTTGAGTCGGTTCCAGATGTCAGAAGCGACGCCCATTGGTACCCCACTTCCGACTAATCACGGGATTACTTCGGACTTGAAGGGTAAAAGTGTCAACTCTTCTTATTATCGCGCTATGATCGGATCTTTAATGTATCTCACTGCCTCGAGGCCTGATATAATGTATCCAACGTGCCTGCTGGCAAGATATCAAGCCAACCCGGAGGCATCTCATCTGGCTGTTGTTAAAAGGATTTTTCGCTATTTGAAGGGTTGCTCGGACACCGGTCTCTGGTGCCCTAAGGATGATAGTTTTGACTTGGTTGCATTCAGTGATTCTGATTTTGGTGGCTGTAAAATCTGTAGGATCGTGAGACGACCTAACGAGTCGATCAGAAGAGTGCTCAGACAGTATCAGAGGCGGAATTCATTCTTTGTTTAGCTTGTTTAACACTAGAATTCACTAATTTGTCTCTGTTTATTGATCTGCTGACAATTTACAAGCTGGAGACGTTTTGGCAGGGCTTCGCCGTCACATACAAGACCTTAACTGAACTGCTCTACTGATTTCGCTCCAAACTGCCTATATATAGGCTTGGGGTTCCGCTCGAACATGCAAGTGCATTTCGAGCGGAATTAGGCATTACATTACGAGCGAAATTAGCATCTAACTTCCGAGCGAAATCACAACTTATCATACGAGCGGAATCAACACTAAAACATATTTTCTTGATTCTCGTGCACTATACAAACAGCCCTACACTAAGACTTGAACGAAGATTAAGTCGACAGACAACTGCACCAACAGACTCCCCCTTGAATGTTGACGGAATCTTTAGTGAGAGTCTTCCCAATGACAACTCTTCAATCTTGATCGGTCTTCTTCAGGAATCTTTCCTGGAATCATGTACCCGGATCTTTCTCTGGCTCTAACTCTCGTCAGACTCCCCCTTTCACCAAGCTGGGATCTCCGTCTGGAATTTGTTATCGCCTTTGAAATTATATCCTGGCTTTTTCTCTGATTAAACTCTCCGCAGGTTCTGATGCATCTCCTGGCTTTCTGTAGCAACAGGATCAGAAACCTTTCCATCACCTACACATCTCTTAACAACTCATAAACAACCAATATTGTGATTCAAATTAATGAATCATCTAAACATTTTAGGATTTACATATTAAAGACCTTTCCACAATTTGAAACATTCTAAATTCTGATTCAAATTAATGAATCATCTTTAATATTTCAAAAATTTCAATTCAAACATTCTTATCCAAATCATCAGTTCATCTTGTTTAGCCTTTGAGACTTTGAATATCAGCTTTCCATCATCAGTTGTCGAAAATATTTTTGGAATTTTCAGAATATCAAACATAAAGCAAAAAAACAGAATTTAAATGCAGAGACGAAATATGTACAAACATTATTTTTTGTGAGTTTGCGAAAGAGGATCATATCAGTTTTGAGACACATCACAAGCACCGTTAAGCTTGATTTCATTTTCAGTTCTAAACAATTCACATAGATTGACGATGTTGTTGTTCACGTAAACTCAAACTAAAAACTTTCAAAATGCTTACCGATACGTTTAGGTATATTAATTTTGCACTAAATTCTTATGGACCCCACGATCTCAGCATATCCCCTCATCATGCAATACACTGACTCAAGTAATGCCTTTAAACTTTTATCAACTGTGATTTGTGCAAAAACAACGCAGAATGTTTAAACATTAATAATCAGGTCGATACTTCCGTATACGCAGAGAAAGTCCAATGTTTAAACAAAATAAAGAAACTAAAAATAAGTTGAAATTGTTTAGGCTTTAACCACCAGGACGATACTCCCGTATACGCAGAGGTGATCCAAAGCTTAGACGAAACACCAAAGAAAATAAAGCAGAACGTTTAGGCAATAACATCCAGGTCGATACTCACGTATACGCAGAGGATGTCCAATGCTTAAACAAAATAAAGAAATAAAACAAGTTTAAATCTTTTCAAAAGAAATACACAATCACAGTGTCATTTTCAGCGAAGTTGTGAAAGCTCACAAACTTAACCAGTTTTTATGCTTTTGGCATTCAACGATTACTGAGCAGGCACACAATCAAGAAGGACAAAACTAAGTACTATGCTTTTGATCATGTTTTCCACTAGAACTAGGCTTTTTCTTTATGTTTGTATCGTTATTGCAAATCTACTAGTCTAGCTGAGCCTATCGTCACATTTTTAGTGAGACCGTTTATCACTTTTAGACTTTACATTTCTTTAGCATGCTATGATAGTCCACTGATTTTCTATCATTTCCTCTTGTTTTAGCAAAAACTCATTTTTTTAAATTTTTCATGTTTTTGGCATTTTCAAATTTTCTAATTTTTTTAAAATTTTACTCCCCCTAAAATCAAAATATGTTTCAATTTTGATTTTCTGGGAAAATTTGAAACAAACTGTACAAACTTGACAACTTGATGAGAATCACTTCAATTCTCCATCCACCTGGCATAAACAATCAGAACTCCCCCTTTCAACAAACTATTTTCCCATTATGATTTCAAAACACTTAAGTTTGTTTTAATCAAAATGGTTTTCCAGAAAAATTAGTTTGTTTACCAAACATTTGTAGGTTCGGGGTCACTTCATCACATTGTTCCTTTTAACCACATGTAGATTTATCATTTTTCCAATTTTAACCTCAACACCATTTGTAGAAAATCAAGTACAATTTAATGTCCTTGATTAACCACTTGTCGATCGAAATATCACCAGAGTGAAATTTCTCAAGAAAGATGCCGATTCATGTTCCACGCTTACCAACCTGGGAACTCCGGTAAGTCAGGTTTTTCTATTTGAACAGATTTACCCAAGCCTGACGGTCCTTGGGTGATTTTGAATTCTTGTTCAACAATGGTGGAAAGTTTGCATCATCCATTGTTAAACCAGAATTCTCAACTTTTACCTCAACCAATGGCTCCTCTGGTTTTGACAAACCAGAATCATTTCCTGCACATGGCTTGTCTAACTTTGACCTGTCAGATTCATCGCTTGAAGTTGGCTTGTCTGACTTCGACACGTCAGATTCATCGCCGACCATTTTCTCTTTCTTTTTTAACCTGTCTGTCCTCAGATTTGTATCTGATAAACTCAGTTTGCTTGTTTTGTCAGTCTTTGAAGAGCAAATTGGTTTATCAGAACTTTTATCTAATTTTCCTTTTGTATCCGAGGACAAAATCTTCTCCAGATACTCTCTGGCCTTTTTTCTTTTCTTTCTCAGTCTGTCTTTCTGCCCCTGAGAAAGCTTCACTTTCTTTTCTTGAACATTAGGTTCTTGAACCTTCTGTTCTTAGGGCTTGACATTGACTGGAATCTTTGCCATTTTCTGAGATACCACCCTCGATCTTCTCATAGATCTCCCTAGGCAATCTCTGGCAATGTGACCTTTGATGTTGCATTCAAAGCATCTTCTCATCTCAAAATTCCAACTCTGGCAGTTAACAGCAATGTGTCCTTGATAGCCGCATCTATAACACACTATGTTATCATACCAGTTATCACTTTCACACCAGATACTCAAATCATAGCATTGTCTGGCTTTGTGGTAATCAATTGTTCGGATCTGAGGCTCTCATGAATGTGTTTGTTTGCATAAAATGAACATTCAGAACATATATAATGATGTAAGTGCAGCGGAAATGATTACAAACTTTGTAAAGACAATCAAAAGGAGAGAATAAGATGATAAACAATTGCTTCACATTAAGTCAAATGATTAAAATACAAAGCAAATGATTACAGCATGTTTACAGAACTAAACTCCCCCTCAGCCAGATACTCCAGGGTTGGTTGCACAAGATGAAAGGATTAGACTGGAGAAGAAGAATCTACCCAGTCAATCAAATGTAACAGTACAGGGTACTGTTACATTTATAGGCAGTCCAAACCACTGAAGCATCTTGGCTGACGTCACCATGATAGTGACATCTAACGACCTAACAACCAATAAACATTGTTCTATACAAACTACTGATATACAACATCTGATAATCAGTATAAGACAAACTTGAGATAACTACTGCTTCACGTTCCACTGTTGTAGCCTGAGCGCTGATGTTGAACTTCAGTGCTTTCTTCAAAGGTGATCAGTCTTTGAGTGGGCAGTGCTTGAGTCTTCAGCAGTACTTAGAAAACAACAGTAGATAGAGCAACAGTGTTTGTCTTCAGCAATCTTTTAGAGTATCATCAGTGTTTAGTTCATCAGTTGTTGTAGTGAGCAGCACTTAAGATTCATCAGCTGTTAGAATACCACTGTCAAGGGGAAAGCAAAGAGTAAACTGCTGCTTATTGATAGTCCACTGATGTGATCCGGTTTTGACTTTACATTATCTGTTCCTCTGTTAGGGTTCAATCCCAACATCATCACTCCTCCTAAAAGCTTGATTTGGCTTTGAAGCAATGTGGTCCAACCTGCACCACTTTTCACCAACTATTTTTGAGTTTTTATTTTCTGATTTTAGTAATTTTTTAATATGATTGGATGACTGAACTGATGAACTTTTATTATCTTTTTGGGAATTTTTCAAATTTTTAACTTTTTGTTTTTGTTCTACAGTCTTCTTTAAAGGTTTCTGCGTAAAGCATTCACCTTTTTCAGTAGAATGTAAAACATTTTCTTGAACTTTTTCTTTTAATTTCAAAAATAGTTTTTGTTTTTCATTTTCATCATCAGCTCCTTCATCACAATCCTCAACTTTGACATTGTCAAAGTTTGTGACATTGTCACTTATTGGAACAGAATTGATCGGTTTTGGACAGGAGAAACCTGAAGAAGTCACAAAACCTTTCAATTTCTTTTCAAGTTCATCAATCTTGTTTCTTGAATTCTCAGCTTCATTTTCAAGCTGAGATATTCTTTCAAGATGAGACTTGATTGATTTTTCATTCTCAATCTTAATGTTTTCACGAACAGATTTTCATTTTCCAAAACTTTTAATTGTTCTTGAAATTTTGTTTCATTTGCTTTCAGATTCTTGTTTTCCAGCTTTATCCAGAAATTTTCATTTTCTGAAGATTTCTTTTTGCTTTCAAAGTCTTTTTCTTTCTCTTTCAGAACCTTGTTTTCTAATGTCAAACTGTTCAAATTACTTAACAGTTTGTCATTTTCAGCATTCAGCTTCTCACAATTTTCCTTCATAATAAGAATCTGTTTATCATCAGCTTGCTTCTCATCTTTCAACTTCTTGACTTCCAATGTCAAACTTTCCGCATCCTTCATGAGTTTGCCATTGTTAGTTTCGAGTTGATCACATTTAGAACACACTGATGCAAAACTTGAAGATTCATTCTTCACAGATTCTTTATTTTTTGAAATTTCCTTTGTCTCTGTCTTGTATGTTCCTACACAGACAATTTTAAAAAAATCAAGAAGATTTAAATTTGTATCAATGTAACATCCTCTTTTAAAGTCATATTTCATGTTCTGTTGTGCAGCAAAACACATACAGATTCTTTTATCAATATCAGTAATTACATCCAAATTGATTTTATCTAGATTTCCCAAATTCAATTTATCTAGATTCCCTTTGATTTTATTCATCAATGTTTTCTTCTTATCAGAATTTTCATAACTATGCTTTTGAAGTTTATTGATGAAATCAGATGGATGTAATTTTGAAAATTTAGTCTCTTGTTTTAAATTTTTTAATACATCATCCCATTCGGCAGGTAAAGCATCTGCAAACTTTGATATCTTTTCAGCATCTGTCAATTTTATCTCAAACATTTTTAATTTGTCTATTAAGTGATCAAATCTTCTTTCCATCTCTTTCACTGTCTCATCCTTTTGACATGCAAAATTTTTAAGTCTAAGCATCCAAATATTCTTATCATCTTGTTCATATATGCTCATTTTATACCAACCATAACCATTATTTAATCTCTCAATAAGATCATTTTCCTTTTCGTCAAACATTTCTGCCATATTTCAAATAATCCCGACAAGTTTTCTCACAAAACAACCTTTCAAGCGAAATTAGAGTTTTCAAGTGGAAAACCCTTTGGAGCGGAATCACTTGGTAAGCCTTAAGCGAGATCAGGATGATTCTTAGGAGCGAAATCAGAAAGTTAATCACTCGAGCGAAATCAGGAAGTTACCTTTGGAGTGAAATCAAAATGTAATTCAGGCGGAAATACATTTGGAGCGAAATCAGTGATGAACTTCGAGCAGAATCAGAAAATACGAGAGAAATCACTGATTTCGCTTCTACCTCTCGAGCGGAATTAAAACTTTGGTTTCCTAAAACGTGATTTCGAGCGGAATCACAAAAAATGTACGTTCGAGCGAAATCAGGTTCTAAGCCATTTTTAACTAGTTTTAAGCCGTATTTTGATCTGAAACTCTCAAGGGTTTGTCTATGTCCAATTTTAAACATTCTGTGAAAATTTGAACCAGTTTTGACCGTTAAAACTTTCTGAAATGATGAAAGAAGGTGTAGAAATCAGAATATTTCAGCGAAAACGAGCTAAACGGTAAGAACTCTTCCTCCTGAGCTCTGATACCACTTGTAGGATCGTGAGACGATCTAACGAGTTGATCAGAAGAGTGCTCAGACAGAATCAGAGGCGGAATTCATTGATTCTGTCTTTGTTTAGCTTGTTTAACACTAGAATTCACTAATTTGTCTCTGTTTATTGATCTGCTGACAATGTACAAGCTGGAGACGTTTTGGCAGGGCTTCGCCGTCACATACAAGACCTTAACTGAACTACTCTATTGATTTCGCTCCAAACTGCCTATATATTGGCTTGGGGTTCCGCTCGAACATGCAAGTGCATTTCGACCGGAATCAGGCATTACATTACGAGCGAAATTAGCATCTAACTTCCGAGCGAAATCACAACTTATCATACGAGTGGAATCAAGACTTTGGTGATTTCGTTCCAAATGACAAAGTGTCATTAGGAGCAGAATCAACACTAAAACATATTTTCTTGATTCTCATGCACTATACAAACAGCCCTACACTAAGACTCGAACGAAGATGAAGTCGACAGACAACTGCACCGACAAAATTGATGGCAAATCAACAACTGCTGGTTGTCAGTTCTTAGGAAATCGCCTGGTCACATGGCAATGCAAGAAGCAAACTTGTGAGGCTGAATACATTGCTGCCTCAAGCTGTTGCTCTCAAGTTCTGTGGATTCAACAACAAATGCGCGACTACGGTTTTGAATTCCTATCTACTTCTATTTTTGTTGATAATAATGCTGCTTTACAGATTACTAGAAATCCTGTGCAACACTCCAAGACCAAACACATCGAAATTAAGTATCACTTCATACGTGATTGTTTTGACAAAAGACTTATCGATGTTGTTAAGGTCCACACCGATGAACAACGTGCAGACCTTTTTACAAAAGCTTTTGACAAATCTCGTTTTGACTATCTTTTGTTGGTTAATGGCATTAAGGTGAAACAAGAGTAAAACTTCTTTCGGCAGATCGGTTTTCGTAAATATTTTCTTTAAAACTCAAAAATACAAAAAGATTTTCAGTTTATTTATCTTTTCGCATTTTAGGGGGAGAAATTTCAAGAAAATACAAAAACATCTGAAAATTTCAAAAATCCAAAAATATGTCTTTACTTTCTGTTTTTAAGTTTGAAAAAATTTCAAAAACAACAGAAAATCAAAAATGAGTTTCTTGGATAAAAGAAGGGAAAGTGATGATATACACTGGCGTGGTCTGTCAATATGGTCAAAAACAAAAAGAAAAATTGAAAAATGATAAGTAGCTCTACTAACGATGTATCGGTAGGCTCACAATCAAACTAAAATGTGTAGGATGATATAAATCCAACAGACTTCAAGTCAGGTGGGAACCATTCATTGGCATATGGTCTTAGTACCGAAATTTCGTTTGAGAGATTGCCGAAGTTCTGAGATATGCGGTCTTTATGCTGTCTTATCATCCGAGTATCATGGTTGCATCTTTTACCGAAATATAACGCAGACGAAGTCTAGATCATCCATGATACTATACATACGTGTACATATTGCATACGACCTCAATAAGTGATCAACAATCACATGTCCAAACAAAATAAGTGATAATATATCACAGATTCTTTGCGGGAGTCAAGTTTGTCTCTTTGTTGTACGTTAGTACTGACATGTTCACGGACTTGCTCCTGTGCCCTCATGCATTTGAAAATCAAGTTCTTCATCAATAACTGATTCTATCACATAGGGTTTGTTTTCAATCAAAATAAGTGAGTTTCTCACATCTTTTATACGGTCAAACGAATGATAAGCGGTATACTCACCGGTAAGATGAACTCTCGTGCATACCTTGATACGGGAATGTGTCGTGAGTGGATGAACACCGACAAGTAAGTATAATTCTACCGTAAATCATATCTCCTAATTATGATTACATCTGATAAGTTGAGTTTATGTGGATAACAATACCGATAATTGTGGTAGGATACTTATCTAAAGCTTTAAACAGAAATCATAAACCGTTTTGACAAAGACCGTAAGCTGGTAATGATTCTCTTACCTTGAAACTCGCAAAAAGTTTACTTTTGTACAGTGTCTTTATGTTTTTTATTGCTTCTAGTTAGTTTACCGCATTTTTAAATTCTGTTTTAGTGTAAATTGTAAAGTTCAGTTTTGATTAGCCGAAGTTGAAACTTGAAGTTTTCTGCCGAAAAGCCCGAAACCGACTTGCTTGTGTTTTCACGTCTTCATAAAATGTCCTTTTTGCAAAATCTAACACAAGGCAAAATCATGTTAAAAAATGTTTCAAAGTCTTTTCAAAATCAAACATTTGTGTTTTTGTGTTGACTGGTCAATGAAGACTCATTAAGGTCTTTGACGAACTTCCATGGTCGACGAAGTTTCAATCTTCGTCGAGATCAGAAGTGGGCTAATTCACTTTGGCCCAACTTCAATCTTCGTCCGGACCAAACCAAACTTCGTCGTTATCAAACCTTCGTCGTGGGTCCAGTTATAGAAAAGATACCCCCTCTGCATTATTGGTATCACATTTCTCAAAAATCACTTCACATTTCTCTAAAATCACTTCTCCCAACACTGCTCAACCATCATCATCTTCATTGAATCCCCTCACCAACTCAAACCTGTTGATTCATTTGTTGTTATTTTGACGATCCAAGGTAAAATCACGTACCTAAAACATGATCGAGACTATGTTTAACCCTCTGTTCTTGTTAGATGATTGTGAAACCCTCAAATCTCATTGATCTTGATCATTCCTCACATTTAATAGTTTTGTTTCACATTTTAACATTGAATCTTGTTTAATATATGAATATCTCTGATAATCATGTGTTGGTAGCTATATGCTTCTGGGTTTTTGTCTCGGGTATCAAAACAGGGGTTTGGGTTTTGGTTATTATGAAGGTTTGTTGGTGATGTTTTGGTTTTTCTCTTTTTATTAAGATTCAATATTTGGTTTTTGATGATTATCTAAGATTGTTTTTGTGATATAGTTTGTTTAAAATGTTTGAAATATATAATCGATTAAAACAGGAGTTCTTGAGTCTTTGCTGTTATGTTAAAATCTAGGTATGGTTGTTGTTATCTTTTTCATGAAAGTTTGGTTAAAATTCTGTGCTTTGAGTTCTCATTTTAGTCACTCGACTGTGTTTCTGGCATTGGTCATTTTGATGTTGAATCAACTATGATCCAACTCAGTTCAGCGAAGAATCTTTGTGACGAAATTCCCCAAATTTCTGTTTGGGACGACGAACTTCATATGGTGAAAGAAGAAACAATCTTCGCTGACTAAAGTTGATTTTTATTAACCATTGACTCTTCGTCAAGCTAAGGCGACGAAGATTCAGTCTTCGCCGTTGATAAGGATCTTCGCCTATAGGATAACACTTCGTCATTTTGTTACTTAGAAAAATTTCAGTTTATCAATGTTTTACCCTTTTAACAGTGTGTATATATATACATATTCCTGGTTGAATATGTATACATATATGCATCATGAAAATGCTATATCATTTGGTCTTACTGGATGTTTATCTTGTACAGAATGGCTCCAAAGATGTTTATCTTATACATAATGGCTCCGAAAGTAAAAAAAAAGAATTTGGCGATTGTGAGCATGAGAACACTTGACAACCTCCTGGAAGATGGTGTGGTGCACATAAGGAAGTGATTGATCAGAATGATCAATTGCTAAAAGATCAAAAGACTGGTGCATATGAATGAATATAACCCAGTGGCAGATATGTAATTAGCAAGCCTTGGAATTTCAAGAAATATCGAAAAGCTAAACTAAAGGAGGTTATCAGCTACATTCTAAAATGCACCAGTCAGTAAAGATCCACCATTTGAAAGAATGTCTCTCTCACTCCTTGAGTTTTCATCACGAAGAAATTCGAATACTCAGTGTTGGTGGAACTGGATGTAACAACTGTCACTAAAATCAATAATTAGGATGATAATTAGTCAATAAGAAAACCCTAATTGAGACACCCAAGTAATTCTGCATTAGCCCTAAAATTTTCAGAACAATCGAAATCTGGATCAGGGCCCCTAAAACTCGAGGGGGGCAAACCCTAGTTGAATAATTATCTAAATTATATGTTGCTTAAAGCTGATTGGCCAAAATAGTTGATTCATGCAAGCTAGTCCCGAGCCTAGGCAGCCTATAGTTAGACTGCTTAGCTTACGGACCGTAAAGGATCAGGCATACGGTCCGTAAGGGAGTCCCAAAAATTAGTATAAATAGCCGACCTTGGGACTTTCCTTCTGCCTTTAGAACGATGTTTATACCTTCTGTGTACGTCGAGTTATACTCAAAACAGTCCCCAACACACACACGAATCACGAGGTGCTGCCGCAATCAGGGTAATAACTCGATCGCTATTACAATGCAACATCCGATCGATTATAACTATCCAACGATTGTTTAAGTGCTGCTCAAATTGAGCTGATACTTTGTTATTCATTGTGATTTCGACTTGAATGTTTGAGTGCTGTTCGAATTCGGACTATGCTCTGTCATTCGTTGTGAATCCATTGAATTATTAAGTATTGCACTTATTAATTGTTGTGAGGGTTTAATCTCGTGAATTGACGTAACTGCTGAATTAGTTACTAACCCGTTTGTGTGTGTGCATTTTATTTAAATTAGGTTAATCACAGGCAAATCAGTAAGGCTTAAACTCTGCTCGTAAAATCTGCAAAGTGAGTCATTCTCTTTTTATCAACTGTTTTACAAAACTCCAAATTATTTTCAAAGTTATAATTACAGGGATTAAGTCTTTGTAATCACCAAGTTACAGCCGGTATGTGGGGTTTTGTATACATTACTTGATAATCTTCAACATTGGGGCAGCCAATGGGTGATATGACCATAATCACAGACACCACTGGACAGGTGGGCCAGTGGGTCGAGTGGTAAAGTACCGTGGGTAGTTGGTTTGATAATCAGAAACATTGTAATCGCTCTTAATACTGTGAATTATAACTAATGTGTCGTTTTAGTAAAATGAATGATTCACTCAGTATTTCCCCGCTGACAAAACCTTTTTCAAACATGTTTCAGGTGATATGTTGTGAGCAAAGAAAGAGAAGTGCCGTGAAGCACTCCCAGCTTAGAAAAGTGGCCCAGTGTAAATAAATAAAAGAAACATGTTTTGAAAATAAAGATTTCCCGGAGAAATCACATTATTGTAAATTATGGGATTTTATCCCTCAGTTATAAAACGGGCAGTTTGAATTATTAAAAGATCCTGTTTTAAAAAGACTTCCGCTGTCGCCTAAAATTTAAATACCGCAGGATTTCTGTCCCGCGGCTCCTGAAACGGGTAAAACCGGGTCGGGGGCCGTGACAGAAATAAGGTGGTATCAGAGCCACTGTTTTAAGCTTACTGATTAAGCTCACTGTTCTAATTGATTTAAGCCTATTGAAAAACAATTAGGAAAATTTTATTTGTCATTATGTGAATATATGCTTACTAACTGATTAATGGTTGAAATTACAGTATCGGTAAACAAAAGATTTCTGCTATCTATCGCAAATTAGAGAGTACACCTAAAGAACAGGGAACCTCTTCCTCCAAATCTCCCATCGAGTTAGAGGAAGGAATCTTTGTTCGTAAGACAAATTATGAAAATCCACTTACACCGGAGAAAAGGAATTTGATTATTAGAAAGGGTCAAGAGAAAAAGAAACCCCAAACCAAGAGAGTGAGGTTTAACCCAGAGATTCAGGAAATTAGCAATAATCCACCAGGGGAAAATAACCTAGATGAAAAATGGGCAAATCTGTATCTGCTCGCTACCGTAGCAGAAAATGAAAATCTTTAAACTCTAAATCTAGAAATAAGTACTTCCCAGTAAATAAATAAATAAATCTGAATGTGTTCTGTTTGCTGTTATGTTGTACAAATTGGTGTGCAATAAAAAATGTTTATTTCTTAAACTTTGTTCCAAAGTTTTAACTTAGCGTTTTTGTGCATTTTGCATATATGCTACACAGCATGAGTGAGCTATCCGAGGCGTTTCAGAACCTCAACCTCTATCCTGTGCCAATTGAAGTCTCCCACAACTTCACTGGTTACATTGCTGACATAGAGGAACCTCTGGAATTCCAAGCTCCACCGCTAGAAAAAGCAAAACCTAAAAAGAGGAGAAGATATGTAGGATGGAGAAAAGTGCGTAGAAGGAAACCCGCAACTAGGAGACTCCCTAAAATAGAAAATCCTGTGAGTGTGAGCAAGGGAAAGGAAAAAGAAACCGGAGAAAGTTCCAAACAAGCAGGGACAGAAATAGGGATAGACCTAAAGCAAAAGGGAATAGAGATTGGAGAAAGCTCTAAACAGCCGGAGGAGATCACATTCCAGGACGAAATAGACCGTCTACTGGCCAATTGTGATGTCATAGAACCGGTCAACAATAATCTCTTCTCTTACCCTGCCACAGCCCAATTCCCAATAAACCTAGAACCAGTAATTCCAGACCCACTAGTTCACACCCGACCAATAGGCCAAATGGAGGAATGGTGGACCAATGATTGGCAATTCCAAAATATAGTTAATAGTCCCTATAGTTTTCTCCCACAGTTTGATCCAGAACCTATCCCTAATCCGCCAATGAGCTATGAAAATTTAGTTGAATTGCATCAGTTTGGTGAAGAACTGATAGGCACTGGGAATAGGATCAGGGAAATTGGGGAGCAGATTTGCTGGAAATATGACGAAAGGGAACGTCACTACTGAACTGCCAGTTGATCCAAGAATAGTGGGGAGGGTTTGGAAAAGTTTGTTTGTATTATAACTAATACAGTAAAACTAACTCTGTAAAATGGGCAATAAAACAATGTAAGATAAACAGTGTGTATTGAAGCAGGTATATTATATAAAACAAAACAGAAGTCGAGGCATCGACAATTTTGGTTATATTTGTATGTTGTAATAATCTATGTGTTATCTGTGCTGATTTTGTTACCAATAATTAGATACTAATAATTCCTATCCATATAAATTAGCAGATGGAAAACGCTAGTAATGAACCAGTTAATGAAGAGAATCAATCTGAGCAAAATCAGGAAAACCAATACATGACTAGACAAGATATTGAAAATATCATCACTCAAGGGATAGCCAATGCTATTCCATAAATTATGGCTGCTGCTCAGAAACCTGTTGAACCACAACAAATCATTCCTAGTAAACGTACTCAGGAAGATAATTTTATCCATAGTGTAAATGGAGGCGGCAATCATGCTAATCATGATAACAATCCGCAACAGGCCCCACTCCCTAAGAAAATGAAAGCTGCAACGCCTGGTTGCACTTACAAAGAATTTCTTGCTTGTAAACCAGCAGAATTTGCAGGTAATGAAGGGGCAACTGGAACACTGCGATGGTTAGAGAAAACCGAAGCAGTAATTGCAATAAGTAAATGTGCTGAAGAAGATCAAGTGATGTATGCGTCAAACTTGTTCAAAGAGTGCTACAAGCAAAAGGAAGAAGGGTGGCCTATGCGATGAATTGGGAAGAATTTAAGAGTCTTGTCGAAAGAAAATTCTGTCCCGAATACGAAAAGGAACAAATGGCAAACAAGTTCCTGAGTCATCGTATGATAGGCGTAGATTGTCGAGGATATACTTCGACATTCTTCGAATATGCGAGAGTGGTACCTAACCTGGCTTCGCCAGAACCGCTACTCATTTCCCGTTATATTTGGGGATTAATCGGAGAAATCCGTAACATAGTTAAACTGCAAGACCACGCACTATTGACGATGCTGTAGAGTTAGTCAACACTTTAACCGATGAACTGGTGCGCACTAGAGAAGAAGATCGAAAGAAGGAATTGGCTCAGAAGATTACCCAGGGATTTCGTACGGGTAATAATAACCGCTTTAAAAGAAGAGGAACAGGGCAATCCTCAACCCCGCCATTCTGCAGAAATTGCAAGAGAAAGCATTTTGGAAGATGCAATATAACCTGCAATTTTTGCAAATCAGTAGGACATAGTGAAGATAACTGCAAAAAGAAAGCCATAGTCTGCTATAACTGTGGAGAAACCGGACATTACAAAACAGAATGCCCTAAATTGGTTAAAGCCGCAGATAATAAAGGCAAGCAAGCTGAAGGGACAACTAAGAAGAATGCTCGCGCATTCCAGCTAACCACTCAAGAAGCCGAACTCATTCCAGACGTGATAGCGGGTACGTCCTTAGTACATAACGTCTATGCAAAAGTATTATTTGACTCTGGTGCAAACCAAAGTTTCATTAATACTTCATTCTGCCAAGCTCTTAACTTACCTCTAACTACCCTTAGGCAGATTTTTACAGTCGAAACGGCAGATGGAAATTCTATCAACATAGATAAGGTATTGCAAGAAGGAAAGATAGAACTGTTAGGCCATAAGTTTTCTGCAAACCTGTTACCTATGAATTTAGCCGGATTCGATGTAGTATTAGGAATGGATTGGTTAGTCGCCAACCATGCTCGAATCCTGTGTGATAAGAATTCCGTAGAAATCCATACCCCCACGGGAGAAGTAATCTTAATTACAGGAGATAGACCTCGAAAGCCATTAAAATTCATTTCAGTAATGAAATTGGCTAGTTATTCAAGGAAACAAGAAATGGTGTGTATGATTTCTGTAATCATTAACACTAAAAGTAAGGAACTCCAGGACATTCCTATAGTTTCAGAATACCCAGATGTCTTTCCAGAAGAATTACCTGGGTTACCACCAGATAGGGAAGTAGAGTTTAGAATTCATCTAATTCCAGGTACTACACCAATAGCTAAGGCACCTTATCGATTAGCACCTACTGAAATGCTAGAATTGAAAAAGCAATTAGATGAATTACTAAGCAAAGGATTTATACAACCTAGTTCATCCCCTTGGGGTGCACCAGTGTTGTTTGTGAAAAAGAAAGATGGGTCGATGAGAATGTGTATCGATTATAGGGAATTGAATAAGGTTACAATTAAGAATCGATACCCACTACCTAGGATTGATGATCTTTTTGATCAATTGCAAGGAGCTAGGTATTTCTCTAAGATAGACTTAAGATCTAGATATCACCAGCTGAAAGTGCAAGAGGAGGACATACCTGAAACTGCTTTCAGAACTAGGTATGGTCATTATGAGTTTACAGTCATGCCCTTCGGATTAACAAATGCTCCAGCCGCATTTATGGACATGATGAATAGGATCTGTAAACCATACTTGGATAAATTTGTAATCGTGTTCATTGACGATATACTCATTTATTCCAAAAGTCAGGAAGAACATTGTGAGCACCTGCATGCACTCTTAACCTTGTTAAGAAAGGAAAAGCTTTATGCCAAATTCTCGAAGTGTGAATTCTGGCTGCAGGAAGTACAATTTTTAGGTCATATGGTGAATCACGAAGGAATTCACGTAGATCCTGCTAAAATAGAAGCAGTCACCAATTGGAAGGTTCCACGAACGGCTATGGAAGTTAGAAGTTTTCTAGGATTAGCTGGATATTATAGACGATTTATTAAAGATTTCTCTAAGATAGTTGTACCTTTGACTAAGCTAACCTGTAAGGCAGTTAAGTTCGAATGGGGAACTAGACAAGAGGAAGCTTTTAAGATTCTAAAGCACAAATTGACGAATGCTCCAATCTTAGCTTTACCCGAAGGAACCGAAGATTTTGAAGTATACTGTGATGCTTCAAAATTAGGATATGGATGTGTGTTGATGCAACGCAAAAAGGTAATTGCGTACGCCTCTAGGCAGTTGAAAAAACACGAAGAAAATTATACAACTCATGACCTAGAGTTAGGAGCCATAATTTTTGCCCTTAAAATTTGGAGACATTATCTGTACGGAAGTAAGTTTACTATCTATACAGATCATAAAAGTTTAAGGTATATATTTGGGCAAAAAGAGCTAAACATGAGGCAAAGAAGGTGGATGGAAATCCTAAGTGATTACGACTGTAATATTCAATATCACGAAGGGAAAGCGAACGTAGTAGCAGATGCCTTGAGTCGTAAGTATCATGAAAAGCAAAAACGAGTCCGTGCTCTTAGGTTAAATCTATAATTAGATTTAATGGAACAATTGAAGAAAGTTCAGGAAACGGCAATCAAGGATGATGCCGAAGGAATGAAAGGTTACCTAAAGGAACTAGAACAAGGAAAAGATGGAATTTGGAGATTCCACAAGAAACGAATTTGGGTACCTAAGCAGGGAAAATTAAGAAATAAGATTTTAGAAGAAGCACATAAATCTAGGTATACTGTACATCCAGGAAACAATAAGATGTACCAAGATTTAAGAAATAATTTCTGGTGGATAGGAATGAAAAAGGACATAGCTGAATATGTAACCAAGTGTCTTACTTGTTCACAAGTTAAGGCAGAACACCAGAAACCTTCAGGACTACTACAACAGTTAGAAATGCTTGTATGGAAATGGGAACTCATAACAATGGACTTTGTTACTATGTTACCCAAAACCAAAAAAGGTAATGATGCTATTTGGGTAATTGTGGATCGATTAACCAAATCAGCTCATTTTCTACCAATGAAGGAAACCTTTAGCATGGAAAGGTTAGCCAAGTTGTATGTAGATGAAGTAGTATCCTTACATGGAGTCCCACTCTCCATTGTATCGGATAGAGATAGTCGTTTCACTTCCCGTTTCTGGACAAGTTTCCAAGAGGCAATGGGAACCCGACTCAATTTAAGTACTGCATATCATCCTCAAACGGACGGACAAAGTGAAAGGACAATACAAACAATGGAAGACATGCTCCGAGCATGTGTAATTGATTTTGGTGGTAATCGGGATAGCCATTTACCATTAATTGAATTCTCCTATAACAATAGTTACCATTCGAGCATCGAAGCTGCTCCATTCGAAGCACTGTATGGACGCAAGTGCAGAACTCCGTGTGTTGGGCAGAAATAGGAGAAAGTCAATTATCAGGACCAGAGATTGTGCAAGAAACTACCGACAAAATAACCCAGATCAAGGAAAGACTGAAGACTGCTAGAGATCGTCAGAAGAGCTATGCAGACAATCGCCGCAAGCCGTTAGAATTCCAAGTCGGAGACAAAGTACTATTAAAAGTATCTCCTTGGAAAGGAGTAGTACGATTTGGTAAGAAAGGAAAACTGAGTCCAAGATATGTTGGACCATTCCCCTTGATCCAACGAATAGGACCAGTAGCTTATCGTTTACAACTACCAGAAGAATTAGCTGGAGTACATGATGTGTTTCATGTATCCAATCTCAAGAAATGTCTATCAGACGAATCCCTGGTAGTACCTCTTCAAGATATAGAGGTAAATGAAAAGCTGAAATTCATAGAGAAACCCCTACAAATAGAAGACAGGAAAGTCAAGTTTCTCAAACACAAGCGACTTGTACTAGTAAAAGTCAAATGGGAATCCAGAAGAGGACCAGAGTACACTTGGGAGCTAGAATCAGAAATGAAGCGAAAGTATCCTCATTTATTCTAGTAAATCTCGAGGACGAGATTTCTCTTAAGGTGGGGAGGATGTAACAACTGTCACTAAAATCAATAATTAGGACGATAATTAGTCAATAAGAAAACCCTAATTGAGACACCCAAGTAATTCTCCATTAGCCCTAAAATTTTCAGAACAATCGGAATCAGGATCAGGGCCCCTAAAACTCGAGGGGGGCAAACCCTAGTTGAATAATTATCTAAATTATACGTTGCTTAAAGCTGATTGGCCAAAATAGTTGATTCATGCAAGCTAGTCCCGAGCCTAGGCAGCCTATAGTTAGACTGCTTAGCTTACGGACCGTAAGGGATCAGGCATACGGTCCGTAAGGGAGTCCCAAAAATTAGTATAAATAGCCAACCTTGGGACTTGCCTTCTGCCTTTAGAACGACGTTTATACCTTCTGTGTACGTCGAGTTATACTTAAAACAGTCCCCAACACACACACGAATCACGAGGTGCTGCCGCAATCAGGGTAATAACTCGATCGCTATTACAATTCAACGTCCGATCGATTATAACTATCCAAGGATTGTTTGAGTGCTGCTCAAATTGAGCTGATACTTTGTTATTCATTGTGATTTCGACTTGAATGTTTGAGTGTTGTTCGAATTCGGACTATGCTCTGTCATTCGTTGTGAATCCATTGAATTATTAAGTATTACACTTATTAATTGTTTTGAGGGTTTAATCTCGTGAATTGACGTAACTGCTGAATTAGTTACTAACCCGTTTGTGTGTGTGCATTTTATTTAAATTAGGTTAATCACAGGCAAATCAGTAAGGCTTAAACTCTGCTCGTAAAATCTGCAAAGTGAGTCATTCTCTTTTTATCAACTGTTTTACAAAACTCCAAATTATTTTCAAAGTTATAATTACAGGGATTAAGTCTTTGTAATCACTAAGTTACAGCCGGTATGTGGGGTTTTGTATACATTACTTGATAATCTTCAACATTGGGGCAGCCAATGGGTGATATGACCATAATCACAGACACCACTGGACAGGTGGGCCAGTGGGTCGAGGGGTAAAGTACCATGGGTAGTTGGTTTGATAATCAGAAACATTGTAATCGCTCTTAATACTGTGAATTATAACTAATGTGTCATTTTAGTAAAATGAATGATTCACTCAGTATTTCCCCGCTGACAAAACCTTTTTCAAACATGTTTCAGGTGATATGTTGTGAGCAAAGAAAGAGAAGTGCCGTGAAGCACTCCCAGCTTAGAAAAGTGGCTCAGTGTAAATAAATAAAAGAAACATGTTTTGAAAATAAAGATTTCCCGGAGAAATCACATTATTGTAAATTATGGGATTTTATCCCTCAGTTATAAAACGGGCAGTTTGAATTATTAAAAGATCCTGTTTTAAAAAGACTTCCGCTGTCGCCTAAAATTTAAATACCGTAGGATTTCTGTCCCGCGGCTCCTAAAACGGGTAAAACCGGGTCGGGGGCCGTGACACTGGAAACTAAAACGATGTAGCAGCATTTAGCACGCCGGAAGCACCTGGTCGGCACAACACTGAAGACTCAAAGATCGAAGACCAAGTAACAGACAAGGGGGAGTTTGTTGGTGCATTTATGTGTCTGTAACTTTGTCTTGTTTACGATGTATGTTATTTAGTCTTTTGTTATCGAGTCCGTAAGTTCCGTCAAGTCTACCAAGTCGGATATCCTCCTATCCTACTTGGTATGATGTTTGTCTCTGTATTTGTAATGTATGTTGAACACATGCTTGTGTGCATAGTGTTTAACTATAGTTAGTCTTGTCTTATGTCTTCTGTTAACTTAGTCATATATTCTGTCCTTGTTTAGTGTTTGACGAAGAATCAATCTTCGTTGAACCCATGCTTGGCGAACCTTCAATCTTCGTCATTGTTTGTATGTGACGAAGGTTCTATCTTCGTCACGCATGAAGCTTCGCCAATCAAGGTTCATCTGAGGACAGTATATATATCTTGGTGTGTTTAACAATTATGGTATGAGAGCATAAAGAGACTACTGAGAGTTTATCGTTCAAGCATTGTGTGTATATGTTTGATGTTGTTCTCGTCCTTTTAATCTAAAGTGAATCTTTGGTTATCTGTTGTGTTGCTTGCATTACTTTGTTTGGTTTGCACTGTCACGTGGATTCCGCACTCGTGACCGTTTTCGTGATAAACAGGATTAGGTTTCGTATTAGATCCTCTGAGAAAAACGGACCTACAATTAACAGCAAAAACCAACATAAGTACGAAAAAAGGGAAGTTGATACATCATACCGACCCTCTGAGCTTCAGCCCAAGACCAAAAACAACGAATCAGAAGACAAGCATGGTGTCATGCCCATTCAAGATTCCAGAAAGAAAAAGACAAACAGAAGCGGACAAGAGAACGGGGTTAGGTCCCATGAACACGGATCGTGATCAACTCCTAGATATGCGAATCTTGGATAGTACAAAAAGTACAATGGTCACGGAGCCGTGCCATTGACACACGGGGCCGTGCAAGCATCCGGACTGACACAACTCATTAAATGAAGATAGAGAAGGGGGCACGGGGCCATGTAAACTGTTTGTTTCCAACTATAAATAGGGGTGCTTGGTTCAATTGCAATCCATCCCATGGCAAACCACTTCTCTCACACCTGCCACCATTCCACTACCACAATACCACCATTATCCACCACATTCATCCGTCATCCATCTTTAGAGTGTGTAGTAGTCTCGGTATCCAAGATTGATCGTAAGAGTTTTTGTCAAACAAAGGCCATGCTTGGATAATCTCTTACATCACTTGGTGAAGCCAAGTAATTTATGTATTACTTTTGATTTCCAAGCTTTGGTAAACTTTTAAGTCATAATCACAACACCTTAATTTCCCCCATACATAACCACAACACCTTCTATCCCATCATCATCACCAATCTCATCATTAGTACCCAAACCACCCTTCTAATCCCTTTCCAGGCAGTTAACACGCTTTATATAGACCTTAAAGACACGAATGAGTGAATCAACAAAACATTAAGAGATGATAGAATAAAGTTCACTTTCAATATAAAACAACTAGATATTAAAGTCATCAAAACACTTTCCCCCATACATAACCACAACACCTTCTATCCCAACATCATCACCAATCTTAATATCAGTACCGTCTGTAAGCCTTGCTAGTCCAGGTAGTGTTAAAGAATACTTGGAATTAAAGAAAAGGCATGCCAAAATAATGGTCCTTGAAAGATATCAAGGGAAAGATGATAAGCAAATTACGCAGAACTTAATAGAAGAATATAAGAAGGTAGAAGCTCTAAGAGGCTATGCCAACATGATCTGTAGAAACCTATCCCATGATCCCATTACAGATGCAGATCTTAAAAAGCTGCTCAGAGAAGATTACCTTAATCACATCATGGAAACAAAGCCATATGATGTTGATAAGGAAGATTTTGATGGACGAGGCAAGAACGCAGATCTCCATAGATGGTAGCGGTGCAGCTTGTCGCCTGTTTACCATCTATCTCGATGTAAATTCATAACACGATAATTTGTCACGCATAAACCCCAAGTCCGGGCCCACCGGAAATCAGGGTGTGACATAATGATGCCGTGTCCAGGCATCCGAACTCATGAACTATTATGGCCATACATAATAACGTGCTGGGGTAGGCATACCGACTGTAAGATGCGTTATTAAACTTTGGTATGTACCTTAATCATTATAACACTGAAAATGATAGGCTCTGATCTCTGGTTCCCGATTGTATAACAAGTATTGTAAATCCGGTGACAAGATAAAATCCCAAGAAATATTAAATGATTACCTACGGGTTTTCTCTATGTATAAAACTCTTTTTGAAAAACTATTTTCAAAATGGGTCGGTTAATTGTATTTACCAGCGAAAGCTGGCGTATTTTCAAAAGATCGAACCGCAGGTACAAAACTTTGATATTAGGCTGGGAATCCGGGTCGACTATGATAAAGGCTATGGAATTTGCAACTCCTCGGCTTAAGACCTATGATGTCTAAAGCTTTTTTTATTAGATCCTGCCTGTGGACTTGTATTTGAACGTTTGTATAAATTTATATATATATTCAAGCTTTTATTAAATGAATATTTTTACTTAATACTTTCGCTGCATTATAAATTGTGATACTGTTATCCAATTGTCACGCTTAAACACTACCCTTCCAGGCCCACCGGAAATCGGGGTGTGACAATTTTGTTGGCTATGCGTACCAAATAATTTCATATATAATCACAAGTTTTCATGGGTGTCTAGGGAAAAGTATTTGTGTTGTCAAGTATTCCAAAGGGATGTGGATTCAAGTATTGCAGGTAAGGCCTCGAAACGGTGTTTTAAACGACTTTATTTTTGTTAATTGTAAGTTTAAACACCTGAATTGAAGCACCATCTTTTTCGTTTGGAGCAAATTTCAAGGTAAGTTTTACATCATTCTACTCGTATCATCGTTCTGATTAAAAGCTCTAAAACGTCAGCTTGTAATTCAAAAAAAAAAAAAAAAACTTAATTCCGCTAAGTTGTTTAACCGAGGACCGGTGGAGGAAAAATATGTGAAAGGTGGGACTGGGATGGGGAATATTCAAAGGTGGAACTGACAATGCCCAATGACGTCTAGTTTGAATTATTAGAGGCCAATTCCTCTTATACGCATTATTATGAACATTGGAAGTAATTAGAACGAAACTTACACTTAATAGCATTGTTTTGAAGTTATTTATATACAAAAGTGCATAGTCTATTTGCAATTGGAATACAATCGCATATGTTTATTAGATTCTATACACGGTATTCCCACTGAAGGGGACAATCAATGCATGACAAGACCTGGTTTTTAGGTTGCGTTTCAGTGATTTGTTTGTTGCTTATGGTCATTAAACGTGAAGCATGAAGGAAAAGCTACAACAATTTGGTTTGTTGCTTATGGTCATTAAACGTGAAGCATGAAGGAAAAGCTACAACAATTTGGTGGAAGCTTATCATGAAATCTGTATATGTTTGATACGTATATGAATAAGCAGGCCGTCTATTAGGGTGCAGGAGGTGTCTGCGATCAGGGCCCAAATCAATATAGGGCCTGAAAAATTTTTAAAATTTTTTTTATATATATTTAAAAAATATTCTGGATGTTTGTATAAATAAGGGCGTAGTAAAATACCCAAAGTTTTTTAAATAAGCGTCTGTTTAAAAGTCTTTAAAAAATGGTCCAATTAACAAGCTAAAGTAACTAGTCTAAACAAAAATAAGGGTCTGCCAGAAGAACTATACTGTTCGCTTAGCAAGTAGGTTCGATAATTTGATCATTTTATCCACACTATTTTTGTTAATTTATTTGATCTATTTTATAACAATTATCGTAGTATTATCAGTTTTTAATATTTATATATTTGATTGAATGATTGATGAGTTTATATTATATGAAAATTTGCGAAGAGGGCTCAAATTTTTTATCTCAAACATGACCAAAAATTTTTTTTGTGATTTTCGATGATGGCCATGTGAATAAGACATTTTGTAGCATGTTATTAGACAATTTCATACACCCCTATTATGTTTGTTGTATAAGAATAAGACATTTTTGAATCACGTTATTGGAAAATTTCATACACCCCTGTTATGTTTGTTATATATGAATAAGACACGTTGAATCACATTATGGGACAACTTGATACACCCCATATTGGCAATATATTTATGAAACATATACTTTTATAAAAAGATTATTATTAAACTAACAATTCGGAAGTAATTAATATTGTTTCGTGGATTTGGTATTTTATAAATTTTATATTTATCAGAACTCATATGCAATCAAATAAAGGGAAAAGATCAAGTGTATTTTGGCTAGAAAGTTTATAGGATTAGGACATGTGCCAACATTTAAAATAAAGAAAAAGGGTATTTTAGTCAATCCAACCATTTCTTCTTCCTTTTCAAAACCCAGTAACTTCAAAACGCACCATTTTCAAAGCCCACCATCTTCAACCATTTCTTCACTTTCTATCTCAATAATCACTACATTATAGTGCGATTTTCATCACCAATCAATGATTCAAACACTCGATCAACGTGTTCTTCAGCTATTTTTGAAGAAAACCCAGTTTAATTTCATACAAAATCTCGTTTTTCCAGTGATTTTGAAGATAATCACTCGATCCGTTCAATTTGAGGGCTGATAAGTGTTTCAATCATTCAAAAATCGTCAATTATTGAAGAAATCACTTCGATCCACGCAAGAAATTCTTTAATTTCATTTTTACGATTTGGGTTTTTGATTTATTCATTGCGTTTTACGATCTTGGCGGGGGTCCTGGGGCAGCGTCCCTGGTAGCGGGGTCCCAGGGGCGGCAGCCCCTAGCGAGGTCCAAGGGGCAGAGCCCCTGGCTGGGGTTGAGCTGACAGTTCACAGACAGTTCACAGACAGTTCACATACAGTTTTATGTGTCCATTGCGTTTTAGAAAATAAGAGAGTTTTACGTGTTTTCTGATGCATTTTTATTACAGCAAAATCCATTGCGTTTTAGAAATAAGAGAGTTTTATGTGTTTTCTGGCTATTGCCTTTTAGAAAAAAACACATTTTTAAGTTTTTTTAGTCATTGCGTTTTAGGTAAAACACATTTTTGAAGTGTTTTTAGTCATTGCGTTTTAGGCAAAACACATTTTTTAGGTGTTTTCAGTCCATTGCGTTTTAGAATGAGTCATTTTTAAGTGTTTTCTGGCCATTGTGTTTTACAAATAAGACATTTCTTTGTGTTTTTGGTGCATTGCGTTTTAGGTAAAACATTTTTTTACGTGTTTTTCAGTCCATTGCGTTTTAGAAAACAGACAATTTAAGTGTTTTCTGCCATTGCGTTTTACAAATAAGACATTTGCTTGTGTTTTTTGTGCATTGCGTTTTAGGTAAAACACATTTTTATGTGTTTTTAGTCCATTGCGTTTTAGAAAGTACATTTTCTTTTGAGTTTTTAGGATATTGCGTTTTAGAAATAAGACATTTCTTTGTGTTTTCTGGCAATTGCGTTTTACAATTAAGTCATTTCTTTGTGTTTTTGGTGCATTGCGTTTTAGAAAAATGTCATTTTTTATGTTTTTTTTTCATTGCGTTTTACGTAACTGGGGGTTTTTCTATTGCGTTTTACGCAACTGGGTTTTATTTTTTTTTTAATATAGCAATAGTATAGTCGTTTTAAAGATAAAAAACGCTCGTTTTTTGTTGCAATTTTTATAAAAAAATAATAATGTCGTATGAAAGAGTTATTAACGTTTAAAAAATGGGGGGGGGGGGAATTGGAGGAGAGAGAAACTATTGGCTTGGATTGACTAGAATGCCCCTAAACAAACTCACGCGCCTCTTTTCTTCTCTTCAATTTCTCTGATTTAATCTTAGCCCTTGATTAACTAAATGGATGGTCAATATCACTTCCAAACCTTCCTAGCCAAATAAACTTCCTATTGTATCTCCACCCATCAAATAAATGCCATATTTTCTTATGCTTGAAATCGAAAACCAAAGTTCAAACCCAAATTAAAAAAAAAAAAAAAACCCTCTAAAATCGTTCACCTACACACAAACTCTTAGATTTAAGAAAGATTATTACACAGTAGCAAAAAAAAAAAAAAAAAAACCTAACCCATACAAAATTTCCTTTAAAATCCTAGATAATCAAAACATTTTATTAATGATGGTGGGTGTTAGTATTGATGATGGATGTCAACAATGGTAGGTAGGTGACCCTGGTGACGGTGATGACAGTAGAGACGAAGCGTGAACGAAAAATCAAATGAGGTGACTCTTAAAATCCAACATACACTACAAAGAAATATGTTTTCAGTAAAATTAAAACTATGTAGCGAAAAAACAGAAAGACCCTTGGCCCCTATGAAGCTTCACCCCTGGATGTCAGACCAACAATCTAGGGAGCCTTGTTGAAGTGATGATGTGGGTACAAGTGGCGGTTGTAGCGTATGGGAATGGTAGGGGTCTTCAAAAAAATCCGGATCCGAAACTGAATCCGAAATATCCGAAAATTCGTATCCGAAATATTCGAAATTTCGGATATCCGAAAATCGGATAATCCGAATTTTTGGATTCGGATTCGGATATGAATTTCAAAAATTTCGGATAATCCGATTATCCGATATCCGAAAACTAATTATTTTTTTTATAAATATATATAGTATATGAGCATTATATTTTGTTTGAAGTATTGTAAAAGTTAATAAAAAATAGTAAATAATTGTAATCGTGTGAATTTTTTATTGTTTTTATTTTTAAATGTTGGAAATTTATAAAATTGAATATAAGTTTAGTTTTAATATATACACGAAACAGATTTTTTGATTTTTTTTATAAATTCGGATATCCGTTTGGATATCCGAATCCGTATCCGAAATTTCGGATATCCGAAATTTCGGATACGGATTCGGATATCAATATTCACTATCCGAAATTTTCGGATATCCGGTTTCCAGATATCCGAAAACCGAATAATCCGATCTTGAACACCCCTAGAGAATGGTGGAACGTGACACAAATAGGGAAAAAGATGATTGGCTAATGAATATCAGGGGAATACATAAAATTTACTATAATCTTCAAAAATTTTAAACCACTAACAGGGTGTTTGGGATTACGTTTTGAAGTAATTATTTAATTATTGCGTTTGCAAAACATAAATAATCTAAAAAAGTGTTTGGATGAAAAAGTGATTATTTGCTTCCAAAACGCAGTTTTGGAGAAGCATGTACTTACATGCTTTTTCAAAACGCAGTTTTAAAAACGCAAAATCTATTTTGAAAACGCAACACCAAACACCCCTAAATGATACTCAAAATCAATTAAAATTCAACAAAAGTAATTCAAAATAGTGAATTGTAATTTGATCATTTTATGATATGAGGTATCATTTATGTAACAAATACAAAATAATAATAATAATAATAATAATAATAATAATAATAATAATAATAATAATAATAATAATAATAATAATAATAATAATAATAATAATAATAATAATAATAATAATAACCCATGGTATAAAGTATAACGTACTTGATAATTGTTAAAACATATTGAAATAAAAGCATCATAACTTTGTTGAAAGCATTAGATTTCTGAGAACCAACATTACACTTCAAAACTTTGAACCTAATTATTTATGTTTTCGCGTCCATCCCTCTAGCTCAGCTGGTTGTTGGACCGGTTGTTTCCTTGTGAGACTCCGGTTCGATTCCCGGCAAAGGCATATGGGTGTGACATGTGCGCTATGATGGTGAAAAACCCACCGAGGAGGATTTGATCCTGAGTGTCACTCCGGTTTTCATCCGGCTGTTACTCCAGTGAGTAAAATCGTGTGGAGGCAGTACAGTTTCCGAAGGAAAGCCTTTGACCCAAGACTGGTTAACCCAGCGCTGACCCCGCTATCTAGGCCCACATTCTTAGAGAGGGTCCGCGATGTGCGGATGTGACAATAATCACCATTAAGAAGTTCACCTTTTCAAAAAAAAATTATTTATGTTTTCAGGTACAACTTTTTGTTAACAGCCATCAATACCTTCAGATGCAAATATGGGCCAAATTATTGTCATCTGTAGGATCGTATTCTGACCCGAACGAGTCGTTCAGAGGCTTTCTCCTTGGTTTCAGGTGCGGAATTACAAGAAACTAAGGTAGAAACAGCAGGCAAATCACTTTAACTACTTGTTTTACTAATATCAAACGTTTACAGCTCAAATCTCGCACCGGCAAAGCTTCGGCACGATTTCTCTAACTGTTACAACTATTACAAATGGAATCGCTCATCATGTATATATAGGGCATAGGGACCGCTTATTGGACAGGCCTAATAAGCGGCCCAGACATGTCACTTCGAGCGGTCCAAGACATTACCGAATAAGTGGTCCATAAGATATCATACGAGCGGTCCAGCCGAATATCACTTGAGCAATTCAACATGGTTGCTGTTCGAGCGGTCCAAGCTGATTACCATTCGAGCGACCCTAACCTTAATGGACTATGAGCGATCCAAACAATCTAAAACCTATACAATCTCATAATTTCTCGTATTTACAATCAATCCTATTCTAAGACTCGAACGAAGATGTAGTCGACAGACAACTGCACCAACAGACTCCCCCTTGAATGTTGACGGAATCTTCAGTGAGAGTCTTCAACAAGACATTTCTCGGATATAGTTCGGTCTTCTTCAAGAATTCTGCCTGGATCTATCTTTCTTTGGCTATAACCTTCATTAGACTCCCCCTATCACTCTGCTAGGATAGTCGTCTGGGATTTTGTTACCACCATCGAAATTATCTCCTGGCTTCTCTCTGTTCAGCTCATCATCTCTGGTTCTGATATGTCTCTTGGCTATCTGTAGCAACAGGATCAGAAACCTGCAAAACTTAACCATACTTTTACAAACCAAAATAATTGTGATTCAACCTAATGAATCAACTTAATCATGTGATACTGTTTTCAATTAACCACTGCTTCACAAATTTGAAACATTCCAATTTCTGATTCAACCTAATGAATCATTTTAAACATTTCAAATGTCTTAACCAACCTGTATGTTCATCAAGTTTAGCCTTTGAGATTTTAAAAATCAGCTCTTCACCATCAGTTGTCAAAAATCTTTTTGGATTTTTGAAAATATGAAACATAAATGCAAAGACAGAAATTTAAATGCAAAACAAACATATTTTTGTGAGTTTGTGCAAGAGGATCATATCAGTTTTTGAGACATAACACAAGCACCGTTAAGCTTTTAATCGTTTTAAGTTCTAAACGATTCACGTAGATTGACGATATAATTGTCCTCTTAAATTTTCATACAATTTTCAATCTATTCAGGATACTATTTAGGTATTTTATGAACTTAGTTCAATTCATGTGTCCCACCTCTTGAATATACTCCCGTATCCAGAATCCCAATATTCAGTCTTACAGGTATGAACACTACAATGATGTCTGTACATAAATTAGGGGAAAGATGCGAGAACTGAGGGATCTCAGGTCAGAACTTCCGTTCAGCAGAGAGATATCAGCTTCGACTTAGCAGTGTGTCCCCTTTAGAGGATCTTTTCAGCTACAACAGATGATTATCAATTTTATTGTCTAATCAACTGAGGGCTTTATGCTATGTTTCAAGCATTTTGTGGAAAGTATTAGCCAAGGACTAGGTCAGAACTACCGTTCAGCAGAAGTCCCGGAATAATACCCCAGACATCATAGAGTATAAACACCTAGTATATCAGAATACGAGACCTTTCAAACGAGATTTCAGGGGTTACCTATATATCCAAGTAGTGTTCCCCACGAATTTCATAAGTTTGAAATTTTAGGTTTATATCCCGAATAAATCTACTAAATGTACAAAAACCTATCGTCACATCATCAGTGAGACCGTTTATCACATTTTACGTACATTTCTTTAGCATGCTGTGGTAGTCCACTGATTTACAATCATTTCCTCTTTTTCACAACAAAACTCATTTTTAAATTTTTAATGTTTTTGACATTTTCAAATTTTCAAATTTTTTTTAAAATTTTTCTCCCCCTAAAATCAAAATATGTTTCAATTTTGATTTTCTGGGAAAATTTGAAACAAACTGTACAAACTTGACAACCTGATGAGAATCACTTCAATTCTCTATCCACCTGGCATAAACAATCAGAACTCCCCCTCACAACAAACTATTTTCCCATTGTGATCTCAAAACACTTAAGTTTGTTTTAATCAAAATGGATTTTCCGGAAAACTTAGTTTGTTTACCAAACAGTTTAGGTACGGGGTTACTTCATCATCTTGTTTTCTACACAAAAGTAGGAAAATCCAAGTACAAGTTAATGTCCTTGATTTACCATATGCAGTCCAGAATCCTCTGTACCACTTGTAAAACATTCACAAACACAACCAAACCTCTTTACCGTTTGCATGATTGACGTTACCGAATAAAATTCAAGAAAGATGCCGATTCATGATCCACGATAGCATCTTGGGATCTCCGGCAATTCCTGCAAAACTTCAAACACAGATTTAAAAAAAAATGCCGATTCATGCTCCACTCTTACAAACCTGGGAGCTCCGGCAAGTCAGGTTTTTCTATTTGAAAAGTTTCACCCAAGCCTGACCAGCCTTGGGTGATTTTGAATTCTTATTCAACAATGGTGGAAAATTTTTCTCATCCATTGTTAAATTAGAATTCTCGACCTTTACCTCAACACATGGCTCTTCTGGTTTTACCATACCAGACTCATTGCCTGAATGTGGCTTGTCTGACTTTAATGAGTCAGATTCATCACCGACATGTGGCTCCTTTGTTTCCGAAGAAACAGATTCATCGCCAGGAAGTGAAAACTTCACTTTCTTCTTCTTCTTATCCTCTTTAGTCCTCAGATTTGTATCTGACGAATTCGGTTTTCTTGACTTTGCATCCGAGGGAGTTGATTCATCAGAACTTATATTCTTTCCAACGGATGAACCCGAGGACAAAATCTTTTCGAGATATTCTCTCGCTTTCTTTCTCTTTTTCCTCAGTCGGTCTTTCTGCCCCTGAGAAAGCTTCACTTTTGTTTCTTGATCTTTAGGTTCTTTGACCTTCTGTTCTCTGACGTTTCGACCCGAAGCTTTCAATTCTTTGGGCTTGACAACGACTGGTATTTTCTTTGCCATTTTCTGAGAATTGGCCCTCAATCTTTCATGCGATCTCCTTGGGCAATCTCGGGCAATGTGACCTTTGATATTGCAATTATAGCACCTCCTGGTCTCATAACTCCAGTATTGGCAGTTAACAGCAATATGCCCCTGATATCCGCAGCTGTAGCACACCCTGTTATCATACTAGTTACCGCCTTCACACCAAACGCTCAGATCATAGCATTGTCTGGCTTGGTGATATTCCTTCCTTAAGTTTGCTGGTTTTGACGCTTTAGCACTGTGGTTCGTCCTGCACACAACAAATTTTGAAAATTCATTTTCTATTTTTTGTAATTTTTTCTTTTGATTGGATGATCGTACTGATGAGTTTTTTCCTTCATTTTTAAAGTTTTGATTCTGTTTTACAATCTTCTTCACATGTTTTTGCTTAGAGCATTCTCCTTTTTCAGTCGTTTGCAAAACAGTTTTCTGAAATTTTTCTTTCAACTTTAAAAACAATTTTTGTTTTTCTTTTTTAACATTTTCATCATCAGACTCTGTCTCAGACTCATCTGCTGAATAAAATTTCTCATTTTCCTCATCAGTTTTATCATCACAATCTTTGACTTTGACTTTGTCAAAGTTTGTAGCATTTACACTTATCGGAACTGAATTGATCGGTTTTGGACAAGGAATATTCAACTTGTCAGATTTAGTCGCAAAACTGATCAATTTCTTCTCAAGTTTATCTATCTTGATCCTGGAATTCTTAGCTTCTTCCTCAAGCTGAGACATTCTCTCAAGATGAGACTTGATGGAATTTTCATTCTCAACCTTCAAATTTTCAAGAACAGACTTTTCATTTATCAAAATTTTGATCTGTTCCTGAAATTTTGATTCATTCGCTTTCAGGTTTTTGTTTTCAAGCTTTATCCAGAAATCTAAATCTTCTGAAGATTTCTGTTTGATTTCAAGCTCTTTTACCAACTCTTTGATTCTCTTTTGAGCTCTTTCACCTTCTTTTTCAAGTTCGACAATCTTCTGAAGATGGGAATTTATCATCTTTTGTTTTTCAATGTTGTTTTTACTAAACACATTTCTCCCATCTTCAAGAATTTTCACTTGCCCCTCAAATTCTTGATTTTTCAAAGTCAAACTGTTAAAATCAACCAACAGTTTGTCATTTTCAGCTTTCAACTTCTCACAATCTTTTTCCAGAGAAAGAATCTGATTTTCAGCAACGTGCTTCTCGTCTTTCAACTTTTTGACTTCAAATGCCAAACTTTCTATGTCTCTCATGAGTTTGTCATTGTCAGTCTTAAAGTTATCGCATGTTGAGCACATTGTTTCATTCTTCACCGATTTTTCAGCTTTTGAAGTTTCTTCTTCCTTTGCTATCAATGTACCTGCACAAAACAATTTAACGAAATCAAAAGGATTTCCATTATTATCAATATAACAACCTCGTTTGAAATCGTATTTCAGCACATGTTTTGTCCTGATACATTTAGTAACCCTTTTGTGCATCTCTTCAATCACATCTGAACTTAGATCTAGCATATTATACTCCAAAACCTTGATCACATCTTTCTTTTTCTTTCTAACTTCAAGTTCATGAGTTTTAAGTTTGCTGATGAATTGATTTAGAGATAGTTTTGAAAAATTTGAGTTCTCCCTTAAATTCTTCAAACATTCACCCCATTCAATCGGTAATGCATCTGCAAATTTCTCCAATTTTTCAAGATTTGACGGATATATCTCATGATCTTTCATATAATTCAGTAAAACACTATATCGGTCTTTAAGATCATCCAACGTTTCGTCTTTCAGACACACAAAATATTTGAACCTTTTTGCCCAACCATCTTTGCTCACTTTTCTATACCCCTCATCTAGAAATCCGTTATTCCAGTTATTAAATCTTTCGAAATAATAGTTCTCCTGTTCATCAAACATCATTGCCATGTTTCGCAAAACAAACCGACACGTGTTTGTTGACGAATAAGCGATCTAAATGTGATAGAAAAGCAGACCAATCAGTTATTGTGCCAAATAAGCGGTCCAGATAAGCAAACCGGATGACAAATAAGCGGTCCAAAAATTGTCTGAATAAGCGATCCAGAAATGATCCAAATAGGCGATCCACAATCAGTCTTATAAGCGGTCCAAATCAATTCGAATAAGCGATTCAAACAACTTCGGATAAGCGGTTCCTGATCGTTCGGATAAGCGGTTCCTGATCGTTCGGATAAGCAGTTCCTGATCGTTCGAATGAGCGGTTCCTGATCGAATGAGCGATCCTCAACCGTCCGGATGAGCGGTTCCCAACCGTTCGAATGAGCGATTCAAGGGTAGTCCGATCGAATGAGCGATTCCTGATTCGTCCGGATAAGCGGTTCAAAAATGAAATTTTGAGCGAACCAGGTTAATCGATCGAATGAGCGGTCCACATAACGTCCGGATGAGCGGTTCAGAACTGTTCGGTCGAGCGGTTCAGGCTATGTTCGAACGAGTGGTCCACATTCAAATCCAATTTTGATCCACTTAGACTTTGAATTTAGATCTGAAACTTTCTAGGATTTATCTCGATACTATTTCGCACAATCTGTGAAAAATTGAGCAAATTCCGACCGTGAAATCTTCCCGAATCAGAAAAAGAAGGTGTAGAAGTAAGAAAAAGTGACGAAATCCGGCTAATTTCTGCAGAGAACCTCCTCCTGAGCTCTGATACCACTTGTAGGATCGTATTCTGACCCGAACGAGTCGTTCAGAGGCTTTCTCCTTGGTTTCAGGTGCGGAATTACAAGAAACTAAGGTAGAAACAGCAGGCAAATCACTTTAACTACTTGTTTTACTAATATCAAACGTTTACAGCTCAAATCTCGCACCGGCAAACCTTCGGCACGATTTCTCTAACTGTTACAACTATTACAAATGGAATCGCTCATCATGTATATATAGGGCATAGGGACCGCTTATTGGACAGGCCCAATAAGCGGCCCAGACATGTCACTTCGAGCGGTCCAAGACATTACCGAATAAGTGGTCCATAAGATATCATACGAGCGGTCCAGCCGAATATCACTTGAGCGATTCAACATGGTTGCTGTTCGAGCGGTCCAAGCTGATTACCATTCGAGCGACCCTAACCTTAATGGACTATGAGCGATCCAAACAATCTAAAACCTATACAATCTCATAATTTCTCGTATTTACAATCAATCCTATTCTAAGACTCGAACGAAGATGTAGTCGACAGACAACTGCACCAACATCATCCAACAATACTAACTTTTTTATATGTTAATTATATAGTATCGTACTCAATTTTTCATGTATTACATTTACATACATATCATACACTCGAGTAAACAAAGATTGTTGGGATTGAACCCTACCAGAGGAACAGATAATGAAAGCCAAAACCGGATCACAACAGTGGACTCATAATAAGCAGCTGTTTACACTTGGCTTTCCCCTTGACAGTGGTAATCTAACAGCTAATGGATCTTAAGTACTGCTCAATATAACAACTGATGAACCAAACACTGATGAAACTCTAAAGACTGCTGAAGACAAACAATGTTGCTCTATCTACTGTCGTTTCCTAAGTACTGCTGAAGACACAAGCACTACTCATTCAAAGACTGATCACCTTTGAAGAAAGCACTGATGCTCAACATCAGTGCTCAGGCTACAACAGAGGAACGTGAAGCAGATGTTATCTCATTGTTTTGTAATATACTTATAATCAGTTGTTAACATCAGTAATTTGTATAGAACAGTGTTTATAGGTTGTTAGGCTGTTAGATGTCACTATCATGGTGACGTCAGCTGAGATGCTTCAATAGTTTGGTATGCCTATAAATGGAGCAGTACCCTGTACTGTTACATTCGATTGACTGGGTAGATTCTTCTTCCTCAGTCCAATCCTTTCATCTTGTGCAACCAACCTTGGGGTATCAGGCTGAGGGGGAGCTTAGTTCTGTAAACATGCTTGTAATCATTTGCTTTGTATTTCAATCATTCAACTTAATGAAAAGCATTTGTTTACCAAACTATTTTTTCTTCTGATTGTGTTTATAAAGTTTGTTTTTCATTTCCGCTGCACTTAACCTTATCTTATATTCATTGTTTTGTCAAAATTATACAAACAAGCACAATCATGACAGCCTCCGATCCTAACAATTGGTATCAGAGCTCGGACAGTCAAATTCGATCTAACAATCAATTTGACGTAACAGTTCAGCTCAAAATTCATTGATACTAAGGTTGATTGTATTTTGTTGAAAAACAGAGCAACGAGAAATCATGTTCAAAATGATGGATCAGATACTCTGTAAAACAACCAAGATGTCATAAGCATCCACAAATTTCAAACAACACGTGATGTCATGCACAAATCACCCATAGTTTTCAGATCTGAAAACATGTCTGGTAACTATGGTATGACTATCTCCATTTAAAAATTGATCTCAACTGTTGGTACGAAATTTGTGATGATCTCATCATATTTTATACTAAAGTATGAACCTCAGATTACCGAAACTTGTGTTCTTATAAACATTAGTGTTTTGTTAACATAGAAAGAGGGAAATAAAACTTTAAGTCATGAAATCTTATGTGATAAAAAGCAAGTTGAGAATCCTCAAAAGGACCAAATCAACCCTGTCAAAACACATTAAGAAAAACTGGGGTCTAAACAGTCCAAATCATACGAAATGTGAGAATTGGTAATAAAACATGCACAAATGTGGCCAGATCTCTCAAAACATTGCTGAAAATGATTTTGGATTGAGGATTCTTTCATAAAAAACCTCCCAGTAAGTATTTTATTACTTATGCATGGGAAGGGTAAAGAGGGAAGAAGAAAACGAACAAAACTCAAAAGTGTGCTTATCTCAAAACTTTTGAAGCCAAAAGAAAAGGAGTATAAACATAAAACACTTATGAGTCTAAAGTTGGGAAACAATGGTCATCATGCAACTGTGTGCATTCATCAATACAGGAATTGTTCAGGTAACAATGGCATCTCCAGTGATTGACCTTAAAAGAAGTATTTACAATCAATTAACAAGAAAATTATCCTAAACAGTGGTCAAAATAACTTGAGAATGATATGATCATGCGTTTTTTTTGGAAGGTTACCAGATCCTTATGTTGTTTTTCAAAATTTTTACAAAAGTTTTTCTCAGAATAAAACCAGATATATTAGTTTTTATATAATATATTTTGTACTTTTACTCATTTTTGTTAGTAAAAAGTTCTTCTCTGGTCAGGATGTAATTTCCTTATTTTTGTGTGAAATTACTATTCCTAAAACTGATCAAAAGGAAATGGTACACATCTCAAAGTCATGTCAAGCTCAAGTTAGTTTATCTCAGATCAAAAATTGATTGCAAATTGGTTTTGAATTACTGAGATACTCATGTTCTAGTTCAAATAATTAGACTCAAAATGAGTAGCCTTAATAGAAAAGTCTTCATCATCTGGGATGCTAAACCACTGTCTGGAATAATGAATATGTGGCAAAACCTTGAACAAAGATTTCTGAGATAACTGCTGGCAATTTAAACTTGATAATCTACATCTAAAATGTATTTTGTTAAGGATAGCATTTCTAGAGCTCAACAGATGTTGGACATGATATTGTGTTTACACAAGACAAAATCAATTCCTACATCAGAACAAGCAGATGCTAACATTATTTGTCAAAAGTTAAAACACTGCTGCACTAACATTTGCTGTACTAATGGTCTTCATTTTATTTCTTACCACTGTTTTCCCTTAACTGCTGCCGTGTGTTCAAACATCTGCTTTCTAAAGTCTGTCCACTGCCGAAAGTCAACCCCTGTTCTCATTTTCTTGATAAGCACTGTTGTACAAAGTCAGTGTTCTATCCACTGATATGCTATCCACTGATGTAGTAAAAGCATCCACTGATGGTAAAAATCACCCACTGTTCCATTTATTACCGTTGTAACCACTGATGTTTGTTTCATCAGTGGCTCCCAAAACAACTGTCCTCAATTATTTACTTTTTCATCAGGGGTTGACACGTGGTCAGCTTTTTAGTCGTCAGATCATTATAACCGCTGCCACGTCAGTATTCATTTTTTTCCCTAAATAAAATCCTGATTAAACCCAAACAGGGTTTCACTGTCGAATTGAATTCCAAACATTCTCTTCACAAAGCAGTTTCCCTCTCATAACTCCAAAACATTCTTCGATCTTTCTCACCCAAAATGACGAAATCAAAATCAAAGTCAAAATCAAAGTCATCTTCTTCATCCACCCCCACAGACGCCACTCAAATGGCCGCTGAAACCATAGAAATTCGTTACAAATCCCCTCACAATTATGTGGGTATACTCACAAAACTCACAACCGACAACACCTTCGACTCCATCATTGATACCTTATCTGCATCAAAGTATAAAACTTTGTTAATAGCAGACGCTCCCATTTATCTACAAACCCGGAGAGAGTTCTGAAAAAATGCCACCCTTAAAAAACAAGGAGACATCGTCACAGCCATCAACTCCTCGATACAGGGTAAAAAGATTCAAATTTCTCCACAATCTATTTCTGAAGTCTTCAAACTCGATGATTTGAAAGGTAAAACCTCATTTTCTAAAACCGAGTTGAAAAAGGATTTCATGAACAGGGGCTATGCAGAGCAACCAAAAAGGGATACCTTACAAAAGGGCTATTTCCCTTCTACACCTAGATTTTTGTTTCACACTCTATTAATGTGTGTTTCTAATAAAACAACGTCTTTTAATGAAATACCATAAAAAAATCAATGCCTGGGGTATGCAATTTTAAACAATGAAAATTTTAACTATTCCCAGGAAATATTTGATGATTTGGTGAAAAACGTTGATAGTAAAGCATTTCTGCTCTTTCCCAGATTTTTAAGCTACTATTTTCAACAAAAATTTGTAAAGGAAGATGCAGAATTGCCCAAACAAGGTGCTTCTTTTAAAATAAACTGTTTAACACCTGAAACATTCTCTAGAATGTTGGCACCAATAAAAACAAAAGCAGAGGTGCCTGAGCAAAATTTAGCAGATGAAACTGCTCCTCAGGTATCGGCTGCTGAGCCCACTGCTCCAGGTGATCAAAGCAGCCCACCCACTGTTTTGAAACCCACACCTGCCATCACCAAAAAGACCAAAAAGAAAACATCCAGAAAGCCCCCCAAACCCAAAACAAAGGCACCTCTGTTGCTACTCCAGAGTCAATGCCAGTGATAGCAAAAAAGTCACCAATAACCACTGTTGCTACTTCCTCACAGTAGTTGGAAGAAAGATCTCCACCTTTGCCACAAACTCCTCCTGCATCCTCACAAAAGGATCAGGTTGTAAGCATAGGGACCCCACAATATGAAGCTCTGGATCCGCTCAGATCCATCTTCCACAGTCCTGATTCCAAGGACATGTCTCTTTCAACTCCTTTACCCTCACCCCCTACATTACCAGCATCCATAACACCCTTTTTGCATACAGTTGGTATTACTCACACACAAACCAGTTCCTCTCAAACACCTATCACCGAGAGTATACTCCCACAAGTGACTGGGTCTGATGTTGATATCTCTGTTATCCCAGCAACAACTGAGGAGGTTACACTGCAGGAGTTACAAGTAACTCCTGTCAGAAGTTCAAGTGGAGCAGCCACTACAAATGTTGAACCCACTGGTTTACATTTGGACAGTGGTTATATTCATAAGACTCCCTTGAAGGCAGTTTCTTCAATAGCACCACTGAAAACCACCAGTGAGTTTGTTTTAACCACTGGCAACATTAAAAGGTTATCAAGTGCTGAAGAAAGAAGTCCCCAGTACCAAGAACAAGGGGAATCATTGACTGATTTTTGGGATTCAGTCCCTAAGTCACACATTGGTAAAACCACTGTTGGTGGGGATTCAGATGATCCTGTTAATTCAAGTGATGATTCAAAATATCAGGAATTGACGGGCAGGGTTGGAAACCTGGAAACCTCAGTTGCTGAAATAAAGGATATGGTGCAACAGCTGTTAAAAGCTCAGAAAGCCCAATCCACTGCTCCTCCTGGTCAAGCACCTGCTCAACAGGCACCTGCTGCAAATGAGTTATGGACCATGTTCCAACCACTGCTAGAAAGACAAAAGCAGATGGCTGATCAGCAGCATGTTGTACATGTACAAAAGCTGACCACCATGGTAGAGTCAAGATTTAAAGATACTCAGGCAGACATTAAAGCTATCAAGACTCACATTCAAAGTGCCTCTGGAAAAGTTCCCTCCACTGTCTTCTTCATGAATGAACCATTCCCAGATAATGCCAAAAAGGGGGAGAAGATCAAGTGGAAGAAAAAGGGAATTGATGATGGTATATACATTGAGCCAGAAAATAGCCAAACCAAAACTGCAGTATCAACACACACCACATCACAACACACCACCATAACAACTGCTCCACCATCATCTGTGTCTACAACACCAAAACCAACATCACCATCAAAAACAGCCACCCCATCATCACCACCTGCTAAAAAGCAGAAGACAGCAGATGTTACAACATCTGCTGTAATGACAACAGTGGTTGAAACACCAGTTGTTCCAACTACTGTTAGTCAGCCACTCATCACCACTCAAACCACTGCCATCACAACTCCTGCTCAAAAGCAGAAGACATCTGCTGACATATCAGTAGTTGTAATGACAACAACGGTTGAGACACCAGTTGTTTCAACAGCTGTTAGTCAATCATCCACCACTGCTCTCACCATTCCTATGTCATAAGCAAAATCCATTTCATCAACAAAGCTTTACAAAAGAAAAAGAGAAACAACTCAAGCCACTGATGAAAAATATGATCCTGTTGCAGCAAAATATCCACTAGAACTAGATGCTGTAAAAAATGAGATGAAACAATTTTACACCGAGGATGATCCTTCTAAAAGAAGATTTCTTTCTCTCATAGGCTTCGTAGTTCCAGAAGACATGGATGAATATCTCGAAATGAAAGCAAGGCAAGCAAAAATTCGAGCCAAACTCGAATGCAAAGGTCAAGCTGATGAAAGATTATGCACAAGTTCTGAGCAAAGAAAAGACAGATCAAAGAAAGAAGATGAGAAAAGAACTTATTGCATATATCATGAAAGAAAAATTCTATCCAGCTGAAGAAAACCAATTTGAAGAATGGCCAATAGTTGCTCTGAAGCAAGAAGCAAACAGGATTGATAGGATTAAAGGTGATCCAAGTAAGAAGAAGAAAGCTCCAAATTGGAAAAAATATAAAAAGCTAATTGCTGATCTTACTTCTGAATATAAAAAGAAGAAACAAGAGTTGGTGGATGCAAAAATGGATACTGCCGAAGCCATATCAAAATGGTCAAAGCAGCAGACTGATGAAGCCTATGAAAGGCTGAAGAAAAGGAAGATAACTGTTTCAGGCACTTCAAAGAAGCATGAACAAATGATGAAGCTTGAACAGTAGATCGAAAACCTCCAAAAACTATTCAAATCAGCAGATAACCATATCCTTGTGTCAAACCAAGAAGAAGGAAAACAACTGTCTGAAGAAGAGGTAAAGAAAAGGGAAGCTGAGTTCTTCAATGAAACCATCATGAAAATGGGTCTAAAAGAAGAGAGCTCAACAAAGCTTCAGAACCTTTTTAAGAAGGTATTAACCATGCCTGCATCACCGAACACTTCAACAGACATGTCAAACATTGAGAGGCAAGAGCTAATTGAAAAAGAGACTGCAGAAGACATAGCTGCAGCAAACAATGTCATTGAATTGGCCTTCAAAAGAATGTCTGAAAGTCTGCAAGTGTTCTCAGGGCCAATATCTCTAAACTCATAAGGAAATAACTCTCTCCCAAGAAACCCGTCTGGATTAAAAGTACTAAAGTGGATGTCTAATCAAAAGACTCACGTACTGACCTTGTTCAGATCCAACGGCGAAGTGAAGTACATATCAAGGAAAGAAGCACTAGGCCTTAGTGTTGAAGATTTGCAGGATCTCCTTGAACTTACACTGTGTAGGGATGGAGATGACACAAGTTCCAAGGATTTTGAAGAAGAATTTAAAAAGCAAGCTCAGGAACTATTGATGAGAAATATAGGTCCAGAATAATGAAGGGTTTTGGGATTATCTGTTCCAGGGGGAGATTGTTGGGATTGAACCCTACCAGAGGAACAGATAATGAAAGCCAAAACCGGATCACAACAGTGGACTCATAATAAGCAGTTGTTTACACTTGGCTTTCCCCTTGACAGTGGTAATCTAACAGCTGATGGATCTTAAGTACTGCTCAATATAACAACTGATGAACCAAACACTGATGAAACTCTAAAGACTGCTGAAGACAAACACTGTTGCTCTATCTACTGTCGTTTCCTAAGTACTGTTGAAGACATAAGCACTACTCATTCAAAGACTGATCACCTTTGAAGAAAGCACTGATGCTCAACATCAGTGCTCAGGCTACAACAGCGGAACGTGAAGCAGATGTTATCTCATTGTTTTGTAATATACTTATAATCAGTTGTTAACATCAGCAATTTGTATAGAACAGTGTTTATAGGTTGTTAGGCTGTTAGATGTCACTATCATGGTGACGTCAGCTGAGATGCTTCAATAGTTTGGTATTCCTATAAATGGAGCAGTACCCTGTACTGTTACATTCGATTGACAGGGTAGATTCTTCTTCCTCAGTCCAATCCTTTCATCTTGTGCAACCAACCTTGGGGTATCAGGCTGAGGGGGAGCTTAGTTCTATAAACATGCTTGTAAGCATTTTCTTTGTATTTCAATCATTCAACTTAATGAAAAGCATTTCTTTACCAAACTATTTTCTCTTCTGATTGTGTTTATAAAGTGTGTTTTTCATTTCCGTTGCACTTAACCTTATCTTATATTCATTGTTTTGTCAAAATTATACAAACAAGCACAATCATGACAGCCTCCGATCCTAACAAAGATTTAAGTTGTATCACACACTAAACTATGGGTGTTTATCAAATTGAATAACACATTTTCGAATTTTTTAAATTTTTTTACCTGAATTCGTATTCGATATGATTAGTATGTGAAACTCGAATTTGAACCGAATTTGATTTAATTCAAATTCACCCTAAACAATAAATTGTTTTCATTTTTTTAAAACTATTACAAACTAATTATATTCAACATAATATATAATAATCAGCAAAATTAATTAACTATCAATATGTCAAAACACCCAAATTTAGAAGATAGGTTGGTTATTGGTGTTTTGGTTAAAAATCAGACAAGGATAATGCAACCAAACTCTCTGTTAAGAGGTATGATGCTTGAATTGGTAAACAACAATGAGGATCACTCAGAAATGTATTGCACAAGTGACACAATGATTTGTACGAGGAAAAAGCCCTTGATCAATGAATGATCTCCGGCATAAAAAACCTCGGGTGATGGAAACTACCGATCACCAACTCAAATTAAACAATAATTCTTTACAACTTTGGATGATAGCGAGCTAGGTACAAGGATCACTATAGTGTATCGTGTAGAAATGTGTGAAAATTGCTAAGTGTTTTGCTGTAAGCTATTGAGTGCAGTTGTACGAGTGTGTGTAGCCAAAAATTAGCCAAGTGTTCTAAAAACTAGCTCTCTACCCCTTTAAAAATAGAAGTTAACTAAGCTAACTAACATCCCGCAATTTGTGCCTTCTCCCGACGTTCTCCACAACGTCCATTTCCAGTCAAGCACGTGCAGAATAACCGTGGAATATTCTTCAGCGACGTTACCAAGACTAAGTCCAAGCTGTTACTCCAGCAAAACAATACCGAATTCAAAGTGAACAATCGTTAGTATAAGGATCCTTAGGATGATCCATGATCCTGATCCTAAAACACTTCTGAGGATCACCATCTGTCACAGAAGTAAGGATCACTAAACAGGATAACACATGAGGATCACGGGTCATTAGAAAATCCTCCCCTAATAATTGCCCCCAAAAATATAAGGAGTAATTATGTAAAATAAGCGAGTTATATTTTGTTGATCTAATCCGCAACTAACTAACGGATATATAGCCGTTTAAATTGAACTATCCGTTGCAATCCTGACGTCACAGAAGTGACTACCCTGCAAGATCATGATTATAAATAGGAGTTAGAGATAGGATCAGTTTACATTTAAATCTTAGAGAAACTCCCTTTATAATCTCATCCGAAGATCAATCAGGTATTCTCTCTTCATCTTCTTCCTTCTCTTACTCTGTTTTATTTCTTTTACCATCACTTCGTACAAAATGATGCTCCTTAACTCTCCCGCTAAGGATCACCAGAAAAATAGCCCACTAAAAAGTCAGGGGATCATCAAAGATTCCACAAAAGAACGCTGTTGTTTCACTGATCCACAGATCGATAGAATCCGACACTGCTTTCCGGCGAACACCTTCTTTAAACCTTATGATCCCACTGCTTTGAGTGATCATATTTCTGAAAATTGGGTTGCCTTTCCTGTTACCCCGTTCACCATAGGCTACACCTATCCTTTTCCGGCCTTTACCCAATCCTTCTTCTCTCTAACTGGCATTTCTTATATCCAAGCTATGCCAATGATCTGGAGGGTTTTGTATACCCTTGAGAGGATCATTGAGCAGGAGGGGATTGACCTAGGAATGTCAGAATTGGCCGAGATGTATGATCTCACTACCTTTGGATCCCACCAATACTTGTTCAAACGTAAGCTTTGTGAAGAACACCCAATTTTTAAAGCCACCAAGAACGACACCAATTGGAAACAGCGTTTCTTCTTCGTCAAAAGAGATTCTATCCCCAACGGAAAGGATCTACCAAGGAAATGGGCCACCCATGGTAGGATAGAGGATCCTGAGAAGGATCACCAGACAGTCTTCTTTTTGTATAAGGATCACTGACACCCTTTGTTTTTTGTTATGCAGCTGTTACCGTCTCACATCTCATAGCATCTCCTGTCACTGAGGAAAGACTCGCTGCTTTTAGAAGACTCGGTCCTGAAACAAGATCATTCAAGACCATCACCCAGGATTCACAAGAGGTATCCTCAGGCTCAGTCACCATGTCAAGTAAGTATCCTGTTTAAAAATTCAAATAAGTAGTTAAATACAAGTAAGATGAGGATACTTATCTTGCTTTGATTGTGCAGGTGCTGGAAAAGCTTCCAAATCCGCTTCTAAGTTCAGCGTGACAGATCTGGATAACGTCCGATCCTCCAAGAAAAAGCTTCTTGCTAGCCCAACTGCTTCGATCCCCAAGGCACCCTCCAAAGGAAGGGGAGGCACCAAGAAAAGAAAAGCCTCTGAAGCTGAGGATCTGCAAGGTCTGCCTCTGATCCGCCACCAATTCCTCGAGTACTTCAACGATGTAAGGATCACTATCCCTGTCTATATATCCTGCTTGTTTGAGGATCACCTGGTCTTGAACTGTTATTTATCCTCTTTGCAGAAATTTGCTGAGATTGAAGACTATGTGGGGAACGTTGAGGAGCAGGATAGGAAGATTGCTGACCTCCAACAAGCTGCACTGCTCAAGGATCTCAAGATTGCCGACCTCCAAAAAGACCTCTAGAATGCCAAAAATGAGACAACCAAGGTGTTGATCAATGCTGACTACGAAAAGCATGAGATCACCCAGGATGCCAAAGTCTCTGCTGCCATTACGATGTATAAGACCAAACTGCAGATGGCCTTGGAAGCTCAAGATCCCAACTTTGATAGGAGCACCTGGGATGTGGAAGGCTGGAAGGCAAGGTTGGTTGAGCTGGACGATGAGGAGGAAGCTGAGGAGATCCTGACGATTGAGGCTGGAAGCAGTGGCAAGGATCATGGTGGTGAAGCTAGTGGAGCTGGAGGTGGTGATGCATCGAAGGCGTAGGCTGCATGATTGGGCATTGATGGACATTTCTAGACATAGCCGGAGCCCATTTTTTTAGTTTTGATGGTTGTTTTTGTTGAATAATGGTTGGTTTGTATTTGAACAATAGCTTTAGGGTTAAGGATCCAGGATCCTTTGGACAATAGGTAGGATTACAAATGGTGGAGGGATCCTCTGTTTGGGGGATGAAGCCATTGTGATCCTGCCGCCTTTTATTACCTGCATGCTATGACCGCACAAACAATGGACACCCGTTGCCAACCCATGTGGACGGGCCACGTTTTGCTGGTAGAAATGTGGGTTGGCAATTTTGACAACTTTTGAAGGTTAATCCTTTGTTAATAAAATAACTTTAATCTTTTTTGGCTTAGCTCTTGTGTTGTTATCCTTTAATTTTCAATTGTACTGATATACACTTGTTTGAATAAGAAAAGTTGAGAAAATTAGATAAAGATATTTAGGATATGATCCAGGATCAAATATCCTAAGTTGAAAAATTCTGGAAAGTAGTATATTTTAAGGATCATCAGTTTAGTTGTCAAAGTATAAGGGTTATTCAAATTAATAATGCATAAAATCAAAATAGTTAAGGATCATACCTGAGGATCCAAGTTAGGATCCTAGTCCTTAATACCATAACCAGGGTAACTATGAGACAAACCTTAGTAAGAAGTAAGGATCAAGGATCCTTGGTTGTTTATCTTCAAAGACCTGAAATAGAACATGACTTGAGACTAAGCCAATGTAAAAGTTAGCAACTGGGGACAAGCCCAAAGGATAACTGGCGACAAGCCCAAGGATAACTGGGGACAAGCCCAAGGATAACTGGGGACAAGCCCAAGGATAACTGGGCACAAGCCCAAGGATCGTTTGTAAACTAGAGTATGGCCCTAACTGGCGACTATTCAAACTTAGTGGCATGAAAATGCAAAAACCTTAGCTAACGTGAAAACGTTAGAAACCTTAAGAACGGATGTATGGTACGTCTACCATTATACGTAGGATCCTAGGTATAGCCAGTACAATGGAATTATCAGCCCCTAAAGCGAGTACTGGTCCCACTGCCATGAACTATACCAGGATCATCATGCGCTACAGGCGGAACTGGGGTCAAGCCCAAATAACTGGGGTTAAACCCAAGTGACTGGTTGCTTTTGTGGATAACCATCCTTTTGCTAAGGATACCTAAACTTTCAAAACTCAAAATCACGTGAGAAGTGGATAAAGGATGCAGGATCCTTATCCTTAGGTGAGAAAGTAAGGAAATGAAATAGTTTGAGATTAGGATGTTTACCAAAGTTAGGATCATCTGTGCTTTAAGGATCCTTCAAGGATACTCATGATGTAAGGATCATATGTTCTATGAGGATCCTATTCACATGAAATATTTCTTCAAGTGGACAGCATTCCAGGCTCTTGGTAGCAAATCACCTTCCATTGTTAGCAATCGATATGCCCCCTTTCCTGCCTCAGCTTCAATCAAGTAGGGTCCTTCCCATTTTGGTGCCAACTTTCCATCAGCAGGATTGGTGGTATTTTGAAATGCTTTCCTTAGTACTATATCACTGTTTTGGTTAAAAATCAGATGAGGATAATGCAACCAAACTCTTTGTTACGGGGTATGATGCTTGAATTGATAAACAACGATAAGGATCACTTAGATATGAATTGCACAAGTGACACAAAGATTTATATGAGGAAAAAGCCCTTGCTCAATAAATGATCTCCGGCATAAAAAACCTCGGGTGATGGAAACTACCGATCACCAACTTTAAATTAACCAATAATTGTTAACAACTTCGGATAATAGCGAGCTAGGTACAAGGATCACTATGGTGTAACGTGCAGAAATGTGTAAAAATTGCTAAGTGTTTTGCTGTATGCTCAAGAGTGCTGTTGTACGAGTGTGTGTAGCCAAAATTGGCCAAGTGTGTCTAAAACTAGTTCGCTACCCCTTTAAAAAATAGAAGTTAACTAAGCTAACTAACATTCCGCAATTCGTGCCTTGCTCCCACGTTCTCCACAACGTCATTTTCAGTTAAACACGTGCGAAATAACCGTGGAATATTCCTTAGTAACGTTGCCAAGACCAAGTCCAACTTGTTACTCCTGCAAAACAATACGAAATTCAAAGTGAACAATCGTTAGTATAAGGATCCTTAGGGTGATCCATGATCCTGATCCTGAAGCACTTCTGAGGATCACTGTCTGACACAGAAGTAAGGATCACTAATAGGATAATAAGTGAGGATCATAGGTCATTAAAAAATCATGCCCTAACAATTACCCCCAAAATATAAGGAGTAATTATGTAATATAAACGAGTTATATTTTGTTGATCTTATCCGCAACTAACTAACAGATATATAGTCGTTTAAATCGAACTATCCGTTGCAATCCTGACGTCACAGAAGTGACAACCCTGCAAGATCATGATTATAAATAGGAGATAGAGATATGATCAATTTGCATTTAAATCTTAGAGAGACTCCCTTTATAATCTCATACGAAGAACAAACAGGTATTCTCTCTTCATCTTCTTCCTTCTCTTACTCTGTTTTATTTCTTTTACCATCATCTTGCCAAAAATGTTGCTTCGAAACTCTCCCGCTAAGGATCACCAGAAGAACAGCCCTCTGAAAAGTCAAGGAATCATCAAAGATTCCGCAAAGGAACGCTGCTGTTTAACTGATCCTCAGATCGATAGGATCCGCTATTGCTTCCCCGCGAATGTCGTATTTAAGTCCTTTGATCCCACCGATACTTGTTCAAACGTAAGCCTGGTGAAGAACACCCAATTTTTAAAGCCACTAAGAACGATACCAACTGGAAACGGCGTTTCTTCTTTGTTAGAAGAGATTCTATCCCCAATGGAGAGGATCTACCAAGAAAATGGGCCACCCATGGTAGGATAGAGGATCCTGAGAAGGATCACCAGACAATATCCTTTTGTATGAGGATCACTTACACCCTTTTGTTCTTTGTTATGCAGCTGTTACCGTCTCACACCTCAAACTGTCTCCTGCTGCCAAAGAGAGGCTTGCTGCCTTTAGAAGACTCAATCCTAAAATAAGATCATTCAAGACAACCACCTAGGATTCACAAGAGGTATCCTCAGGTTCTGTCACGATGTCAAGTAAGTATCCTGTTTAAAAATTCAAATAAACAGTTAAATATAAGTAGGATAGGGATACTTATCTTGTTTTGATTGTGCAGGTGCTGGAAAAGCTTCCAAATCTGCTTCTAAGTTCAGTGTGACCGATCTGGATAACGTCCAATCCTCCAAGAAAAAGACTCCTGCTAGCCCAACTGCTTCAATCCCCAAGGCACCCTCCAAAGGAAGGGGAGGCAAGAAAAGAAAAGCTTCTGAGGCTGAGGATCTGCAAGGCCTGCCCTTGATTCGCCAACAATTCCTTGAGTACTTCAATGAGGTAAGGATCACTGTCCCTGCTTGTATATCCTGCTTGTTTGAGGATCACCTGGTCCTGAACTGTTCTTTATCCTCTTTGCAGAAATTTGCCGAGATTGAAGATTATGTGGGGAACGTTGAGGATCAGGATAGGAAGTGTTTTGGTTAAAAATCTAATGAGGATAATGCAACCAAACTCTCTGTTACGGGTTATGATGCTTGAAATGAAGATTAATAGTAAGGATCACTTCAATGCAAATTGCACAAACAACACAAGGATTTATACGAGGAAAAAGCCCTTGATCTTTAGAAGATCTCCGGCATAAAAAACCTCGGGTGATGGAAACTACCGATCACCAAGCTCAAATAAATCAATAAAAGTTTACAACTTCGGATAGTGACGAGCTAAGTACAAGGATCACTATGGTTATTCGTGTGAAAGTGTGAGAATTGTTAAGTGTTTAATGAAAGCTTTGAGATTGCAATTGCAGGAGAGTGTGTGTGTAACTGAAAATGGCTAAGTGTCCTAAATTTAGCTCGTCACCCCTTTAACAATGAAAGCTAACTAAGCTAACTAATTGTCCGACTTTTGTGCCATGCTCCCACGTTCTCCACAACGTCCATTTCTATTCAAATGTGTGCGAAATACCCGTGGAATATTCCATAGTAACGTTGCCAAGACCAAGTCAAGCTCAATACTCCTGCAAAACAATAGTAAACACAAACAACCAATCGTTAGTATGAGGATCCTTAGGGTGATCCATGATCCTGATCCTGAAGCTCTTCTGGGGATCACTATCTGTCACAGAAGTAAGGATCATTATTAGGATAGCAAATAAGGATCACTAATTGTTAGAAAATCCTCCCCTAACAATTGCCCCCAAAATATAAGGAGTAAAATGTAAATTAACGAGTTATGTTTTCTTGATCTTATCTGCAACAAACTCAACGGATTTATAGCCGTTATCATCGAACTATCCGTTGCATTATGACGTCACAGAAGTGACACCCCTGCAAATTCATCATTATAAATAGGAGATATAGATATGGTCGTTTGCATTTAAAATCCAGAGCTACTCCCTTTATAACCGCATTCAGAAGATCAAACAGGTATTCTCCTCTTCATCTTCTCTATTTGCTTGCTCTGTTTTCCTTCTTTTTTCAATTATTTCGTTCAAAATGTTGCTCCGGAACTCCCCTGCTAAGGATCACCAGAAAGTAAGCCCCTTCAAGATTCAAGGGATCATCACAGATTCCGCTAAAGAACGCTGCATTTTCACCGATCCTCAAATTGACAGGGTCCGGTATTGTTTTCCCGCAAACACCGTGTTCAAACCCTATGATCCTACTGCCCTGAGCGATCACACTTTTGATTCATGGGTTGCCTTCCCTGTGACCCCGTTTGCCATAGGCTACACATATCCCTTTCCAGCTTTCACCCAATCCTTCTTTTCCCTGACCGGCATATCTTACATCCAAGCCATGCCGATGATTTGGAGGGTTTTGTATACCCTTGAAAGGATCATCGAGCAGGAGGGGATAGATTTAGGCATGGCTGAGTTAGGAGAACTGTATGATCTTACCACCTTTGGTTCCCATCGCTATCTGTTCAATCGAAGGCCTGGGGAGGAGCATCCAATCTTCAAAGCCACCAAGAATGATACCAACTGGAAGCGGCGCTTCTTTTTTGTGAGAAGAGATTCTATCCCTGATGGGAAGGATCTACCCAAGAAGTGGGCTACCCATGGTAGGATGAAGGATCCTGAGGAGGATCACCATAGAACTTATCCTTCAGAATAAGGATCACTGACATTCTTTTGCTTTTCTGTTGTGCAGCTATCTCCGTTTCACACCTCAGATTAACTCCTGCTGCTAAAGAGAGACTCCTGGCTTTCAAGAGACTTGATCCTGAAACAAGAACTTTCAAGACTACCACCCAATATTCTCAGGAAGTGTCCTCTGGTTCTGTCACGATGTCAAGTAAGTATCCTTGTCTAAAGGTTCAATTAAATAACAAAATTTAAGTAAAATTAAGATACTTATCTTGTTTTGGTTGTGTAGGTGCTGGAAAATCCACCAAGTTTGCTTCGAAGTTCAGCATCACCGATCTCACCAATGTCAAATCCTCGAAAAAGAAGACTCCTGCTAGCCCCACTGCTTCAATCCCCATGGCACCCCTCAGAGGGAAGGGAGGCAAGAAGAGAAAGGCCTCCGAAGCTGAGGATCTGCAAGGCCTCCCCTTGATCCGCCAACAATTCATGGACTACTTCAATGAGGTAAGGATCACTGTCCCTGCTTGTATATCCTGCTTGTATGAGGATCATTTGGTCCTGACATTATCCTTTGTCTCCCTTGCAGAAATTTGCTGAGATCGAAACCTATGTTGGCCACGTTGAGGATCAGGATAGCAAGATTGCTGATCTTCAACAGGTTGTCGTGCTGAAGGACCTCAAGATAGCTGATCTTCAGAAGGATCCCCAGAACACAAAGAATGAGGCTGCCAAGATGCTGATCAACTTTGATTATGAGAAGCACGAGATCACCCAGGATGCCAAGGTCTCCGCCGCCATAGCAATGTACAAGATCCAGCTGCAAATGGCCATGGAAGCTCAGGATCCTGCTTTTGACAAGAGCACCTGGGATGTGGAGGGCTGGAAGGCAAGGCTGGCTGAACTGGAGGACGATGAAGAGGCTGAGGAGATCTTGACACTTGAGGCTGGAGGCAGTGGCAAGGATCAGGGTGGTGAGGCAAGTGGAGCTGGTGGTGAAGATGCAGCGAAGGTCTAAGCTGCAGGATTGGGCGATGAAGGAAACTTCTAGACATAGCCGGAGCCCAATATTTTTTCTTTAGTGGTTGTTTTGTTGAACAATGATGGTCTGTACTCTTGAACAATAGTTTTAGGTTTAAGGATCAAGGATCCTTCAGACAATAGGCAGGATTGCAAATGGTGGAGGGATCCTCTGTTTGGGGGATGAAACCATTGTGATCATGCCGCCTTTATGTTCCTGCACAACTTCAAACCTATTATCATGGACACCCTTTACCTACCCCAGCGGACGGGCCATGTTTTGCTGTTAGATGCTTGGGGTAGGTAATTTTGACAACCTTTAAAGGGTTAGTCTTTTTTGTTAATAAATAAAATCTTAACCTTTTGTCGCTTATCCTGTGTTGTTATCCTTTTGGTTCCTTTGATTCTCAATTGTTTTGGTATACACTTATTAAATCAGTAGTTTTAAATAAGTCAGATTGAAAACATTTAGGATATGATCCTTGATCAAATATCCTGTAGTTGTAAAACCCCAAAAAGTAGTATATGTTTTAAGGATCATAAGTTCAGTTGTCAAAGTATAAGGGTTATTCAAATAAACAATGAATAAGATAAAAATAGTTAAGGATCATACCTGAGGATCCAAGTTAGGATCCTAACCATAATCAGGATAACTATAAGATAAACCTTAGAGAGAAATAAGGATCAAGGATCCTTAGTTGTTTAACTTCAAAGACCTGAAATAGAGCATAACTTGGGACTAAGCCAATATAAAATTAGAGTTAGCAACTGGGGACAAGCCCAAGGATAACTGGGGACAAGCCCAAGGATAACTGGGGACAAGCCCAAGGATCGTATGTAAACTGGAGTATGGCCCTAACTGGCGACTATCCAAACTTAGTGACATGAAAATGCCAAAACCTTAGCTAACGTGAAAACGTTAGAAACCTTAGGAATGGATGTATGGTACGTCTACCATTATACGTAGGATCCTAGGTATAGCCAGTACAATGGAATTATCAGCCCCTAAAGCGAGTACTGGTCCCAATGCCTTGAACTATACCAGGATCATCATGCGCTACAGGCGAAACTGGGGTCAAGCCCAAATAATTGGGGTTAAACCCAAGGATCTGGATTGCTTCTGTAGATAATCAACATTATGCTAAGGATACCTGAATCTTTCAAAACTCAAAGTCTTGTGAGAGAAAGATGAAGGACACATGATCCTTATCCTTGTATGAGAAAATAAGTAAAGTGAAATAGTTCAGGATTTGGACATTACCAGAGTAAGGATCAATGAGGCTTTAAGGATCCTTCAAGGATACCCCTAATGTAAGGATCATAGGCGCCAGGAGGATCCTGCTTACATGAAATATTTCTTCAAATGGACAGCATTCCAAGCTCTTGGTAACAAATCACCTTCCATGGTCAGCAATCTATATGCCCCCTTCCCTGCTTCAGCTTCAATCAAATAAGGGACTTCCCACTTTGGTGCCAACTTTCCATCAGCAGGATTGGTGGTATTCTGGAATGCTTTCCTCAATACCATATCCCCAACTTGAAACTTCCTGATCCTGACATTTTTGTTATAAGCACCAGCCATTCTTTGTTGATAACTGGCCATCCTTATCCTTGCTAGATCCCTGATTTCTTCAATAGTATCCAGGTCTTGAGCCAAGTTCTCATCATTTTCCTCAGGATCACGGGTACTTGTTCTAGCAGTTGGAACCACCATTTCTGTTGGGATCACTGACTCTGGCACAAATACCAAAGAGAATGGAGTCTGGCCTGTAGCATTCTTGGGGGTTGTCCTATCAGCCCAGAGCACATAGGGTAGTTCTTCTGCCCATTCCCTTTCTTGGATCCAAGTTTCTTCTTCAAATTGTTGATGAGGATCTTGTTGGATGATTCTGCTTGACCATTAGCTTGTGGGTGGACTGGTGTTGATGTTATCATCTTAATCCCCCAGCTGTCACAAAAGTTAGTGGTTCTGCCCCCAATAAATTGGGAACCATTATCACATATAATTTCAGAAGGAATGCCAAATCTAGTTATAATATTTCTTTTAATGAAGGATATAACTTCCTTTTCTCTAACTTGGGCAAAAGCTTCAGCCTCTATCCACTTGGAGAAGTAATCAGTCATAGCAAGCATGAACACTTTCCCACCAGGTGCCTTAGGGAGCTTACCAACTATATCCATCCCCCATCTCATAAATGGCCAAGAGGAGGATATAGGATGTAGAAATTCAGCCGGCTGATGAAGGATATTGTTGTGTCTTTGACAAGGATCACACTTCTTAGCATACTCTACAACATCCCTTTTCATAGTTGGCCAGTAGTATCCTGTCCTTAAGATCCTTGAGAACAATGCCCTGCCCCCAGTGTGGTTTCCACAATCTCCTTCATGAAAGTCTTTTAAAACTTCTTGAACTTCAGGATCCTCAATGCATCTTAAATATGGTCCTGAAAGAGATCGCTTATACAACATATTATTTAAGATTGTGAATTGAGATACCTTAATTTTGAAAGCCCTAGGATTTTCTCCCATATGAATCTCTCCGTGTTGTAAGTATCTCATGATTGGTGAGATCCATGATCCTGATCCTGGATAAGATTGAGTATCCTCACTAGGGATAATTGTGGAATCCTCCCCTATTTCCATAGCCACATGATCCTCGATAGCAGGAGCCAAGATATGGATAATGAGGATGCTTATATCCTCCGGGATCTTCAAAGATGATCCTAAATTAGCCAATGCATCAGCTTCTGTATTTTCTTCCCTTGGTACCTGTGTCAAACTAAAGGAAACAAAAGAGAGTGCCAATTCTTTGACTATCTCTAAATATTTGGTTAGCTTTTCACCTTTAACAGTATAGGATCCATTAAAATGATTTGTAATTAATAATGAATCTACATGTACCTCAAGGTACCTAATCCCCATATGCTTAGCAATTTGTAAACCAGCAATTAAGGCTTCATATTCAGCCTCATTGTTAGTGGTTTGGAACTCACAAGCTATGGAGTGGGGTATTATGTCCCCCTATGGCGATTTTAGTAGTATACCAAGCCCTGTGCCTTTGACATTTGAGGATCCATCAGTATAGAGTATCCAAGGATCCTTGGTCTCCTCCAGCTGCTGGACTTCTAATTCGGCTTCCTTTTGTAAATCACTACTGAAATTAGCCACAAAGTTGGCCAATGCTTGGGATTTGATGGTTGTCCTAGGCTCATATCTTATATCATAGGCACTAAGCTTCACTGCCCACTTAGCCATCCTTCCAAACATCTCGGGTTTCCTGAGGACATTCTTAATTGGAAAATTAGTTTTAACAACAATAACATGAGTTTCAAAATAATGTCTCAACTTGGTAGATGCCATAATTAATGCAAGAATAAGCTTTTCTAGGTGTGAATACCTGGATTCAGCATCAAGTAAACTCTTACTTACATAATAGACAGGATGTTGTGTACCTTCATGATCCTTAACAAGGACTACACTTACTGCTTTTGAGGATACTGCAAGATATAAGGATAACACATCTCCTTTTTCTGGTTTCATCAAGGCTGGGGCCGAGGATAGGTAATCTTTGAGAGCTCTTAGGGCATTTTCATGCTTCTCAGTCCACTCAAATTTCTTGTTCTTCCTTAGGATATCATAGAATTCTTTGCACTTCTCCGAGGATTTGGATATAAATATGTTCAAAGCTGCTATCCTGCCTGTTAGCCTTTGCACATCCTTAGCATTGGCGGGAGATTTGATGTTCACCAAGGCTTTGATTTGTTCCGGGCTAGCTTCAATGCCTCTCTTGGTCACCATATATCCTAAGAATTTACCTGCTTTAACACCAAAGTGACATTTTGAAGGATTAAGTTTCATGTTATATCTGTCAAGGATATCAAACGCTTCCTCCAAGTCTCTTAGGTGATCCTCAGCTTTTATGGACTTTACCACTATATCATCTATGTAAACCTCCATAGTTTGTCCAATCTGATCCTTGAACATCATATTCACCAGCCTTTGATATGTTGCACCCGCATTCCTTAATCCAAATGGCATAGCAATATAACAATATATACCGGTTGGAGTCATAAAAGTCGTATCCTCTTGATCAGATGGTTCCATCTGAATTTGCTGGAATCCAGAGGAAGCATCCATAAAAGTCAACAGTTCATGACCCGCCGTTGCATCCACCATGGAGTCAATGTGGGGTAATGGGAAAGGATCCTTGGGACATGCCTTATTTAAATCAGTAAAATCGACACATACCCTCCACTTTCCATTTTTCTTTTGAACAACAACCACATTGGCCAACCATCTTGGATACTTGACCTCTCTAATGATACCTGCCCGGAACAATTTCTCTACCTCTTCATGGATAATGGCATTTCTTTCTGGTGCAAACTTCCTCCTTTTTTGTTGGATCGGTTTAAATGACCTTTCAATGCCAAGTTTATGAGTGATAATATCCTTAGATATACCTGTCATATCCTCATGCTTCCATGCAAAGGTAGTTTTTCTTCTTTTGAGGAAGGATACTAGATCTTCTTTCATTTTACCAAGGATCCCTGATCCAATATAGATTTTGGATTCAGGATCATCAGGATCCATGAGGATTTCTACCACATCCTGCTCTCTTTCCTCCAAGACATCCCTTGGGGGATACTTTGATTGCTATTGCTCCCTTGATTTCGAGGCTGGTTTCATTGATGAGGTGTAGCAATCCTTAGCCTCCTGCTGATCACTATCAATCTTGACTATTCCCCAAGGACTAGGGAATTTCACACATTGATGGTAGGTAGATGGGACTGCCTTCATATCGTGTATCCAGGGCCTACCAAGGATAACATTACAACAAGATAAACAGTCAATAACACAAAATTTTTGATAATTATGTAATCCTTCAACATAAATTGGGAGTTTAATGTCCCCCAGGGTGTTCTTGGTTTCGCCACTAAATCCCACGAGCACGGAGGATCTTGGTATGATATCTGATTCAGGGATACCCATTTTCTTTAGAACATCCAGTTGGATAATGTTCACTGAGCTTCCTCCGTCAATAAGGATCCTGCGGACAAAATGGTTAGAAATAAAAAGAGTAATAACAAAACCATCGTGATGAGGATCCTGGATGTCAACACGATCATCCTCATCAAAGGTTATGACTTTTCCTTCAGAGACACTTGATGTTCGAACAGGTCTCTCTCCATTATCCATTTTAGCTTCCTTTGCATGCCTTTTAGCTGCTGAGAAGGATGTACCACAGATGTCTGATCCTCCAGAAATAAAGTTTATCACTTGTGCATCTGCCGGAGGGGCTGCAGCTTTCTCAGGGATCGTTTCAGGATCCTGAGTCCTTGACTTTTTTCTTCCCAGCAATTCTTTTAAATGCCCCTTGCTTAATAAGTATCCAATTTCCTTTCTCAATGCAATGCATTCCTCTGTCAAATGCCCAAAATCCTCATGGTATGCACACCACTTTGATTTGTCTTTGGTTGCAGCCGGTCTGTCGTTTTTTCTAGGCCATCTGGCTTTATCTCCTAGATTCTGCATCGCAAGGATTAGTTCATTGTTATCAACAGCAAAACAATATTCAGAAATTGGAGGATAATCCTCATCGTCATCTTCTTGATCAACAGCATGCACGTTCTGGTTATCGGATCTGTTATAGGATTTGAATTTGCTGTTCTTGAATGAGGATCCTTGCTTTTCTTGTTTTGAGGATCCTGCTAATCTCTCCTGTATCCTTTTGTCATCCTCTAGCCGGATGAACCTGAGTACCCGGGTTCTTACCTCATCTAGGTTCCTGCATGGTGTCATAACAAGATCATCATAGAACAATGAATCCCTAAGCAATCCCATTTTGAAGGCCTCAACAGCCGTGGCTATATCCAAGTTGGGAATGTCTAAGGATTCTTTACTAAATTTGGTTATGTAATCCCTTAATGATTCATTATGACCCTGGGTTATCCTATATAGATCACTAGTTAACCGTTTAAATTTTCTACTACAAGAAAACTGATTATTGAATAAGTTAACTAGATTAGCAAACGAGGTAATAGAGTAAGGGGGAAGACTTAGCAGCCATTTGAGAGCTGATCCAGTAAGTGTGGATCCAAATCCCTTGCATAGGCATGCTTCCTTTAACCTTTCTGGAATTAGATTGATCTCCATCCTTTCCCTGTATTGTGCTATGTGTTCCTCAGGATCCGTCGAACCATCATATAGCTTCATAGTTGGAACATGGAATCTTTTGGGTATCTCAGCATCACAAATTGGTGGTGCAAAACGAGATATCAGGTGGCTTCCATCTGCAATCTCCGGGATGGGTTTGACCACTCCTGGAACACTTGATATCATATCCTTCAGTTTTTGCAACTCTCTGGCCATGGCATGGTTGATACCTGTATCCTGCATGAATCCATGGTTAGTTGTAAGAGAATTACTAAAAGTGTTACCTCCCATCGGGTTTAAAGTAGGAGCAGTGGATGTAAATCCATATTGCTGGGACTCTGGAATTATGGAGGGACCAGTGGAAGCAATGGTCTGCATCGGAATAAAATCTCCCTGATGGACATCTGAACTTCCTGTTTGCAAACTCCTCAAGGATCCTGGCATCTGGAAGGGTCCCTGAAACTGGGATGATCCTGGAACAAAGGAGGATCCTTGAACCTGGGACGATCCTGGAACAAAGGAGGATCCTTGAACCTGGGATGATCCTGGAACAAAGGAGGATCCTTGAACCTGGGATGATCCTGGAACAAAGGAGGATCCTTGAACCTGGGATGATCCTGGAACAAAGGAGGATCCTTGAACCTGGGAGGATCCTGGAACAAAGGAGGATCCTTGAACCTGGGACGATCCTGGAACAAAGGAGGATCCTTGAACCTGGGACGATCCTGGAACAAAGGAGGATCCTTGAACCTGATGCGCTCCTGAGTAGGCTCCTGAATTCATGAAGGATCCCATATGCTGAGGATAGGATCCTGCTGGCTGGAAATATGAACCTGATGCCTGAGTCACTATTGCTGAACCGTAGTGCACTCCTTTTGGTCCACCCACATATTGAACATCTGGAACCTCTGTTGGCTGAGAAGTAATCACCGGAGTGTCAAAATTCAAAGATCTGGGCACCAGTGGGGAATGATCCTCTGCCGCTTTCTTTTGTTTCTTGAGATCTCCGATTTCTTTGAGGATCCTATCATTGGTCTTATCCTGTTGCTGTATATGTTCCTTCATCTGCAAAATCAAAGTAAACATGTCACTAGTAGTGGGAGTGTAAGGAGCAGAAGAAGTTGCAGGTTTAGAGAAAATAGGAGTTGGTTTCTTCTCAGCATTTTTCTGAGATCCAGCAGGTGGTGGAGGCAAAGGTGGAATGCCCTGAGACGAATTGACCGCAGACATTGCAGTAGAGGTATTTTTCAATGATGAAGCCATATATTCGTATGCAATGAACCGGAATGATCACCAACAGAAATACTTTCTTAGAAATGAAGCACCAATCGCCCCACGGTGGGCGCCAAACTGTTTTGGTTAAAAATCTAATGAGGATAATGCAACCAAACTCTCTGTTACGGGGTATGATGCTTGAAATCAAGAACAATAGTAAGGATCACTTCAATGCAAATTTCACAAACAACACAAGGATTTATACGAGGAAAAAGTCCTTAATCTTTAGAAGATCTCCGGCATAAAAAACCTCGGGTGATGGAAACTACCGATCACCAAGCTCAAATAAATCAATAAAAGTTTACAACTTCGGATAGTGACGAGCTAAGTACAAGGGTCACTATGGTTATTCGTGTGAAAGTGTGAGAATTGTTAAGTGTTTAATGAAAGCTTTGAGACTGCAATTGCACGAGAGTGTGTGTGTAACTGAAAATGGCTAAGTGTCCTAAATTTAGCTCACCCCTTTAAAAATGAAAGCTAACTAAGCTAACTAATTGTCCGACTTTTGTGCCATGCTCCCACGTTCTCCACAACGTCCATTTCTATTCAAATGTGTGCGAAATACCCGTGGAATATTCCATAGTAACGTTGCCAAGACCAAGTCAAGCTCAATACTCCTACAAAACAATAGTAAACACAAACAACCAATCGTTAGTATGAGGATCCTTAGGGTGATCCATGATCCTGATCCTGAAGCTCTTCTGAGGATCACTATCTGTCACAGAAGTAATGATCATTATTAGGATAGCAAATAAGGATCACTAATTGTTAGAAAATCCTCCCCTAACAGGAAGATTGCTGACCTCCAACAGGTTGCACTGCTCAAGGATCTCAAGATTGCCGATCTCCAAAAAGACTTCAAGAATGCCAAAAATGAGACGGCCAAGGTGTTGATTAATGCTGACTACGAGAAACATGAGATCACCCAGGATGCCAAAGTCTCTGCTGCCATAGCGATGTTGTTAGGGCTGGATTTTTACAATACATGATCCTCACGTGTGATCCTAACCAGTGATCCTTGTTTCTTTGGCAGATAGTGATCCTCAGCAGAGTTCCAGGATCAGGATCACGGACCATCATAGGATCCTCATGCTAACAGTTGTTTTCGTTGAATCTAATGTTGTTTTGCAGGACATCTAGCAGGATCCGCTCTTAAACATCACAATTAAAGGACACGTCTTTACAATTATAGCATGTGCTTAATCGGAGATGGACGTTGTGAAGGATATGGAAACTTGGCATGATTTAAGGGCGATAATTTAGGCTAGATTTACTTTTATTTCTAAAGGGGTAATGAGCTGATTATTAGTCTTTTTACCAAAAATAGGTCACCTACACTTGTATATATAACACTCTTCCTCATTCGGAAGAACACACAACACAACTCTCACACGCTTAGACACTCGAAACTATAGTGATCCTTGTACTCAGCTCATTATCATCCAAAGTTGTAACTATTTTTCTTATATTGAAGTTTGGTGATCGGTAGTTGCCATCACCCGAGGTTTTTTATGCCGGAGATCATACATTGATCAAGGGCTTTTTCCTCGTATAAATCATTGTGTCTTTGCATATTTTATACTGAAGTGATCCTTTACTTTTTCTACAAACCAAGCATCATACCCCATTTACATAAAGTTTGGTTGCATTATCCTTGTGTGATTTTTGACCAAAACAGTTTGGCGCCCACCGTGGGGCAATTGGTGCTTCATTCATAAGAAAACCTTTTGTTCGAAATCATTTTAAAGAATTACATGGCTTCATCATTGAAAAACATGTCCACGGCGATGTCTGCAGTCACCTCATCTCAGAACACTCTGCCTCCTCCACCGGCAGGATCCCAGAAGAATGCTGAGAAGAGACCAACTCCTACTAACTCTAAACCTCCATCTTCCTCTGCTATGAATTCTTATACTCCCAGTACTAGTGACGTATTTACTTTGATTTTGCAGATGAAGGATCGCATGCAGCGGCAGGATGAAACTAATGATAGGATCCTCAGGGAAATTGGAGATCTCAAAAGACAAAAAAGAACGGCAGAGGATCATTCCCCACTGATGCCCAAATCCTTGAACTTTGATACTCCAATGATCACTTCCCAGCCATCGGAAATTCCAGACGTGCAAATTATGGGAGAATCAAGAGGATTGCACCTCGGATCAACAGTAATGACTCAGGCATCAGGCTCACACTTTCAGCCGGCAGGATCCTATCCCCAGCATATGGGATCCTTCATGAATTCGGGAGCCTATCCAGGAACACAGCAGTTTCAAGGATCCTACTTTGTTCCAGGATCATCCCAGGGTCAAGGATCCTACTTTGTTCCAGGATCATCCCAGGGTCAAGGATCCTCCTTCGCTCCAGGATCCTTCCAGATACCAGGATCCTTCCAGATGCCAGGATCCCTAAAAAGTTTGCAAACAGGAAGTCTAGATGTCCATCAAGGGGACTTCATTCCAATGCAGACCATTGCTTCCACTGGTCCATCCGTTATTCCAGAATCCCAGCAATATGGATTCACTAACTTGAACCCAATGGGAGGTAACACTTTAAATAATTATCTTACCACTAACCATGGATTCATGCAGGATACAGGTATCAATCATGCTATGGCCAGGGAGTTGCAGAAGCTAAAAGATATGATCTCAAGTGTCCCAGGGGTAGTCAAGCCTATCCCAGAGATTGCAGATGGAAGCCATAAGGTATCTCGCTTTGCACCACCAATTTGTGATGCAGAGGTACCCAAAAGGTTCCATATCCCTACTATGAAGCTGTATGATGGTACAACGGATCCAGAGGAACACGTAGCACAATACAGGGAGAGGATGGAGATCAATCCTATCCTAGAAAAGTTGAAGGAAGCATGCCTATGTAAAGGATTCGGATCCACTCTTACTGGATCAGCTCTTAAATGGCTGCTAAGTCTTCCCCCTTACTCTATTACTTCATTTGCTAATTTAGTTAATTTATTCAATAACCAATTCTCTTGTAGTAGAAAATTTGAAAGATTAACCAGTGATTTATATAGGGTAACTCAAAGTCATAATGAATCATTAAGGGATTATATAACTAAATTTAGTAAAGAATCCTTGGACATTCCCAACTTGGATATGGCTACGGCTGTTGAAGCCTTCAAAATGGGACTGCTTAAGGATTCATTATTCTATGATGATCTTGTTATGACACCATGCAGGAACCTAGATGAAGTAAGAACTCGGGCACTCAGGTTCATCCGGCTAGAGGATGACAAGAGGATCCAGGAGAGACAAGTAGGATCCTCAAAACAGGAGAAGCAAGGATCCTCCTTCAGGAACAACAAATTCAAATCCTACCATAGAAATGAGAACCAGAATGTGCATGCTGTTGACCAAAAAGAGGATGATGAAGATTATCCTCCAATCTCAGAATATTGTTTTTCCGTTGATAATCATGAACTAATCCTTGCAATGCAGAATCTAGGTGAAAAAGCTAGGTGGCCCAGGAAGAATGATAAACCATCCGGGACTAAAGACAAGTCAAAATGGTGTGCATACCATGAGGATTTCGGGCATCTAACTGAAGAATGCATAGCTTTAAGAAAAGAGATTGGATATTTGTTAAGCAAGGGGCACCTAAAAGAACTGTTGGGAAGAAAAAAGCAAAGGACTCAGGATCCTGAAAGGATCCCTGAAAAGGCTCCAGCACCTCCGGCAAATGCACAAGTGATCAACTTTATTTCCGGAGGATCAGACATCTGTGGGACATCCTTCTCGGCGGCCAAAAGGCATGCAAAGGAGTCAAAAATGGATAATGGAGAAAGACCTATTAGAACATCAAGTGTCTCAGAGGGGAAGATGATAACGTTTGATGAGGATGATCGCATTAACATTCAGGATCCTCATCATGATAGTTTGGTTATTACTCTCTTTATCTCTAACCACTTTGTCCGCAGGATCCTTATCGATGGAGGAAGCTCAGTGAACATTATCCAGCTTGATGTTCTGAAGAAAATGGGTATTCCAGAGTCAGACATCACAGCAAGATCCTCCGTGCTTGTAGGATTCAGTGGAGAAACGAAGAAAACTCTGGGGGACATCAAACTCCCAATCTACGTGGAAGGATTACATAATTATCAAAAATTTTGTGTTATTGACTGTTTATCTTGTTGCAATGTTATCCTTGGCAGGCCCTGGATACATGATATGAAAGCAGTCCCATCCACCTATCATCAATGTGTGAAACTCCCTAGCCCATGGGGGATAATCAAGATCGACAGTGATCAGCAGGAGGCTAAGGATTGTTATACCTCATCCATGAAGCCAACCTCGAAGCCGAGGGAGCAATAGCAATTACAGTATCCTCCGAGGAATGTCTTGGAGGCAAGGGAACAAGATGTGGACGAAATCCTCTTGGATCCTAGTGATCCTGAATCAAAAATCTATATCGGATCAGGGATCCTTGGCAAGATGAAAGAAGACTTAATATCCTTCCTCAAAAGAAGAAAATCTACCTTCGCTTGGAAACATGAAGATATGACAGGTATATCTAAGGATATTATTACTCACAAACTTGGCATTGACAGGTCTATCAAACCAATCCATCAAAAAAGGAGGAAGTTTGCACCAGAAAGGAATGCCATTATCCATGAAGAAGTAGAGAGACTACTTCGAGCAGGTATGATCAGAGAGGTAAAGTATCCAAAATGGTTAGCCAATGTGGTCGTTGTCCAAAAGAAAAACGGAAAGTGGAGGGTATGTGTCGATTTCACTGATCTGAATAAGGCATGTCCCAAGGACCCTTTCCCATTACCCCACATTGACTCCATGGTGGATGCAACAGCGGGGCATGAACTGTTGACCTTTATGGATGCATCATCTGGATTCCAACAAATCCAGATGGAACCATCTGACCAAGAGGATACAGCCTTTATGACCCCAATAGGTTTGTATTGTTATATTGCCATGCCTTTTGGATTAAGAAATGCAGGTGCAACATATCAAAGGCTGGTGAATATGATGTTCAAAGATCAAATTGGACAAACTATGGAAGTATACATAGATGATATGGTAGTCAAATCAAAGAAAGCTGAGGATCACCTAAGGGATTTGGAAGAAGCATTTGATATCCTTGATAATTATAACATGAAGCTTAATCCTTTAAAATGCCACTTTGGTGTTAAGGCAGGTAAATTCCTAGGATATATGGTAACTCAGAGGGGCATTGAGGCAAGTCCGGAGCAAATTAAAGCACTAGTGAACATCAAGTCCCCTGCCAATGCTAAGGATGTGCAAAGGCTAACAGGCAGGATAGCAGCTCTGAACAGGTTCATATCAAAATCCTCAGAAAAATGTAAAGAATTTTACGATATCCTAAGGAAGAACAAGAAGTTTGAATGGACTGAGAAACATGAGAATGCTTTACAAGCCCTGAAAGAATATATGTCCTCAGCACCAGCATTATCAAAGCCCGAAAAAGGAGATGTGTTATCCTTATATTTGGCGGTATCCTCAACCGCTGTAAGTGCTGTCCTTGTTAAGGATCATGAAGGTACACAATATCCTATCTACTATGTAAGTAAGAGTTTACTTGATGCCGAATCCAGGTACTCACACCTCGAAAAACTTATTCTTGCATTAATCATGGCATCAACTAAGTTAAGGCATTATTTTGAAACCCATACTATTGTTGTTAGAACTAACTTTCCAATTAAGAATGTCCTCAGGAAACCAGAGATATCAGGAAGAATGGCTAAGTGGGCAGTAAAGCTTAGTGCCCATGATATAAGATATGAGCCAAGAACAGCCATTAAATCCCAAGCATTAGCTGACTTTGTGGCTGATTTCAGTAGTGATCTACAAAAAGAAGCAGAATTGGAAGTCCAGCAGCTGGATGAGACCAAGGATCCTTGGATACTACACACTGATGGATCCTCAAATGTCAAGGGCACAGGGCTCGGGATACTACTAAAATCGCCACAGGGGGACATGATAACCCACTCCATAGCCTGTGAGTTCCAAGCAACTAACAATGAGGCTGAATATGAAGCCTTAATTGCTGGCTTGCAAATTGCTAAGGATATGGGGGTGAAATATCTTAAAGTATATGTAGACTCATTATTGATCACCAATCACTTTAATGGATCCTATGCTGTTAAAGGTGAAAAACTAACCAAATATTTAGAGGTAGTCAAAAAATTGGCACTTTCTTTTGTTTCTTTCAGCTTAACACAGGTACCAAGGGAGGATAACACGGAAGCTGATGCATTGGCCAACCTAGGATCATCCCTAAAGATTCCAGAAGATATAAGTATCCCTATCGTCCATATCCTGGCTCCTGCCATTGAAAATCAGGTGGCCATGGAAATAGAAGAGGATACTGAAGATCAATCTTATGAAGGATCATGGATCTCACCAATCATGAGATACTTGCAAAACGGGGAGATTCCGATAGGAGAAAATCCTAGAGCCTTCAGGATTAAGGTATCTCAATACACAATCTTAAATAATGTGCTATATAAACGATCTCTTGCAGGACCATATTTAAGATGTATCGAGGATCCTGAAATTAAAGAAGTGTTGAGAGACTTCCATGAAGGAGATTGTGGAAACCACACTGGGGGCAGGGCATTGTTCTCAAGGATCCTTAGAACAGGATACTACTGGCCAACCATGAAAAAGGATGCTGTAGAATATGCTAGGAAATGTGATCCTTGTCAAAGACACAGCAATATCCTTCATCAACCGGCTGAATTGCTACACCCCATACCATCCTCTTGGCCATTCATGAGATGGGGGATGGATATAGTTGGCAAGCTCCCTAAAGCACCTGGTGGAAAAGTATTTATGCTTGCCATGACTGACTACTTCTCTAAGTGGATAGAAGCTGAAGCCTTTGCTCAAGTCAGAGAAAAAGAAGTTATATCCTTTATCAAAAGAAACATTATAACTAGATTTGGCATTCCCTCTGAAATTGTATGTGATAATGGTTCTCAATTCATTGGAAGCAGAACTACTAACTTTTGTGACAGTTGGGGAATCAAGATGATAACATCAACACCAGTTCATCCACAGGCCAATGGCCAAGCAGAATCATCCAACAAGATCATCATCAACAATCTGAAGAAGAAGCTAGGATCCAAGAAGGGAAAATGGGCAGAGGAGTTACCTTATGTGCTATGGGCTGACAGGACAACTCCCAAGAATGCCACTGGTCAAACACCTTTTTCTTTAGTATTTGGGGCAGAAGCAGTGATCCCAACAGAGATGGTGATCCTAACCGCTAGAACAAGTGCTCGTGATCCTGAAGAGAATGCGACAATCCTGGCTCAGGATTTGGATACTATTGAGGAAATCAGGGACCTGGCTAGGATAAGGATGGCAAGCTACCAACAAAGAATGGCTGGTGCTTACAACAAAAATGTTAGGATAAGGAAGTTCCAAGTCGGAGATATGGTATTGAGAAAAACATTCCAAAACACTATTAATCCTGCTGACGGAAAGTTAGCACCAAAGTGGGAAGGCCCTTACTTGATTGAGGCTGAAGCAGGAAAGGGGGCATACAGATTGCTAACCATGGAAGGAAACTTATTACCAAGAGCCTGGAATGCTGTTCACTTAAAAAGATACTTTATGTGAACGTGATCCTTCAAGCATGTGATCCTTATGTTGAAGTATCCTCAAAGGATCCCGGTGATGTCAGTGATCCTTACTCTGGTAATGTCCTTATCTTAAAACTATTACATTTCCTTACTTTTTACCAAAGGATAAGGATCCTGTATCCTTCATCCTCTTCTCACGAACCATTTGAGTTATGATAGTTCAGGTATCTACAGCATATCGTCAAAGATCTTCAAAAGCAACGCAGATCCTCGGGTCTAACCCCAGTTATCCTTGGGATTATCCCCAGTTTCCGCCAGCAGCGCACGATGATCCTGATATAGTTCACGTCTTTGGGACCAGTACCCACTTCCGGGGCTGACAACCTCATCGTACTGGCTATACCCAGGATCCTACGTATAATGGTAGACGTACCATACATCCGTTCATAAGGTTTCTAACGTTTTCACGTTAGCTAAGGTTTTGACATTTTCATGTCACTAAGTTTGGATAGTCGCCAGTAAGGGCCATACTCCAGTTTACATACGATCCTTTGGGCTTGTCCCCAGTTATCCTTCGGGCTTGTCCCCAGTTATCCTTTGGGCTTGTCCCCAGTGATCCTTTGGGATCATCCCCAGTTATCTTTTGGGCATGTCCCCAGCTACTAATTTATCTTTTGCATTGGCTTAGTCCCAAGATATGTTCCATTTTTCAGGTTCTCGAAGATTAACAAATAAGGATCCTTGATCCTTATCATCCATTAAAATTTCACTTATGGTTATCTTGATTAAAGGTTAGGATCCTAACTTGGATCCTCAGGTTTGATCCTTGACTATTCTGATTATACTAACCAACCCCTACACTTTGACAACTAAAACTATGATCCTTGAAAATTTTCAATGATAGGATATTTGATCTAGGATCATATCCTAAATTTATTAAACATGGTTTGCTCAACTCTTGTTACTCTAACAAATATGTTTTTAAAAAAACTGGGAAATAAGAAAATAGATAAAGGATAACAACACGAGATAAGCCAGAAAGATTAAAGTTATATTATTAACAAAAGGATCTTAAACCCTTTCAAAAAGTTGTCAAAATTGCCAACCCACATTTCTACCAGCAAAACGTGGCCCGTCCACATGGGTTGGCAAAGGGTGTCCATTGTCTATGCGGTCTTAGCAGGTGCAGAAAATTAAAGGCGGCAGGATCACAAAGGCTTCATCCCCCAAACAGAGGATCCCTCCACCATTTGCGATCCTACCTATTGTTCAAAGGATCCAGGATCCTTAACCCTAAAAACTATTGTTCAAAGTACAAACCATAATTGTTTCAAACATCAACAACCACTACCAAACTCAAAAAATTGGGCTCCGGCCTAGTCTCAAAATATCCATCATTGCCCAATCCTGCAGCTCAAACCTTCGCCGCTTCATCACCACCAGCTCCACTAGCTTCTCCACCCTGATCCTTGCCAGCATCACCACCCTCCAGCATTGGGATATCCTCAGCATCATCGTCATCCTCCAACTCTGCTAGCCTTGCCTTCCAACCTTCCACGTCCCATGTGCCTTTGTCAAAGGAAGGATCCTGAGCCTCCGCAGCCATCTGCAGCTGGATCTTATACATAGTTATCGCAGCAGAGACCTTAGCATCCTGGGTGATGTCACGCTTCTCGTAGTCAAAGCTGATCAGTGCTTTGACAGCTTTATCCTTGGTAGCTCGGAGCTCCTTCTCAAGATGAGCTATCTTGAGATCCTTCAGCACACCCATCTGTTGAAGGTCGGCAATCTGGCAGTCTTGATCTTCAACGTGATTAACATAAGTCTCTATTTCGGTAAATCTCTGCAAAAAAAAACAGGATATGACGTCAGACACAGGTGATCCTCAAAACCATCAAGATAACCAACAGGGGCAATGATCCTTACCTCATTGACATAGTCGAGAAACTGTTGGCGGAGCAGAGGAAATCCTTGAAGATCCTCCGGAGCCTTCCTCTTCTTTCCCTTACCCCTAATGGGTAATTTAGGGGCTGAAGCAGAGGGACTAGCAGCAGGAGTCTTCTTCTTCGAAGACTTGACGTTGGCAAGATCATCAATCCCAAACAAGGAGGCAGACTTGGCAGACTTAGCAGATTTCCCAGCACCTATACAATCAAAACAAGATAAGTCTCCTAACTAATTTAATATTTTTGCATAGAACTTACTTTTTGGTAAGGATACTAACTTGACATTGTGGCAGATGCGGAGGATACTTCTTGTGAATCTTGGATGGTGACTTGAAAACTTCTGGTCTCAGGATCAAGCTTCTTGAAAGCTAAAACTCTCTCTCTTGCAGCAGGAGTTAACTTGAGATGAGTAACGGATATAGCTAAAAAAAACACAAAAGACAAAAAGACATTAGTGATCCTCATCATAAGAGACAAGTCTGATGGCGATCCTTCCAGGATCCTCTATCCTACCATGAGTAGCCCACTCCTTGGGCAGATCCTCCCCGTTAGGGATGGTATCTCTCCTAACAAAGAAGAATCGTCGCTTCCAGTTGGTATCATTTTTTGTGACCTTAAAAACAGGGTGATCCTCTCCAGCTTTCCGTTTCAACAAGTATCGACAGGAACCAAATGTGGTAAGATCATATAACTCGGCCAGCTCCGGCATCCCTAAGTCAATCCCCTCCTGCTCGATGATCCTCTCAAGGGTACACAGAACCCTCCAGATCATCGGCATGGCCTGGATGTAGGACATACCGGTCAGAGAAAAGAAGGACTGGGTGAAAGCTGGAAAAGGATATGAATATCCTATGGTAAACGGAGTTGCAGGAAAGGCTACCCAGGCGTCGGAAACGAAATCACTCAGAGCGGTGGGAGTAAAAGACTTGAAGACGGTATCCGCCGGAAAACAGTGACGGATCCTATCAACATGAGCATCAGTAAAACAGCACCTCTCTGTAGGAGAGTCTTTGACGATCCCTTGGCTTTTCAAGGGACTGATCTTCTTGTGATCCTTGTGAGGAGAATTTCGGAGCAACATACTCTTGGCAGGATAAAAGCAGAAAAACAGAGCAAGAGAGGGAAGAAAAAGAAGAGAATACCTGATTGATCTTCGGTTGAGATTATAAAGGGAGTATATCTTGAACTTAAATGCAGATTGATCCTAACCCTATCTCCTATTTATAATCATGATTTGCAGGAATGACACCTCAATGACGTAAAGGTTGCAACGGCTAGTTCGAGATTAACGGCTAGTTATCCGACTTGTTTGTTGCAGATAAGATCAAAGCAAAATATAACTCATTAATTTACAAAATCACTCCTTATATTTTGGGGGCAATTGTTAGGGCTTGATTTTTACAATACATGATCCTCACGTGTGATCCTAACCAGTGATCCTTGTTTCTTTGGCAGATAGTGATCCTCAGCAGAGTTCCAGGATCAGGATCACGGACCATCATAGGATCCTCATGCTAACAGTTGTTTTCGTTGAATCTAATGTTGTTTTGCAGGACATCTAGCAGGATCCGCTCTTAAACATCACAATTAAAGGACACGTCTTTACAATTATAGCATGTGCTTAATCGGAGATGGACGTTGTGAAGGATATGGAAACTTGGCATGATTTAAGGGCGATAATTTAGGCTAGATTTACTTTTATTTCTAAAGGGGTAATGAGCTGATTATTAGTCTTTTTACCTAAAATAGGTCACCTACACTTGTATATATAACACTCTTCCTCATTCGGAAGAACACACAACACAACTCTCACACGCTTAGACACTCGAAACTATAGTGATCCTTGTACTCAGCTCATTATCATCCAAAGTTGTAACTATTTTTCTTATATTGAAGTTTGGTGATCGGTAGTTGCCATCACCCGAGGTTTTTTATGACGGAGATCATACATTGATCAAGGGCTTTTTCCTCGTATAAATCATTGTGTCTTTGCATATTTTATACTGAAGTGATCCTTTACTTTTTCTACAAACCAAGCATCATACCCCATTTACATAAAGTTTGGTTGCATTATCCTTGTGTGATTTTTGACCAAAACAGATGTATAAGACCAAACTGCAGATGGCCTTGGAAGCTCAGGATCCTGATTTTGACAGGAGCAACTGGGATGTGGAAGGCTGGAAGGCAAGGCTGGCTGCGCTGGATGATGAGGAGGAGGCTGAGGAGATGCTGACGATCGAGGCTGGAAGCAGTGGCAAGGATCATGGTGGTGAAGCAAGTGGAGCTGGAGGTGGTGATGCAGCGAAGGTGTAGGCTGCGTGATTGGGCAATGATTGACACTTCTAGACATAGCCGGAGCCCAATTTTTTAGTTCTAATGGTAGCTTTTTGGTTGTGATGCTTTAAACAATGATGGTCTGTACTTTGAACAATAGTTTTATGGTTAAGGATCAAGGATCCTTTAGACAATAGGTAGGATTACAAATGGTGGAGGGATCCTCTGTTTTGGGGATGAAGCCATTGTGATCCTGCCGCCTTTTTATTACCTGCATGCTATGACCGCACAAACAATGGACACCCGTTGCCAACCCATGTGGACGGGCCACGTTTTGCTGGTAGAAACGTGGGTTGGCAATCTTGACAACTTTTGGTGGTTTAAACTATGTTAATAAAATAACTTTAATCTTTTGTGGCTTATCTTGTGTTGTTATCCTTGTTTATCTTTTTAATTTTCAATTGCTTTGATATACACTTGTCTAAATAAGAAATCTTGAATAAGTTAGATTGAAAATATTTAGGATATGATCCAGGATCAAATATCCTATAGTTGAAAAATCCCAAAAAGTAGTGTATTCTAAGGATCACAAGTTTAGTTGTCAAAATACAAGGGTTATTCAAATAAACAATGAACAAAATTAAAATAGTTAAGGATCATACCTGATGATCCAAGTTAGGATCCTAGTCCTTAATACCATAACCAAGATAACTATAAGGCAAACCTTAGTGAGAAGTAAGGATCAAGGATCCTTGGTTGTTTAACTTCAAAGACCTGAAATAGAACATGACTTGGGACTAAGCCAATATAAGATAAAAGTTAGCAACTGGGGACAAGCCCAAAGGATAGCTGGGGACAAGCCCAAGGATAACTGGGGACAAGCCCAAGGATAACTGGGGACAAGCCCAAGGATAACTGGGGACAAGCCCGAGGATCGTATGTAAACTGGAGTATGGCCCTAACTGGCGACTATCCAAACTTAGTGACATGAAAATGCCAAAACCTTAGCTAACGTGAAAACGTTAGAAACCTTAGGAACGGATGTATGGTACATATATCATTATACGTAGGATCCTAGATATAGCCAGTACAATGGAATTATCAGCCCCTAAAGCGAGTATTGGTCCCACTGCCATGAACTATACCAGGATCATCATGCGCTACCGGCGGAACTGGGGTCAAGCCCAAATAACTGGGGTCAAACCCAAGTGACTGGTTGCTTTTGTGGATAACCGTCCTTTTGCTAAGGATACCTGAACTTTCAAAACTCAGAATCACGTGAGAAGTAGATAAAGGATGCAGGATCCTTATCCTTAGGTGAGAAAGTAAGGGAATGAAATAGTTTGAGATTAGGATGTTACCAAAGTAAGGATCATCTGTGCTTTAAGGATCCTTCCAGGATACTCATGATGTGAGGATCATCTGTTCTGTGAGGATCCTACTCACATGAAATATTTTTTCAAGTGGACAGCATTCCAGGCTCTTGGTAGTAAATCACCTTCCATTGTTAGCAACCGGTATGCCCCCTTTCCTGCCTCAGCTTCGATCAAATAAGGGCCTTCCCACTTTGGAGCCAACTTTCCATCAGCAGGATTGGTGGTATTCTGAAATGCTTTCCTTAGTACCATATCACCAACTTGGAATTTTCTGATCCTAACATTTTTGTTGTAAGCACCAGCCATTCTTTGTTGATAACTGGCCATCCTTATCCTAGCCAGATCCCTTATTTCTTCTATAGTATCCCGGTCTTGAACCAAATTTTCGTCATTTTCCTCATGATCACGAATACTTGTTCTAGCAGTTGGGACCACCATTTCTGTAGGGATCACTGATTCTGCCCCAAATACCAAAGAGAATGGAGTCTGGCCTGTAGCATTCTTGGGGGTTGTCCTATCAGCCCAAAGCACATAAGGTAACTCTTCTGCCCATTTTCCTTTCTTGGATCCAAGCTTCTTCTTCAAATTATTGATGATGATCTTATTGGATGATTCTGCCTGACCATTAGCTTGTGGGTGGACTGGTGTTGATGTTATCATCTTAATCCCCAGCTGTCACAAAAGTTAGTAATTCTGCCCCCAATAAATTGGGAACCATTATCACATATAATCTCAGAAGGGATACCAAATCTAGTAATAATATTTCTTTTAATGAAGGATATAACTTCCTTTGCTCTGACTTGGGCAAAAGCTTCAGCTTCTATCCACTTGGAGAAGTAATCAGTCATAGCAAGCATGAACACGTTTCCACCAGGTGCCTTAGGGAGCTTACCAACTGTTAGGGCTGGATTTTTATGACCTATGATCCTTACATGTGATCCTAACATGTGATCCTAACAAGTGATCCTTGTTTCTTTGGCAGATAGTGATCCTCAGAAGAGCTCCAGGATCAGGATCACGGATCATCCTAAGGATCCTCATACTAACGATTGTTCTCTTTAAATTTAATGTTGTTTTGCAGGAATTACGAGTTGGATCTGATCTTAGCAACGTAAACAAGGAATCTGTCACGCTAATTTTGCACATGCATAATCAAAGATGGACGTTATGGATAATATGGAAACTCAGCACAATTCAAGGGCGATTATTTAGGCTAAATTTACTTCTATTTCTAAAGGGATAACGAGCTAGTAGTTAGGTGATTTGCCTAAAATAGAACCACACACACTTGTATAAATGGTACTCTTGAACATTCGCAAGGGGACACGCATTTCTCACACACTTTAGCATACGACACTATAGTGATCCTTGTACCTAGCTCGTTACCATCCGAAGTTGTAACCATTATTTGTTATATTGAAGTTTGGTGATCGGTAGTTTCCATCACCCGAGGTTTTTTATGCCGGAGATCATTCATTGATCAAGGGCTTTTTCCTCGTATAAATCCTTGTGTCACTTGTGCATTTTACATTTGAGTGATCCTTCACTTTGTTCATCATACCAAGCATCATTCCCCGTTTACATAAAGTTTGGTTGCATTATCTTTAAATGATTTTTGACCAAAACACCAACTATATCCATACCCCATCTCACAAATGGCCAAGAGGAGGATATAGGATGCAAAAATTCAGCTGGTTGGTGAAGGATATTGCTGTGTCTCTGACAAGGATCACACTTCTTAGCATACTCCACAACATCTTTCTTCATAGTTGGCCAGTAGTATCCTGTCCTCAGGATCCTTGAGAATAATGCCCTACCCCCAGTATGGTTTCCACAATCTCCTTCATGGAAGTCTTTTAAAACTTCTTGGATTGCAGGATCCTCAATGCATCTTAAATATGGTCCTGCAAGAGATCGCTTATACAACATATTATTTAAAATTGTGAATTAAGATACCTTAATTTTGAAAGCCCTAGGGTTTTCTCCTATTGGAATCTCTCCATGTTGCAAGTATTTCATGATTGGGAGGATCCATGATCCTGAATGAGATTGAGTATCCTCACTAGGGATAATTGCAGAATCCTCTCCTATTTCCATAGCCACATGATCCTCGATAGCAGGAGCTAGGATATGGATAATGGGGATACTTATATCTTCCGGGATCTTCAAGGATGATCCTAAATTAGCCAATGCATCAGCTTCTGTATTTTCTTCCCTTGGTACCTGTGTCAAACTAAAGGAAACAAAAGAGAGTGCCAATTCTTTGACTATCTCCAAATATTTGGTTAGCTTTTCACCTTTAACAGCATAGGATCCATTAAAGTGATTAGTGATTAATAATGAATCTACATGTACCTCAAGATACCTGATCCTCATATGCTTAGCAATTTGCAAACCAGCTATCAAGGCTTCATATTCAGCTTCATATTCAGCTTCATTGTTAGTAGTTTGAAACTCACAAGCTATAGAGTGGGGTATTATGTCCCCCTGTGGCGATTTTAGTAGTATCCCAAGCCCTGTGCCTTTGACATTTGAGGATCCATCATTATAGAGTATCCAAGGATCCTTGGTCTCTTCTAGCTACTGGACTTCTAATTCAACTTCCTCTTACAAATCACTACTGAAATCTGCCACAAAATCAGCTAATGCCTGGGATTTAATGGCTGTCCTGGGCTCATATCTTATATCATATGCACTGAGCTTCACTGCCCACTTAGCCATCCTTCCTGATATTTCAGGTTTCCTGAGTACATTCTTAACTGGAAAATTAGTTTTAACAATAATGGCATGAGTTTCAAAATAATGTCTTATTTTAGTAGATGCCATAATTAATGCAAGGATAAGTTTTTCTAGGTGTGAATACCTGGATTCAGCATCAAGTAAACTCTTACTTACATAATAGACAGGATGTTGTGTACCTTCATGATCCTTAACAAGGACGGCACTTACTGCTTTTGAGGATACCGCTAGATACAAGGATAACACATCCCCTTTTTCTGGTTTTATCAAGGTCGGGGCCGAGGACAGGTAATGCTTAAGAGCTCTTAAGGCACTTTCATGCTTCTCAGTCCACTCGAATTTCTTGTTCTTCCTCAAGATATCATAGAACTCTTTACATTTCTCTGAGGATTTAGATATGAATCTGTTCAAAGCTGCAATCCTGCCTGTTAGCCTCTGGACATCCTTAGCATTGGCAGGAGATTTGATGTTCACAATAGCTTTGATTTGTTCTGGACTGGCTTCAATGCCTCTCTTTGTCACCATATATCCTAAGAATTTACCTGCTTTGACACCAAAGTGACATTTTGAAGGATTAAGTTTCATGTTATATTTTTCAAGGATATCGAATGCTTCCTCCAAATCCCTTAGGTGATCCTCAGCCTTTCTGGATTTCACCACCATATCGTCTATGTAAACCTCCATAGTTTGTCCAATTTGATCCTTGAACATCATACTGACTAGCCTTTGATAAGTTGCATCTGCATTCCTTAGTCCAAATGGCATAGCAATATAACAGTATATACCAGTGGGAGTCATAAAGGCTGTATCCTCTTGATCAGATGGTTCCATCTGAATTTGCTGAAATCCAGATGAAGCATCCATAAAAGTTAACAGTTCGTGACCCACCGTTGCATCCACCATGGAGTCAATGTGGGGTAACGGGAAAGGATCCTTGGGACATGCCTTATTTAAATCAGTAAAATCGACACATACCCTCCACTTTCCGTTTTTCTTTTGAACAACAACCACATTGGCCAACCATCTTGGATACTTGACCTCTCTAATCATACCTGCTCGGAGCAATTTCTCTACCTCTTCCTGGATAATGGAGTTTCTTTCTGGTGCAAACTTCCTCCTTTTTTGATGGATTGGTTTGAATAACCTGTCAATGCCAAGTTTGTGAGTGATTATATCTTTAGATATACCTGTCATGTTTTCGTGTTTCCATGCAAAGGTAGTTTTCCTCCTTTTGAGGAAGGATATGAGGTCTTCTTTCATTTCGCCAAGGATCCCTGATCCGATATAGATTTTGGATTTAGGATCACCAGGATCCATGAGGATTTCTACTACATCCTGCTCTCTTGCCTCCAAGACATCCCTTGGTGGATACTTTGATTGCTATTGAGCCATTGACTTTGAAGCTGGTTTCATTGACGAGGTATAGCAGTTCTTAGCCTCTTATTGATCGCTATCAATCTTCACGATCCCCCAAGGACTAGGAAGCTTCACACATTGATGATAGGTGGATGGGACTGCCTTCATATCATGTATCCAAGGCCTGCCAAGGATAACATTGCATCAAGATAAACAGTCAATAACACAAAATTTTTGATAATTATATAGTCCTTCGACATAAATTGGGAGTTTGATGTCCCCCAGAGTATTCTTAGTCTCGCCACTGAATCCCATGAGCACAGAGGATCTCGGTATGATATCGGATTCGGGGATACCCATCTTCTTAAGAACATCAAGCTGGATAATGTTCACAGAGCTTCCTCCGTCTATAAGGATCCTACGGACAAAATGGTTAGAAATAAAAAGAGTGATAACCAAACCATCATGTCGAGGATCCTGAATGTCAACACGATCATCCTCATCAAAAGTTATGACTTTCCCTTCGGAGACACTGGATGTTCGGATGGGTCTGTCTCCATTATCCATCTTGCTTTCCTTTGCATGCCTTTTAGCTGCTGAGAAGGATGTTCCACAGATGTCTGATCCTCCAGAAATAAAGTTTATAACTTGTGCATCTGCTGGAGGGACTGGAGCTTTCTCTGGGATCCTTTCAGGATCCTGAGTCATTGACTTCTTTCTCCCCAACAATTCTTTCAAGTGCCCCTTGCTCAACAGGTATCCAATTTCTTTTCTTAGTGCAATGCATTCTTCCGTGAGATGCCCAAAATCTTCATGGTATGCACACCACTTTGACTTATCTTTATTGCAGCTGGTCTGTCATTTTTCCTGGGCCATCTAGCTTTATCATCTAGATTATGCATTGCAAGGATTAGCTCATTGTTATCAACAGAAAAACAATATTCAGAAATTGGAGGATAATCCTCATCATCCTCTTCTTGATCAACAGCATGCACGTTCTGGTTAACAGATTTGTTATAGGATCTGAACTTTTTGTTCTTGAACGAGGATCCTTGTTTCTCTTGCTTTGAGGATCCTGCTAACCTCTCCTGGATCCTCTTGTCATCTTCTAGCCGGATGAACCTAAGTGCCCGGGTTCTTACCTCATCTAGATTCCTGCATGGTGTCATAACAAGATCATCATAGAATAACGAATCCCTAAGCAATCCCATTTTAAAGGCTTCAACAGCCGTAGCAATATCCAGGTTAGGAATATCTAAGGATTCTTTACTAAATTTAGTGATATAATCCCTTAATGATTCATTATGACCCTGGGTTATCCTATACAGATCACTAGTTAAACGCTCAAATTTTCTACTACAAGAAAACTGATTATTAAATAGGTTAACTAGATTAGCAAATGAGGTAATAGAGTAAGGGGGAAGACTTAGCAGCCATTTAAGAGCCGATCCAGTAAGAGTGGATCCAAATCCCTTGCACAGACATGCTTCCTTTAACCTTTCCGGGATGGGATTGATTTCCATCCTTTCCCTGTATTGTGCTATGTGTTCTTCAGGATCTGTTGAACTGTCATACAACTTCATGGTGGGCACGTGGAACCTCTTGGGTATCTCAGCATCACATATTGGTGGTGCAAAACGAGATATCTTATGGCTCCCATCAGCAATCTCCGGGATAGGCTTGACCACTCCTGGGACACTTGATATCATATCCTTTAACTTTTGCAACTCTCTAGCCATGGCATGGTTGATACCTGTATCCTGCATGAGGCCATGGTTAGTGGCACAAGAATTATTGAAGGTGTTACCTCCCACTGGGTTCAAATTAGGAAGAGTGGATGTGAATCCATATTGTTGAGACTCCGGAATGATTGAAGGACCAGTAGAAGCAATGGTTTGCATTGGAATAAAATCTCCCTGATGGATATCTGAACTCCCTAATTGCAAACTCCTTAAGGATCCATGAAACTGAAAGGATCCTGGAACACAGGATGATCCTTGAACTTGCGAGGATCCTTGAACCTGGGAGGATCCTTGAACCTGCGAGGATCCTGGGACATAGGAGGATCCTTGAACCTGCGAGGATCCTGGGACATAGGAGGATCCTTGAACCGGCGAGGATCCTGGGACATAGCAGGATCCTTGAACCTGTGAGGATCCTGGGACATAGGAGGATCCTTGAACCTGCGATGATCCTGGGACATAGGAGGATCCTTGAACCTGCGAGGATCCTTGGAATGGCCAGAACCCTTGAATCTGCTGCGCTCCTGGATATCCTCCTGAACTTGTGAAGGATCCTATATGCTGAGGATGGGATCCTGCTAGCTGGAAGTATGAACCTGATGCCTGAGTCATTGCTGATGATCCATAGTGCACTCCTTTTGGTCCTCCCACATATTGAACATTTGGGACCACTGAAGGCTGAGAAGATACAACCGGAGTATCGAAATTCAAAGATCTGGGCATCAGTGGGGAGTGATCTTCTGCCGATCTCTTTTGTTTCTTGAGGTCTCCGATTTCTTTTAGAATCCTTTTGTTGGTCTTATCCTGCTGCTGTATATGCTCCTTCATCTGCAAAATCAGAGTAAACATGTCACTAATAGTAGGAGTATAAGAAGCAGAAGAAGTTGGAGGTTTTGAGAAAATGGGAGTTGGTTTCTTCTCGGCATTTTTCTGAGATCCAGAAGGTGGTGGAGGCAAAGGTGGAATGCCCTGAGATGAATTGACTGCAGACATCGCAGTAGAAGTATTCTTTGATGACGAAGCCGTCTGCTTGAACGCAATGAACCGAAATAATCACGAGAATGAGAATCATTATGAATGAAGCACCAATTGCCCCACGGTGGGCGCCAAACTGTTTTGGTTAAAAATCAGACAAGGATAATGCAACCAAACTCTCTGTTAAGGGGTATGATGCTTGAATTGGTAAACAACAATGAGGATCACTCAGAAATGTATTGCACAAGTGACACAATGATTTGTACGAGGAAAAAGCCCTTGATCAATGAATGATCTCCGGCATAAAAAACCTCGGGTGATGGAAACTACCGATCACCAACTCAAATTAAACAATAATTCTTTACAACTTTGGATGATAGCGAGCTAGGTACAAGGATCACTATAGTGTATCGTGTAGAAATGTGTGAAAATTGCTAAGTGTTTTGCTGTAAGCTATTGAGTGCAGTTGTACGAGTGTGTGTAGCCAAAAATTAGCCAAGTGTTCTAAAAACTAGCTCGCTACCCCTTTAAAAATAGAAGTTAACTAAGCTAACTAACATCCCGCAATTTATGCCTTCTCCCCACATTCTCCACAACGTCCATTTCCAGTCAAGCACGTGCAGAATAACCGTGGAATATTCTTCATGGACGTTACCAAGACTAAGTCCAACCTGTTACTCCTTCAAAACAATACCGAATTCAAAGTGAACAATCGTTAGTATAAGGATCCTTAGGATGATCCATGATCCTGATCCTGAAACACTTCTGAGGATCACCATCTGTCACAGAAATAAGGATCACTAAACAGGATAACACATGAGGATCACGGGTCATTGGAAAATCCTCCCCTAACAATTGGTAGCGATTTAACTTTGGTAAAAATTTAGAATTAAATAGTATGGGCTATTTGTTAGTAGGTTTGATAATGTTATGAATAATAAACTTATCACTTAATGTAGTTCATACTTTTGCCAAGTTTAGAAGTTATATGTGTGCATATGTATGCGTTAGGGATGGATTGTCATAGCTTATGGATCACGGATCCTCAAGTGCAGCCAGGATCATGGATCCTCACTTCAGTTTGAATTAATGATCCTCAGAAGACATTGCAGGAATAAGGATCCAGGATCCTTATTATTATCCTTATACTAACAATTGTTTCCACTATATTTAAACTTGTTTTGCAGGAGTATTCGAGTGGGACTTGGTCTGGCCGAGATTCCAGGGGAATATGCCTTCTAATTCTACATGTGCATGGCCTTCGTGACCGTTGTGGAGATCGTGGGAAGCTAGCATCTTTTTCGGATTGTTAGTTTGTTAGATTATTTCTATTTTGATAAGGGGATAACAAGCTTGATTAGATAGAACAATTAGCAAACACACACTACTCGAGAACTCTCTGCAACTTATTGACGATTACACACTTTTTGCACACTAGTGATCCTTGTAACAAACTTGTTGTCATCCCGAATTGTATACATTGTTTGTTTAATATAGTTGGTGATCGGTAGTTTCCATCACCCGAGGTTTTTTGTGCCAAAGATCATACATTGATCAAGGGCTTTTTCCTCGTATAAATCCTTGTGTCCAACATTCATTTCATTCATACATTTTTCATACATTTGTTCATCTTTTCAAGCATCACACCTCACAAAATTGGATTTGGTTGCATTATCCTTGTGTGATTTTTGACCAAAACAGTTTCGCGCCCACCGTGGGGTAATTGGTGCTTCAATTCTGAGGAATTTTGTTCTTTTCACTCATTTCGGTTCATTACCTTCAACAACATGGCTTCTCAAGCGAAGAACACTTCAAGCTCCATGCCGATGATCACCTCTTCACAGGGCATTCCACCTTTGCCACCGGTCTCTTCTGGATCCCAGAAGAATGTTGAGAATGCTGCGAAGAAACAAACCCCCGTTTTCTCAAAACCATCTTCTGCTGTTTCTTCTGGCCATACTAACAATGATCTTTATTCTTTGATTTTGCAGATGAGGGATTAAATGCAGCAACAGGACAAAACTAATGACAGGATCCTTCGAGAGATTGACGACATCAAGAAATTGAAGAGATCAGCGGAGGATCACTCTCCTTTGATGCCGAGATCACTAAATTTCGACACTCCAGTCATAACTGCCCAGCACTCTACAGCATCAGATGTCCAGTATCAGGGTGGATCATTAGGAATCCGTTATGGATCATCGGCAATGACTCAGGCTCAAGGATCCTATTTTCAGCCTTCAGGATCCTCCTTTCAGCCTCAAGGATCCTCCTTGCAACATCAAGGATCCTTCACTAGTTCAGGAGGATACATGGGACGCAGACGGTTCAAGGATCCTCGTCTCAGGCTCATGGATCCATGGATTATCCTCCAAGACCCCCAACTTCGGTGTATCAAGGATCCAACATCTTTCAGGATCAAGGATCCTTAAAAAGTGCAGAACCCAGAAGTTCAGAGATTCATTTGGGAGACTTCATACCTATGCAAACTATTGCTTCTTCTGGTCCCTCGATTATACCAGAATCTCGCCAATATGGATTCACATCCGGAATTCCAAACCTGAATCCTTCAAGAGGTAACACTTTGAATAATTCTTATAATGCTCACCATGGATTTGTGCAGGATACAGGTATCAACAAAGCTATGGCTAGGGAATTGCAGAAACTTTAGGATATGATATCCAGCGTTCCATGAGTGGTTAAGTCCATTCCTGAAATTCCAGATGGAAGCCACAAGATATCCCGCTTTGTACCACCCATTTGTGATGCAGAGATACCAAAGATGTTTCAAACACCAAAAATGAAGTTGTACGATGGCTCAACGGATCCAGAAGAGCATGTAGCTTAGTACAGAGAAAGGATGGAGATCAATCCCATTCCCGAGAGGTTAAAAGAAGCATTTCTATGCAAGGGTTTCGGATCCACACTGACAGGATCAGCTCTTAAATGGCTGTTAAGTCTTCCCCTTACTCTATTACTTCATTTGCTAATCTAGTTAATTTGTTTAATAGCCAATTCTCATGCAGTAGGAGATTTGAACGTTTAACTAGTGATCTATATAGGGTAACACAAGGTCAAAATGAATCACTTAGAGATTATATCACTAAATTCAGTAGAGAATCCTTAGAGATTCCTAATTTGGATATTGCTACGGCTGTAGAAGCCTTCAAAATGGGTTTGCTTAAGGATTCACAGTTCTATGATGATCTTGTCATGACCCCTTGTAGGAATCTTGATGAAGTAAGAACCAGGGCCCTTAGATTCATCCGTCTAGAGGATGATAAAAGGATCCAAGAAAGACTAGCAGGATCCTCAAAGCAGGAGAAGCAAGGATCCTACTTCAGAAACAACAAGTCCAAATGCTACAACAAGTCTGATAATCAGAACGTGCATGCAGTAGAACAGGAAGAGGATGATGAGGATTATCCTCCTATTTCTGAATATTGCTTTTCTGTTGATAATAATGAACTAATCCTTGCAATGCACAATTTAGGTGAAAAAGCAAGATGTCCCAGAAAGAGTGATAAGCCAGCTGCAACAAAAGACAAATCCAAATGGTGTGCATATCATGAAGATTTTGGTCATCTCACTGATGAATGCGTTGCACTCAAGAAAGAGATTGGTTACTTGTTAAGCAAAGGGCATTTGAAGGAGTTGTTGGGAAGAAAAAAGTCAAGGATCCAGGATCCTGAAAAGGTTCCAGAAAGAGCTCCTGCTCCTCCTGCCGATGCACAAATCATCAACTTCATATTTGGTGGATCAGACATATGTGGCACTTCCTTTTCAGCAGCCAAGAGGCATGCCAAAGAAACCAAGATGGATAATGGGGATAGGCCCATTCGAACCTCGACCCTTACACAGGAGAAAGTTATAACCTTTGATGAGGATGATCATGTGGATATTTAGGATCCTCATAATGATGGTCTTGTTATTACTTTATTTATATCTAATCATTTTGTTCGCAGGATTCTGATAGATGGAGGAAGCTCAGTGAACATCATTCAACTTGATGTCCTCAAGAAGATGAACATCCCTGAATCAGATATTATTCCAAGATCATCAGTTCTTGTGGGATTTAGTGGAGAAACCAAGAACACATTGGGGGACATTAAACTTCCCATTTACATTGAGGGAGTTAATTCTTTTAAAAATTTTGTGTTATAGATTGCTTATCCTGTTGCAATGTTATCCTTGGCAGGCCATGGATACATGACATGAAAGCGGTTCCATCTACATACCATCAATGTGTGAAACTCCCAACTCCATGGGGGGTGGTGAAGATTGAAAGTGACCAACAAGAAGCCAAGAATTGCTATACCTCATCAATGAAGCCAGCCTCAAGACCTAGGGGGCAATAGCAATTAAAGCATCCTCCAAGAGATGTCCTGGAGGCAAGAGAACAAGATGTGAAAGATATCCTGATGGATCCTCAGGATCCTGAATCTAAGGTCTTCATAGGATCCGGGATCCTCAATGACATCGGACAGGATCTAGTATCCTTCCTCAAGAAGAGAAGAACAACCTTTTCCTGGAAGCATGAAGACATGACAGGTATCTCTAAAGATATTATTACACATAAGCTTGGTATTGACAGGTCGTTCAAACCCATACACCAAAAGAGGAGAAAGTTTGGACCTGAGAGGAATGCCATTATCCAGGAGGAGGTAGATAAACTGCTCAGAGCAGGTATGATTAGAGAGGTTAAGTATCCAAGATGGTTAGCCAATGTGATTGTTGTTCAAAAGAAAAATGGAAAGTGGAGGGTATGTGTCGATTTTACTGATTTAAACAAGGCATGTCCCAAAGATCCTTTCCCATTACCCCACATTGACTCCATGGTGGATGCTATCGCGGGTCATGAGTTGTTGACTTTCATGGATGCTTCATCTAGATTTCAAAAAATTCAGATAGAACTATCTGATCAAGAGTATACAGCCTTTATGACCCCAACTGGTATTTATTGTTATATTGCTATGCCATTTGGACTAAGAAATGCAGGTGCTACCTACCAAAGGTTAGTCAATATGATGTTTAAAGAACAAATTGGACACACTATGGAAGTCTATATAGATGACATGGTAGTTAAGTACAAGAGAGCTGAGGATCACCTTAGAGATTTGGAGGAAGCATTTGATATCCTTGATAAATTCAATATGAAATTGAATCCTTCCAAGTGTCACTTTGGTGTAAAAGCAGGCAAGTTCCTAGGTTACACGGTGACAAAAAGAGGCATAAAGGCAAGTCCATAGCAAATCAAGGTGATTGTGAATATTAAATCTCCTGCCAATGCCAAGGATGTGCAAAGGTTGACAGGGAGGATCGCAGCCTTGAACAAGTTCATCTCAAAGTCTTTAGAGAAATGCAAGGAATTCTATGACATCCTGAGAAAGAACAAGAAATTTGAGTGGATTGAAAAGCTTGAGAATGCTCTCAAAGCCCTTAAGGATTACCTATCCTCAGCTCCACCCTTAATGAAACCAGAAAAAGGGGATATATTATCCTTATATTTGGCAGTCTCTTCTAAGGCAGTAAGTGCAGTCCTTGTTAAGGATAATGAAGGTACAGAACATCCTGTATATTTTATGTAAGTAAAAGTTTGCTTGATGCTGAATCCAGGTATTCACATTTAGAAAAACTTATCCTTGCTTTGATTACGGCATGTACTAAATTACGCCATTATTTTGAAACTCATGCTATTATTATTAAGACTAACTTTCCAATAAAGATTGTTCTCAAGAAACCTGAGATGTCAGGAAGGATGGCCAAATGGGCAGTAAAGCTTAGTGCTTATGATATAAGATATGAACCAAGAACTGCCATTAAATCCCAAGCCTTGGCTGACTTTGTGGCAGATTTCAGTAGTGATCTACAAAGGGAAGCTGAGTTAGAAGTTCAGCAGCTTGAAGAGACTAAGGATCCTTGGATACACTTCACAGATGGAGCCTCTAATGTCAAGGGAACTAGACTAGGAGTACTACTAAAATCGCCACAGGGGGACATAATACCCCACTCAATAGCTTGTGAGTTTCAAACTACTAATAATGAGCCAGAGTATGAAGCCTTGATAGCTGGTTTGCAAATTGCCAAGCACATGAGGATCAGGCATCTTGAGGTACATGTAGATTCATTATTAATTACTAATCACTTTAATGGTTCTTATGCTGTTAAAGGTGAAAGACTAATCAAATATCTACAGATATTCAAGAAATTGGCAAACTCTTTTGCTTCTTTCAGTTTGACACAGGTACCCAGGGAAAAAATGTAGAAGTTGATGCTTTGGCCAACCTTGGATCATCATTGAAAGATTCCAGAGGATATTAAAATTACCATCATCCACATCTTGGCTCCTACTTTTGAGGATCATACAACTATGGAAATAGTAGAGGATTGAGCAATCATACCTAGTGATGATCCACAATCACATTCAGGATCATGGATCCTCCCAATCATGAGATATATACAACATGGAGAGATTCCTACAGGAGAAAACCCTAGAGCTTTCAAAGTCAAGGTATCTCAATTTACAATATTAAATAACATGTTATATAAACGATCTCTTACAGGTCTATATCTAAGGTGCATTGAGGATCCTGAAATTCAAGAAGTCCTAAAGGATTTCCATGAAGGAGATTGTGGAATCCACACTGGGGGCAGAGCACTGTTCTCGAGGATCCTTAGGACAGGATACTATTGGCCTACTATGAAGAAGAATGTTGTGGATTATGCAAAGAAATGTGATGCTTGTCAGAGACGTAGCAACATCCTTCATCAACCAGCGAAGCTCCTGCATCCTATATCCTCCTCTTGGCCATTCATGAGATGGGAAATGTATATAGTTGGTGTTTTGGTCAAAAATTACCAAAGCAATTTAGTGACCAAATTAGTTAAGTGAGGTAGTGTGCTAGAAATGTGTGTTGAAAATATGCTAGTTAAGTTATTTGCAAAAACAGTTCAGGATACGGCTCAGGATATAGAGCTGTATCTATGATCAAACAATGAGCAAAAATGTAAAGGGTGACACAGGATGTACGAGGAAAGCCCTTGATCAATCTAGATTGCCGGCACAAAACCTCGGGAGCTGACAATCGCAGCTGCCTTGTTCTTCTATTATTTCAAATATCAGGATACAGTGCAGGATATGATACGGATCAACTAGGTGTTACAATGTGATTCAAGTACAAGTGTTTGTGTGTAGTGATTGCTTGTAGCTACAAAGTAAAGTGTGCGAAAGAGAGCGTGTGACTTAATCTGATCCGATCAATCTATTTATAGTAAAAAGAAAGCAACCAATTATCCTATTATTCCGGGATCCGGCGAATATTCCATATATGAACGTTGTAGTCCACATCTTCTGGCTTCAACGTCTCTTATCTAACTGGTTTGCCCGAGTCTCAAGGAGAAGAAGTCCACTTGAACGTTGGAGACATACACCCTTCAATCTGCACGTGGTTAAATCAGTTATTACCAGGATATCGCATCAGGATGTTACCAACATCCTAATTCGGTATCCTGATCACAAATAAACCATTAAAGCCAGAATATTAGTCAGGATATATGTTCAGAAAATGATCCATAACAATTGTTCCCAAAATGTATCTGTTGGTATACTAATCCAACGGATATATTTTAAAACTTATCTCTAAGATCGAGGTTATTAAACCGAAATGACGCTTGATGTGACTTGGTGCAACTTCCAACACGTTTTCTACTCGATGGCTATCCAATTAGCCTCTATATCTTCTCTATTCCTTGTTGATAAACAACCGTCCTCTCCAGAATTTTCAGGTACTTTTCTTCCTTCTCCTTAGCTTTTTCTCGTTCAACTTTCCAGATGGCCACTAGAACTCGTTCTCATTCCGGCGAGTCCACTTCGTCATTCGTCGATCAGAACCTGCTCAAACATCCCGAGAAGGAGGTGTGCTAATTCGATAATGCTGATATCGCTGCATTAAGAACTTCCGGCGCTTTCCCCGACACGGCGGTCATTCGTCCATTCGACCGGAGCATTCGTTCCGACGTCTCTTCCGGAGAGTGGATATGTTTCTCGTCATACTCATTTTCTCTTGGCCTTCGATACCCCTTTCCGGAATTTATCATGGATTTTTTCCGAGTCACCGGCCTCTGTTTTGCTCAGACAATGCCCATAGTCTGGAGAGTACTCATCATGCTTAACCAGATCAAAACCTTCCATGTCACTGACCTTTGTATTGAAGACCTTCCGATTGCTTACCGTCTCCGATCACATGGCAACAACCGTTTTTTACTTTTCTCAACTTCTAGCAACCCCCTCATCCTCAAAGCTTCAAAAAACGAGGATGGGTGGCAGCGAAAGTTTTTCTTTGTTAGACGGGATTCCATTCCCGAGGGCAAAAGCCTTCCGATGAAATGGTTGACCTCTGGTAGGATTTAGGGCTTTTAGATATCCACAAACATATCCTGATAATGTATCTTGTACAAACATCCCGATTGTGATTTATGCAGCAAATTTCAAAGAGTTGGCCCCTCCTACTGAAGAATCCCAAGAACGAATCAACAAGATCTACCAGCTGCCTGATTGCGACAGATCCTTTACACAACATCCTCCAAGTTCAAGCCAATACTCTTCATCAGACATGTCTGGTAAGAATCACGCAATTTTTGTATAGTTATAAAATAAAAAGTTAGAATAGTGACTTAGATATTTTCCCTGTTTAGCAGCACCAGCCAAAATTCCAGAGGTTTTTGATCTTGATAAACTGGATAGTTACCCCATCCCTGTCCAAGTGAAGAAAGAACCCAGCAAACCTGCCTCCACTTCTAAGCCAGCATCCAGCTCCAAACCGGCAGCTATTCCTAAGCCCTCTCCTGCTACCAAGCCACGTGCCTCAAGTTCCCGCAAGAGAAAGGAGACTGATTCACCAGCCTCATCCGAGACCTACCCGTTTGAAAACCATGGGTTTGTTGAATCCAGCAGTTTCATGACCGGCTTTCTCAACCAGGTAAAAATTCTCATCTGATATCCTGTACATATATGTTAGCCATTATCCTGAACATCCTATATATGCTGATACCTGTATTTTTTTGATTGCAGGGCCTGGAACATCTCATGCATTTGTATGAAGAAGCCTGCAGGCTCAACAAGATGCTGGAGGTCAAGCTCAAGAAGGCTGAAACCACCATTGCTGACCAAGGGATGATTGCCGCTGCCAAGTCTAAGCACTATGAAGATAAATTCAAAGCGATGACTCAAGAGTACCAAGCCGCTATTCACAAAGCCAATGAGGATGCCCAAGCCAAGCTGGATGCTGCTCATCTCCAACACCAGCAGGATATGAGTTCCTATCGGGATGGCCTCAAAGGATCCGTTGTTGTTTCCCTTCTCCAAGCCAGGCTAAGGATGGCTTATGAGGCCAAAGCCTTGGGCTTTGAATGCCCCTCTTGGAACGTCAAGGCCTGGGAAGCGAAACTAGCGGATCTCAAAGGCAATCCTGTGGAACATCCCGCAAAGCATGCTAGTGAGGAGCCTCCCAAGGCGACAGAGGCGGTGGCCGATGCTGGTGGCGATGCTGAAAAGAATCCCGAAAGTGATGCTGGTGCAGGCGCTGAGGATATACGTGCCAAGGCCGGAGCCCACTTTTTAAGTTTGATGGTTGTAGTTTGCTAAACAATTTACTCTTTCAGTCTTCGAACAATTTATATTTCCTGCATTAGAACAATTTGATAACCAAAGGTGGATGGGTCATGGGTTTCAAGATGAAGCCCTTAGTTATCAATTAGTATAATCTCTTTTGGACAATATGTAACACCCCAAAAATGAGTTTGGTAATCAAACCACGTTAATGGTGATAACGGGTAAAACACCGTTAGTGGTAAAAATTAACGTGGTAAATATTAGAATTTAAATAAATAAACTTGATGTTAATTAAAAGAAGATAAATACTTTGAGAAAACAAAAGTTTGTAAGAGGCCCGAGTTAACGGGACTTAAAATGAAACAGGTTATGACTACCCCGAACTCACTAAGTTAAACTAGGAAAGTTTAACCTAGTTACAAGACAAAGTATTGTTGAAAATAAGTAGGTTGTAGCCTACTTACTAACTAACAAAACTTGAGGGGCCAAAGGTGGGATAACCTAAAAGATTAATTATTAAAAACAAAAACAAAACACACACACACACCTAGTGTGTTCGTAAATGACCAGGAGAAGGGCTCCAAGGAGCCAAAACCCTAACTCAATCCAATTCATCAAATTGAAGGTTGATTTCAGTCCTAAATCAATGCATGAACATGGATTAATGATCACCCGAGCTAGGGGATCATAAGGTATGTAAAAATTTGATGATTTGTGAAGTTGAAAAATTTGAGTAATCATCATAATCGCGAATTATGTATGGATTAGAGAGGCTATGGCTAAATTAGTGTTGTATAATTGCTTAGAAACAAAACCCTAAGGGAAAAGTTTACATAGGTTGCTATTATTTGAATAATTTTATCATTTGCTACACTTCGACAAGTGGGTTTTGATTATGTAGTGAAGATGATGATATACACATGTTTAAAATCATCATATTGGATAGTAGAAGCAAGTACTTGAACAAATTGTAAGATTGAGTGTATGCTCATACAAGAATTGAAAGGGGTTTTTAAGTGTTATGATGAAATCGGTAATTTCATCCATGTAAATATATGTATGTAATTATGTTATACACTAGTTCATAAGAAGAATTTGATTAGATAAGGTGTTTGAATGAATGCTAGTAGTATAATGAAATGAGTCTCACTAATAGAGGGGAACCCTTAGTTCTTGTGATAATGAATAAATAAGTTAGATTTATTAATCACTTGAACTAGTTGAAGTATTGGAAATATATGGAACCGGGTTAAAAGATTTGTTAAACGATGGCTTAAAAGAACGCCTACCGGGTGATTAGAGAAATGCTAAAACTAGTTGATAAACTTGAATGTGCATTTTATATACTAATAGGCAATTGACTTTTTAAAAGTCAAACCGACCATTAATAAGATCGAATGTCAATTTTGATAGAAAATATATAAGACGGAATAGTCATGATTGACAATGACTAAACTAACCATCTTATGAAGTATGATGATAGTTTGACGCCTAACAAGCTAGGTGGAAGCTTGTGGATGAAGCGGGTCAAACGGAGCAAGTACGGAAAGAAAAGTGTGGCATGGATACAAGGTAAACTTACACCCACTTGTAGTATACGTGTTTACTTTATAGGCGATAAATACGACAAAGGATTAGGTTCGGATTTTGGGTTTCGACACGTAACGAAATGGGTCGAAACGAATGAAAACGTTTTAAACCATGATTAATGGCGAAAGAGGCAAAATGGTAAATTAGTCATGAATTGATTAAGAATTAAATGAGTGTTTCTTAAAGTTACCTTATAGCGTAACTAGTAATGGGAAAATGGGTAAAAATGGAAATTTAGTCATGTATCGACAAAAATAAATTAAGGTTCAAAGGACACCCGTAGCTTAAGCCGAATGGGTTAAAAAGTATAAGAAATGATTTTTCGAGAAAAAGGGATTTAGAGAGAAAATCCGAAGTGGGTCGGATGTGTGAATGGTAATTAAAAACCATGTTTTGTTACATATGAAAATATTGGGTCATATAGGCCGAACGGGTCAAATAGTGGTGATAACACCATTTGACGAAATCAACTAATGTGGTTGTCAAGTCATGTGCTTACAGGAGCGGATAGTAATTTGGATAATTGCGCCACCATGGAATATCGGTAATAAAAGCAAGGTGTCGAAACGGGTCACTAGGTTGACTCGAGCCAGGTACGTATAAATACGATTGTGGTTAAACATACATTTTGGGGTCAAATAAGTAGCAAATGCCCTTCGTCGTAAATGAGGGGCTAAAGTTGACTAAAATGCCCTTGATGTGTAAACCGGGCAAACGACCTTTAAAGGTTGTTAGAAATAAATGTTTTGATAGATTAAATCCTTATGATAAGTATAAAAAGGGATGATATGGGACCTTAGTGTCCAACGAGTTGAAACGAGTATTTTCCGTAAAATGACTAACCGGAGGGTTAAATTGGGATTATGGGTCCCTTATGTTAGATCCACCACAAAAATAGTTGTGGTGGAATATAAGTAGCAATTTAAATATGGGAACGCGAGGTGGGGAAATAGAAGAGCAGATTTGATGCTTTAATGCATAAAAATCCCCTAAACGGGTCAAAATGAATTACGCGCGTAACTTGGGTGTTTGCCGCGTAATTCACAAAATTTATGAATCCAAGATAGAGATTTTGTGTTAAATACATTGGTTTATGATTTATAATTAACTAGAAACAAGTTTGGAGGTCTTATATACAAACGGGTCAAAATATTGATTTTGAATAATAAGCCGAATGCTAAAAGATTTAGAATTTTATTAGTTTGAATGTTGAATTTTAACTCCATTAGATGGAGAATTAAATTACGAACGCGTAGGAAAAAGAATCGCGTAAAACGGATCAATAACGAAGAAGTTATGGTCGTTTCCGTAAAAAACTAGCATTGCTGAAAATGCAGGTCCCAGATACGAACCTGCTGGAAAATGGTCTCCTTCGAGCCACGCGAGGGAGCAAGTGGGTTCTGTCGCGTGGCATGACGGAGTCAGTTTTTAAAAAAGTTGTTTTTTTTTCAATTATTTTGCCTCGCGAACTCCTTTAAACACGTTCTAAACTACGTATGACTAATTCAATTCATGTTTTATGAATTGTAGGTATTATATACAATACCGGGGGACGATCAAGCTCAACGAAGAACCGAACACGATCAAGTTCAAGCTTCCACATATTATTACGTTGTCGTTTTGAACGACGAACTCAATCACATTTTGTTGTATTGTTTTAATGCTAAGTGAAGTTTAAATAAACCCGTATTATGATTAGTATGTGTGATCATTAATACACATTTCTAGTTCTTAATTTATAAGAAATACGTTAAATATCGGTAAGGGTGTTACAAGTTGGTAATCAGAGCTCATGGTTAAAAAGTAAAGTGTGTTCGGTTCGAGGCTTGATCACAAATCCGGTAAGTTATATGTATATAAATGGTTAACATGATTAAAGTGTTTTAAATAATACATAGAGTTATCGTTTAATACACGTTACCTAAATTAAATGATAAAAGTAGTTGACGAGATTATGCGCGTTGATGTGTATAGTAGAAAAGCCTTGTATTATAATACGGGCGATTACTGAGGTCGATATTACTAACCCTTGTAAATGTTTTCGTCGAAGGAAACTCGCATCTGAAGATAGCGGGAGTGTAACAAATCTCGGATATGACTAGAGGAATGGTCCGAAGTATGACAAGCAGAGCGTACTCTCCAAGGACCTAAATCGCGTAACAGTCGCGAGTAAGGTGAATAGCAAGGAAAGCCGTTAGGGCAAGCATTACAGGTGCACATTTTAAATTTATTGCACGAATAGTAATATACAACAGATACGTAGAGACTGACCGTTGCATATGTAGATTAAAAACTTGGAAAAACCTGAATAGAATACCTATCAAGGATATTATTTCCAAGAAAAATAAGTAGAGGTATTACTTACATGGGGTGTAATGTGAAAATCATAAAAAGGTCATGTATGCCAGGTGTTGATCGCTTACTCTGGCCAAGTAAGTAGTGAACACGTGGTACCATGAACTTTCTCTGATGGACATATTTACATCCGATGTAGTAAGGACAGGGTGAAAGGGACAAATTAAAAAGTACCCAAATGAAACAAATGAACAAAATAGTTGATAATAATATAAACGCACAGCCGGGTGACGGAAGCGTATTACATTAGGATAATGAGCCCGAGAGAAGGGACAAGGATTAATGTAAATGATGATATAAATGAATGATCAAAAGAAAATTCATGAAAATAAGTCATCTTGGACGAAAGGGCCATGGTGAACAAAATGGGCAAGTAAAACCAAAGTATAGATGATCCACCGGGTCATAAAAACAAAAGTGTTGCCCACACGAAAAAGATTATCAAGGTTGTTAACTTTAGTCGTAGTAAAGCAAGGATAACGATGATAATCGTCACTCATAATTAATAAGGCCGCCAATGGTGGTCATGTAAAGAATAAAAGATATGGTCGAATAAAAGCGACGGATTTCGCTAAGATGACCAAGTAAATCGAAACGAAGTCTTAATGCATACCGGAAGGGGTGCAATGATAACGATTTCGGTAAAACACCCGGTTAATGGATAAGGAATTAAACGCATGCGTAGACTGAGAAACAGGAACGCGTATGGAAAGTTAAAAAGACTCGGGTTTTGGGTCATGACTAAAGGACGATAAGATACTGCAAATAGAAATTTTGATAAATTACGTTCAACTATTTTAAAGCTGAACGGGTCGAACAAAGACTGAAGTTTGACATTTATAAGTGATGAATTTTCACACGAACAAGTCAAACGAATTTAATAAAGGATGACACTTGCTAAAGTAAGTAAGCGCGAATAAATAAAAGTGCGAAATATTAATAAACCTATGTAAAGGAGCTATAGGCGTTAAAAACATTAAAATAAAAGAACCCGGGTAATGGAACGTAAAGAAGTATATGTAAGAACCGGGTAACGGTAAGTGTATGGCAAACCGACGTGTAATTGACATTCAAAGTCACGAAGTCGGAAAGATAATTCGAAAGAAAACAATGTAGCCTTAGACTACGGTCAAGGTCAAATGAAATCCAAAAAGTAAAAGTGAATAATTCTAAACATAAAAACGGGTGCCTTAATGCCATATGCGTATATAAACATATACACATTTGAATAAAGACTCGAATAAAAGATGATCTACGGGATCATCATAACCTACGGGATATTAATTAGTGTAAAGGTCTACGGGGCCAAAATGACTCACAACTCATGAATTGAAGCAAAGGGATCATTAGGGCCTCGCCTTAAAGAGGTGAAAGCTTAAGGAACTAGCCTACGAGGTTAAGTGAAGGAACCTATGGGTCAATAGTATAAGGTGAGGGAACTTGTTACGATTCCCCGCGTAAAACAAGAACGGAAAAGAATAAATTATGGGTTGTCAATTTCCATGATTTGAGTAATTGACATAGTTAAAGAGAAAAACGTTAAACTAAAATTCAGTTTTAGTAAGAAATAAAGTTTTAACAAATATGAATACTATAAGACGAATTCAGAAATAACAAATATCAAAGAGTATGGGTCTTAACATCGATAGGTGCGAGACGATACATTCGAAAAGAAGAAGTATGATGAAGAAAAGTTGAATTAAACTTAAACGTGACGTGACACGCCCACAGACACAAAAAAAATATAGAAAATGATTGCATTGTAACGTGGGTTACGGGGTATGAAGTGACAGTGACTAATTAGTCTAGCCGGTAAAACTATTCAAAGTTAAGAAAGCGTCATGACAAATACAAGCGCCTGTTAATATAACACAAGCGCGGGATAAACCTGTTAAAAGACTAACGGGACTAAGTGGTCAAGTGACAACACAGTTAATAAAGATAAAGGGTTATAAGCTGTAAGTAACGACCCGCGAGGCCTTACACATGAAAGACGTACACGTCAGTATACATGAAAACTTTTGAACAAAGTAAACGGGAGCCTTGAAAACGAAACTAGGTTCGTTTGATTAAACCAATGAACTACGTAAATAAGGTTTCGGGGACGAAACCTCTTTAAGGGGATAGACTTGTAACACCCCAAAAATGAGTTTGGTAATCAAACCACGTTAATGGTGATAACGGGTAAAACACCGTTAGTTGTAAAAATTAACATGGTAAATATTAGAATTTAAATAAATAAAGTTGATGTTAATTAAAAGAGGATAAATACTTTGATAACACAAAAGTTTGTAGGAGGCCCGAGTTAACGGGACTTAAAATGAAACAGGTTATGACTACCCCGAACTCATTAAGTTAAACTAGGAAAGTTTAACCTAGTTACAAGACAAAATATTGTTGAAAATAAGTAGGTTGTAGCCTACTTACTAACTAACAAAACTTGAGGGGCCAAAGGTGGGATAACCTAAAAGATTAATTATTAAAAACAAAAACAAAACACACACACACACACACACACACCTAGTGTGTTCGTGAATGACCAGGAGAAGGGCTCCAAGGAGCCAAAACCCTAACTCAATCCAATTCATCAAATTGAAGGTTGATTTCAGTCCTAAATCAATGCATGAACACGGATTAATGATCACCCGAGCTAGGGGATCATAAGGTATGTAAAAATCTGATGATTTGTGAAGTTGAAAAATTTGGGTAATCATCATAATCGCGAATTATGTATGGATTAGAGAGGCTATGGCTAAATTAGTGTTGTATAATTGCTTAGAAACAAAACCCTAAGGGAAAAGTTTACATAGGTTGCTATTATTTGAATAATTTTATGATTTGCTACACTTCGACAAGTGGGTTTTGATTATGTAGTGAAGATGATGATATACACATGTTTAAAATCATCATATTGGATGGTAGAAGCAAGTACTTGAACAAATTGTAAGATTGAGTGTATGCTCATACAAGAATTGAAAGGGTTTTTAAATGTTATGATGAAATTGGTAATTTCATCCATGTAAATATATGTATGTAATTATGTTATACACTAGTTCGTAAGAAGAATTTGATTAGATAAGGTGTTTGAATGAATGCTAGTAGTATAATGAAATGGGTCTCACTAATAAAGGGGAACCCTTAGTTCTTGTGAAAATGAATAAATAAGTTAGATTTAGTAATCACTTGAACTAGTTGAAGTATTGGAAATATATGGAACCGGGTTAAAAGATTTGTTAAACGGTGGCTTAAAAGAACGCCTACCGGGTGATTAGAGAAATGCTAAAACTAGTTGATAAACATGAATGTGCATTTTATATTCTAATAGGCAATTGACTTTTTAAAAGTCAAACCGACCATTAATAAGATCGAATGTTAATTTTGATAGAAAATACATAAGATGGAATAGTCATGATTGAAAATGACTAAACTAACCATCTTATGAAATATGATGATAGTTTGACGCCTAACAAGCTAGGTGGAAGCTTGTGGATGAAGCGGCTCAAATGGAGCAAGTACGGAAAGAAAAGTGTGGCATGGATGCAAGGTAAGTAAAACTTACACCCACTTCTAGTATACGTGTTTACTTTATAGGCGATAAATACCTCAAAGGATTAGGTTCGGATTTTGGGTTTCGACACGTAACGAAATGGGTCGAAACGAATGAAAACGTTTTAAACCATGATTAATGGCGAAAGAGGCAAAATGGTAAATTAGTCATGAATTGATTAAGAATTAAATGAGTGTTTCTTAAAGTTACCTTATTGTGTAACTAGTAATGGGAAAATGGGTAAAAATGGAAATTTAGTCAAGTATCGACTAAAATAAATTAAAGTTCAAAGGACACCCGTAGCGTAAGCCGAATGGGTTAAAAAGTATAAGAAATGATTTTTCGAGAAAAAGGGATTTAGTGAGAAAATCCGAAGTGGGTCGGATGTGTGAATGGTAATTAAAAATCATGTTTTGTTACATATGAAAATATTTGGTCATATAGGCCAAACGGGTCAAATGGTGGTGATAACACCATTTGACGAAATCAACTAATGTGGTTGTCAAGTCATGTGTTTACAGGAGCAGATAGTAATTTGGATAATTGCGCCACCATGGAATATCGGTAATAAAAGCAAGGTGTCGAAACGGGTCACTAGGTTGACTCGAGCCAGGTACGTATAAATACGATTGTGGTTAAACATACATTTTGGGGTCAAATAAGTAGCCAATGCCCTTCGTCGTAAATGAGGGGCTAAAGTTAAATAAAATGCCCTTGATGGGTAAACCTGGCAAACGACCTTTAAAGGTTGTTAGAAATAAATGTTTTGATAGATTAAATCCTTAGGATAAGTATAAAAAGGGATGATATGGGACCTTAGTGTCCAACGAGTTGAAACGAGTATTTTCCGTAAAATGACTAACCGAAGGGTTAAATTGGGATTATGGGTCCCTTATGTTAGATCCACCACAAAAATAGTTGTGGTGGAATATAAGTAGCAATTTAAATATGGGAACGCGAGGTGGGGAAATATAAGAGCAGATTTGATGCTTTAATGCATAAAAATCCCCTAAAGGAGTCAAAATGAATTACGCGCGTAACTTGGGTGTTTGCCGCGTAATTCACAAAATTTATGAATCCAAGATAGAGATTTTGTGTTACATACATTGGTTTATGATTTACAATTAACTAGAAACAAGTTTGGAGGTCTTATATACAAACGGGTCAAAATATTGATTTTGAATAATAAGCCTAATGCTTAAAGATTTAGAATTTTATTAGTTTGAATGTTGAATTTTAACTCCATTAGATGGAGAATTAAATTACGAACGCGTAGGAAAAAGAATCGCGTAAAACGGATCAATAACAAAGAAGTTATGGTCGTTTCCGTAAAAAACTAGCATTGCTGAAAATGCAGGTCCCAGATACGAACCTGCTGGAAAATGGTCTCCTTCGCGCCACACGAGGGAGCAAGTGGGTTCCGTCGCGTGGCATGACGGAGTCAGTTTTTAAAAAAAGTTGTTTTTTTTTTCAATTATTTTGCCTCGCGAACTCGTTTAAACACGTTCTAAACTACGTATGACTAATTCAATTCATGTTTTATGAATTGTAGGTATTATATACAATACCGGGGGAAGATCAAGCTCAACGAAGAACCGAACACGATCAAGTTCAAGCTTCCGCATATTATTACGTTGTCGTTTTGAACGACGAACTCAATCACATTTTGTTGTATTGTTTTAATGCTAAGTAAAGTTTAAATAAACCCGTATTATGATTAGTATGTGTGATCATTAATACACATTTCTAGTTCTTAATTTATAAGAAATACGTTAAATATCGGTAAGGGTGTTACACAATACAACGGTTGAAGGTGGATGGGTCTCGGTTTGAGACGAAACCTTCAATCGTTGTGTAAATATGGTAAGGAACCTATTGTGCTTTTGGTGGATGGGCCTTGGTTTGAGGTGAAACCAAAAGCACAACTTTTGATATGTTAATAATATAACAACCTTTGACTTACTTGTTGTTATTTCTTAATCTTTTGTTACACGTCGCTTAGTTTAGATTCCAATTTTGCAAAATTAGTGCAATTGCTTTCTGAAAATATCCTGATCAACATTTTCAGTGATATCCTGCAAAGACTTTCGTCCAACAGAATTTTCGAACTTCAAACAATTCAGATAAAGTCTTTAAAGAAAAAGGATAGTTTATTTTTCAAAATTCGCTTTAATAATACTTATTTGACCAGAGTATTAGTTCTTAACCCAAGTATTATATCCCAAATATTCCAACCAAATATCCTGAATCACATTTCGAGAATATCCTTAACCAGAATATTTAAACCTTTTCCAAACATAGTTTCAAAAGGTCAAATGACTTAAGTAAAGTTCACAAAGGAAAGATCATACCGGGAATTGAGTATACCCCTAGCACCGAACTTCAATCCTTTTGCAACTTCTTCCACTAAGATGTCCCCAGTCCGGGATACTCGGTACACTAGGTCAATTTGATCTTTTGAGCTCTACACAATCGCCACAGAAGGAATGTCATTTGTGTACGAAGTCTTTGAGCACTCAGAAAATTTTTGAATATTAATTCCAATTGTTCGAACAGTTCTTGTGTCACAGGGGTAAAACCCAAAAATATACTGGAGATAAATCCTTAGTGTTCTGGGGAAAATCCCACAAGTATACTGGGGAAAATCCCATATTTTCATGCGCTACAGGCGGGAGTGTATAAACTCCAAGACTTAGAAAGGTGAAAACCTTTAAACCTTAGAGAGTATGAAAATACCCTTTCGCAAGATAGGGTGATCAATCCTCATATACCTTTAGGATCCAGGATATAGCCAACAATAACGAAATTGTCAGCCACATTTACATGGACTGGTCCCGCTATCTTGAACTATCCCTGGATAACTTGCGCTCCAGGCGGGGTGTTTAAACCCAAATCGAGAGAAAGGTGAATACCTTCAAACCTGTGAAGGGATCAGGATCCCTTAATCGTGAGAGAGAGGGTCAATCCTCTAATCTTTCGAAATATCCCGAATGTGTATCCTGGAGCTATATCCCGAAGCATATACTGCAAAACAATTGTAAGCTAAGGTGGGTGTTAGCCTGGCTAACACCCCTCCGATGCTTAAGTCAGTAATGGATTCAAAAGAATAAATAATATTAAACATACTAAAACAGATAGAATTCATACCATCCTGAGTTAGAAATTAAATTCCAAACTCACTTGAAATAGAGCTTTAGATGTATAGCATTCCAGGATCTTGGTAGCATATCCCCCTCCATATTCTTGAGTTAGTATGCTCCTTTCCCTGACTCTGATTCAATCTCATTGGGTCCTTCCCACTTAGGAGCCAATTTTCCATCAGCAGGATTCGTAGTATTCTGAAAAGCCTTTCTCAATACCCAATCTCCAACCTGGAACCTTCTAGTCCTTATATTCTTGTTATACGCTTTAGATATCCTCTGTTGATATGCTGCCATCCTTAGCTTTGTTGCGTCTCTTGTCTCATCAATAGTGTTATGGGTGAAATTCTGAGCCCATATCCTGACCTTGTATCTTGATTTTTTATTAGTTGTATATGATCAGGATACCGGATCAGGATACCGGACCAGGATATTGTTAAACATCCTGAGGCAGTATCCTGACTATTACTAACAATTTGTTTGTAAACGTTGGCTACAAGGGACTAACGTTCATGAAGACCAACTCATCCTGAAGACACGCTCAAATTGGTTAGGATAAGGACGTTGATGGCAGAAAAATAGCTCTTGTAACGGTCAGCATTGAAGATTGGCGTGTTTTATGGAAAGTTACGAAGATTGGTCAAAGATATTAATGTTGTAACGGTTATGGAAGCTTAAATCCCGGAATTATAGTTAGTAAGCGCATGGAAAACGAGTAGAAACAGCCTGGCAACGTTCAGAAAGGAAATAATCTCATTATCCCGGATTTTTAGCATAATATCCCGGATTTTTAGCATAGTTAGTTATTTTCTTTTACTATATAAAGGAATGCATGGATCATAGGAAGACACGACTTTCACTCACACAATTTCTCGTAGACTCTTGCTCTCTACCACCAGTAACCACTTACAAACACTCACACTTGTACTCGAATCGCATTGTAACACTTAGTTGATCCGTATCATATCCTGCACTGTATCCTGTTATTCAAGCAATACGAAGAACAAGGCAGCCGACGATTGTCAGCTCCCGAGGTTTTATGCCGGAGATCTAGATTGATCAAGGGCTTTCCTCGTTAATCGGTTTTCTATTTTCAAAACTTTTTGTTACACTATTTTCAATGGCCTCGAGATCAAACATGAGCTCTTCAACCGTGTCTGCTACAACCTCTGCAACAATTGGTTCGGTGCTTCCACCACCTCCTCCAAGATCGCAAGCCTCTTCTCAAGGAACTGAAATTCATGTGGCGCGGGATGTTTTCCCCGCTCGCAATATTCAGGGATCCGGTCCTGTTTTGGCCTCCAATGAAGAAATTCTAACTTTGTTTGGTAGTGTACAGGAACAGATGAGGCAACAGCAGGAGACCAACCAAATGCTGATGAGAGAGATACAACTCTTGAAATCTAGCTCAAGAAGGCCCACTGAGGATACTGTCACTCCCTTGCAGCCTAGATCTTTGAACTTCAGTTTGGCAGTATACACTGAGGATAACAGGGGGAATATTGTGCCTAGCCATTCCCAGAGTCATATTCCTGAGATACCCTCATCGGTCAGGTGTCAACTGTGAAAAATCCAGGATATGCTCCAGGATGCGCTCTAGGATATGACCAGAATCACCAAGCTGGTAACTTGTCTGTTAACACCAGTATCCCTATTACTAATAATCTTGGATCATTGCAGGATGCAGGTGTGACATCAGCGATAACCAGAGAGCTTCAAAAGTTAAAGGATATGATATCAAGTGTGCCTGGGATAGTGCAGCCTATACCGGAAGTATCCCGGGATAGTCACAATATATCCCGCTTTGCTCACCCCATTTGTGATGCGGGAATCCCAAAGAGATTCCAGACTCCTAACATGAAGCTGTATGATGGGACGACGGATCCTGAGGAGCATATTGCCCAGCATAGGGAGAGGATGGAGATTAACCCTATCCCGCCAGAACTTAAGGAAGCATGCTTGTGCAAGGGCTTCGGCTCTACTCTAACAGGATCAGCCTTGAAATGGCTTCTAAATGTTCCACCTTATTCAATTACAACATTTGCTCATTTAGTTAATTTGTTTAATAGGCAGCTTTCTTGTAGTAGAAGCTTTGAAAAACTAACAAGTGACCTCTACAGGATAACATAGGGGCCTCAAGAATCCCTAAGCGATTATGTGAACAAATTCAGCAGGGAATCCTTGGATATCCCACACCTTGATGTTGCTACAGCAGTCCAAGCATTCAAGATGGGACTACAAAAGGATTCCCAGTTTTATCAGGATCTTGTGATGAATCCTTGCAGGAACTTGGACGAAGCTCGAAACAGGGCCTTGAGATATATCAGGCTGGAAGATGATAAGAAAATGCAAGAGAGGATGAATGCATCCTCGGCATATGAGTCAACAAACAGGAAATCAGAATCTTCACATAAACCATACCGCTCTAGGCCGTATGATAAAAATGAAAACAAAAGAGTGAACGTTGTCCAAGACGAGGATCCTGAGGAGTATCCTGAGTTGTCAGAATATTGTTTTTCTGTTGATATACCTGAACTGATGTATGCTATGCAGGGTTTAGGAGACAAAGCGAGGTGGCCTAGGAAGAACCAACAGAAAGCTGATTGGAAGGATAAGTCCAAATGGTGTGCCTTCCATGAAGATTTTGGACATGTTACAGAGGATTGCATTGCTCTGAGGAAGGAAATAAGCTATCTTCTGAGTAAAGGTTATCTAAAGGATCTTCTGGGAAGAAAGAGGAATAAGGGTCAGGATACTGAGAAGGATCCTGAGCGTGCGGCATCACCTCCTGCAGATGCCAAGATAATTAACTTTATTTCAGGAGGATCCGACATTTGTGGAACTTCATACTCTGCTGCAAAAAGACATGCAAAAGAGGCTAAGGCAGAAAGGGGAGATAAGCCAACCAGGATGTCAACCCTCACAACTGATAAAATGATCACGTTCGATAGTGATGACAGGGATACTATCCAGGATCCTCATCATGATGCTCTGGTAATAACTTTATATGTTGCTAATCACTTTGTACGCAGGATACTGGTGGATAATGGCAGATTACCTCAAAGTCCACTGTGCTTGTAGGGTTTAGTGGAGAAGCAAAGAATACTGTTGGGGAGATAAAACTGCCCGTATATGTCGAAGGAGTCAACTCAATACAACGCTTCTGTGTCATGGACTCCTTATCCTGCTACAATATCATATTGGGTAGGCCATGGATCCATGATATGAAAGCTGTGCCATCAACCTATCATCAGTGTATCAAGATCCCTACTCCTTGGGGGGTTGTCAAGGTGGAAAGTGATCAACAGGAGGCAAAGGAATGTTACTCATCCTCGATGAAATCCTCAACCAAATCCAAAGCAGGATAGCAATTAAAGATGCGAGCCCAGGATATTGTGGAGGTTTCGGAGCAGGATGTTAAGAAAATTATCCTGGACCAGAATAATCCAGATATCTCGGTGCTTGTAGGAGCCAATATCCCTCAGGATATTGAAAACCAGTTAACTAACTTTTTGAAATGCAGGATGTCAACATTCGCATGGAAGCATGAGGATATGACAGGTATTTCTAAGGATATTATAACTCACAAGCTTGGAATTGACAGGTCTTTCAAGCCTATCCAGCAAAAGAGAAGGAAGTTTGCTCCAGAACGAAACATAATTATTCAAGAAGAGGTTGAAAGACTATTGAAGTCCAAAATGATCAGGGAAGTCAAATTTCCCAAGTGGCTAGCAAATGTGGTCATGGTTCAAAAGAAGAATGGGAAATGGAGAGTTTGTGTAGATTACACAGACTTGAACAAAGCATGTCCTAAATACCCATTCCCTCTGCCTCATATAGACTCGATGGTGGATGCCGCTGCAGGTCATGAAATGTTAACCTTCATGGATGCATCCTCAGGATTCTAGCAGATCCAAATGGAACCTTCAGACCAGGAGGATACTGCTTTCATGACACCAACAGGTATTTACTGTTATACTGCTATGCCTTTTGGTTTAAAAAATGCAGGTGCAACGTACCAGAGATTGGTGAACATGATGTTTAAAGACAAACTGGGGGACACCATGGAGGTGTACATTGACGATATGGTAGTCAAATCCAAGAAGGCTGAGGATCATCTCCAGGATATTAAAGGAGCGTTTGACATACTGGATCAATATAACATGAAACTAAATCCTGCTAAGTGCCATTTTGGAGTGGGGGCAGGAAAGTTTCTAGGATATATGGTAACTAAAAGAGGGATAGAAGCAAGCCCAGAACAGATCAAAGCCATCCTAGATATCAAGTCACCTTCTAACATGAAGGATGTTCAAAGACTGATAGGACGAGTAGCGGCGTTGGACAGATTTATATCAAGATCCTCAGAAAAATGTAAAGAATTCTACGATATCCTGAAGAAGAATAAGAGGTTCGAGTGGGGAGAAAAGCATGAAGCAGCCTTACAGGAATTAAAGCAATATCTTTTAACCGCACCTCTATTAATGAAGCCTGAGGATGGTGAACCATTATCCCTATATCTCGCAGTATCAGGGAATGCAGTAAGTGATGTCCTTGTAAAGGATCATGAAGGTCAGCAGTATCCTGTCTATTACGTTAGTAAAAGTTTATTAGATGCTGAAACTAGATATTCTCATCTAGAAAAAATGATATTAGCCCTAGTTATGGCAACAACTAAGCTTAGACATTATTTTGAGACACATAGGATTCATGTTAAAACTAATTATCCTGTTAAGAATGTTCTCAGGACACCTGAGATGTCGGGTAGAATGGCTAAGTGGTCAGTAAAATTAAGTGCCTATGATCTAATATATGAACCTAGAAATGCTATAAAGTCTCAGGCTCTAGCAGACTTTGTGGCTGATTTCAGTAGTGATATTCAAAATGAAGTAGACCTAGAAGTGCAACAACTCGGAGAAAAATATAGAATCTTGGACACTATATACTGATGGTGCATCTAATGTAAGAGGTGTAGGTTTGGGTATACTACTAAAATCGCCACAGGGGGACATATTACCCCAGGCCATTAGATGTGAGTTTCCTGCCACTAATAATGAAGCAGAATATGAAGCTCTGATAGCAGGATTAGAATTAGCTAAAAATATGAATATTAGATATTTACAAGTATATGTTGATTCCCTGTTGATTACTAACCATTTCAATGGATCTTATGCAGTAAAAGGCGAAAAGTTAGCTGAATATCTTGAAATTGTTAAAAAACTAGCAGGATATTTCGAAATTTTTATACTTGAACAGGTACCAAGAAAAAAGAATGTTGAAGCTGACGCTCTAGCAAACTTAGGATCTACTGTCAGGATACCGGAGGGAACTCAGATACCAATAGTGCACATCTTGTATCCTGCAAAGGAACATTTCAAATCTCAGGATAAAGAAGTAGCATGTATCCAGGATCCTGGTGATGGATATCCTGAGAAGGATCCTGAATCCTGGATGACTCCAATTGTGAAGTATCTTCAAGAAGGAGATATCCCAAAGGATGCAAATCCTAAGGCTTTTAGGATGAAGGTATCTCGTTTTACTATTATAAATAATATTTTGTATAAGAAATCCCTTGCAGGTCCGTACCTAAGGTGCTTGGAAGATCCTGAAACCAAAGAGGTACTTCAGGATATACACGAAGGTGACTGTGGCAACCATACTGGGGGCAGATCTCTGTTCTTGAAGGTGTTGAGAAAGGATATTACTGGCCGACCATGAGAAAGGATGCCGCGGAGTATGCTCAGAAATGCGATGCATGTCAAAGACACGGCAACATCCTGCATTAGCCTGCAGAACCATTATATCCTATCGTATCCCCTTGGCCGTTTATGAAATGGGGAATGGACATAGTGGGGAAACTTCCAAAGGCTCCAGGAGGAAAGGTTTCTATGCTGGCAATGACAAATTATTTCTCCAAGTGGGTCGAAGCTGAGGCCTTTGTTCAAGTCAGGGATCGAGATGTGGTATCCTTCATAAAGAGGAATATCCTGACCAGATTTGGGGTACTAGCTGAGATAGTTTGTGACAATGGCTCTCAATTCATCAGCAAAAGAACTACTGACTTTTGCAAGAGTTGGGGAATTAAGATGATTACGTCAACACCAGTGCATCCTCAAGCAAATGGACAAGTAGAATCCTCAAACAAGATAATCGTCAACAATTAAAGAAGAGGTTAGGTGCCAAAAAAGGAAAATGGGCAAAGGAACTACCATTTGTCCTATGGGCTGATAGAACAACTGTGAAGAATGCTACTGGCCAAACCCCATTTTCTTTGGTATTTGGGGCAGAAGCAGTGATCCCGACAGAAATGGTGATACCGACAGCTAGATCAAGCCTACGGGATCCTGAATCAAATCCTGAAATCTTTTGTCAAGAACTGGATACTATTGATGAGACAAGAGACGCAGCAAAGCTAAGGATGGCGGCATATCAGCAGAGGATATTCAGAGCATATAACAAGAATATAAGGACTAGAAGGTTCCAAGTCAGAGATTAGGTGTTAAGGAAAGCTTTTCAGAATACTACGAATCCTGCTGATGGAAAGTTGGCTCCAAAGTGGGAAGGACCCTATGAGATTGAATCGGAATCCGGAAAAGGAGCATACCGGCTTAAGAATATGGAGGGGGATATACTACCAAGATCCTGGAATGCTATACATCTCAAAGCCTATTTCAAGTGAGCTTAGAATTTAGTTTCTAACTCAAGATGGTATGAATTCTGTCTCTTTTAAATATAATTTGTTTTATTTGAACCCAATACTAACTTAAGCATCGGAGGGGTGTTAGCCAAGCTAACACCCACCTTAGTTTAAGGTTGTTTTGCAGAATACGCTTCGGGATATAGCTCCAGGCTACACAATCAGGATACTACGAAAGATTAGAGGATTGGCCCCCTCTCTCACGTTTAAGGGATCCTGATCCCTTCACAGGTTTAAAGGTATTCACCTTTCTCATGAATTGGGTTTAAACACCCCGCCTGGAGCGCAAGTTATCCAGGGATAGTTCAAGGTGGCGGGACCAGTTCATGTAAATGTGGCTGACAATTTCGTTACTATTGGCTATACCCTGGATCCTTAAGGTATATGAGGATTGATCACCCTCTCTCGCGAAAGGGTATTTTCATACTCTCTAAGGTTTAAAGGTTTTCACCTTTCTAAGTCTTGGAGTTTATACACTCCCGCCAGTAGCGCACGAAAATTTGGGATTTTCCCCAGGATACTAAGGGTATATCCCCAGTACATTAAGGGTTTATCCCCAGTAAAACTAAAGTTTTTAACAAGATTGCAAAGATATGACAAGCTGTGATTACACACGTTCTTTTGTAGATAAGAAGCTACGAAGTTTAATCACTAAGTGAAGAAATACTCAAGTATGTCATACACTGATGCAATATCCTGCACAAACAGGGGATATCCATGCCGGGGACATTGCAAAGGATTCAAAGGTTAAGGTTGGAAATTATTGCCTAAAGTGTTTCTGGTATGATTTATTATTCTTCAAATCTCGAAAACCTTATCTAAATGATCTAAGTTTTCTAAAAAGTCATATTCAACCAAGTTTTGTCTAACATTTAGGAGACATTTCATCAGTATCCGGACCAGGATATCCAAAACATACCTTTCAAAATAAAAACATAATAAATAAGACTAAAAGGTCAGTTTATTATTAATGGTCCAAAAGATTGTATTCTTGGTTTCACCTCAAAAAGAGACCCATCCACCGAGGACACAATTAAGTTTTTAAAGCATATTTACATAAACAGTTGAAGGCTTCGTCCTGAAGACACAGGATCCCTCCACCTTCAACTGTCAAACTATTTTACTTGCAGGAAATTAAAATTGTTCTAAGTGCAGGACGACCGGATGATTTAGACCCTACAAAATACAGGTATCATTAAAGACAGACTAACCAGGATACAGGTTCAGTATATGTGTACGGGATACAGGATCTGGATACTTACCTTATTAGGGAAGGAGGTCATGGGCTCGATAGATTCCGTGAAGCCAAGGTCATCATAAGAGAAACCTTCGACAGCAGCGATGGATGGCTCCTTTTTCACCGGGACAGGCTTGGGATAGCTGTCAAGCTTCTCAAGATCGAAGAAAACAGATATTCTTACCAGACATGTTGGAATGACTAAAAAATATATCCATTGGAATCATGATATCCAACAGTTATATTTTTGGGGATAATTGTTATGGGTGAAATTCTGAGCCTATATCCTGACCTTATATCTTGATTTTTTATTAGTTGTATATGATCAGGATACCGGATCAGGATACCGGACCAGGATATTGTTAAACATCCTGAGGCAGTATCCTGACTATTACTAACAATTTGCTTGTAAACGTTGGCTACAAGGGACTAACGTTCATGAAGACCAAGTCATCCTGAAGACACGCTCAAATTGGTTAGGATAAGGACGTTGATGGCGGAAAAATAGCTCTTGTAACGGTCAGCATTGAAGATTGGCGTGTTTTATGGAGAGTTACGAAGATTGGTCAAAGATATTAATGTTGTAACGGTTATGGAAGCTTAAATCACGGAATTATAGTTAGTAAGCGCGTGGAAAACGAGTGGAAACAGCCTGGCAACGTTCAGAAAGGAAATAATCTCAGTATCCCAGATTTTTAGCATAATATCCCGGATTTTTAGCATAGTTAGTTATTTTCTTTTTGTAGGATCGTTTGCTGACCCGATGAGTCGTTCAGAAGAGAACTTAGACTAGTTCAGAGGCGGAATTCATTGAATTAGTCTTTGTAAAGCTTGATTTCACACTTTAACGTCTCCTTTATTGATTCACTGACTGATTACAAGCTCATGGAGACAAATGGACAGGGCTTCGCCTTCACACACTAACCTCTCTCTACTTGTCTTCTCCAAGTCTCCTCTCTAAATCTTCCAAAAGTCTCTAACTAAAATCATGACATATCTCCTATTTATATGGTCAAGGCAACTAAATGAAAGTTTACACTAATTACAAGTTTGCCACCTTGCCATTTCTAACTAAATATGACAATATGCACTTGATTTCTTCTCGGCTTTTCACTACGACTCGGATTGACGAAGGCGATAGACAAAATATGCATCAACAATCTCCCCCTTGGATATTGCCGTAGTCAATCTCGTAGTGAAACTCGTAACGACTTGTCTTTCTCTCTCTCTAAGACTCGAACGAAGATGTAGTCGACAGACAACTGCACCAACAGACTCCCCCTTGAATGTTGACGGAATCTTCAGTGAGAGTCTTCAATCATTTCCAGCTCTTCACTCTTGTCCGGTCTTCTTCAGGAACTCAGCCTGGAATCAAATTTTTATCAGGAACTTCCTCCTTGAATCATATGCCTGGAACTTTCTCTGGCTCTAACTTTCATCAGACTCCCCCTATCATCATGCTGGGATCTCTGTCTGGAAATCGTTATCACCATTGAAATCAACTCCTGGCTTTCTCTGTAGCAACAGGATCAGAAGCCTGCAAAACTCAAACACTCTATCACAAACCAAAATAATTGTGATTCAACTTAATGAATCAACTAATTATTCGATAGCTTTTACTATATAAAGGAATGCATGGATCATAGGAAGACACGACTTTCACTCACACAATTTCTCGTACACTCTTGCTCTCTACCACCAGTAACCACTCACAAACACTCACACTTGTACTCGAATCGCATTGTAACACTTAGTTGATCTGTATCATATCCTGCACTGTATCATGTTATTCAAGCAATAAGAAGAACAAGGCAGCCGACGATTGTCAGCTCCCGAAGTTTTATGCCGGAGATCTAGATTGATCAAGGGCTTTCCTCGTATATCACGTGTCAACCATTACTTTTTTGCTCATTGTTTGATTATTGGTATAGTTTGATATCCTTGGACTATATCCTGAAACTGTTTTTGCAAACTAACAAACCAACATATTTTTCACAAAGTATTACTAGCACACTACCTCACAAAACCAATTTGATCACTTAATTGCTTAGGTAATTTTTGACCAAAACAAATAGTATCCAATTCCTAACATAGGACTTCAGGATTCTGCTCAGGATCCCGGAGGTTGGATCTTGCTGTAGGTATCACCATTTCTGTCGGGATCACTGCTTCTGCCCCAAATACCAAAGAAAATGGGGTTTGCCCAGTAGCATTCTTCACAGTTGTTCTATCAGCCCATAGGACAAATGGTAGTTCTTCGGCCCATCTTCCTTTTTTGGCTCCTAGTCTCTTTTTCAGGTTGTTGACAATTATCTTGTTCGAGGATTCCGCTTATCCATTTGCTTGAGGATGCACTGGTGTGGACGTGATCATCTTAATTCCCCAACTTTTGCAAAAATCAGTAGTCCTCTTGCTTATAAATTGAGAACCATTGTCGCAGATTATCTCGGCTGGTACTCCAAACCTGGTCAGGATATTCCTTTTTATGAAGGATACTACTTCTTGGTCTCTAACTTGGACAAATGCTTTAGCTTCAACCCATTTAGAGAAATAATCAGTCATTGCCAACATGAAGACCTTTCCTCGTGGAGCCTTTGGCAATTTTCCTACTATATCCATTCCCCACTTCATGAATGGCCAAGGGGAAGCTATAGGATAAAGTGGCTCAGCCGGCTGATGCAATATATTACTGTCTCTTTGACATGCATCACATCTTTGAGCGTATTCTGCAGCATTTTTTCTCATCGTCGGCCAATAATATCCTGTTCTTAATACTTTTGAGAATAGCGACCTACCCCCATTATGGTTACCACATTCCCCTTCATGTATATCCTAAAGCACTTCTTTGGTTTCGGGATCCTCCAAGCACCTCAGATATGGTCCTGCAAGAGATTTCTTATATAAAATATTATTTATCATAGTGAATCGTGATACCTGCATCCTAAAGGCCTTAGGATTCTCATCCTTTGGGATGTGTGCTTCCTTGAGATGTCTTATGATTGGAGTCGTCCAGGATTTAGGATCCTTTTCAGGATACTCAGCGCCAGGATCCTGGATACTTACTACTTCCTTATCCTGAGGATCCGTCGCAGGATACAGGATATGCAATATTGGTATTTGGGTCCCTTCTGGTATCCTGACTGATGATCCCAGATTTGCCAAGGCATCAGCTTTGGCATTATCGTCTCTGGGTACCTGTTCAAGTGTGAAAACACCGAAATATCCTGCTAATTTTTAGACAATTTCAAGATATTCAGCTAATTTTTCACCTTTTACTACATAAGATCCATTAAAATGATTAGTGATTAACAAGGAATCAACAAATACTTGTAAACTCTTGATATTCATGCTTTTAGCCAATACTAATCCTGCAATTAAAGCTTCATATTCTGCTTCATTATTGGTGGCAGGAAACTCACATCTAATAGCCTGGGGTAATACGTCCCCCTGTGGCGATTTTAGTAGTATACCTAAACCTACACCTCTTACATTAGATGCACCATCAGTATATAACGTCCAGGATTCTAAATTTTCTCCTAGCTGTTGTACTTCTAGGTCTACTTCATTTTGAATATCACTACTGAAATCAGCCACAAAGTCAGCTAAAGCTTGATACATTATGGCATTTATAGGCTCATATACTAGAGCATAGGTACTTAATTTCACTGACCATTTAGCCATTCTACCTGACATCTCGGGTTTCCTAAGCACATTTTTAACAGGATAGCTGGTTTTAACATGAATCCTATGTGTTTCAAAATAATGTCTAAGTTTTGTTGATGCCATAACTTGGGCTAATATCAATTTCTCTAAATGAGAATATCTAGTCTCAGCATCTAATAAACTTTTACTAACATAATAAACAGGATACTGCTGACCTTCATGATCCTTTACAAGGACAACACTTACTGCATTCCCTGATACTGCAAGATACAGGGATAACGGTTCACCATCCTCAGGCTTCATTAGTAGAGGTGCGCTTGAGAGATACTGCTTCAAATCCTGCAAGGCTGCTTCATGCTTCTCCCCCCATTTAAACTTCTTATTTTTCTTCAGGATATCATAAAACTCCTTGCATTTCTCCGAGGATCTTGAGGTAAATCTGTTTAATGCCGTTACTCTTCCCGTTAATCGTTGAACGTCTTTCATATTTGAAGGTGACTTGATATCTAAGATAGCCTTAATTTGCTCCGGGCTTGCCTCAATCCCTCTTTTCGTCACCATGTATCCTAGAAACTTTCCTGCCCCCACTCCAAAATGGCACTTAATAGGATTCAGCTTCATGTTATACTGATCTAGGATATCAAATGCTTCTTTAATATCCTGGAGGTGATCCTCAGCCTTCTTAGATTTTACTACCATGTCATCGATGTATACTTCCATGGTGTCCCCCAGTTTGTCTTTAAACATCATGTTCACCAACCTTTGGTATGTTGCACCTGCATCTTTTAAACCAAAAGGCATAGCAGTATAACAATAAATACCTGTTGGTGTCATGAAGGCAGTATGCTCTTGATCCGAGGGTTCCATCTGGATCTACTGAAATCCTGAAGAGGCATCCATGAAGATTAACATCTCGTGGCCAGCGGTAGCATCCACCATTGAATCGATATGAGGTAGAGGAAATGGGTCTTTGGGACAAGCTTTGTTCTAGTCTGTATAATCCACACATAGTCTCCATTTCCCGTTCTTCTTTTGCACCACGACTACATTTGCCAGCCATTTAGGAAACTTCACTTCCCTAATCATTTTGCTTTTTAGTGGTCTTTCAACTTCCTCTTGGATAATCACATTTCATTCCGGAGCAAATTTCCTCCGTTTCTGTTGGACAGGCTTGAAAGATCTATCGATTCCGAGCTTGTGAGTTATAATATCCTTGGAAATACCTGTCATATCCTCATGTTTCCACGCGAATGTTGACTTCCTGCTTTTCAAAAAGTTAGTTAGTTGATTTTCAATATCCTGAGGGATACTGCTTCCTACAAACACCGAGATATCCGGATTATCCTGGTCCAGGATAACTTTCTTCACATCCTGCCCAGAAGCCTCCATGATATCCTGGGCCCGCATCTTTAATTGCTATGCTGCATTAGACTTGACAGAGGATTTCATGGAGGATGAGTAACACTCCTTTGCTTCCTGCTGGTTACTTTCCACTTTGACATCTCCCCAAGGTGTAGGGATCTTGATGCATTGATGATAAGTTGATGGTACGGCTTTCATATCATTGATCCATGGTCTACCCAATATGATGTTATAGCAGGATAGTGAGTCCATCACTCAAAAGTGTTGTATTGAGTTGACCCCTTCAACATATACAGGCAATTTTATCTCCCCTACGGTATTCCTGGCTTCTCCACTGAAACCGACAAGCACAGTGGATTTCGAAGTAATATCCATCGGGGATACATTCATTCTCTTCAATGTCTCCAGTTGAATTATGTTGACGGAACTGCCATTATCTACCAGTATCTTGCGTACAAAATTGTTAGCGACATATAATGTAATTACTAGAGCATCATGGTGAGGATCCTGAATAGTATCCCTGTCATCACTATCAAAACTGATCACTTTATCAGTTGTGAGGGTTGTCATCCTGGTTGGCTTTTCTCCTCTTTCGGCTTTAGCTTCCTTTGCATGTCTCTTGGTTGCGGAATATGAAGTCCCGCAAATGTCAGATCCTCCTGAAATAAAGTTAATTATTTTGGCATCCGCTGGAGGTGATGCTGCTCATTCGGGATCCTTCTCAGGATCCTGCCCTTTATTCTTTTTTTCTTCCTAGGAGATCCTTCAGATATCCCTTACTCAAGAGGTAGCTTATTTCTTTCCTTAGAGCAATGCAATCCTCAGTGACATGTCCGAAATCCTCGTGGATGGCACACCACTTGGATTTATCCTTCCAATCAGCTTTTTGTTGGTTTTTTCGGGGCCATCTTGCTTTGTCTCCTAAATCCTGCATAGCATACATCAATTCAGGTATATTAACAGAAAAACAATATTCAGACAACTCATGATACCCTTAGGATCCTCGTCTTCAACAGCATTCACTTTCTTGCTGTCATTTCTACTATATGGCTTAGAGCGATATGGTTTATACGAGGATTCTGATTTCCTGTTGGTCGACTCATAGGTTGTAGATGAATTCATCCTCTCTTGCATCTTTTTATCATCTTCCAACCGAATATATCTCAGAGCCCTGTTGCGAGCTTTGTCCAGATTCCTGCAGGGATTCATTACAAGATCCTGGTAAAATTGAGAATCTTTTTGCAACCCCATCTTGAAAGCCTGCACAGATGTTGCAACATCAAGATGCGGGATATCTAAGGATTCCTGACTAAACTTATTCACGTAATCCCTCAAGGATTCCTGGGGTCCTTGAGTTATCCTGTAAAGATCACTGGTTAGTTTCTCAAAACTTCGACTGCAAGAAAATTGACTATTAAATAAATTAACCAAATGAGCAAATGAAGTAATTGAGTGAGGAGGAACGTTTAAGAGCCATTTTAAGGCTGATCCTGTTAAGGTAGAACCAAAACCCTTGCACAGGCATGCTTCCTTGAGATCCGGAGGAATAGGGTTGATTTTCATCCTTTCCCTATACTGGGCAATATGCTCCGCAGGATCCGTGGTTCCATCATAGAGCTTAATGTTGGGGGTCTGAAATCTTTTTGGGATTTCAGCATCACAAATAGGATGCGCAAACCGGGATATCCTGTGACTGTCCTGGGACACTTCTGGAATTGGCTGGACTACCCCAGGCACACTGGATATCATGTCCTTTAGCTTCCGAAGCTCCCTAGATAATGCTGATGTCACACCTGCATCCTGCAAAGATCCAACACCATTAGTGGCAAGAGTATTATTATTATTAGATATATTACCGATCTGAGGATTCAGGCCATATCCTGAAGCATATACTGAGCTTTTCAGTGTTGACACTCTAACTGAAGAGGGTATCTCAGGAGTATGATTCTGGGAATGGCTAGGCACGATATTTCCCCTGTTATTCTAAGTATAAACTGCACAACTAAAGTTTAAAGCCCTGGGTTGCAAGGGAGTAATAGTATCTTCAGCAGGCCTGCTCGATCCGGATTTCAAGATTTGTATCTCTCTCATCAGCATTTGATTACTTTCCAGCTGCTGCCTCATCTGTTCCTGTACACTACCAAACAAATTTAGAATTTCCTCATTAGAAGCCAAAACAGGACCTATTGCGAGCGGGGATAACATCCCGAGCCACATGAATTTCAGTTCCTTGGGAAGAGGCTTGAGATCTTGGAGGAGGTGGTGGAAGCACCGAACCGAATGTTGCAGAGGTTGTAGCAGACACGGTAGAAGAGCTCATATTTGATCTTGAGGCCATTGAAAAATGTTTTGAAAACAGAAAACCAAGTAACGATTTTGCAAAAGATTTTAGTAGAAATAGCACCACTTGCCCCACGGTGGGCGCCAAATTGTTTTGGTTAAAAATTACCTAAGCAATTTAGTGATCAAATTAGTTAAGTGAGGTAGTGTGCTAGAAATGTGTGTTGAAAATACGCTAGTTAAGTTATTTGTAAAAACAGTTTCAGGATACGGCTCAGGATATAGAGCTGTATCTATGATCAAACAATGAGCAAAAATGTAAAGGGTGACATATGATGTATGAGGAAAGCCCTTGATCAATCTAGATCGCCGGCACAAAACCTCGGGAGCTGACAATCACAGCTGCCTTGTTCTTTTATTATTTCAAATATCATGATACAGTGCAGGATATGATACGGATCAACTAGGTGTTACAATGTGATTCGAGTACAAGTGTTTGTGTGTAGTGATGGCTTGTTGCTAGAGAGTAAAGTGTGCGAAAGAGAGTGTGTGACTTAATCTGATCCGATCAATGTATTTATAGTAAAAAGAAAGCAACCAATTATCCTATTATTTCGGGATCTGGCGAATATTCCACATATAAACGTTGTAGTCCACATCTTTCGGCTTCAACGTCTCTTATCTAACTGGTTTGCCCGAGTCTCAAGGAGAAGAAGTCCACTTGAACGTTGGACACATACACCCTTCAATCTGCACGTGGTTAAATCAGTTATTACAAGGATATCGCATCAGGATGTTACCAATATCCTAATTCGGTATCCTGATCACAAATAAACCATTAAAGCCAGAATATTAGTCAGGATATATGTTCAGAAAATGACCCATAACAGTTGGCAAACTTCCCAAAGCACCAGGAGGAAAAGTGTTTATGCTTGCCATGACTGATTACTTTTCCAAGTGGAAAGAAGCTGAAGCCTTTGCTCAAGTCAGAGAAAAAGAAGTGATATCCTTTATTAAAAGAAACATTATAACCAGATTTGGTATCCCTTCTGAAATTGTTTTTGATAATGGATCCCAATTTATTGGGAATAGAACTACTAACTTTTATGACAGCTAGGGGATTAAGATGATAACATCAACACCAGTCCACCCACAAGCTAATGGTCAAGCAGAATCATCCAACAAGATCATCATCAACAACTTGAAGAAGAAGCTTGGATCCAAGAAATGAAAATGGGCAGAAGAGCTATCTTATATGCTATGGGCTGATAGGATAACTCCTAAGAATGCTACTGGCTAGACTCCATTTTCTTTAGTGTTTGGAGCAGAATCATTGATCCCTACAGAGATGGTAGTTCCTACTGCAAGAACAAGCATCCGTGATCCTGAAGGAAATGCTGAAAACTTGGTTTAAGACTTGGATATCATAGAAGAACTCAGGGATTTGGCAAGGATAAGATTGGCTAGTTATCAACAAAGGATGGCTGGAGCTTATAACAAGAATGTCAGGATCAGAAAGTTTTAAGTTGGTGATATGGTGTTGAGGAAAGCATTCCAAAATACCACAAATCCTGCTCATGGCAAGTTAGCACCAAAGTGGGAAGGCCCCTATCTTATTGAAGCTGAGGCAAGAAAGGGGGCATATCGATTATTAACAATGGAAGGTGATTTGCTAACAAGAGCTTGGAATGTTGTCCATTTGAAGAGATACTTCATGTAAGAAGGATCTAGAATCCTTGGCCATCTTCATATCTGGTATACATAAAGGATCCTTAGAGGATATATGATCCTCATTCTGGTAATGATCTGATCCTAATTTATCTAATCCTTTAATTTGTTTTATTACAAGGAGAAGGATCCAGGATCCTTTATCCTTTTTCACTTAGTTCTGAGTTTTGAGTTTTACAGAAGTTGATGCATCCTTGACAAATGATCAAGTATCCACAGAAGTCTCCTAAGTTTTATGGGCTTGTCCCCAGTTTTATGGGTTTATCCCCAGTTTTTGGGCTTGTCCCCAGTTAAAGGTATCTACTACCTTCGCCAGTAGCGCACGATTATCCTGGTGCAGTTAAAGGCAATGGGACCAGTACCCGCTTTAGGGGCTGACAATTTCATTGTACTGGTTTTATTCAGGATCCTAAGTATAATGGTAGACACGTACTATACATCCGTTCTTAACGTTTCTAACATTTTCACGTTAGCTAAGGTTTTGGCATTTTCATGTCACTAAGTTTGCATAGTCGCCAGTGAGGGTCGTACTCCAGTTTACCCAAGATCCTTTGGGCTTCTCCCCAGTTTTTTTGGGCTTCTCCCCATTTTTTTGGGCTTGTCCCCAGTTTTATTGGGCCTGTCCCCAGATTGTTGGGCTTGTCCCCAGTTCCTAACTTTTCCTTTTACAATTGGCTTAATCCCAAGTTATGTTCCATTTCAGGTTTCCAAAGCTAAACAGTTAAGGATCCTAGATCCTAAACTTATATGAGGGTTTGTCTTTTGGTTATCACAATTGTAAGTATCAAGGAATTAGGATCCTAACTTGGATTCTCTGGTATGATCCTTATTTACCTTAACTTTATTCTTGATTTATCTAAGTTACCCTTATTCTTTGACAACAAGATATGTGATCCTAAAATTATTTCACTTTTTAAACTTTTCGATTGTAGGATATTTGATCCTTGATCATATCCTACACTTTTTAACATAATCTAATATACTGTAACACCTCGAAAATTCATGTCCAATAATGTATCGACACGTGTCATGAGCTTAAAACGTGTAAAAGATTACTTTAGAGGGACTAAAGTTGACAAACAAAGAAACTATGTGAATAAAAGGGTTCAAAATGTCAAAAATGGATAAATATATCTTTCAACAACCCTACATAATGTTTATACCCTTAAACGAATGAATCATGGATCATACGAAGCTAATTGTGGCAGAAAGTGAGAGATTACAAACTACAGGGGTTAAATGTGTCAACATGTTTAAAGTATACCTCTGAGTGACCTTTTAGCAAACCCGAAGCTTTGTAACGATAAATTATGCTCACTAGAATGCGTGATAAAAATTTCACAAAGTTTCGTTATCGTATGAGAAAGTTATGATAAAATTTGTATTCGAGGGGTTAAAAGCGTCAACGTTGAAATCTAAGGCTTTTCGGGTGATCGCAAAGTTAACCAAGGACTTAACAATGTTTAATTATGTCTTGGAGCCCTTAAAAGTCAAGTTAGAGGGCCAAAAGTTCAAGAAAAATACTTAAAACCACGTTTGGAAGGACCAGGAGCCAAAAATGCAAATAATGAAACTTGTTTAACCTGACCTGGCCACTCATACCGGCCGCGTAAGCCTCTATAAGGTCTTATGCGGGCCGCCTGGACCTGCCAGCATCAGAAAATTCGCACAGGTGTCTGTCCAGGCCTGTTAACCGACTTTGAATGCTTGTTTTGCATACTAGGGGCTGCCCCAATGGTATTTCATGCATATGAGGCACTTGTCTTGATCTGGAAACACTTATACACTTCCTTGGCATGATCTTGGTGAATTTAAACTCCTATATAAGAACCCATGTGTTGCAAGACTTGAAATCATTCATTTTCAAACTTCACAACTTCACTTCTGGAGCTCTCTGGTTAGCAACCAAGCTTTCTTAGGATCCATAGTCCTGCTTAGGACCTTTGGAAGTGTCCTTAACCCTTCTTAATTCAGTTTTGCCTAGTTAATTAGCCTAAAGTCAAACCGTCATATTTAAGGATTGACTTCGTCATTAATCATAAATTGTCCAGTCAAATTTTAAATTGAAAGTACCTATGAGTTAGTAATCATGTGGGCAATAAACCCTTAAAAGGGCATCCTCTGATTCCCACTCTAACTAGGTCAATTGTCGGGTCATAGTTAATCATTAAAAGTCATTAGAAAGCTTATTTTCAAATTAATGCATAATTAGCAATGTAGAAGCCATGCTGTAGGACCGGTTTTGACTCCGAAACGATTGCGTAACCGAACGTGTGACGTGTGGAATCCGTACACGTACGCGACCGAACACACGAGACGTAATATAATCTGTGATTCTATTGATCAAATCTCAAAACGTACAAGAACCTGAATCACGATGTCACTTTCTCTCTCTAGTTTCTCTCTCTAGCTCCTAGCTTCTCCAAAGCTCTAAAGTCACCAAAGTTGCAAAAAATCCCTAAACTAAACATAACCTCTCTATTTATAGTCCAAGGCTTTTAATGAGGTTTCTCATTAATTACAATTATGCCACCTTGACATTTTGACTAGATATTACTAATATAACAATATAAATCTCGTTTTCTTCGGTTTCTGCTACGGACTAGATTGACGGAGGCGATAGACAGATAATGCACTAACAGATTCCCCCTTGGATATTGCCGCAGTCAATCCGTAGTCAAGCACGTAGCGACTTTTCTTTCTCTCTCTCTTGAGTCTTCTTGAAGCTTTAACACGTCTTCATCAACGTAGACTCTCTTTTGTTTGAGCAGAATCCCCGTGGATCTGCTTTCAGCTTCAGCTCCCCCTTTCGGTAAACTCTTCACTTCATCAGGCTCTCCCTTTCGTCAAGCTTCCGTGCTTTTGGGATCGACACCTGGCTTTCCGGTTACAAGCTCTTCCCAGGAACGATACTTGGCTCTTTGCACGCTTCCGTTTGCGTTGAGCTCGTCTTCAGACCCCCCCTTAGACTTGGCCGTCGGGATCGTAGTCTGGTATAACATCTGTAATTCTCAAACATTTATAAGTAACAACGTTTTGAACATTCAATTTTCCAGAAATCGTAATTTGGCACTATTCAACTCTCTAAACCACTCCCCCTATCAACAATCTTTATACAGTGTTTAAAGAATCCAACTCCCCCACAGTTAATCGTCCAAGTCCAAACTAATGACCTTGGAGATATCACAAACTGTTTTTGAAATTTTTGATTTTATTTCAAGTATCAAATTAATGAACTTGTTTTATTTTCAAAAACACAATCAGCTTACTTAGATTTTGAAACTCAGCAACTCAGACATCGGTTTATCGAAAATAAAGCAAAAATCAAAATCTTTTTGTATTTTCTGAAAATATAAAGTAGTAAAGAAATATATACAAACATATTTACAGACGATATTTTTTGTTTGAGTATGCGTCAGAGGATCATATCAGTTTTTGACAAGTCACAAGTACCATTGAGCTTAATTACACATTAAGAATTAAACAATTCACTTAGATTGTCGATATACTGATCCACTTAAATTTTCATACAAAATTTCAACTGATTAATGATACGAATTAGATGTTTTAAGAACTTAACTCATTCATGTGTCCCACCTCTTGAATATACTCCCGTATCCAGAATCCCAGATATTCAGTCTTACAGGTGAGTATACCACAGATGATATCTGTCAGGGGTTAGATGCGAGGGTCGTGAGAGCTCAGGTCGATACTTCCGTATACGCAGAGAGATGACGGCTTCGACTTTTCGGTGTGTCCCCTTTAGAGGATCTTTTGATTACAACAGCAGCGACTATCAATTTTATTGTTTCATCAGCTTGCTGAGGGCGATGCTATGTTTCAAGCATTTGCGGAAAGTATTATTCGGGGACTAGGTCAGTACTTCCATACAGCAGAAGTCCCGGAATAATACCCCAGATATCACTAAGTATAAAGACCTACTATCTCAGAATAAGGGACCTTTCAAACGAGATTTCAGGGGTTACCTATATATCCAAGTAGTGTTCCCCACGAAATAAGCAAGTGTTTGAATTTAGGTTTATATCTCGAAAAAGTTTACTAAGTGTATAAAAACCTATCGACATATCATCAGTGAGACTGTTTAACGCTATTTAATCATTACATTTCTTTAGCATACCGTAACTGTCTACTGATGTACTATCATTTCCTCTTTTTACACAACAACTCAAATTTTTGAATTTTATCATGTTTTTGTATTTTCTGACAATTTTTCTCCCCCTAAAATGCAAAACCATTAAAGGAAATTTGACAAACCGATACTGATAGCTTTGTCTTGCCATCCATTTTCAGCTAACTAAGCACTGAAATTTATTAAAAACAGTAATTACCCCCATGATTTACAACACACTGATTTTTACAGTTTGAAAACCGTTTTTCAATCTGGTGAAAGTAATCATTTTTGTTCAGCCGTGAGGGTTTCGGCGTATTCAATCAACACATATTTTTTAAATTTTCTATTTTTGACAAAAATTAAAAACAAACATATTTTTGGTTTTTAATTTTTCAAATTTTTAGGGTTTTAAAAATATTGTTTATTTATGTACAGAAAACACATAAACTCCCTGTTTTAACCAACACAGGGTCCAGCAGCCTCTGCTTCCTCTTCATGTGCCAGGCTGCTCCAACTTTCAATCTCACAATCTTCAGTATTCTTGAGCACTTGCACATTCAACTAATTGAATTACTTGAACAATTTAGCCCAGGTATGTTGGACCTTAGGCATTTCAACACAATAATTTTCATTCAATGCTGGAAATTCATTGTCATTTTTCTCAAAAACTTTCTCAATTTTAACTTTAACTTTCTCATCTTTTACCAAATCAACATGTTTCTTAACACTCCATGTTTGTCCTTTTGGTGTACCTCATTTGTAAAAATGTGAATCTTTTTGAGCACTTTGATTTTGAACAACAACTTTTGGTTTCCAAAACTGTTGGGGTTTTGTCATATCAACTGAAGTTTTCCAACTTTGTGTTGTTCTGAATCTGGATGTGTGAGTATTCCAGGTCTGTCTTGAATCAAACATGTTCGGTTTTGATTTCCAATTTTGATTCGAAGCAAACTTGTTTGTGTTGTACCTCCAATTTTGTTTTGAATCAAATCTGGTTGACCTTTTCCTCACATTCTCAGATTTTTGTTTCTCAGCATCAATCTTCTTTTGATCAACATCCACAGGTTTTAGATTTGGACACTTGCGTGCAAGATGTCCTTTTTTATCACATTTGAAACATGTTCTCATGGACACATCTTTGACCTGTGATTGTTGCTTTTTCTTTTGTGCCTCAAACTCTTCATTTGACTGTCGTCCAATTTTAAGTTCTTTTTTCTCAGCTAAACTGTTTCCTTGAACAAAACTCATTTTTGCCTGATAATTTGGCGTTTCATTTTTGCTCCGATGTTGTTTCTTTTTATAACCCAACCCAACCTTCATGTTTTTCTTTTTGAAACCAGGTTTGTTATATGAACCTTTATAACTCTTACCGACAAACTTTGAAATCTCAGACTTCTCAATCTCAACCATTTTGAAAACTTTGTCAACTTTTTCTAAAATCACATTCTGAATCGGGAATACAACATCCAAGAACAATTTGTCTGATCCAATCATGGTATAAACCAATCCCTTTGAATCATCATTCAAATTTTTCTCGGATTTTGTGTTTTTCAGATATTCATCATGAAGATTTCCTTCATCTTCATCCTGTGATTCAGATTTACCTGTATCAACCGACTCTTCTTTCAACACACTTGCAACGACTTTACCTACCACCTCTGAATCATGAGAATCATCAAATTTGGAATAGGTTATGTCAATGTTGTCTGGGAATTGGTCTACCATGTTGAAAGCTTTTTCGACCTTTTCCTCGTCATAAAATGCAAACTTTTCCGGTGGTGGAACTTGATGAAACTCTAAGCCAATGCCTTTCTTGTTTTGCTCAGACTCACCATCTCCCGGTTTTATATTGAAAATTCGTTCCAGCACATATGACGACACGTGGTAACTTTTTAACTTGTTGTTATCCTGTTCTAAATCAGCAATCTATCGCTTTAACTTAGCAACATCCTCAATATAGGAATTAACAACATCTTGTTTTATAGCATACATCCGTTTAAGCTCTTTAGTTGTTTCAGAAAGATAATTCATTCTTGATTGAGCATATTTCATTTCATCTTTCACTTTATCATATGACTCTTTTGTAACATGATATGATAATTTCATTGAGTCATATTCCTTTTTCATTTCTTGACAAGCAATTTCTTTTTGTTCACATTCATTTTTCATTTTCAAAACATTTTCTTTCAAAACTTCATTTTCTTTTTCTAAATTTGTACATTTTCCTGAAAGTTTTTCATCATTTTCGTTAAAAACCTTTTCTTTTTCTGACATCTCTTTGCATTTTTCTTTGAAAATGTTTTCGATTTTTGTGAATTCAAGATTTCTTATTCTGAATTGCTCATCTTTTTCAGTATAAGCTCTCCACGGTTCCATGCATTTCTTGCACTAATCAATCAGTTTCAAGTTTTCAGAATCAGAATTTACCTCAAGGATTGGCACCTCGGTATCTTTAGCAGCTTTTGTCTGCATCTGATTAGCATCATCTTGCTTCTCTTCAATTCTGACTTCCTCACCAGCATTACCAATATCCAAATTCTCATTCTTTTCTTCTTTTTCTTCTTTCTTCACCTCTTTTTCAACCTGCTGTTCTTCAGTAACAACTTCTTTCACAACTTCAACTTTAACAGCTTCTGTTTCAACCTCTTCAGCAATCTTCTTCAGATTGTTCACCATCTCTTCAACATTCTTCTTCATTCTCTCTTCATCCCTTTTTCTCAGACATGATAGCATGGCATATCTGATCTCCTTTTCAAGCCTTTTAGCATATGTGTCATCTTTCATCACATTTCGATAATATTCGGCTCTCATTGGGACTACGAGAAGAACATCATCAAAGATTATGTCTTTCTTTGGAACAACCGGTTCTCCTTCTCTGTTGTAGTAACATTCTCTCTTCTTATCCCATCTTCGACTGCTGACAACATTTTCATACTCTTCCTGCATGTCGTCCATTCTGTTGTAGACCACGTTCCATTCTTTGTAAGTCTTCTCACTCAAAATCTCTTCTCGAGTTCTTTCTTTGATCTCAACTTTTTCTTCACGGATTTCAGTAGTGTCTTTGTCTTTGTTTTCATCTTGAATCTCAGCAACAAAAACAAACTTTCTTTCCTCTGTCATAGCTCTCCCATGAGCTGTTTTACGAACATTCTCTAAACGATCTTCTTCTGGACAAATCTCAGACCAATCATAGCCTTCATCCTCGTAAATTACAGCATAAGCTCTTGATTTTTCTTTCGGTTTTTCTTCAATCAACTTTGGCTCTTCTCTGCTACGATGATAAATCGCCTTTCGATAATAATCATCGTTGAAAGGACGTTCATTTCCTTCAGCAACTTCAGAGTTTCTGCATTGTCTTTTGAAATGGCCTTTTTGCTTGCATCTGAAGCAGGTCACTTTGGATTTGTCGAATCCAAGCTTTGTTGATGCACCTCCAAGCGATTGTTTCCCGGTAATCTCCATATACCTCTGAGCTCGACGAATACAACTAGCTAAACACCAACGGATGTCAATGAGTTCCATCTCTTCCGGATCAATCTGGTCGTAGTCTTCTTTGGTCAATTCAGAGTTTCCAATTTTGCCAGCTACAAGACCTTCATATGACTCCAGAACCGATGCAAGAAAACTCATTTGCTGCTTCGCTGCATTGATGCTCATTGCAGGAGAATTCTTCAGTTTAAGAGCAATGTTGCACAGAATTTCTTCAGTTTCATCAGAATTTGTCTTTGAAGATGAATGATATCCAGAATGATGACTTGTTGACGTTGTTGGTGGTTCTTTCATCTTTTCACCACTAAATGTTGTTTTTGGTGAACCAACGCCTTTATCAGAAGGTACACTGCCTTTGTAATACAAGCCCACATTCTGTTGATGTGAAGAACCAGTCATCTTGCTTTGCTTTTGTAACTCCAGATCATGACTTTCAATCTTTTCAAACAAAGAATCAAGAGAAATTTCATCATATGAAGCATCATTTTTTAAGATAAAAACAAACGTTTGCCACTGATCTGCTCGTGGTAACGCTTCAATGACTTTATCGATAAGTTCCTCTCTCGTTTTATCAATTTTAAAACGTTCAAGCTCTATTTTAAGGTGACAGAATCTCTCTATCATTTGTCTCACTGTCTCTCCTTTTATATTATCAAACAGATCAAATTCTTTTTTGAGTAAAGCAATTTTATTTTTTCTAATCTGTTTTCCCCCCTCCGCTTTAACTCTTAAAGCTTCCCAGACTGATTTTGAGGATCCATCATAAGTAAGCAAAGCAAATATATCATTTCTGATTGCTGTCTGGATCAAAGCAATCATTCTCTGTTCAGCTGCAAACTCAGATTTTTCTTCTCTGGAAAATTTCTTGAACGGTAGATCTTCGTTTTTGTCATCTTTTGGCCTTTCGTATCCGAACTCTAAGCAGAACCAGCTCTCATGTGCATATGCTTTTGCCCAGTTAATGAATCTTTCTTTCCACCAAGTATAATCCTCAATGCTTTCAAGAGTTGGTGGTTTTGATTGCGTTCCATAAAAGTTATCATGCTTGATGTTCTCGTTGATCGCCTTCGATATGGTTTTTGGTGTAACATTTGCAACCTCAGACGATTCGGATGTGAACACGTTGAAAAACGTGTTGTAGAATTCTTCAGCCATGATGTGAACTTCTTGAATTACCTTGAATATCTCGAATTACCTGAATCAACAAACAAACAAACAAATATCAGTTTAAACCCTTATCAAACAACTGAATCAAAATAATACTCGAACTGGTGAATATTCTTGTGCGGACTGAAGGTTGACACACTATGCGAACTGAACTTGATGCGAACTGAGATTTAAGTTGTCAAACCGTACGAAGTGTTATGACCCGGATCAAATTCAAACAACCCTGACAAATCCACACGATCTGGGACTGAATCACCTCTTGTGAACTGGGATCAAATTCAAACCGTGTGACACAGAATTCACTTTCAAACTTCCTTGACAAATTTTAAAACCAGTTTCAAAATCCGAAAATCTGTTATGCTTTAAACTTGGGCTGTAAATCACATACCCTGTTAATTGGGCTTGAATCAACACAATCAAACCTTTTAGACAAACTTTGATTATCTCATCATGCACAATCCGACAAACCAACTAAAGATTTGACATTCATTAGGCCCCAAAACTTTATACAGTTCCAATACAAGCTTTTGTCCAACAATTACTAATATTCAATTTTAATCTTATTTGACCAAATAACCCACTAGCTGACAACAATTAATCAACCATTGGACCTTTTATTAAATGGGCGGCAAGTTTATATCATTTATAAAATCTCATTGGGCCGTTAATGACTTATGTCTTTCAAAGGAAAATAGCTGACAACAAAAAAATACTACACTATCATTGGGCCGATGATATTTAGATCCGAACAATTATTAACATGATAGGGTCGTTCACTTTTTCACATGCAACTAAAAAGTTGTGGCCGACAATAGTTCTTGGGCTAATAAATCCACTAAACCAACAACATAGTTTGATTGGACCTCAGGTGCTTTATATGACCATCAAATGTATCGAATACTGAACCAAATTAAATCAATCACATGCAACTATCCACAATAATGCTCGACCGTAATGATCACATGTAACTGATTTGTCTTTAATGTCCGACAAACTTATTAAATCCAAATTGTGGTTACCGATGATTTTAACAAACTGATTAATAAGCCGACAACTTTATGAACAAAAACTCTGATTGTGCCTTTTTTTTCTTTTACCAAGTGACCGACAACTTTACTTCATACCACAGTGATGACTAAAAAGCGAAACCTATGGGAACATACAAGCGGAACCACCGAACTGACTAATAAGCGGAACCATTCGATGACGAAAAATCGAAACTTCAGTTGTTTTTCAAGCGGAACTAGGTGACAAATAAGCGGAAATCTCAATGTTTGAATAAGCGGAACCTGATTATAACCGAATAAGTGAAACTACCTGTTTGGAATGACCAAATAAGCGAAACTATGTTGAACGTAGAAGCGAACCTGTAATGTTGACAGCAAGTTCGAACAGAAAATCTTAGATTTCTCCTAAACGGCTTGGAGTTTGGATTTGAAACTTGGTAAGGTTATAGATCAGGTATTTACGCACAACATATCAAAAATTCAGCCAATTCGGACCATAAAATCTCGTTCAATTTGACGAAAATCAGTAAAAACGTGAAAAATATGAAAAAGATGAAGAAAGAGATGAAATCCGGATCTGAAATCGATGAAATCACGAGTGGAAATGTGTGTTGGATCAGTGCAATCTAGCTCCTGCTCTGATACCACTTGTAGGACCGGTTTTGACTCCGAAACGATTGCGTAACCGAACGTGTGATGTGCGGAATCCGTACACGTATGCGACCGAACACACGAGACGTAATATAATCTGTGATTCTATTGATCAAATCTCAAAACGTACAAGAACCTGAATCACGATGTCACTTTCTCTCTCTAGTTTCTCTCTCTAGCTCCTACCTTCTCCAAAGCTCTAAAGTGACCAAAGTTGCAAAAAATCCCTAAACTAAACATAACCTCTCTATTTATAGTCCAAGGCTTTTAATGAGGTTTCTCATTAATTAATTATGCCACCTTGACTTTTTGACTAGATATTACTAATATAACAATATAAATCTCGTTTTCTTCGGTTTCTGCTACGGACTAGATTGACGGAGGCGATAGACAGATAATGCACTAACACATGCAACTTGTTTTATCACTAATATAACTTGGTAATTAATGTAAGAACATGTCTAAACATGTTTAACCCGATAATTTTCAGTTTAAGCTCGATTCGGAGCCGAAAGTCGCAAAAGTAGACATTTGCTTTGACTTTCAGTTCTGACCCATTTGAGCATAGTTTAGAAATGCCATAGAGCTTATTTAGGACCATGTTTCATGTTAGTATAACCCTCTGTGATTATACAACTTGGTTCATTAGTTATCTGATTCACATGCATGTTTCCGTTAAATGCTTATATGTTGACTACTACGCCCACGTGACCTTAAAATGTGATTTTTGAAAATATAAAAGAATAGAAACCTTAGTTACTGATTTATAAACTTATACCTAAAATTTGATATCAGTTTGAGGTCTAGATTAAAAGTTATGCTCATTAGCGTAATTAGAAAGCTTTTTAGTATTTAGTCGGCGTAATTAGCATATAGCGTATATAAAATACCGCTTGGTCGGACATTGAATCTTTAATCGTATGATGGTTAATTTATTGAATTGACCCGTTTAAATGGTTTTGTTGCTTAAAGCCTTTGGGGGGTTAATGACCATGTCCCGGATATCCTTGGCATCATTCATTGAATGGCCACGACCTTAGCACGCGGGTGTAGGCGTATACCCATCAGTGTATTTATAAATAGTAAGGTATAACCGCCGGTTACGAGATTAACTCGCCGCAGGACTATATCATGTGGTGTGTCTATTAATCTTTAACTCGGTATTCAACCCGGGCTACTGAACGTATAAGAAACAGGTAATTCTTTTACAAGTTTATATATAAATAATTTTCCCAAGTTATAAAATCTTTTGTGCCATATGCATTCAAATCAATTTTTATAAACATTTTCAAAATGAGTCAGTTAAATTGTATTTACCAGTGTAAACTGACGTATTTTCCCAAAAAGGCTAAGTGCGGGTACTAATCGGAATAGCCTGGTCTCTCCTAGCATCAAATAGAAGTCTCACAAGCTTAGATGCCTATAAAGTCTGTTGAACAAAGTTTCCTTTTTATTCGATCTGCCTGTGGATCTGTTTCAGCCATATGGGATACTTTATATTACACTTTATTCGGTTGAAATAAATCTATCTTTGACTTCCGCTGTGCATTTTAAATTGTGTTGTTTGACTATGATGATATCAACTACGTCACGATACTCCCCACCGGGCCCACCGGTAATACGTGGAAATATCGGGGTGTGACATATACTTTCATTATTAACTTGTAAGTTCAAAGTAATATGCAATAGTAATTGAAAGGTAAATAGATACAGAATGAACAACACAAGATAGCCAAAAGATTAAAGTTTTATTTATTTATCAAAAGTTAAACCCTTCAAAGGTTGTCAAAATTACCTACCCCAAGCATCTACCAGCAATATGTGGCCCGTCCGCTGGGGTAGGTAAAAGGTGTCCATATTAACAAAGTCTAAAGTGCAGGAAATAAAGATGACAGGATAATAGTGGCTTCATCCCCCCAAACAGAGGATTCCTCCACCATCTATCATCCTACCTGTTGTCCCAAGGATCCGTGATCCTTAAACCTAAATACTATTGTTTAAGTATAGACCAACATTGTTTAAAAAACACCAACAAACAACAACCATTAAACCAGGATCCTTACCTCAGAGACGTACTCCTCGAACTGGTGTTGGATGAGAGGGAGGACTTCAGTGGGTTCAGAGGTCTTTCTTTTCTTGGCACCCTTTCCCTGTGTGCTCATGCCTTTAGGGTTCGGGATGCTAGGATTGGCAGCTAGTTCTTTCTTGATGGACTTTGAGGAAGCAAATGCATCAAGATCACTGACATTGAACCTGGAAGCTGATTTTTGAGGATTTTCCAGCGCCTACAAATGCAAAACATAGATATGTATTCATATTTTACTTTCATTTAAATATTTATCCATACACAGAGTTGAATACGTACTTGACATTGTGAAGGAACCGGAGGATACTTCTTGTGAATCCTTTGCTTTGGCTTGAAATGTCCTTACAGCAGGATCAAGGTTCCAGAAAGCAGAAACCCTTTCTTTTGTTGCAGGTGTTTCTTGAATATGAGAGAGCGAGATAGCTGCAAAAACAGAAAGAAGGATCAGTTATCCTTAACAGAGGTCTATATATAGGTGCCTTGTTGTTTCATTTGGTACGAAATTGTATTCCAGAGCCGAAGTGGTGTCGAAGTGTCTCTCTGCTGTAAAACATTCAGATCAATAAACTAGACAGCTAAAAGTGTATAACCAGCTGAACGAAGACTGAATCAATGAATTCCGCCTCTGATTCTGTCACGGCCCCTGTCCCGGTTTTACCCGGTTCAGGAGCCGTGAGGCAGAAAAACCCGTGGTATTTATTATTTGATTTGGCAGCAGAAGATTTTAGCAGGATCTTTAAACTTGAATATGCCTGATTATTTTATTTCATAACTTGGGACGAACCCCGTAATATACAATAGAGGAATTTCCCGAGGAAATTCCCTGATTTACAAAACATGTTTATTTATTTAACTGAGCCACTACTTCAAGCTTGATTAGTGCTCCGTAGCACTTTGTCCTTGATTCACAGTAGGTCACCTGAAACATTTTTTAAAAATCTTTTATCAGCGGGGAAATACTGGTGGGTCATTCAATTTTGATAAAACGACACATAGCTATCAATTACAGCATAAGAGCGATTACAATGGCCTTTATCTTATTTTTATCTGGCGCCGTGTCACAGCCTTGTGACGATGGTCATACCACTATTAGGTCCTTTCACCCAAGTAGTGATGATTATCACTGTTAGGATTTATTAGCCTAACCGTGAGAAATTAGTAATGTGCACAATACCCCACTTGCCAGTGATTCAAGATAACCACGACTTAATCCCTGTAATTATAACCTTGAAAATAATTTGGAGTATTGTAAAACATTGTTGATAAAAAGAGAATGACTCACATTGCAAGTTTAAACGGGCAGAGTTTAGCCTACTGATAAGCCTTGTTAACCTAATTTAAATAACAATGCACACGAAAACTAGGTTAGTAACTAATACAGCATTTACGATAACTCACGAGATACAAACCCTCACAATGAATGACAAAGTGCGATACTTAACATCCATCAAATTCACGACGAATGACAAAGTATAACCCTAATGTGGGCAGCACTAAAACATCCATCGGATAGTTCCAATCGATCGGACATTGAATCGTAACAGCGATCGAGTTATTACCCTGTTATCGCGGCAGCGTTTCGTGTTATGTGTGTGTTTTGTAGTAAACTGATGATAACTCAACGTACGAAATGCGTTTTTACGTCGAACCGACGCCAGAAATCAAGTCTCACACCCCTCTTTTTATATCTGGAAAACAGCTCCCTCGCGTGGCGCGAGGGGCTGTCGCGTGGCGCGAGGGGTACCTCCCTAGCATAGGGTAGCCCCGTGTGTTTGTAGCCTGGGTGAGTCGACAGAATGAGAAAATTCGATTTCTAGGAAAAACTGTAAGGATAATATCAATTAGGGTTTACCCCCCCCCCCCCCTGAGTTTTTGGGGGGCCCAGATCCGGATTCTGATTATTCTGGAAATTTTTAGGGGTTAAGCAGGATTACTTGGGGGTCTTAATTAGGGTTTCCTATTGGATAAAATAAGAAATAGTAATTTTGATGAGAGTTGTTACATCCTCCCCACCTTAATTAAAATCTCGTCCTCGAGATTTACTAAAATAAGTAGGGATACTTTCGCTTCATTTCTGATTCCAGCTCCCAAGTGTATTCGGGTCCTCTCTTTGAATCCCACTTGACTTTGGCCAGCACTAGTCGTTTTTGTTTGAGAAACATGACTTTTCTGTCTTCTATTTGCAGTGGCTTCTCAACAAATTTTAACTTTTCATTTACCTCTACATCTTGAAGAGGTACTACCAGGGATTCGTCCGACAGACATTTCTTGAGGTTGGATACATGAAACACATCATGTACTCCAGCAAGTTCTTCTGGTAGTTGTAAGCGATAGGTGACGGGTCCTATTCGTTGGATTACTGGGAATGGTCCTACGTACCTTGGACTTAGTTTCCCTTTCCTTCCGAACCGCACTACTCCTTTCCAAGGAGAAACTTTCAAGAGAACCTTGTCACCGATTTGGAATTCTAGTGGCTTGCGTCGATTGTCTGCATAACTTTTCTGATGATCCCGAGCCGTCTTTAATCTTTCCTTGACTTGAGTGATCTTGTCGGTGGTTTCTTGTACTATTTCAGGATCTGATAATTGACTTTCTCCTATTTCTGCCCAGCAAACTGGAGTTCTACACTTACGTCCATACAATGCTTCGAATGGGGCAGCTTCAATGCTTGAATTATAACTATTGTTATAGGAGAATTCAATTAAGGGTAGGTGGTTATCCCAGTTTCCACCAAAATCGATCACACATGCCCTAAGCATGTCTTCCAGTGTTTGGATCATCTTTTCACTTTGTCCGTCAGTTTGAGGATGGTAAGCAGTACTTAAATTTAATTGGGTTCCCATTGCTTCTTGAAAACTCGTCCAGAAATGTGAAGTGAAACGACTATCCATATCTGATACAATGGAGAGTGGAACTCCATGTAAGGATACTACTTCGTCTACGTACAACTTGGCTAACCTTTCCATGCTAAAGGTTTCCTTGATGGGTAGAAAATGAGCTGATTTGGTTAATCGGTCCACAATTACCCAAATCGCGTCATTACCCTTTCGGGTTTTGGGCAACTTAGTAACAAAATCCATGGTTATTAGTTCCCATTTCCAAACAGGAATTTCTAATTGTTGGAGTAACCCTGAAGGTTTCTGGTGTTCTGCCTTAACTTGTGAACAACTAAGACACTTAGATACATATCTAGCTATGTCCTTTTTCATACCTATCCACCAAAAACTATTTCTCAAATCATGGTACATCTAATTATTTCTAGGATGTATGGTATACCTAGATTTATGGGCTTCCTCTAAAATCTTATTTCTTAAGTTTCCTTGTTTAGGTACCCAAATCCTTTTCTTGTGGAATCTCCAAATTCCATCAGCTCCTTTCTCTAATCCCTTTATTTGTCCTTTCATTTCTTCAACATCGTCCTTGATTGCTGTTTCTTGAACATTCTTCAACTGTTCCATTAAATCTACTTGAAGATTTAATATAAGAGCACGAACTCGCTTTTGCTTTTCATGATACTTACGACTTAGAGCATCTGTGACTACATTGCTTTTCCTTCGTGATATTAAATATCACAGTCGTAGTCACTCAGAATTTCCATCCATCTTCTTTGCCTCATGTTCAATTCTTTTTGTCCAAATATGTACCTTAAACTTTTGTGATCCGTATAGATAGTAAATCTACTTACATACAGATAATGTCTCCAAATCTTAAGGGCAAAAATTATTGATCCTAATTCTAAGTCATGAGTCGTATAGTTTTCTTCGTGCTTTTTCAATTACCTTGAGGCATACGCAATTACCTTTTTGCGTTGCATTAACACACATCCTAATCCTAATTTAGAAGCATCACTGTAGACTTCAAAATCTTCTATTCCTTCTGGAAGGGCTAGAATTGGAGCGTTGGTTAACTTTTGCTTTAAAATCCTAAAAGCTTCTTCTTGCTTAGGTCCCCACTCAAACTTAACTGCTTTACAGGTTAGCTTAGTTAATGGCACGGCTATCTTAGAAAAATCCTTAATGAACCGTCTATAGTATCTGGCTAACCCTAGAAAACTTCTAATTTCCATAGCCGATTGCGGGACCTTCCATTTGGTGATTGTTTCTATTTTGAAGGGATCTACGTGAATACCTTCGTGATTCACCATGTGCCCTAAAAATTGCACCCCCTGGAGCCAAAATTCACACTTCGAAAATTTGGCGTAAAGATTCTCCTTTCTTAACAAAGTTAAGAGTGCATGTAGATATTTACAGTGCTCGTCCTGACTTATGGAATAAATAAGTATGTCGTTGATGAAGACAATCACAAATTTATCCAAATACGGTTTACAGATCCTATTCATCATATCCATAAATGCTGCAGGAGCATTTATTAGTCCAAAGGGCATAACTGTAAACTCGTAATGACCATACCTAGTCCTGAAAGCTGTTTTAGGTATGTCTTCCTCTTGTACCTTCAATTGATGGTATCCGGAGCGTAGATCTATCTTAGAGAAATATCTAGCTCCCTGAAGCTGATCAAAAAGATCATCAATCCTAGGCAATGGGTATCGATTCTTAATTGTAACTTTGTTCAATTCCCTATAATTGATACACATTCGCATCGAACCATCTTTCTTTTTCACAAACAACACTGGTGCTCCCCAAGGGGATGAACTAGGTTGTATAAACCCTTTACTTAGTAATTCATCTAACTGCTTTTTCAATTCTAACATTTCGGTGGGTGCTAACCGATAAAGTGCCTTGGCTATCAGTGTAGTTCTGGGAATTAGATAAATTTTAAATTCTACTTCCCTATCGGGTGGCAATCCAGGTAGTTCTTTTGGGAATACATCCGGGTATTCTGATACTACTGGAATATCCTTAAGTTCTTTAATTTTGGTATTAATCACTACCGAAACCATATATGCTATTCCCTGTTTTCTAGAGTAACTGGCCACTTTCATGACTGAAATGAATTTCATTGGCTTTCGTGGCTTATCTGCTATAACCACAATTATTTCTCCTGATGGCGCACGAATTTCTATGGAATTCTTTTCACAAAGGATTCGAGCATGGTTGGCTACTAACCAATCCATTCCTAATACAACATCGAATCCAGCTAAGTTCATGGGTAACAGGTTTGCAGAAAATTTATGACCTGAAAGTTCTATTTTACCTTCCTGCAAAACTCGATCTATGCTAACAGAGTTACCTGTTGGTTGTTTCTGCTGTATAAATCTGTCTAAGTTTGGTTAAAGGTAACTTAAGAGCTTGGCAAAACGAAGTATTTATAAAACTTTAGTTTGCACCAGAGTCAAATAATACTTTCGCATAAACGTTGTGAACTAGAAACGTACCCGCTATCGCATCCGGAATCAGATCCGCTTCTTGTGTAGTCAACTGGAAGGCTCTTGCATTCTTCTTAGGTGTTCCTTCTGCAGGTTTAGCCTTATTATCAGCTGGTTTGACCAGTTTAGGGCAGTCTGGTCTAAAATGTCCAGCTTCTCCACAGTTGAAGCAGATCGTCGATTTCTTCCTTCTGCAATCTTCTTCTTGATGCCCTGGAATTTTGTAGAAATTGCAATACCCTCTGCATTTTCCAAAATGCTTTCTTTTGCAAATCCTACAAAATGGAATAGTGGAGGATTGCCCAGTTCCTCTTTTCCTGTAATTGTTACTAGCATTACCCCCTCAGAATCCTTGGGTAATTTTCTGAGCCAGGTCCTTCTTTCTGTTTTCTTCTCGTGTGCGTACCAGTTCATCTGTCAAGGTATTGGCTAATTCCACCGCATCATCAATTATGCGAGGTCTGGAAGCTTTGACGATATTACCGATCTCGCTAATCAAACCCCAAATGTAGCGAGAAATAAGTACTGGCTCTGGCGAAGCCAGGGTTGGCACAATCCTGGCATATTTGAAAATTTTCGAAGTATAACCTCGACAGTTAACATCCACCATTCGGTGGCTCAGGAACTTGTTTGCCATTTGTTCTTTTTCATATTCGAGATAGAATTTTCTTTCCACCAATTGCCTAAATTCTTCCCGATTCATAGCATAGGCCAAGTCACTTCCCTTGGCTTGCAGGACCGTATTCCACCACTCTAATGCTTCTTCCTTAAAAAGGTGAGAAGCGTACATGACTTTATCTTCCTCCACACATTTACTTATTTTAATTACAGCTTCAGTTTTCTCTAGCTAATGCAGTGCGGCGGTCGCCCCTTCAGTGCCTGCAAATTCAGCTGGTTTACAGGCAAGAAATTCCTTAAAAGTGCAACCAGGTGTTGCAGCTTTCATTCTTTTGAGTATTGGGGCCTGAATTAAGTTGTTGTTATCGCCTCCTCCATTAACACTATTACTGAAATTATCGCCGTGCGTGCGTTTACTGGGGTGAGCTTGTGAAGGCTCGACATGACTTTTAACTGCAGCGACGATTGCTGGAATAGCGTTAGCTATTCCCTGAGCGACAATGTTTTCTATCTCTTGTCGATTTAAGAAGTGGTCCTCATTATGGTTCTCCGATTGATTAACTTCATTAACCGGTTCATTCACAGCATGTTCCATCTGATAACTAACAATATATCTAAATAAGTTATTGGTACGAATAAATACGACCAAATGCATTTAAAGTAATTGCACGAAATCACACTAAACACGTATAGCTAAAATAGTCGACTTTTATTTATATACATGTCTATTACAACTTACAACTGAAATTTAAAATATACTAGGTTTATGCATTTTAATCTAGCTAGGGACATTCTCCTCGGCATACTTTTATTTTATTTCTTTTTACTTAGAGTTTCTGGTTTATAGATGATATGGGTGCTAGTACTGGATAAAGGTGTTGAGATCTAACTTTATTGGTTGGTCCAGGTTTGGCAGTTTACTTAATTAGAGGTTGGCATTTAGTGCTGTAGTAGCTAACATATAAAGAACTGCCCATTTTTCATCTAATTCGTCTTCCCATGGGGGTTTATTACTTATTTCCTGAGTTTCCTTATTAATGATCATTTCTTTTTCTTGACTTTTTCTAATAATCCGGCGTCTTTTCTTAGCGGTAAGTGGTTCCTCAAATTGTGCCTTATGAATAAATATTCCTTCCTTGGTATCTGCTGAATATTTTGAGGAACTCGCTTGATATGAGGTTCCCTTATCTTTTGGTGAATTATCTAGTTAACGATAGATGTCCGAAATTCTTTGCTTACCCATACTGTAAATTAACAAATAGTAAAATAAAAGAAAGACAGAAACACATAATCACACTAACATGTACAGCCAAAATTTCGACCTTGCGACTATCCGATTTTATATATTCTTAGTAGTATGCATCCGTACACACTGATTATCTTACAGAAGTTTTATTTTAAGTTATTTTACAAGATTATATTATTTATTATTTTACTATTATTAAACAAACACACCACACCACCACCTACTATCCGCGTCAGCTGGTATTTCAGAAACGACGTTCCCTCTCATCGTACTTCCAGGAGATCTGTTCTCCCACTCCCCAGATTCTATTCCCTGCATCTATCAGCTCCTCCCCATAGTGGCGGAGTTCAGCCAAGTTTTCATTGCTCATTGGTGGATTTGGCGCAGGCTCCGGGTCGAACTGAGGGAAAAAGGTGTTAGGGTTATTCAAAAGGTTCTGAAATTCCCAGTCATTGGTCCACCATTCTTCCAGTTCTGCTGGTAGAGGTTGGGGGTTAACAATGGGATCTGGGACAGCCAGCTCCAAATTTACTAGGAGTTGAGATTCAACTGGGTAATAGAAAAAGTCTTCATCGGCAGGTCCGATAAGGTCACTAAATGCCAGTTTCTGATCTAGCTCTTCCCAGGGTGGCATTTCTTGAGCTTGCCCAGAACTCTCTCCAATCTCTATCCCTTTTCCCTTATCCTTGGGATCCTCAACCTTTTTAACTTTTTCCTTCGGTATAGTTGGTTTCTTCCTACGCACATGCCTCCAGCCCACAAACCTCCTTCTCTTTTTCACCTTTGGTTTATCCTCGGGTTGAGCCTGGAATACCATTGGCTCCTCAACATCAGCCTGATAGCCCGTGGTAGTATCAATATCTGTTGTATGGATAGTAAAGTTTTGAAGGGCTTCGGATAATTCATTTATGTTGTTAGCATAAATGAAGGGATACACAAAATTCTAAGTTAAATTCTAAAGTTTCACAGAATCACAGAATGGCAATCAGAAATTTAAGAATACTTAATTGGCTTTGAATCAGTGGCTCTGATACCACCTTTTTCTGTCACGGCCCCCGTCCCAGTTTTACCCGGTCCAGGAGCCGTAAGGCAGAAAAACCCGTGGTATTTATTATTTGATTTGGCAGCAGAAGATTTTAGCAGGATCTTTAAACTTAAATATGTCCGATTATTTTATTTCATAACTTGGGACGAACCCCGTAATTTACAATAGAGGAATTTCCCGAGGAAATTCCCTGATTTACAAAACATGTTTATTTATTTAACTGAGCCACTACTTCAAGCTTGATTAGTGCTCCGTGGCACTTTGTCCTTGATTCACAGTAGGTCACCTGAAACATGTTTTAAAAATCTTTTATCAGCGGGGAAATACTGGTGGGTCATTCAATTTTGTTAAAACGACACATAGCTATCAATTACAGCATAAGAGCGATTACAATGGCCTTTATCTTATTTTTATCTGGCGCCGTGTCACAGCCTTGTGACGATGGTCATACCACTATTGGGTCCTTTCACCCAAGTAGTGATGATTATCACTGTTAGGATTTATTAGCCTAACCCTGAGAAATTAGTAATGTGCACAATACCCCACTTGCCAGTGATTCAAGATAACCACGACTTAGTCCCTGTAATTATAACACTGAAAATAATTTGGAGTATTGTAAAACATTGTTGATAAAAAGAGAATGATTCATATTGCAAGTTTAAACGGGCAGAGTTTAGCCTACTGATAAGCCTTATTAACCTAATTTAAATAACAATGCACACGAAAACTAGGTCAGTAACTAATACAGCGTTTACGATAACTCACGAGACACAAACCCTCACAATGAATGACGAAGTGCGATACTTAACATCCATCGAATTCACGACGAATGACAAAGTATAACCCAAATGTAGGCAGCACTTAAACATCCATCGGATAGTTCCAATTGATCGGACATTGAATCATAATAGCGATCGAGTTATTACCCTGTTGTCGCGGCAACGTTTCGTGTTATGTGTGTGTTTTGTAGTAAACTGAACAACGTACGAAATGAGTTTTTACGTCGAACCAACGCCAGAAATCAAGTCCCACACCCCTCTATTTATATCTGGAAAACAGCTCTCTCGCGTGGCGCGAGGGGCTTTCGCGTGGCGCGAGGGCTACCCCCCTAGCATAGGGTAGCCCCGAGTGTTTGTAGCCTGGGTGAGTCGACAGAACAAGAAAATTCGAATTCTACGAAAAACTGTAAGGATAATATCAATTAGGGTTTACCGCCCCCCCCCTGAGTTTTAGGGGGCCCTGATCTTGATTCTGATTATTCTGGAAATTTTTAGGGGTTATGCAAGATTACTTGGGGGTCTTAATTAGGGTTTCCTATTGGATAAAATAAGAAATAGTAATTTTGATGAGAGTTGTAATAGATTTTGTCTAAAAACTCTTCTGATCGACTCATTCGGGTCAGAAAATGATCCTACATGTGGTATCAGAGCTCAGGAGGAAGAGTTCTTACCGTTTAGCTCGTTTTTGCTGGAAAATTCTGATTTCTACATCTTCTTTTCAAAATTAATCAAGTTTTAACGGTTAAAATGGATTGAATTTCACACATTATACGCGCAACACTGTTTTAACAAAGCCTTGAGAAAATTGGACCTAAAATCGAGCTAAAACATGATAAATTTGACAAAAATCAGATCGAGATGATGACATCAGCAGTATTTCACATGAAATAGCTTCTTTATTTCGCACGAAATCACATTTTGTGATTGATTTCGTTTGAAATTGTTGTTGATTTCGCACGAAATCAGTATTTCGTTTGAAAACTTAATTGATTTCGCACGAAATCAGTATTTCGTTTGAGGTATTCCGTACGAAATAACTATTTCGTACCAAATTGGCTTGATTTCGTTTGAATCTGAGTTGATTCGCACGAAATCATTGTTTCATTTGTTCATTTCGCACGAAAACATTATTTCGTGTGAAACTTCTGATTTCGTGTGAGCTAGTATTTAGTTTGAAACTGTTTTGTAGGTTATTTTGCTTCAACAAGTTTGATTTTGCTTGAAAGTGTCTGAATTGGAAAAACTTGTTATCGAATCATGGAAGAGGAATTCTATAACGCATTTGCAACAGCCCCGACTACTCCGGCTGCCTTTGCTCAAAGCATGAACATGGAAAACGAAACTGGAACTTTACAAAAACCCCCGAAACTTATCGGCATTGAGGAGTATTATGGTTGGAAAGATCGGTTTGAGAATTGGGTTCAAGCTAATCATTTGAGGTCGTGGGAATGTATTGATAAAAAGTATATTAAACCTCGAACTGATTTGCAAGTTATCAAAAAGATTTTTGAGATGACAGACAAAGAAAGAGATATGTACAAAGCTGAAAAGATGATGATTAGTTTACTTCAGCAGGCCATCAAAGAAGATATCTTTATATTGCTTCAACATAATGGTACTTCCCGATCGATCTGGGATGCGCTTAAAATTAAGTTTGAGGGAAGTGAGAAGATGATAAGGAGTAAAAAGGCATTGCTAAAGAAAGATTTTGACTTGTTTTCAAGTTTACGGGGTGAATCTTCAAAGAAGTTAATTGAAAGATATTGTCACTTAGTACGATCAATGTCTTTGTTGGATATTATCAAAGATCAAGAAGAATGGGTCGATAAGTTAGCTGATGCTTTACCTCAGAAAGAATGGGGAACATATTTGATGATCTTGAAAAATACTGGAGAGTATGACAACTTGACAATCTCCCAGTTCATTGAGAAGATTGAAGGACAAGATCTGGAGCAACAAAAGATTGCTAGAATGAACAGTCCGAGTGGTCAACAAGACATCAAAATGTATTACAAAGTAAGTGTTCAAGAGGTTGAAGCAAGTCCAAAAGTTCAAACTACTTTTAGTGCAGAAAATTCAGCAGGATCAGTCAATCAAAGTCAAAACAATAGCAGTGGATTTTCTTCATATCCGAGTGTTAATCCAAAGAGTTCAACATCAAGTCATCAGTTTCAAAGCACAAACAACAATAATGGTCAAGTGTTAAACTGCATCATTGCGTTGCATCTTCAGAATGGTCAAAATTTATCTGAAGAGGTTGTTAAAGGTCACATGTCATTACTTGCTACAGTGTTAGAATCATATGAAGGGTTAGTTACTGGAAGGATCGGAAATCCTATGTTGACAAAAGAGGATTACGATCAGATCGATGCTGAAGAAATGGAGCTCATGGATATTAAATGGTGTCTAGCTAGTGTTTTGAGGAGAGCTGAAAAAATCAAGATAATTACAGGAAGAGATGATTTTAGAGATGCTAATGTGTCTACTTTGGGTTTTGATAAATCTAAAGTTACTTGTTTTCGTTGCAGGGAGAAAGGTCATTTCAAGAGGGAATGCAAAAATCGAGAAGCAAGTGGAGCACAGAATCCGTTTGGAAACAATGATTATTATCGAAAAGCTATATACCAACAAGTTGCTCAACAACCGCTTCAACAAACCACAAACTGCACATGCTAAAATGATCGAAGAAGTAAATAAGAAAGCTTATTTTGGTATTATTGATCAAGATGATGAAAAAGTGGCAGAAGGCTTTAGCTGGGACAAATACGTTCCACCTGATACAAAGCTTGGAGCATTCATTGCACAAATAGTTCAAGAACCAGATTTGATGAAAGAATGGATGAGTGTGTTTGACAACAAAGATGGAGAATTTGTTTCTTCAGACGATTGTTCAGAAAATATTCAAGTCTTCGATCAATCATCATCTGATGACAGTGATGATGATGATGAAGAAGAAACATTAATAAACATTGGAAAAACTTCTTTATCTCCTGAAAGTTTTCAATTTTATTTTGCAGATAGATTGGAGAAGCTGAAAGAGAGACGTGCAGCAAAAGAACAGAAAAAGATGAAATGTGATAGTGTTGCTCAAAAAGAGAAGTCTGAACAAAGTGAAGAAGTTAAAGTCGCTGAAAAGACGGTTGAGGATGAGAAAGTTGTTGAAGTGGAGAAGATAATCGGAGTTGAAAAAATTGTTGAAGTTATCAAGCCGTGTTTGAAGTGTTTGGAATCTTGCAAGCAGTGTGAAGAAAAGGATGAGAAGTTGAGTGAGTAAGATAAGATGAAAGAAAAGTTACTGTTCGATCTCAATTACGTGAAAGAATCATATGATGTGTTGAATAGAACAGTGACTGATCTACAAAAGACAAACTCTGAAAGAGAAGATGCATTGACTATGATGAATGCAGTAATGATGTCGAAGCAGAAAGCTATAAACTTTTACATTGAAGAAAGTGCAAAGTGGAAGCAAGAGTTGGAAACGGAAAAGATAGAAAATGAAAGAATTAGACGGTTGTTACAAAGTTACTCTAGTTCTGATTATTTGATTGACAGAATTTATCCAACTGTCGCAGGTCTTGAAGCATTTCAAGATGAGAAGACGAAAGAGAAAGATACTGGTAAGAAACAGAGTGTTAGTTATAATAAGTGTCCGCCTCCGATATGGGAAGGTTATTCTCCCAGAAAACTGAATAAGGAGCAAGTCAAAAAGGCAGTCAACATAAAATTGAAGTCTGAAACAACTGATGAATTACCTAGAAAACATTGACGTCACGTTCACATCGTCTGACACTGATCATGAGTCTGAGCTAATAAAGTAAGTGGTCGATCGGGTGTTGGATAAAAACGAAGAGTCAGAGTCAAAGTCTGAGTCTGAAAGTTCGGAATCATCATCAGTTGAAAGTCCAAAGTCGTCGGTTAAACTGGTTTACAATAAAGAATTCTTGTTATCAAAATCTAATTTGAATAATGAACCAATCAGAGTGGCATACACTTTGAATGATTCAGACAAATTATATTCTGATGAGGAATTTCCAATAAGAAGTGTTCAAATTGAAAAGATCAAAAAGGTTTTCAAATTAACAGAAATTAATATTTCTGAAATAAAAGATGTAAATCTTAATGAAAAACCTAAAAAGTACGCTTCAAAAATTCAACAACGATTAAACAAGAAAAAGGGTTACGGTTTTGGTTTTCAAAAGAAACCAAATCATAACGGTAATTTCAAAAAGAAGGGTCTTGGCTTTGATATAGAAAATCATAAAAATATGAAAAATTTTAAATCAATAACAAAATTTGTTTCAGGAACAAGTTCGGAGGAAGAAGAAAAGAGCGCATTCTGGAAGCAATCGAACAAAGAATTTCTTGCAAAAAGGCAAGAAGGAATGAAGAATGGAGCTTATCAGAGGAAGAAAACAAGAACCTGTTTTCGATGTCAGGAAATTGGTCACATAGCATGGAACTGTCCATTGGCTACCAAAACCAAACAGGAAGTTGTTTCTAAACTAAAAGAAAAAGTTGTTGATAAATCTGAACCACCAACTGAAAAGTTCAAAGTTTTCAAAAACTCAACATATGAAGTTGGTGAACGTTCAAACAGGTTTTACAAAAGAAGGGTGAATCTTGACAATCAAAAGTGGGTTGTTAAAAAAATCTAATGTGAAATCTGGCGATGAATCTGATTCCACAAAATCAGAGGAGCCACAAGTTGTTTCAAAAGAAGAAAACTCAGTTCCTCCAATGGATGAAGTGAACTTTCCACCATTGAAGCCTGAAAATTTTAAACAAAAAGTGGGAAAAGTTGAGATCTCAAATCAATTCTATTCTGAGAAGAAAGAATTTGATATCGAGAAAACATTTAATGGAAATGTGAAAAAGATTTTTGAGAAAATGGTAAAGGGAAAGGAAAAAGGGGTAAAAGATTTTTATGAAGAAAAAAGAAATGTTGGAATCCCAGGTGATATTGAGAAGGTCACACCCAAAGCTGGTCAGGCTTGGGTGTCTGTATTCTCTACTTAAAAATTCTGACTTGCCGGAACTCCCAGGTTGGTAATTGGGGAGTAGGAATCAGCATCTTTCTTGAGAAATTCACAGATTGGTAACTGTGATATTTCAATCTTTAAGTGGTTAATCAGGGACATTAAGTTGTACTTGATTTTCTACTAGTGGTATTTGTTGGTAAAAATCTAAAATTGTTAAATTTTTCAAGTGATTGTGAAGAAAAACAAAGTGATGAAGTAATCCCCAACCGCCAAGTGGTAAAATCAACAAAACTTATTTTCCGAAACAACCATTTTGATTAAAACAAATTTAAGTGTTTTGAAATCATAATGGGGAAATTGTTTGTTGTAAGGGGGAGTTCTGATTGTTTAAGCCAAGTGAATGGCGAATTGAAGCAATTTACAACAGTTGTCAATTTACTTGTATAGTTTATTTTCAATTTTCTTTTAATGGTTTTGAATTTTAGGGGGGGTAAGAAATTTCAGAAAATCCAAAAACATTAGAAAATTAGAAAATTTCAAAAACATCGAAAAATTCAAATGAGTTTTTGTTGTAAAAAAGAGGAAATGATAGTATATCAGTGGACTATCACAGCACGCTAAAGAATTGTAAAGTCAAAAATGTGATAAACGGTCTCACTGCGGATATGCCAGTAGGTTTTTATACATTCAGTAGATTGTTTTCGAGATATAAACTTAAATATCAAAAACTTACTTATCTTGTGGGGAACATCTCTCGGATATATGGGTAACCCCCGAAATGTTGTTTGAGAGATTTTCTATTTCTGACATACTAGGTCTTTGTGCGTAGTGATATCTGGGGTATTATACCAGGACTTCTGATTTTGCGGGAGCAATAGCCTAGTCCTCGTATAATACTTTGCAAAAGCTTTAATCTTAAAGCCAGCCCTGAGTACAAAAAATGATGATACTTTGGGAAATGCTAATCATGTGCTGTTGAAGAAAAGATCCCCAAACGGGACACACCTAAAGTCGAGCCGTCATCTCTTTGTACGAACGGAAGTTCTAGCCTGAGCTCTCACGGTCTCGCATTTACCTGTTTACAGATATCATTAGTGTACATTCACCTGTAAGACTGAATATAGAAATCTGGACACGGGAGTATATTCTGAGGTGGGGCACGCGAATAAGTTTAAGTGCTTAAAATACTAATCTCGTATCTCGAAACAGTTGACTTTGTGTGAAAATTTAAGTGGATCAGTATACTGACAATCTAAGTGAATTGTTTAGAACTTAAAATGTTTAAAGCTTAACGGTGTTAGTGATTTGTCTCATAAACTGATATGATCATCTGATACAAACTCTCAAAAATATTGTTTGTAAATATTTCTTTATTGCATTGCATTTCATTAAAATCAAAACTCCAAAAAGATTTTCGGTGTGTTTTAGTATAAAATTTTTGAAAAATTCAAAAAGATTTTCGACAACTGATGTGAAGAGCTGATTTTCAAAATTCCAAAGTGATAAACATGATGAACATTTTGTGAGGGGGAGTCTGTGTAATGAGAAAAGATTTTGAATGATTTGTCTACAAATGGTCATTAGAAGCTTTTAAATGTTAAATCATTCTATTTTTACAAGTGGTTCATCAGAGATTAACATTGTAAAATCATTTCATGTTTGATTTATACCTGCAAATGGTAAAAAAATTTGTCAAATTTTAAATTTGTGAAATTTATTGTGAGGTAGAGATGTGTGCAGGATTCTAAGTGATTAAACCTGAGCAGAATGTGAGCCAGGTTACAATCTTGGAAATGATGCTGATAAACTAAAGGAATCAAGAGATCTGATCAAGAGAATTAGAGAGAGATAAGAGCCAGATTGAGATTCTGAGAAATCAAGATCAACATCCAAGGGGAGGTTATCTGTTGATGCAAATGAAAAGAAGAGAAAGATTGAGGATGCTTAATATTGTAAGATACTTCGAGAGAGTTCGAGAAGACTGATAAAGACTGAAGATTGAAGACTCGACACCAAAGACTTCATCAACATCCGAGGGGGAGTCTGTTGGTGCATCCGTCTGTCGACTTCGTCTTGTATCGAGTCTTGCACTAGATTGTATAGATCAGGGCACGTTATTCGAGAAAATTGTCAAAAATAGGTTAGAAGTTAATTTCGCACGAAATAGCAAATTGCTATTTCGTACGAAATTAGTCTTGGTGATTTCGCACGAAATCACTGATTTCGCATGAAAGTGATTTCGCATGAACCTGTTCGTGCAAAATTAGAGGTCTATATATAGGTGCCTTGTTGTTTCATTTGGTACGAAATTGTATTCCGGAGCCGAAGTGCTGCCGAAGTGTCTCTGTGCTGTAAAAACTTTCAGATCAATAAACTAGACAGTTAAAAGTGTATAACAAGCTGAACGAAGACTGAATCAATGAATTCCGCCTCTGATTCTGTCTGAAAACTCTTCTGATCGACTCATTCGGGTCAGAAAACGATCCTACAAGGCCAGACCTTCCCACCGGCGCATGCTATCCATCACCATGAGCACCAGTCCCCAAGAACCTTGGAGGACTTATATTGAACCAGGGAGGCGATCCGTCTCTCTAAGCTCATCACCATCTTACCTTCACTCCTTTGGGCCTCAGTCTGAAAATGAGCCCCACGACTCGCATCCTTCTTTTATACCCCTACAACGTTCCAATTTGCACCATTCCTTTGGTGACCCCACTCCTGTCTTCCAGAGCCGGTTCAATCCTGCAAACTACATTCAAGAACCAGTGGGTTTTAACCCATTGGGACCAGAGGACCATTTCTCCGGCGATAACGCCATGGACATGGACGAGGACATCGATCCAGCTGAGCCACAGTCCGGAACCCCTAACCACCCCATCGAAATCTCTGATGGGTCTTCCTTCCATGGATCACCTTACCGTGGTCCAGATAGCTACCAGGCGAGGTTCGCCCAATATGAGTGGTATTTTACACCTTCCCACCATTCATCGCCTCACCACCAGCAGCAGCAGCAGCAAGAGGATCCCTCCGATGATTCTCGTTTTGTGGCCGTCACTCCGCCGCCACCACCACCAGTTGAGCAGCCGCCTCCGGAGCCACCGAGGCAAAGAAGATCAAACACACGGATGTCCGTGCGAGGAGGAGTGCGTATCAGCACCCCTCAACCATCAAGTGGCAACCACTACCCGCCACTCCACGAAGAACCGCAGATGGGATGACCTTCAAACCCCATCTCGGAAGTAGACTCTGCGCCTGTCGCGCCACCGTTGGGTTTTGGTAACCCAATTCCTGCATACGCCAGTTCAGCGGCGTATAATCCCTTTGAGCAGCCGGCCCACACCAACAACAACTATGCCGATGTTGACCCGTACCAGACCGCATGGGACTACAACGCTCTTCATCCTGAAGGGCCCTATGGTGGTCCTTGGACTACTGGGTACACACCTTATGTGTACCAGCAACCGCCACCTCCTCAACCTCTGCATCAGCAGCCGCCGCAGCCGCAACTGATCCCGCCGGAACGCCAGTAGGAGGTTCTTGAAAGGTTGAACCAGGTTGAGCGGGAGGTTCAAAGAGATCGCAGGGAACGTTAAGGCTTCTTCAAAGGTTTGGCAAGCCTAATCAAGGGGAAGTCCAAGAGAGGGGATTTCTGAAAATCCTTGTTTATTTTATTTATGATGTAATCATGTCCCTGCGTGGACATTTGTTTCTGTACTCAGCCCCTGCGTGGGCTTGTCTTTTTGTATTCTGCCCCTGCGTGGGCATGTCTTTCTGTTGACCCCTGCGTGGGTATGTTTGTTTATTTAAGCCCTTGCGTGGGCATGTTATTTTAGTAGAAGTCCCGTTTAGGGCAAAGTTGTACTTGTTTAAAATTTTTAATAGAATGGTTAGTTTGAATTTTCATTTTATTAATATGCATGAACATAAAATATGAGAAATAAAATAACATTCCTTTATATAAGATCTATCATTATAATAAAATGACAAAAATCTAAAAAGGACAAGACCTAGCCATGTGTCACCTTAAGACAGGGCCAAGATGGTAGTTCCACAATTAGATTCAGATCGATATTAACAACTCAATTTAGGATTGTTCTGCATTAAAGCAGACATGGCCAAGATGGTAAAACCTATCCAAAAGATTTCAATCCTTGTTAACATCTGTAAACATGTTAGCATTCTTGGCAAAATGTGATTCGATAAAATCACATGAGTCATCTTTAAATTGGGTTATTTCGATTTCCCTTATTTACATAACCATCCCTTAAGGATGAAGTACCTACGGGCTATAATTAATGTCCCTTGGGACTAAACACAGTAGTAGCCTACAACTCCCTGTCTAGAAAAGGTAATGAACTTTGATTCAAACCTTAATACCTCGATTCTATAAAAAAAATCCTGGTTTATAAATTAAATCTGTATGTGTGACTAGGCTTTTTGTGCTATTTATTAAATTGTAATAAAGGATTGTTATAAAGGTCCTGAATATATATAAATAATTAACAAATTAACCAAAATGTTTATTAAAAACCATGGTTAATAAATCATAAAATATTGTAAAAGCTTCTAAATAAACCTTGTCAATTATTTTCTTCTATGTAGCAATTAAAGCTACATGACTAGGTCAGAAGAGGTAAACAGTCATCCGGTGGAAAACCATGAAAACACTAAGATACATGTGACCGGTGCAGAATTGCAAGCATTAATAGATAATGCTGTTACAAAAGCTATGGTGCGTCAGTATAGTGAATCTAGCGGGACTCAAAGCAGAACCCTATCCACACCGCCCTCTAAATCTGTCCCTAAAACTCATTCAGAAGCCCATAGCAAACCACCCTCTACCCAACCTAAGCCCAAGAAAGAGGATGTTCAACATTCCTCAAACCAGCACAGCGTTCGATCTATGAGAATTGTGCTAAATCAAGAACAACGTGCTAAAGGTTGCACTTATAAATACTTTGTTTCTTGCAAACCCCGGGATCTCACGGGGGGGGAAAGGGGCAGTGGATTGTATGACATGGTTGGATGAGATGGACACTGTGGTAGATATCAGCGGTTGTGCTGAAAAGGATGTTGTAAAGTTTATATCTCAGTCGTTCAAGGGTAAGGCCCTAGCCTAGTGGAGGTCGTTGATTCAAGCTACCGGGAATATTCCATTGTACAATCTGACATGGGATCAATTTGTTACTCTCATCAAGGAGAACTACTGCCCTCAGCATGAGGTTGAAAAGATTGACTCTGATTTCTTATCGTTGGTTATGAAAAACCTAGACTGCCAAGCCTACCTTACGAGCTTCAACACAATGTCCAGATTGGTTCCTTACCTTGTGACAGCAGAACATAAGAGGATAGCTTGTTTTATTGGGGGTTTAGCCCCAGAAATCAAGGCGAGTGTGAAGGCCTCTCGGCCAGCTACTTTCAGATTTGCAGCTGATATATCTTTCTCCCTCACACTGGACGCGGTCAGGCAGAAATCACTGAGGAACACTGATGCTGAGATAAGGAAGCGTGAGGATGATAACTCACGGCGTTCAGAAAAGAAGCATAAGGGAAATAATAACCACAAAAAGGGTTCTGGATCTAAGAAGGATGGTCATAGATAGGGCGATAAGCCCAAATGTAAAATCTGCAAGAAGCACCATTTCAGGAAGTGCAGATATGAGTCGAAATCCCAGTCATAGCCGAGGGCATGTGGGATTTGCAAATCTTCTGAGCACAAGACTCTCGATTGCAAGAAGATAAAAGACGCAACGTGCTACAATTACAACGAGAAAGGGCACATTAAGTCAAATTGCCCAAAGTTCGCGAAGAAGGCTAAGGAGGGAAAGAAGACCAATGCTAGGGTCTTCCAGATGAACGCACAGGAGGCGATTCAGAACGACAATGTGATAACAGGTACCTTCCTCATAAATGATGTTTATGCAAGAGTGTTATTTGATTCTGGTTCTGATAAGTCGTTCGTAGATAATAAGTTTTGTGAGTTGTTCAAATTGCCTGTTAAAACCTTAAGTGTGAAATATGAGGTTGAATTAGCCGATGGAACCATAGAAACAGCCTCAACTGTGTTAGATGGATGTGTTATATCCATTAGGAACCACTCTTTTCCATTATCCTTGATTCCTTTGAAATTAGCCGGATTTGACATAGTTTTAGGCATGGATTGGTTATCTAATAACCAAGCCCAGATCGTTTGCAACAAGAAGCAAGTGGTGGTCAAGACTCCATCTGGTGAGTCACTTACCATTAAGGGAGATACCCAGTATGGATTACCTGAGCAAGTGTCTATGCTCAAGGCATCTAGGTGTCTGAAGAAGGGTTGTGTCATTTATATGGCACAGGTGACTATTGATGAGCAGAAGCCCAAGGTTGAAGATATTCCAGTCATTTCTGAATACCCTGAAGTATTTCCTGAAGAACTACCTGGTTTACCACCAGATAGGCAAGTAGAATTCAGAATTGACATCATCCCTAGAGCAGCGCTTGTCGCAAGAGCCCCTAATAGGTTGGCACCAAAAAAGATGAAGGAATTGAGGACACAACTAGATGATTTGCTAGCCAAAGGTTTCATTAGACCTAGTTCGTCTCCTTGGGGAGCGCAAATCCTAATTGTCAAGAAGAAGGATGGGTCGATGCGTCTGTGCATCGATTACCGTGAGCTTAAGAAGGTCACTATCAAGAATAGGCATCCTTTGCCCAGGATCGACGATCTATTCGATCAATTGCAAGGGGCAAGCTACTTCTCTAAGATCGATTTGAGGTCAGGATATCATCAATTAAAGGTTAAAGACGAAGATGTACATAAGACTGCATTTAGGACTCGTTATGGTCATTACGAGTTCCTAGTGATGTGACACCTGTGTCACTTCAACCATCAACCATCAAACAACTACCAAACCAATGAAATATTGTATTTCATACTTGGGATTTGTATAAATATGTGTATCATTTGCACATATCAATTCTTGTTCGATTTCGGGCTCTAAATCACTTTCTGGAAGGTTATACGCGCACTGATGCGTAAATATAACCAGTTTAATACAAAAAACACTCCGGAATAGTGAAATAGGCTTAACATACCTTAAATAACCTTTGCATAACATAGAAATAAGTTTTGGAAGGTTTGGTGTGCCGAAATCAAGTTTATTCGCTTACAGGGACTAAATTCGACAAACTACGAAAGTATGTTGATTCGTACTGTAACGGACATTCCGGAACATGATCATAACTTAAACATACCATAAATATCCTTTACATAGCTTATAAATAGGCTTTGAGGAGTTCGGTGTGCTAAAATAAACTTTTTGGTCTTTCAGGGACTAAAAGCGTCAAAAAGTGCATAAGTTTGCATTTTCGCGCATATCTTACGTTCTGAATACATCCGGACATCCAAAAATTTTAGTAATCATTAAAATATTATGATTTAGTGATTGGCTTGATAAAAATCCATTCATCGCGTAATTTGGATCGTTTTTGCGTCTGTTACGACTTCCGTCGTAATTAACCGAACAACGCAACCGTACGACCAAACGAACCGACATCCGGCATATTTTTGAGCATATTTTAAGTTCCCTATACTTTAACTTCATTTTAGAGCTTTGAAATAGGGTTAACGGGGCTTAAACGGGTCAAAAATGCATTAAAAACCAAGTTTGGAGCTGCAGGGGCCTGTTCTGCCAAATTTCAAACTTGCTGACCTGCAGGGTCCTTACATACCGTATGGACTTCCTCTTACGGTCCGTAAGCAGGTGCCAGAGATTAGAAACTTGTTTCTAGCTTGTTCCAGTTGTTCTCCATGTTTGCAAATGATTTTGGGCAATCTATGGGCTCATTCAGGGGTGCACATGGTATTACAAATCAGTGGGTACAAGTGTAAGGTTGAGATCGAAGCACGGGAATCAAGAAACGATCCTAACGGTTCTTGTTTTCCTATAAATACCCCAACCCTTTTCACCTCATTCCACGCCTTAATCTGATTTTGTCCTCTAAGTTGGGGTTATTATACTCCATACCTGAGGATAATCGGATCAAGCTTCTATTCTTGGACCTTTTGTAAGTCTTATTTCGTTCTTTTACGTGTTTTTATCGTGAAAGTCAAACTTTGTTTGACTTTCTGCTTTGACCAGTCAATGGTCAACATGAAGTTCGTTTGAACTTCGCAACGTGAGCGTAATCACGATGGTTATAGTCCCTAGTGACTATACCTACTGATTATCACATTGTTTAGGTGTAGTGACGAGTCGTAGTTTCGGCCAGAATGCGTATTCTTGCGTATTTTGTAACCAAACTACTTTTAGGTATCAAAACCGTTTGTTTTGATACCAAACATGTTTTCTAAATTCGTTAAACATGTTTTTACATGTTTAACTCGTCACTTTGGGTTTAGTGCTTATGTAGGGTCGTAAGGTAAGCAATCTAAACAATCGCTTATAGTTTCGAACCCGACCCGTTTGGTCAATCATTAGGATCCGAGCAAACACATTAGGTGACCATAGTTGTATAGGGAATAACCTTCCGAGGTTATACCTTATGGTCACGTCATTTAAGTAGTTGTATGATAGGTAGTTTATATGCATTAGAAAAATTACCAAAATACCCTTTTTACGCATAAATTTATTTTAAGCATATCTAACCTAAATTTTTACATCCAAACTGATTAGGTAACTATGTTAGACATGTTAAGGCATATTTTACTTGTCATAGGGCTAGTTAAGCGGTCCGAACGCGTTTTACGCGAACGACGCGTTAAAGTAGCATAAGCTACCTAAACGGGTCGTAATGGGTCGTAAGCACTTAGGTTAGGTTTCATTTTAGAATGTAGGCTTTGTTAAACCATATCATATGAGTTCCAATACTCATTTGGTTTACGAAACCACATACTATCCAATCTCCCGATTTAGGTCCGGTTATTTATGTAGTTATCTATATAGGGTGTCATTTGATTCCGTGATCCCTCTAGCTTTGCTCGGTTGTTGTTCAAGACTTCTAAGCACCCTCAAGTGAGTACATAGTCCCCTCTTTTACTGCTTTTCAAACATTTTGGGGTGAAACACATGTGCCTACTTGTTACTTTCATGTTTTTCATGTTTTCACAACATATACTTGTTATGTTCATTAGTACATTACTAGTACATGTTTTCATTATGTTTTTGCTATGTATGTCCATTGTGTGCATACTTAGTACATCGTTTTACATGACATTTCACGCTATGTATGTCCATTTAGTGCATACCTAGTGCATCGTTTTACATTACCTTTTCACGCTATGTATGTTCATCATACTTAGTGCATTTGTTTTACATCACATGCTATGTATGTTCATCATGCTTAGTACATTTTCATCACATGCATACATTTTGGGTATAACATTTGGTTTGTTTAAGTGGGACCATATACATTCATTAACTTTGATCACGCCGCTCGTTAGTAGGTAATGGTACCATAGGAATTGACAACTCACGTTCCTGACATCCTAGGTATGTTTGGATGGAAGGAATGACCGAATTCGATTAAAACATAACACAGATAGACCCTTAATTTGTTTAAGGGTTTATCACCACAATCGCAAGGCTTGGATGTATGCATTTTCACAATACCGCATAAATGTCTGTATTCAGTATAGCATGCATTTCCACAAAGCATAACATTAATTTAAACCACATTTTACTTCAATACACTGTTTTGTGCATTTTTACCTATGGTTTAGTTGATACATATTTCACTTGCCATACATGAAATTTTGTTTACACATTACATGATTGACATTTAACATGGGCATTTTTGATATTGACATATACATTCATGAACATTTTGACATAAACATTTTGACATGGTTTTCACAAAGACATTTGACAAATTGTTAGACATGGGCAATTTACATTGGTGGTTTGGTTTGGGTAAGTGATTTAAGTAACGAGGCGTGTGTAATGTGGTACAAGCATGGTGAACACGCCGCTGGTACTTCCTATATATAAGTGCTTGTATTATATTACATGTCGTAGCGTTATTTAAATTATTCAATTTGGACTTATACATTTTACACAAATAACATATTTTTCACAAGACATTGTTTTACAAAACAGTTTGTCTTATACAAACTCATTTTACTTGGTTATTCAGTTAACCTTACATTATTCTTTTAAATATACATATCTATCATCGCTTTTCAAATGATTTATAAAACAAAACATATTACAAGGATTATGACTGACTTTTTTTTTAAACAACCTTTTTCTAAACTTATAAGTCATGAATCCTAAATCAATAAAACCTATGTACTCGCCGGCATTTTTATGCTGACGTACCTATTTTCACATGTGTTTCAGGAGATGATGCATAGGATTGATCAAGATACACATAGGCGGACTTGGGCCTTAGTGACAATAAAAGATGCAAGACTAGTTAATTTTGTTATGGGTTAGGATCATGAGTGAACAACATCCTTGTTTGTGAACAGAGTGAACTAATCTCAGTCATCCATTTGTTTTTTAATTAAAAGGATAGGATTGTAAATTTACCATTAATATTCATAAATTAGATTTAAATCATTTTGTTTTAATTCTCGATTTCAGTTACACGTTTCCTATTTAAATCATTTTGTTTGAATTCTTGATTTCAGTTACATGTTTCCTATTTTGTAGAGATTATATATTTTCTCATGACATATTTACATATATGTACTTTTTTAATTTACATGTGTATGTATGTGTATAAAAAAGATATACATATGTGTATAAAACAGTTTGGTTGAATAGAAACTGTGTATAAAATATACATAAACAGAATTAATAAATGGTTTATACACATATGTAATTGTATTGGATACTCAAAGTACACATATGTATTATTCAAATGACATATGTATGCATGTGTATAAAATGGATATACATATGTGTATAAAACAGGTTGGCTGAATAGTAATTGTGTTTATTTTTAAATTAATAAATTAGTTAATTGGTGAGAGAAATGAAGAGAGAGAATGTAATTAAATATTTAATTGGAAAGAGAACTAGTTAATAATTTACACTTATACCCTTTTCATTTATTTTCTACACATAAATAATTAGGAAATTGTCATTATTATAAATCTCAAGATCTCCTAAATCAATGGACATGATTTGTTCATTTTGTTCACAAAAACAATATGGTTCACTCTTGAACCCTACCCATTTTGTTATACTTCTTTGTTTGTTAAGACATTGTAACTCTTTTAAATCAATAAAACAACATTTCAATTTTCCATGTGTTATGAAACAATAATTTTGTTACAACACTCCCCGACGATTCTGCCACGTTTTGTTGTTTTACGTGGTCGGGGTGTGACAAGTGATGCCTTTTGGGCTCACTAATGCACCTGCCTCATTCATGGATCTCATGAATCGCGTATGCAAGCCCTATCTAGATAAATTTGTCATTGTTTTCATCAATGACATCCTCATTTACTCGAAGAGCCAAGCTGACCATGAGAAGCATCTCTGTTGCATCCTTAAGCTGATTCAACAGGAAAAGCTCTATGCCAAATTTTCAAAGTGTGAATTTTGGCTTTGAGAAGTCCAATTTCTTGGACATGTGGTTAATGAGCGTGGTATCCAAGTAGATCCCATTAAGGTTGAAGTTGTCATGAATTGGCAAGAGCCAAAGACGCCTAAAGATATTCGCAGCTTTCTAGGACTGGCAGAATATTATAGGCGATTTATCGAAAATTTCTCAAGAATTGCAGTACCCCTGACTTTACTCACTCGAAAGAATAGCAAGTTTGACTGGGGGCCTAAGCAGCAAGAATCTTTCGATATTCTGAAGAAGAAGTTGAGCAACGCTCCAGTATTGACGTTGCCTGATGGAATTGATGAGTTTCTGTTGGATCTGAGTTTGATTTTGATTGTATTTTGTGTTTGAAATTAAGATGAAAGTGGATGAGTGTGCAGCGGAATTAAGATGAAAACAAACTTTGCATACAATCAAACGAGAGTAATACTTTGATCAAACATCTTTACACAATGAACCGAAAGATTGAATTTATTTCAACAACGATTACAATGATTGATGAATGAATGCAAACTCCCCCTCAGCCAGAGCTCAGTTGTTTGTTCGTGCAAAGAAGACGAATGATGCAAAAGAGCTAATAGAACAGTACAAAGTACTGAACTATTTATAGGCACTTGCAAACTACTGAGCATCTTAGCTGACGTCACCATGAAAGTGACATCTAACCTCCTAACAAACTCTAACCTCTGATCTATACAGACACTGCTTGTGTTAACTACTGCTAATACATTCTATTACAAAACAGACTTTAGAACAGCTGCTGCAACCTTCTACTGCTGTGAACCCAGCAGCACTTGTCTAGATTAGCAGTGCTTGACTCAAAGCAATAGATTGAATCAGCAGGACTTTAGTCTTCCATCAGATCTTTTACTTGAGCAGCAGTTGTGGGTCAGCACTTTGCAAGATCAGCAGATAGGAGGTCATCAGTTGTTGTAATCACTTTCAAGGGGAGAGACTTGTATGTAAACATCTGCTTATTCTGGATCCACTGCTCTGATCCAGTTTTGGCTTTAATTATCTGTTCCTCTGATAGGGTTCAATCCCAACAATCTCCCCCTAGAACAGATAATGCCAAAACTCTTCATTATTGTGGACATTTTATTGCCTCATTAACAGCTCCCTTATCTGACCTTTAAATTGTATTTCAAAGTCAAGGGCATCTGTGTCTTCATCATCCCTGCTAAGTGGAAGATCAAGGAGATCCTGCAAATCTTCAAGACTCAGGCCAAGAGCTTGTTCCCTTGATATTTTCTCCACTTCTCCACCAGACCTGAGCAAAGTCAATACGCAGGTCTGTTTGTCAGTTTCCCACTTTTGTATTTTTGAGCCTGGTGGGTTTCTTGGGAGATGCTTATTTGCAGAAGTATTTGGTGAGGCTGGCCTATTCATTACTGGCTGAGCAGAATGAGCATGTGGTAATAATTCCATATTAATCCGAATCAATCCATACGCTCCCATTTTTAATAAAATTCCGGCTAGAAGCATACAAGTTGTGCAGATTGACCCAACCTAAGAGTTTCTATGATCATTTTCTTTATGCCTTCTTTTACAAGGTCATCTCCTTTTATCAACTCTTGGATGGTTTCAGCTCCCAACTGTTTGTGTATCCTTCTTTTGTAGATGGCAGTACCAGTTGGAGCAGTGGCTCTCCTAACTTGCAGCTTTGATGGTCTTTTTGAAACCGCTGCTTCAGGATAGTCAGGTTTTTGAGGAACTTTTGGATCTTTCTTTCTTAATTCCTCCAACCTTTTGTAGGTTGTCCTGACCACATCTTATTTCCATCCTGCAATTTGTCTTTTGTTACCATATTCAGCAGAAACCAGTTCTTCTCTCATTCTTTTCAGTTCTACCTGTTTGTCAGGTACATTCTTTCTAAACTTTGCCCAGTCAGGAGGAGTGTGAGTGACTTTCCTTTTTATCATGTCTTGAATTCTTGCCGCTTCATCTTCAAGCTCAGGAACAGTCCACTCTTTGTACATGTATCTCTCTCCTTTGTACTTTTTGTGAGCCAAGATGCTTTCAATGTAGTCTTTCTTCAAAGTTTCAGCTGCTCTTTCTGAAATTTGTTGACTGACATTTTTTGCAAATCGTTCAAGGGAGCTGACTTGTGTGAGCAGATATTGATAGTTTCTAGAAATTTCTTTTTCAGACTTCCCTTGAGTGTTTTTCTTTGAGATATCCTCTGCTTGCTTGGCCTTGATTTTCAAGTACTCATCAACATATTTAGGCCAGGGATATCCTTTTAATGATGGCAAACTCCTTTTGGCAGGGTCATCCTCATAATAAAAAGATTTTATTTCTTCTCTAACAGCTTCTAGTTCAAGAGGAAATTGAACACCTGCAGGAGGTAAGGGCTTGTGCATTGGAACTGAAGAAAGATGAACTTGTTTTGGTATTGTGACAAGAGCTAAAGATTTTGAAGAAGTTTGGGATGGTGAAGTGACATCATCTTTAAGAGTTAGCCTTCTCCTCTTTATTTGAGGAGGGACTGATGATGTTTTGGATAGAATGGTGGTTGTAGTGGCAGTGGTTTGTGATAGACTAACAGTTGTTGAAACAACTGGTGTTCCAACCACTGTTATCTTTACAGCAGATGTTATAACAGCTGCTGTCTTCTGCCTTTTGTCAGGAGGTGATTTTGTTTTTGGTGGTGATGGTGGTAAGGCAGTGGATATAGTGTGTGTTGAAGTGGTGTGTGTTGAAAGGGGAGCAGATGTTGAAACCACTGATGTACCAACAGTAGTGGATACAGCAGGAGTTACAACAGCTGTTTTAGGTGGTGGTTTTGGAGCAGACTTTGAACGTCTGGTTGGAATGGATTTGGGTAGCCTGATTCTTCTTGTAGGCTTCTTCTTTTCATCAATAAGATTTTCATCATCTCTTGACCTTGAAGTACCCTGATCCGGATAATCAACCCTGGCTTTCTTTTTGGCCTCTCTATCCCTTTTTACACATGCAACTACTTCTGCAAGTGCATTTGTGGTCACATCAATTTTCTTGCTCCCATCTGGCAAAGGGATCTTTTTGGTCATGTTTGAATTTTCTGGTGCAAGGTAAAGACCATCCTTTATTCCCTTCCTTCTCCACTCCTGAATTTTCTCCCCCTTTTTGGCATTATCTTCGGGAAGTTGATCAATGAAGAAAACTGGTGGAGGAGCAGTGCCAGTGGTGTGCAGGATCTGAGATTTGAGAGCCTTTAGATCTGCCTGGGTGTTTTTGAACCTTGACTCCATTGCATTTCGCAGTTGTTGAACATGTTTTTCATGTTGCTGATCTGCTATTTTTGCTTGTTGATAGAGAAAAGGTTGAAATAGATTCCAGAGCTCTTTGGTAGCAGATGCCTGTTGTGGAGCAGGTGCTGGAGATGGAACAGCAGTGGATTGTACCTTTTGTACTTGTAACAACTGTTGTAGCATATCTTTGAGTTCTGCAACAGATTTATCAAGTTTTTCAACACGAGCCGTCAATTTCTGGTACTTTAAACCATCACCCAATTTAATGGGATCATCTGATTTCCCACTAACAGTGGTTTTATCAGTGGTAGAGGTAGGGAGTTTACTCCAAACATCAACCACTGATGCCCCTTTTTCTCGGTACTGGGGTCTTCTCCCTTCAACACTTGACAACCTTTTGATGTTTCCAGTAGGATAAATAAATCCACTGGTGGTTGGCAGAGGTGCTATAAAAGGAATTGCCTCCAAGGAAGACTTATTGATGTAACCACTGTCCAACTGTAAACCAGTGGGTTCAACAGTTGTAGTGGCTGCTTCACTTGGATTACCACAAAGAGTTACTTGTAACTCAATGGGTGTAACCTCCTCAGGTTGTGATGGTGGGTTAGCAATGAATGATACAGCAGGTTCAGTCATTTGTTGAGGCATATTCTCATTAACAGGTGATTGAGAAGGACTGGGTAATGCCTGGTTTAAATCAATTGCATCCAACAAAAGTTGTGTTTTTGGTGGAATTGTGGATGTGATGGTGGGTGTCGAAGGCGGATTTGCCCCGGGCATTGAGCTGTGGATGATGGAAACGAGTGTATCCAGAGCATCATAATGTGGTGGCCCTTTGTGTACAACCTGTTCTTTTTGTGAAGAAGCAGGAGGAGTTATGGTTATGGGTTGAGATATTTGTACCAACTGCTATGAGGAAGAAGCAGCAGTGGTTTCTTGTGACATTTGTGTTGTCACAGGCATTAACTCTGGTATCTCATCCTCCAGAGATGCCATTTTGATTGGTTTGGGGGGTTTTTGATTTTTCTTTTTGTATAGCCTTTTGGGATTGGTAGGTGTGGGTTTCAAAACAGTTGGTCTGCTGCTTTGATCACCTAGAGCAGTAGGCTCAGCAGCAGATACCTGAGGAGCAGTGGTAGCTGCTAAATTCTGCTCAGGCACCCCCTGCTTGTGTTTTGCAAGGTGCTAACATTCGTGAAAAAGTTTCAGATGTTAGGCAGTTTATTACAGTTATCTCACCTTGGTTTATTAAAGCTAAATCATCCTTACTGAATTTCTTTGCAAAATAGTAACTTAAAAACCTTGGAAACAGTAAGAATGATTTGGTTTCAACATTATTAACCAAATCTTTAAAGATTTCCCGAGAATAGTTAAAATTTTCTTCTTGAAGAATTGCATATCCCAGATTTTGAATCTTTATAGGGATCTCATTAAAAGAAGTGGTTTTGTTTGAAACACATAGTAGGAGGGTATGAAATAGGAATCTGGTTGCAGGAGGAAAATAACCTTTTTCTAAGGTAAGTTTCTTCATCATTATGGCTTCATACCCTCGTTCAATGAAGTCAATGTGCAACTCGTTTTTAGTGAAGGAAGTTTTACCTGCCTGATCATCGAGTTGAAAGACTTCGGAGATGGATTGTGGCGTGATTTGGACCTTTTTACCCTTTATAGAAGAGTGTATGGTGGTTGCAATGTCTCCTTGTTTTTCAAGGGTTGCATTCTTCCAAAACTCCCTTTGGGTCGCCAAATAGATTGGTGCATCGACGGTGAACAAAGTTTTGTACTTTGATTTTGCCATGATGGAAATAATGGAATCGAAAACATTGGTGGTTCCTGGTTTTGTGAGAAGACCCGGGAGATTGTGAGATCATTTGAATGGAATTTCAGTGGAAGTTGCCTTTTGAGAGGCTGTTTTCAATGATGATTTGGATGAGGGTTTTGCAGATGGCTTCGATTTTGTCATTTTTGAAACGAATGATCGAAGAAATTTGTGAGAAATGAGAAGAAAAACTGCTTTGAGAAGAGAATTTTTAAGAATTCAATTCGACAGTAAAACCCTGTTTTGATGGTGAGTGAGGGATTTTATAGGGAAGAGAGTGAATGCTGACGTGGCAGCCGTTACAAAAGGTCTGACTGCTATGTACTGCCCACGTGACAACCCCTGGTGAAAATGAAGGACAGTACGTTGATGAAAGCAACTGATGAAGGCAGTGGTAAGGAAGCAGTGGATGATTTTCACTATCAGTGGATAGCATATCAGTGGATAAGACACTGCTTTTGAATAACAGAGGTTATCAAGAAATGAGAGAACAGAGGTTGCCTTTCAGCAGTGGGCAGGCTTTTTGAAGTAGAGCAGACTTTTGAACAATCAGTGGTTATGGCAGACTTTTAAGGATTTTAATGAAATTTTCATTTTTAGCTATTTTTAAGGATGGATTTTTGATTTTCTGAAAACATTTTGTTGCTTTTATTCACAGAAAAACAAGATGTTGCTTGTTATTCCATGTTTAGCATCCCAATCCTAGAGACCAGACTTTCAAAAGTGGCTGTATCAAGTGCTTTTGTGAGCACATCTGCCAGCTGGTCTTTAGTTGGGACATGATGCAGAGAAATCAAACCTTTTTCATAGCAATCCCTCACAAAGTGATGTCTGATGTCGATGTGCTTTGTGGTAGAGTGGGAAACTGGATTTTTGATGATATTTTCTGCTGCCTGGCTGTCCAACATGAGTGGTGTCTTTAAGGCAGTGATACTAAAATCCAGTAACTGATTTTGAAGCCACAGGAGTTGGGCTGTACAGCTTGCAGCAGCAATGTATTCAGCCTCAGCAGTGGATGTTGAAACTGCTGCTTACTTTTTGCTTTGCCAAGAAACTAAGCAATCACCTAGAAACTGGCACCCTCCTGAAGTGGACTTCCTTGTGGTGTGACATCCAGCAAAGTCACTGTCTAAAAAACCTGAAAGCTTGATATTCCCATTAGCTGGATACCAGATACCAAGTGTGGGAGCACCTTTTATGTATCTGAGAATCCTTTTTACAGCAATGAGATTTGATTTTCTGGGAGCTGATTGACTTCTTGCACAGACACATGTTGCAAACATGATGTCTGGTCTAGATGCAGTTAGGTACAATAAAGACCCAATCATGCTTCTATAAAGTGTTTGGTCAATCAGCTCATCCTTTTCATCAGACATGACCAGCTTATTTGTTGCCATGGGTGTGCTGCATGGTTTACAATCATTCATATCAAATTTGGTTAAAAGTTCTTTAGCATATTTGCTTTGATGAATGAAAGTTCCATTTTGCAATTGCTGTACTTGGAGACCAAGAAAGCATTGCAGCTCACCCATTGCACTCATTTCAAACTCAGCTGTCATGAGCTCTCTAAACTCTTCACACATTTTGGTACATGTGCTTCCAAAAATAATGTCATCCACATAAATTTGGACAATCATTAAATCTTTCCCTCTCCATTTAAGAAACAGTGTTTTATCAATGGTACCTCTTTTGAAACCATTTGAGAGTAGAAAGTTGGAAAGAGTTTCATACCAGGCCCTTGGTGCTTGTTTCAGGCCATACAAGGCTTTGTTTAGCCTGTAGACATGATCAGGATAAAATGGATCCTCAAAACCTGGAGGTTGACATACATATACCTCTTCATGCAATGTACCATAGTGGAAAGCACTTTTAGTATCCATCTGAAACACCATCATGTTGTGGTTGACAGCAAAGGCCAGGAACAGTCTAATAGCTTCCAATCTTGCAACAGGAGCGAATGTTTCATCATAATCAATCCCCTCTTCCTGTCTGTAACCTTGAACCACAAGCCTGGCTTTGTTCTTGACAACAATGCCCCTTTCATCTGTTTTGTTCTTGAAGACCCACTTTGTGCCAATGGGACTAACCTCTTCTGGCAGTGGTACAAGCTCCCATACTTGTTGTCTTTTAAACTGTTGGAGCTCCTCTTGCATGTCTTCTACCCAGCTGTTGTCTTTTAGTGCCTCTTGGTACTTGACTGGCTGATGGAGTGATAGAAAACCAGCAAAAAGACAAATGTTTTGGGTTTGGCTTCTTGTGAGCACCCCTTCATTGATGTTGCCAATGATTTGATCAGGTGGATGAGATCTCAAGAAGATTAAATCTCCTTGGTATGGTATGATGGCATTTGTTGGTGAAGGCTGCAAATGTGTGTCATCTGAGCTAACCACTGCTGGTGACTTTGATGACCCAGCAGTGGCTTCAAAAGGTGGTGGAATAGGAGGTAATGAAGTGGACCACTGCTGACTTTTATCCACTGATTGAGGACTTTTGTCAGCAGTGTTTGAGGATGTGGAAGCAGTGGTAGATGGGCTACTTTGGTCAACAACTGTTGAGGTAGCAGTGGTTGAGCTTTGACAGATGTTTTGAACAACTGATGCTTTTCCCTTTGTGGCAGACCTTTGAAGGATGATGATTTCATACCCATAGTCTGTTGTTGTATCCTCTGTTGGACCTGCACTGTTAGTCTTGACAGCAGTATTTTCAAAAGTAAACTTTTCAAGATCAAACAGATCAGCAGGATTTGCTGGGATTTTCATTGAAGAAAGTTCATTAAACTTTACATTCAAAGTCTCTTCCACTGCCTTGGTCCGTGTATTGAACACTTTGTAGGCCTTGGCAGTGGCTGAGTATCCCAGATGATAACCACAATCAATTTTGGCTGCAAATTTTGAAATGGAATCTTTTAAGTTCAAAATAAAGCATGGGCAGCCAAACACATTGAAGTATGAGATCAGTGGTTTGATTTTATACAGAATTTCATAAGCAGTCTTTTTATGCCTGGGGTTTATTAAAACTCTGTTCTGGACATAGCAAGCAGTGTTTACTGCCTCTGCCCAGAAGGTTAATGGCAAACCTGAATCTGCAAGCATAGTTCTGGCAGCCTCAATCAAAGTTCTGTTCTTTCTTTCCACAACCCCATTTTGCTCTGGTGTTCTAGGGATGCTGTACTGCCTTACAATCCCTTTCTTCACACAAAAGGCATCCAACTCCTTATTTTTAAGTTTTGTGCCATTGTCACTCCTGAAGCTTTTCACTGGAAGGTCAAATTGCTTTTCAACCTGTGTCACAAAGTCTTGCAAAATGCCTGCAGTCTCATCTTTAGAGTGTAAAAAGAAAGTCCATGTAAACCTAGAAAAGTCATCAACAATAACCAAACAATATCTTTTCCTTTTAAGGCTCATGACTTGAACTGGGCCAAACAAATCCATGTGTAGCATTTGCAAACACTGGGTTGTTTTGGACTCTTCAATGGACTTATAAGAACTTTTATGATGTTTTCCTTTTAAACAGGAAATGCAATGTTCAGAACAAGAAAACAATTTTTGTGGTAGGCCTCTCACCAAACCATTTTTTGAAATTTCTGTGATTGTCTTAAGATTTGTGTGCCCCAGCCTTCTGTGCCAAAGTTCTGTCTCTTTGTTAGAGGCAGCTGAGAACTGACAGGCATCAGCTCTGGGACACTCTTTTGACATATCAACAACATAAACATTGCCACTTCTTTGAGCAACAAGTTTAGTTTGACCAGTTTTGATTATTGCTTCAATCTTTTTGACCATGTCTGGTCCAACAATCTTTTATGAAGAATGACCCAAACCCTTTGTCACTCATTTGAGATACACTCAGAAGGTTGAATTTCAGATTGTCTATTAGATTGACATTTTCAAATTTTACATTTCCAGATTGCACTGTACCAGACCCCAGAACTTTCCCTTTACTATTATTCCCAAAGGATATATCACCCCCTCCATGGATTTTAAAGTCTTTGAGGAGGGCTTTACATCCTGTCATGTGCCTGGAGCCTCCACTATCTACATACCAAAGACTATCAAAGCATGCAGAAGCTCCCTGCACATGAAGTAAAAGGATTAGTTCATTAAGGACTCCAGAGCCAACAAGGCTTTGGGTGGAGTCTCAACAGTGTCTGGTATGGATGCAGTGTGATGGACAGTGGTTAAGTCAGGGGTTTGGACAGTTTTAGTACTGTTTCTAGCTAACCACTGTTGGGGGTCTTGACCAATCACCTGCTGATAACCAAAAGGATGCCTGTTCACTATGGGTTTAGAGGGCTTTTTGTAGACCTCATAAACGTGTGGAATCCTTTGGTAAGAATGTTTTTCCTTGCCTTTTCTGAACTGATTCGCAGGAGGTGCATCAGTAACCTGAACATCTCTTTTGACAGATGTTTGGTTTAGCTGTTTTGTGACAGCTGTTTGAACTGGCACAAACAGTGGTTGTTTCTTGGTGAATTTGACAGATGGTGATGATGCTGATGAACTCAAGGATGTTTTAGCAATATACTCATTCTTCTTCACATCAAAGTTTTTGAGATACACACATGCTTGAGTTTTATGGTTTGTTTTACCACAAACACTACAACTTTCAGCTGAAGTAATGACACTTGTTTTGTTTAAATCATAAGCTTTTAAGTGGAAGCAGTCTTTTGTTAGATGATTCCTTTTCTCACAAAATTCACAAAACAAGTTATCAATTTTTTCTTTCTTCTTTCTCTTTTCAGACTCCTTTGCAGCAGAGGTTTTAACCACTGCTGGGATGTCCTTGAGAGGTATGACTTTAGCTTTTGGAGCTTTAACACCATCAGTTGATGTAAAGTCCATGGGCTTGAAATTTTCAAGAATATCACACTCATCGGACCATTTTGGTTTAAACTGATGATTTTCAATCTCCTCAAAAGCAGAGGGACCCATTGGTCTGTCAAGTGTGATTTTGTTACCAAGTTTGTCAGTGATCTTCACTTCTTGGCCATTCTTGTTTGTGGGAATGAACTCAGCAGTCCCATCAGTGGTTGAGACAGATTTTCCAAAAGCAATGTTTTCATCATCATGTTTTCTATAGCCAACCCCAAATTTCACATTGCTTTTTATCTGTTTCTCAAGCATAACCTCATACCCTTTGCATGATTCCACCCATCTCTCACATGTGATCTGGGTGGATTCTAACTCCTTTTTGCAACCTTGGTATTTTTCTACCAAGGTTTGGAGTTGGGTTTTGGTTATGCTTTGCCCTTCTTTCATGTTGCTAATTTCTTTCTCTTTTTCAGCCAATTTGTTTTTAAGTTCTTTTAGAGATCTTTCAAATTTGACTTCATCAGATAAGATTTTATCACGAAGGTTTTCATTCACCTCTTTGATGTTAGCAAAAGCAATAATGCAATTGTCAGAACACAGTTTTTCAAGAACTTAAGGTGATACCTTGGCAGCAGCCATCATTGCACAATCACATTGAGGATTTTCCTCATCTTCGGCTCTCTCTTCTTTCTCACCTGCCTTTTCTTCTTCTGACCATGGATCTGTCAGTGGTTCAATCAGGGTGCCTGAACTTTCTCCCAACAGTACTTCATTAGCCACAGCAGTAACCACTGCTTCAATCACCTCATCCACTGTTTCAGAAACCAGATGTTCCTCTTCAGATTCAACACCCTCCTGTATTGACTCTAATGCCATCAAACAAAATTCATTATGAGAAGAGACATTGGAAGCATAGAGTGCAAAATTTTCATCACTAAGGTCTTCAGGCATACTGCTCCAGTCAACAAACCCTTGAGTGAAAAAGCTTTGTTGATCTGGTTGTACTGCTGCTGGAGCAGTGGTTTGAGGTGCAGGTTGCACATGTGCCTGAGGGACAGGGGTTTGAACATATTGGATCTGTGGAACAGCTGTTTGGACATAATGTACTGGCACAGGGGAAACAGCATAGTGAGCAGTGTTCACTTGAGCTGCTGAGGCATATTGGGCATAGTGCACAGTGTTTTGATTTTGAGGTCTAGGGTTTGAACTAGGATGAGTGATTATGGAGCCAGCAGTTTGACTCCTACATTCCCTAGCAAAGTGTCCTAACCTATTACACTTGTAGCACTTGATTTTCGATTTATCCAACCCAACCCTTAGATTCCCATGCAACCCTGGGAATTTTCGCCCTGTTTTTTTATAAAATTTGCTAGTTCTAACACTTAGCAAGGCCAGTTGATGCAGGATGTCCATTTCCTCTAAATCAGTGGGGTCAAAATGCTGTAGATCATTGAGTTCAAAGCTTAGATTGTTTGACATCTGGTTTTCCTTTGCAGTGAATGCATAACTTGTAGAGTGAGGATCAGGGTTGTTAAAATTTGCACCAGCAGTTATGTCAATGAAGTGATCATAACCCTGATCCTTACCACTACTCCCAGATTCTTCTTGACCTAAAAGAGCAGTGTTACCGAATGTATAATCATCAACGGTTTTTCCTGACTCTTGTAACTTCCTTTTCTGGTTCAACTCCCTTTCGTAGGTCAGGAGTCGACCATGGAGTTGGGTCAAGGTCAGATCCTTGAACTCAGGTGAATTTCTGGTACTTCCTATATATAAGTGCTTGTATTATATTACATGTCGTAGCGTTATTTAAATCATTCAGTTTGGACTTGTACATTTTACACAAATAACATATTTTTCACAAGACATTGTTTTACAAAACAGTTTGTCTTATACAAACTCATTTTACTTGGTTATTCAGTTAACCTTACATTATTCTTTTAAATATACATATCTATCATCGCTTTTCAAATGATTTATAAAACAAAACATTTTACAAGGATCATGACTGGCTTTTTTTTAAACAACCTTTTTCTAAACTTATAAGTCATGAATCCTAAATCAATAAAACCTATGTACTCGCCGGCATTTTTATGCTGACGTACCTATTTTCACATGTGTTTCAGGAGATGATGCATAGGATTGATCAAGATACACATAGGTGGACTTGGGCCTTAGTGACAATAAAAGATGCAAGACTAGTTAATTTTGTTATACTTCTTTGTTTGTTAAGACATTGTAACTCTTTTAAATCAATAAAACAACATTTCAATTTTCCATGTGTTATGAAACAATAATTTTGTTACAACACTCCCCGACGATTCCGCCACGTTTTGTTGTTTTACGTGGTCGGGGTGTGACAAGTGATGCCTTTTGGGCTCACTAATGCACCTGCCTCATTCATGGATCTCATGAATCGCGTATGCAAGCCCTATCTAGATAAATTTGTCATTGTTTTCATCGATGACATCCTCATTTACTCGAAGAGCCAAGCTGACCATGAGAAGCATCTCTGTTGCATCCTTAAGCTGATTCAACAGGAAAAGCTCTATGCCAAATTTTCAAAGTGTGAATTTTGGCTTCGAGAAGTCCAATTTCTTGGACATGTGGTTAATGAGCGTGGTATCCAAGTAGATCCCACTAAGGTTGAAGTTGTCATGAATTGGCAAGAGCCAAAGACGCCTACAGATATTCGCAGCTTTCTAGGACTGGCAGAATATTATAGGCGATTTATCGAAAATTTCTCAAGAATTGCAGTACCCCTGACTTTACTCACTCGAAAGAATAGCAAGTTTGACTGGGGGCCTAAGCAGCAAGAATCTTTCGATATTCTGAAGAAGAAGTTGAGCAACGCTCCAGTATTGACGTTCATAAGAGCCTTCAACACTTGTTTAATTAGAAGGAGTTAAACATGAGGCAGCAACATTGGATGGAAACTTTGAATGATTATGATTGTGAGATAAGATACCATCCTGGCAAGGCGAATGTAGTCGCCGATGCCTTAAGTAGGAAGGAAAGAGTGAAGCCTATAAGAATCAATGCCAAGAGCATTGAGATAAAGAATAGTTTGAACGAAAGGTTGTTAGCTGTGCAGAAGGAAGCTGTTTTAAAAGCTAACTATCCTGATGAAAAGCTAGGAGTAACTGAAGAACAGTTGTCCTATGGCAAGGACGGAATACTAAGATTAAATGGACGAATATGGGTTCCAGTTTATGGAGGACTTCGGGATGTTATTCTCCAAGAAGCCCACAGTTCTAAATATTTCGTTCATCCTGGGGCTGATAAGATGTACCAGGATCTGAAGGCAAATTCTTGGTGGATAGGCTTGAAGAAGTCTATAGCTACCTATGTATCCAAATGTTTGACGTGCGCATAAGTCAAAGCTGAACATCAAAAGCCGTCAGGTTTGCTACAACAGCCTGAACTTCCCACCTGGAATTGGGAGATGGTGACAATGGATTTCATCACCAAGTTACCAAAGACAAAGAAAGGAAATGATACTATATGGGTGATAGTAGATAGACTGACTAAGTCAACACATTTCCTACCCGTTAAAGAGACTTACAGCTCCGACATGTTAGCCCTATTATACGTAGATAAGATTATATCTCTTCATGGCGTACCAGTATCTATTATCTCTGACAGGGATACTAGATACACATCACATTTTTGGAAATGTTTCCAACAATCTTTGGGCACGCGCTTAAATTTTAGTACGGCTTACCATCCTCAGACAGACGGGCAGAGTGAGCATACCATCCAAACTTTGGAAGACATGCTTCGTGCATGTGTGATTGACTTAGGTGGTAGTTGGGATAACCACCTACCATTGATCGAGTTCTTCTATAACAATAGCTACCATGCAAGCATTCAGGCTGCGCCTTTTGAGGCATTATATGGTAGAAAATGCAGAACGCCTATTTGTTGGGCAGGAGTAGGAGAAGCTCAATTATCAGGACCTGACATAGTCCTTGAAACAACGGACAAGATTATCCAGATTCGTGACCGCCTGAAAGCTGTCGGGGATAGGCCGAAAAGTTATGCTGATAAAAGGCGAAAACCTCTAAAGTTTGAGGTTGGTGAAAAAGTCTTGCTTAAAGTATCACCCTGGAAGGGGGTGATGCGATTTGGTAAGAAAGGTAAGTTAAGCCCAAGGTATATAGGACCATTCGAGATCATCGAATGTGTAGGAACAGTGGTATTCACAATGTATTCCACATCTGCAATCTAAAGAAATGTCTAGCTGATGAATCACTAGTCATACCACATACGGATGTGCACATAGATTAGAGCTTAAAATTTGTGGAAAAACCTTTGTCGATTGAGGATCGACAGGTGAAGAAGCTTCGAAGGAAGCATGTGCCTATTGTAAAGGTTAAATGGGATGCCCGTAGAGGTCCCGAGTACACATGGGAGGTAGAATCCACAAGGAAAGAAAAGTACCCTCATTTATTTTAGTAAATCTCGAGGTCGAGATTTTTTTTAAGGGGGTGAGGATGTAACACCTCGAAAATTCATGTCCAATAATGTATCGACACGTGTCATGAGCTTAAAACGTGTAAAAGATTACTTTAGAGGGACTAAAGTTGACAAACAAAGAAACTATGTGAATAAAAGGGTTAAAATGTCAACAATGGATAAATATATCTTTCAACAACCCTAAATAATGTTTATACCCTTAAACGAATGAATCATGGATCATACGAAGCTAATTGTGGAAGAAAGTGAGAGATTACAAACTACAGGGGTTAAATGTGTCAACATGTTTAAAGTATACCTCTGAGTGACCTTTTAGCAAACCCCAAGCTTTGTAACGATAAATTATGCTCACTAGAATGCGTCATAAAAATTTCACAAAGTTTCGTTATCGTATGAGAAAGTTATGATAAAATTCGTATTCGATGGGTTAAAAGCGTCAACGTTGAAATCAAAGGCTTTTCGGGTGATCACAAAGTTAACCAAGGACTTAACAATGTTTAATTATGTCTTGGAGCCCTTAAAAGTCAAGTTAGAGGGCCAAAAGTGCAAGAAAAATACTTAAAACCACGTTTGGAAGGACCAGGGGCCAAAGATGCAAATAATGAAACTTGTTTAACCTGACCTGCCACTCATACCGGCCGCGTAAGCCTCTATAAGGTCTTACGCGGGCCGCCTGGACCTGCCAGCATCAGAAAATTCGCACAGGTGTCTGTCCAGACCTATTAACCGACTTTGAATGCTTGTTTTGCATACTAGGGGCTGCCCCAATGGTATTTCATGCATAGGAGGCACTTGTCTTGATCTGGAAACACTTATAGACTTCCTTGGCATGATCTTGGTGAATTTAAACTCCTATATAAGAACCCATGTGTTGCAAGACTTGAAATCATTCATTTGCAAACTTCACAACTTCACTTCTCGAGCTCTCTGGTTAGCAACCAAGCTTTCTTAGGATCCATAGTCGTGCTTAGGACCTTTGTAAGTGTCCTTAACCCTTCTTAATTCAGTTTTGCCTAGTTAATTAGCCTAAAGTCAAACTGTCATAATTAAGGTTTGACTTCGTCATTAATCATAAATTGTCCAGTCAAATTTCAAATTGAAAGTACCTATGAGTTGGTAATCATGTGGGCAATAAACCCTTAAAAGGGCACCCTCTGATTCCCACTCTAACTAGGTCAATTGTCGGGTCAAAGTTAATCTTAAAAAGTCAACAGAAAGCTTATTTTCAAATTAATGCATAATTAGCAATGTAGAAGCCATGCAACTTGTTTTATCACTAATATAACTTGGTAATTAATGTAAGAACATGTCTAAACATGTTCAACCCGATAATTTTCAGTTTAAGCTCGGTTCGGAGCCGAAAGTCGTAAAAGTAGACTTTTGCTTTGACTTTCAGTTCTGCCCATTTGAGCATAGTTTAGAAATGCCATAGAGCTTATTTAGGACCAGGTTTCATGTTAGTATAACCCTCTGTGATTATACAACTTGGTTCATTAGTTATCCGATTCACATGCATGTTTCCGTTAAATGCTTATATGTTGACTATTATGCCCATGTGACCTTAAAATGTGATTTTTGAAAATATAAAAGAATAGAAACCTTAGTTACTGATTTATAAACTTATACCTAAAATTTGATATCAGTTTGAGGTCTAGATTAAGAGTTATGCTCATTAGCGTAATTAGAAAGCTTTTTAGTATTTAATCGGCGTAATTAGCATATAGCCTATCTAAACCCGATTTTTTACACCAAACTTTTCACCTACTGATATAAAATAATATTTTGGGATTTATGGAGATTTTTATTTATTTTTAGGCTGAGAATAACATAGAGTTCTAAGCTTAAATCGGTAGTTGTCGGTTTTGCCCTTTTGGGCTATAAAATGAGTTTTACAAATCCTTTTGATACCAAACCTTTTTCTACTGATCTAATATGATAAATAAAATATTTTGAGCCTTCTGGAATAATAAAAATATCAGCTTTCCTTTAAAAACCCGGAAATAGCTCAAAATCACCTTTTTAAGCATTTTTAACGCATAGTATGTATTAAAACTATTTTGAACATATAAGGTTTGATGCCTACTGATATTTTCAGTAAATTTTTATATTTTTACAGTAAGCAAAAGTTTTAAACTCATATTTCCAGTTTTGACCTTTTAGGCTTATGTGAAATTACCAAAATGTCCCTAAGGTGCAAAGTTTAGTTATAAATGATAAATTTCACACATAGGTAATACCCTACTATTATAACTTATTAAATTAAGTATTTTTACTAATTATATCTGACCTGTAACTCAGTTTGTCATTTAAACTCTTTTATAACCTTTAAAATGACCAAAATGCCCCTACGGGGCATAGTTTGAGTTTAAAATCATTTTGGGCATAATAGAAGATATCTTACTGATGTCACAACATATTTAATGCATATTAACTTAGGAAACCTGTATATGACTCTTATGGTTACCCGTTACGCATTATTCGTGTTCGGTTCGGTTTATGTAACTAGTTTTTGGATAAATTAGCCGAAACGGGTCAAACCTTATCATTTTTATCTCAAAATCCAGAATGTGTTTAGTTTACCCATATTATACAAGTCTCCAAACTTGCCGGGTCTAAATCACACTCTATTCCGGTTTTCGCTTCATCATGCGTTTTAAACCGTATCTTTCTTTAAAACTAACCGGTCTAAGTTTAAGCTTAATTAAAGACCCGTTAGGAATCTAATAGGTTATTATAAACCTTCGTTCCAGAATAGGAGACCCAGTAAAAGCTACATGCACTTGCTATTTGTGATTATTACTTGCAAAGGTAAATACTTTTAACTTATTTTCCCTTATACGGGCTTGGGGTATGATATATAAAATACCGCTTGGTCGGGCATTGAATCTTTAATCGTATGATGGTTAATTTATTGAAATGACCCGTTTAAATGGTTTTGTTGCTTAAAGCCTTTGGGGGGTTAATGACCATGTCCTGGATATCCTTGGCATCATTCATTGAATGGCCACGACCTTAGCACGTGGGTGTAGGCGTACACCCGTCAGTGTATTTATAAATAGTAAGGTATAACCGCCGGTTACGAGATTAACTCGCCGCAGGACTATATCATGTGGTGTGTTTATTAATCTTTAACCCGGTATTCAACCCGGGCTACTGAACGTATAAGAAACATGTAATTCTTTTACAAGTTTATATATAAATAATTTTCCCAAGTTATAAAATCTTTTGTGCCATATGCATTCAAATCAATTTTTATAAACATTTTCAAAATGAGTCAGTTAAATTGTATTTACCAGTGTAAACTGACGTATTTTCCCAAAAAGGCTAAGTGCAGGTACTAATCGGAATAGGCTGGTCTCTCCTAGCATCAAATAGAAGTCTCGCAAGCTTAGATGCCTATAAAGTCTGTTGAACAAAGTTTCCTTTTTATTCGATCCGCCTGTGGATCTGTTTCAGCCATATTGTGATACTTTATATTACACTTTATTCGGTTGAAATAAATCTATCTTTTGCTTCCGCTATGCATTTTAAATTGTGTTGTATGACTATGATGATATCAACTACGTCACGATACTCCCCATCGGGCCCACCGGTAATACGTGGAAATATCGAGGTGTTACATATACTTTCATTTTTAACTTGTAAGTTCAAAGTAATATGCAATAGTAATTGAAAGGTAAATAGATACAGAATGAACAACACAAGATAGCCAAAAGATTAAAGTTTTATTTATTTATCAAAAGTTAAACCCTTCAAAGGTTGTCAAAATTACCTACCCCAAGCATCTATCAGCAATATGTGGCCCGTCCGCTGGGGTAGGTAAAAGGTGTCCATATTAACAAAGTCTAAAGTGCAGGAAATAAAGATGGCAGGATAATAGTGGCTTCATCCCCCAAACAGATGATTCCTCCACCAGCTATCATCCTACCTATTGTCCCAAGGATCCGTGATCCTTAAACCTAAATACTATTGTTTAAGTACAGACCAGCATTGTTTAAAAAACACCAACAAACAAAAACCATTAAACCATAAAAAGTGGGTTCCGGCTGCGTCTAGATAAATCCATCATCGCCCATTGTTGCAGCCTAAACCTTCGCTGCATCGTCACCACCAGCTACCTCTTCCACCGGATCCTTCACCCCGCTGCTACCAGCCTCAATTTCCAAGACCTCCTCAGCTTCCTCTTCATCATCCAGCTCCGCCAACTTCTGCTTCCAAGCCTCCTGATTCTAGGCAGACCTGTCGAAAGTAGGATCCTCAGCCTCCTTCGCCATTTGTAGCTTGATCTTGAGCATGGCGATTGTAGCAGAGAGCTTTGCCCCTTCCATCACTTCTTCCTTCTACTGCTGAGCCGTGATCTGGGTCAGGACCAGCTCCTTTTTCACCAGGTTGAGATCCTTCTCGAGGGAGGAGATTGTCTTGTCTTTGGCCAGGAATATCTTCTGGAAGTCTAGGTTCTTCTGTTCAGCCTCTGCTAGATTGTGATCCAGGAGCATTTGGATCTCAGCAAATTTCTGCATAAAAGAAGTACATGTCAGGATCCGTTATCCTCAAAAAGGGAAGATCAGACTTAAGGATCCAGGATCCTTACCTTAGAGACATACTCCTCGAACTGGTGTTGGATGAGAGGGAGGCCTTCAGTGGGTTCAGAGGTCTTTCTTTTCTTGGCACCCTTTCCCCGTGTGCTCATGCCTTTAGGATTCGGGATGCTAGGATTGGCAGCTAGTTCTTTCTTGATGGACTTTGAGGAAGCAAATGCATCAAGATCACTGACATTGAACCTGGAAGCTGATTTTGAGGATTTTCCAGCGCCTACAAATGCAAAACATAGATAAGTATTCATATTTTACTTTCATTTAAATATTTATCCATACACAGAGCTGAATACGTACTTGACATTGTGAAGGAACCGGAGGATACTTCTTGTGAATCCTTTGTTTTGGCTTGAAATGTCCTTACAGCGGGATCAAGGTTCCAGAAAGCAGAAACCCTTTCTTTTGTTGCAGGTGTTTCTTGAATATGAGAGAGCGAGATAGCTGCAAAAACAGAAAGAAGGATCAGTTATCCTTAACAGAAAAGAATCCTACTTTGGTCCTTGTCTAAAGGATCCCATATCCTACCATGGGTGATTCACTTTTTGGGAAGGTTTTTCCATCTGGGATTGAGTCCGTCCTCACAAAGAAGAAATGGCTCTTCCAGTGGGTATCATTTTTGGTGGTTTTGAGGATTGGATGAGGCTGACCAGGTTTATGCTTGAATAAGAAACGGTGAGAACTATGGCTAACAATATTAAATAACTGACTCAACTCAGACACCCCTATTTCACCACCCTCCTGCTCAATGATGTTCTCAAGGGTATAAAGAACTCTGCACATCATCGGCATGGCTTGTACATAGCACATGCCGGTGAGTGTGAAGAAGGATTGTGTAAAAGCAGGAAAAGGATAAGAAAACCCTATCAGAAAAGGGGTTGCCGGAAAAGTGATCCAAGCATCAGAAACACAGTCACTCTTCATTGAAGAATCAAATGATCTGAAATGGCATCCACCGGAAAGCAATGACGTATCTGATCTATCTCAGGATCGGTGAAACGACAGAGTTCCAACGAAGGGTTTTTGGTTACACCCTGGCTCTTCAGAGGGTTATCCTTCTTAGGATCCTTGGCAGGTGAGGATCGGAGGGTCATCTTCGCCATGGATGCTCGGAGAATAGAGGATCGGAAGAGAAGAATTTAGAGAGAATGAAAGAGAGAATACCTGTTTGATCTCCGGATAAAGATTTAAAAGGGTGAAACGCTCGAATTTAAATACATCTTGATCCTTATCTCTAACTCTGTTTATATAATGATGATTGTGCAGGGAGGTCTTGTCGCTGACGTCATATTCGCGACGGCTAGTCCTATTGCAATGACTATATTTGCGCTAACTAATTCGTTCGAGATAAAGCAGAAAATATGACTCATCTAGTTATATTTAATTCCTCATATTTTGGGGGCAATTGTTAGGGATGGATTTTCATAGCTTATGGATCACGGATCCTCAAGTGCAGCCAGGATCACGGATCCTCACTTCAGTTTGAATTAAGGATCCTCAGAAGACGTTGCAGGAATAAGGATCCAGGATCCTCATTATTATCCTTATACTAACAATTGTTTCAACTATATTTAAACTTGTTTTGCAGGAGTATTTGAGTGGGACTTGGTCTTGCCGAGATTCCAGGGGAATATGCCTTCTAATTCTACACGTGCATGGCCTTCGTGACCGTTGTGGAGATCGTGGGAAGCTAGCATCTTTTTCGGATTGTTAGTTTGTTAGATTATTTCTATTTTTATAAGGGGATAACAAGCTTGATTAGATAGAACAATTAGCAAACACACACTACTCGAGAACTCTCTACAACTTATTGGTGATTACACACTTTTTGCACACTAGTGATCCTTGTAACAAGCTTGTTGTCATCCCGAATTGTATACATTGTTTGTTAAATAGAGTTGGTGATCGGTAGTTTCCATCACCCGAGGTTTTTTGTGCCGAAGATCATACATTGATCAAGGACTTTTTCCTCGTATAAATCCTTATGTCCAACATTCATTTCATTCATACATTGTTCATACATTTGTTCATCTTTTCAAGAATCACACCTCACAAAATCGGATTTGATTGCATTATCCTTGTGTGATTTTTGACCAAAACAGTATGTTTGTTTATGTATATACATGTATTAAAAAATTATATGTAAATTGATCTAAAATTTCAAATCAAATTTCAAATAAAAAATTCATATTTGAATACTGGACTTGAATACGAATCAACTCGAATTTGAACCTTATTATTCGAATCGAGTCGAATTTCAATTTTTTCGAATCCGAATCAAATTTTAAACACCCCAAATCTAAACTTCCATCACACAAAGGATAATTCTGATGGTGTATACATCATATAATAAAAGCTACTTTCGAGAACCAATTTATTAGTTATCACACTTTGAGGTTCATACTTGTCGTATTATATTCGTTACCACTTAAAAGTTTAGAGTAAAATGCCTAAATAGTCTGTGAGTTTAGCTTATTTTTGTCACTTTAGTTCAAAAATGAAATATTTTGTATTTGGGTCCCTTAGGTTTTATTTTTGTTGTTATTTTCATCCAATTAGCAAATTGGGTTAGAATTTTCTATTAGCGTCTCCCTTTTTTTGTCGTTTTCCCCGTTTAATTAAAATATATTATGGTATAAAATGACGATTATACCCTTTATTTAGATGAGGAAAAGGATAAAAAGGTAAAGGTTAACAGAAAAATACTAACCCACTATGCCAATTGAATGAAAATGACAACAAAAATAAAACCTTAGAGAGTCAGATACAAACAGGGGCAAAGTATAGAAGGGGCAGGGAGGGGCGCCCGATCCCCCGAACTTTTCGCTCAGTAGTATTATATATGTACTTTTCGCATAGAAAATTTTGTGTGTATACGTTTTCGACCCCCTCGTCATTCGGTTGAAACTTCACCACTGTATACAAAAAGTTTCATTTTTGGATTAAAATGAAAAAAATGACCTAAATTCAGAGACAATTTTATCATTTTACTCTAACGTTTGTTTTTAATATTTTAAATCTACATGCCTGTTTTTATCTGTCAATATCAATAAAACTAATAACAGGTTTTCAACTTTCAAGTTATAAAGTTTTACTATTGAATAACTTTTATTATTACTTTTTATTCTATTTTCTTTCGTTGCAGACGAAAGGCCCCAGGGGAAGCGGTAGGCGCATAGCCGACACGTGTTCTAGAAAACGACGTCGTGGATAAAACTTACAAGTAGATGGATGACATAAGGCTTATCTCTGATTGGTTGTTTCCTTGACTCTTTTGGACGCCACGTGGGACCGAGGGACCCACCTTGTTGTTCGTGGATTAAAATCCTACACGCCTTTTCTAAAAAAGTCAAAAAGTTATTATTTATTAGAGATTAGAGAAAAAGGCAGGCCGATTGATTGATCGAGTGGGTGTCTATGTGGGTCCTACTTTGGCAGGAGAATCTTGCGAAAAAGGCGTTAGTGGGTCCCTTGCTTTTATATACATGGAGCCTACAATTCTATATTTCTTGTATCATCATACAAAATTGTGACATCATTGTTGTATAATATTTTTTTTAACCACAAATTTGAATTACTAACGGAGCACTGGAGTATCCGTCTCCAATAGGCATAACGCCTATACACCAATTCAGGAGAAAACCCAATAAATATGAGAAAACCTCCTTGTGGGAATCAAACCCAGAACATATTGGTCTCAAAATCTTATCTCATCCCAAGATATCCCTAGGCTACAAAGCCATAAACATTGTTGTATAATATTGAAATGTTAGATGATATGTGTAAAAATTTAAACCGGGTCGTTAAAGATGTCTTGCCAAGCCGTTAACGGCCGCCAGTCCTTGGAAACGGTGGCGGCCACTGAAACATACACTGTGTGTGATACACACACATTTGTATTGCTTTTTTATTTAAATACTAGTTAAACCACAATGTGATAATTAAAGAATGAGTTAGTTAAAGCTCTGATGTTTGTGTGACAATGATGTGACATTTTAACTCTCCCTTTCATGTTAAACTACAACACCTAGTGTTGTTACCTTTAAAAGATTCGGTTAGTAAACCTATATCTACACCTGGATTTCCAAAATATTTTGTTGACCCGACTCAATTCGAAAAGAAAATATGGTGACCTAATCCAATAAAAATATATTTTTGATAGAATTACGAAGAATGAAATATTTGTGACCCTGAAAAAAAAAAACCATAAGTGTCACTCATAGTCATCCGTGTGCAAAAAGTAGTATAAGAGAATGATAGTACTACCTCCATGAAGCTTTTTTTTTTTTTTTTTTTCTGAACGGCACCTCCATGTTGAAGCTTGAGTTGGTTTTCTTAGATAGCTTGTAGAGGAAAAAGTTAAAGGTAATTGAAAAGGAGGTATTGAAAAAGTCCCTCAATATTATTATGTAAATATATAATAAAAATGCTTTAAAAACCTTCACTCCACGCTATTTTAGACCAACAAAACCATAATATTGCTTAGCACAAAAAAAAAAAAAAAAAAAAAAACCCTTCTATTACATTTATAAAAAAAGAATAACGTAGATAAAACCAGTTGCTTGGTAAAAAAAAAAACTAGATTCTATTTTTTTTAAACTAACTGTTTTAATTGTGATAGAGGTTTTTTACGATAAACTTTTTTCTATTTTGGTGATATTGAGACTCCATAATTTTTTTAACCAAGTTATATTAAAAGGATGTATCCACAATTTTATAGTATGCTAAAACTAACAAAACAAGTTATTATAGCTAGGGTAAATAATGAAGAATTAAGCTTATGTTGTGAAAACGAAGTGACAAGACACACCAACAAGGATAACGAAATCATGAAGCTTAAGTAAACTTTTCTTGAATGCGACATTTATCTTTACAATTAAAATTAATGCTTTTAGGTTGTATCGACTAACCATGGCGGGCCCGTAGGGGTGCGGGGTGGGCGACGACACAAGGCCCAAACCTTTCGAGGGCCCAAATCTTTTTAATTTTGTACAAAATTTATGTTGTATAAGATAGAATATATATCCATTGAATCGAGAAATAACATAAATAAGCTCTTGTACTAGTGGTTATCGTCTTGCTTAAATAACAAGGAGATGCGGATTCTAATCTCGGGGTCTCCAAATTCTTTATTTAAGCTTATTTTTTTTGTTTTTTTTTTGTTAGTGGCATTTAATACTTAATTTCGTCGACTGCATCTTTCCCTTTAATTAATAAATTACTTCCTAAACTTAGCTAAAAATAACTATTTAAATTACATCCACATAAATTTTAGTGATTGATAAGTTTATATTAAATGAAGATTTTCGAATAAGACCCAATTTTTTAATCTCGCACTAGGCCAAAAAATAAATTGTGATTTTCGAAGACGGCCCTGCGACTAACCAAATAGTTAGGCGAATATTATTAGTTTTTTTCTATTACATATACAAACATAATTAAAATCAATATATTAAAAAGGTGACTGCGTATCTCTTTATTTAAGGACGTAGAATATATGTGTGAAAATTATAATGTATTAAACCAATCATCTATTAAAAATGTACAAGGACACTTTGGTTGGTAAACAAGAAATCAAAATACTCAAAAGTAAAAAGAGAAAACTACCTGTACAATATAACCTCACGCTCGGTCAGTCTCTCCTAATCTAATTCCTTTTTGTAAGGCTTCAAAACCAGAAAGCCTCGTAGTTGAATCATTGCATCAAAACATACTTCTTAAACTGATAAATGTCATAACTAGCAGCGGACACATCGAGTATCAAGCATATCAAATCGTCAAATTTAAACTAAATATTCAAATAACATAGTAGGTCATCTATGGTCAATAGGATGTCAATCTGAATAATAGGGTAGCCTTGAATACGGTGGACCTCCTATTAAGTTATTAACCTAACATGCCTAGTAAAAAGTGAACTTTGTTGAGTGAGTCTTAGTTTTAATAAAACAAGGAGTTAACCGTTTGAATATAGCGTTCAATAATCATCATCAAACCACATTTTGTCATTAAACATGCACATCAACATCAATCATATCTAAACATCAAGTTATGAAGCAAATTGTGAGTGCATTTTGGGATGTCTATCGTTGCTCGAATAGGCAAGGTTATAGTTCTGTGCTGAATAGTGTATTTGTAAGCAAATGATCAAGCTGATCGTTTACATTTCAGGATGAATGTTTAAGATGTGCAGCTTGATCATTTAAAGTCTAAATGGTCAAGCCAGCCTATAAATGCTTGATCATTTGTATTTCATTAATCCATTGAGATTAAAGCTTTGTTTGTTGGCCCCAAGTTTAGTGGGGAGATCTTGATGTTTTTGTTTGAGTAAAGCTTGATGGATTTTAAGAAAAGGTTGTCCTAACACGAGCGGAGCATCATCTAAGATGACAAAGTCGGTTGGTACAATCGTTTGATTTGTTTGAAGAGAACGTCCTCAACCACTCCCGTAGAATTTTTATTTTTTCGATTAGCCAAAAAGATCAAAATTTTAATTGGAAGAAAATCACCAATACCTATTCTTTCAAAAGTATAGCTTGACATTATGTTAACACAAAGATCTTTATTAATTGAAAGGTTACTAATATAGATGTTTTGAATAAAACAAGTTATTGACTTTATGTTTGATTCATTTTGATCATCTTGTATTAATGACGTTTGATCTTTAGTTAATTTAATACTTGCTATTTCTTTAATGTTAGGACAAGTGGTTAACTCTTTTAAAAACTTAGCATGAGATGGAATCAAAATATGATTTTTTCGGGTGTACCTATTCACACGCCCATTTTCCTATTGGTACACCAAAAAGATGTTTTTTGTTTTATATGCACACCCTGCAGTGTTGAGCTGTGGGCAAAGTGCGGCGTTTTGACCCTGTCAACCAGACAAAGACTGACGGGTGTGACGGGTCTGTTAACCGGACCAAAACGGCGAGCTTTGGCCGTGTTTTGGTCCTGTCAACCAGACAAAAGACTGACTGGGTGTCAGTCTTTTGTCTGGTTAACGCGGCCAAAGCTCGGCATTTTGGTCCGGTCAACAGATCCGTCAGACAACCGTCAGTCTTTGTCTGGTTAACCGGGCCAAAACGCCGCGCTTTGGCTACAGCTCGACACTGCAGGGTGTCCATATAAGACAAAAACACCTTTTTGGGTGTGGCTATCTACACACTTGGTGTGTAGATAGTTTGGGCCTTTTCAAAAGAAGGTTGTAAGATGTGTATTTCTTGGAGATCTTTTTGTTCCTCTTTGAAATTTACCTTTGAGAACTTACCATCTGAATGGCTTGGTTCGGGTTTTTTTCATTGGTTAAGTCTTCTTTGAGTGGTTCTTCCTTCGTTGGCTCTTGAGGTTTTACCTCTTCTATTATTACCTCTTTTGTACAGATAGTCTCTTCTCTTGCACGAGATTGTTTGATTAAGAATTCCAAGTTCTTGAGACTTTGTATGAGGCTTTCGGCTTCAGGAACTATTGTGGGTGGTGGCTCGAAGGTTTCAAACGCTGGAGTATCCCAATCAAAGCTTGATTTTGGAAGCTCAAACCTTGGTTCCTCATGTGTTGTATATGAGGTTGATGGTTGAAAGAGGTAACAGTTTGTACCGAATGAGATTCACCGCAAATAGTACAATATAGTTCCTCATAATCATCATAACCATAGTAATCATAATCTCCCATGTAATAATCCATTGTTTGGATAATACTCAGAAGATTACGGCTTCCGGAAATTAAAAATTTTTGCGAATACAGAAGGTTTACACGACCTCGTGCCCTATGAACACGGCCCCGTGCCTCAGGCTGTGTGTAATTCGGAATTGGGCGTTTTTAACACGACCCCGTGTCGAATGAAACACGGCCCGTGTGAGTCTTCTGCAGAAAATTTTTAGTTACTATAATCAAGACATGGCCCAGTGTTAGTGCAGCACGACCCCGTGTTAAGCTACTATAACTGGGATTTTTGTGTAAAACGAAAAGAAATTTGGACATAAAAACTAAAGACAATGATTAGGCCATTGATTTTAAGCTTTCTTAAAATTCTTGTGTCCCCGGCAACGACGTCAAAAATATGCTTGTTCATTTTAGGTTGAGATACAGGGCATGCCTGGGAGGAATGGGGCGTGCCTGGACTCCATGTCAGCAAGTATTCTGTTTTTCACCCAGAATTGTTTCAAGTGTTCGGTTTAGGCTCATTTTGCCTAAAAATAAAAAATAAACTAATTTAAGCTTATTTCAAATATATTTCCATCAAAACTAAAAAAAAGTGGGTTTATTTTGATAGGAAAAATATGTATATTTATACGCATATCACACACTTTTCACTACAAAGCTCGTGAAATGTACCTAAAAATTCTAGTCGATTAACAATGGCAGTTGTGCTAGATATGGCCTCGTTTTGATGTCAAGATCCTAATTATATTATTGGAAATGTATTATAGAGTAGGAGTTGGCTACATAGCCAATTTTTCCTACAAAGTATAGTAAGCCACCACATAATGACATGTGACAAGTAGTTATTTTAATGAAAAGGGCAAGAAGGTAATTTGATATTAATTCTATTTATGGTATATATTTATTATAACCAGCACATTAGAAATTTAAGGAAACTAAATATCACATTGAAATTGAATTGACAGTTATATTAGCATCGATGCATTGTTTATCATTCAAGTCGCAATTCTTCTTCTTCTAAGGTGGTTCGCTGAAATAAACCATGGCGTCACAGTGTGTTTTAGGGGATAAAACAAACTTCTATAAACACATCTACGTTGTGTTTTAGCAGTCAGTAATTAGTTCATCACATTGTGTTTTATCAGTTAATAACTGGTTCGTCATTGTGTTTTATCACTAAAACACACTTAGTATCCAACATCAAGTGTAGTAAAACACAGTACTATGATCAAACTTTAAAAAACACCATGTCTTCAACAAAACACATCTTGAATACATGTATATGCAGGATCTAATCACAATGTAGCTTTAACATATCAATCCTTAAAACAATATCAATGTAAAAAACAACACCTTTACCAAGTTAGTCACTTGTTCGTCACATTGTGTTTTATCACTAAAACACACTACTATGAACGCATCTAGTATCCAACATCAAGTGCAATAAAACACAGTACTATGATCAAACTTTAAAAAAACACACTGTCTTTAACAAAACACACTGAATCCATGTATATGCAGGATCTAATCACAATGTAGCTTTAACACATCAATCCTTAAAACAATATCCATGTAAAACAACAACACATTTACCAAGTTAGTCACTTGTTCGTCACATAGTGTTTTATCACTAAAGCACACTATGAACACATCTAGTATCCAACATCAAGTGAAATAAAACACAGTACTATGATCATCTCTTACGCTTGTATTTCATGACGAATTTGTAATCTTGATCCATGATTCTAGCTAATTTTGGTATGCAAGATGATTATCGATAGTGGGTTTTAGATAGAGAGAGGAGATGGGCGAGATTATAGGAGGTGTGTTATTTTTGGCAAATATTCGATTAATTTAAAACACGGTAAATAGCCAGACTACCCCTAACCTATTATAACAATTAATTAATGACACACAAATATTACAAAATGCCACTAACTTGATCTCAGCCATTAAACACACACATCCAATTGCCAGGATCGCTTCCTACACTTTGTAGGGAAAACATACTTTGCGCAGAAACCCCACTCATGTATTATAATCAATTAATAACATCATTTAGTGTATTAACCATCCAAACATGTAACTTTTTACGTGATTCTCACCTTAAAATCGAGGGTGTCACACCCCAACCGATGGCGGAATCATCGGGGCATGGCACTGAGCGAAAAAGATTGTCCAGAAGTTTCCAGAACAACTATTCATACAATCCAGTTAAAAATACGTCCCATACCGTATCCCGAATAAACAAATATGTCATTACAGATAACATCCAAACAAGAAATTCCGTTCCGACAACTCAGATTCAAATATTATTACAGCAATTGCTTATCTGTTTCTAGACCCCTATTCTGTTGACTTTCTGGCTGTAATGCCAGAGGACAAGATCTACAGACAACTATGCCCCAGACGCTTGTTCTTGGCAGACAACTATTTGTTGGGGGCTTCTAGAAACTTATTCTAGCCTTGCTTTCCTAGCAAATAAGCATCCTAAATACCTGTCACATACGTTAAAATAAAGTCAATACATATAATGTAAAGGTGAGCATACAAGTTTGATAATAGCATATAGAGTTTGAATAGTTTACGCATAACCAGCACGTACACAGAGGAAAACAAAGCATGTTAATTATCGACATAGACCTATCGATACCAGTGACTGCGGGTTGACCGTCCGAGATGGTTCGCAATACATGATTACCACCGTAATCCATGCAAGTAATTGTCCTTAATAACCCCCGTGTGAACAGGTGCTGAGTCCAAACTATAGTACTACGTCGTTAAGGCAAGTAGACAGCATTCCACGTGTAAACACAATCAACAAGCATTCATTAAGTCACGTAATACATGCATATTGGTTAGCGTTCAAATAGTTTGAGTATTGTGATCGATTGTGTTTTGATATAAGCAACGTATGTAACACCCAAAAGTGCTAAAAGCAAAAAGGGATCGAGTATACTCATAGTGATTGATTATGGATTGAAGGGAGCACTGAGAGTAGGGTTAGCTTGAATAGTTCGATAGCACAATAGTGAGTAACGTGGAAATGTAAACAAATGTGGATGGATCGAATAGGCTGGTCGATCGAACAACAGGTTCGATCGAACGGGCTGTTCGATCGGCTGGTATGTCCGTTTGGACAGTCCTATTCGATCGGCCGGTAGGCTCGATCGGCTGGGCCATTCGAGTGGATTGTTTCTTCCTCTGGTGTGTTTGTGTTTGAGGATTTGAACTTTTGAAGTTTTCGTTGTAGTATATGAGAACACTAAAGTGTTCTTACCTTTCAGGTCGATCGATCGAACGGTCCGTTCGATCGGCCTGCTTAACCGATCGGCTGGGAACTTTGGAAGTGGTTCTCAACAGGATGTCGCTCGATCGAACAGGCTGTTCGATCGGCTGGCATTCCCGACTACGAACGAGTTGTAAAATCAATCGAGTGTTGAAGCATAGTATCTCATGATCCGAAGAGTAATGTTTACCAATCGAGTAACATACACTATCGAACATCACCTCGTCAATAGCATACTTCGTAAAGTTTGAAAAGTGTGAGACCATGTGCTAGCCGATCGGCTGGCCCGGTCGATCGGCTGGTATGTCCGATCAGCCGGGCTGTTCGAACAGCCTAGCCGTTGGGCCAGCAAGTCTGACCTGGTCGGCCTTTCGTCTAACTCTTGGCTGTTTAATTACTTGTTGTCATATCAAGGTAGTTTGATAACGAGTTGAACTATGATATCCTCTGTTCCTACTCGTTTCTTTGGCTCGGACAGGAATCACCCAAGTCCGGCTGGTGAACGGTTCGGAACGTCGGTTTAGAGTTTAACCCATCGTCGGTGAACCTTGTATATAGAATCCGAATCTTGAACCTCTTAACTGTTAGAATGATTAGTTAACCGGTTCAAGCTCCATTTCTACCGGTTTTAAGGTTTCGAGTGTAAAAGGTTGAAGAAAGTTGGAAATCATTCATAAAAATGTTAAGATTCTTACAAATCTTGGTTTGTTTATGTGGAAACCGGTCAGATCTAAGCTATTCATGGTTGAATGAGGCCAAAGTTTGGTTTTCTTCAAGAACACCATGATGATATCACCCAAGAACACTTAGATCTTGGTGATTTCACGGTTAGAAATCAAGTTTTGAAAGATAGAAAGGTGTAGAATCATGCAATGATAAAAAAACGTACAAGAATTAGAGTGGGAACTTACCGGAGTTGAGAGAAATCTGAGAAAAAATGAAGAAGAAGGCTGGTTCAGTCAGAGCTTTCCAAAAATAGAAAGTGTGACAATGACAGCCCTATTTATAGGCTCCAAAAGAGGAAAGTGGCAGCCGATCGGCCAGGAGCTCCGATCGAATGGGCTGCTCGATCGGCTAGGAAGATGCTAGCTGATCGGCTGGCCTGTTCGATCAGGATGCCTCCTGTTCGATCCGCGACCCACTTTGAGTATTTCGCGACGTTTTTTGATGTTTCGATTTCGATGGACGATGATACGAATACGATAGAGTTCCTAGTCAAATTATTTTCAGTAGTTGGGACTATATCTAACATACAATCATTTATAAGTCACGTTTCGATGTCGGTTTTGATTGAGTTCGATTGCCTTTTGAGTTTCAATTCGATTTTCGATTGATTTGCTTGAATACCATACCAAACATATGAGTAAACACGCACAAGTAACACATAAGGCATACACACACGTATAACAATACCAGAGTTCGCATAATTCGAGTCTCTAGTTTGATTGATGAATCGATTAACTTGATTATTGATTGATTAACTTTATCGCATTGTTACTTCCTACTATTCACAGTCGTAAATCGGTCGCATTGATTAAACATTCGATTACTTCGATTCTTTCTGATTACAACACTTACTCCACAGAATACAACTAAAACATAATATAGACTATCTATAGTCAAAGAAAGTCAAAGTTGACTTTGACTTTGACTTTGACTTTGACTTTGACATTCGAGAACACGGGGTGTTACAGCCTCCCCTTGTTTAGGGAATTTCGTCCCGAAATTAGCCTCGAAGCTGCACATCACCGTGAGTCGTTTGACCAATTTGACGCTTCAGATCTATTTAAACAACTGTGGGTACTTGGCCTCCATGTCGCTTTCGAGTTCCCAAGTGAACTCCGCACCTCGTTTGCCCTCCCATCGGACCTTCACGATAGGGATGCGTGAGCGTCTGAGTTGCTTGGTTTGGCGATCCATGATTTCGACATGCTTTTCCACGAAGTGTAAGGTTTCGTTGACCTGAAGATCGTCGAGTGGTACGATTAGGTCATGATCAGCAAGGCATTTTCGGAGGTTAGAGACGTGGAAAGTCGGGTGGACGTTACTGAGTTCCTCCGGTAGTTCGAGTCTGTAGGCCACTTTTCCGATCCTTTCCAGAATCTTAAAAGGTCCAACATATCGAGGCGCTAGTTTCCCTTTCTTGCCGAATCTGACTACACCCTTCCAAGGGGATACCTTTAGGAGTACGTAGTCGCCAACGTCAAATTCAAGGGGCTTGCGTCTTCTATCGGCGTAACTTTTCTGTCTGTTCTGAGCTTTCACCAAGTTGTCTCGAATCTGGTGGATTTTGTCAGTCGTTTCTTGTAGAATCTCGGGACCGGTTAGTTGCGAGTGACCGATCTCGTGCCACACAATAGGCGATCGACATCTTCTACCATACAAAGCCTCGAAAGGTGCCATTTGAATGCTGGCATGATAGCTGTTATTGTACGAGATTCCACCAATGGCAGGTGTTTGTTCCAACTACCACCAAAATCTATGACACACGCTAAGAGCATGTCTTCAAGAGTACGGATCGTTCTTTCAGTATGTCCGTCGGTTTAAGGATGGAATGCAATACTCAGATTAAGTGACGTACCAAGGGCCGCTTGGAACGTTTCCCACAATCGTGAAGTGAACCGAGCGTCACGGTCTGAAATGATGTCACGAGGCGTACCATGATTACAAATGATCTCGTCGGTGTAGATTTGGGCTAGTCGCTCCACCTTATAGTCTTCTCGTGTCGGCACAAAGTGGGCTGACTTCGTTAGACGATCGACTATGACCCAAATACTGTCGTGACCTGAGGGCGTGGGCGGGAGTTTCGTTATGAAATCCATAGCTATACTCTCCCACTTCCATATAGGTATCGGCGGTTGTTCGAGTAAGCCAGAGGGTCTTTGATGTTCAGCCTTGACTCTTGCGCAAGTTAAGCAACTTCCAACGTAGAGAGCGATATCTCGTTTCATGCCCGGCCACCAGTACTTATAACGAAGGTCCTGGTACATCTTATCTGCACCGGGATGAATAGAATACCGGGATTTGTGGGCTTCATTCATGATAATCTTTCGCAATTTGGTCCGCTTAGGGATCCAAATTCGGTCCAGATAATAAAATATCCCATCGGATTTGCTTACTAACTGAGCTCCATCGTGATAGATCCTCTCTTTCTTCAGTGTACGCTCGTTAAAGCAAGCATGTTGAGCTTCACGAATAAGGGTCTCGAGATTGTGCTGGGCTTGGATGTTTCAGGTACTAAGCACGTAACTCTTCCTGCTGAGTGCGTCGGCAACCACGTTCGCCTTGCCTGGGTGATAACGAATCTCACAGTCGTAATCGTTGAGAAGTTCTACCCATCGGCGTTGACGCATATTAAGCTCTCTCTGATTAAAGATGTGTTGTAAACTCCTGTGATCAGTGTAGATTGTACACCTAGTGCCATATAGGTAGTGTTGCCAAATCTTCAATGCAAAGACAACCGCGCCTAGCTCGAGGTCATGGGTTGTATAGTTCTTCTCGTGGATCTTGAGCTGACGAGATGCGTAGGCTATAACCTTGTCTCGCTGCATGAGGACACAGCGGAGACCAAGGTTAGAAGCATCACAGTAGACAATGAAATTGTCGCTTCCGTCGGGCAGCGTAAGAATCGAAGCATTGCACAGCATATGCTTGAGGGTTTGAAAGGAAGACTCTTGTGCGGTTCCCCACACAAAAGGCTTGTCTTTATGAGTAAGAGCGGTAAGCGGCACAGCGATTTTGGAGAATCCTTCAATAAATCGTCGATAATAGCCCGCTAGTCTGAGAAAAGAACGAACTTCTGACGGGTTCTTAGGCGTAATCCAGCCTTTGACGGCTTCAATCTTCGCGGGATCGACATGGATACCCTGACTATTCACGATGTGACCCAGAAACTGAACCTCCTCCAACCAGAATTCGCACTTGGAGAATTTGGCGTAGAGTCGGTTCCCCTGGAGTAACTCGAGAACCAAACGTAGATGTTGCGCGTGTTCGGCTTTCATTTTTGAATAAATCAAGACATCGTCGATGAACACGATGACGAAACGGTCAAGATAAGGCTTACACACACGATTCATCAGGTCCATAAAAACCGCGGGTGCGTTGGTTAGACCAAAGGGCATAACAACAAATTCGTAATGGCCATAACGGGTTCGAAAAGCGGTTTTAGGAATGTCTTCCTCTTGAATCCGTAGCTGATGATATCCTGAACGCAGATCGATCTTAGAGAAACATGATGCACCTTGTAGCTGATCAAACAAATCTTCGATTCGGGGCAAGGGGTATCGATTCTTGATGGTTAGCTTATTCAATTCCCGATAGTCGATGCACATCCGGAACGATCCGTCCTTCTTTTTGACGAAAAGGGCTGGCGCGCCCCAAGGAGAGGTGCTTGGGCGAATAAAGCCTTTTTCGAGTAATTCCTGGAGTTGGTTGGAGAGTTCCCTCATTTCGGATGGTGCGAGTCGGTAAGGGGCTTTGGCAACGGGGTTACCTCCAGGAATGAGGTCGATGCGAAAGTCGATATCACGACTTGGTGGTAGTCCGGAAGATCATCAGGGAACACCTGAGGAAATTCACGAACCACTGGAACGTCTTTGACTTCAAACTTCTTTTTCTTTTCCTTCTCCGCTACTACAATGTTGGCCAAGAAGGCTCGGTATTCCTTGCGGAGATACTTGTTAGCTTGGACGTATGACATAAGCTTGAGACCTTTTGACGCTGTTTCACCGTACACTCACAATAGGTCACCATTCGCGAGCGAGAATCGAATCATCTTTTCAAAGCACACAACTTCAGCATGGTTTTCGCGAAGAAAGTCCATGCCTATTATGACATCAAAGCTTCCGAGTTGCATTGGAATAAGGTCGATTGGAAAGAGGTGACTGTTGAGTTCGAGAGTACAATCACGGAGTACTGAATTAACGGCAATAGTTCTTCCCGTAGCGACTTCGACTTCGAATGACGAGGACAGATAAGAGCGCTTACGACTAAGGAGCTTTTCGAATTCAAACGACACAAAGCAGTTATCGGCTCCAGTATCAAACAAACATGATGCGTAAATACCATTCACAAGGAATGTACCATTAACCACGTTGTTATCCGCCTGAGCCTGACGAGCATTGATGTTGAAGGTTTGGGCATGGGCTGCTCGCTGCTGTTGCTGAGGCTGCTGTTGTTGCTGTTACTGTTGGGGCTCTTGCTTAACCACCCTGTTCGGGCACCTGTTTGCAAAGTGGTTAGGGTCACCACATGCAAAGCAGACTCGAACATTGGCTGCTGGTGCTTGAGCTGCTTGTTGGCCTTGAGGGGCATGGAGTAGAGCTTGGTTGACAGTGGCTTGAACTGGGGCTTGATGGGGACCATAGCGACAGTTCGCAGTAAAATGACCGTAAAGGTTGCAGTGAGCGCAAAAGCGACAGGCTAGACCCACTGGATGATGGTACGAACATGTCGGGCAGAGTGGGTGAGGGCCTGTGTATGCACGCTTCGCTGGCGGTGCATTGATCACTGGAGTTGAGCGGTGCTGTTGCTGCTGTTGAGCTGGTACAGCTTGTAGAGGAGCAGTAGTAGTTGTCACAGCACAGTTCTTGTTGCTGGAGCTGTTGTTGTTGTGCTTCTTCTTTCTTCTCGATGACTTGGAGGATTGAGCAGATGAGTCGGTGGGTGCTGTGGTGGCTTGGTGCAGAGACTTGGTTTGCTTATCCCAAAAAACAGACTTTACTTGCTTGTCATTGATCTCAGCGGCGAGTAGGTAGGTTTCTTCGATCGTTGCTGGCTTGGCGGCGTGAACAAAGTCGGCTACACAGTCGGACAGGGCTCGAATGTACTTCTTGATAGCTTGATCTGAGGTCTTGACTTGATCGGGACATATGATGCTAAGCTGCTTGAAGCGAGCAGTGAGAGCAGCGTTGTCTTCGTCCTTCTGCTTAATTACCCAAAACTCGTCCTCCAGCTTTTGGCGCTCATGGGGAGGGCAGAATTCGTCGATCATAATTGCCTTCAACTCCTCCCATGTTAGCTCGTAAGCTGCATCATTTCCGCGCTTGTTTCGTTCAGCCGTCCACCAGTCTAGAGCACGAGACTGGAAGACGCCTGTAGCATTGAGAGTGCGGAGATGTTTAGGACATCCGCTCTGGCGCAGAGTGACTTCGACTGAGTCGAACCAGTGAAACATGGCTGTAGGACCATCTTCGCCAGTGAACTCTTTTGGTCCGCATGCTTTGAATTGCTTGAAGTTGAAAGCAGCCTTGCTTGAATCCTTAGGGTTTTCAGCTCGGGATTCTTCAGACGTTTTGCTGGCATTCTCATACACCTCACTCACGGCTTTTGCCACTTGCTTGGAGATGATAGTAGCGAGGCATCGGTCTCTCTTTTCTTGGCGAGTCAGACGGTGACGGGATCCAGACGACGACATGGTCTGCATTAGACATCGTCACGAGGCTCAACACAACGAAATCGGATCTCACCTCACACGTCTACTACTATCTAAAGCTTAGAATCACGTCGAATTACGTAACATATAAGCACAGAATCACAGATACACCTAATCATGGAGCACAGAAGCACACATAGCACATAGGTCATAAAAGCACACAAGCACATAGAGCACAAAACACAGAAGCACATAAGTACCTAGGTATTTAATCACAGAAGCAGTCAGAAAATAGAAACCTATCCTTCAAAGCTCACGTGTCGTTCGGATGGCATATCGAATAGCATCGTATAGTATAGCCTAACTTAGTCGTATAGCATAACATAGTATGATATCGTCTAGATTTGCGACAACTGGATATCGATTTGAGATAGAACAGCAAATGCGAGTCGTGTGTGTTGATCGAAATGACAGCAAAATCGAATAAAGTCCAAAATATAAACACGTAAACAGGTAAAGCACACAGAAACACATAAAATCAACGAGTCATCAGAGTACGCGGCTGCGGTTCTCAGAATCGAAACACATAAAAATCGAGAGGTACATTGTCTGCGGCTACTAGACATCGACTACCCAAAGCGATTCGACTATTCGCAACGGACTTGTTGTCACTTTCAACGTTCGGGCTCGTGTCCTTGCCTCGATTCTTGGGCATTCAACACGCGTTCCTTAGGTCATACTTGTGAGTTCAGGTCGTTGGAGTCCGTCGAATGCCTTGGTGAGATGAAATAATATTCGGAACAATTTGCCAAGGTTAGGGTTTCACCCATGGCTTAGCAATTTCTTCCTTGTTTTAAGAAAATTTAAGGAGAATTTTCATCAAAATGGGGATTTCACTCCTGATTTGGTATAATTCTCCTCGTATGTTATGGAATATATCAGGATAAGCATGAGTAACTGGATAAAATCATCATAAGTCAGCCAATTTAGCCGGGAGTTTGCGGTTTTCACACCTATTCCTGACTGAATCGTCTGACTTTTAATCGAAAATTCGAGTGCAATGATAGCGAAGGATTGCGGAGTAAGGCACATAAACTTGGTCTGTGGGTTCCTAACTATAGTCTAGGTCTCTAAGACAGCGACCCGGACTAGGTTGTGTCTAACCTAATTCCCTATAGTTATGGCTCTGATACCAATCTGTCACACCCCAACAGATGGCGGAATCATCGGGGCATGGCACTGAGCGAAACAGATTGTCCAGAAGTTTCCATAACAACTATTCATACAATCCAGTTAAAGATACGTCCCATACCGTATCCCGAATAAACAAATATGTCATTACAGATAACATCCAAACAAGAAATTCCGTTCCGACAACTCAGATTCAAATATTATTACAGCAATTGTTTATCTGCTTCTAGACCCCTATTCTATTGACTTTCTGGCTGTAATGCCAGAGGACAAGATCTACAGACAACTATGCCCCAGACGCTTGTTCTTGGCAGACAACTATTTGTTGGGGGCTTCTAGAAACTTATTCTAGCCTTGCTTTCCTAGCAAATAAGCATCCTAAATACCTGTCACATACGTTAAAATAAAGTCAATACATATAATGTAAATGTGAGCATACAAGTTTGATAATAGCATATAGAGTTTGAATAGTTTACGCATAACCAGCACGTACACAGAGGAAAACGAAGCATGTTAATTATCGACATGGACCTATCGATACCAGTAACTGCGGGTTGACCGTCCGAGACGGTTTGCAATACATGATTACCACCGTAATCCATGCAAGTAATTGTCCTTAATAACCCCCGTGTGAACAGGTGCTGAGTCCAAACTATAGTACTACGTCGTTAAGGCAGGTAGGCAGCATTCCACGTGTAAACACAATCAACAAGCATTCATTAAGTCACGTAATACATGCATATTGGTTAGCGTTCAAATAGTTTGTGTAGTGTGATCGATTGTGTTTTGATATAAGCAACGTATGTAACACCCAAAAGTGCTAAAAGCAAAAAGGGATCGAGTATACTCACAGTGATTGATTATGGATTGAAGGGAGCGCTGAGAGTAGGGTTAGCTTGAATAGTTCGATAGCACAATTGTGAGTAACGTGGAAATGTAAACAAATGTGGATGGATCGAATAGGCTGGTCGATCGAACGGCAGGTTCGATCGAACGGGTTGTTCGATCGGCTGGTATGTCCGTTTGGACAGTCCTGTTCGATCGGCCGGTAGGCTCGATCGGCTGGGCCATTCGAGTGGATTGTTTCTTCCTCTGGTGTGTTTGTGTTTGAGGATTTGAACTTTTGAAGTTTTCGTTGTAGTATATGAGAACACTAAAGTGTTCTTACCTTTCAGGCCGATCGGTCGAACGGTCCGTTCGATCGGCCGGCTTAACCGATCGGCTGGGAACTTTGGAAGTGGTTCTCAACAGGATGTCGCTCGATAAAACAGGCTGTTCAATCGGCTGGCATTCCCGACTACGAACGAGTTGTAAAATCAATCGAGTGTTGAAGCATAGTATCTCATGATCCGAAGAGTAATGTTTACCAATCGAGTAGCATACTCTATCGAACATCACCTCGTCAATAGCATACTTCGTAAAGTTTGAAAAGTGTGAGACCATGTGCTAGCCGATCGGCTGGCCCGGTCGATCGGCTGGTATGTCCAATCGGCTGGGCTGTTCGAACAGCCTAGCCGTTCGGCTAGCAAGTCTGACCTGGTCGGCCTTTCGTCTAACTCTTAGCTGTTTAATTACTTGTTGTCATATCAAGGTAGTTTGATAACGAGTTGAACTATGATATCCTCCGTTCCTACTCGTTTCTTCGGCTCGGAAAGGAATCACCCAAGTCCGGCCGGTGAACGGTTCAGAACGTCGGTTTAGAGTTTAACCCATCGTCGGTGAACCTTGTATATAGAATCCGAATCTTGAACCTCTTAACTGTTAGAATGATTAGTTAGCCGGTTCAAGCTCCGTTTCTACCGGTTTTAAGGTTTCGAGTGTAAAAGGTTGAAGAAAGTTGGAAATCATTCATAAAAATGTTAAGATTCTTACAAATCTTGGTTTGTTTATGTGGAAACCGGTCAGATCTAAGCTATTCATGGTTGAATGAGGCCAAAGTTTGGTGTTCTTCAAGAACACCATGATGACATCACCCAAGAACACTTAGATCTTGGTGATTTCACGGTTAGAAATCAAGTTTTGAAAGATAGAAAGGTGTAGAATCATGCAATGATAAAAAACGTACAAGAATTAGAGTGGGAACTTACCGGAGTTGATAGAAATCTGAGAAAAGATGAAGAAGAAGGCTGGTTCGGTCAGAGCTTTCCAAAAATAGAAAGTGTGACAATGACAGCCCTATTTATAGGCTCCAAAAGAGGAAAGTGGCAGCCGATCGGCCAGGAGCTCTGATCGAATGGGCTGCTCGATCGGCTAGGAAGATGCTAGCCGATCGGCTGGCCTGTTCGATCAGGATGCCTCCTGTTCGATCCGCGACCCACTTTGAGTATTTCGCGACGTTTTTGATGTTTCGATTTCGATGGACGATGATACGAATATGATAGAGTTCCTAGTCAAATTATTTTCAGTAGTTGGGACTATATCTAACATACAATCGTCTATAAGTCACGTTTCAATGTCGGTTTCGATTGAGTTCGATTACCTTTCGAGTTTCGATTCGATTTTCGATTGATTCGCTTGAATACCACACCAAACATATGAGTAAACACGCACAAGTAACACATAAGGCACACACACACGTATAACAATACCAGAGTTCGCATAATTCGAGTCTCGAGTTTGATTGATGAATCGATTAACTTGATTATTGATTGATTAACTTTATCGCATTGTTACTTCCTACTATTCACAGTCGTAAATCGGTCGCATTGATTAAACATTCGATTACTTCGATTCTTTCTGATTACAACACTTACTCCACAGAATACAACTAAAACATAATATAGACTATCTATAGTCAAAGAAAGTCAAAGTTGACTTGGACTTTGACTTTGACATTCGAGAACACGGGGTGTTACAGAGGGGCAACAAATCAAGCTTCAAAACTTCCAAAAACTAACTAAAACCAGTTCCCTTCACCCTCAAAGGACAAACCGACCTAACGACGTGAATCTATGTTTCAAACTACATGGTCCATGCTTCTTTCCATATTAGGGTTTGTGTTGTTGCAATTTCCATTCCACCCTTCATGGGCTTGCCACAATTTCCCATACCTATTTTTAAAGTCTACGTCATTGTTACTACTTATTAAAATTTAGGGTGTTACACCCTTCTGTTTTTGGTCTTCGCCTTCCCTACCAAAGTAATTCGATTATATATCTTCATCGCAACATGATCTTTTCCTCGCACACAATAGAGAAAATGTTACTCAAGATGCCTTTTCGTTTAAAAAATGTAGCATTATCAAAGCACTATTCCCTTCCCCTTTATAAAACAATTGGAAAACTTCAAGAACCATTAGTACAATTAAGAAAACTTCAAGATATGGAAATATTGAATGAAAAACCTGTACTCCCTTGAAATTTGTTCAACGTGACACATCTGCGATAAACACTATTGTTATCATTACCCTAGTCGACCTTAATTCGCCTTATGGTTTAAAAATCCTTATAGTTTAGTAGTTCAAAGTTAAATATATATATCCTCTATAAATTTGTTTGAAATAGTAGTTTGGATTAATTATTGTGACAAAGAAGTATCTAGAAAATAAGTGAAACTACTATAAGATCCCTTAATGATAAAGTTAGTCACGCAGTGGAAACCTGCATAGGCACCATCAGAGATCCGCAGTTTTCTAGGATTAGCCAGATACTACAGGTGGTTTATGCAGGATTCCTCAAAGATATATTCACCCTTGATGAAGCTAAAAAGGAAGGAAAGCAAGTTCGAAGGTCTAACGCAAGATCAGACCTTCTAGGAGTTAAAGGAAAGATTGACACAGACACCAGTTTTAACCTTGCATGATGGAAATGAGGACTTGGTGGTGTATTCTGATGCATCATACCAAGGACTGGGATGCATGATTATGCAAAGGGGAAAAGTTAGCTTATGCTTCATGATAGTTAAAGCCACACGAGATGAACTACTAAATTAATGATTTAGAATTGGCCGTAGTGATATTCATGTTAAAGTTATGCAAGCATAACCTCTATGGGGTTAAATGCACCAGTTATAAAGACCACAAGAGTTGAAAGTACTTCTTCGAGCAAAATGATGTTAACATGAGACAACAATAATGGTTATATTTTCCATAAAGGTTATGATTGAGAAATCAAGTGTCACCCAATAAAGATAATGTGGTCGCCAATGCAATAAGCCATAAGGAGACACAATCTCCAATTCTGGTAAGGTCTTACCTATTAGTGGTGACACCAGATTTTATAACACAGCTTAGAAAGGCACAAATCAAGTCTATGAAGGAAGAACATGTGAAGGAAGAAAGAATGGTTAGTCAATAGGTAATGCTATTGGATAACAATCATGGAGTTAAGACATGGGACAACCGAATATGGATAGCTAATTATGTGGGTTTAGGACTAGGGTCCTAGACGAGGAACATAAATCTTGCTACTCCATTCATCCACGGGCTACAAAAATGTATCATGACCTAAAGTGTATTATTGTAGCCTGGAAAGAAATATAAGATGACACAGTACATAAGTAAATGCTTCACGTGACATTAAGTTAAAGTAGAACACCAAAATCCGTATGAAACGATACAACCATTAGAGATTCTTGAATAGAAATGAGAGCACATTAATATAGATTTCATATCTAAGCTGCTAAGGACAACACGTGGTCATGATAACATCTGGATGATTGTTGATAGACTAACAAAGAATGCTCATTGTTCATCGATATGAGAGACCTACACTTCAGATTGTCTATCATAGTTGTTCATCAACGTGACTATAGCTTGACATGGGGTACCGATATCTATTGTGTCAAACAGAGACATGTGATTTACATCAAAGTTCTGGAAGGGACTCCATGAGCCGATGAGAACAAAGTTGCATATTTGAACAACCTATCACCCATAATCTGACGGGATGTCGGAAAGGACTATTCAAACACTTGAAGACATTCTATGTTCTTGTATCATTGACTTTCATGGAAGCTGAGATAGTCATTTTCCTTTGGTTGAATTGTCTTTCAATAACAGTTATCATGCGAGCATTGGGATGTTGCGTACAAGTTGCTTTATGGTCAGTGATATAGCACTATAGTTTGCTGGGGGAAATCAGACAGAAGGAATTGGTAAGTTTAGAAGTTGTAAAGGCTATATCTGAGAAAATTGATCTGATAAAGGTCCACATGAAAGCTACACATGATAAACAGAAATCGTATGCAGATAAGAGGTAGCAACCCATTGATATCTTGTTGGAGATAAAGTAATGCTAAAGGTATCTCTATAGAAAGGAATCATCCATTTTCACAAATATGCAAAGTTAGGTCCTAGGTTTATTGGACCATTTAGAATCATAGAAAGAGTTGGAGAAGTTGCCTATAGACTTGCATTACTAGATAAAATGAGTGTGATTCAGCCTACCTTTCATGTATCGCATATGAGCAAGTGGCTGGCTTACGAAATGGCACACACTACTTGTAAATATTAAGGTAGACAACAAGCTCAACTATTTTGAGAAGCTTGTAGCAACCACCGATCGAAAAGAAAAGCAACAGCATAACCAAGTGAATCGACAAGTAAGGGTTTAGTGGCAACATAGAAAGGGTTCAGTAGTGACATGGGAATCAGAAGAGGAGATGAAAGTTTTGTACCCTTTTCTAATCGATATGTAATAGGTTTCGAGGACGAAACCTAATGTAACAGGATAGACTTGCAACATTCCAATTTTTCAATAAATTGGTAATTTTGTAATGGAAAAAAGGTAGGACCATTTGTTAAGACTTTCATAAAGGCCCAAGGAGGGACATTTTGGTAATAACATCACAACCCTAATATAGGAAGGGATGCATGAGAGTTCATTCATTCTTATATCCCACCAAACTTAGAGAGAGAAGCTCTAGAGAGAGAAAAGGATCAAGTTTCGATTTCTAGTTGGGATCGAGCATATATTGAAGCTGATTTTTGGATATTCACTCGTGTTCGATTATCTAAGAGATTAAAGGCGTTAACAGTGGGGTTTATCGAACTCTTATGTAGCTTAAACTCAGTTTCAATTAAGATAAGTATTTTTTTTTTTTGTTTAAAGCTCAGGTTAAAGTCATTTGGGCTTGAGAGGTTTCTTGGCTGAGCAGATGAAGATTCCCGATGGAAGACTAACATCCCATCTACTGTAGGAAGTGAGTTCACATTTTATTAAAATAATAACAAAATATATAATGACGATACTCTTGTAGAAATATAATAGTACAATACAATTTACAAAGCTGAATGAAAACGAAATATAAAGTACAATTATATACGAAACTTAATTCAACCGCATCTTTGTGGGTACTTCAACAAGTGTTCTTCTAGTGTCATTGACTCGAGCATTCACCCCGAGCATTCACCCCGCTGAATCTTTATCCATGCTACTAGACTGCAACAATTAGCACATTAAAATATTGATGGTCTTGGTTGAGGATCGTGTTAGACACAAGTCTTATAAAACAGATTCCGTGCCTCTTTTTAAACGAATGTGTCTGTTTCTAGGATATAACAACCGAAAAAGTAGTGTACTGTTGGAAATAGCTCTCAAGCCTGAGATTGCACCGGGTATAATATTTTTTTATTTATGTAAAAAAAATAAAAATATGAAGTTGTTAATGATGAAGGAATTAAAGAGTACCCCTCTCTAAATTTTATTATACTTTTTGACAAAATAATTTTTCTACTATCTTTTTTTTTCTATTCACTTGTATTTTTCACATCAAAAATGAATCATAAGGTTCATTTTATACTCAAAAACCAAACTTCAAAATGAATCACGAGGTTCATTTTATACTCAAAACCAAACTTAATATGCATTTCTTTATTTAAAGATAATAATAAGAATTTTATGGGTCAAAAGAGAGATTAATTTGATTTATAACTTGTTAATGTCATATTAAATAAAATTGGGAAATTGGCGTGTAATAATCTCACCTAGACCTTATTAGTCATTAATAATCGCACCTCAGAATATTCCCCCCACCAGTCCCACCTTTCACCTATTTTTCCTACAATGGTCCCCCGTTAAAAAAACTTAACGGGGTTAAGCTTTTTTTCCAAATTACAAACAGATTTTTTAGTGATTTTGATTAGAACGACGATACGAGTCCATTGAGGTAAAAGTTGTCTCGAAACGGTGTTCCAAACGATGAAAACGACGTTTCAATTCGGGTGTTTAAATTTCCAATTAAACAAAATCAAGTCAATTGGAGCACCATTTCGAAGTAAATTTTACATCAATGGACTCGTATCATCGTTCTGATCAAAAGCCCTAAAAAATCTGTTTGTAATTTGGAGAAAAGCTTAACTCTGTTAAGTTTTTTTAATGGGGGACCGTTGTAGGAAAAATATGTGAAAGGTGGAACTAGTGGGAGGAATATTCTGAGGTGGGATTATTAATGGTCAATAAGGTCTAGGTGAGAGTACCACATCCCCAATAAAATTAGGAGACATAATAAAAACCTTCATCATGATTCTTGAATAGAGATTAAGAATCAAGCAAAACAACCAATATATAACAAAGACGAATTCCTACTAGAGTCACCAATGTTTCGAAATATCAATATCAATCACTTAACTTCGAGCATCAATATCTGTTTCATCTCAGCTCTGATTTGGACATGGTTTGGTTCACTTGTGAGACTCTCACATCATAGAACACAAACCCATACATAATTATCTATATAACTCATATAAATGCAATTATTTATTGTCCAAAATTAGTGAAACTCTCATTTTCACTAACATTTTTCCAGCATCTATCTATTTAAGTTCACTGTTTGTTAAACACTTGTTATTTCCTTTTTGAAAACTGAATGTAATCACTTAAAATCGCTATTTAAATGAGATTACACTTATAGAATATATACGGTGGGATTTTAGAGTGAACACGAGTGTATTTGTGAACTGAGTGAACAAATCCTGACCATTGATTTACATCATCAAATCGTAAAATACACTAATGTATTTTCATCATCAAATCATGGCCATTGATTTATACGTGTGTATACACTTGTGTATTGATAATCAAGGACTAAATTTAGTTCACTAGTATTCACAATCAAAAAGGTTATTTACAAATGAACCTAACCCTATTTACCGAAGTGTAAATTCAACAATTTAGACCCCCGGACTGGGGGTTTCACACGAATACATAGGAATGGATTACATAGTCATGTGCTTCTTATACAAAATAATAATAATAATAATAATAATAATAATAATAATAATAATAATAATAATAATAATAATAATTCAAATTGTTTTCAGGCATAAATTCTGTATATATCTACTTCGTTTTACTAATACACTTATTGTATATATTTTCAGCTAAAATACCCAAAGGATTGAAAAAGAGTATTGACATATTATCGGAATTAGTCAAATTGATAATTTAGCTTGTCTATCATGCTAAAAATACAAGTTTTTTTGAAAACGTTTTTCATTAGGACTTACACCCCTTGTTTTCATACGTACATTGATAATCGTTTAAATATCAGTTTATCAATAGTTGATTGTGATATTAGTTATTTCAAAGTCTTCTGCTACAATTATTACTTTTAGAAAAAGTTGTCACGATTTTTAAAATGTTTTCATAAATGAACTGAATAATTATATAAATTAAATAGGATTTGTGTATTATAAGTTATGGTTCATGGTATATTGCAAGTTTGTAACAACATCCAGCTAGTGCATGTGGACGTGTACAATTTTTGTGGAATTCTAGGTAAAGCTTATAAGAATGAGGTAAAAGTAAAATATACTATTATTGTGGTGGTTGTTTTGGAATTATAGATTTATAGTCACATAGATCACATCATACTATCATGTTAATAAAATTATTACCATTCTTCATTTGTAGAATATGTTACTGAAAGTCTGTCTCTATTTAAAACAATCCAACATTCTCTAAATGAGATAAAAGTGTAATATACTATCATCGTACGTGATTGTTGTTTTGTATTACAATCACATGGATCACAAAATGCAATTATGTTTATAAAAATTATTACCATTCTTCATTTGTACAAACTGTTATTGAAAGTATGTCTCAATTTAAAAAACCCAACACTCTTCCCCACGGATTCCCTCAATTCAAGATTCTAAAATTGACAATAGTGAATGAAGAATTTTTATTGTTGTTTTCCAGTCATTCCAACATTACACCACCAGCATACCACCAAATGATTAGATTGTGGTTTGTGCCTCGACAAAATAAGGTTAATCTTCTTTCGTTCTCGTTAAAACAGCCAAGGTGATCCTGCAAAACAATCAGCACACCATAGGCTCGTTACAAGGAGGAGAATAGGGGGTTCTCCTTGTAACCACCCTTCGGCGTAAGAATAAGTATCGGCTTTGAGGATAATAGTGTGTGTATTAAGTGCAAGAGTAAGAGAGCGATCCCTAAACCTGGATGTGAAGTTTTCTATTTATAGCCGAGGTGGTTTGTGAAGGATATGGGCTGATGGGCCTTGGGCCTGAAGACGACTACAAGGAATATCCATTCTGCTCCCTCTGTCATGACCGTTAGTGCTTCCAAGCGAGAGGGTAGCTGGCGCATGCTGAATGGATATGGATCCACGTGTCCTGACGATTGTCCTTGTTGTCTGGTCTGTCATCAGCAACTAAGTGGAGATCGTGGAGTAGTGGTCGACGCACACTGATTGGTGCCACGTGTATGTCCTTGTGTACCTTTTGTCTCCTATACGATTGTTCATCGTGCAGCATGATCGGATACAGCCTGTTGAACGCCTATTGGTCCACTGCTCTACCACTTGTACCTTTTGTACTTGTCCGATGTTTACCTGCGCTTCTTCCCTCCACACGACTCGGGTACATCCCGGGTAGCCGACGCAAGGTCAATGAAGCTAGTTCTTTTATCTAAGAAGCTAAGTGTCAGAATCGATTTCGTTATGGTCCTGACCACGTGCGCTACTTGGAAAAATCTGTGTAGTCGGGCAAGGTCGGGAAAGCTATCAATTTGGTTTATCTTGGGTATGGTCTTGCGTGCGACCTGACTCGTATGTTCAGCGCATGATTTAGGACCATGCCCCTCAATACCCGTATTATGAAATCCACTAGTAGTTATGCATATAGTAACACAACAATATTTTAGGGTATCCCATAGTTTTTGACAACACCGATGAAGTACCTCGACAGACAGTGTTCACCAGTAGTTTTGATGACACCGACCAAACACCTCGACAAACAATGTTCACCTATAGTTCAATGACTTGTTCTGCCTCTAGTGTCTTCCTTTACATCTTATACACTTTGTAACATTTGATCTCTCATATCAATCAATATCGTTTCCTTATCCACCGTCAGCTTACAATTTTTTTTTCTAAGTTGAAACCTTCTCATTAAGATCACTCCCTAACTATAAGAATTATTTGTAATTGTACTAAATATGTATCTTACGTAAACAAAATCAAGCTAGATAAGGAATGTAATATTATAATGAGTTAATTACGTTTTTCGACCTTGTGGTTTGTTGAAAATAACTATAACAACCCATCAGTTTAAAAATTGCCAAAACAGTAGCAATAGTTTCCCTTTTGTAATAATTACATCCCACCTCCGTTAACCCCGTCCAATTTACCGTTTAAGTTTTTGATGGAAAGACTAAAATAATCCTATATTAAAAAAACTATAAAAGCAAACAACTCTTTTTACAAATTTAACCAATCCTCTCCTACTCTCTCTCTACTTTCTCTCTGCATTGTGTTCTTGCTAACCCAAAACTAGGGGTGAGCAAATCATCTTCATCCGTAAAACGCAATGAAGCTATATAATCAACTATCGATAAAACACAATGAAGCATGATCAGATTGGAGCATTCATCACTTGTTGGTTGAGAAGTTGGCCTCGGCTGAGTTCATCAGGCTGGCTATATATACATCACTAGATCCATCTCCTAATCAGATTGCAAATTGGAAAAGGAAAATTCATGAATTTGAAGCAGAATCTTTTGTTTTTGAGTATGAAGACGACGACAGCGGTGGCGAAGGTCGCCTGAGCCTGCCTTACAAGTCCAGTTGCAGAGGGTGGTGGTGGTGGTGGTGGAGTGGTGGGGTGGTGGTGATGGTGGCGTGGTGGGGATGAACTATAAGGTTCTGATGGATTTTAGTTGATTTAGGGTTATATGAGACTAATTTGTGTTGGACTAAAATGCCCTTATTTGTGAGTTTTGGGCTTTGCCACATGCCCTCCTATTATTGCTTCCTACACTTCCTACCCAAAGTTAACTTCCTATTTGATCCTCTCCCTACTATCATAATCCTATAATCCTTTAAATCCTTTAACCTAGTCACATGTTTCCCTTCAATTAAACGTCATTATGATAATCCTTCAAATCCTTAACCCAATCAGAGGGTTATCTCCAAGAAGAACAAGAAACAGAACACCTAAACCGGGTCGACACCGAAGTGGGTTACCAAGTTTGGGTCTTCTGGGGGGGGGGGGGGAGGTCATTACCATTAGTTGTCGACCATACAATATTGCTTGAAATATATATACTACTAACATGGTTTTAATTGACCTGAACCATGACGGATCAGGCAAAGCACTTAAAAAGAGGGTGGCCGGAATCCCTTGGTTGAGCCATCGGATTTCGGCTCTAACACTACTACCTCGTTTCACCTTCGAATCCTAATCTCCGTCATCTATGTAACCCTGGGTAGTCGTTGTTGCTCTGAATCCTGACCCAATATCACCGAACAAACACTTCTCGCAGGCGGTCGGATAGAGTCTCTGTGGCCGGAAACCATCATCATCGTCACCAAAAGCTCTAACATAACCCTCCTCCTTGTCTTGTAGCTTGATTCCGCAGATATTTCCATTGGAATCACCACTATCATCCACGACCCTGAACCTTAAACCCTTTCATCTTCTCCGTCATTACTATCTTTACCGGAACCCACATCACTCGTCTCCCTCTTAACTCGCAACCGTCGTAACTCACTATCGACTACCTCTATTAGCATCGGAGAAGGGTGGCCGGCTGGAGGCCATGCCCGACACCCCTTTCCAATTTTCGTCTTCTCTCTCTCTCTAAACTATAATTGTTACAAAAGTGAAAGTACTAGTACTGTTTTAACAATTTTTAAAACTAATGGACTGTAATGGATATTTTCAATAAAACACCGATAAAAAACGTAGTTAACTCTATTATAATGTAAAATAAACACAAATATCTTTTCTTGTCACGTTTTTTATTCAGCTAATTTAAAAGCGCTGCTGAATGTGAATGGTTAAAGAAATTCCTTTAATCAAGTACTCTGGTACTAGAATTGAAATAAATAAAATCGCAAGTATCCAAATATAATTTTGATTTTAAAATATCACAGTTCTTACTTTAAAACACAGTTGTCCTTATCTAACTATTGGGTAACGGATATCTGTGATTATGTCGTTTTATACCTTTTAATCACCAAATAGATAATAGAAAAATACCAAGTTTATATACAGTGTATAGATAGTTTTGATATTAGACATATCATCTCCCACGACTCTAGTGCTGGTCACGGGTATTTAAGTTTCATCTATAGTGGGCCCGTGTGAATTTTCCCTCCAGGTCTCAAGTTCGAGTCTGAGTGATAAGGGTTTATCATTGAAAGGTTTAAATTGGGGATCTATTGTGCAAGGGGGCTCTTTAGGCGAATCGTTTAAAACAACATATGCTATACCTCCCGACATTCGCAAATAATTCACACGTTTAAAAAAAAACATGTTCCTAATCACGTAAATGCATCATATGTCACTTTCCACTGTCTCCAAATCATTACAACAATGCTTCCGCTAGCGTTTGGGTAACATAGAGATGCCACTCACGACCATACAGAAAAGTTTGGTAAGAGTTAGTAGAAACTATATAATATATCTGACTCTTCCTCACGAGACATTTTTTAACAGCGTATGGTTAGAATATTACTAACCGGATTAGAAGTTAGTATGATAGTATCAACAAGTTAGTATTAAAACCCTCCGTACTTGAACTTGAACCAAAAACCTCTAAGAGAAGCAAAGCTCCCCTACCTTGTGTTGGTATTTTTATTATTATTAAATAATATTTATATACATATTTAGAAATAAAAATGTGTAATAATTCTGAGAAATAAAAAAAAAAAAAAACAAACGCTACAATTAGATTCATGGGAAAACCAAATAAAAATAGAAAAAAAATACAAATGTAGATCGATAAGTTACATATATGTAGTCCGTCCATCGACATATATGTTGTTTTTATTTTATTTTTTTAATTTCCACAAAAAATGGTAACATATAAATAGAAGGAAAAATTTAATAAAAAAGTGGTTTTATTGAAGTTTTTAAGTGTCTTTTAAGCTTATTTATGATCCCTTCCGTGTGTATCAATGTCGAAGTATTTAACTAGATGTGCATATCTACATGGCGTAAGACTACTCAGAGTAGAGGGGAATGAAGGGAGGGTGTGGAGCGACACGTGGCTGCCACGTCAGCAAAGGAGGCAAGCCCAAAAATACACGTTGTGGAAGAAGCTTAAAAGGGGGTCGTTTAAAAAAACTGACCAATCAAAAATAAAACCAAATTCCACAACCAACCACCAACCTCTACGTCGACAACCGTCCAAGCCCCACGCCATGTGAAGAACTCGACACCGGTGCCCCACGCCTTCACCCGGGGAGGAGTGCCGACGTGTTTGAGAGCCCACGCCCTTCCACGCCACTCTAGTTCGTCCGGTCTAACTAGCCAATGCATTCTACAGTTAAAATAAGAGAAGAGTATCTCACTACATGAAATTTCAATAACAAAATGAAGGTAAATTGAAAATTTTTGTTACTTATTAGAGATTGTTAGAAGTTTTCTAACAAATTTGATGGATAATTCTCGATTATCGTTGGCAATCCACTTCCAACCATTCTTTTTATGTGTGAGTGTTATCATGTCTAAGAGCGCTTTGCAACCAGATCATGTTATCCCCCGTGTTAATATGTCTATTAACAACCTTGCAATCTGTTCTTTTTTTGACGGTAAATGTTACATAATTATTACTTTTAAATTGTACCAAGTTTACCCATATCAGGAATTGAACCCTAATCTCTCCCTAAGAAGCACAAAGCCTCTACCACCCGATCAAAGTGATGATGGCCTTGCAATCTTTTGTTACCTTCAAAATTGAAATCTTCTAACTTCGGTAATTTAACTGAAATTAATAATAATAGAACACTTGGCCTTTTCACATAATGAAGTGGAAATAGCAACCAAGACCAATGGAAATAATAGATTACATCATAACTTAGTGAGTTAGAATATAAACGCAAGGCAAGAGGTGATAAGTTGTTTCGTGGTCTACTTGTCTGAAACATATGAGTTTTTGTTGGTATTTGATAGGTCAGAAGACGATATTTGAAGGTAGAAGGCTAGAAACTAATAGATTTAGTGATTCGAAGTCTTTCTGATTTTTCAATAGTCTTTTATTAATAGAAAAAAAGATCAACAAGAAAAAATAGATTTTGTAAGCTATCCATGTATCGGTCCTATAAAATACCATACGAAATAGAATGCTTAAAAAGGGATATAAAGAAATTCTTTAGGCCACTCGCATGCGATTAGAATGGAAAAGGACGAGTAGGTTGCGATTAGGGAAAGTTTGTCTTGATAGATGTGAACCAAACGAAATATTAAATTATGAAACTTGGTTAGTTATAAAAGTCACATGATGTCGTACTTGTTGTGAGTGTGTATCTCTATCAAAATCAGTATGGACAATTGACATATCATCACAAGAAGGTTCACTCGAATATTCGGGGTAGCTTCAAATTAACGTCGTTCACAAAAGACGAAGATTTAACTAATAAATTTGCACTTCTCTTTTAAATTCAATCTTGGTTCTTGGTTCGGGTTGTACATATACATAACCAACATAATTGTTTCTCACAAGATCCTAATGTACGTACGTCTGTGTTTTATATTTGTTTTGTGATTAGAATATCCATAACGCTAGACTAGTCCAAAATCCAAACTTATCACACCAGCATACACATCATTTCAAACCTCATTTTCCCATTCAACATCAAACCATTATAAACCTCTATCTCATCACTTAATTTTCTTTTATTTAATTCATTTATAAATTAAATAAATAATAATTGCATTTCTTTCATATTAATAAAAATAACTAAATGATAAAATAATATTTAATTTTTCCAAAAACTTAGTGTTCCAATGGCTCTCCTTTCAAATGACTACAATTCTAACACCTATTTTTCCAGTTCTTATAAATATAAGATTTCGTTTTACATCTCACATTTGCACTTCTCACTTCACAGTTCACTGCAAATACAAATTTAGGTATATGTAATATTATAATTAGGTTTGTGTAATAGTTTAATTAGGGTTATGGAATGTTTATATAATTTGTTTTATATATTTTATGTATAATTTTATTTGGTTTAAAGTTCTTTTAATTAAAAAACAAAAGTTCCTTTTTTTTAACAAAAACAAAAAACAAAAAGACCTTTCTTTTAATTTATTTAAAAATCAAATAAATGGGCCCACCATCATCCCGTCGGACTAGTCCGTTGAACCGGTTCATCCACATTCTGGATCGGCCACCTCACCACCTCCTTCGTGTCCGTCTGCTTGCTTGCTCGTCTGGATTCCAAATAGGGCTGGCATAACGTGCCAACCCGATCTATTAAGACACGAGCACGATAAGACATGAACTCGAAAGACGTAAACACGAACACGACACGAAATCTTATCGTGTCAGATTTTCGAAACACGAACACAAACCTGTTAATAAACAGGTTACACGAAATAACTTGTTAAGACACGAAAAAATTACCAACGTATCATACGACCTGTTTAAGACACGAACACGAGCTGTTCAAACAAGAACACGACCTGTTTATGACACGTACACGCAGTGGCGGATCTAGGATTCCGATCAAGGGGTAACGTGTTATAAATAAGCCGTAACGAAATAAAAAAAAAAATCATTTTTTTTCTAAAATTTACACTAATTTTTCCAATTTTTTTCTGACCAAGGGGTAGCGGGGGTTACCCCTACCAAAGAGGTAGGTCCGCCCCTGCGTACACGGCCGAATTGGGGAAGCTATGAACCGAATTTTGGGAAAGGTGGTGTTTGTGAGAGAGATTTTAAAATTAGGGTTTGGATTGTGGAAAAAGAACCGTGTGTGTTTGTGTATAATTCATCTCAGGTCCCACGACTAATGACCCCATGTCCACACGCACATAATATTTTTTAATTTTTATATATTAACATGTACTTAACGGGTCTTAACAGGTTAACGGGCGATGCGAATGCTCTTAGGTTGGGTGGTGTGGTCTCAAGCCCTTAAGGGCTTTATCACGCCACGTAAGCGTCACGTAGGCGACACATAAGCGGGGGTCTTTATCGTTAACTTTCACGGTGTGGAATAACGCCCCCTATAAAACCCATTTTAACTATATTAAAAATAGATAAATAGAAACAAAATATAATTGATTGATAGAGGTGGACTCTATTGCTTTCTTCCTCTCACGCTCGCTATTCCTTTGGCGGAGGTCCAGATTAGCACCCCCATTTGCGTAGGCGGGGTGATGTAGGGGTGCCATGGAACGCTAAAATAGGTGAGGTGTCAGGGGTCACGAAACTACCGGATGGTCTTCTGAATACCAAAAACAATTATGAGGCTGATTGGCTGAAGGGAGTAAGAAAGGGTCAAAAAGTTGTGGACCGACTGTACTCAACGTGGTGCACCATTTCTAATCTTTCAAAATGTTTTACACATTCTTAATTTCCAAAAGATAAATGCATAGTCATATTCAACTTATCCGACAATACATGATTTACTCAAAGACCGTCTATTGCATGCTTATTGGTTTTGTTTCATTCTACTGTTTTTTTTTTTTTTTTTTTTTTTTTTACAAAGTATAATCTTTATTTCAAAGGAGTTAATATTTACATACCCCTTCTTTTACTTTTTCTATAGATACATAGATATATATAGAGAAATAGAGTGAAAAATAATGTGAGAATAAAATGTAGCAATGTGAGAATAGTGAGAATATAAATAAATAGTGGTCACAATCTTGTCCGTTTGATGGACTTTGAGTTGATGGTTTGAATCACTGAAACCACAAACGGCAAAAATATGTATTTGTGTCAAGAATATCTATCCTAACCTAGACACAAATAATCATGTAACCCGAACATAAGTACTCATCTAATCCATTTATCTAAACATGTCAAATAGATTGACAGGATGTAAACAAGCTGTACCACCGCAAAAAGTACCGATATGACAGTAGGGTACGTGTTCGGTACTGGCAGTGTAATAATAGGGATAAGATCGGTACGTAGCGAGCTTGTACCACCGCAAAAAAAGTACCGATATCACAGTAGGGTACGGGTTCGGTACTGGCAGTGTAATACCGAAAACGAAAACCCTAAAAATGAATACCGCTTCTTATTTGGATTGGTACGATACTGGTATTCGGTAAAAATTATTCATTCCTAATAACAAATGAGTTAAATAAATCATAAACAGATTGACTGGTCAACTTGTTTTATTAAACTAGTTGACAGCTAGACTCGTTTAACTAATTATGTTCAACACAACAATATGAACATGACCACTTACATATAATAACCTAAAAGTTTATTATTTTGATATTGTTCAATGTGTTGGGATCAGTCAGAAATTGTCACCATTAAACATATAGTGCTTTTTATAACGGTTTCCACTTAGAATCGAGTATTTTTGTAATGTAACAATTTGTACTTATATGTGATGTTATCATTTAGACCATCTAGTGTGGTTTAACTTTTTTTTACTCTATTTCACTGTCATGTCATAAAGTATCTATCGCCTCATTAACACATCACCACACCATTTTTATTCATTTTTTTCGCTAACCCTTTCTATGGCTTCACTAGTTTTCACCCCACCTCAGCCATTTCTAACCATTACCCTCATTTATGAAAATCTTATTTTATATAATATAATTTATATAAATAAATAAATAAAATCACAATAATATTAAAATAACTAAAATAAAAATACTGTTATAAACAAGAGAGCAAACATAAGAAAAAGATTTGATTCACCCGTATTTCATGTACATATATCATATATATAGATCAATACAACAACCCTAAAGCCCATTAACATTAGGTCAGGCTTGGCCTATGGGCCTGAATGTCTGCATTCATAACACTCCCACTCAGACATTTAGAAATACACATACGCTGTTAACATTATACTACCAGATAATGTTTACATGATTCTTCAAGACCGATGTTAACTGATACTGCAGGACCAGTTATGTTGCCTCATTAAAACCTTACTAAGAAAAACCCAGTGGGACAAAACTTAGTCAAGGAAAAAGAGTACATACACTGTGTATATTATGGGTACATTACTCCCCCTCAATTTTACTTGTAAATTTTGATGATGTTGAATCCAATCTTCTGTGACAATTGTTTGACTTGATATTTGGCGTAGTCTTCTTTGATTTGAGTGTTGTTGTCTACATTGTCTTCATACAGTATAGTTTGAGCTTCTCTTGATCAACTCTAATCAACATACTTCTTAAATATACTGAAATCTTCGACCTTCATAACTTGTATCTGGATTGAGATCCAACTCTATGCGAGTCTAATATATGTCAATCATAACCCAGGACGCCATATTGTTCTTGGAACTATCCCGTGTCTCGAGTTTGTAAATATGTCAAATAATTATTTAATGCGCTTTATAATTCTGCCTCGTTAAAAACCATGCCAGGAAAACCCAATGGGACAAAACCGTAGCTAAGGGAAAAGAGTGCACTACGCATTATACATAATTAACAACATGATTTATGATGATGTTAAATTAGTATTTCGGGACCTATAAGATAAACTGATACTACTGGATCAGTTATGTTGTCTCGTTAAAAACCTTACCAAGAAAACCCAATGGAAAAAACTTAGTGAAGGGAAAAAGAGTGCAACATTTGAGATTAGAACTGTAATCTTACCAATATATATAGCAAGAATGTAATATCAGATGTCGTCTTGTTTCCAAGATACGTCAATGCTCTGATCGCAATTAAGTATGGTACTTCTTGACTAAGTAGTTCAACATCCTTTTCTTGGGGTTGATAGGAATATTTTTTCTATGTCAAGCGATCAGACAATCGTTCATGTACTCAACGAATGAGCTTTTTCTATATAACCTCTTCTAGATGTAGTCAGATTGATGAGCAAAAATAGTACATATATACTCGAACTACAGGTCGAGAATAACTACACTTTGTAAAGGTCATTCAAAATTTTCCTCTTTAGTTTGAGAGTTCCCTCTCGATGATGTTTACATTATCATTGTAAGAGTGAAATCTTGTTAAATAGATGTAGCTCATTTTATCAAAATTATACCTCTCTTTTCAGAGTATAGTCGACTGTACCACATATGAGTAGTTTCCTTTAAGATTCATATATATAACACATATGGGGTTATTGTTTCATAATGCTTTGAGCATTTTAATCCTTCAGGGGTTTTCATGCAGATGTCATTTGCAATTGTCTCGTACATGTATACGGTGATGACATCCATAAGTTGTTTTATCTGAAGTCATTCTGAGATTGCGAGGCCGCTTAAACATTTAAAGATTATCCATCCACTACAGGGGTATACGTTTCATCGTAATCAACTGCTGGGATTTGGGAAAAATCTTTATGTTAAAATGTGTGCCTTACATCGCAAAAACTCATTATTTACGTTTCCTTTTATTTAAAGACACCCATTTATAACCTACTGGTTTGACGTCTATGGGTGTTCAAACCGCTGGTTCGAAAACGTTTAGTTTGTCGAGCAAATTTAGTTCAACCTTAAGTCATGTAGCCATTTTGGCTATTTGTGTTCGTACACTCTTGCACACTTTCTATATATGTAATCTTTTTTGTCATCGATTACATCTATTGCTATAGCATAATCAAATACATCATTTTACACGTGTTTCATTACGGTTCCATATTGTACTTATATCGCGATCTCATATTTGTTTGGTACTAGAGTTTCTTTTAGAACTCTATTAGCCTCTTTTGGGGTTTTGACAACAACCTTCTTTAAGGTTTAGTATGCAACCACTTTTGGGGATTTTTATGCAACCACCTATGGTGTTTTATGTGCCACCTATTTTGGGGTTACACCAACTACGTTACTCAACTCTTTTTGTGTTTGTGGGTTTTATATTTTTGGAACCGATTTATCTCTCACAATTTATTAATATGATAATCATTTTGTGAGTACTTCCATTCGATCAAATAAGTTTAAGCTAGTATATGTGACTTTGTCACCTTATTTATGTTAGTGAATGCATCTTGTATTTCAATTGTTATTATCTGCAAATACGCGCTCTTTCTTTTGGACTTCAGATTTGCATTGACCACTTCAGGGGTCGATATATAATATGATGCATTTTTTTTATGTTACCACTCTTTCATTTTCTTGTCTCCCCCTAAGACTGGGAATACGATGTACATATCCCATTTTATATGTTACGGTGGTGCTATTGGTACATAGGCTGCACAACAAAATATATAAAAAATGGAAAGTTGGTTCTCTTCAGGAGACCAGTTGTAATGGAGAGTATTTGTGAGAAGCAGTTGGTTTTGAATTGATATAATCAATCGACGAATTCCGTCTCGACTACGTATGCCTCTTACTATATTTCACATTGTGCCCAACAATGGTCCATACAATTGGGTTGTCAAAGAACAGTGTTAAACCATGTCAAAAAACAACATTCCATAGTGTTGAGCATATGCTACATACGGGTAGCTAAAAACTCACATGTTACCATGTATGAATGCCATAATCCACACAATTGTACATTTCAATGGTCCCATATAAGAGGGATTGTTTGTAGGAGTTTATTGTTTGGAAGGGCATAAAAATTTATTTTGCCACAAAAAAAAAACTAACTAGACATATGATAAGGCATTTTGGGAGCAATGTTTTTAGATTACTTAGAGGTGCTAAGGTGTCGGTTAGCATGTTTGATTGTTTAGCATATCATGATGCTATCTTGATGACCTATTTGGTCATGCCATGTGGTGAAGGTATAAATATTCTAGTAACTTCTGGTTACTCACCATATTTGATTTAATGGGATATTGTGAAAAATTAGTATCATTTCTAGTAACTTCTAATATAGTCTTCTGGGCATATTTGCTATATGATATAATTTAGATATTTAGTACATTTTCTTTTACACCATTCCAAGGTGATGACTTTTCATTCAAACATAGTGAAAACTTAATAAATTTCTTCAGTATACATTAGAATATGATGCATTATGAATTACAAAATTCGATATCAGCGGGTAAACTATCGATGCTCTTCTGGAGCATTTAATATGCTATTAACACGTGAAATAGTATCAATAGCGTCTCTACCAAGACAACTAAAAATTATATTACTTATGTTTGTGACAGTGTTAGTTGTGATGTGTATCAGACATTTGCCACCTCAATTTGTGATCACTCTACTGGAGCTTTAAATTATAACATTTACATCCGAGCGTTTTGTGAAATCACATTCTCGGTATTGCTGCATCAGGAGCATGTCGAGAAGATTTATAGCAAGCTTTTGAAAGGATGACTCACTTCTGGTGGTCAAACATGTCGATCGAGTATCTTCACACGTCTAGAATACGTCATGGAGGAGAAATATTATAGTTTTAGCCTTTGTTTAGAGGGAAAACATGTACTATTCATAAGGGTTTCCATCACTAGGCTATATATTAGTCAAAAACGCCAAGTGCGATGAACTAAAGTTTGGGTAGAACTTGAAAAATCATTATTAAAACAAACGGGATATTGTATACATTTGGGAGAACTTCGGGTTCTCAACATTGATTTAGGATTCATGTGAAATTCAGTATAAATGAGCATCAACACTAACTCAAATGAATTATTATCTATCAATTGAAATAACTAACATCAGAGTAGTTTACTTAAGCTAAAGTCCACTAATTATTTTCATAGCTATTTTTCATCATTTTCATGTGAGGGCACATTTCTAATGACTATATCAGCAACAACAAGCAATTAGAAGAATAACCATACAATTAATTATGTTGACTATGCATAGCATTGTAACAAGCTGAAATATCAAATCACTAAAGCATAACAATGTTTATCTCAGTGTAGTTGTTTGGTAACCAGCTACCAATGAAATTTGTATTAATTTGTTTAGCACATTTAACTTGTCAAAAGGCAATACATATAACATATATGCTATCTAAAACAATGAGACCAACAGAAGTATTGCTAAACAAATGAAATCCGTAATATCTACCCACAAGCAAGTTATATGCATGTTAATTATTCACAATTTATATGCATATCAATTACTGTTAGGATCTGAGTTTGGATTGATTGTGTTTTACGTTTGAATTAAGATGAAAGATGAATGAGAAATGCAGCGGAATATAAATGATAACAAACTTTGCACACAATCAAATAGGAGAATTGCTTTCAACACACAAGTTTAACATTGAACCGAATGCTTGAATTTATTACAAGATTAAATTACAATTGCAAGTATGTAACAAACTCCCCCTCAGCCTGAGCTCACAGTGATTTGTTCGTACAGGAGAGAAGATGGTGAAGAGCTAATAGAACAGTACAGGGTACTGTTCTATTTATAGGCACGGACAAACCACTGAGGCATCTTTGCTGACGTCACCATGAAAGTGACATCTAACCTCCTAACAAACTCTAACATCTGATCTATACAAGTACTGCTATGCTAACAACTGTTATACATTACATTTCATAAAGACAAACTTAACTACTGCTTCATCCTTCCACTGATGTGAACCCAACAGTACTTAACATATCCAGCAGAGCTTGACCCATAGCAGTAGATTGAACAGAAGAGCTTTAGTCTTTCATTAGTCTTTGACTTGATCAGCAGTTGTAGGTCAGCAACTTGTAATGATCAGTAGATTGGAGGTCATCAGATGTTGTAATCACTTTCAAGGGGAGAGATTTGATGATATAACATCTACTTATTCTGGATCCACTGCTCTGATTCAGTTTTGGCTTTAATTATCTGTTCCTCTGATAGGGTTCAATCCCAACAATCTCCATCTGGAACAGATAATGCCAAAACTCTTCATTATTTGTAGATCTTTATTGCCTCATCAACAGTTCCCTAATTTGCCCTTTGAGTTGTAACTCAAAAGCTAAGGCATCTGTGTCATCTTCATCCCTGCACAGTGGAAGATTAAGGAGATCCTGCAAATCTTCAAGACTTAGGCCAAGTGCTTGTTCCCTTGTTATTTTCTTCACTTCTCCACTAGACTTGATCACTGTCAGTACATGGTTCTGTTTGTTAGTTTTTCACTTTAGTACTTTTGAGTCTGGTGGGTTTCTTGGGAGATTTTTATTAGATGAGGTGTTTGGTGATGCTGGCCTATTGATGATTGACTGAGCAGTACTTGCAGGTTGATCCAATCCAAGAGTTTCTGCAATCATTTTCTTAATGCCTTCTTTTACAAGGTCATCACCTGCCATTAACTCTTGCACTGTTTCAGCATCCAACTGTTTTTGTTGCCTTCTTTTAAAGATGGCTGCACCAGCTGGAGTAGTGGCTCTTTTAACTTGCAGCTTTGGTGGTCTTGTTGAGACCTCTGCTTTAGAATAATCAGGTTTTTGTGGAACCTTTGGATCTTTCTTCCTTAGTTCCTCCAACCTTTTGTAGGTGGCCCTGACTTTATCTTCTCTCCATCTCATCACTTGATTTTCAGACCCATAATCAGCAGCAATTAGTTCTTCTTTCATTCTCCTCAGCTCTACCTTTTTATCAGGTACATTCTTTTTGTACTTTGCCCAATCAGGAGGAGTATGTTTGACTTTATTCTTGATCATGTCTTGAATCCTGGCTGCTTCACTTTCCAGCTCAGGTATTGTCCAATCTTTATACATGGGTCTTTCTCCCTTGTATTTCTTGTGAGCCATGATGTTTTCAACATAATCTTTTCTCAGGGATTCATCTGCCCTTTCTGATATTTGCTGGCACACATTCTTTGCAAATTGTTCCAAAGATCTGACTTGTGTGAGCAAAAATTGGTAGTGCTGTTGAATTTCTCTGTCAGATTTCCCTTGTGAATTTCTTTTAGAGATATCCTCTGCTTGCTTAGCTTTGACTTTCAAATATTCTTCAATATTATTGGGCCTGGGATATCCTTCAACAGATAGTAAACTCCTTTTTGCAGGGTCATCCTCATAATAGAAGGACTTGATTTCTTCTCTGACTGTTATAAGCTCAAGAGGAAATTGAACACCTGCAGGAGCTAATGGCTTTTGAATCTGAGCTGATGAGAGAGGAACGGGTTTTGGTATTGTAACAAGTGATAGAGATTTTGAAGATGTTGGTGGTGGTGAAATGTCATCATCTTTCAGGATTAACCTTCTCCTTTTTAGTTGAGGAGAGGTTGATGATGTTTTGGGTGGATTAGTGGTGGTGGTTTGAGTGGAAGTGATTTGTGATTGACAAACAGCTGTTGAAACAACTGGTGTTTCAACCACTGTTGCCATTACAACAGATGTTGTAACATCTGTTGTCTTCTGCTTTTTGGCAGGAGATGATGGTGGATTTGATAATGTTTCTTGTGGTGAAGTGATTTATGGTGGTGATGGTAGTAAGGCAGTGGTTGTGGTGTGTGTTGAAGTGGTGTGTGTTGAAGAGATGACAGGTGTTTGGCTGACAGTTGTTGAAACTACTGAAGTATCAGCAGTTGTTGAGACAACAGGTGTTACAGCAACTGTTTGGGTGGAAGATTGATGTTGGGGGCTTTTGGAAGATGGCTTAGGAGTATGCTTTGTGAGTCTGGATGGTGTGGATGTGGGTTCCCTTACTTTTCTAGTGGGATTCTTTCTTTTTGGCTCAGGATTTTGAACATCCTTTGGCTCAGAACAACCCTGCGCATTCAGCTCCATATAAGCTCTTTTCTCCTTATTCCACCTGGACATGTCCTTTGCCTCTCTGTCCCTTTTTACACTTGCTTTTGCTTCATCAAGTGCATTTCTGGTAACATCAATCTTTTTGCTACCATCTGGCAAGGGAATCTTTTTAGTCATGGCATCTTTTTCTGGTTCAATATAGAGACCATCATCTATTCCCTTCTTCTTCCACTCCTTGATTTTCTCCCCCTTTTGGCATTATCTGGGGGTAGTTGATCAATAAAGAGAACAGTGGGAGGAGCTGTGCCAGTGGTGTTCAATATGTGGGCCTTTATAGCCTTGATGTCTGCTTGGGTGTTTCGAGACCTGGACTCCATTATGTTTCTCAGCTCTTGTACATGTATTGCATGTTGCTGATCAGCCATTTGTCTTTGTTGTTGAAGCAGGGGTTGAAATAAACTCCATAACTCATTTGCCGCAGGTGTTTGTGGTGGAGCAGGTGCTTGAGTTGGAACAGCAGTGGGGTGCACCTGTTCAACTTTCAACAATTGGTGCAGCATTTCTTTGATTTCTGCAGCAAAGGTATCCAGTTTTTCAACTCGATCCGTCAATTCTAGGTACTTTAAACCATCACCCAACTTAATGGGATCATCTAATTTCCCACTAGCAGTGGTTTTAACAGTGGTTGATGCAGGGAGTGTACTCCAAATACCATCCACTGATGCCCCTTTTTCTTGGTTCTGGGGACTTCTTCCTTCAACACTTGATAACCTTTTGATGGTACCAGTGGTCAAAACAAACTTACTAGTGGTTATCAGAGGTGCTATAGAAGGAATTGCCTCCAAGGAAGTCTTATTGATGTAACCACTGTCCAAATGTAAACCAGTGGGTTCAACACTTGTAGTGGCTGCTTCACTTGGACTACCACCAAGAGTTACTTGTAACTCAAGGGGTGTAACCTCCTCAGGTTGTGTTGGTGGGTTAGTAATGATTGATACATCAGACCCAGTCATTTGTTGAGGCATATTCTCATTGACAGGTGATTGAGAAGGACTGGTTTGTGCCTGGTTCAAATCAAGAGCATCCAACAAGTTTTTTGTTTGTGGGGGAATTGTGGAGGTGAGGTTGGGTGTAGAAAGAGAATTGGCCCCGGGCATTGGGCTGTGGATAATAGAAGCAAGTGATTCCAGAGCATCATATTATGGTGTCCCTATTTGTACAACCTGTTCTTTTTGAGAATAAGCAGGAGGAGTTTCAGCCATGGGTTGAGATATTTCTACCAACTGCTGTGAGGAAGTAGCAGTAGTGGTTTCTTGTGACTTTTGTGTTGTCATTGGCAGTTCCTCTGGTATCTCATCCTCCAGAGTTGCCTTTTTGGTAGGTTTGGGGGGCTTTTGAGTTTTCTTTTATTTTGGCTTTTTGTGGATTTTAGGTGTTGGTTTCAAGGCAGTTGTTTTACTGCTTTGATCACCTTGAGCAGTGGGCTCAGCAGCAGATACCTGAGGAGCAGTGGTAGCTGCTAAATTCTGCTTAGGCACCTCTGCTTGTGTTTTGCAAGGTGTTGACATTCTTGTAAAAGTTTCAGCAGTTAAGCTGTTTATTTGAAAAGAGTCACCTTGTTTTATTACAGAAGCATCATTCTTACCAAATTTCTTTTCAAAATAATAACTTAGAAATCTTGGAAAAAGTAAGAATGACTTGTTATCAACATTTTTAATCAAATCATTAAAGATTTCCTAAGAATAATTGAAATTTTCATCGTGAAGAATAGCATATCCCAGATTTTGAATCTTTAATGGTATTTCATTAAAAGCAGTGGTTTTGTTTGAAACACACATTAGCAGGGTATGAAATAAAAATCTTGTTGCTGGAGGGAAGTAACCTTTTTGTAAGGTATCCCTCTTCATCATTGAATCTGCATACCCTCTTTTAAGAAAATCAATTTTTAACTCGTTTTTAGGGAAAAAGGTTTTACCTTGCTGATCATCGAGTTGAAAACCTTCCGAGATGGATTGTGGTGTGATTTTGACAACTTTACCCTTTAGAGAAGAGTTAATGGCTATGACATTCTCGCCTTGTTTGTCAAGGGTAGCATTTTTCCAAAACTCTCTTTGGGTTGTCAAGTAAATTGGAGCATCTGCTGTTAACAAAGTTTTGTACTTCGATGCAGACATGATGTCAATGATAAAGTCGAAAGCATCGGTGGTGCCGGGTTTTGTAAGGAGACCCAGATAATTGTGTGGTGCTTTGTATGGGATTTCGATGGGTGTAGCCTTTTGAGTGGCCTCTTTTGAAGATGATTTTAAAGTGGATTTTGCTGAAGACTTCGATTTTGTCATTTTGGAGAAGATGATCGAAGAAGGTTGTGAAGAAATTTGAGGAAATGAGATGAAAACTGCTGTGAGAATGGAATTTTTATGAATTCAATTCGACAATAAAACCCTGTTTGGGGTTTTGAAGGGGGTTTTATAGAGAAAAAGTGAATGCTGACGTGGCAGCGGTTACAAAAGGTCTGACCACTATGTGCTGTCCACGTGCCAACCCCTGATGAAATGAAGGACAAGTACTTTTATGAAAACCACTGATTGAAAGAAGATCAGCGGTTGTAACGGTAACAAATGAAGGCAGTGGGTGATTTTTTACTATCAGTGGATAGCATATCAGTGGATAAAACACTGATTTTAGTGCTTATCAAGAGAATGAGAGAACAGGGGTTGACTTTCAGCAGTGGACAGACTTTGAAGTGGAACAGAGACTTTTGAACAAGGCAGTGGTTATGGCAGACTTTTTAGGATTTTAATGAAAACTTCATTTTTAGCTATTTTTAAGGATGGATTTTTGATTTTCTGAAAACATTTTAATGCTTTTATTCATAGAAAAACAGGATTTTTCCTGTTATTCCATGTTTAGCATGCCAATCCTAGAGATCAAACTTTCAAAGGTGGATGTGTCTAATGCTTTGGTTAGCACATCTGCCAGCTGATCTTTAGTGGAACATGGTGCAGAGAAATCAAACATTTTTCATAGCAATCCCTCACAAAGTGATGTCTGATGTCAATGTGCTTGGTGGTAGAGTGGGAAACTGGATTTTTGATGATATTTTCTGCTGCCTGACTATCCGATATGAGTGGTGTCTTTAAGGCAGTGATACCAAAATCCAGCAACTGATTTTGAAGCCAAAGCAGTTGGGCTGTACAGCTTGCAACAACTATATACTATGCCTCAGCAGTGGATGTGGAAACAGCTGCTTGCTTTTTGCTTTGCCAAGACACTAAACAACTGCCTAGGAATTGGCACCCTCCTGAAGTGGACTTCCTTGTCTTGTCACATCCAGCATAGTCACTATCTGAGAAACCTGAAAGCTCAATTTTACCATCAGCTGGATACCAGATACCAAGTGTGGGAGCACCTTTTAGGTATCTGAATATCCTTTTTACAGCAATAAGGTTTGACTTTCTAGGGGTTGATTGGGATCTTGCACAAACACATGTGGCAAACATGATGTCTGGCCTAGATGTAGTTAGATACAATAAAGACCCAATCATGCTTCTATATAAAGTCTGATCAACCGAATCATCCTTCTCATCAGACATGACTATTTTATTTGTTGTAATGGGTGTACTACATGGCTTACAATCATCCATCTCAAATTTCTTTAAGAGTTCTTTGGCATATTTGCCTTGATAGATAAAAGTGCCATTTTGCAGTTGCCTTACTTGGAGACCAAGAAAGCACTGGAGTTCACCCATTGCACTCATTTCAAACTTAGCTGTCATGAGTTGTCTAAACTCTTCACACATTTTATTACATGTGCTTCCAAAGATGATGTCATCCACACAAATCTGGACAATCATCAAATCCTTTCCTCTCCATTTTAGAAATAATGTTTTGTCTTTCTTACCTCTTGTGAAACCAATGGAAAGTAGAAAGGTGGAAAGAGTTTCATACCAGGCCCTTGGTGCTTGTTTCAGGCCATACAAAGCTTTATTCAGCTTGTAGACATGATTTGGATTAAATGGATCCTCAAAGCCTGGAGGTTGATAAACATAAACCTCCTCTTGAATCTGACCATAGAGGAATGCACATTTGATATCCATTTGGTACACCTTAATGTTGTGGTTGACAGCAAAGGCCAGAAATAATCTAATAGCTTCAAGTCTTGCTACAGGGGCAAATGTTTCATCATAATCAATGCCCTCTTCTTGTCTGAATCCTTGAACCATATGCCTGGCTTTATTCTTGACAACAATACCCCTTTCTTCAGTTTTATTTTTGAAGACCTATTTTGTGCCAATAGGACTTACACCCTCTGGAAATGGTACAAGCTCCCAAACTTGTTGTCTTCTAAACTGTTGGAGCTTCTCTTGCATAGCTTCTACCCAACTGTTGTCTTTTAGTGCCTCTTGGTACTTGACTGGCTGATGGAGAGATATAAAACAAGCGAAAAGACAAATTTTTTGGGATTGACTTCTTGTGAGTACCCCTTCATTGATGTTGCCAATGATTTGGTCTGGTGGATGAGATTTCAAGAAGATGAGCTCTCCTTGGTATGGAACTATGGCATTAAGTGGGGAGGGCTGCAAATGTGAATCATCTGAGCTCACCACTGCTGGTGACTTTGATGATCCAGTAGTGGCTTCAAAAGGTGGTGGAATAGGAGGTAATGGTGTGGACACATGCTGACTTTGATCCACTATTTGAGGACTTTTGTCAACAGTGTTTGATGATGTGGAAGCAGGGGTTAAAGGGTTACTTTGGTCAACAACTGTTGAGGTAGCAGTGGTTGAGCTTTGACAGCTGTTTTGAACATCTGCTGCTCTTCCCATTGTGACAGACTTTTGTTGAGGAATGATGATCTCATACCCATAGTCTGGAGATGAATTCTCTGATGGACCTGCACTGTTAGTCTTGACACCAGTATTTTCAAATGTGAATTTATCAAGATCAAACAATTCTGCAGGATTTGCTGGGATTTTCATTGATGAAAGTTCATTGAACTTTACATTCAAAGTCTCTTCCACTGTTTTGGTCCTTGTGTTAAACACTTTGTAGGCCTTAGCAGTGGTTGAGTATCCCAGATGATAACCACAATCAATTTTGGCTGCAAACTTTGAGATGGAATCTTTTAAGTTTAAAATGAAGCATGGGCAGCCAAAAACTTTGAAGTATGAAATTAATGGCTCTATTTTATACAGCAGTTCATAGGCAGTCTTTTGATGCCTAGGGTTGATTAAAACTCTTTTTTGGACATAGCAAGCAGTGTTTACTGCCTCTGCCCAAAAAGTTAATGGCAAACCTGAATCAACAAGCATGGTTCTGGCAGCGTCAATCAAAGTTCTGTTCTTTCTTTCAACAACCCCATTTTGTTCCAGTGTCCTTGGAATGCTGTATTGCCTCACAATTCCTTTTGACACACAGAAATCATCTACGCTTTGTTCCTGAACTCTGTGCCATTGTCACTTCTGAAGATTTTTACCGGAAGGTCAAACTGCTTTTCAACCTGTTTCACAAAGTCTTGCAGAATGCCTGTAGTCTCATCTTTTGAGTGTAAAAGTAAGTCCATGTAAACTTAGAAAAGTCATCAACAATAACCAAGCAATATCTCTTTTTCTTAAGACTCAAGACTTTAACTGGGCCAAACAAATCCATATGAAGCATTTGCAAACATTTGGTTGTTTTGGACTCATCAATGGATTTGTAGGAGCTTTTATGTTGTTTTCCTTTTAGGCAGGAAACACAATGCTCAGGACAAGTGAACAGTTTTTGAGGTAAACCTCTTACTAACCCCTGTTTTGAAATGGCAGTGATTGTCTTGAGATTTGTGTGCCCCAATCTTCTGTGCCATAATTCTGTCTCTTTGTTTGATGCAGCTGAGAACAGGCAGGCATCAGTTCTGGGGCTCTCTTTTGACATATCCACCACATAAACATTGCCACTTCTTTGAGCAACAAGTTTGGTTTTTCCAGTTTTTATTATTGCTTCAATCTTTTCAACCATTTCTGGTCCAACAATCCTACAACACTCCTTTTTGAAGAATGATCTATACCCCTTATCACTCATTTGTGAGACACTCATGAGGTTGAATTTTAGATTGTCTATTAGATTGACATTTTCAAATTTTACATTACCAGACTGTACTGTACTAGACCCCAGAACTTTCCCTTTACTATTATTACCAAAAGATATATCACCCCCTCCATGGATTTTGAAATCTTTAAGAAGGGCTTTACATCCTGTCATGTGCCTGGAGCCTCCACTATCTACATACCAAAGGCTATCTAAGCATGCAGAAGCTCCCTGCACATGAAGTAAAAGGATTAGTTCATTAGGGTCTCCAAAGCCAATAAGGCTTTGGATGGGGTCTCAACAATGTTTGGGATGAGTTTAGATGGATGGACAGTGGTTAGGTCAGGGGTTTGGACTGTTTTAGGACTGTTTTTCTCTAACAACTGTTGTGGGTCTTGACCAATCACCTGTTGATAACCAAAAGGATGCCTGTTTACTCTTGGTTTAGGAGGCCTTTTGTAAGCCTCATAAACATGTGGGATCCTTTGGTATGATGTTGTCCCTTACCTCTTCCTCTTCTGAATTGATTGGCAGGGGGTGCATCAGTCACTTGAACATCTCTTTGGACAGATGTTTGGTTCAGCTGTTTTGTAACAGCTGTTTGGACTGGCACAAACAGTGGTTGGTTTTTTGTGAACTTGATAGATGATGTTGATGAACTTAAGGATGTTTTTGCAGTGTACTCATTCTTTTTTACATCAAAGTTTTTGAGATACACACATTCTTGAGTTTTAGGGTTTGTTTTATCACAGATGGTGCAGCTTTAAGTAGGTACAATGACACTTGTTTTGTTTAGATCATATGCTTTTAGATGAAAATAGTCTTTTGTTAGATGATTCCTCTTTTTCACAAAAATCTCAAAATAGGTTTTTGATTTTTTCTCTTTTCTTCCTTTTCTCAGACTCCTTAACAACAGAGTTTTGAACCACTATTGGGATGTCTTTCATAGGAATGACCTTTGCTTTTGGAGCTTTTACACCATCAGTGGTTGTGAAATCCATTGGTTTGAAGTTTTCAAGTATGTCATACTCATCAAACCATGTGGGTTTAAATTGGTATTTCTCAATTTCCTCAAAGATTGAGGACCCCACAGATCTTTCCAGAGTAATTTTGTTACCAAGTTTGTCAGTTATTTTAACCTCTTGGCCATCCTTGTTTGTGGGAATAACTTCAACAATGGTTTGAACAGATTCTTTAGGAGCATTGTTTTCAATTTCATCATGTTTTCTAAAACCAATGCCAAATTTCACATTGCTTTTAATCTGTTTTTCAAGCATGACCTCATAACCTTTGCAAGACTCCACCCATTTTTCACAAGTGATTTGGGTGGATTCCAATTCTTTTTTACAAACTTGGTATTTTTCTACCATAGTTTGGAGTTGAGTCATGGTTATGCTTTGCTCTTCTTTGAGACTGCTGATTTCTTTGTCTTTTTCAGCCAATTTGTTTTTAAGTTCTTTCAATGACTTTTCAAATTTGACTTCATCAGATAAGACTTTATCCCTAAGGTTTTCGTTTACCTCTTTAATGTTAGCAAATGCAATAATACATTGTCTGAACACAGTTTTTCAAGAACTTGAGGTGATAACTTAGCAGCAGCCATCATGGCACAATCACATTGATGATCACCTTCTTCATCAGCTCTAACTTCTTACGCACCTGCTTTCTTCTCTTCCTCTTCTTCTTTGTCTTCTTTGGACCAGGGGTCAGACAGTGGTTCAATCAGAGTTTCTGAATTTTCTCCCAGCAGTAGTTCACCAGCAACTGCAGTAACCACTGCTTCAGCCACTTCATCCACTGTTTTAGTACTTAGCTGTTCACCTTCAGTTTCTACCCCTTCTGGTATTGACTCTAATGCCATCAAACAAAATCCATTACTTTTAGTGGATCTTTGTATAAATCAACTCGGTTTCTTGAGAGTCTCGTTTTTAAAGAAGTTACATCTTTACAACTTCTTGTCAAATACTACAAAAATAGTTCTTTTGTCAAAACTTTGTGTTACACAAGTGTCTACACACTTGTGTGTTTACAAAAATCACTTTTATTCATGTAAGATCCGGTTTAGAAAATGTGATTTCTTTTGACACTTGGTCCTTTGAAAATACCACTTGTAGATCCGTAGATCTACTAGTTTACAAGTCTATTTCATAAGAAAGAGCGTCTTTAGACAAGTTCATGTTTGATATGTAGTCGTGGTCTTCATCTAACCACTTTTCACACTATAACATACACTAGGTCATGTTCCATGAACATGACTTAGTCGAGTTAGATGACGATCCGAACTAACACTAGCATGAAACAACACTAAATAATCATAACAAAACAAGTCTTACAAGTTTTACACAACTCTATAGCTTTTATCCAACATGTTTATCATTTTTGTAAACTTTTAGTATGTAATATTGTATGTTCAAGATTTTTAACCGACAAAGTTCATTTTAACCACTTTAGAATAGATCAAGAAGGCGTTTAGAGTCACTTACTACTAGCTCGAGGCTAGGGAAGAAACTAGTCGGAAAACGAGTGGATAAAAGCAATGTAGCGAGGTCCTTGACAATCTGAGTGCACCGGGCTTCCTCGTACGCGATCCTCCACACTTGTGTGCACTTGAACTTGCAAGATCAAAATCGAAAGGTGGGTGTGTGTGTGCTTGTGTCTTCGGCCGAGAATCAAGGAGATGGGAGAGAAAGAGATTTTGTGTAATGTGTGTTTGTGAAAGAATGATGGTCATGAACATATACTTATAGACAATTCTATCTTAATTACCCAAAGGGTTTTATGTCACCAAGATATTAAGCAAGGATGATTATTATAACCAAAAAGTTAGTGGGGTGTCCCCACATGGGACAATTTCGTTGGAGGGGGGGGGGGTATTCGGTTCCATTTCAACTGAATGAACAAGTATTAGTTAGTTAGAATTAGGGGGTTAAACCGGTTACTAGCATGTAGTAAGTTGTAATGGGTGTTAGGGTATTCGGGGACCCTAACTGGTTCAGAAAAAGAAAAACAATGTTAATGGCAATATTTTAATGTTCCGGATGTAGTCCGGTTGTTCGGTTGGATAGTGATCCGTTAAAGTACTTAACAAAGCTTTAAAGTGTCGTTAATACTATTTTTAGTGACACGATTTATTCCCGACACTTTGGAAAGTGTCTAGTAATATTTTTCTCATGTTTTGGCACTTTATTAGTTGGCTAAAAGCTGAATTTTTATTTAAAGTGCTGAATTTTGTATTTAAAGTACGTTTTAGGCACATCCAGTCACAATAACTTATACCTAGTGACGCAGTTCTACAACCCTCATATCCCTACACTCTCTACTAGTGTAGTGATCTATTCCTGGCTCATACAGGCCTTAGAGGCAGTGCCTGCCTGGTGCTTTTGTGCATCAAGTTTGTCACTAAAGTTCTGTATGTAAATAATAGAGTGACAGCAATTAAAGTACGATGCAAGTATGTACATGTATCAGTATTCAGGTAACAGTTCATCCATAATTTCAAGCAAGCACAGTAATTAAGCAGTAATTAAATAATAATTAAGTCGTACGGATACCTGATTTAGTGAGGGTTGTCACATCATTAGAAGCATAGAGTGCAAAATTTTCATCAGGCATGCTGCTCCAGTCAACGAAGCCTTGGGTGAAAAAACTTTGTTGATCTGGTTGTACCACTGTTGGAGCAGCTTGCTGAGGTGCAACAGGTTGCATTTGTGCCTGAGGGACAGAGGCTTGAGCATACTGTATTTGTGGAACAGTGGTTTGAACATAATGCACAGGCACAGGGGTTGCAGCATAGTGAGCAGTGTTAACATGGGCTGTAGGGGTATATTGGGTATAGTGCACAGTGTTTTGATGTTGTGGTCTAGGGTTTGAGCTGGGATGAGTTATTATTGGACCAGTGGTTTGACTCCTGCATTCCCTAGCAAAATGACCCAGCCTATTACACTTATAGCACTTAATTTTTGACTTATCCAACCCCACCTTTAAGTTCCCATGTAACCCTGGGAATTTTCTCCCTGTTCTTTTGTAGAATTTGCTTGTTCTTACACTAAGCAAAGCCAATTGATGCAAAATGTCCATTTCTTCTAAGTCAGTGGGATCAAACTGTTGCAAATCATTGAGTTCAAAACACAAGTTATCTCACATCTGGTTTTCACAATTTGCAGTGAAAGCATAATTTGCAGAGTGAGAATCAGAGTTGTTAAAATTTCCACCAGCAGTTATGTTAATAAAATGATCATAACTCTGATCCTTACTACTGCTACCAGATTCTTCCTGACCAAAAAGAGCTGTGCTGCCAAATGAATAATCATCAGCAACTTTACCAGACTCTTGCAACTTCTTTTTCTGGTTTAACTCCCTTTCATAGGTCAGGAGTCTACCATGAAGTTGGGTCAGGGTCAGATCTTTGAACTCAACTGAATTTCTTGTTACAAAAGCAATTGTATCCCATTTTCAGGTAGTGATCTAAGAAACCTGCTATTTTGTGTTGAATTAGGAAATGTAACTTTAACAATTCTTAGCTCACTAATGAGACAGCTAAATCGCTTAAACTGTTAGGTCAATGATTCACCCTTGATGTGACAAAAGGTTTCATACTGTTGATTCAGAATTTCCATATTATTTTCAATAACTTCTTCCGTTCCCCCAAACTGTTCCTTCAGTGCATCTCATAGCTCTTTGGCACTGTTACAATGTAACAGTCCAACATAGATTTCATTGGGTAATGCAGATGCAATGATGCTAAATGCTTTGGCATCGAGTTCGAACTTTTGAAAATCAGTTTCAGTATAATTTTCAGGTTTTTAGGTTCGAATTTCTTTGTATCCTCAGCACTTGGCACCATAGGAACATGTGGTCCAAAAACAATAGATCTCCAACATCCAGTATTCTGTTGAGCAAGGATGTGACCCATCCTTCTCTCCCAGATGTTGTATTCATTACGTTTAAGCATGGGTGGTTTAAAAAGTGGGCCAATGTTATTCTTATCATCTTGTGATTGTGATGTCATCCTGGTTGTTTTACAGGCACTAATTAATCAACTTTGATAGTGATTAAACCTTACTCTGTTTTTCAACAAAACGAACAAACTATCAGTAACAACGATTGTGAGCTGAACTATTTATGTCTAAATGACTGTTAAATCAATTTTGACTGTCCGAGCTCTGATACCAATTGTTAGGATCTGAGTTTGGATTGATTGTGTTTTACGTTTGAATTAAGATGAAAGATGAATGAGAAATGCAGCGTAATATAAATGATAACAAACTTTGCACACAATCAAACAGGAGAATTGCTTTCAACACACAAGTTTAACATTGAACCGAATGCTTGAATTTATTACAAGATTCAATTACAATTGCAAGTATGTAACAAACACCCCCTCAGCCTGAGCTCACAATGATTTGTTCATACAGGAGAAAAGATGGTGAAGAGCTAATAGAACAGTACAGGGTACTGTTCTATTTATAGGCACAGACAAACCACTGAGGCATCTTTGCTGACGTCACCATGAAAGTGACATCTAACCTCCTAACAAACTCTAACATCTGATCTATACAAGTACTGCTATGCTAACAACTGTTATACATTACATTTCATAAAGACAAACTTAACTACTGCTGCATCCTTCCACTGATGTGAACCCAGCAGTACTTAACATATCCAGCAGAGCTTGACCCATAGCAGTAGATTGAACAGCAGAGCTTTAGTCTTTCATTAGTCTTTGACTTGATCAGCAGTTGTAGGTCAGCAGTTTGTAATGATCAGTAGATTGGAGGTCATCAGATGTTGTAATCACTTTCAATGGGAGAGATTTGATGACATAACATCTGCTTATTCTGGATCCACTGCTCTGATCCAGATTTGGCTTTAATTATCTGTTCATCTGATAGGGTTCAATCCCAACAATTACATATATAAATCACACACAATCCTAGGATATTATACGTATACATATATGTGTGTATGAGTGTTAAAGAGATTAAGCTCATATTAATTTGCTTGTCATGTCAAGAAAAAAAACAATTGAATTTCCGAGGATTGAAGAAAGTGTTGGTAATTTTAGTGATTATCAACATTTGTAGTGGTATTGGATTAACTCGTTGAATAGGTATTCTCGTTATATATTAACCAAGTTAGGTGATGCAGGAATGGCGGACTTGGTTGTTAGAACGGGCTAGTGTGTTATCGGTTTTGGGTCAACTACCTTTATTAAATGGATTAATTAATTAATTGATTAATTAATTATGTATAGTTACATTGTTTTATGAAATTAACTTATTAATAAAGGTGTCATTTAATTAATTAATTAATTAATTGTGTATAGTTACATTGTTGGTCTCATCAAATCCAACCAACAAAAAGTAACGTTTGTAAAAAAACCGTCATGGATATCATTGGGTTTCCGGAAACCTTTCCGGAAATTCGCGTTTCGTATTAGAGACCAGCCAGAAGCAGGAGGAATATATATTCTTTTTATGTTATAAAAAAAGGCTTCCTGATGTATAAATAATTCGAAGAGCCGTTTGCATTTAATGCCAGTATTAATCTAATAATAATAGTAACCGTTAGTGATTATTGAAAAATAAAGAAACAAAACTTTTTATGTACGTTCAAACTAGTAATTACAAAAACATTGATGGTTTTAAATTTCCAATAATGTACGTAGTAACATTTAGGCTAAATATATTCTAAACTCCTTTTTTTAATCCGAAGTCGTAGATGTGATGAATTGTTGGTTTCAAAAACGTGGTAAATATAATTTGCAAAATATTAACTGGTTGTTGTGATATTAAATATACTAGCGGTAAGACCCGTGTGCAAACACGGGTCGTTTCTTAGAAAACCATGCATACTACGTTTTAATAGAAAGTATAAATAGGTGTATAGCAATAGCAATGTGTTAAAGGCTAAAATAGGTAAGTGATTATGATCATTATTTTATGGTATTGGTGTACACTTGTACACTCGTAGTTTTAGAAGTTTAATATATGCTACTAAATAATATTATAGTAATCCACAGGTACCGTTACTTATAGTTGCTCAAATTCATATTCAAATTCACATCCAAAATCACACAATTAACAATAAGAAACATGAATTGAATACCTATATTAAATGAAGATGTTGATACAAAAGAGGCGCATACAATAGAGGCAGTTAAGCGTGCATCTACAAAATTATTGAGAAAAACTTCAAAAGGAATCAGCAAAACAAAAACCTATATGAAGCAGCACCATAGTAACCACCATATTTCCTCCAAATTTTCCAAAACGACGCCCACAAGTTACTTGTTGCTGCTCTGGGTAACTGTCCCATTGCTTTCTACTGAATATGCAGCTAAACAATACTATTTTTTGAGCCTCCAACTGAATTAAAATGGATTCCATGTATCAAAATTCAAAAATACACCTGTCATAATGATAACAACCAGTCCACAATTTAACTTATTATATATAATGAACCTAGATTCATTTCAATGTCAAAATTAGCATGCAGTTGACCTAAAAAGTCAAATTACATAATTCTTTTACAAAAACAGCCAACAGTTATACTCCACACCTACCACTAACATACTAAAAGAATACAAAAAAAGGAGCCTTTAAATCTACCTTCACTACAAACAATATAAACATAATCCTATTAATCCTTTCCTAAAAAGAAGCCTAAGGTTTTGAGTTTGAGTAGGAGCCTACAAAATTAATCCCATATATAATTATTAACATAAACATTAACACTAATTTGGCACAAAAAAATCTAAAAATAATGAATCAAAACGATAAAATTACAAACCTGAACTCATCATTTTTAAAACCTCCGAAACTACAAGAATCTGCAGCAATCCCTCACATCAACAACACCAGTCACCTTTCAAACCTGGCCAACGGAACCGACGCCGGTCAACTCATCAGTGATTAACCAATATGAATAGTATAAAAAAGATAATCGTTGTTTTATGTATAATAATACCTTGATATGATAACGTGAGTTTGATTTATAGCAGAATCATAACAAAGAATCAATAGATTGAGAAACGGCAATTGATAACGGGATGTGTTGCTGAAATGATAGATTCTCGTTTCCGCTTCAGAATCCCACTAAGAGGGTTTGGCCCTTCAAATTGTTGACTTTCTGTTCTTGGGTTGCTGACTTTTTAAATCTGACCATCGTTTAGATCTAGTAAATTCACGATCGTTACCACGATAACCCCTATAATCTCTTCCCTCATTGAAACCATCATTTGATCTGCTGTGTATTCTGTCTCTAAACCTGCCATTGTTTGATGATACACGATCGTTACGTCATTGCCTTCCCATGTCAATTTCCCTTTCTACCCATGAGCCACGTTCATAGCAAGGTGACGTAGCCCTTCCCGGAATCTTTATTCCACCTCGAAGCCGACTACTAAGGGGACCAGAATCCAAGCGACAGTCATGGCACTGATCGTAGCAGGATTCCCTCAGTATCCTATCAGTATGGTTATCACGAGGATGTTCACGACTGATAACTGACCTTAGACCGCCACTGTTGTTATCCCTTCTTTGCTTTGAGTTTAATTTAAAACGATTTTTGTTAACAACATTACTGACAGGTCCACTTGGCACATACTTGACATGTCCTGCCCACTGCATAATCAGCACACCACACGAATTAGCATACAACTCAGTGTACAACGACTTATGATCCATATCCCAAGATATGCAAACAACTATGTGTACAACTGTGTAGAATATGTACTTCAATTTAAGGAAAACCACATACTAACCTCATAATTATAAAGGGCATCTGAGTATACTTGTTTCCAGAACATGGCCTCCTTTCTACCATTCTGCAACGACTTATAATCCATGTGTAACAACCATTTCATCATTTAGTTTTATTTTTATACATTAAACAAAATCCGAATCAACATCACCAACTTAACTACTTGAATATCAGATCTTCTATTTCTAACTAAAGTACACCCTCCCGAATTATATACCTCAAACATTTCAGTCTAAAAATCACATACCGGTGCAGTCCCATGTAGTTATTTTATAGAAAATTCCATCAATATTCACATGTAATTGAATAACGTAAACTAATATAAAAAGTAGAATCAAATCTACGAATTCCATCAAAATAAAACCAGCATAAGACATACCTCTAATCATTGTGTTCTGGAAGCCAGAAAGTACTAAACCGATCAAGTGTAGAAGGCTCATCATACACAAAGGTAAGAACCGATCAAGCAAAAGACGTACCTCCAACTCTGTTTGAAACCACTGTTGGTTTAAAACATTTTTTTTTTGGAGAAAAAAGTGGTTGAAACCACTGTTGGATTAAAATGATGGTTTGAAACCACTGTTGGGTTAAAACGTTGGTTTGAAACCACTGTTGGGTTAAAACGTTGGTTTGAAACCACTGTTGGGTTAAAACAGTGTTTTGTAGAGAAAACAGATGTTTGAACTTGCGCATCTGAACAGTGGTTTCAAACCACCGTTTCAAATATCTGTTTTCTCCACAAAACATTGTTTTAACCCAACAGTGGTTTCAAACCACCGTTTTACCCCAACAGTGGTTTCAACCACTTTTTTCTCCAAGAAACACTGTTTTAACCCAACAGTGGTTTCAAACCACCATTTCAAACCACTGTTTAATACAAATTTCCACATGAAATCATAATAAAAAAAACATGTGATCCTACTTCTTACATCCACTGTTATAAGGAAATCCTGCCTGACTGATGGAAATCATAATATATACGTTATGAGTTTTTAGTTAATAGATCAAAAAATGCATTTATGCAAAAAAAAAAAATGAAAAGGGGATTTAGGAATCACCTGTAGGCTTCCATTAGTGCGTTATAAGAGTAAACATCGAGCTCGGTCTAGCTTCTTGTAGCTGTTTGAATATCTCCTCTGCTTTCTCACAGTGGCCTTCTCGAGCAAAGGTGTTTATCAAAGCGGTGTAAGTACAGATATTTGGTTTGCACTTTTGACTCTTCATTTCTTGGAAAACCTTCAAAGCCACATATGAACAGTTTGCTGGCAAAGTAAATCATAACTTCATTTAGTTTGAATTTACCGGCAGTGTTATTAACTGTATTCAACAGAACTTCAACTGTTATTACTTATCAAATAAACTTCTTCAATCACAAAAGGTTGAAATGTTATCAGATAGAAAAGGTCAATGCAAATCAAATATTCTATTTTCAGTTACTATTATTTAATGATCAGAACTCTAATGCACAAACAATGTACTTACAAGAATTACAAGCAAGATATAATGTTGCATAGACGTTATCCGGCGGAAACTCCCTAAAGAATGCACGCTCAAATTCTTTCTCCTGTAACTTCTTCTTGACTTCTTGGGCTTTCCTTATCTTCTTCGACATTTTCGCTTTACTTTTCTTAGATGACTATAATGAAACATTTGGGTAAAATTTAGTACACACAAAATCCGAATGTGTACTCTATGTAAATGACTATTTCATTCAGATAAACAGTTTGGAATACGCGTTTATTCAAAACAACTTATTTCACTTGCAAACAATTAGATAAACACCTCCAAATGTGTACTCTATGATAACTGTCTCCGTTTGAATAGAACTTATACTGTACAACATACGGTAGTAGGTTTACGGCAGAAGTAAATGCATCAATGCAGTGGTACCTGATCACCATCCTTGATCCCATTAACAGCAACACTATCTTGGTCATTTAGAAGCTTTTGACCATTGAAAGAAAAACAGAACTGCACCCATACATGTGCCCTTCACATATCATCAAAATTTCATCATCATAAACCAACTCTAATTGGTATTAACAGTTGCATTTAAAATATAAATCTTATCACTCATATTAAAATCAACATTTACCGAATAATCATCTGAATCAGAGAGTTGAGGTTGAAGACCATCGGAAGCATCTGCTCTTGTTGAATCGTCCGATTCCGATCCGCTTCCTCAGCGTCTCGCTGGAGCTATCAAAGATCGTAAGAACGATATCGCTGTTTAGAATCTGCTCATGTTAAATCTGTAACAATATATATCTAATTAATTTCAAAACAGACACTGATTCCATATCATTACAACAGCCAAAAATCATACTAATTGAAATACATCAGATAACAGAAATGAATCACTAACAATAAGTTACCTGTGAAAATTTGTGATTGATTACGAGCTCTGGATTCATAATGGAATCGTCACTCATGATCGCTATACCTGAATCATACAAAACATATTTACAAACACAATAAGATCTTGTAATATCAATTGACAAAACCCACCTTTCACTTCTTGCTCAATTGAGTTGCCATTTTCGTCAGCCGAGTTTAGATGATGAAGATTGCTGACCCTGAAATTAAAACACCAGACAGATCAGATTTACTATCACTACTACACTCAACTACAATTTGATATCTGTACAAATGATTCAAAAAATAAAATAGTATATTAAAACACAAATTCACCTAGATTCTACCAAACCCTTGGACACCCACTTAACAAAACACAAATCAAGACTGGTGATCGTAAATTAGAGTTAAGTTATAGTGAAGTACCGGATTGCTAAGGACGGCTGGTGTATACAACTTACATACTCTTTATTTAAACCTTCATGAAGAGAACCAGTCACTGAAGGAGATTAGCATAATCAAATTTTATAGCCCAAAAAAAGAAGAAAAATATAAGTTCATACATAGCAGAGCTTGACTGCATGGGGTCTAACATTGGATTTTGCAATCTAGTCTCCATAGTCAGCATCATCAAACCTAATCTACACATGGTCAACACATGTCAGTCAAACTAATGCAAATATAAAGCACAATTTGGACAGTAGAACACCACAGTTTGTTTTATTCAAACAAATGGCCCTCCATTCCATATCCAAATTCCAACATAAAACTCAAATTAAATAATTGTTTCATAGTCGTTTTATAGAGCCTTTTGTTGGTCACAGATGCATTTATTTATAACTTTACCAAAAAAACCACAAATTGAATCTTCAAACACACAACTTCCGATTTAATTTATTTGCTGACAGTTGAACAACTTTTGAATAAAAAAATATTTTAGGAATAGATCACCATAACCTTGTTACAAATTATAAACTTGTAAACGTTTACCAGTTTGTCTCTTAAATATGTAGAATCCGTATTATTAGGGCACCATCAGACTCATCAGAATAATTGTTACGTTATTACCTGGCAACAGAAACAAACCACGGAGTAATAAACTGATCCTCGGTGGCACCATCAGACTCATCAACTTCTGCCGCTACCGGAGCATTCACCTCCTTCATAGCACTATGTGTACAACAAATATTAGGGAACGAAACAGGGAAGCCAAAGGAATGAGATAAAGGAAGAATTACCGGGGATTAGCAGAAGAAGATTGCAGTGTCTGTTGGAGTTTTCTTATCTTCTTCTTCGTTGAAGTTTTCTTATCTTCTTCTCCATTGCCATTGCTGCAATCTGTGTTTTGTCTTGATGAACTCCACGTTATCCATATCAAATTTGTGAACTCTTAGTTTGTGAACTCTCAATTGAACTCCCACTTCCTCGAATGAAGTTTTGAAATGTAGATCGAAGAAGATAGGGTTTGTAAAATTTGAGCTTACCGATTGATTGAAGCTAGTGCCTCTGCTCTGTTTGATTGTTTGCGATTATGTTATTTTGATGAATGGATCTGAACGGAGGATCTTTTATTCATCATCATCTTCTTGCGTTGAAGAAACATACTGGAGAGAGAGAAAGTGAGTTTTAGAGAGAGAGAGAGAGACAGTTGAGAGAGAAATTGATTAGAGATAGTAATTGATAGAAGAAGATAATATGCTATATACCTGGAGCCATAATTTTGAATTTTGAATTTGGAGCCATAATATTGAATCGTCACTTGGTTTTGAAGTTTGAATTTTGAATCATCAGTGGTAATTTTGAATCATCAGTGGTTTGATTACAGTGGTAGTTTTGAATGGGCAGACCTTTGGAATCTAAATGTGGGCCAGACCTTTGGAATCATCAATGGTTTGATTACAGTGATGAATTTTGAATCATCAGTGGTAATTTTGAATGGGCAGACCTTTGGAAAAGGTGAAAGTGGGCCAACTTTGAATTTTAAAGTATTTATATATTAGACTTTATGATGTAATAATGACATAAGAAAAACCTTGTTGGACATGCTATCAAGCTGACACATCAGCTTTTCTTATCTCACTTGGATTTCTCCTTTTATAGAAAGTATAGATTTAATGGTTATGATCATTATCTCACCGTTTTCTTTTCTCTCCGTTACAAGAGAACGGCGAACTTTATGGAACGTGATGTTGATAACCATTGTGGTTTAATAGAAGTGTATTTGACTTGGTCAAATTACTATAACTCTAGTTAAGTTACGTGAGAGCATTAATTTATTCAATTCCCCATATTAATGCATGACTCATGTAATGAAAAAAAATAATGTATTAAGTTTAAAGTAATAGTCTCAGTTGCTAAAAAGTTGCGCCAACGGTTATTTAATTTTTTTTTCATTATCATCAGGGAAAAATTAAGGAAAAACCGTTCGAAGGAAAATCAAGAAAAGACGAAAAATTTTCCGGCTGTTACCGTTACAGGCCACTCCATTTTCTTAAGCCCTTACGAACAACCGACCGTGTTACCGTAAAATAAAATTTTGGATGTTGCATCACATGATCGAATTCACAATGGAAGTTAACATACCAATTGATTGAGTAGGTTTTAATCGAGATCTATAACAGATCTCTGACCACTATTTGAATTTACGGTTAGAAACCCAACATTATATTTTCATTTAAAACTTAGCTACTACCTAGCTTGTGCTATGATCAGAATATATATTATTAAAAGGGAATTAGTTGTTACCTGGTTGTCGACTAAAAAGGAAAAACGGAAGAATTCAGTGTCTATCACTGTGGGCACATGCCATAGTTTCTTGGGATTGTGAGTTGTGACTGCAACGTAGCCATTACAACCATCACCTATCCTAGTAACTCTCCTTCGGTTTTTATCTACGGTGCTCGCTTGATTTTTTCACAATGCTAGCAATAACCAAAAAGGATCTTCAAAAGATTGTCAAGGATCTCCCATGATAATTTTGTGAAAAAGAATGAGATAAAAAAACTGATGTAAGAGAGCAATCGTGCTGATAACGTGTTATAAACAAGAGAGCAAACATAAGAAAAAGATTTGATTCACCCGTATTTCATGTACATATATCATATATATATATATATAGATCAATACAACAACCCGGAAGCCCATTAACATTAGGTCAGGCTTGGCCTATGGGCCTGAATGTCTGCATTCATAACAAATACATTAAGCTTAAAAGTCCTAGAATAAAAATACATTAAAACAAAAAATACCTAAAATAAAAATACATTAATATAACATAACTAATTTTTTTGTTGCTGGCGAATATTGTTTTTTTTTTTAATTTTTGAACATTTATTTGTCCACCTCCGACATAAGATCGATGGCCTCGACTTTTGTATTTTGAGAGCTAACAATAGTTTGATATTCTCGTTGGGTTTATCCATTTTGTCTTGGATATTCACTTGACTTGAAGTCGAGGCTGCACCTTTTTTCTGCTTTTGCACGATATCTCCCACTTGGGATAGTTATATCAACCTACCATTTGGAATATCAAACTCATCGTCCGAATTGTTTAAATTATAATAGACCATGCATCCGAACCTATATCGGTGGACGATACACTTTTCAATCGTTTGGACTGTGCCTCCCGCACGTCCATAAGCGGAACAAGATGCCACTTGGTGCTTTTACTTAAAATTTGCCATGGTTTCTCCATTTTAAACTAATGACATTTTTCTTGTCTGTAAATTTTGTGTGTCTCAATATGCAAATCTACATCATTTGCACTCTTTGTTCGACCATTGCATTGGTTAGCAAAGTTGTTGAAGATGGCGTTAAATGCGGTTACCTTTTTCCGCATTTCTCTCCATTTACCGGAAACTGAATTCGGATTGCGGTATGTCCCATGATGTCCTGAAAGGTTTGATGAACACGCTTCCAAAAATCGATTCCTTTTTGATAATCTGCTATGAAACATTTACTTAAGAAATGTAATTTATTAAAAACTTGATATATAAAAATGTAATATACCAAAAAAATAATATATAAAACATGTAATATTTAAAAACGTATTATAAATATCAAATAAGAAATATCAGTAGTTGGGTCCTCCTAGATATCCACCCAAGCATGAGCCAATGCGATCTCCTTCGTAGCTGTCCACCTCTCCGATGTTTTTCTTTCAACCGGTTTGATGTTGTCCGCCTTTTTCTATGCTTTCTTTTTTATTGTTGTCGGGAGTGGCCCATTTATGTTAGTTGTATCAAGTCGGGTTAAGTTTTGGGTATGATGGATTGTGAATTTGATGTGTTTAGTTGGTATTGATAATAAAAATTCGCCGGTTGAGCTTGTTGTGAGTCGAATGGTGCATCACCAAATGAATATTTTTTTGATCCAATATATCCAAATATAAATCATTAACAACCTATTGTGAGTCATTGTAACAACAAAAAATATAAGTCAACATATAAGGTACTACACCCAAATTATGACTCATTCCAAGCCAAATTGCTCATTAAGACTCCTTATAACACATTACAAATAAATAAAACCCAATAGATTCATTGCACCCAAATATGACCTACCAGTAACCGTTTTAATACATTATAACCATATTATAACACATTACAATTTAATAAAACGCAATTAATTCATTGCACCCAAATATGACCTACCAGTTACCGTTTGAATACATTATAACCATATTATAACACATTACAATTAAATAAAACCCAATAAATTCATTGCACCCAAATATGACCTACCAGTAACCGTAGATTCATTGCACCCAAATGTGACTTACCAGTAACAGTTTTAGTACATTATAACCATATTATAACACATTACAATTAAATAAAACCCAATAAATTCATTGCACCCAAATATGACGTACCAGTAACCGTTTTAATACAAAAGTAACCATATATTATTTAATATAAGAAAACATATTCATGTGTAACTCGTGTATACCTGTTATTACCCATTACAACCATATATGACCCACCAGGACCTGTTTTCTGAATCTACAAGAAAATAGAACTCAATATAAGCCACTTCACCCAAAAGAATCTGTTTAATATTATGGTTAAATCCAAGAGAAAACAACAACCCATTAAGACACTGATAGCAAGTTACAGCCATGCATAACCCATTATTAGTTAGTTCACCCAAATATGACATATTAAGTAATCCTTTTATAACACATTACAATGCAATATAACTCAATAGAAGCTGTTATATCCAAATAGACTCATTTGTATATGTTATAGTCAACTACAACCAACTATAACATGTTATATTATATTAAATAAATGTTTAGACTAAAGGGAATAAATTACAAAGCTCGACATGTGTCACAGATGCATATAAACTATTGGTTGTTGGCGTACCCATCAACACACATTGATCAACAATCTCGTTATACTAATACACAATCTCACATTCTTCTTACTCCCAAGAAGTCATGGCCACAAATCCATATCAAAATGGTGGGTGTGGCCACAAATTCATACATCTTAATACCATATCCATGATAGTAAAAGTTTAGTAGTTTAACATCTAATAACTAAGTTGTAAGAGCATATATTTAAATGTTTGAAACCTACATAAGCTTCATTTTTCTTTGGCTCAACCTATGCCAAATTGCGCTCCTAAGCCATCTTTTCAACATCGCTGGCCTCTCTCAAATTGTCACTTACTGAGCACTAGACCATGATAACTTGTAAGGGTTCTCAATACTTTTCTCACGCGTCTTTATTTTTGGAGCTTATTAGCCATATAATGAATGCTTGGTTTCTTGTCCTACAATATATGTATTTGTAAGTTTAAATAAGAAAAAGTCAATGTATTATAAGAGGATAAATTAACATCTCTTATCTTTTGTATAATCTGACATAGCTTTGTGAGTTTAAAGTATTTTTGTTGCATGTTCCATCCATTCTACTTTTTTATTATTTTTAGAAGGTCAGGTTCTCCACAACTAGTTTAAATTGTCTTTATGTTCTCTAATCTAGATCAAACCGTGGATACCATCGCCCCCACACGACCAATTTACCCCTGATAGTGTCCATACATTATATTATCTATTTACAATTCCTATATGGTTTAATAAATTGTATATGGTTTTATATACAAGTATGTCTAAGTTCACGCGTAACACACTTAAACGTCTGGTCAGGATGATCAAAATGAACATATTTCCATCGCTGTTAATGACCGGCCCATGTGGACTTTTGAATAGCTTCAACATTTAAGGTAACCTTCATTGACTATTAAATATCATTGTGAAAAATACTTGGGTAGTCGTCCGAATATATATATGGACATCAATTGGCATTTGTTAGCTGCATATGCACTTTACTGGTATGACATGTCTTCTAATTTGTCAACAATACATTGCTTCCTTGCATTATGGAATGTCGCACTTTTACTAATAGATTCCATGGCTTGATTCAAATGATCTTTTTGTGTGTATTCACACTTGCTTTGATGATTCTTGTTCGATGACACTTGAATTATGACATACTTTAGGAATAGCAAGCATATATGCATATGAAGGGGCAAATTTTGGTCGGATTAGTTTGAAGGGTAAGTTGTGAAAACATAAGATATACAACCAATTGATAAAGTGGACATCCGTTGGCGTTTATTGTGGTTTAGGTAATGAAAACATAGGAAATATCACCATATAAAAATTGAAAGAGAAATAAAGTTTAAAGACAGTGAAAAAATTAGGAAATAACCAGAATCCTTCGGCTATCGTGGTCCTAAGTGTCACACCCCAACCGATGGCGGAAACATCAAAGTGGGACGAAAACGAGATTGTAAGAGACTTCATAACGACTAAATATGACAAGTATTTAAAAGTACAATTTAATTTCATTGCTAAAGGTTTAGTACATGAATTTAGAAACAAAATACAACAAGTAATGTATGACTAATCTACAAACATGGATTAAAGTTTGGTGCGTTTCTAGTCCTTCTTACTAGATTGTTTTCAATGCATCATGATCGTAATCCTACAACATATAGTAAAGTATTGGCGAGCATACAAGTTTAAGTGTACTAGCATAAGTATAAAAGAGTTTAACGAAATCCACATGGCAATAACGTATACTAAGGCATAACAAACATAATCAAGTATGCGACACATATTATTCAACGCAAAGATTCCTGCTAGTGTAATCTTGTCGTAGCCACGACAAGACCGTTATGATTAACTTAACATGACTTCAAGAATACAGGCGGTGCGTTACTCCTATAGCGCTATACATGTTAAGGGAGGCTTGTACAAAGTTAAGGACAAAGTATGTGCAAATAAAGTTTCTAGCATGCATGTATTTCTAGGTATAAACGTATAAAACATGTATGTTGGATTAGATTGTATGAATAACGTGTTTGCGTATAAGTGTTTGTGTGAGTTTTTGTATAATGTATATATTGCACCCAAAAGTGATAAAGCGAAAAGGGGGTCATGTATACTCACGGTTTTGCTAAGCTTTCCGATTATCCACGTATGGACGAGTTTATGAGAATGGAGAAACGAAAGTGTATGGGTATACGGAGTTTATGGCGTGTTTGGATTCGGAAGTAAGTATGAAAAGTATATGTATGCAAAAGTATATTGTAACACCCCGTGTTTCGAAAGTTAAAGTCAAGATTGAAGTCAAAGGAAGAAAAGATTACCAATTGCGATCTGTCACTCCTTGCTCAACTACTGTTTTGACTTCTTTGACTTGTAACCGAATCTTTATCTTATTTGCATTAGTTGTATTATGTGGAGTGTCTAATAATAATCGAGGTTTAATCGATATTTATCACATGTTTTATCGCTTTATCGTTTATCGCATCACAATCGCACTCGCAACTCGAATTATGCATTCTGGATATTGTTTTACGTGTGCGTGCTACTTATGTGTTACTTGTGCATGTTTATTTATGTTTATGTTGTGGTGTTTAATCGAAACGCAATCGCAAATCTATCGCAATCGAATTGCAAACGCTAAACGCCAGTTAAATTATGATGATTGTATGTTAGATATAGTATTTGTGTGTTTATTATTAATATATCGCATCGCTCGCTCGAAACGCATCGCAACGCTCAACACGCGAATCGAAACGACGAAACTCAACACGCTGGACACCAGGATTGGGTGGCCGACCGATCGAGTGGCCATCCGATCGGATTGCCATCCGATCGAGTCGCCATCCGATCGGTGGCCCATCCGACCCTTTGCACCTTTCCTCTTTTGGAAACCCTATAAATACCCACCTGTCACATCATTTGTGATGTACCAGCTCCCTACTCGACCCAGCCGCACTCCAGCCTCCTTTATCTCGATTTCTCGCGATTTTTGTAAGTTCTCAACCTAAATCTTGTACTTCTATGATCTACACGCACTCCTTCATATTTTTCACCTTTGAATCTTAAATTTTAACCGTGAAATCAACGGATTTGAGGTGTTCTAGGATGATGTCATCATGGAGTTCTTATGAACTTCAAAGTTTTGGTAACATTCCACCAAGAACAACTCAGATCTGAAGGATTTCCACATGAATCAACAATGTTTTCGCATAAATCTACACAGATTCATGATTAAAAGGATTGAAAGATGATTTTCTAACTTTCTTTCCACTCTTTTACACTCAATGCACTCAAAACCGATAGAATCAGAGCTTGTTCTGATCTTCTACTCCTTCTTAGTGATGTGTTGGTTCAAGATCTGGCTTCTATCAAAGAGACCACCGATTTCGGGTTAAACATGAACGACCGTCTTGAACACTTGACGGATCAGACTAGGGTGGTTCTTATCCGATCGGGTCACTTGAGTCTTGACGAGGTTTCCGTTGTTTAGCACGTATCACACCGTCTCGATCCAAACTGCAAACTTTCAAAACAATCAAGTGTCAAAGATGATTAGGTCGTTAGGACGGATTGCCGTCCGATCGGATTGCCATCCGATCGAACAGCTGTTCGATCGGCTTACACTTGGTTCCATACTTAAATTTTTATTCAAACCTTTCAAGGTTCTGAACGTTGATTGCCGTCTGATCGGATTGCCATCTGATCGAACGACCATCCGACCATGTGACATTTGGAGCTTCAACACTTAAACAATTTTCAACATGTTCAATAACCAACGGATTGCCACCCGATCGGATTGCAATCCGATCGAGTGACAATCCTGTTGTGAACTTGTTCTCACTAAGTGTCCTACTAATCGGATCGTCACCCGATCGAACCGCCGTCCTATCGATCGACCTGAAGGGTAGAGATACTTCTCTGTTTTCAAAATGCTACAATGAAAACTTCAAAGCCATCATACACAAACACATCCTTACCAAACAAGATGTCAATCCAATCGAATGGCCATCCGATCGGATGACCATCCGCACGGATTGACATCCGATCCACTGGCCATCCGATCGGATTGCCATCCGATCGGATTACCATCCGACAGTTATCACCTTTGCACTGTTTTACGCACCGCTTATCGTTTATGCTACCGTTAACTGTTCAGGCTAATCTCTCTCAGCGCTCCCTTCAATCCAAGAACGTGTTTACTTGTTAAACACAATCTGTGAGTATACTCGATCCCTTTTTGCTTTACGCACCTGTGGGTGTTACATACATTACTTATGCTAAATCACAATCGACACACAACGCAAACACTATTTATACGCTATCCGTTATTGCATGCTACGTGTTATTCGATGAATGCTTGTATGTTATGTTAGCACAGTGATTGTTGCCTGACACCTTAGCAACGATAGTACTATAGTTTGGACTCAGCACCTGTCGTGGACAGGGGTTGTTAAGGGCTTTACTTCACGTGTCCCAATGGGGATATGTGTTGCGCATTTTACAACTCGCAGTCACGTTTGTGCATATTTCTCTGTCGATAACCTACTTGCCTTCACTTTATACATGTTAAATGTTGGTTATGCGTAAACGATTTCGAACTCTATTATGCTATATCAAACTTCTATACTCACCTTTACACTATGTGTATTGACCTCTATTTTAACGTATGTGACAGGTGTTTGAATGCTTAGGATGCTGTGCTTTATCTGCTTTTGTGGAATCAAGTAGGATGGAGTCTAGAAACAAAGACAATTTATTTATTTGAATCTGAGTTGTCGGAACATGTTTTGTTTTGAGAATATCTATGTCTGTAATAATTAGATTACTTAATCGGTTATGGTATGGGACATAATATTAACTATTTGGTAATTTAGTCGTTATGGAATTTCTCTTGACAATTGTTTCGCTCTGTGCCATGCCTCGATGTTTCCGCCATCGGTTGGGGTGTGACATATATCTCGTCTAAACACTCGTTTGGACACTAAGTTTTAATGTGTTTTCATGGGTCCTAACGTGCCCATTAGAATCACAAACGAGGAATGAAGAACAAAGATAATATAACCTATGTTCATGACATATAACCATAATTCGGTTAACGTTAAGAATTCGGTTAGGTATATTATATAATATATATTTATGTTTATGTAATAAGTCCATCATGAGTATCATAGAAGTCAAGCATGGAGGTATGTATACCTCTTTATATGAATCACCAAAGCATAAGGTCATCAACTTAGTTGATGACCCGGTTGGTCATGAATGAAAAATGAAATACAACTAACTAACTAGTTCATCAAGTAGCCAAGTAAAAATAACCCGGGTGTTTCATACCAATCATCGAAAATGTTGGAGATGTGGCGGAGTTGTGTTACTTTAGGTTTAGGAAACTACTTGGAATAACATGATAAAACACCAAGTCAAGTGGTGGAACAAGTTTGGAAAGCCAAGGCTTTCATGGTTCACACCTTTACCAAAACAAAAGTCTCACCACATTGAAGATGGTGGTGAGCTTGGATGGTTTTAGCACTTGTAGGTCATCTTAAACCTTGTCAAAACAGAAAGTTTAGATGGTGTTTGCACCTCTAAACTCATAAGAATCAACCTTAAACAAGTCCCATAACCATAGATGGGTTTAGGAACAAGTTAAGCACAAGATTCATGTAAGAAAGTTTAAGTTTTATAAAAGTTTGCAACATAACTTCCAAACCAGAAAGTTTGGACCTCAAAATGGTGATATTCCACCTTAGTTTACCATGGTAAACTTGTGGAAACACTCCTAGAGGTGTTCCAATCTTTGTAGTGGAAGAAAAGATGAAGAAAGTGAGTTAGAAGCTCACTTTTAGCACTTAGATAATTCTACCAAGAAGTTGTAATTATAACAGATTGAGAGTGTTTTTGAGAGTGTAAGTGAGTTGGGAAAGTGAAAATGGGAGGATGGAGGCTTGGTTTTATAATGAAGGTTTAGGTTTTAGTAATAAAGGAGGTTGTATGGTGATTAGGGAAGAAGGGAGTGAGGGAAATTGGCCAACCAGCTCAAGGAAAACAACTTTCTGCGGATCGCACTCCATGGCATCACGCGAAGGCCAGGAGGGGTGGGGGTCGTGCGACGCGACACCCCATCTGATCCGTCCAAGTTTGTTTACTTACAATAAGGCCCCTGAACTTTGATTCCCTTATCAATTTATGCAATAACTTTGCATTTTAACATGTTTTAGAGTATGGAAAGCGTGTGTTCGTATAATTTGTGTGTCGAGAATGTGTGAATGATGTTCCGAATTTACAATTAGTATTATATTGCAAATAAATACGTAATTAACGATTGGTTGTATGTAAAACGCGTATGTACAAAGTATGAATTTTATTACGATCAAAGTCTTGGATTACAAAGTTAGGAATGTATACGAATATAAATTCTAAAAATAGAAGTACGACTACACTTTCTAAATAAGCAAAGTACAGAAATGCGAAGCGTTACTCTAAGTGCATATATGGTTGTCGTTTTCTTGAATTCCTCTCATACGTTCCTAACCCGATCTGGTTCTACGTTTTACATGTGCTTCTTCTAAAAGTACCAAATTCGTAAGAGTTTATAATGAATTGATGTTTTGGTGGATGAGAGTGGGAGAGGTGGATACCCTCACATGTTTGTGTAGCTTGATGAACCTCTTATCAATTTGATAGGATAATTCATGAAGGTTCATGATCACAACAACAAATGGTAGGAAACCTCTTTGGGAAGATGGTGGATGATGATACGTAGGCCTATGGGAAGCATCCAATGTTGTAACAACGGACCACCATAATAATAGAATACTGTATATTCATATCTTTTTGAGTGATATTGTTGAATTGGCAAATGAAAGACAATATTAGCCATATCATGAGGGCTTACTAACCTATGGGATTGTGAATGTAGTTAATTAATGAGTATGCAGTGAATACCAAAGGAATTTAATGAGGGGTATTTGTAAGGCATCCGACATAGGTTGTGTGTCCTTTGGTTATTCAACTCTATTAGACTTCATCACTTGAACACAAAGTGATATGTTACGTCTTAATTAAGGAGTGAAGATTCTGAGTTCGACTTAGACGTGATCAGGTCTGTCTAGTAATAAGACCTCAACCGCTACGGTATGCAACGTAAACATGTCTAAATCGCTCTCATCCCCTAATTTCATAAGCACTTTGCCTTTCTTTTTTTGTTCTTGTAGTCATCATTAGATGCCATGTCATGATTCGGGTAAGTTTACTGTAAAAATTGTAAAGTCAAGTCATGGTTCATGATGGCCAAATATGAACATGTTAGGTTGCATTCATCATTACAAGAATATATTAAATTTCTAATATTTCTACAAATAAATTACACTTGGGTAAGTCAATGGCACCTCTAGGTAAAAAGTTACAATAATAAAGAGAAAAGACACATATATAAACATGGAAAATTTTTACATTCATATATATTTCAAGAGAATTTTGCTTGCAAGTCAAAAGAATAGTAACAAACATATAAATTAATAAACTTGTAGAGGTTGATATCATTAAAGTAAGGAGTGTTATGGTGGTTGGCCCAGTGTTCCTTCAGAATTTAATTGCTTTATCATCAAACTATACCATCCAACCACACAAAATTTGACAGATGAGAGAAAAAAATCTAAAAAGAATAGTTATAAAATAATTCAAAAAAAAAAAAATTAAATGGAAGAAAACAAAAGAGGACCCCCCTCCCACAACCTAACCCTGTGTCATTCATCATCAGCACAACATCATCTTCTTCGTCCCCCTTCTCCATTATTATTATAAGTCATAAATATTAATAACTTATATTATGGTGGTGAGATAGATTAATGAGATAATAAAAAAATAATTAGAAAAAGTAAGTAGTTTGGGTTGTAGAAGGTGACGTTTCCTCGTTTTTCAGTTGTGAGTATCTTCTGACACATATATAACTTTGATATAAGAAGCAAGCAACCCATTTGTTGTTTGTTTAATCACACATCCACATCTCTCTCTCTCTCTCTCTCTCTCTCTAAAGTTATCTTTGTTTAGTGAGAGAGTAGCTACTTATCATCATCATCAAAGCTGCTGCATCAAATCATTTGAAAAGGAAGGTCAAATCAACCACACCCCCAACACACACACACTCACACCTTCCCTCTTTCATCCATTCTCAGGTACACACCCCCTCCATTATATATATATACATATAGAGAGAGAAACACTAAGATTTCTTCATGTTGTCACTTGTCAGCATGAAGAAAATGTTTTGAGTTATATATTATTGGTAACAAAGAGATAATATGTGTGTCAGTGTGTATGTATCTTTCTCTCTCTCTCTCTCTAACTTCTTCTGTTTAAAAGGGTTAGAGAGAGAAGCATGTTGTTGAACTTTTCTTTGATGTGATTTTCAGATATTGATGCTGATGATGGTGATGATGATGTTGATATAGATACAACAAACGTATATATATAGATATGGCAAGTTACTACAATGGAAATTCAGAAATACAAGGTGGTGATGGGTTACAGACACTTGTTTTGATGAATCCTGGTGGTGGTGGCGGTGGTTATGTTAGTTATTCTGACGGCCAACAACCTCAGCCACAGTCTTCGGGGAATTTCATGTTTTTAAATCATAACCACCACGCGTCTTTACCACACGCGCCACCACCAACCACCCAACAATTCGTCGGCATCCCCTTGTCATCACAAACGCCGGTTTCTATTCACACCCAACATGACATCTCCGGCTTGCACGCCTTCATGCCACGTGTACACTACAACATATACAATCCTGTGGAGATGACGGCGGCGGCGGCGCCGCCACCGCATGACGTCACCAGATTCCAGCAAGGGCTGTCGTTGTCACTCTCATCTCAGCAATCCGGGTTCGGGTCTCAGCCTGCCGGAGTACCCACGGTTTCTCCAACGGACGAAAGCCGAGCTCCTGGCGGCGGTGGTGGTGGTGGTGGCGGTGGTGGTGGATCGACTCCGTCGGCATCCGGGGTTTCGAATGGTGTGAGTAGTATGCAAAGTGTGTTGTTGAACTCTAAGTACTTGAATGCTACACATGAGTTGCTTGAAGAAGTGGTAAATGTGAGTAAAAGTGTGTTTAACAATTCGGATGAGTTTACCAAGAATCTTAAGATGACGGCTAGTGGCGACGATGGATCTCCGCCCACCAACGCTAGGAGCGGCGAAGAAACCAGTAGCAAACGCGGTGATGGTCCCGAGCTTACTACGGCCGAAAGACAAGAAATTCAGATGAAGAAAGCAAAGCTTGTAAACATGCTAGATGAGGTAATTGTTCGCTATGTCACGGATATTAGTTAAGGTTTATTGTAATTATCTGGAACAAAGATTATTCTAAAAGACACCAATCAAATTATATCTCGTAATCATAAGACAGAAAATTACAGTAAACCTTAACTAATAAATCCAGTTACTTAATTTTCTTCGAATAAATACAAATTTAAACATTATTTGTTCATAACTTTGGAGATTTTGAACGCCGAGTATTAGTTAAGGTTTATTGTAATTATCTGGATGAAAGATTATTCCAAAAGACACGAATCAAATTATATCTCGTAATCATAAGACAAATAATTACAGTAAACCTTAACTAATAAATCCGGTTACTTAATTTTCTTCCAATAAAACAAATTTAAACATTTTTTGTTCAAAACTTTGGGGAATTCGAACGTCGAGTATTAGTTAGGGTTTATTGTAATTATCTGAACACCGAATATAATTACAAAAGAGACCAATTAAATTATATCTCATAATTATAACATAGATAATTATAACAAAATCTTAACTAATATATCCTCTTACTCTATTCTCTTTTTAAAAAATTATTGTGTTCAAATTTTGGGGATTTTGAAGGTGGAACAGAGGTACCGACAGTACAACAACCAGATGCAAGTTGTGATCTCATGGTTCGAACAAGCAGCCGGAATCGGGTCTGCGAAAACCTACACATCACTGGCACTTCAGACGATTTCGAAGCAATTTCGGTGCCTAAAAGACGCGATTATGGGGCAGATCAAGGCCGCGAGCCGGAGCTTAGGAGAGGAAGACAATGTTGGTGGTGCTGGAAAGAGTTCGGGCAGCGGTTCACGGCTGAAATTTGTCGATAATCAGCTCCGGCAACAGCGGGCTTTACAGCAATTAGGAATGATCCAACACAATGCTTGGAGACCACAAAGAGGATTGCCGGAACGCTCTGTTTCGGTTCTTCGTGCTTGGCTGTTTGAACACTTTCTCCATCCGTAAGAAGCATAATTAGTTACAGATTTTCAAAGTTTGTTGTGTTCTTCCATTGGTTTCTTAATGGGTTTTGTAAATTATTTGCAGTTATCCAAAAGATTCGGATAAACATATGCTGGCAAAACAAACTGGACTCACGAGAAGTCAGGTATATTCAAACTAATCTGATTGTTTAAGTTTTCGAACCATCCCTGGGTGGGCGGGAGGAACACCGGCCAGGACCAGATATAAGATATTTCAAAGGGCACGTTATTTAAATAAAAAACCTGATATGCATAAGTAAAAAATTAAACTAATAGGGTATACCTATACAAACACCAACATAGGCCCAATTACGAAACTATTCTTATGGTTTAGATTAGTTATTAACCCACTGCATTAGGTTTAGACCTTTAGTAAGCCTAATACCCAATTTCGTTAAGGCTATGGAAGGCCGCAAGGGGAGTTCACGTTTTTTCGAGCTGGAACAGGGTACACGAATTCTCAGGACAGGTCCTGCTAACACCCATGTATGAGACCATGAACATTTGATGATATGCTTCATATATGCAGGTTTCAAACTGGTTTATAAATGCTAGAGTTCGGCTATGGAAGCCAATGGTAGAAGAGATGTACTTGGAAGAATGCAAGGAACATGAACAGAACAGATCAGAAGAAAACAAAGCAAGCAAAAGCGAACAAAGTGACGATAATCCATCATCGTCAAAACACAGGAAAAGCCTGTCACCAGAGAGTTCAAAGCGAGGATTTAACCATCCTCCGCCACCCCAAATGACGGTTTCCACCACCGTCTCCACCTCGCCCACCGCCAACAGAATCAACTTCCAAAATGCATCCGGTTTCACCCTTGTTAACTCGTCACAAATGGAAGGAATCACGCAATTCAGCCCTAAAAAACCACGAAACAACGAAAGACAACAACTTCAACAGCAGCAGCAGCAGCAACAGCAGTCAGAGGTAGGTTTTACCATATTGGGAAACCCAACAGATTTCATGGGGGGTTTAGGAGGTTACCCAATAGGCGAAATAGGGCGGTTTACGACTGAACAGTTTCAACCACCGTATTCTAGCAACACTGTGTCTTTAACTCTCGGTCTTCCAGACTGCGATAACTTATCAATGTCAAGAGCTCACCAGAGTTTCCTCCCGAACCAAAACATTCAACAATCTAACGAATTCGAAGCGATGAATCAAGCGTCTTCATCACACTCAACAGCCATGTATGAGACCATGAACATTCAGAACCAGAAAAGGTTTGCAGCTCAGCCATTGCCTGACTTTGTTGCTTAATTAATTAGCATGGTTAGTTGGATCAATCATTTATGATTGTGATGAAGAAGAAGAAATGTTATTAGAACATGCATGCAGGTCCTCTATATACTTTGAAGAACAAGACCATTGAAGTTCTTTATAGATATAGAATAGGGTTTATAGATTATATGATGAGATGTATATTAATTTTGTACCAGGAGATGGATAGAATGGATTGGTATATTGTATTTATCATGTATGTATTTAAAATTAGGTATATCTTTGGATGGGGTATACAAAATCAATATTTATAATTAACAATAAATCTTATATTTACGTTTTATATATGTCAAATATGTTAAATAAAAAAATATTTAGCATATAAAAGTGTGTACGTGTCCATGATGGCTTATCACGTACTAAAGAGTTGCCTCTTTTAAATAAACATGTTTTTTACTCGTGCAATGTAAAAGTGTTAAAACATCCATCATGGTTTATCGTGTACTAAAGAATAACTACTTCTTTTAACCAAACATGTTTTTTTTACTAATGAGATTTAAAAGCGTTTACGCATCCATTATGGTTTATCGCGTACTAAGAAATAACCCCTTTAACCAATCATGTTTTAGCTTGTTATTATGCTTATTTTCAACGCAATCTAAGCTACTATGTATTTACTTGTATCAGGGAACGACGCGTTTTCAATTTAAACATGTTTTATCAGGTTGGATAACCCAAAAATCTTGCAATATGGTGTATGCTTATTTTCAACGCAATCTAAGCTACTATGTATTTATTTGTATCAGGGAACGACGCGTTTTCAATTTAAACATGTTTTATCAGGTTGGATAACCCAAAAATCTTGCAATATGGTGTAGATGATGAAAAACCACTGCAAAACACACCTTACTAGTTAACACCACATAATTAAAATTTAATGTTTGCTTTTGTTGGAATATGTGATCATATTAAGGTTTTCTAAAACTCATCACATATCAAAGGTTTACTAAAACACATCACATATCAAAAGGTGATTTCTATGTGTATTACATATTATCATAAGTAACTAAGTGCTTAGCAGTAACGCCACTTTTTAGAAACTCGTTTAGAATGGTATTACATCATAAAAGCATTGTTTGAATATAAATAGTTAAAATATATTCTCAAACTCACTGCAACGGATTTAACATCTTGATAACTTAGAGCCCATAAGTAATTGTGATTTTACAAAAATGTAACTTATCAGTTGTGGGTTACAATACTTGTATAATCATAGAATAAGAATGCCCAAAGTTCAAATGCGATATGGTTAACGGATTGATATTGAATACATTGGGACTTATAGGGAAATTATAAATAAAAACACCTTTGAGAAAAGTTCATAACATTTACAAACGTTTTCTTGAAAAGAAGCGTTCTTTGAAAAGTTTATTATGGGGGATACAATAACCGTATTTTATATATTAAAATGGGCTATATGGGTGATTAAATGGTAATTCTATGTGAATTATCGGGAAGTATTTTAAAGATAATTATTATTATTGCTTATCTCTGTGTTAGTAAGAATTTGAGTTAAATTAGAAGTATTAGAGTCTGTTTAGTATGGGGTAATGGAATTTATCAGGGAATGGAATGAATGAGCTAATGGAATGGACGAGGAAATGCAATGGATAATTATCATTCTATATCTTGTTTGGTTACCGAGTGTAAATAGATTGAATTATTACCGTGTATTGTTTGATAGGCAAAAACAGACGTAGGAATAAAATCGATGGTGAGTGGTGGCCGTGGGTAGTGGACGGTGTTGGTGATTGTCGGTTTAGGATGGCAATGGGTCGTGTATGACTAATCCCATACCCGATTGTAAAATCTTGTCCTATACCTAGCCCATTATCCATCGAGTACTTGACGGGTATTTACCTGTCGGGTATCGGGCATACCCACTGAGATTTTCATGTTTATATATTTTTTACTTTCCTTTATAATTTTATGTTTTAAAAATCTATATAATATATTAAATTATGATAAATAATATACATATAACCATCACCGTAATAATACTTGATATAATTAAAAATGTAAATATATAGTAATATTAATCTCAAAAAACAAATCTATATTTCATAGCATATAAATATTAATTAATAATACCATCAGAAAATATATTTAAAATAAAAGATTTAACTTTCAAATAATAAAGCTATAAGAATGAAAGATTACTAAACTATAGTTAAAAAAATATATATCAAACTTAAAAGTTTTTGGGTAAACGGGTATATATTTTCGGGTAATCAGGTCGGGTATCATCTAATCCCATATTCGAACCAAAACCACGAAATATTTTTCCCTACCCATACCCGGCCCAATACCCATCGGGTATCTTGTTTCAGGTATACCCGTCGGGCTTATGTATTTTTGCCATCCCTGTTGTGGGTGGTGATAGGTGGAGATGGCGGGTGCTGGCGACGACGGTGGAGGAGGCGATGGTGGGAGACGACGACGAGTGGCGGTGGTTGTAGCGTCGATGGGTGGCGGCAAAAACAGTGGTCATCGGTGGTGACGGAGAAGGCAGTGGCTGGCGTCGACAGTGGTGGTTGGTGGCGGTGACTGGTGGGTGGTGTCGATTGTGACAACCCTCACAAAACCAGGTATCCGTACGACTTAATCAACTATTTATTGATGACTAATTACTGTGCTTGACTGAGATTTCTGATAAACTGCTACTTGATTCTTGATACATGAACATATCTGCATCATACTTTGATTTCCGTCACTACATTATTTATTTACTGTACTTTAGTGACAAACATGATGCACAAAAGCACAGTAGCACTTGAACGGATAACCTATTTGACATGCTGATATAGCCAGCATCAGGCAGACACTGCCTCTAAAGGCCTGAATGAGCCGGAATTGTTTTACTACACCCATAGTGTGTGTAGGGATACAAGGGTTGTATAATTGCGTCTCTAGGAATAAGATACAGAGATTGGATGTGCCTAAAACGTACTCTAAGCACAAAACACAGCACTTTTATCAACACACTAGCTTCTAGCTAATTAATAAAGTGCCAAAACATGGGGAAATATTCCTGACACTTTGCAGAATAAATTGTGTCGCTAAAAATATTAATTACGACGCTTAAAGGATTACTTAAGCACTTTAACGGATTACCATCCGACCGAACAACCGGACTATACCCGGAACATAAAAATATTGCCAGAAATATTATTGGTATTTTTCTGGGCCAGTTAGGGTCCCTGATTACCCTAACACCCACCTTATAACGCAATAAACAACTAACGAGGTTAGACCCTAAAGTAACCAACTTAACTTAACTGAACCGTAACTGAACGATTGAAAACGAACCGGGTGGCCCCACCACCCTAACTATTCGGCCAACTAGAGAGTACATGAGGGTACAATTTTTATTATATTTTATTAGATTACGCGAGTATCTAGGAGCATGGAGAACCGTTGGACGATGGAGCTAGAAATCTCTATAAATACCCTCACCTTTCTCTCTCACACACACACACTTAGCAAGAAATCTCTCTCTCTCCTTTGCTCCTCTCCTCACGGCCGAACACCCCTCTTGCCATCCATCCGCTTTCGGTTTTTGATCTCTCCATTCCAAGTGCATACACATCTCGGGGATCACCTACAACGGAGCTCGGGACAAACGGGAGCTCAAGGACCTCGTGCATTTGCTATTATCCACGCAGTTTTCGACTAGAATCTTCCCTAGCCCCGAGCTAGAGGTATAATGTTTAAAACTCGTTTTTAGTCATGTCTAAAGTGGTTAAAAGGATTTTTGTCGGTTGAATGTCGGTAACCCGCTTAATGAAACTTTAAAGTCTACTAAAATGCGTATATCGTTGGATAAAAGCTCATAACGCGTGTAAATGTCGTAGTATTTGAATATGTTGATTAATATGGCCCGATCTATGATGTGGTGGCTCTCATCATCGTTTAACCCGACTTTGTTAAGATCCCGAATCTTGACATACACTTGTTTCTAGCAGTACAAGGGTTAAAAGGTGAAACTCCACCACACGGGAAACATGAACTTGTGTAAAAGTGTTCTAACATGAAAAATAGTATTTAAAACGAGCCGATCTACGTATGTACAAGTGGTATATTCGTAGGACCGGGTATTGAGAAAATCATGTTTTATAAAAGTTGGTTAACATGTTAACAAATATGATTTTCAAAGTCTACAAGTGTAGAAACACTTATAAAATGAAAGATCCGGCAAAATAACCATTTTTACAAAAATTGTCGGGAAGTTGTAAGAAGTGATTTGTTCCAAAAACGGGGTTTTTGCAAGACTAAGTTATTTTATGTATAGATCCACTAAATATAAAGTGATCTACAAAACGACTTTCGGAAAAATTACAAGTTCGTGTGATAATGCGATTTCACATTTTAATCTACAAATTTGAAGTGTTGAAACTTGTTGATTGTATTGGAAATTGATTGGTTGATTTAAAGGAAGTATTGAAATGATTTTGTAAAAGAAAATGATACGCTTGAAAGCGTGGCCACCTCCAGTTACAGGGGAAACTCTGGCGAAATTTTCCAAAAATCTAACACTTAGAATTATATACAAGTGTTAGACTACTTTGACATGTTTTCAAATATATTTCGCCACAACTTTATTTATAAATAATCGGAGGTGGGATTTTCACAAAGCTAAACGTGATAAATATTTATTCGATAAATATATTATTCACCACACTGTTTATGATTATTTTGTGAAAATATATAAATATTATTTTTAGAGTAAAAATAATATTTACAAACGTTGATGAACCCAAAATAATACAAACGCTTACACGACGAATATATAAGTTACAACGGTAATTATCATTACCACTTAATCGCCAAAACGTAACGTACGCTTTAATCGGAAATATTCATAAGTGCATGTGTTGTCAAAATATTAATTTGGGAAAGTATTATATGGAAGAGGAAATATATTGTTTTTGAGAAAAATAAATATATTTTGGAATTAGGAATAAAATATATTAAGTGGGACTTAATAAATGATATAATTACACATGTATTAATTCCCCCATCCTTGGGAAGGAGAATACGTTATCAAGTAGACACACGGAGCGGTTGTCTAACCGTTTCCCAAAAATATAAACTAAGAAGCTAAAGCACGGCCATCCGTCTAATAGAATTAGCACATGTAGGTCGTTGCGCAGCTTTCGGACATTTGGATTACTTGATATTGTGACGCACTCACTGTGAGTTCATGTCCCCCTTTTCTCTAACTGTTTTCAGTTTACTTAACTGCGGGGGTGAAATACATGTTACTATGATTACGAATATTTCTTACATGGTATGGTCAGCTACGGAAGGAACTGTTAGGTTATGTGATTGGGTAGGCGAAATCTTAAAGATCATTAGTCCTCGTAGTACGATCGAGGGATAGAAGTGATAGGCCTATTTGAGCATAACAAACCTCACCCATGCGCCCGCAGATTGGACCATGTGGTGACCTTGTCGTAACACCACCCATGCGCCCGCAGGTTGGACCATGTGGTGACCTTGTCTTAACACCACCCATGCGCCCGCAGGTTGGACCATGTGGTGACCTTGTCTTAACACCACCCATGCGCCCGCAGGTTGGACCATGTGGTGACCTTGTCCTATCCCCTCCCATGCGCCCGCAGGTTGGACCATGTGGCTACACATTAACTGATATGTTTCCTTATTTGCTTTCATACCAGAGTTTACAAAATATTCACATTTACAATGATTATAAAGGTTTATTCGCGCGCACATACTAAACGCATGAACTCGCTCAACATTATTGTTGATTTTTCAACTTACATGTATTTCAGGGAATTAAAGGATCTGGCACGGTATGGCACGTTTTCCCGCTGCACTAGTTTCCGAGGTCATCCGGGGTTTAGGGAATGTGACTCTTTCCTGGACAAGTCACAGTCCTTAAACTGTGTTTATGTTTGTTTGGTTGTTGAACAAGATTATGGTTGTTAGGGTGTATTCCCGTTAAAACAATGGTATTGTATTTGGTTTTCAAAACTTAATGGATGATCCTGCATGTTTTTAATTCATATAGCTTTGTTATGATTAAGCTACGGTATTAAGAAGTCACACCAAATTAACCACGCTTCCGCAACGCCAGGGTGTGACAGCTTGGTATCAGAGCTCTGATCATAGCGAACTAGGATTCCTTCTCGAGTCTAGACTATGATCACTAGGGCTCTCACGAAAACATTTTTACTGCATACCACTTAAGTCCAGATCCAAAACGTTTTTACAAACAATGTTGAGCACATTTCATTTATTCATTATTAGGCTCAGTCTTGGAGGCTGAGGCTCGGTCTTGGAGGCCGAGGCTCGATCTAAGGGGTCGAGGTGGATGATAGAGCAGTCTTAGAGACTGGGAGGCTAGTGGGACTAGGAGAATTATTTGATTGTTTATTGTTGACTTACATGTTTATATGAATATATGATTGATTATTATACGTATGTGTGTTTGTGGTACAAACGTCATGCCTTCATCATGTACTAGAAAGATGGACATTACGAATCCCAGGGCCATAGTATCAGACGACATAGTTTCATCGGAGCACGAAGGGTACATCTCCGATACTACCGGCACAGACGATGACGACTATCAGCCCTTTTGCGCTGTCTGAAGTCGTAGCAGAGCCTACTGATGGCCATCTTGTTGGGAATTTGCCACTCGCGGTGATCCCTACTCCTGTGCCCCTTGCCGCTTATTCTGTTGTTGATATGCCCCCGACGTGGCCTCTGATGACGATAACGAGCTACTAGTGGAGGACCCATTCGAGGGCGAGGCCCTATTGCTGCTGGTATCAACCTACTGCTTGCGGACGCTCCTGCAGGGGAGACTTATGACCCATTTCCCTGTCCCGGACTCATTTGAGTTCCTGACATCCGCATTTTCGCATATACAGGGAGTGCAGCACCATTCACACGACGCCGACCCTGATACGGCATCATCAGCTGCACCGTTTCCCGCACACAGCTTTGAGTTTGATCACAGTATTGAGGGTGATCCTGTTCTTCTATCTGGTTCTGATCCAGACCATGGCCTTGAGTTCATACGCTTAGGCCAGTCCTTGGAGGATCCGGTAACCCCCTGTGATGGTTGATCCAGCTGATTTTGAGATGGGGTTTGTTGATCCGGAGCCAGCCGTGGCCCCTGAGCCAGGCATCGCTCCTAACACCGCATTAGAGCATGACCCTGTTCATGCCAATGCACCTGCTGTTGCTCCTTGATTGATCATCTGCTTGGACGAGAGAAAATTTGGGGTAACTGTGCAAGACAATTTATTATTACGGGGGCCCACGTAATAACGACTTGTAGTGCACAGAAATCCTGGTGGACTCTGCGGGTCAAGCTAATGAAAACTAATGTGGCAGGAAATAACTCGAACACGAATGACCAAGGCGATGAAGCCTTGAGTTCATCCTATTTCAAGCAACAAGCCAAATTGGCAAGCCTATGTGAAGGCTCAGTAATTTAATTCCCCACCCATACATTGAGTATATTTATGTGTAAAATTGGGTGAGTACATGATGGCTTACGGTGCTATGTATCTTATAAGACAATTGGAAAGTTGTCTAACCCACTTCATACCACTTTGGCAAAAGAGGATGCCACCCAGGCGTGACACAAACACCAGTACGTTGCAAAGGATGGAAGCCGAGCTGCAAAAAAACGCATCTCCCAGGCAATTGCACGACATAAAGCCCTTCGCTTTTAACACAGCAATGGCACTAGTGGAAGTAACCTTCCAATTAGCTGCACCTATGAGCAACTCCTGAACTGCAGGCCTTGAACTACGATGGAACAGGAGGCGCCATTGTTTTTGTTCGTTGGTCTGAAAAGATTGACTCCATTCTAAGAAAGACAAACTATTCGCCCCAATTGGAGTGATACCTTTACCTCAAGGTCATTACTAGAGGGCACACTCTCATGGTGGGACCATCATATTCAGACCCTTGGTACAAATGCTGCCTATGCACGAGCTGGGACGAGCTCAAGGAAATGATTGAGAAGAAATGTTGTTCTAGGACTGGAATCCAGAAGCTTAAGGTGAAGTTCTGGAATTTGAATGGACGAACCAGAGATTTCTAAACATGTCCAGCGATCGCACGACTTGCCTAGGGTCGTCACCTACTAAGTCATTGATGTTGTATGATACAGTTGGATACCTGTAAACCTTACATTCTGGTCTCAATTTGTGGCAATGCAATCAAAGTGATCTATTGTTTATGTTCTATAACATGAGATGTTATTGATTTATTGATAACATGAGATGTTATGTGTTGATATTGCTGTATACCTACGCACATTTTACTTACTATGACCTGACCCGTACAATCATCATAGGAAGATGCCTCCAAGACAGGATGTACGCATACCCACCAATGAGGCGGAACTCCAGGGAATCATTGCTGCAGTCATCGCACAATACGAGGCCCATCACTCCGAGCGCAACGGAGGTACCTCAGGAAATAACCCACCCAACGGCTGCACCTACAAGCAGTTCTTAGGCTGCCAGCCTCTACATTTCGACGGCACTGGGGGTGCCGTAGCCTTCGTCCGCTGGATTGAGAAGACGGACACTGTTTTGCGTGCAAGCAAATGCGCCCCAAGAGACCAGGTCACGTACATTACCGGGCTGTTCCGAGATGAGGCTCTGTCATGGTGGAAGCTTCAGGTTCAGACAATGGGCGAGGCTGCTGCGTATGCTCTATCGTGGGACGAGCTGAAAGAGCTAATGCATAAAAAGTACTGTTCAAGAACAGAAAGCCAGAAGGTAGAAACTGAGTTCTGGAATTTGAAGATGGATGGTCCAAAAATAGCTGAGTATGTGGAGAAGTTCCAACTTCTATCGCGTATCGTTCCCTACATGGTAGATCCAGAGTTTAAAAGGATTGAGCGTTTCATTTGGGGATTGGCACCCCAAATCATGAGCATGGTAACGGCATCAAAGCCTGCAACAATCTCTGAGGCCATCAATCTAAGTGTAGCCCTGACAGAAGAAGCAATCAGGATGAACAAATTTTCAGCCTCTGAGGAGAGAAAGGAGACTCATGTAGAGTCATCTGGGGACAACAAGAGGAAGTTGGCGAATTTCAAACAGGGTACCCAGTCGAGTAGCGACGACAAGGCCAAAAAGAGAAAAGAGTACACGGGTATCCTACCAAAGTGCGACAACTGTCGACGTCCCCATAACGGGCGGTGTAGATATGGAAAGTGTGGTAACTGTGGTAAGGTGGGACATGTCAAGGAAACATGTCGGCAAGGAACTGAACATGGAAATAGAGGTCAAGATGGTAACGGGAATCGCGGAGGAAATAACAACGACGACAACTATCAAGGCAGGGATGGTAACGATCAAGGCTGTGGCCAAGCATGTTTTAATTGCGGTGATGTGGGGCATTTCAGGAAGTATTGCCCTAAGAACACTCAGGCACGTGGATGAAAACTCAACAGCGGGGATAGAATCCAAGCGTGGATATCGGTACGTCTCATAATAGTCAAAGTTACGCTCTATTCGACAGTATTGTCAAATTTTAGCTTCAGAAAATATAGTTGTTTTAGTAGTAATTAACCTAGATACCCAGTTCTCGATAGAACAAGTCTATCGGAAGCTTCGACGTGATAATTGGGATGGACTGGTTGTCGAACAACCCGGCGGAAAGTGTCACCCGCACCCCGACGACGAACGGAGAAATGATTGTGATTCATGGAGCAGGATACGCTCCTACGGATTATCAGGCAGAGAAGACAGGAAAATTTTCGCGCAAAGGATGTGTTGCATTCTTGGCTCATGTCGTGGAAAGAGAAGCCGGAGAACCAAAACCCGAAGACATCCCTGTGGTTGGAGAATACCCCGAAGTCTTCCTCGAAGATTTGCCGGAATCGTCCCCTCCACAATAAATTCCAAGCACTGCACCCATAGTCAATGCATCGTAGCAACTTACGTTTTCGGAGATGCAAGGAATGGCAGAGAAGTATTAGCAATGGGTAGAGAGGTAAGATAACAGACCAAAATTTCCTTTTTGGGTAACCCCATTACCACTCGTCAAAAAGAGGGATGATGGTTTTCAGATAAACATCATCTACCGGGAGCTGAACAAGACGGCGATCAAGAATAGATACCCTCTGCCAAGAATTGATGATCTGTTTGATCAACTGCAAGGTTTAAGCTTTTACTCAAAGATCGACTTGCGATCTGGATGCCATCAGTTAAGGATACAAGAGGAGAGTATCCCGAAGACAGCCTTCAGAACTCGACAAGGACACTACGAGTTTCTCGTTATGCCGTTTGGTTTGACAAACGCACCGGCAGTGTTCATGGATTTGATGAACCGAGTTTGTAAGCCGTACTTGGATAAGTTCGTGACCGTATTCAATGATGATATCCTGATTTATTCGAAGACGAAGGCTGAGCACGAGCAACATCTTAGAGCCATTCTGGAGTTGCTAAAGAGGGAACACTTGTATGCCAAATTCTCTAAGTGTGAGTTTTGGCTAAGAGAAGTGCAATTCCTTGGACACGTGGTGAATGGAAATGGAATCCACGTGGATCCAACCAAGATCGAGGCGATCAAAGATTGGGAAACGCCAAAGACGCCAACCGAGATTCGGCAATTCTTGGGTTTGGCTGGCTATTATCGAAGGTTCATCGAGAACTTTTCAAGGATCGCTCAACCATTGACACTCCTCACGCAAAAGGATAAGAAGTTTGATTGGGGAATCAAGCAGGATGAGGCATTTCAAGTGTTGAAGGATAAGCTTTGCAACGCGCCAATCTTAACTCTACCAGAAGGTACCGACGATTCTGTGGTATACTGCGACGCATCGCGTCAAGGATTGGGTTGTGTGTTGATGCAACGTCAAAAGGTTATCGCCTACGCATCACGTCAACTGAAGGTGCATGAAAAGAACTATACCACGCATGATCCGGAACTAGGCGCAGTGGTTTTTGCTTAAAGATCTGGAGACACTACCTGTACGGTACAAAGTGTACAATCTTTACAGATCACAAGAGCCTCCAGCATATATTCAACCAGAAGGAGTTGAATATGAGGCAAAGAAGATGAGTCGAGTTATTGAACGATTACGACTGCGAGATCAAGTATCATCCAGGGAAGGCGAATGTGGTCGCTGATGCCCTAAGTCGTAAAGAGAGAATCAAGCCCATAAGGGTTAGGGCTATGGAAATGATTATTCAAACCGATCTTTCCTCGCGCGTTCGTGCAACACAGAAGGAAGCTCTCAAGGAGGGAAACCTTGAGGCAGAATATCTCCGTGGGATGGAGAAGATGTTGGTGCCAAACAGGGAAGGAACGTTGTGTTTTGGGAAAAGGATTTGGGTTCCTTTGTTTGGTAATTTAAGAGAGGTTATTTTTGATGAAGCTCACAAGTCACGGTACTCTATCCACCCTGGAGCGGATAAGATGTACCAGGATCTTAAAGATTATTACTGGTGGCCTAGGATGAAAGGCGATGTTACTATCTACGTGAGCAAATGCCTAACTTGCGCCAAAGTCAAGGCGGAATACCAGAAGCCTTCGGGACTTCTGCAGCAACCAAAAATTCCCCAGTAGAAGTAGGAAGAAATCTCCATGGATTTTATTACGAAGTTGCCAAGAACGTCAAAAGGCCATGACACTATCTGGGTGATAGTAGATCGCTTAACGAAGTCAGCACACTTCTTACCTATCCGCGAGAAGGATAACACAAGCAAATTGGCTGAGATCTACATGAGAAAGATTGTTACACGCCATGGAGTACCTCTCTCAATTATTGCTGATAGAGATGGGAGGTTCGTATCGAGGATATGGCAATCCTTCCAGGAAGCTTTTGGCTCAAAGCTGAATATGAGCACAGCTTTTCACCCGCAGACCGACGGCCAAAGTGAGCGGACAATTCAGACGTTGGAGGACATACTGAGAGCATGTGTGATGGATCTAGGCGGTAGCTGGGATAAGCATTTACCCCTGGTTGAGTTTTTATACAACAACAGCTACCACACCAGCATTGGTGCCGCGCCGTTCGAAGCTTTATAAGGGCGCAAGTGCAGATCACCGCTCTGTTGGTCTGACGCTGGTGATAGACAATTGGTTGGTCAGGAAACCACCGATAAGATCGCACGAATCCGGGACCGCATCAGCGCGGCTCATGACCGGCAGAAAGCCTACGCAAATCGAAGCAGGAAACCTCAAGAGCTCGAGGTTGGTGATATGGTTTTGTTGAAGGTATCACCCTGGAAGGGTGTGGCACGCTTTGGGAAGCGTGGGAAGTTGAATCCGCGGTACATTGGTCCTTTCAGAATTCTAGAAAGAATTGGAACCGTAGCATACAAGTTGGACCTACCTGCTGAACTAAATGGTGTTCACGATACATTTCATGTATCCAATTTAAAGAAGAGTCCAACTCAAGTTGACGTTGCCATTCCTATCGACGAGATTCATGTTAACGACACGCTCCACTTCGTAGAAGCACCTGTCGAGGTCACAGATTGGAAGGTTAACAGGACCCGCCGGAGCAGTGTCAAACTCGTCAAGGTTCGCTGGAATGCCAGACATGGTCCTGAATACACCTGGGAGCGTGAGGACCATATGAAAGAGAAATACCCCCACTTATTTCCTAAAAACTCTGCATCTACAAGCAGAACTTAAATTTCGGGACGAAATTTATTTAACGGGGGGAGAATGTGACAACCCTCACAAAACCAGGTATCCGTACGACTTAATCAACTATTTATTGATGACTAATTACTGTGCTTGACTGAGATTTCTGATAAACTGCTACTTGATTCTTGATACATGAACATATCTGCATCATACTTTGATTTCCGTCACTACATTATTTATTTACTGTACTTTAGTGACAAACATGATGCACAAAAGCACAGTAGCACTTGAACGGATAACCTATTTGACATGCTGATATAGCCAGCATCAGGCAGACACTGCCTCTAAAGGCCTGAATGAGCCGGAATTGTTTTACTACACCCATAGTGTGTGTAGGGATACAAGGGTTGTATAATTGCGTCTCTAGGAATAAGATACAGAGATTGGATGTGCCTAAAACGTACTCTAAGCACAAAACACAGCACTTTTATCAACACACTAGCTTCTAGCTAATTAATAAAGTGCCAAAACATGGGGAAATATTCCTGACACTTTGCAGAATAAATTGTGTCGCTAAAAATATTAATTACGACGCTTAAAGGATTACTTAAGCACTTTAACGGATTACCATCCGACCGAACAACCGGACTATACCCGGAACATAAAAATATTGCCAGAAATATTATTGGTATTTTTCTGGGCCAGTTAGGGTCCCTGATTACCCTAACACCCACCTTATAACGCAATAAACAACTAACGAGGTTAGACCCTAAAGTAACCAACTTAACTTAACTGAACCGTAACTGAACGATTGAAAACGAACCGGGTGGCCCCACCACCCTAACTATTCGGCCAACTAGAGAGTACATGAGGGTACAATTTTTATTATATTTTATTAGATTACGCGAGTATCTAGGAGCATGGAGAACCGTTGGACGATGGAGCTAGAAATCTCTATAAATACCCTCACCTTTCTCTCTCACACACACACACTTAGCAAGAAATCTCTCTCTCTCCTTTGCTCCTCTCCTCACGGCCGAACACCCCTCTTGCCATCCATCCGCTTTCGGTTTTTGATCTCTCCATTCCAAGTGCATACACATCTCGGGGATCACCTACAACGGAGCTCGGGACAAACGGGAGCTCAAGGACCTCGTGCATTTGCTATTATCCACGCAGTTTTCGACTAGAATCTTCCCTAGCCCCGAGCTAGAGGTATAATGTTTAAAACTCGTTTTTAGTCATGTCTAAAGTGGTTAAAAGGATTTTTGTCGGTTGAATGTCGGTAACCCGCTTAATGAAACTTTAAAGTCTACTAAAATGCGTATATCGTTGGATAAAAGCTCATAACGCGTGTAAATGTCGTAGTATTTGAATATGTTGATTAATATGGCCCGATCTATGATGTGGTGGCTCTCATCATCGTTTAACCCGACTTTGTTAAGATCCCGAATCTTGACATACACTTGTTTCTAGCAGTACAAGGGTTAAAAGGTGAAACTCCACCACACGGGAAACATGAACTTGTGTAAAAGTGTTCTAACATGAAAAATAGTATTTAAAACGAGCCGATCTACGTATGTACAAGTGGTATATTCGTAGGACCGGGTATTGAGAAAATCATGTTTTATAAAAGTTGGTTAACATGTTAACAAATATGATTTTCAAAGTCTACAAGTGTAGAAACACTTATAAAATGAAAGATCCGGCAAAATAACCATTTTTACAAAAATTGTCGGGAAGTTGTAAGAAGTGATTTGTTCCAAAAACGGGGTTTTTGCAAGACTAAGTTATTTTATGTATAGATCCACTAAATATAAAGTGATCTACAAAACGACTTTCGGAAAAATTACAAGTTCGTGTGATAATGCGATTTCACATTTTAATCTACAAATTTGAAGTGTTGAAACTTGTTGATTGTATTGGAAATTGATTGGTTGATTTAAAGGAAGTATTGAAATGATTTTGTAAAAGAAAATGATACGCTTGAAAGCGTGGCCACCTCCAGTTACAGGGGAAACTCTGGCGAAATTTTCCAAAAATCTAACACTTAGAATTATATACAAGTGTTAGACTACTTTGACATGTTTTCAAATATATTTCGCCACAACTTTATTTATAAATAATCGGAGGTGGGATTTTCACAAAGCTAAACGTGATAAATATTTATTCGATAAATATATTATTCACCACACTGTTTATGATTATTTTGTGAAAATATATAAATATTATTTTTAGAGTAAAAATAATATTTACAAACGTTGATGAACCCAAAATAATACAAACGCTTACACGACGAATATATAAGTTACAACGGTAATTATCATTACCACTTAATCGCCAAAACGTAACGTACGCTTTAATCGGAAATATTCATAAGTGCATGTGTTGTCAAAATATTAATTTGGGAAAGTATTATATGGAAGAGGAAATATATTGTTTTTGAGAAAAATAAATATATTTTGGAATTAGGAATAAAATATATTAAGTGGGACTTAATAAATGATATAATTACACATGTATTAATTCCCCCATCCTTGGGAAGGAGAATACGTTATCAAGTAGACACACGGAGCGGTTGTCTAACCGTTTCCCAAAAATATAAACTAAGAAGCTAAAGCACGGCCATCCGTCTAATAGAATTAGCACATGTAGGTCGTTGCGCAGCTTTCGGACATTTGGATTACTTGATATTGTGACGCACTCACTGTGAGTTCATGTCCCCCTTTTCTCTAACTGTTTTCAGTTTACTTAACTGCGGGGGTGAAATACATGTTACTATGATTACGAATATTTCTTACATGGTATGGTCAGCTACGGAAGGAACTGTTAGGTTATGTGATTGGGTAGGCGAAATCTTAAAGATCATTAGTCCTCGTAGTACGATCGAGGGATAGAAGTGATAGGCCTATTTGAGCATAACAAACCTCACCCATGCGCCCGCAGATTGGACCATGTGGTGACCTTGTCGTAACACCACCCATGCGCCCGCAGGTTGGACCATGTGGTGACCTTGTCTTAACACCACCCATGCGCCCGCAGGTTGGACCATGTGGTGACCTTGTCTTAACACCACCCATGCGCCCGCAGGTTGGACCATGTGGTGACCTTGTCCTATCCCCTCCCATGCGCCCGCAGGTTGGACCATGTGGCTACACATTAACTGATATGTTTCCTTATTTGCTTTCATACCAGAGTTTACAAAATATTCACATTTACAATGATTATAAAGGTTTATTCGCGCGCACATACTAAACGCATGAACTCGCTCAACATTATTGTTGATTTTTCAACTTACATGTATTTCAGGGAATTAAAGGATCTGGCACGGTATGGCACGTTTTCCCGCTGCACTAGTTTCCGAGGTCATCCGGGGTTTAGGGAATGTGACTCTTTCCTGGACAAGTCACAGTCCTTAAACTGTGTTTATGTTTGTTTGATTGTTGAACAAGATTATGGTTGTTAGGGTGTATTCCCGTTAAAACAATGGTATTGTATTTGGTTTTCAAAACTTAATGGATGATCCTGCATGTTTTTAATTCATATAGCTTTGTTATGATTAAGCTACGGTATTAAGAAGTCACACCAAATTAACCACGCTTCCGCAACGCCAGGGTGTTTGTAGCGTCGATGGGTGGCGGCAAAAACAGTGGTCATCGGCAAAAACAGTCACACCAAATTAACCACGCTTCCGCAACTCAAGTTGACGTTGCGATTCCTATCGACGAGATTCATGTTAACGACACGCTCCACTTCGTAGAAGCACCTGTCGAGGTCACAGATTGGAAGGTTAACAGGACCCGCCGGAGCAGTGTCAAACTCGTCAAGGTTCGCTGGAATGCCAGACATGGTCCTGAATACACCTGGGAGCGTGAGGACCATATGAAAGAGAAATACCCCCACTTATTTCCTAAAAACTCTGCATCTACAAGCAGAACTTAAATTTCGGGACGAAATTTATTTAACGGGGGGAGAATGTGACAACCCTCACAAAACCAGGTATCCGTACGACTTAATTAACTATTTATTGATGACTAATTACTGTGCTTGACTGAGATTTCTGATAAACTGCTACTTGATTCTTGATACATGAACATATCTGCATCATACTTTGATTTCCGTCACTACATTATTTATTTACTGTACTTTAGTGACAAACATGATGCACAAAAGCACAGTAGCACTTGAACGGATAACCTATTTGACATGCTGATATAGCCAGCATCAGGCAGACACTGCCTCTAAAGGCCTGAATGAGCCGGAATTGTTTTACTACACCCATAGTGTGTGTAGGGATACAAGGGTTGTATAATTGCGTCTCTAGGAATAAGATACAGAGATTGGATGTGCCTAAAACGTACTCTAAGCACAAAACACAGCACTTTTATCAACACACTAGCTTCTAGCTAATTAATAAAGTGCCAAAACATGGGGAAATATTCCTGACACTTTGCAGAATAAATTGTGTCGCTAAAAATATTAATTACGACGCTTAAAGGATTACTTAAGCACTTTAACGGATTACCATCCGACCGAACAACCGGACTATACCCGGAACACAAAAATATTGCCAGAAATATTATTGGTATTTTTCTGGGCCAGTTAGGGTCCCTGATTACCCTAACACCCACCTTATAACGCAATAAACAACTAACGAGGTTAGACCCTAAAGTAACCAACTTAACTTAACTGAACCGTAACTGAACGATTGAAAACGAACCGGGTGGCCCCACCACCCTAACTATTCGGCCAACTAGAGAGTACATGAGGGTACAATTTTTATTATATTTTATTAGATTACGCGAGTATCTAGGAGCATGGAGAACCGTTGGACGATGGAGCTAGAAATCTCTATAAATACCCTCACCTTTCTCTCTCACATACACACACACTTAGCAAGAAATCTCTCTCTCTCCTTTGCTCCTCTCCTCACGGCCGAACACCCCTCTTGCCATCCATCCGCTTTCGGTTTTTGATCTCTCCATTCCAAGTGCATACACATCTCGGGGATCACCTACAACGGAGCTCGGGACAAACGGGAGCTCAAGGACCTCGTGCATTTGCTATTATCCACGCAGTTTTCGACTAGAATCTTCCCTAGCCCCGAGCTAGAGGTATAATGTTTAAAACTCGTTTTTAGTCATGTCTAAAGTGGTTAAAAGGATTTTTGTCGGTTGAATGTCGGTAACCCGCTTAATGAAACTTTAAAGTCTACTAAAATGCGTATATCGTTGGATAAAAGCTCATAACGCGTGTAAATGTCGTAGTATTTGAATATGTTGATTAATATGGCCCGATCTATGATGTGGTGGCTCTCATCATCGTTTAACCCGACTTTGTTAAGATCCCGAATCTTGACATACACTTGTTTCTAGCAGTACAAGGGTTAAAAGGTGAAACTCCACCACACGGGAAACAAGAACTTGTGTAAAAGTGTTCTAACATGAAAAATAGTATTTAAAACGAGCCGATCTACGTATGTACAAGTGGTATATTCGTAGGACCGGGTATTGAGAAAATCATGTTTTATAAAAGTTGGTTAACATGTTAACAAATATGATTTTCAAAGTCTACAAGTGTAGAAACACTTATAAAATGAAAGATCCGGCAAAATAACCATTTTTACAAAAATTGTCGGGAAGTTGTAAGAAGTGATTTGTTCCAAAAACGAGGTTTTTGCAAGACTAAGCTATGTTATGAATAGATCCACTAAAAATAACGAGATCTACACCGTAGTTTTTGTAAAAACTACAAGTTCATGAAACAACGCGGTTTTACATACTAGTCTTCAATTTGAAGTGTTGAAAATTGATTCGGTTGATTTGATAAATTGTTGAGATGATTTGTAAAAGAAAATGATACGCTTGAAAGCGTGGCCACCTCCAGTTACAGGGGAAACTCTGGCGAAATTTTCTAAAAATCTAACACTTAGAATTATTTACAAGTGTTAGACTACTTTGACATGTTTTCAAATATATTTCGCCACAACTTTATTTACAAATAATCGGAGGTGGGATTTTCACAAAAGTAAACGTGATAAGTATATATTCGGTAAATACATTTTGTCACCTCACTGTTTATGATTATTTTGTGAAGATATATAAATATTATTTTTAGAGTAAAAATAATATTTACTAACCTTGTCAAGCCCGAAATAATACAAACGCCTTCACGGCAAACATATAAGTTACAACGGTAATTATCATTACCACTTAATCACCAAAACGTAACTTACGCTTTATTCAGAAGTATTCATAAGCGCGTGTGTTGTCAATATATTATTTTGGGAAAATATTATGAGAAAAAGGAAATATATTATTTTTGAGAAAAATAGATATATTTTGAAATAAGAAATAAAATATATTAAGTGGGACTTAATAAAATAATATAAGTATACATGTATTTAATTCCCCCATCCTTGGGAAGGAGAATGCGTATCAAATATATATACGAAACGGTTGACTAACTGTTTCCCAAAAATGTAAACTATGAAGCTAAAGCACGGCCATCCGTCTAATAGAATTAGCACATGTAGGTCGTTGCACAGCACCTGGATATTGGATTGCTTGATTTTGTGACGCGTTCACTGTGAGTTCATGTCCCCCTTTTCTCTAACGGTTTTCAGTTTACTTAACTGCGGGGGTGAAATACATGTTACTATGATTACGAATATTTCTTACATGGTATGGTCAGCTACGGAAGGAACTGTTAGGTTATGTGATTGGGTAGGCGAAATCTTAAAGATCATTAGTCCTCGTAGTACGATCGAGGGATAGAAGTGATAGGCCTATTTGAGCATAACAAACCTCACCCATGCGCCCGCAGATTGGACCATGTGGTGACCTTGTCGTAACACCACCCATGCGCCCGCAGGTTGGACCATGTGGTGACCTTGTCTTAACACCACCCATGCGCCCGCAGGTTGGACCATGTGGTGACCTTGTCCTATCCCCTCCCATGCGCCCGCAGGTTGGACCATGTGGCTACACATTAACTGATATGTTTCCTTATTTGCTTTCATACCAGAGTTTACAAAATATTCACATTTACAATGATTATAAAGGTTTATTCGCGCGCACATACTAAACGCATGAACTCGCTCAACATTATTGTTGATTTTTCAACTTACATGTATTTCAGGGAATTAAAGGATCTGGCACGGTATGGCACGTTTTCCCGCTGCACTAGTTTCCGAGGTCATCCGGGGTTTAGGGAATGTGACTCTTTCCTGGACAAGTCACAGTCCTTAAACTGTGTTTATGTTTGTTTGGTTGTTGAACAAGATTATGGTTGTTAGGGTGTATTCCCGTTAAAACAATGGTATTGTATTTGGTTTTCAAAACTTAATGGATGATCCTGCATGTTTTTAATTCATATAGCTTTGTTATGATTAAGCTACGGTATTAAGAAGTCACACCAAATTAACCACGCTTCCGCAACGCCAGGGTGTGACAGCTTGGTATCAGAGCCGTGTTAACGAAGGTGGGAGACGACGACGACGAGTGGCCAGGGTTGTCACACCCTGGCTTTGCGGAAGCGTGGTTAATTTGGTGTGACTTCTTAATACCATAGCTTAACCATAACAAGCTATATGAATTTAAAATCATGCAAAGTCATCCATTGAAAATAAAATTGTCAAACATTGACTAAATGGGTAAACACCCAACAACCATTACTTGTCTTAAACAGTACAACTACTACCATAATGCAACATAAATAAACATGGTTCAGGGGCTATGGCTTGTCCAGGAAAGAGCCATAAGCCTTGAACCCGGATGACTCTGCGTCTAAATGCAGCGGGAAATCCTGCTAAACCGTGCCAGATCCTTAATTCCCTGAAATACATGTAAGTTGAAAAATCAACAAATAATGTTGAGCGAGTTCATGCGAAAATGAGTAAATAAACCTTTATCTTTATCAAAAACCCTGGTATGTAGCAAATAAGGAAATAAAAGAGATCACCAATGGGTTGCAAGTCCACTGATATGTGTGAAGTGCAAGTAGGGATGACTCAAACCTAGCGGATTTATGCGTCGGGCACTAAGTCACCCCGAGGTCCGTTCAGCTGGACCTGGGGCTGGGCTCGCTACACCCAGATAGATCTACCGCTCCTGTCCCTCGGTCCTCAACGAGGATTAATGGCCTCAAGTTTCTGCCTACCCACTCACATGATCTAAGTAATAACCCTCCTTACGCTAACCATACCATGTATAACATATCCATAATCATTGTAACATGTATTTCACCCCGCAGTTTATAAAACTGAAAACAGTTAAGAGAAAAGGGGGACATGAACTCACAGTGAACGCGTCACAAAATCAAGCAATCCAATATCCAAGTGCTGTGCAACGACCTACATGTGCTAATTCTATTAGACGGGTGGCCGTGCTTTAGCTTCATAGTTTACATTTTTGGAAACAGTTAGACAACCGTTCCGTGTATATTTTTGATACGCATTCTCCTTCCCAAGGATGGGGGATTTAAATACATGTACACTTGTATCATTTTATTAAGTCCCACTTAATATATTTATTTCTAATTTCAAGATATATTTATTTTTCTCAAAAATAATATATTTCCTTTTTCTCATAATATTTTCCCAAAATAATATATTGACAACACACGCGCTTATGAATACTTCTAAATAAAGCGTAAGTTACGTTTTGGTGATTAAGTGGTAATGATAATTACCGTTGTAACTTATATTCTCGACGTATAAGCGTTTGTATTATTTCAGGCTTGACAAGGTTAGTAAATATTATTTTTACTCTAAAAATAATATTTATATATCTTCACAAAATAATCATAAACAGTGAGGTGACGAAATATATTTACCGAACAAATATTTATCACTTTAGTTTTGTGAAAATCCCACCTCCGATTATTTTATAAATAAAGTTGTGGCGAAATATATTTTTGAAAACATGTCAAAGTAGTCTAACACTTGTAAATAATTCTAAGTGTTAGATTTTTAGAAAATTTCGCCAGAGTTTCCCCTGTAACTGGAGGTGGCCACGCTTTCAAGCGTATCATTTTCTTTTACAAATCATCTCAACAATTTATCAAATCAACCAAATCAATTTTCAACACTTCAAATAGAAGACTAGTATGTAAAACCGCGTCGTTTCATGAACTTGTAGTTTTTACAAAAACTACGGTGTAGATCTCGTTATTTTTAGTGGATCTATTCATAACATAACTTAGTCTTGCAAAAACCTCGTTTTTGGAACAAATCACTTCTTACAACTTCCCGACAATTTTGTAAACATTGTTATTTCGTCGGATCTTTCATTCTACAAGTGTTTCTATACTTGTAGTTTATAAAAATCATATTTGTTAACACTTTATCTATTTTTATAAAAACATGATTTTCTCGACACCCGGTCCTACGAATATACCACTTGTACATACGTAGATCGGCTTGTTTTAAATACTATTTTTCACGTTAAAACATTTTTACACAAGTTCACGTTTCCCGTGTGGTGGAGTTTCACCTTTTAACCCTTGTACCAAAGAAACCAGTGTATGTCAAGATACGTGATCCTAACAAAGTCGGGTTAAACGATGATGAGAGCCACCACATCATAGATCGGGCCATAAAAACCAACATATTTAAATACTACGACATTTACACGCGTTTTGAGCTTTTATCCAACAATATACACGTTTTAGTAGACTTTAAAGTTCCATCAAGCGGGTTACCGACATTCAACCGACAAATATCCTTTTAACCACTTTAGACATGACCAAAAATGAGTTTTAAACGTTATACCTCTAGCTCGGGGCTAGGGAAGAAACTAGTCGAAAACTGCGTGGATAATAGCAAACGGTAGAGGTCCTCCGCGTTCCGTTTGTTCCGAGCTCCGTTGTACGTAACCACCGATACTTGAGTATACTTGGAATGTCAAGACTTGAACCGAAAAACGGATGGGTGGTGGGGCTAGTGTTCGGCCGAGAGGGAGAGCAAGGGAGGGAGAGAGAGTGAAGGTGAGGTGTGTGTGTGTTTAGGTGTGAGAGGTGAGGGTTTAAATAGAAAAAGTTGCCTCGATCCTCGCGTAATCTAATATAAAATAATAAAGGACGTACTCCCCCGGTCCCACTAGTTGGCCGATTCCATTGAGTTGTAATGGTGCTCGGTTCGTTTTCAATCGTTCAGTTACGGTTCAGTTTGGTTAAATGCGTTAACTTTAAGGTCTAACCCCGTTAGTTGTTTTAGTGCATTAAAAGCGGGTGTTAGGGTAATCAGGGACCCTAACTGGCTCAGAAAAGTACCAATATTAATTTTGGCAATATTTTTATGTTCCGGGTATTGTTCGGTTGTTCGGTCGGATAGTAATCCGTTAAAGTGCTTAAGATATCCGTTAAGCGTCATAAATAATATTTTTAGCGACACAATTTATTCTGCAAAGTGTCGGGAATAATTCCTCATATTTTGGCACTTTATTAATTAGCTAGAAGCTAGTGTGTTGATAAAAGTGCTGTGTTCCGTGCTTAAAGTATGTTTTAGGCACATCCAAATCTCTATATCTTATTCCTAGAGACGTAATCATACAACCCTTGTATCCCTACACACACTATGGGTGTAGTAAAATAATTCTGGCTCATTCAGGCCTTTAGAGGCAGTGTTTGCCTGATGCTGGCTATACCAGCAAGTTCACTGTGTATCCGTTTAGTGCTACTGTGCTTTTGTGCATCATGTTTGTCACTAAGGTTCAGTAAATAAGTAGTGTAGTGACAGGAATATCAAAGTATGATGCAGATATGTACAAGTACCAACAATCAAGTAGCAGTTTATCAGCAAACTCAGTAAAGCACAGTAATTAGGCAACAATTAATAATTAATTAAGTCGTACGGATACCTGGTTTTGAGAGGGTTGTCACATTCTCCCCCCGTTAAATAAATTTCGTCCCGAAATTTAGGTTCTGCTTGAAGGAGCAGGGTTCTTAGGAAACAGGTGGGGGTATTTCTCTTTCATTCGGTCTTCACGCTCCCAGGTGAATTCAGGACCATGTCTAGCATTCCAGCGAACTTTGACGAGCTTGACACTGCTCCGGCGGGTCTTGTTAACTTTCCAATCTGTGACCTCAACAGGTTCTTCAACGAAGTGGAGCGTGTCATCAATATGAATCTCGTCGGTAGGAATGGCAACGTTAACTTGAGTTGGACTCCTCTTAAGATTGGATACATGAAATGTATCGTGAACGTCATTCAGCTCGGCAGGTAGATCCAACTTGTATGCTACTGTTCCAATTCTTTCCAAAACCTTGAAAGGACCAATGTAGCGTGGATTCAACTTCCCACGCTTCCCAAAGCGTGCTACACCCTTCCAGGGTGATACCTTCAACAAAACCATATCCCCAACCTCGAACTCTTGAGGTTTCCTTTTCAGATCTGCATAGGTCTTCTGGCGATTACGAGCCGCGCTAATGCGATCTCGGATTTGCGCGATCTTATCTGTAGTTTCCTGAACTACATCGGGACCTACCAATTGTCTATCACCTGCGTCAGACCAACAGAGCGGCGACCTGCACTTGCGTCCATATAAAGCTTCGAATGGCGCGGCACCAATACTGGTGTGGTAGCTGTTGTTGTATGAAAACTCAACCAGGGGTAAATGCTTATCCCAGCTACCGCCTAAATCCATCACGCATGCTCTCAGCATGTCTTCCAATGTCTGAATCGTCCGCTCACTTTGGCCGTCGGTCTGCGGGTGAAACGCGGTGCTCATATTCAGCTTCGAGCCAAAAGCTTCCTGGAAGGATTGCCATATCCTCGATACGAACCTTCCATCTCTATCAGAAATAATCGAGAGAGGTACTCCATGGCGAGTGACAATCTCTCTCATGTAAATTTCAGCCAGTTTGCTTGTATGATCCTTTTCGCGGATCGGCAAGAAGTGTGCTGATTTCGTCAAGCGATCCACTATCACCCAGATAGTGTCATGGCCCTTAGGCGTTCTTGGCAACTTTGTAACAAAATCCATGGATATTTCTTCCCACTTCCATTGGGGAATTTTCGGTTGCTGCAGAAGTCCTGAAGGCTTCTGGTATTCCGCCTTAACCTTAGCGCAAGTCAAACATTGGCTCACGTAGATAGCAACATCGCCTTTCATCCTAGGCCACCAATAATAATCCTTAAGATCTTGGTACATCTTATCCGCTCCCGGGTGGATAGAGTACCGTGACTTGTGAGCTTCATCAAAAATAACCTCTCTTAAATCACCAAACAAAGGAACCCAAATCCTTTTCTCAAAACATAACGTTCCTTCCTTGTTTGGAACCAATATCTTCTCCATCCCACGGAGATATTCTTTCTCAAGGTTTCCCTCCTTGAGAGCTTCTCTTTGCGCTGCTCGAATGCGTGAGGAAAGATCGGTTTGGATAATCATTTCCATAGCCCTAACCCTTATGGGCTTGATTCTCTCCTTGCGACTTAGGGCATCGGCGACCACATTCGCCTTCCCTGGATGATACTTGATCTCGCAGTCGTAATCGTTCAACAACTCGACCCATCGCCTTTGCCTCATATTCAACTCCTTCTGGTTGAATATATGCTGGAGGCTCTTGTGATCTGTAAAGATCGTACACTTTGTACCGTAAAGGTAGGGTCTCCAAATCTTCAAGGCAAAAACCACTGCGCCTAGCTCCAGATCATGCGTGGTATAATTCTTTTCGTGCACCTTCAGTTGGCGTGATGCGTAGGCGATAACCTTTTGGCGTTGCATCAACACACAACCCAATCCTTGACGCGATGCGTCGCAGTATACCACAAAATCGTCGGTACCTTCCGGTAGAGCTAAGATTGGCGCGTTACAAAGCTTATCCTTCAACAACTGAAATGCTTCATCCTGTTTGATTCCCCAATCAAACTTTTTATCCTTTTGCGTGAGGAGCGTCAATGGTTGAGCGATCTTTATAAAATCCTCAATAAATCTTCGATAATAACCAGCCAAACCCAAGAATTGCCGGATCTCGGTTGGCGTCTTTGGCGCTTCCCAATTCTTGATCGCCTCGATCTTGGTTGGATCCACATGAATTCCACTTTCATTTACCACGTGCCCAAGGAATTGCACGTCTCTCAGCCAAAACTCACACTTAGAGAATTTGGCATACAACTGCTCCTTCTTCAGTAGCTCTAAGATAGTTCTGAGGTGTTGCTCGTGCTCTGCCTTCGACCTTGAGTAGATCAAGATGTCGTCGATGAACACAATCACGAACTTATCCAGATACGGCTTACAAACTCGGTTCATCAAATCCATGAACACTGCAGGTGCGTTTGTTAAACCAAACGGCATGACAAGGAACTCGTAGTGCCCATAACGAGTTCTGAAGGCTGTCTTCGGGATACTTTCTTCCTGTATCCGGAGCTGGTGATATCCAGATCGAAGATCGATCTTTGAGTAGAAACTTGAACCTTGAAGTTGGTCGAACAGATCATCAATCCTTGGCAAAGGATACCTATTCTTGATCGTCAGCTTGTTCAATTCTCTGTAGTCAATGCACATACGGAAACTACCATCCTTCTTCTTGACAAACAAAACTGGAGCTCCCCAAGGCGAGAAGCTTGGTCGAATAAAACCCTTATCCAACAACTCTTGAAGTTGCGTTGATAGCTCTTGCATCTCAGACGGGGCAAGTCTATAAGGTGCCTTAGCCACAGGCGCGGCGCCTGGAACTAAGTCGATGCGAAATTCCACTTGCCTCTGAGGCGGCAAGCCAGGCAAGTCTTCTGGAAAAACTTCCGGATACTCCCTTACGACAGGGATGTCTTCGATCTTCGGCTCAGCAGCCTTTTTATCCACAATGTGTGCTAGAAAAGCAACACACCCTTTCTTCAGACACTTGCTTGCTTTCAGACAGCTAATAATCCGCAACGGCGTCTCACGCTTCTCTCCATGAACAACAATGGTCTCACCATCGTCGGTCGGAATACGGATAATCTTCTCGCGACAAACAATCTCTGCTTTGTTACTTGCTAACCAATCCATCCCTACCACCACGTCGAAGCTTCCCAACTGGACTGGTAGTAGATCGAGAGCAAACTCACGCTCTCCTAACTCGATTACGCAATCTCTAATTACCTCATTGGCTTCTACTAACTTCCCATTTGCTAGCTCGATCGAATAAGGAATATCTAACTTACTAGCGGCTAAACCAAGCATGTTCTTAAATTCTAGCGATACGAAGCTATAATCGGCACCAGTTTCACACAAGATAGATGCGAAAGCTTTGGTTGTTAAAGAACGTACCAGTAATCATGCCTGGATCCTGGCATGCTTCACAAACTCCGATGCTGGGTGTTCTCTCACGGCCTTGTTTCAATTCCGGGCATTCTCTCTTAAGATGTCCAATGTCCCCACAATGGAAGCATCCTAGCACTCGGCCATTTCCTTTCCTGCTTCCACCTTGAGCATTGTTACAGTTTTCTCCTTGTTTGGGACTCTTCATCCCACAACCATCCTTGTTGTGCCTATTCCTCCCGCACCTAGGCTTCCGACATCCACATTCATGGTGATACTTGCACCCAGCACGTCTTGCTTTAGTTTCTAAGCAAATCTTATCATTGGCCTGTCTGTTGTTAGGGCAATCTTTCCTGAAATGCCCTTTGTCTCCGCAGTCAAAACAACCTCGAATAGATCTTTGTTCATCATTATTTGTTCGGGTATCTTCGGTAAGCTTCCTTTTGTTCTTTCCAGATGACTCTACCTGAGTCTCCCTATCAGGGTTTGCAAGTTTTTCTAGTCTAATGGCTTCCGTAACGAGTGCCAAACCCATCTTGCTTGCAGCAATAGTTGTTGATGGCGTAGATGCTGTCATCAAGCTCAAGACTTGTGGTGCCAGTTCCCAAATGAACTGTCCCAATTTCCTCATTTCTGGTTCCGCTAAGTGTGGAACAACTCGTGCCAAGTCATGAAGTCTTTGCATGTATCCCAACATTTTTGGACCTTCCATCATCAGGCCCTGGAATTCCCCTTCCAACTTCTGGGTTTCCGCTTGGGAGCAATACTTCTTACACATCATCCCTTTCAACTCATCCCAAGTTAACGCGTATGCTGTAGTTAGGCCCATTATTCGAACCTGAAGATTCCACCATAATCGAGCTCCATCTTGAAACAACTCAGTAACGTATGGGACTTGTTGTTCTGGCGTACAACCACTCATTCGAAAGATGGATTCCATACTTTCAATCCATTTCACAAAAGCTATGGCACCCCCAGTGCCGTCGAACTTCGGAGGCTTGTAGTTGAGGAAGTGCCAGTAGGAACAACCGTCATTTTCTGAGGTGCCTTTGTTAGGTTCGGAGCGTAGGGCCTCATGCTGTGATATAGCTGCAGCAATTATCTCTTGAAGTTCCGCCTCTGAGGTGGGCATGCGCATTACGCGTCTTGGTGGCATCTTCTAAAAGATGTTTCACGTAAGTTAGGTTGCAGCAGATTAAATGTACGTATGTATTCAACAATATCAGCACATAACATCTCATGCTATCAATAAATCAGCCACACAACATCTCATGTCATAGAACATAAACAATAGATCAGAGATCACAATGTAAAGCTTATACGTACATAACTGTATCATACAACAACAATGACTTAGTAGGGGACGACCCTAGGCAAGTCGTGCGATTGTTGGACATGTTAAGAAATCTCTGGTTCGTCCATTCTCAAATTCCAGAACTTCACCTTAAGTTTCTGGATTCCAGTCCTAGCACAACATTTCTTTTCAATCATTTCCTTGAGCTCGTCCCAGCTCAGTGCATAAGTAGCATCCGTGCTAAGGGCCTGAACATGATGGTCCCACCATGAGAGTGTGTGCCATCTAGTAATGACCTTGAGGTAAGGGTATCACTCCATTTGGGGCGAACAGTTTGTCTTTCTTAGAATGGAGTCAATCTTTTCAGGCCAACGAACAAATGCAATAGCGCTTTCTGTTTCGTCGAAGTTCAAAGGCTTGCAGTTTAGGAACTGCTTATAGGTGCGGTCAGCTAGGGATTATTTCCAATAGTGCCATTGCTGTGCTAAAAGCGGAGAGCTTCATGTCGTGCAATTGCATGTGAGTTGCGTTTTTGCAGCTCGGCTCCTATCCTTGGCAACCTATTGGTGTTTGTGTCACGCCTGGGTGGCATTCTTTTCTGCCGGAATGGCATGAAGAGGGTTAGACAACTTTCCAATTGTCTTATGAGATACATAGCACCGCAAGCCATCATGTACTCACCCAATTTTACACATAAATATACTCAATGTATGGGTGGGAAAATAAATTTTCTGAGCCTCCACATAGGCTTGCCAATTTGGCTTGTTGCTTGAAATAGGATGAACTCGAGGCTTCATCGCCTTGGTCATTCGTGTTCGAGTTATTTCCTGCTACATTGGTTTTCATTAGCTTGGCCCGCAGAATCCACCAGGATTTCTGTGCACTACAAGTCGTTATTACGTGGGCCCCCGTAATAATAAATTGTCTTGCACAGTCACCCCAAATTTTCTCTCGTCCAAGCAGATGATCAACCAAGGAGCGACAGTAGGTACATTGGCATGAACAAGGTCATGCTCTAACGCGGGGTCAAGAGCAATGCCTGGCTCAGGGCCACGGCTGGCTCTGGATCAACAAACTCTATCTCAAAATCAGCTGGATCAACCATCACAGGGGGTTACAGGATCCTCCAAGGGCTGGCCTAAGCGTATGAACTCAAGGTCATGGTCTGGGTCAAAACCAGATGGGAGAACAGGATTACCCTCAATACTGTGATCAAACTCAAAGCTATGTGCGGGAACCGGTGCAGCTGATGATGCCGTATCAGGGTTGGCGTCGTGTAAATGGTGCTGCACTCCCTAAATATGCGAAAATGCGGATGTCAGAAATTCAAATGAGTCTGGGACAGGGGAATGGGCATAAGTTTCCCCTGCAGGAGCGTCCGCAAGCAGTAGGTTAATTCCAGCAGCAATAGGGCCTCGCCCTCAAATGGGTCCTCTTTCTAGTAGATCGTTATCGTCGTCAGAGGCCACGTCAGGGGAGCATATCAACAATAGGATAAGCGGCAAGGGGCACAGGAACAGGGATCACCGCGAATGGCAAATTCCCAACAAGATGGCCATCAATAGGCTCTGCTACGACATTCAGGCAGCGTAAAAGGGCTGAGAGTCGTCATCGTGTATGCCGGTAGTATCGGAAATGTACACCTCGTGCTCTGCTGCAACTATGTCGTCTGATACTATGGCCATGGGATTCGTAGTGTCCATCCTTCTAGTACATGGTGAAAGCATGACGTTTGTAACACAAACACATATACGTATAATAATCAATCATATATTCATGTAAACATGTAAGTCAACAATAAACAATCAAATAATTCTCCTAGTCCCACTAGCCTCCCAGTCTCCTAGACTGACATTCCTAGTCCCACTAGCCAAATTCCTCCCAGTCTCTAAGACTGCTCTATCATCCACCTCGACCTCCTAGATCGAGCCTCGGCCTCCAAGACCGAGCCTCAGCCTCCAAGACTGAGCCTAAAACAACAAACATCTACCTCGATCTCTAAGATCGAGCCTCGGCCTCCAAGACCGAGCCTCAGTCTTCAGGACTGAGCCTAATAATGAATAATTGAAATGTGCTCAACATTTGTTTGTAAAAAGTTTGTGGATCTGGACTTAAGTGGTATGTAGAAAAACATTTTCGTGAGAGCCCTAGTGATCATAGTCTAGACTCAAAATGAACCCTAGTTCGCTATGATCAGAGCTCTGATACCAAGCTGTCACACCCTGGCTTTGCGGAAGCGTGGTTAATTTGGTGTGACTTCTTAATACCATAGCTTAACCATAACAAGCTATATGAATTTAAAATCATGCAAAGTCATCCATTGAAAATAAAATTGTCAAACATTGACTAAATGGGTAAACACCCAACAACCATTACTTGTCTTAAACAGTACAACTACTACCATAATGCAACATAAATAAACATGGTTCAGGGGCTATGGCTTGTCCAGGAAAGAGCCATAAGCCTTGAACCCGGATGACTCTGCGTCTAAATGCAGCGGGAAATCCTGCTAAACCGTGCCAGATCCTTAATTCCCTGAAATACATGTAAGTTGAAAAATCAACAAATAATGTTGAGCGAGTTCATGCGAAAATGAGTAAATAAACCTTTATCTTTATCAAAAACCCTGGTATGTAGCAAATAAGGAAATAAAAGAGATCACCAATGGGTTGCAAGTCCACTGATATGTGTGAAGTGCAAGTAGGGATGACTCAAACCTAGCGGATTTATGCGTCGGGCACTAAGTCACCCCGAGGTCCGTTCAGCTGGACCTGGGGCTGGGCTCGCTACACCCAGATAGATCTACCGCTCCTGTCCCTCGGTCCTCAACGAGGATTAATGGCCTCAAGTTTCTGCCTACCCACTCACATGATCTAAGTAATAACCCTCCTTACGCTAACCATACCATGTATAACATATCCATAATCATTGTAACATGTATTTCACCCCGCAGTTTATAAAACTGAAAACAGTTAAGAGAAAAGGGGGACATGAACTCACAGTGAACGCGTCACAAAATCAAGCAATCCAATATCCAAGTGCTGTGCAACGACCTACATGTGCTAATTCTATTAGACGGGTGGCCGTGCTTTAGCTTCATAGTTTACATTTTTGGAAACAGTTAGACAACCGTTCCGTGTATATTTTTGATACGCATTCTCCTTCCCAAGGATGGGGGATTTAAATACATGTACACTTGTATCATTTTATTAAGTCCCACTTAATATATTTATTTCTAATTTCAAGATATATTTATTTTTCTCAAAAATAATATATTTCCTTTTTCTCATAATATTTTCCCAAAATAATATATTGACAACACACGCGCTTATGAATACTTCTAAATAAAGCGTAAGTTACGTTTTGGTGATTAAGTGGTAATGATAATTACCGTTGTAACTTATATTCTCGACGTATAAGCGTTTGTATTATTTCAGGCTTGACAAGGTTAGTAAATATTATTTTTACTCTAAAAATAATATTTATATATCTTCACAAAATAATCATAAACAGTGAGGTGACGAAATATATTTACCGAATAAATATTTATCACTTTAGTTTTGTGAAAATCCCACCTCCGATTATTTTATAAATAAAGTTGTGGCGAAATATATTTTTGAAAACATGTCAAAGTAGTCTAACACTTGTAAATAATTCTAAGTGTTAGATTTTTAGAAAATTTCGCCAGAGTTTCCCCTGTAACTGGAGGTGGCCACGCTTTCAAGCGTATCATTTTCTTTTACAAATCATCTCAACAATTTATCAAATCAACCAAATCAATTTTCAACACTTCAAATAGAAGACTAGTATGTAAAACCGCGTCGTTTCATGAACTTGTAGTTTTTACAAAAACTACGGTGTAGATCTCGTTATTTTTAGTGGATCTATTCATAACATAACTTAGTCTTGCAAAAACCTCGTTTTTGGAACAAATCACTTCTTACAACTTCCCGACAATTTTGTAAACATTGTTATTTCGTCGGATCTTTCATTCTACAAGTGTTTCTATACTTGTAGTTTATAAAAATCATATTTGTTAACACTTTATCTATTTTTATAAAAACATGATTTTCTCGACACCCGGTCCTACGAATATACCACTTGTACATACGTAGATCGGCTTGTTTTAAATACTATTTTTCACGTTAAAACATTTTTACACAAGTTCACGTTTCCCGTGTGGTGGAGTTTCACCTTTTAACCCTTGTACCAAAGAAACCAGTGTATGTCAAGATACGTGATCCTAACAAAGTCGGGTTAAACGATGATGAGAGCCACCACATCATAGATCGGGCCATAAAAACCAACATATTTAAATACTACGACATTTACACGCGTTTTGAGCTTTTATCCAACAATATACACGTTTTAGTAGACTTTAAAGTTCCATCAAGCGGGTTACCGACATTCAACCGACAAATATCCTTTTAACCACTTTAGACATGACCAAAAATGAGTTTTAAACGTTATACCTCTAGCTCGGGGCTAGGGAAGAAACTAGTCGAAAACTGCGTGGATAATAGCAAACGGTAGAGGTCCTCCGCGTTCCATTTGTTCCGAGCTCCGTTGTACGTAACCACCGATACTTGAGTATACTTGGAATGTCAAGACTTGAACCGAAAAACGGATGGGTGGTGGGGCTAGTGTTCGGCCGAGAGGGAGAGCAAGGGAGGGAGAGAGAGTGAAGGTGAGGTGTGTGTGTGTTTAGGTGTGAGAGGTGAGGGTTTAAATAGAAAAAGTTGCCTCGATCCTCGCGTAATCTAATATAAAATAATAAAGGACGTACTCCCCCGGTCCCACTAGTTGGCCGATTCCATTGAGTTGTAATGGTGCTCGGTTCGTTTTCAATCGTTCAGTTACGGTTCAGTTTGGTTAAATGCGTTAACTTTAAGGTCTAACCCCGTTAGTTGTTTTAGTGCATTAAAAGCGGGTGTTAGGGTAATCAGGGACCCTAACTGGCTCAGAAAAGTACCAATATTAATTTTGGCAATATTTTTATGTTCCGGGTATTGTTCGGTTGTTCGGTCGGATAGTAATCCGTTAAAGTGCTTAAGATATCCGTTAAGCGTCATAAATAATATTTTTAGCGACACAATTTATTCTGCAAAGTGTCGGGAATAATTCCTCATATTTTGGCACTTTATTAATTAGCTAGAAGCTAGTGTGTTGATAAAAGTGCTGTGTTCCGTGCTTAAAGTATGTTTTAGGCACATCCAAATCTCTATATCTTATTCCTAGAGACGTAATCATACAACCCTTGTATCCCTACACACACTATGGGTGTAGTAAAATAATTCTGGCTCATTCAGGCCTTTAGAGGCAGTGTTTGCCTGATGCTGGCTATACCAGCAAGTTCACTGTGTATCCGTTTAGTGCTACTGTGCTTTTGTGCATCATGTTTGTCACTAAGGTTCAGTAAATAAGTAGTGTAGTGACAGGAATATCAAAGTATGATGCAGATATGTACAAGTACCAACAATCAAGTAGCAGTTTATCAGCAAACTCAGTAAAGCACAGTAATTAGGCAACAATTAATAATTAATTAAGTCGTACGGATACCTGGTTTTGAGAGGGTTGTCACACCTTCGTTAACATGGCTACTTTTTATGCATTAGCTCTTTCAGCTCGTCCCACGATAGAGCATACGCAGCAGCCTCGCCCATTGTCTGAACCTGAAGCTTCCACCACGACAGAGCCTCATCTCGGAACAGCCCGGTAATGTACGTGACCTGGTCTCTTGGGGCGCATTTGCTTGCACGCAAAACAGTGTCCGTCTTCTCAATCCAGCGGACGAAGGCTACGGCACCCCCAGTGCCGTCGAAATGTAGAGGCTGGCAGCCTAAGAACTGCTTGTAGGTGCAGCCGTTGGGTGGGTTATTTCCTGAGGTACCTCCGTTGCGCTCGGAGTGATGGGCCTCGTATTGTGCGATGACTGCAGCAATGATTCCCTGGAGTTCCGCCTTATTGGTGGGTATGCGTACATCCTGTCTTGGAGGCATCTTCCTATGATGATTGTACGGGTCAGGTCATAGTAAGTAAAATGTGCGTAGGTATATAGCAATATCAACACATAACATCTCATGTTATCAATAAATCAATAACATCTCATGTTATAGAACATAAACAATAGATCACTTTGATTGCATTGCCACAACTTGAGACCAGAATGTAAGGTTTACAGGTATCCAACTGTATCATACAACATCAATGACTTAGTAGGTGACGACCCTAGGCAAGTCGTGCGATCGCTGGACATGTTTAGAAATCTCTGGTTCGTCCATTCAAATTCCAGAACTTCACCTTAAGCTTCTGGATTCCAGTCCTAGAACAACATTTCTTCTCAATCATTTCCTTGAGCTCGTCCCAGCTCGTGCATAGGCAGCATTTGTACCAAGGGTCTGAATATGATGGTCCCACCATGAGAGTGTGCCGTCTAGTAATGACCTTGAGGTAAAGGTATCACTCCATTTGGGGCGAATAGTTGTCTTTCTTAGAATGGAGTCAGTCTTTTCAGACCAACGAACAAAAGCAATGGCGCCTCCTGTTCCATCGTAGTTCAAGGCCTGCAGTTCAGGAGTTGCTCATAGGTGCAGCTAATTGGAAGGTTACTTCCACTAGTGCCATTGCTGTGCTAAAAGCGAAGGGCTTTATGTCGTGCAATTGCCTGGGAGATGCGTTTTTGCAGCTCGGCTTCCATCCTTTGCAACGTACTGGTGTTTGTGTCACGCCTGGGTGGCATCCTCTTTTGCCGAAGTGGTATGAAGTGGGTTAGACAACTTTCCAATTGTCTTATAAGATACATAGCACCGTAAGCCATCATGTACTCACCCAATTTTACACATAAATATACTCAATGTACGGGTGGGGAAATAAATTACTGAGCCTTCACATAGGCTTGCCAATTTGGCTTGTTGCTTGAAATAGGATGAACTCGAGGCTTCATCGCCTTGGTCATTCGTGTTCGAGTTATTTCCTGCCACATTAGTTTTCATTAGCTTGACCCGCAGAGTCCACCAGGATTTCTGTGCACTACAAGTCGTTATTACGTGGGCCCCCGTAATAATAAATTGTCTTGCACAGTTACCCCAAATTTTCTCTCGTCCAAGCAGATGATCAATCAAGAAGCAACAGCAGGTGCGTTGGCATGAACAGGGTCATGCTCTAATGCGGTGTTAGGAGCGATGCCTGGCTCAGGGGCCACGGCTGGCTCCGGATCAACAAACCCCATCTCAAAATCAGCTGGATCAACCATCACCGGGGGTTACAGGATCCTCCAAGGACTGGCCTAAGCGTATGAACTCAAGGTCATGGTCTGGATCGGAACCAGATAGAAGAACAGGATCACCCTCAAAACTGTGATCAAACTCAAAGCTGTGTGCGGGAAACGGTGCAGCTGATGATGCCGTATCAGGGTCGGCGTCGTGTGAATGGTGCTGCACTCCCTGTATATGCGAAAATGCGGATGTCAGGAAGTATTGCCCTAAGAACACTCAGGCACGTGGATGAAAGCTCAACAGCGGGGATAGAATCCAAGCGTGGATATCGGTACGTCTCATAATAGTCAAAGTTACGCTCTATTCGACAGTATTGTCAAATTTTAGCTTCAGAAAATATAGTTGTTTTAGTAAGTAATTAACCTAGATACCCAGTTCTCGATAGAACAAGTCTATCGGAAGCTTCGACGTGATAATTGGGATGGACTGGTTGTCGAACAACCCGGCGGAAAGTGTCACCCGCACCCCGACGACGAACGGAGAAATGATTGTGATTCATGGAGCAGGATACGCTCCTACGGATTATCAGGCAGAGAAGACAGGAAAATTTTCGCGCAAAGGATGTGTTGCATTCTTGGCTCATGTCGTGGAAAGAGAAGCCGAAGAACCAAAACCCGAAGACATCCCTGTGGTTGGAGAATACCCCGAAGTCTTCCTCGAAGATTTGCCGGAATCGTCCCCTCCACAATAAATTCCAAGCACTGCACCCATAGTCAATGCATCGTAGCAACTTACGTTTTCGGAGATGCAAGGAATGGCAGAGAAGTTTTAGCAATGGGTAGAGAAGTAAGATAACAGACCAAAATTTCCTTTTTGGGTAACCCCATTACCACTCGTCAAAAAGAGGGATGATGGTTTTCAGATAAACATCATCTACCGGGAGCTGAACAAGTCGGCGATCAAGAATAGATACCCTCTGCCAAGAATTGATGATCTGTTTGATCAACTGCAAGGTTCAAGCTTTTACTCAAAGATCGACTTGCGATCTAGATGCCATCAGTTAAGGATACAAGAGGAAAGTATCCCGAAGACAGCCTTCAGAACTCGTTATGGACACTACGAGTTCCTTGTTACGCCGTTTGGTTTGACAACGCACCTGCAGTGTTTATGGACTTGATAAACAGAGTTGCAAGCCGTACTCGGACAAGTTCATGATTGTGTTATCAACGACATCTTGATTTATTCAAGAACAAAGGCTGAGCACGAACAGCATCTAAGAGCTATTTTGGAACTGCTAAAGAAAGAGCAGCTGTATGCCAAATCCTCTAAGTGCGAGTTTTGGCTACACGAAGTCCAATTCCTTGGGCACGTGGTAAATGGAGATCGAATCCACATGAATCCAACCAAGATCGAGGCGATCAAGGATTGGGAAACGCCAAAAACGCCAACCGAGATTCGGCAATTCCTGGGTTTGGCTGGCTATTATCGAAGGTTCAATGAGAACTTTTCAAAGATCGCCCAACCATTAACGCTCCTCACGCAGAAGGACAAGAAGTTTGATTGGGGAATCAAACAGGAGGAAGCATTTCAGATATTGAAGGATAAGCTTTGCAACGCGCCAATCTTAGCTCTACCGGAAGGTACAGACGATTTTGTGGTATACTGCGACGCATCGCGTCGGGGATTGGGTTGTGTGTTGATGCAACGCCAAAAGGTTATTGCCTACGCGTCACGCCAACTGGAGGTACACGAAAAGAACTATACCACACACGATTTGGAGCTAGGCGCAGTAGTTTTTGCTTTAAAGATCTGGAGACACTACCTTTATGGTACGAAGTGCACAATCTTCACAGATCACAAGAGCCTCCAACACATATTCAACCAGAAGGAGTTGAACATGAGGCAAAGACGATGGGTAGAACTGTTGAATGAATATGACTGCGAGATTAATGATCATCCAGGGAAGGCGAATGTGGTCGCCGATGCCCTAAGTCGAAAAGAGAGGATCAAGCCCATAAGGGTTAGGGCTTTGGAGATGGTTATTCGAACCGACTTGCCTCTGTGCTTTCGTGCCGCGCAGAAGGAAGCTCTCAAAGAAAGAAACCTTGAAGAAGAGTATCTCCGTGGGATGGAGAAGTTATTAGAACCAAACAGGGAAGGAATGATGTGTTTTAAGGATTTGGGTTCCTCTGTTTGGTGGTTTAAGGAAGGTTATTTTCGATGAAGCTCACAGGTCGCGGTACTCTATCCACCCTGGAGCGGATAAGATGTACCAAGATCTTAAAGATTATTATTGGTGGCCTAGGATGAAAGGCGATGTGGCTGTTTATATGAGCAAATGTTTAACTTGCGCTAAGGTTAAAGCGGAATACTAGAAGCCTTCAGGACTTCTGCAACAACCAGAGGTTCCCAAGTGGAAGCGGGAACAAATCTCCATGGATTTTATTACAAAGTTGCCAAGAACGCCTAGAGGCCATGACACTATCTGGGTGGTAGTGGACCGATTAACGAAGTCAGCACACTTCTTACCTATCCAAGAAAAGCATAATACGAGCAAATTGGCCGAATTATACGTGCGAGAGATGGTTACACGCTATGGAGTACCTCTCTCGATTATCTCCGATAGAGATGGGAGATTCGTATCAAGGATATGGCAATCCTTCCAAGAAGCCTTTGGCTCAAAGATGAATATGAGCCCCGCTTTTCACCCGCAGACCGACGGTCAAAGCAAGCGGACGATTCAGACGTTAGAGGACATGCTGGGAGCATGTGTTATGGATTTGGGCGGTAGCTGGGATAAGCATTTGCCTCTGGTTGAGTTTTCAAACAACAACAGCTACCACACCAGTATTGGTGCCGCGCCTTTCGAAGCTTATATGGGCGCAAATGCAGATCACCGCTCTGTTGGTCTGACGCCGGTGATAGACAGTTGCTTGGTCCTGATGTAATCTAGGAAACCACAGAGAAGATTGCACAGATCCGAGATCGCATCAGTGCGGCTCGTGACCGTCAGAAAGCCTACGCGGATCGAAGCAGGAAACCTCTGGAGTTTGAGGTAGGAGATATAGTTCTGTTGAAGGTATCACCCTGGAAGGGTGTGGCACGCTTTGGGAAGCGTGGGAAGTTGAATCCGCGGTATAATGGTCCTTTCAGAGTTTTGGAAAGAATTGGGACCGTAGCATGCAAGCTGGACTTACCTGCTGAACTCTATTTGGTTCACGAAACATTTCATGTATCCAATCTGAAGAAAAGTCTAACTCAAGATACCATTGTCATTCCTACTGACGAAATTCATGTTGACGACACGCTCCACTTCGTTGAAGAACCTGTTGAGGTCACAGATTGTAAAGAGAATAAGACCTGCTGGAGCAGTGTCAAACTCGTCAAGGTTCGTTGGAATGCCAGACATGGTCCTGAATTCACCTGGGGGCGTGAGGACCGAATGAAAGAGAAATACCCCCACTTATTTCGTAAGGACCCTGCTTCTACAAGCAGAACTTAAATTTCGGGACGAAATTTCTTTAACGGGGGGAGAATGTGACAACCCTCTCAAAACCAGGTATCCGTACGACCTAATTAATTATTAATTGTTGCTTAATCACTGTGCTTTACTGAGTTTGCTGATAAACTGCTACTTGATTTCTGATAATTGTACATATCTGCATCATACTTTGATTTCCGTCACTACATTATTTACATGCTGAACCCTAGTGACAAACTTGATGCACAAAAAGCACAGTAGCACTAAACGGATACACAGTGAACATGCTGATATAGCCAGCATCAGGCAAACACTGCCTCTAAAGGCCTGAATGAGCCAGAATTATTTTATTACACCCATAGTGCGTGTAAGGATACAAGGGTTGTATGATTACGTCTCTAGGAATAAGATATAGAGATTTGGATGTGCCTAAAACATACTTTAAGCACGAAACACAGCACTTTTATCAACATACTAGCTTCTAGCTAATTAATAAAGTGCCAAAACATGAGAAAATATTCCTGACACTTTGCAGAATAAATTGTGTCGCTAAAAATATTATTTATGACGCTTAAAGGATTACTTAAGCACTTTAACGGATTACTATCCAACCGAACAACCGGACAATACCCGGAACATAAAAACTTTGCCAATAATATTGTCAGTACTTTTCTGAGCCAGTTAGGGTCCCTGATTACCCTAACACCCGCTTTCTAATGCATTAAACAACTAACGGGGTTAGACCTTTAAGTAACGCACTTAACTTAACTAAACCGTAACTGAACGATTGAAAACGAACCGGATGTCATTACATCCTAAAGAAATCGGCCAACCAAGGAAGTACAAGGGTACAACTTTTATTATATTTAATTAGATTACGCGAGTATCTAGGAGCATGGAGAACCGTTGGACGATGGAGCTAGAAATCTCTATAAATACCCTCACCTTTCTCTCTCACATACACACACACTTAGCAAGAAATCTCTCTCTCTCCCTTGCTCCTCCCTCACGGCCGAACACCCCTCTTACCACCCACCCATTTTCGGTTCAAGTCTTGCAAGTTCCAAGTGCATACTAGTGTCGAGGATCATCTACAACGGAGCTCGGAACAAACGGAAGTTGAAGGACCTCTACCGTTAGCTTTTATCCACGCAGTTTTCGACTAGAATCTTCCCTAGCCCCGAGCTAGAGGTATAATGTTTAAAACTCGTTTTTAGTCATGTCTAAAGTGGTTAAAAGGATTTTTATCGGTTAAATGTTGGTAACCCGCTTGATGAATCTAAAAAGTCTACTAAAATGCGTATATCGTTGGATAAAAGCTCATAACGCGTGTAAATGTCGTAGTATTTGAATATGTTGGTTATTATGGCCCGATCTATGATGTGGTGGCTCTTATCATCGTTTAACCCGACTTTGTTAAGATCCCGAATCTTGACATACACTTGTTTCTAGCGGTACAAGGGTTAAAAGGTGAAACTCCACCACACGGGAAACATGAACTTGTGTAAAAGTGTTTTAACATGAAAAATAGTATTTAAAACAAGCCGATCTACGTATGTACAAGTGGTATATTCGTAGGACCGGGTGTCGAGAAAATCATGTTTTATAAAAGTGGATAAAGTGTTAACAAATACGATTTCTATAAACTACAAGTGTAGAAACACTTGTAGAATAAAAGATCCGACAAAATAACAATGTTTACAAAAATTGTCGGGAAGTTGTAAGAAGTGATTTGTTCCAAAAACGAGGTTTTTGCAAGACTAAGCTATGTTATGAATAGATCCACTAAAAATAACGAGATCTACACCGTAGTTTTTGTAAAAACTACAAGTTCATGAAACAACGCGGTTTTACATACTAGTCTTCAATTTGAAGTGTTGAAAATTGATTCGGTTGATTTGATAAATTGTTGAGATGATTTGTAAAAGAAAATGATACGCTTGAAAGCGTGGCCACCTCCAGTTACAGGGGAAACTCTGGCGAAATTTTCTAAAAATCTAACACTTAGAATTATTTACAAGTGTTAGACTACTTTGACATGTTTTCAAATATATTTCGCCACAACTTTATTTACAAATAATCGGAGGTGGGATTTTCACAAAAGTAAACGTGATAAGTATATATTCGGTAAATACATTTTGTCACCTCACTGTTTATGATTATTTTGTGAAGATATATAAATATTATTTTTAGAGTAAAAATAATATTTACTAACCTTGTCAAGCCCGAAATAATACAAACGCCTTCACGGCAAACATATAAGTTACAACGGTAATTATCATTACCACTTAATCACCAAAACGTAACTTACGCTTTATTCAGAAGTATTCATAAGCGCGTGTGTTGTCAATATATTATTTTGGGAAAATATTATGAGAAAAAGGAAATATATTATTTTTGAGAAAAATAGATATATTTTGAAATAAGAAATAAAATATATTAAGTGGGACTTAATAAAATAATATAAGTATACATGTATTTAATTCCCCCATCCTTGGGAAGGAGAATGCGTATCAAATATATATACGAAACGGTTGACTAACTGTTTCCCAAAAATGTAAACTATGAAGCTAAAGCACGGCCATCCGTCTAATAGAATTAGCACATGTAGGTCGTTGCACAGCACCTGGATATTGGATTGCTTGATTTTGTGACGCGTTCACTGTGAGTTCATGTCCCCCTTTTCTCTAACTGTTTTCAGTTTACTTAACTGCGGGGGTGAAATACATGTTACTATGTTTACGAATATTTCTTACATGGTATGGTCAGCTACGGAAGGAACTGTTAGGTTATGTGATTGGGTAGGCGAAATCTTAAAGATCATTAGTCCTCGTAGTACGATCGAGGGATAGAAGTGCTAGGCCTATTTGAGCATAACAAACCTCGCCCATGCGCCCGCTGATTGGACCATGTGGTGACCTTGTCTTAACACCACCCATGCGCCCGCAGGTTGGACCATGTGGTGACCTTATCGTAACACCACCCATGCGCCCGCAGGTTGGACCATGTGGTGACCTTGTCGTAATACCACCCATACGCCCGCAGGTTGGACCATGTGGTGACTTTATCCTATCCCCACCCATGCGCCCGCAGGTTGGACCATGTGGTACACATTAACTGATAGGCTTCCTCATTTGCTTTCATACCAGAGTTTACAAAAATATTCACACTTACAATGATTGTAAAGGTTTATTCGCGCGCACATACTAAACGCATGAACTCGCTCAACATTATTGTTGATTTTTCAACTTACATGTATTTCAGGGAATTAAAGGATCTGGCACGGTATGGCACGTTTTCCCGCTGCACTAGTTTCCGAGGTCATCCGGGGTTTAGGGAATGTGACTCTTTCCTGGACAAGTCACAGTCCTTAAACTGTGTTTATGTTTGTTTGGTTGTTGAACAAGATTATGGTTGTAGGGTGTATTCCCGTTAAAACAATGGTATTGTATTTGGTTTTCAAAACTTAATGGATGATCCTGCATGTTTTTAATTCATATAGCTTTGTTATGATTAAGCTACGGTATTAAGAAGTCACACCAAATTAACCACGCTTCCGCAAAGCCAGGGTGTGACACGGCGATGGTGGGAGACGACGACGAGTGGCGGTGGTTGTAGCGTCGATGGGTGGCGGCAAAAACAGTGGTCATCGGTGGTGACGGAGAAGGCAGTGGCTGGCGTCGACAGTGGTGGTTGGTGGCGGTGACTGGTGGGTGGTGTCGATGGTGGCGGTGGTGGTGGTGGTAGTAGCAGCGATGACGAAGGTGGTGGGTGGCGGCGGCAGCATGTTGTGGTGATGGCGACAGCGATGGTGGGTGTTGCTGGTGGTTGGTGGCAGTGGAGGTCGTGAGCGGTCGGTAGTGGGGGTTACGGTGGCGGCGGAGGCTATGGCGGGTTGCGGGTGGCGGTAGCAGTGGGTGGTGGTGGTGGGTGATGGCGAATTTGGTGGTTGTGATTTTGTTAATAAAGGGTGCAAGAAGGGATGGAATGAACAAAAAAAACATCGGGGATGATCGAATGATTTTGAGGGAATGAAATGCCTTATATAATGGGTGATTTCATTGCATTGACCAACCAAACACCCTTTTCTTCATTACGTCGTAATGATCAGTGTTGTAAAAATCGGAATTAATCGGCGCCTAGGCGCTAGTCGGGCGTTAACTGATTAATTTTGTGCTAGTCGGACCATTAGTCGGTAGTCGGTCCAAGTCGGCCCTAGTCGGTGCAAGGCGGCCCAAATCGGCCCAAGTCGGCCAAATCGTTTCTAGTCGGCCCACTCTTTTTTAGTTCAAATTTGGCCCAAACAAATGTTTTTAACCATTAAATTCATGGCCTAAGTTGTTTAGTTCCAACCTGGCCAAAAAAAATCATGTTTTAAGCCATTAAAATATATTCCATAATGTCATGACTGATGTGTTAATGTTTGAATATTTAAATACTTAAATTGCTATGTTTTAAACCTCGTTGTTTAAATTTTGAACTATTTTTAAGTATTATATTTGTCACACCCCTTTCTGCGGCGGAAGCACGAGGTGTGATCATGAAAGGTTCTCATTGCATACGAAAGGTAAACATACTACATTCTCATGAAAATAACTTCAAATACCATAACTTGAAATCATAAGTTAGCGTTTACAACGCGAGTTAACATAAAACATTGTCTTAAAAGGTTTACACTTTATTTAAAGACAAACACAAGCGACATCCACGAGCATAAGAGAGACCACGCGCACATCCATCCTAGTTACCTGAAATACATGTGAGTTTTGGAAAAACGTCAACATAATGTTGGTGTGAATTCATGCCGTTTTGTTTTGCACTTTTGTTTACTTTGTATGAAAACATATTTTGTGAATAAATCGAGTTTTCATAAAATCCAGTTTCATGTGTACACCACGTACTCATGTATGATTCAAATTCTTCTAGAGTACCCCACGTACTCAAGTATAATCCATGCTTTTCTTGAGTACCCCACGTACTCAAGTTATCCATCAAGTTTTAGAATGGTATGAGTTTTTATGTAAATTAAGTATTCCTGTATGTATCAGGATTGTTAATGGGTTGCAAAGCCATTAACATGTGACACGACATAGGAAGTCACCAAACCTTAGGCATTTAATTGGTATATTCTGAGACACAAAAGCACTACTCGGTACTCGCCCTCACCGAGAGTGTGGCTGCCCGGCACCCGTTAGATCTAACCTTTTGTTCTGCGGTCTAGGTATATTGTTGATTAATGGTGCTTCTGTACCCTATTCGTGACACGATTCCTCGCATCATTTTTCATAGCGCATCCTACTTGGTACTCGTTTCTCACCAAGCGCGCTTCCCGTATTCTTATATCACATCACACTTGGTACTCGTTTCTCACCAAGTGTGTTTCTTGTATTCTTATATCGCTACACACTTGGTACTCGTTCTCACCAAGTGTGCTTTTTATTATCATACCATTTGTTAAACATAAAAATATTTGTAACATGTATTTCACCCCCGAAGTTATAAAACTGAAAACAGTTAAGAGAAAAGAGGGAGCATGAACTCACAACTTTGCGTTCCTGTGCGTCGTAAACTTCACCGGGTTTGCTTATTTAACGTCGTAACCTATACGCGTTTTCTTAACGTTAGTCACTAGACTTGCGTCGCACAAGTTCAGTCACTCACTTTTGTGTATATTTTCTTGTGTTAAAAATATTTTATATTTTTAACTAAATGCCTTACTTATATTATTTCCTCACAAATAAATATAAGTCTTTTGTGTTTTGCACTTTGCACCCGAATTATGTGTCTTGTATATTGTATGTGTATTTTCATGTTTATACTCCTCATGAGTATTTAGTGCATTTTTACGTCTTAATACGCTAGCACGTATAACACATACTATATACACTTAGCACAGAAGTTGGTGATAAAATAATATATATTTTTCTCTCAAAAATATACATACTTATATTCATTTTTATTCTTGAAGAAATCCTCATTTCTTATCACCAAAAATTAGGAAAACCTTGGTAATACTCTTAAATACATTTTTAGGGAATAAGTTTCTCAAAAACTTATATTTTTCTAAGTATCAAAATTTATAAAAATTTTGGCAGAGTTTCCCCTAAAAATGGAGGTTTCCCATGTTTTTAAAACATGTGTTTATTTTCTTTTAAATCGTCAACAATCATCAACAACACTTATCAACAATAATCATCCACGAATATCACTAATTTCTCCATTTCATGAACTTGGTTATTTACTAAAATTGTGTAGTAACTTACTAGCACATTTAGTAAGTCTTGTTATCTTTAAAAATAAGTTTAGTTTCTTAAAAACCTTATTTTCAAAGAATATAAAGTTTCACAACTTCTAGTCGGTTTTTACGAAAATTATTTCTTTGTTAAAACTTTTGTTACACAAGTGTCCATACACTTGTTTGTTCACAAAAATCACTTTTGTTTGTGTAAGATCCGGTTTAGAACATGTGGTTCCTTTTGACGCTTGGTCTTTTGAAAATACCACTTGTAGATACATAGATCGGCAAGTTTTAAACACTTTTTTACAAGTAAAAATACTTTTACACAAGTTCATGTTTCTCGTGTGGTAGAGTTTCACCTTTTAACCCTTGTACCGTCCGAAACAAGCTTATGTCAAGATCTATGATCTTAACAAAGTCGGGTTAAACGGTGATCCGAGCTACCACAACGTAGATCGGGCCTAAATAATCCCACAAATCAAATACTACAACATTTACACATCATGTGAGCTTTTATCCATCATTTAAGTGTCTTTTAGTAGACTTTAATGTATCAAATTGCAAGATTCCAAGTTTTAACTGTTATCTATCATATTAACCACTCTAGATTAGTTCAAGAATGTGTTTTAAGTAACTCACCACTAGCTCGAGGCTAGGGAAGAATCTAGACGCGAATGTGGTGGATAAAAGCTAGAGAAAAAGGTCCTTCGTGCTCCGAGTGCACCAAGCCTCCTAATACGTGATCCTTGATGCTTGGGTATGCTTGGAATGGCTTGAACAAGGCTCGAAAAATTGATGGGTGATTAGGGATGTTTGGCCGTGAGCTTTCTAGAGGGAGAGAGGAGAGTTGTTTGGTGTTGTGAAGTGTGAAAGTTCATATGTGCCATCTCACGGTATTTATAGACATTCCATATGGCATATTCCTAGCATATTCCTGGCATATTCTTGGAATATTCCTAGCATATTCCTGGCATATTCCTGGAATATTCCTAGCATATTCCTGGAATATTCCTAGCATATTCCTGGCATATTCCTGGAATATTCCTAGCATATTCCTAGCATATTCCTGGAATATTCCTAGCATATTCCTGGCATATTCCTGGAATATTCCTAGCATATTCCTAGCATATTCCTAGGTTTTCTGCGTTGTCTGCGTTTTGCAGTGTAAGCACTGTGTCGCGTAGGAACTCACGGTACGCGCTTAAACTTGAAAAATAACGTTTTTAAGCGTTTCAATTTATTTTTCAACACGAACCTGATTAAAATAAAATTTTAATCATAACAGAATATTTGTGGGATTAAATATTATCCGGGCGGCCACCAACGTTCGTTTCGCAGTTTTGTCGTAATTAGTTCTGCACTTAAAGTGTGTTTCGGGTGCCTTTTAGTGCGTGTTTTAGCTTTCGTAACGACCATAAATTAAACCCTGATATGTACTCTTGGGTTTTAATGTACCTTTGTCGTAGGACCTACACCTAGGCCTCAATTCTAATGTCTGACTGCTTTCTGCAGTTCCGTTGACACAGTGTGTCTTACCGGTGAGTTTACTAATATTTCTGACGCAACGCTCTCGTTTTTGCATAAAGCAATATTTTGTAGTATACAACGTGCATGAATTCACTTGCTTAGCTTCTAATCAGTCAATGTTGACATTTAAGCTCATAATTGCAGTCATTGAATAATAATTAAAATGTACGGAAGTTACCGGTTTTGTGCCAGTTGTCACAGTCTCCCCCCGTTAAAAGAATTTCGTCCCGAAATTCAGGTTGAACTAACTCTCGCAGGAGTCTTCTTGAATAGGTGGGGATACTTTTCTTTGAACTGGTCTTCGCGTTCCCATGTATACTCGGGTCCGTGCTTAGAGCTCCAACGTACTTTGACAAGTTTCACACTGCTCCTCCTAGTCTTGTTGACTTTCCAGTCAGTAACCTCAACGGGTTGTTCTGTAAATCGGAGGGCTTCATCAATATGCACTTCATCCACCGGGATGATCACGTTTTCTTGTGTTGGACTCTTCTTCAGGTTGGATACATGAAACGTATCATGTACTCCATTAAGTTCTTCCGGTAACTCCAACTTGTACGCCACGGTACCAATTCTTCTCAAGATTCTGAATGGTCCGATGTATCGTGGGTTCAGTTTTCCACGCTTTCCAAATCTGACTACGCCCTTCCAAGGTGAGACTTTTAACAACACTTTGTCTCCCACCTCGAATTCTACTGATTTTCTTTTCGGATCAGCGTAGCTCTTTTGTCGATCTCGAGCCGCCTTAATGCGTTCTCGGATCTGCGCAATTTTGTCGGTTGTCTCTTGAACAAGTTCAGGACCAACCATACGTTTATCTCCGGCATCTGCCCAACATAAGGGCGATCGACACTTGCGGCCATACAGAGCTTCGAACGGCGCGGCCTTTATGCTTGTATGATAACTGTTATTGTAGGAAAACTCAACTAAGGGTAGGTGAGTATCCCAGCTACCGCCTAGATCCATGACACATGCGCGAAGCATATCTTCTAACGTTTGTATAGTCCGTTCGCTCTGGCCGTCTGTTTGCGGATGGAATGCCGTGCTTAGATCTATCTGAGATCCAAAGGCTTCCTGAAATGATTGCCAGATTCTTGAGACAAAGCGTCCATCTCTGTCTGAAATGATTGAGATAGGCACTCCATGACGTGCCACAATTTCTCTTAAGTATATTTCTGCAAGCTTTCCAGTGCTATCCTTCTCTCGGATTGGCAGGAAATGCGCAGATTTCGTCAACCGATCAACTATTACCCATATCATGTCGTGCCCCCTTGGGGTCCTGGGTAATTTCGTTATGAAGTCCATCGAGATTTGTTCCCACTTCCACACGGGAATCTCTGGTTGTTGTAGTAGGCCGGACGGTTTTTGATATTCGGCCTTAACCTTAGCACAGGTTAGGCATTTTCCAACATAGACAGCAACATCGCCTTTGAGTCTCGGCCACCAATAGTACTCTTTCAAGTCTTGATACATCTTGTCCGATCCTGGGTGGATCGAATATCTCGATTTGTGGGCTTCATTAAGGATGACTTCTCGTATGCCACCATAGAGTGGAACCCAAATACGCTTCTTGAAGTATAAGGCTCCCTCTTCATTTGGTGCCATGTACTTCAATGCACCTCGGAGGTATTCAGCTTTACGGTTCTCTCCTTTAAGAGCTTCTTGTTGTGCATCACGAATGCGTGCAGTGAGGTTCGTTCGAATGGTCATTTCTAACGCTCGAACTCTTAGGGTCTTAACCCTTTCTTTTCGACTTAATGCGTCTGCTACAACGTTTGCCTTTCCTGGGTGGTACTTAATCTCACAGTCGTAATCATTTAGCAGCTCGACCCATCGCCGCTGGCGCATATTCAATTCCTTCTGATTAAATATGTGTTGCAGGCTTCTGTGATCTGTGAAGATTGTGCATCGAGTACCATATAGATAGTGTCGCCAGATTTTCAAGGCGAATACCACTGCGCCCAGCTCCAGGTCATGAGTGGTATAGTTTCTTTCATGCACCTTCAGTTGCCTTGAAGCGTAAGCGATGACCTTTTGGCGTTGCATGAGCACGCATCCCAGTCCTTGTCGCGAGGCGTCGCAGTATACCACGAAGTCTTCCGTGCCTTCGGGCAGTGACAATATTGGTGCATCGCATAGCTTGTTTTTGAGTAGCTGAAAAGCTTCCTCTTGTTTAACACCCCAGTCATACTTCTTGTCTTTCTGAGTAAGGGCAGTTAGCGGCTGAGCTATTTTGGAGAAATTCTCGATGAATCTCCTATAGTAGCCTGCTAAGCCCAAAAATTGGCGAACCTCAGTTGGGGTTTTGGGAGCTTCCCAATTCTTTATTGCTTCTATCTTGGACGGGTCTACATGAATGCCCTTCTCATTCACAACGTGACCAAGAAATTGTACTTCGCGAATCCAGAATTCGCATTTTGAGAACTTTGCATAAAGTTTCTCCTTTTTCAGTAGTTCCAAGATGGTTCTGAGGTGTTGCTCATGCTCTTCTTTCGTCCGAGAGTAAATCAGGATATCATCGATAAATACAATCACGAATTTATCGAGATATGGTTTACAAACGCGGTTCATCAGATCCATAAAGACCGCTGGTGCATTCGTCAGCCCGAATGGCATCACAAGAAACTCGTAATGCCCATAGCGCGTTCTGAATGCAGTCTTTGGTACGCTTTCCTCTTGGATTCTCAGCTAGTGGTATCCAGACCGAAGGTCGATCTTGGAATAGTAGCTTGACCCTTGTAACTGGTCAAACAAGTCGTCAATTCTCGGTAGTGGGTACCGATTCTTGATCGTTAGTTTGTTCAGTTCCCTATAATCGATACACATCCGCATGGTTCCATCCTTTTTCTTCACGAACAAAACTGGAGCTCCCCATGGCGAGAAGCTTGGCCTTATGAATCCTTTATCCAACAACTCCTGGAGTTGTGTAGATAGTTCTTGCATTTCGGATGGCGCAAGTCTATACGGTGCCTTGGCTACAGGAGCAGCTCCCGGAACCAAGTCTATATGGAATTCGACTTGTCGTTGCGGAGGTAGTCCTGGCAGATCCTCAGGGAACACATCAGGAAATTCCTTTGCCACAGGAATATCTTCGAGTTTCGGTTCCTCAGCCTTCTTATCTATAACGTGTGCTAGGAAGGCAACACATCCTTTCCTTAAGCACTTCTGTGCCTTCATGCAACTGATGATTCGAAGAGGCGCGTCTCGCTTTTCCCCATGTACGATGAGAGTTTCCTCATTCGCTAAAGGGATGCGAATGATTTTCTCATGACAAATAACTTCAGCTTTGTTCTTGGACAACCAGTCCATTCCGAGTACCACATCGAAGCTACCCAATTGAATAGGTAAGAGGTCGATGCTAAATCTTCGTTCACCAAGTTCTAGCGTGCACCCTCTAACTACTTCGCCCGATTCAACAAGTTTTCCATTGGCTAATTCTATGGAATATGGGACTTCTAATCTACTAGATTCTATTCCGAGCGTACGTTTAAATTCCACAGACATGAAACTATAGTCGGCACCAGTGTCAAATAATATGGATGCATAGTGATTGTTAACTAGAAACGTACCGGTGACCACGTTAGGGTCCTCGCGTGCGTCCCTTGCTCCAATCACAAATGCTCGAGCCTGAGCATTGTCTTTCTTTGGGCAGTCTCTCATGAAATGATCGTTGCTTCCACACTTGAAGCATCCTTGGTTTCGCCCTTTCCCGTTATCATTCCTGTTACCAGCACCGTTTCCATTTTGATTCTTTCCCTTACTCCAACAGTCTTCTGTTCGATGACCCAATCTACCACACTTGTCGCACCTTGGAATGCGACAAGCTCCATCATGATGATACTTGCATTTTTGGCACTTAGGCATGGTGCCTTGGTATCCTTTGGCCGAAGTCTTTGACTCCTTAGAGGGGTTGGTGTCACGTTTCTTGTTGGAACCCTTGTTGTTGCGAGTTACTTGATTCAGGGTCGAATGCTTTCTCTTCTTGTCACCGGACGACTCAACATGTGTCTCGGTCTTCTCTGTTGGGTTCAACGATAACTTCTCCATACGAACACAATCCTCAGTAAGACTGACAGCCAGAGTTACAGCCTCAGTGATTGTTTGTGGTTTGGCCGACGTCACCATGCCACGAAATTCTGGGGCCAATCCCCAAATGTAGCGTTCAACGCGCTTGAATTCGGGAGTCACCATGTAAGGAATCACCCTAGACAAATCATGGAACCTCCGAGTATACCCAGTGATGTCAGCTCCTACCATAGTCAAGTGCCAGAACTCTGTCTCCAACCTTTGGAGTTCGGCACGAGAGCAATACTTCTCTCTCATCTTCTCCTTCAATTCATCCCAAGTCATGCCGTATGCAGCCTCATCGCCCAGCGTTTGAACTTGCAAATTCCACCATGTCAGTGCTTCGTCGACAAACAGCCCAGTAGCAAAAGTGACTTGCTGATCTGCGGTACACTTGCTCATGCGGATTGTGGCTTCAGTCTTTTCCGTCCAACGCACAAAGGCTACTGCTCCTCCAGTGCCATCGTAGTTCATAGGTTTGCAGTCGAGGAACTGCTTGAAGGTGCAGCCTGTAATTAACCCAACCAATTCACTTATGAGCAATCGAAGAAATAATGAAACAAAGACCGTTCATAAATTTCTTCATGCTTAGTAAATTGTTCTAAGGTTACCTTGAACTGCGTTTCCACCGGACGAATCTCCATGTCCGTTACGCCTGGCACTGCTTGGCCCTCCACTGTCTTGGGTACGGTTCGCCTCGTACTGGGCGATAGCAGCAGAGATTCTCTCTTCCAGTAGAGCGTTCAGCTCTTCAGCAGTTTTTGGTAGTGGGGGAGGAGGAGGTTGATCATCATTGCGAGCATTCACAGCTTTCCTGGGTGCCATGTTCTGACAGAACATAACACAGCAGGGTTAGGCATTTGTTTTGACGTCGTCATACTGGACAGTAGTAGTATATATTCACAGGTATATACCACATAATTAACATCAAATAATTATTACTCTAGCAGAGTACTTAGTAGGCTTGTACTGAGGGAATCTATACGTGACAAGACTTGCTGTGATTTCTGTGCACTGAATTCCATAATTATGTATGCATCCATAATTACGTAACTCCTTGCACAGTCCGCACAGTTCGTTTCATCCTCGTATCTCTTCCTTCAGATGGGCCATCGTTGCAGGTAAAGTCACGTATACCTGTGACATCCTACATCTAGTATATGCTAATTATCACACATAATTGCAAGTAATTTCTCAGTTAAGACAAGTGCTACTCCTGTGCACCCTAAGTCTCGTAGTGTCTTTTCTAGACTCGTGTAGTCAGTTTCAGGTAGTGGATGTCGCGGGACGTTTTATGCAATGAAAACTCTTTGAAAATTGTTTTCGTGATAGGATCCTAGAGATTGTAGACTAGACTCGAGAAGGAATCCTGGTTCACTACAATCGCAGCTCTGATACCAATCTGTCACACCCCTTTCTGCGGCGGAAGCACGAGGTGTGATCATGAAAGGTTCTCATTGCATACGAAAGGTAAACATACTACATTCTCATGAAAATAACTTCAAATACCATAACTTGAAATCATAAGTTAGCGTTTACAACGCGAGTTAACATAAAACATTGTCTTAAAAGGTTTACACTTTATTTAAAGACAAACACAAGCGACATCCACGAGCATAAGAGAGACCACGCGCACATCCATCCTAGTTACCTGAAATACATGTGAGTTTTGGAAAAACGTCAACATAATGTTGGTGTGAATTCATGCCGTTTTGTTTTGCACTTTTGTTTACTTTGTATGAAAACATATTTTGTGAATAAATCGAGTTTTCATAAAATCCAGTTTCATGTGTACACCACGTACTCATGTATGATTCAAATTCTTCTAGAGTACCCCACGTACTCAAGTATAATCCATGCTTTTCTTGAGTACCCCACGTACTCAAGTTATCCATCAAGTTTTAGAATGGTATGAGTTTTTATGTAAATTAAGTATTCCTGTATGTATCAGGATTGTTAATGGGTTGCAAAGCCATTAACATGTGACACGACATAGGAAGTCACCAAACCTTAGGCATTTAATTGGTATATTCTGAGACACAAAAGCACTACTCGGTACTCGCCCTCACCGAGAGTGTGGCTGCCCGGCACCCGTTAGATCTAACCTTTTGTTCTGCGGTCTAGGTATATTGTTGATTAATGGTGCTTCTGTACCCTATTCGTGACACGATTCCTCGCATCATTTTTCATAGCGCATCCTACTTGGTACTCGTTTCTCACCAAGCGCGCTTCCCGTATTCTTATATCACATCACACTTGGTACTCGTTTCTCACCAAGTGTGTTTCTTGTATTCTTATATCGCTACACACTTGGTACTCGTTCTCACCAAGTGTGCTTTTTATTATCATACCATTTGTTAAACATAAAAATATTTGTAACATGTATTTCACCCCCGAAGTTATAAAACTGAAAACAGTTAAGAGAAAAGAGGGAGCATGAACTCACAACTTTGCGTTCCTGTGCGTCGTAAACTTCACCGGGTTTGCTTATTTAACGTCGTAACCTATACGCGTTTTCTTAACGTTAGTCACTAGACTTGCGTCGCACAAGTTCAGTCACTCACTTTTGTGTATATTTTCTTGTGTTAAAAATATTTTATATTTTTAACTAAATGCCTTACTTATATTATTTCCTCACAAATAAATATAAGTCTTTTGTGTTTTGCACTTTGCACCCGAATTATGTGTCTTGTATATTGTATGTGTATTTTCATGTTTATACTCCTCATGAGTATTTAGTGCATTTTTACGTCTTAATACGCTAGCACGTATAACACATACTATATACACTTAGCACAGAAGTTGGTGATAAAATAATATATATTTTTCTCTCAAAAATATACATACTTATATTCATTTTTATTCTTGAAGAAATCCTCATTTCTTATCACCAAAAATTAGGAAAACCTTGGTAATACTCTTAAATACATTTTTAGGGAATAAGTTTCTCAAAAACTTATATTTTTCTAAGTATCAAAATTTATAAAAATTTTGGCAGAGTTTCCCCTAAAAATGGAGGTTTCCCATGTTTTTAAAACATGTGTTTATTTTCTTTTAAATCGTCAACAATCATCAACAACACTTATCAACAATAATCATCCACGAATATCACTAATTTCTCCATTTCATGAACTTGGTTATTTACTAAAATTGTGTAGTAACTTACTAGCACATTTAGTAAGTCTTGTTATCTTTAAAAATAAGTTTAGTTTCTTAAAAACCTTATTTTCAAAGAATATAAAGTTTCACAACTTCTAGTCGGTTTTTACGAAAATTATTTCTTTGTTAAAACTTTTGTTACACAAGTGTCCATACACTTGTTTGTTCACAAAAATCACTTTTGTTTGTGTAAGATCCGGTTTAGAACATGTGGTTCCTTTTGACGCTTGGTCTTTTGAAAATACCACTTGTAGATACATAGATCGGCAAGTTTTAAACACTTTTTTACAAGTAAAAATACTTTTACACAAGTTCATGTTTCTCGTGTGGTAGAGTTTCACCTTTTAACCCTTGTACCGTCCGAAACAAGCTTATGTCAAGATCTATGATCTTAACAAAGTCGGGTTAAACGGTGATCCGAGCTACCACAACGTAGATCGGGCCTAAATAATCCCACAAATCAAATACTACAACATTTACACATCATGTGAGCTTTTATCCATCATTTAAGTGTCTTTTAGTAGACTTTAATGTATCAAATTGCAAGATTCCAAGTTTTAACTGTTATCTATCATATTAACCACTCTAGATTAGTTCAAGAATGTGTTTTAAGTAACTCACCACTAGCTCGAGGCTAGGGAAGAATCTAGACGCGAATGTGGTGGATAAAAGCTAGAGAAAAAGGTCCTTCGTGCTCCGAGTGCACCAAGCCTCCTAATACGTGATCCTTGATGCTTGGGTATGCTTGGAATGGCTTGAACAAGGCTCGAAAAATTGATGGGTGATTAGGGATGTTTGGCCGTGAGCTTTCTAGAGGGAGAGAGGAGAGTTGTTTGGTGTTGTGAAGTGTGAAAGTTCATATGTGCCATCTCACGGTATTTATAGACATTCCATATGGCATATTCCTAGCATATTCCTGGCATATTCTTGGAATATTCCTAGCATATTCCTGGCATATTCCTGGAATATTCCTAGCATATTCCTGGAATATTCCTAGCATATTCCTGGCATATTCCTGGAATATTCCTAGCATATTCCTAGCATATTCCTGGAATATTCCTAGCATATTCCTGGCATATTCCTGGAATATTCCTAGCATATTCCTAGCATATTCCTAGGTTTTCTGCGTTGTCTGCGTTTTGCAGTGTAAGCACTGTGTCGCGTAGGAACTCACGGTACGCGCTTAAACTTGAAAAATAACGTTTTTAAGCGTTTCAATTTATTTTTCAACACGAACCTGATTAAAATAAAATTTTAATCATAACAGAATATTTGTGGGATTAAATATTATCCGGGCGGCCACCAACGTTCGTTTCGCAGTTTTGTCGTAATTAGTTCTGCACTTAAAGTGTGTTTCGGGTGCCTTTTAGTGCGTGTTTTAGCTTTCGTAACGACCATAAATTAAACCCTGATATGTACTCTTGGGTTTTAATGTACCTTTGTCGTAGGACCTACACCTAGGCCTCAATTCTAATGTCTGACTGCTTTCTGCAGTTCCGTTGACACAGTGTGTCTTACCGGTGAGTTTACTAATATTTCTGACGCAACGCTCTCGTTTTTGCATAAAGCAATATTTTGTAGTATACAACGTGCATGAATTCACTTGCTTAGCTTCTAATCAGTCAATGTTGACATTTAAGCTCATAATTGCAGTCATTGAATAATAATTAAAATGTACGGAAGTTACCGGTTTTGTGCCAGTTGTCACAATATTGATATTAATGTGTGTATTGAATGTTTAAATACTTCATTTGTTATGTTTTAAACTTATCGTTGTTTGAATTTTGAACTATTTTTAAGTATTATATTGATATTAATGTATGTGTATATATATAAATTTAAAAATTATATATATAAATTCCGATCCGATTAATCATGATTAATCCCTAGTCAGTACTCTGCTGCCCGACTGACGCCTAGCGATCTCTACAACACTGGTAATGATCCATTCCATTTTATGTCTCATTTCTACATACCAAACATTACCTTAGAGTTCGATTGTTTAGCCAAGTTATTGATTTGTGATTTTAATTATATGAAAAAGCATGACTTACCGTCCTAGATCAGCTTTCATTCTTTTCTTCTTTGTGATTTGTGTGATGAACGGTCCAATTGCTCCAAGAACTGGTATCATAACCAAGATCAAGAGACACAGATGGAGACATGTTAAGAAGAAAGTAATCGAAGCCATCAAGTTAGGTGTGTAGAGCCGTGATGTTTGATTGAGGTTTCTGTGTGAAATTGTGGAGTCAATCGGAAATTGTGTGTAACCCATTGGAATTATCTGTGTGAAGCATTGTATTAAATCGTTTTGTGTGAAGCCAAGAACAACCGTTTTCGGTGTAAAACTAAGACCAACTAGGTTGTGTGAAGTCGTTGGTTTGAGATCTAAGGGTTCTTAGTGAAAGTGAGGAGAATTGATCGTTGTTCTTAGTGAAGCAAATGTGGTGATCGGAATTCCTAGTGAAGCCGAAGTAGCGATCAAATGACTTACAGAGCTGAGCGACCTCCTGCAAATGAACACGAACAAGTTCTTATTCATGTTCGTTCGTTAAAGAAATAATGTGTTTACGAACGGTTCGTGAACACTTACCGAATGAGATTTTCTGTTCGTGTTCATTCTTTAAGAAATGAATGTGTTCACGAACGATTCACGAACACAAATAAACCGGCAAAGGCGAAAAAGGATAGAAATGGATGGCGCAGGAAGGAGCACTGAAACTTGAAGACCTAATACTGGAAGAGAAATAGATGTCTTCATCCATGTGAATAATGAGGAAGGAAAGGAGAACAGTGTAAAAACAGTGTGGGAATAGGGTTTCCCTATTTTAGTTGGCACGATTATAATTTAAAGAATATAAAATGTTTTGATGTAATAAATAAATGTACAAAAATATTTTGTGAACAACATAAACAAACGAACGTTATCGAACGTTTACGGACACAATTAAACGAACGAGACATTTGTTCGTGTTCATTTATTTAACTAATCGAACGAAATTTCTTTTTCATGTTCCCTCATTTCATAAATGAACGAACGAACGTAAATGAACTTTCTGCTGAACGCTCGGTTCAACTGCAGCCCTATGAGCGGGTGTTGTGTGCAAGTGTGTGATTGAAAGTTCTAGGTGAACCAAATTTGTGTCATTGGACGTTCTCTATGAACTAAAGAGGAATCTGTGTTATCAAGTTTGAAATTTCAATTGTGTGGAAATGCTTTGGAAGGTAGACATGTGTGCTGTTGAAGATCGGAGTTGAGAAGAAAGTTTTGGGCTTAGGTGTTCGATACCGATTATTTAAAGTTTTTATTAAGGTACGATCCAAAGAGTTACACTTTGGACGAAGAAAAAAAATAATATTTGATTGTTAAATATTACAAATCACAAAAGTAAATTACTGTGGAGAATGAGTATTTGCTAATATACTTGAGATATTAATTGTTTGTGAAACAAAGAATTAAGTTGAAATAATTGGTGACATTTAAAGATTTAAAAGAGTAATAATTACTTTTTTAGATAATAAATTAAAAAGGTTATTTTATTGAATGGTTTTGACTAGTGGTTTAATACTAGCGGAGAATAATCGTTATTCGACGGAAACAAAGAATAGTTATTATTAGCTAATAACTAGAGAGAGTTGTTTTATTATTGAATAAGGTCAAAGGGCTGATTGCTAATTAGTAATTAATCTAGGATTAATTACTTATGGGTTATTTGTTTAGCTCCTAATAAGGCTCATAATGGTTTAGGCATCTTACTGTTCAACACTTAATGGTTCATACTGTTTGTTTTGCGAACAGATATCTGAATGATTCAGACATTTGCCTCTAAATTGTGACAACTCGAACCCTTGATCCTGATCGTCGAGAGACGAGCCTATGGTTGTTGTTATTATTATTGCTATTATCATTATTATTGTTATTATTATTATTATCATTATTATTATTTGTGAAATAATAATAATCCATGACGAGAATTCCAATTATGTACGTACGAGTTATTATAAACGGGCCAATACGTTGGAGCGAGGCACATAACATTGCGGATTCAAGCACACTCGGGCCCAAGCCCAACCCAACTCACCTAAAAACCCTACACTATAAAATATCCCTAAAACCCCACCCTTCTCATTTGTGTTCAAAGAAACCAAAACCCTAAGACTGATCACAGCCGCACACTCCATCTCTTCCTCTCGGTTCTCCTGTCCGGCGACCGGAGCTGGAATTCCGGCCGGCGGGTGTCATGTAATCCGACGGCAAACCCCACTCCCCCCTGCGATGAATTTCCAGCCACACCAACACCCGATTACCTCCTGGACCTCTCTCCTTCTTGTCTCTCGTGAATGGAAATAGCTGGCCACCACCATCCCGGTGGTGGCGCACAACGACGACAGACAGGCGGCGCGACGAAACCCCCACTGGCGGAAACGGTCGACTACGACTGAAGCCGTTTCTTCTCTTTTCGACCAGCGGCGGTGGGGCACCGTTTCTCTGGTATCGTCTTCGATCACTATGATGCTTCAGGCGGCAGCGGTGGTGTGACTCCGACGAACCTCACCGGTAAACCTCCCTTCCTTCCTCGTTTCCTTTCATCGTTATCCCTTTTTCTGAAAAGATGATGAAAGTTGATGCTGATGGTGTTCAGCTCAGACCTGAGCTGATGTTATTAAAGGCTTGGGTCACGTTCAGAGTCCTTGTTCGGGAAAGAAGCAGTGGCGGCGGTCTCGGGTCCTGCTTGGGCCTCAATCAGCCGCTGTTCGAGAAAGTTCGGGTCAACCCGGTCAACTCCGAAAACCTGGTCAGCGACGGTCAAGTATGGTTTGGGTCAAGCATGGATCGCGCGGGTCAGAGTAGGCGTATTTTGGTTAGTATTTCGTCTTTACTTGTGATTCTTAGGTGTATGTTTGTTTAAATAAATGGGATCTGAAAGTTGTTTGCATAGAATGATGAATAATGACAAACTGCTAAATGAAACCTGATAAGTTTGCTTGTGGCATCGGCCAATTCCAAATTTCTTGTAGTTATGTGCATATTATAGAATCGTTAGTGTAAATAAAATTTACAAATATGTTATATATGGCTTTGCATTCTTAAAGTTATCCGATCAGCATACATGTTAATTGTCCATGGTGGAAATAAGAAGTATAACGGATGAAATGTGGTTAGTCATAATGAGCATGGATGTTAGGAATGATATAGTAATGATTCGATGATATTCGTTTTATGTGTTACCATGATGTTGCGAGCATGTCGATACGTTTTGATGAAAAGTTATAGTATTAGATCCATTTTGATGAATGATGAACTGTTTGACTGATATGAAAATATTTGAAATATGTTGGTTTAATCTGATTTGATGAGTGTACGGTAGAATAAAACATGTTAATGAAATTTGATTGGATAGTACATGCTTGTGAAATCTGAGTGGGTAGTACTAATATAAAAATTCTAGAAGCATCTCCATAGTGTGCGAGTCGACACCTTATGGTTGCGACTCGAGACCGTTATGATGACAACTCGAAACCAGGCACTTCACATGTAAGGACTCGAGATCGGCACGGTTGCGACTCGAGATCTCATGATCTCGACTCAAACCTGACTCGAGACCTCAATTTTGCGACTCAGAAATGAACAACCCGAGACGTCTGGTTGCGACTCGGAATCTCATGGTTGTGACTCGAGATCTCTTGGACTCGAGTCGAGACTATCCGGTTTCGACTGGACTGCTTAAATTCAATATTGGGCCGCACTATGTGATGATATGTTTTGGGCCGTGTGTTCCTTATATTGTTAAATTGTTACTGTTTAAATTGTTCACACGCTAGGATAGGCCCAATACCGTATATGCTTGTAAGACATGCATGCTATGTGTTAGATACGTGTAGGATTATACGTGACGTTACTTGCATACGAACCTAATAAACCTCTATAAAACATAATAGGGTATGGTTGACCAACATAACACAAGTAAATTGTGAACCGAGCAAAGCAAATGTGAGTTCACTACTTTTTACTTAAAGCATGCGTTCCCGGTGGTTGGGAAATGGAACGAAACAACTTTTCCTGGCTTGGAATTGCTTACTATCTCCTTGTGTGGGATGCGGTATTTCTATCTCCTTGTGTGGGATACGGGTAACAACACTATCCCCTGTGAGGGATACAAACCTACTTTTCTCCCCTTGTGCGGGACCCTTAGTTAATTACTATTTATACTGGATGCAACAAGCGAAACTAAACGAAACTCTATCACTCAAGTCCTCACTACTTAATACCGATTAATCGTCGGGGCCTGGCGAACAGGTTATTAGTTGATAGCGCTATTTAGGTCTCACCAGCCTCACACCGACTCTTGTTACTGGGAACGAGCGTGAACTAATAGACTTTGGCAAACCGTCAATGATGATAGAACATTGACAAATGGGGCACTACGGAAACGTACGGATGACTAGATTCGGTAATGTAAAAACAGTTTACTGGCTTGCTTATGGGGTAGCTCCCCATGGCATGTATAAATGAGTAAACTAACTGTTGAAACAAGTTTTTGGGATTAAAACTGGAAAACTACAAACACGTGAACTCGCCAACGTTATGTTGACACTCTACTGCATGCTTTGCAGGTTGCTCGATACAGCTCTGGACGGACGTTGCAATCTGATGGAGTGCGTGGATCGTAAGTAACATGATAACAAACTTGTGGTTTTCAATTATGATGCGTTTTCTTCCCCTTTCCGCTGTGAACTTAAACTATGTTTTGAAAAATTTAAATTAGGTCACTAATTACGCTAATGTTTATAACAATAACTAATCCGTTCAAAATAATTAGTGGCTAAGATTCTGGTCGTCACACGCCTCGCGGTAATACTCCGCGTGTGGATTTTGAGGGTGTGATAGATTGGTATCAGAGCCATTGGTTATAGCGAACTAGGTTTTAAATATAAAATATTTTTGGTTTGGGAAATAAAATATTTTTATATGAAAACCAGACTATAACCGTTCTTTAGTGGAAACCACAACGACACCACACTCCGGATTGCAAGGTTCGTCAACCTCAGATGCTCACCTAGTAATGGTAGGCTAATGGCATTTACTTGTGCATAACTAATGTGTGTGAACACGCATGTGTGTATGTGTATAAAGAGCATATATGTGTTAGTATGTATGCGTATATTTAGTATTTAACATAGTGGATCATACGAAGGCTAGGCTAGCGTGTTACATGTTAAACAGGAGCGAGTCCTCCTAAACCTGGTTCGAAACCACCATACACTAAGGGCAAGGAACCAGTTATTCCAAGCCCTCGTCCACGTATTTCCTTATATCATCCCTGGACAGCAAATCGACGCGAGGGACGTCCACTCGATAGACCTGCCCAGGAAAGGCCTGCTACGAAGCACATAGAGAAGTTACAAAAACGAATCGACGAAGGGGAGCCACCCCTACATCATGGGATATTAGAAGGAACGACGACGTCATTCGCATCCTTTTTACTTGCGTATTTCTTTTCCCGACTTAAGTAATGAGACTTGTTCCCTCACCCGACTGATCACCTGGATTCTTGAAGCATTTTGGTAAGTCTACACTTTTCGGGTTTCTGTTTGCACGTCTCGAACACGAAAAGCATGCGCGGTGTATGCTCTCATTGCGGTGCCAACAATCGTATTCCCTTTCCATCGACCACGAAGTCATTTCCCCCCTAACTCCTCGTTACATGGTTAATCCTTATTCAAGTTGAACCTTATACCTTAGCACGCCCCAAAACCCAGCAAATTGATATCTTTCTTACAAACTGGCGTAATTGAAAGCGTGGCAAGGCGAGGACACGAGCCAGTCAACCCACCGACGAGTACGATGACCTAGATGCTTCCCTTATCCTTCATTTGCCAGATGCGTTATTCTTTGACGACTTTTCTAATCCCGTGAATCCTTTCGCTAGCTTTCGTGCGAATCCGCGTTTATTGCTCAGATGGTATCCCCGCTAATATCGTTTCTTTATCACGACATCCACGTTTCTTCGTATAGAAACCTTGACCAGATCTCTCTTCAGTTGGTGAATCCAACAAAACTCGACCTTTAGTCAACAAACTTTTTAGCCCTTGAAATTCAGCAACGTGTTACTTCAATCGTACTTTCTCGAAAACCTGTTTTCGTAGTTTCACATCGAAACCCCCCCCCCCCCCGGACGACGCAATCGCTACTTCAAACTCATTCGAACGACTTAGAACAACCCACTCGAACTTGATTTTCTACCGACCGGAGAAATCACATCCTGCCAGACGTCTCAGTAGACCCTGAAACCTATAGACCCGCACGACGACCACCCCTCTTTAGCTACTTCATTTTGCGCTAACCACATCGACGTAACACCCCTTATCAGCAAGCAACGTTCTTTATTCTAAACGCCCATAGGTTGTGTACGACCAGCTACCTCATCGACATCAGATAAATCTCCATTGCCGATACCAAAGCCTTCACGTTTTGTCTCAAGTTGAACGCATCAGTTTATCTCGCTACTCGTGTTACGGTTCACGAATTCCATGATCGTTATCCTACTCTACTCTGCACAAACCTCCGTTTGAACGAATTACTTCCTACGAATGTTACTCGTTGGGGCAACGAGCCAAGGGTACCCCGGGGGTAAAAGTACCACAAGCATTGCTCTTCGAACCTTATACGATTAACACCTAGTCATGACACTCTAATTTATTCCATCCTGTCAAAAATTTGACGCTTGTTTCTTTTGACGACATCTGAACCTACTCCAAAAACCCGAGGTAGTCTAAACGACTCCTCTGCGCTACCCTGGCACCTCTACAACTCAAACCGCCTGCGTTAAGTTTCCCACACACGACTTTTTAAACGTCGCAACGCCCGCATTTCTCAACCATATACGCAACCCCTCATGATTTTGACCCGAAAGAGTATCACCTAACATTAGGAATATGCACAATAATCCGCAACTCCAGCAATTGAAAGATATTCTACGAGGTGCTTCTATCTTATTTTATCCTATCCAAGGTACTGATGAAATGTCTGCTAGTAATGACATGCAACCAAAGAAACCGATAAGTTTTCGAACCTACAACCATCTACTTAATAGAAGTAGTTGCGGGGTACGAGTGCCAACTTCTATCACTTTTGATCGAAACCCACGTTTTGCATCTGATTCGTCACAGGCTGTGCACAAAAACCTTTGGCTCACAGTTAGGCATGAGTACCACTTATCGCCCGCAAACTGATGGTCAGGCCAAACGCACCATCCGAACACTCAAAGGCATGCTGAGAACATGTGTTATCAACCATGGAAACATGTGGCACTTCCTTTTTGTAGAATTCTCTTCCAACAACTGCTACCACATTGGCATTCAGGCAGCACCATTTGAGGCATTGCACGGACGCAGATGCCGGTCACCTCTGTGTTGGGCGGAAGCCAAATTACCGGCCCAGAGCTTGCACTTGACACATCGGGTAGGATTGCCCAGAATAGACAACGCATGGCGGCAGCTTCAGACCGTCAGAAAGACTACGCGGATAAGCGTAGGAAACCTCTAGAATTCCTAGTCGAAGACTGGGTTCTACTAAAAGTTTCACCCTGGAAGGGTGTGGTACGTTTTGGCAAACAGGGCAAGCTTAATCCACGAAACATCGGACCATTCGAAATTACCGAGAGGATCGGTAAGGTTGCTTACAGACTAAACCTGCCTGAGCTAAATGCGGTACACAACGTCTTTCACGTGCCTAATCTGAAGAAGTGTCTGTCAGATGAACCATTCGTTATTTCTTTTTAGGAACTCGTGATCAGCAACAAACTACGCTACGTTGAGGAATCGGTTGAGATCAAGGATCAAGAAATCAAAACTCTCGAGCGTAGTGTAACCAACATATCGAGTTCGTTGGAACTCACGTCGTGGCCCAGAGTTTACCTGGGAACGGGAAAACCAGCTGATGCACATGTATCCCCAGTTGTTTACAAACATTACTTCCAGCACTGAAGCTACAACTAAATTTCGGGAAGAAATTTCAAGCCAACAAGGGGATGATGTGACACCCCACGAAAACGTTTAATCACACTAGCTTGTCAGTGGCTGTACGCTAAATTTCGGGACGAAATTTCTTGAACTTGGGGATAATGTAACACTTCGGGTCTTCCTGTACATTACTTGGATGTTACAATTAAATTTGTGAAATTCTATACTACGTGAAATACGTACAAACTCTGTGGATCTTGTGCTACGTGATTTTTCGTGCTAAGTAATTTTATGTGCTATGTGGCTTGTTCATTTTGTGGACTTCCGTGAAACTGCTTGTATCTACATATGGTAATGAAGTCTAAGTATACATTTAGAGTGAATCGCATGACTTTTGCTTAAATCTCGAGGACGAAATTCCTGTAACATGGGGAGAATGTGACAACTCGAACCCTTGATCCTGATCTCGAGAGACGAGCCTATGGTTGTTGTTATTATTATTGCTATTATCATTATTATTGTTATTATTATTACTATTATCATTATTATTATTTGTGAAATAATAATAATCCATGACGAGAATTCCAATTATGTACGTACGAGTTATTGTAAACGGGCCAATACGTTGGAGCGAGGCACATAACATTGCGGATTCAAGCACACTCGGGCCCAAGCCCAACCCCAACCCAACTCACCTAAAAACCCTACACTATAAAATATCCCTAAAACCCCACCCTTCTCATTTGTGTTCAAAAGAAACCAAAACCCTAAGACTGATCATAGCCGCACACTCCATCTCTTCCTCTCGGTTCTCCTGTCCGGCGACCGGAGCTGGAATTCCGGCCGGCGGGTGTCATGTAATCCAACGGCAAACCCCACTTCCCCCTGCGATGAATTTCCAGCCACACCAACACACGATTACCTCCTGCACCTCTCTCCTTCTTGTCTCTCGTGAACGGAAACAGCTGGCCACCACCATCCCGGTGGTGGCGCACAGCGACGATAGACGGGCGGCGCGACGAAACCCCCACTGGCGACAACGGTCGACTACGACTGAAGCCGTTTCTTCCCTTTTCTACCAGCGGCGGTGGGGCACCGTTTCTCTGGTATCGTCTTCGATGACGGCGATGCTTCAGGCGGCGGCGGTGGTGTGACTCCGACGAACCTCACCGGTAAACCTCCCTTCCTTCCTCGTTTCCTTTCATCTTTATCCCTTTTTCTGAAAAGATGATGAAAGTTGATGCTGATGGTGTTCAGCTCAGACCTGAGCTGATGTTATTAAAGGCTCGGGTCACGTTCAGAGTCCTTGTTCGGGAAAGAAGCAGTGGCGGCGGTCTCGGGTCCTGCTTGGGCCTCAATCAGCCGTTGTTCGAGAAAGTTTGTGTCAACCCGGTCAACTCCGGAAACCTGGTCAGTGACGGTCAAGTATGATTCGGATCAAGCATGGATCGGGCGGGTCAGAGTAGGCGTATTTTGGTCAGTATTTCGTCATTACTTGTGATTCCTAGGTGTGTGTTTAAATAAATGGGATCTGAAAGTTGTTTGCATAGAATGATGAATAATGACAAACTGCTAAATGAAACTTGATAAGTTTGCTTGTGGCATCGGCCAATTCCAAATTTCTTGTATTTATGTGCATATTATAGACTCGTTAGTGTAAATAAAATTTACAAATATGTTATATATGGCTTTGCATTCTTAAAGTTATCCGATCAGCATACATGTTAATTGTCCATGGTGGAAATAAGAAGTATAACGGATGAAATGTGGTTAGTCATAATGAGCATGGATGTTAGGAATGAAATAGTGATGATTCGATGATATTCATTTTATGTGTTACCATGATGTTGCGAGCATGTCGATACGTTTTGATGAAAAGTTATAGTATTAGATCCATTTTGATGAATGATGAACTGTTTGAATGATATGAAAATATTTGAAATATTGGTTTAATCTGATTTAATGAGTGTACGGTAGAATAAAACATGTTAATGAAATTTGATTGGATAGTACATGGTTGTGAAATCTGAGTAGGTAGTACTGATATAAAAATTCTAGAAGCATCTCCGTAGTTTGCGAGTCGAGACCTTACGGTTGCGACTCGAGACCGTTATGATGACAACTCGAAACCAGGCACTTCACATGTAAGGACTCGAGATCGGCACGGTTGCGACTCGAGATCTCATGATCTCGACTCAAGCCTGACTCGAGACCTCAATGTTGCGACTCAAAGATGCACAACCCGAGATCGTCTGGTTGCGACTCGGAATCTCATGGTTACGACTCGGAATCTCATGGTTGCGACTCGAGATCTCTTGGTATCGAGTCGAGACTATCCGGTTTCGACTGGACTGCTTAAATTCAATATTGGGCCGCACTATGTGATGATATGTTTTGGGCCGTGTGTTCCTTATATTGTTAAATTGTTACTGTTTAAATTGTTCACACGCTAGGATAGGCCCAATACCGTATATGCTTGTAAGACATGCATGCTATGTGTTAGATACGTGTAGGATTATACGTGACGTTACTTGCATACGAACCTAATAAACCTCTATAAACCATAATAGGGTATGGTTGACCAACATAACACAAGTAAATTGTGAACCGAGCAAAGCAAAGGTGAGTTCACTACTTTTTACTTAAAGCATGCGTTCCCGGTGGTTGGGAAACGGAACGAAACAACTTTTCCTGGTTTGGAATTGCTTACTATCTCCTTGTGTGGGATGCGGTATTTCTATCTCCTTGTGTGGGATACGGGTAACAACACTATCCCCTGTGAGGGATACAAACCTACTTTTCTCCCCTTGTGCGGGACCCTTAGTTAATTACTATTTATACTGGATGCAACAAGCGAAACTAAATGAAACTCTATCACTCAAGTCCTCACTACTTAATACCGATTAATCGCCGGGGCCTGGCGAACGGGTTATTAGTTGATAGTGCTATTTAGGTCTCACCAGCCTCACACCGACCCTTGTTACTGGGAACGGGCGTGAACTAATAGACTCTGGCAAACCGTCAATAATGATAGAACATTTTCAAACGGGGCACTACGGAAACGTACGGATGACTAGTATTCGGTATTGTAAAAATAGTTTAGTGGCTTACTTATGGGGTAGCTCCCCATGGCATGTATAAATGAGTAAATTAACTGTTGAAACAAGTTTTTGGGATTAAAACTGGAAAACTACAAACACGTGAACTCGCATACGTTATGTTGACACTCTACTGCATGCTTTGCAGGTTGCTCGATACAGCTCTGGACGGGCGTTGCAATCGGATGGAGTGCGTGGATCGTAAGTAACATGATAACAAACTTGTGGTTTTCAATTATGATGCGTTTTCTTTCCCTTTCCGCTGTGAACTTAAACTATGTTTTGAAAAATTTAAATTAGGTCACTAGTTACGCTAATGTTTATAACAATAACTAATCCGTTCAAAATAATTAGTGGCTAAGATCCTGGTCGTCACACGCCTCGCGGTAGTACTCCGCGTGTGGATTTTGAGGGTGTGACATAAATGGTTAAGCATTATACTGAGTCTGAATGCTTAAGACCTCTTATTTGAATTGGTCAGAAATTTTCCTCTGAACGCTTAAGTATTATACTGGCTCTTAATAGTTCAAACGTCTTACTGGTTGAGAACATAATGGTTTCGACTTCTTACTATTTCAGCACTTCCTTATTTAGAAGTTATCAAGCAACCGGCTAAAGTGTAATTATTGAATCATTAAATAGATTCTTAATCTCAACCCTAATTACAGATGTCTTCTGAACACAAGAAATTAGGCAAAACCTAAGCCACCAACTCTCCCCATCTCTCCTTGTTGCGCCGACCTCCCCTCACCGCCGGCAACCATCGTCTGGCTGGTTATCATCGCCGGCCACCACTTACACCACCGAACGCCGACGTGCCGCCCAATGTCGCACTGCCACCACTATCCTCCACCTCGTGTTTTGGTGATTCAGATCAGAATTGTCACGCACGCGGATTCTCGTGGTGATCTTGGAGATTTGTGAATTGGTTTACTAGCAGAGCCATTCGTTGCATCCATCGTGCGAGTATTCGGTTTTCTTCAAGGTATAACCCTAAACTCACTATGGTTGTGAATCGTTAGTGGGAGTTTTATCCATGTCTATGTTTTATCATGCTTGTGCATCTGAACTAAACAATAAAGCGTTATTATTATTACAAAATTGGATTTTATAAAATAAATTGGATATCAAGGATTCCCAACAGAAACTATATGTGTGATCAAATAAGAAGATTGCAAATTATGTGAAAGGTGGCCAAGAGTATAACTGTGTCTTCAGTGAAATTTTGGGTGAATAAGATCCGAGTGATTGAGAGAAAGCTAAAAGGTGAAACCGAAAAACCTTAGTGGTTTCTTGTGAAGACACATTGCAATAGATATGTATGAATATGAGACGAGACTGTGTGAACTTGTGTGTTCGATAAGAATCCATGTAAAGAGCATGTTGGCTTGGAAATTCAAGGTCGAAAAGAGACTTGTGTAGTTTGTGTACCGAAAATCAAAAAGGGAATTGTGAGTCGATTAAGGTTATTTGTGAGCAACTAATCAATAATTACTTAGTGGAGCGGTGTGAAGTCGATCATAGGAGTTTATGTTACATGGTGAATTAGAATGATTTAAAACATTGAAACTTTTGTGTATCAAGAAGGTGACTAAGTATGTGCGTATCCTGTTGAAGCTACAGTGACCTTTAACTCGTTAGTCACAGCCTTACCTGTAGTTACTTTTTCATCCTTTTTTGGCTTGTCCCACTGTAATGCATTTGTTACTCTGTTGTCATTTGAGACAAATTGAGAACCCACACTTTCCAATCCAATCAAATATGCACCAAGAGAGACATTCATAGACGTTTTACTGGTTCTGCTAACTTGTTGTGGACCTAGAACCACAATTTAAACCTGATTCATCTATGTGCTCCTACTGTTGTGAAATCACACACCTCTTACTAGTTTTACTGAAACTTTCCTTGCTAACCGTTCATGTAGAATAGGTATTCTTGCTCTGGGTATCTCCGTTGTCAAAGTAGCACTCTTATGTACACTAGAGTCTTTGAAACAGACTTTTTTTTTACCAAAACTGGACTCACACCTTCTATAGGTATCTTGACCATATAATGAACACCTCTTCTTTGCCACAAGCAACAACTAGGTTTCCCTTACCCACCTTCCACTACCAAATTAAACATCAAGACCCTGATTATCTAGCTGCCTAACCGAGATAAGCATCCTCTTTAGGCCTAGAATGAATTTGACATTTTTTTTCAAAGTCCAAATGGCTCCTACTGAAGTTTCCAAGTCAATATCACCCTTGCCCGTAACATCTAAAACTTCATGCTTTGCGATTCGTACGTTAACAAAGTTCTTAATCTTCAAATTATTCATCTCCAAGTTGTGCGTGGCATGGAATGATGCACCAAATCCGTCACCGGGAGTTAATATTACCCTCTATATTGTAAACCAAATCGTCTTCAATGTCATCTTTTGTAACGTTTATTTCTTTATATCATTAGGACACTTACTTTCTTTTTATCATTAGGACACTTACTTCTAAAGTGTCCCACGTGTTTGCAATCCAAACATATAACTTACTTTTGATGTTTGGAGTTACTTCTTCTTCTTCCTTGGTTGCTTGTCCTTTCATTCCTCCTCCCTTTGCCCCCAGTACTCAACAGTGAACTCGAAGAATCCCCTGAACCTTTGCATCTAATGTCCTAACCCAAAATCAAGTCATGAATTCATTCAAAAGTTAATTTAGTAGTTCATCTAAATGAACTACTAGTTAATTGTCATCAAACTAAATTCCAATTGATGCTAACTGAGTTATGATTAAATGAAACCCGTTTCTGTGAACCACATCTAAAACACCATCCCTTATCTTGATGTTAACCAACTGTCTAATAAAAAACACCTTGTTCCATACTCGGGGTTTTCCGTACATGTTCAACAAAGATTTCATTAAACCATACGTACTCATTGCCAATGACAACCTGGCTACTCTAAAATCTTTTCTGTCCAAAATCATCCAATCTGTATCAGTAAATGTTTCTGGTTTCTAACCTAATAACGTATGTTTGGTATAAATCTTTCTAATTAAGAACATACTCGGTTTGAATCTTCCAAAACCCAAAGTCATGCCCAACGAACTTATGAATCTTTATATTTTTTTTTTTTTGCTATTGAATAACTTCCCAAAGCATGGTTTACCAAACTCGAAATTAAAAGAAGCTCACTAACATAGTAGTGCGATGACATGAACTTGACTTTTATTCTATTGATACACTTTTAGGCAATAAATTTCAAGCTTGGCAGAGAAAAATGAACTTGATCAAACTTGCTAACCCTCCCCGAATCAGAATTGAAAACAAGGGTAAACTTTTCTCCCCAAAGCAACTCGCAAACAATCTGCCAGCTAGAAGCAAGTTGCGGCACATACTAATTACCGGAGAATCTAGCAGTGTCGAACCCTTAAGCTGTGTGGTGGTTGGAGACAGTTCGACATATGTGGCGGTTGAAAAATTGGACAACGACGATTCTAATGGAAACTCTGATACTAGTTGTTAGGTATCTTTGGATCCTAAATTAAAACCAAACATGAAAAAATGGGAATCGAACGGAGAAACGGAACACCAGAATTACGTTGTTTGGTCGATATAACCAGCAACCACGTTTGCAATTAGCAGTTGTAATTTTTATTCAAGTGCTCAAGGAACTACAAATGTCCTAAACATCTATATATACTAAATAGATCAGGGTTTACATATTTTGGAACTAGAAACTCTAATTTAGGCAACCTACCCAAGTAAGTAACTTGGATTATTAAGGCTCACTACCCTAGGGTTGGCTGCTCCTTGGTCGAAGCTTACAGAAATCCCAATAAGTTGGGCACTTTTAGATGGACCTTAACGATCTAGATGGCCAGAGGTTAGCGGTAGAAATAAAACGGATGCAAGGAGTCTATGTGACCAAAGAGTAGATCGAAATAAGAATGCAAGGAATGTGATCCAAGAATTTAAATTGAAGAGATGAAATTATTACTTGGAATCAAAAATCAAGGAGGAATATTTTAAGATTAAATGGGAAAATAAAGGTTATAATCTTAGTATTTTATATGTTCAACGGGCTATACGGGTGGTTTATGATAATTTTAGTTGAATTATCAGGCAGTATTTAGAGATAAATATTAGTAATTAGTTACTGTTTATATCCTTGTCAGTACAAATTGGAGTTAAATTACATGTATTAGAGTTGGATTGTTTTCCAAGTTATTGATAAAATAAGAGTAAAATGCACGGATAGTTGTAACACCTCGAAAATATAAAACTTTATATTGTAACTATAAAGTATAAATAGATGAGAAATTATTAACTAGAAACTTTTAACCTAGTTAATTACAAGACTAGAAATAGTCTATAATAGGGTTAAAAGTTACTAAATAATATGTTGAAGAAAGTTGAGGGACCTTAGTTGTTAAATGTGTAACTAAAATAGATAAAAAATAATAAATAATAAACCAAACACCCCATTTGAGTAGTGCTGGTCGACCAAGAAGAAGCAGGGGGCGACACCCCCATATTCAAAACCCTAAACTTCCTAAAATCTGTAAATTGAAGTCTCAATTCAAGTTGAAATCGGAATTAGAACCTAGAATTGTGATCCTCATTGCAAGAGGATTCTAAGGTATGTAAAATTTGATGAAATCTCTTTACTTGAATTTCTCAAGATTTTGGAAAATCTGAAGATTTATGTTGCATGTGTGTTATGTGGTTAGATTAGAATTGATATGGTGATTAAAAGTAAAACCTAGCCAATTTCATGTGAAATCATGACCAAATTCAGGAAATTTCCATGAACACCTTGAAGGTGGGTTGTGGGTTTTACATGATGATGATGAACACTAGGGTTTAGATGATTATCCTAGTGTAAATTGATTATAGAAAAGTGATTTCAGAAAGGTATGATGATTAAAATGCTATATGAGGGCTTATTTGATGTTAAGTTAACTAGCTAGCACACTATGAACTTAAATGCAAATAATGTAGAAATTCTGCCCTCATAGTGTTTGTAGAAATGCCTCAAAGAAGACTTAAGAAATAGAAATTTAAAGCTTTAACGCATAATTATGATGTTTCGGTATAATAAGAGAAGTGAGGTCTAAAGAGAGTTCTAAACATGTCTTGAACTGAACTCTATAGGACAAGATACCGGAACGTCGAGTGGACAAGCTGGTGGTGATTCGCGGTTGAAGGGCGTGCGCTAAGGTATGTAACTTGACCCGTTACATTTATTAGATTTGATGATTCTAATGTGTAATTGAATCTTTGAATAAGAGTTGTTTTGAATTAAGCGATGAAGTCGTTATATTGATTGATTGATTAAATTCGGTTGGTACTCGTTGGTAGTCGTCATAGAGGAGGATTCCTTAGACGAGCCAAACGGGTCAAATAATCAAGTAAAACATGATTAAGGCTCCGGAATATGATGGATTGTTCTTTGATATTGCTTAATATATAACATGTTTGAATTACTAGAATTTGATGTAGTGGTTTGTTAGAAAAGTAAATTCCAAGAGTTGGGTTTGAGTGAAATGAACAAAACAAACAAGACATGGAATTTCCAGGTACTACCGTAAATTATGGTAGTACCGTAATTTACGGTAAAGATCATATATTTTACGGCGTGGATTTCCTGGTTTACGGTGACCAAACATTTCCAGGTCTAATCGTAAATTACGGTGATACCGTAATTTACGGTGGATTCAGAATAACTTTTATATTTTTGTTATTTCTAATGTGATGTTAAACCTTGGGATTATATTATATAACAACGTCAAAACTAATGATTTTAACGGTTTTGAATCATAGGTAATTTGGTGGATCTTACGGGTGGCGATCAAGTGATTAAATGAAGAACCGAACACTCCATTTTGAAGCTTCCGCAATGTTTTAGATATTTTGTAGTCTTTGTGTATGGGTTGTAAACACATGTTAAACAAATTTTTAAAATGCTTTAACTTAGTCATTAGTTGACTAAGGTCTTTGTTACTTATGAACTTCCTTAATGAAAGTCATGTACTTAAACTATATTTGGTAAAAAAAATCAAGGGTAAAATTTAGGGTGTTACAAGTTGGTAATCAGAGCTCAAGGTTGTCAATAAGTGTTCGGTTCAAGCTTGATCGATCGTCCGGTAAGAATTAACTTGTTTTGTTAATAAATTATGTACTACGTAAAGAATGAGAAATGAACAATATGCATGAAAAGAGTGTGTAAGCTCACTCAAAAACAAGAAATGCATGGAACAAGAATGATTAAATCAAGTTACGAACTTGATTGAATTGAAACAAGAATGATTAAATCAAGTTACGAACTTGATTGAATTGAAACAAGAATGATTAAATCAAGTTACGAACTTGATTGAATTGAAACAAGAATGATTAAATCAAGTTACGAACTTGATTAAATTGAAACAAGAATGATTAAATCAAGTTACGAACTTGATTGAATTGAAACAAGAGTGATTGAATCAAGTTATGAACTTGATTAAATCAAAACAAGTAAAGCATGTTTTATAAATGGAATGTTTAACAATCTATGTAAACATTTCAGAAATAGAGATGGCCGAGGGAGGTAATGATAATGCGGTGCCAAGAGTCACCGAACAAATGAAGGAAGTGATTGCCGAAGAAGTTGGAAAGGCGGTCGAAGACAGTTTGTCGGGCTTTATTGATAAAATTCAAAACACAGTTTTATCGATAGTAGAAGAGAGAATCAAGAAATTGGAAGATGATTCCAATTCAGCAAAGGAAAAGCATGGTGGACGAAAGCCTTGTTCATACAAGGAATTCATGGCCTGTAAACCCCCAATATATAATGGGGTGGTTGATCCAATTGTGTGCCAACGATGGCTAAGTGATATTGAAGGAGTATTCGAGAGAACTCATTGTGATGAAAATGACTACGTCGCTTATGGTACGGGTCAATTAAGAGGTCAAGCGAAAGACTGGTGGGATAACAAAAAGAAGGAAATTGGAAGTGAAGCGGCTAAGGCCATGACATGGGAGGAGTTTAAGACGCCGTTTCTTAAACACCATAGTCCCAAAGCGGTCATAAATAGAATCAAGGAAGAGTTCATGCAACTCAGACATAAGGGTGAATCCATAGACAAGATCACGGGGATGTTTATGGACAAGATAAAGCTCTGTGATGATTTGGTGACAAACGAAGAACAAAAGGTCTATTACTACCATAACATGCTAAGTGAGGAGTATAGAGAGTTCATAACCCCTTCAAAATACGAGACCCTTACCGAGATTGTCAATGCTGCTCGGGAAAGGGAGATCGAATTGAAAAAGAGCATAGAACGGGGTGAACGAAGGGCACAAGATGTGAATCCAAGCCCTACTAAGAAGGCACGAACAAACGAAAGCGCAAAGAAATCTGATATGAAAGGCGGGTCGCCAAGTTGCAGAATCTGCGGGAAGGGTCATAAAGGCGAATGCCGTTACAAGGATAAGCCTTGTCCCATATGCAAGAAAATGGGACATATGGCTATATCATGCCCGGAGAAAGTGACGGTTTGTTACAATTGTTATCGAACGGGTCACAAGAAGTCGGAATGCCCGGAACTGGTTGGAAAGAAGGATGGGCAGGAACCGAAAGGTGAAGCCCCGAAAGCAAAGGCAAGATCTTTTCAACTAACCGCCGCAGAAGCAAAGGTTGAACCTGACGTGGTCTCAGGTATATTTGCTGTAAATTCAATTCCTGCACACGTGTTATTTGATACGGGTGCGAATAAATCCTTTGTTTCATATGGACTTATTCGACATCCTTCATTTATTCTAACAAAATTACCTGTGCCTTTAGAAGTAGAGATAGGTAATAACAAAAGCTTTATTGTTTGTGATGTATGTGAAAATTGTAAACTGAGCATTGACGATGAAGAATATTTGATAAATCTAATCCCGATGTCGATGGGAGAATTTCAAGTAGTCGTTGGGATGGATTGGCTATCTCGACACCATGTAAAGGTCGTGTGCTTCCGTAAAGAGATAAAACTAACATCTCCGAGCGGGAAACACGTCACCATTTATGGCGAAAAACGAGGCAACCCCATAGTATGCTCAATGTTGAAAGCTCACAAGCTAATGAAGCGAGGATGCAAGGCATTCATAATATACGCTAATGAGCCCGAGAAAGAATCACGAAAGATTGGAGATGTAACGGTAGTACGAGATTATGAAGATGTTTTTCCGGAAGATTTACCGGGGATACCACCTGAACGGGAAGTAGAGTTCGGGATCGAATTGATTCCGGGCGCGAAACCCGTAGCAAAAGCCCCGTACCGACTTGCACCGTCGGAATTACAAGAGTTGATGTCCCAAATCCAAGACATGCTTGACAAGGGATTCATAAGGCCGAGTGTGTCTCCTTGGGACGCACCGGTATTGTTCGTGAGAAAGAAAGACGGGAGCATGCGCATGTGTATCGATTACCGGGAGTTAAACAAACTCACGGTAAAGAACCGATACCCGCTCCCGAGGATAGATGATTTATTCGACCAACTACAAGGTGCGAACTGGTTTTCCAAAATTGACCTTAGATCGGGGTATCACCAACTAAAGGTCAAAGAAGAAGATGTGCCGAAGACGGCTTTCCGCATGAGATACGGACATTACGAATTCCTCGTGATGTCATTCGGGCTAACAAACGCACCCGTGGCTTTCATGGACCTCATGAACCGGGTTTGCAAGCCAATGCTGGATAAGTCGGTCATCGTGTTTATCGATGATATATTGGTATATTCGAAAAGTGAAGCTGAACACGCACATCACTTACAAGAAGTGTTAGAGACCCTTAGACGAGAGAAGCTATACGCAAAATTCTCTAAATGTGCCTTTTGGTTACGAGAGGTACAATTTCTTGGCCATGTTATAAGTGCCGACGGAGTATTGGTGGACCCGTCAAAGATAGAGGTTGTGTCAAAATGGAATCCCCCGAAGAACCCTTCAGAAATTAGAAGCTTTTTGGGGCTTGCGGGATATTACAGGAGATTCATTCAAGATTTCTCCAAGACTGCGTCACCACTAACAAAGCTAACATGAAAGAAAGAAAGGTTCATTTGGGGTGTTGACCAAGAGAAAGCGTTTCAAACGCTAAAAGAAAAGTTAACTCAAGCTCCGGTACTAACATTGTCGGACGGAGTCGAAGACATGGAGGTTTATTCGGATGCTTCACTATCGGGACTCGGTTGCGTGTTGATGCAACGGGGCAAGGTAATAGCCTATGCCTCGAGGCAATTGAAGATACACGAGAAGAAATATCCCACACACGATCTCGAGTTGGCGGCGGTAGTGTATGCATTAAAAATATGGAGGCACTACTTGTATGGAGTAAAGTGCACCATATTCACCGACCACAAGAGTTTGAAATACTTCTTCGATCAGAAGGAGTTAAATATGCGACAAAGGCGATGGCTGGAAACGGTGAAAGACTACGATTGCGAAATACGTTATCACCCAGGGAAGGCTAATGCGGTGGCGGATGCTTTGAGCAGAAAAACGGATTATGTCCCGATACGAGTAAGATCAATGCAACTCGTGGTAACCTCGGGTATACTTGAACATATTCGAGGGGCGCAATTAGAAGCAGTAAAAGAAGAGAATTGGAAGAAAGAAAGAATAATTGGTCAGTTGAAAGATTTGTCGGATGGGAATCACGGGTTAAAGACTCGATCCGGAAGGATATGGGTCCCACATACCTGTGGAGTGAAGGCACTTCTACTTAATGAAGCTCATAAATCCCGTTATTCAATTCATCCAGGTGCGAACAAGATGTACAATGATTTGAAACAAAACTATTGGTGGCCCGGAATGAAGAGAGATGTGGCGAAGTACGTGGAAAAATGCTTGACATGTTTACAAGTCAAGGCGGAGCATCAGAAACCATACGGCAAACTCCAACCGTTAGAAATTCCGGTTTGGAAATGGGAACATATCACAATGGACCTACTAACCAAGTTTCCTAAAACGAGTTGTGGTTTCGATGCATATGGGTAGTGGTAGATAGATTGACGAAAAGTGCTCACTTCATTCCAATACGTGAGACTTATACGTCAGAAAAGATGTCAGAGGTTTACACGAATGAAATAATAGCACGTCATGGGGTGCCGGTGTCTATCGTGTCTGATAGGGATACCCGGTTTACTTCGAATTTTTGGAGAGATTTCCAAGAGCAAATGGGGACCAAATTGTTCATTAGCACTGCGTACCATCCTCAAACGGATGGACAAAGTGAAAGAACGATACAAACATTGGGGGACATGCTACGGGCGTGTATAATCGACTTTGGAGGTAGTTGGGATGTTCAATTACCGTTAGTCGATTTTTCGTATTACAATAGTTACCAATCTAGTATTAAGATGGCACCATACGAAATGCTTTACGGTAGGAAGTGTCGAACCCCGGTATGTTGGGGTGAAGTGGGTCCACGTGAACTCGCCCACCAAGATATAGTACGAGCCACGAATGAAAAGATCGATAAAGTTCGGGCACACTTGAAAGCGGCTCAAGACAGGCAAAAGGCGTATGCTGATAAAAGGAAAAGGCCGATTGAATTCCAAGTTGGTGACATGGTCATGCTAAAAGTCTCCCCATGGAAAGGTGTTATTAGATTCAGAAAAAGGGGGAAGCTAAGCCCAAGGTTTATTGGACCATTAAAAATTATCGGGAGAGTTGGCAAGGTAGCTTACCGCCTGGAATTACCGGAGGAGCTAAGTGGAATCCATGGCACGTTTCACGTGTCGCAATTAAGAAAGTGCCTAGCAGACGAAACGGACTATATCCATTACGATGATATCGAAGTGGATAATAGTCTGAATTATGCGGTAAGACCGGTGGAGATTTTAGACAGAAAGGTCAAACATTTACGAAATAAACAAATTGACCAAGTCAAAGTCAAATGGGAGCATAGGAATGGTTCGAACACTACATGGGAGTCCGAAGAGGAGATGAGACGTCTTCACCCTACATTATTTGGTATGTACTTCCCTTTCGGGGACGAAACCCTTTTTAAGGGGGGTGGACTTGTAACACCCCGAAAAAATAAACCGTTTTTAAGGGGGGTGGACTCGGCACATACTAACTACCGGAGAATCTAGCAGTGTCGAACCCTTAAGCTGTGTGGTGGTTGGAGACAGTTCGACATATGTGGCGGTTGAAAAATTGGACAACGACGAATCTAATGGAAACTCTGATACTAGTTGTTAGGTATCTTTGGATCCTAAATTAAAACCAAACATGAAAAAAAGGGAAACGAACGGAGAAACAGAACACCAGAATTACGTTGTTTGGTCGATATAACCAGCAACCACGTTTGCAATTAGCAGTTGTAATTTTTATTCAAGTGCTCAAGGAACTACAAATGTCCTAAACATCTATATATACTAAATAAATCAGGGTTTACATATTTTGGAACTAGAAACTCTAATTTAGGCAACCTACCCAAGTAAGTAATTTGGATTATTAAGGCTGACTACCCTAGGGTTGGCTGCTCCTTGGTCGAAGCTTACAGAAATCCCAATAAGTTGGGCACTTTTAGATGGACCTTAACGATCTAGATGGCCAGAGGTTAGCGGTAGAAATAAATCGGATGCAAGGAGTCTATGTGACCAAAGAGTAGATCGAAATAAGAATGCAAGGAATGTGATCCAAGAATTTAAATTGAAGAGATGAAATTATTACTTGGAATCAAAAATCAAGGAGGAACATTTTAAGATTAAATGGGAAAATAAAGGTTATAATCTTAGTATTTTATATGTTCAACGGGCTATACGGGTGGTTTATGATAATTTTAGTTGAATTATCAGGCAGTATTTAGAGATAAATATTAGTAATTAGTTACTGTTTATATCCTTGTCAGTACAAATTGGAGTTAAATTACATGTATTAGAGTTGGATTGTTTTCCAAGTTATTGATAAAATAAGAGTAAAATGCACGGATAGTTGTAACACCCCGAAAAAATAAAACTTTATATTGTAACTATAAAGTATAAATAGATGAGAAATTATTAACTAGAAACTTTTAACCTAGTTAATTACAAGACTAGAAATAGTCTATAATAGGGTTAAAAGTTACTAAATAATATGTTGAAGAAAGTTAAGGGACCTTAGTTGTTAAATGTGTAACTAAAATAGATAAAAAAAATAATAAATAATAAACCAAACACCCCATTTGAGGAGTGCTGGTCGACCAAGAAGAAGCAGGGGGCGACACCCCCATATTCAAAACCCTAAACTTCCTAAAATCTGTAAATTGAAGTCTCAATTCAAGTTGAAATCGGAATTAGAACCTAGAATTGTGATCCTCATTGCAAGAGGATTCTAAGGTATGTAAAATTTGATGAAATCTCTTTACTTGAATTTCTCATGATTTTGGAAAATCTGAAGATTTATGTTGCATGTGTGTTATGTGGTTAGATTAGAATTGATATGGTGATTAAAAGTAAAACCTAGCCAATTTCATGTGAAATCGTGACCAAATTCAGGAAATTTCCATGAACACCTTGAAGGTGGGTTGTGGGTTTTACATGATGATGATGAACACTAGGGTTTAGATGATTATCCTAGTGTAAATTGATTATAGAAAAGTGATTTCAGAAAGGTATGATGATTAAAATGCTATATGAGGGCTTATTTGATGTTAAGTTAACTAGCTAGCAAACTATGAACTTAAATGCAAATAATGTAGAAATTCTGCCCTCATAGTGTTTGTAGAAATGCCTCAAAGAAGGCTTAAGAAATAGAAATTTAAAGCTTTAACGCATAATTATGATGTTTTGGTATAATAAGAGAAGTGAGGTCTAAAGAGAGTTCTAAACATGTCTTGAACTGAACTCTATAGGACAAGATACCGGAACGTCGGGTGGACAAGCTGGTGGTGATTCGCGGTTGAAGGGCGTGCGCTAAGGTATGTAACTTGACCCGTTACATTTATTAGATTTGATGATTCTAATGTGTAATTGAATCTTTGAATAAGAGTTGTTTTGAATTAAGCGTTGAAGTCGTTATATTGATTGATTGATTAAATTCGGTTGGTACTCGTTGGTAGTCGTCATAGAGGAGGATTCCTTAGACGAGCCAAACGGGTCACATAATCAAGTAAAACATGATTAAGGCTCCGGAATATGATGGATTGTTCTTTGATATTGCTTAATATATAACATGTTTGAATTACTAGAATTTGATGTAGTGGTTTGTTAGAAAAGTAAATTCCAAGAGTTGGGTTTGAGTGAAATGAACAAAACAAACAAGACATGGAATTTCCAGGTACTACCGTAAATTACGGTAGTACCGTAATTTACGGTAAAGATCATATATTTTACGGCGTGGATCTCCTGGTTTACGGTGACCAAACATTTCCAGGTCTCATCGTAAATTACGGTGATACCGTAATTTACGGTGGATTCAGAATAACTTTTATATTTTTGTTATTTCTAATGTGATGTTAAACCTTGGGATTATATTATATAACAACGTCAAAACTAATGATTTTAACGGTTTGAATCATAGGTAATTTGGTGGATCTTACGGGTGGCGATCAAGTGAGTGATTAAATGAAGAACCGAACACTCCATTTTGAAGCTTCCGCAATGTTTTAGATCTTTTGTAGTCTTTGTGTATGGGTTGTAAACACATGTTAAACAAATTTTTAAAATGCTTTAACTTAGTCATTAGTTGACTAAGGTCTTTGTTACTTATGAACTTTGTTAATGAAAGTCATGTACTTAAATTATATTTGGTAAAAAAAAATCAAGGGTAATATTTAGGGTGTTACAATAGTCCCTGTGGATTTGTAAAGCTTCACCTATAGTCCCCAACTTTTGGAAACTACACTCATAGTCCTAGTGGTTTATGACTTTGTTACTCGGATAGTCCCTGGGTGAAACGGACATTAATTACCAATGTTAAGTGTGGTCATGTGCTGGACATGTGAGGATAATTTCGTCCATTAATGTATTAAACCCTGCTACCACCTCATTAAAACCATTGTCAGTTGCATTCCTTCCCATTTATCTCCCAACATATCATTCTCTCTCTATCAGTGGCGATCATCTTCATCAGTCTCAAAGTTAAAACCGATCAAACCCGAATCGTAATCAGCAATAGAAGACAATGATCCTCAAAACCCACGGAGACACAACACTTGGAGAATAAGGAGTCCAACTGAGGCGTTTGTAGCAGAAAATGTCTATGGTAAGTATCCAAAAATCCTAACTTGATTCTATTAAAAACCAAAATTGATGTTCATTTCGTTAATTTTTTAAACGAACAGGGGGCTATGACAACTTGTTCACTTTAAAAGTGTATTATGGTGGTATTTTCACGAAGGTTCCACGGAGAAGATACGTTGACGGAAAGGTTAGCTATGCTGACTACTGCAACATAGATGAGTTTCTGTGCATGAGATAGATTTTATGGTCAGGGACCTCAAGATTTATATTCCAGATGTTGAAATTTACTACCATTTTCAAATACCTGGGAAAGATTTAGACACTGGTTTGACACCTTTAGGAAATGATGGGGATGTTTTGTGTTTAGGCAAATATGTTGCAGCAAACAAGGTTATAAGAATGTTTATATACCTAGAAAGAAGTTGAAGGTAGCAAAAAAGTTAAGGCTTGGTGAGGGTTCTAGTGAACCAATTAGTAGAGTAGAAGTTAGTAACCAGAATGTAGAGGTTAGACTGAATGGGATTGAAGATATTGACAACAGAATGCAAGTTCAAGGTAATGTGGGTAGTTTAGAGGCTAATGTGGGTAGTTTAGAGGGTAATGTGGCTGCTGATCATGGTGCAGGTGTCAATGAGGGTGGTGTAAAGGGCAATATGGTTAGTTTACAGGATAACGTGGGTACTTTAGAGGGTAATGTGGCTGCTGATGATGGTGTAGGTGTCAATGATGGGGCTGGTGTCAATGAGGTCAATGTGGGTAGTGCTAAGGGCAATATGGTTAGTGAATAGGGTAATGTGTGTATAGTAGAGGGAAATGTGTGTATCAATGAGGGTAATTACAATGGTAATGAGTGTACTGTCAATGAAGGTAACATTTATGAAGAATCATTCAATGGAGGGTTTTCATATGACATTGAAAATGCAGACTTCTCTACTGATTTTCCTGTTGACAATACAGATAATCAGCATGGTCATGAACCTGACAATGAGGGTGAGGCTGAATGTGAGCATGAGGGATCATGTGATAGTGAGTCTGAATGTGAGCATGAGGGATCATGTGATGGTGAGTCTGAATGTGAGGAAGATGGAGACGATGACTTAGAAGATAGTGATTTTAGAGAAGATGTTTGTTACTGCCAAAGAGGCAAAAGACAGCATTAATAAACATGCTATTGAAACAAGGAGGGCAATATCTTTTCTTAGAAATGATAAAAAAATGATTAGGGTGGTATGTGAAGGCAAGGTGCATGTATTCACAACTGGGCCAATCAACACTGGGCCAAACAGTGGGCCTGACAATGTTAATACTAGTGGGCTTAATGAAACAGTGATTGACTCAAGTGGCACAAGTGAGAAAAAAAGGGGATTGGGTTATGTAATGACAAGAGAAAAGCTAGGTTAAAAAGTGTCAGCTGTCCTTGGGTACTTTATATTTCAGAGTTAGATGAGGATGATGAAACTTGGGTTGTCAAAACCTACAAACTGGATCACAAGTGCTTGCAATCCAGAAAAATACAACCTTTCACTTCTACTTTTTTAGCTAAGGAAGAGTGGGTTCTAAACCAGATAGAGTCAAACCCTAATATTCCTATTAGAAGTATCCAAGAGGAGCTGGGGAGAAAATACGAACTTGGAGTTTCCAAAATGAAGGTAAAATAGTTGGATCTGTAAATTAATTTGTTGTTGATTAAGTTTTTCTAATGTATGTTTTCTGTTGTAGGCATTTAGGGCAAAACTAAAAGCTACTAAGGCATTACAATTTCAATGAACAATATTCAAGCCTCAGAGATTATGCTATTGAAGTGATGAGGACCAATCCAGGTACAACTATCAAATTTGCTGTTGAGCCTTGTTGTAACCCAAGTGCACCCACTAGGATCTTCAAAAGGGTGTACATATGTTTGGGTCCATTAAAAAAAGGCTATAAAGAATGCAGACGGAATTTCTTGGGGTTGGTTGGGGTATTCATGAAGGGCCCATATCCTGGGCAAATGTTAACTGTTGTTGGCCAGGATACAAACTTTGGTATATATCCTTTGGCTTATGCCATTGTTGAGGCTGAGACCAAAGATTCATAGAGCTGGTTCTTAGAATGTCTTCGAGATGATTTAGGTCTACCAAGAGAAGCAAACTACACCTTCATATCAGACCACCAAAAGGTATGTTTTCCATTTTTTTATATTGTGTGCTATTGTTTTCACATGCAAGTATCAAACATTGTGTTATATGTTGGTTACAACAGGCGATTATTCCAGCCATCCAAACTGTGTTTTCTGCTGCAGAGCATAGATTTTGTCTAAGGCATATACACCAAAACATGAAGCAGCAGTGTAGAGGAAAGGCCTTCAAGGACTGTCTATGGGATGCTGCAACTTCCACAACAGTTCCAGATTTTGAATTGAAGATGCTTGAATTTAAAAAGTATAACCAAGAAGCCTATGACTGGTTGGCAACCATTCCTCCTATTCACTGGTCTAGGTCTCATTTTACAGGTATAACTTTGTCCCACAAACTGCTTGTATATCAACTGTCATATTTACAACTTTCCTGACACTAATCCATTAACAGGTAGGGCCAAGAATGATACTTTGTTGAACAACATGTGTGAATGCTTGAATGCACAAACTGTGGATGGGAGAGATAAGCCTGTCATTTCAGCTTTAATATGTGAGGGAGTATTTGTCATACCCCGATTTCCACGTGTCTCACCGGTGGGCCCGGTGGGGGATTACCGTGACGATGTTGGCAACAATATAGTCAAACCACACAATTATATAATGCACAGCGGAAGCTTAAAGATAAATAAATATATTTCGACCTCTGATTGTAATATCAAATGTATTACAGAAGTCGAATGTATCCACAGCGGATCAAAATAAATAATTATTGTTCATTCAGATACGGCATCGAGTTTGCGAGACTATTCGTGATGCTTAGGCAGCTAATACCAGCCAATTTCGTCTAGCACCTGCACTTAATCTTTTTGGGGAAAATACGTCAGTTTACACTGGTAAATACATTCAACTGACACATTTGAAAATGTTTATTAAAATTGATTTGAATGCACAAGGCACAAACTCTTTTATAACTTGGGAAAATTATAATGAAATCTTGTGAACGTTTTACATGTTCTTTTATGCGTTCAGTAGCCCGGGTCGTGCCGGGTTAAAGATTTATAGACACACCACGTTTGCGTAAAACCGTAGTATAAAAACCAACGGCTACGTCTTCTAATTTAATGTCGACACTTTATACCGGGTGTACGCCTACACCGGGATGTCGATGGTCGTGGCCATTTCGTAAAATGATGCCAAGGATATCCGGGACAACGGTCATTAAACCCCCCAAAGGCTTATAAGCAACAAAACTGTTTAAATGAGCCAATCATATTTAATCAATTAACCACCTAAGCGATGGAATTATATAATGCTCAATCAAGCGGTATTAATATACCGTAACCCAAGCCCATATAGGGGAAATAAGTTAAAGTATTTACCTTTGCAAGTATTAATCCTTAATTTAGATCAAGTCACCGATAGCTTTTACTGGGGCTCCTAATCTGGAACGAAGGTTTTAATTAACCTCTTAGAATCCTAACGGTCCTTATAGTAGCCGTAGCTTAAACCGGTTGATTCCGATATATGGATATGGTTAATTCGCACGAAAAGGCGAAAACCGAGAATGGAGTATGATTTGGACCCAACAAGTTCAGTGACTTGTTTTATATGGGTTTATAGTCCATACTCTGGATTTTGGGGTTCAAATAATATAATTTGACCCATATCGGCTATTGCACGAAAATTAGTTCCATGAGCCGTACCGTGTGCGCAAATAGGCGAAACGGTTAACCATAAGAGTCGTACGCTTATTTCCTAAGTCAATATGCCTTAAAAGTATTTTGGTATCAGTAGGATACCTTCCGTAATGTCCGTAACGAGTTTAAGTTAATATTATGCCCCGTAGGGGCTTTTCGGTCATTTTAAAGACTTTAAAAGGGCTTTTCGAGTTCTACAGGAAAACTGAGTTTTCCCGAACAGCTTATAAAGCTTAAAATACTTTATTTATTATTTAAAACCAGTAGCAACTGGAATCGGGTCAAAAGACCTTGTAGAACTCCCGTTTTGGCCAAAAAGGGCATATTCGGTATTTACCGAACCGTAGCCATAACCGCAGGTTATGAGCAAGGTAAAAATTATTAAAAATCTTTAAAATTCCCAAAATATTATTTTACCACAGTGGGTAAAAGTTTTGGTGACGAAAACTTGGGTTAGATGGGCGTTATGCTAATTGCGCCGTTAATTATAAAACTTTCTTAAAAGTGCGCCTTTTAGCATAACTCTCATTCTAGACCTCGGATTGACGTGAAACTTTGAGGACATGCTTATAATTTAACAAGCAAGGTTTTGGTCCGTTCACGTGTCCGAAATACTCGTTTTAATTTTAAAAGGCCGTTACGGTCAACTTTTAGGCGAATGACGGAATTTGCGTAAAAGACTCGGATAACTCATGAACCGACCACAGAGGCGTATACCAACATGTGACCTGGTCCTAAGGGAGTCCTAAGGTATATTCATACCTCACTAAAACGGGTCAGAACTGAAGTCAAAGCAAAAGTCAAACTTTTGCGACATTCGGCTCCGAACCGGTTCTATATAGTAAATGATCGATTCAAACGAGCGCAACCAGGTTTATATACTTATTATCATGTTTTATGATTGTCAAAACAGGTTCCATAACATATACATTACAGATTATGCTTAAATCGCTAAAATAGCTTTCTGTTGACTTTTTAACCGCACGTTTGACTCGACATTTGACATAGTTAGAGTGGTGATCAGGGGGAACCATTTTAGAGGTTTAATACCCACATAAATACCAACTCATAACCACTTTTGATTCGTCATAAGACTGAACCATTACTTATTCATCGTAAAGTCAAACCGTAGTTACGACGGTTTGGTTTTTAGCTAAAAACTAAGCATAAACTGAACAATGGATGATCAAGGTAACTTACAGAAGTGTGTTCTTGCTTATAGAGCAGAAGAGAATGCTTGGGAGCACTTAGAATGATCAGAAAGGTGAGTTTTGTGTTGTGTGAATATTATGAACTTAAGGCATGCTATTTATAGCCAATGCCAAGCCTCATTGATCATTACAAGCACTACAATCAGACCAGAGGTGATGGTAGGTGTCCCCTAAGTGTTATGGGTTGAGCATAGGGTGCCCATGCCCCATTTGTTGGTTTTTGATCGTTCAAGACTCCAAAAGTCAAGAAAACATCAATATTCTGCATCTGGGCACTTTACGCGGCCCGCATGGGAGTTCCCATGCATCTTAATGCGGGTCGCCTAAAGATCAAATAACAGACGCGAAACAAAGGAGGCTCGCGGCCCGCCTCAACTAATCCTTAACCTTCACGCGGGCCGCCTAAGGTTAAGATTTCAGGATTTTTAAATCTTTTTGTAATGATTACAGAATCTGGCCATTAATAACGAAATCTTTCGTAATGATTCACCTGACCTTTCGGTTTTGAAGGGGTAACTTTGCGGTTTGGCCCTCGGTTATTTACCGATAGGGGCCTCGTGTTAATTACCCGCATTATTAAGTCCCCGGTTTATTTATTAATTATATTGGAAAGCCTTAACTTTCACTGTTGACGCTTTTAACCCTTCTTCTACGAATTCGATCGTAACTTTCTCGTTTCATATCGAAACTTCGCGAAATTCATATATATTATTTTAGTGAGGGTATAATACCGTTACAAAGTCTTTGGAACGTTAAAGGGTCACTCAGAGGTATTATTAAACATGTTGACACAGTTAACCCCTGTAGTTTGTAATCTCTCACTTTCTTCCGCGTTTTGTTTTTGTACGATCTATAATTTTATTCGTTTGAAGGTTTAAGCATTATTTAGGGATACTATACAGTATATTTACCCTTGTTGACATTTATAACCCTCGAATTTATATACTTTCAAGGTTTGTCAAAATTAGTCCTTTATTTATTATAGATGCCACGTGTAAACAAATGACACGTGTTAACACATCATTGGACACAAAATTTCGAGGTGTTACATCCTCACCCCCTTAAAATAAATCTCGACCCGAGATTTACTCAAATAAATAGGGGTATTTTTCTTTCATTGTAGCTTCGACTTCCCACGTATATTCAGGACCTCTACGAGCATCCCATTTGACTTTTACAATCGGTACGTGCTTTCTGCGAAGCTTCTTCACCTGTCGATCTTCAATCGACAAGGGTTTTTCTATAAACTTCAAGCTCTCATCTATATGCACATCTGTGTGTGGAATCACCAACGACTCGTCGGCGAAGCACTTTTTGAGATTGCAGATGTGGAACACATTGTGAATTCCATTGAGCTCTTCAGGCGAGTTTAGTTTATAGGCAACTGATCCGACTCGTTCAATGACCTCAAAAGGTCCTATGTATCTCGGACTCAGTTTGCCTTTCTTGCCGAAACGCATCACCCCCTTCCAGGGTGACACCTTAAGTAATACTTTTTCACCCACTTCGAAGTGAAAATCCTTACGCTTTGGATCAGCGTAGCTCTTCTGCCTATCGCGGGCAGCCTTGAGACGTTCCCGGATCTGGACAATCTTGTCCGTCGTCTGGAAAACAATCTCTGGTCCCGATAATTGGACCTCTCCTACTTCCGCCCAACAAACAGGCGATCTGCATTTCCTACCGTATAATGCCTCAAAAGGCGCAGCCTTTATGCTGGTGTGGTAGCTATTATTGTAGGAGAATTCGATCAGGGGTAGGTTTTTATCCCAGTTACCACCTAAATCGATCGCACATGCACGAAGCATGTCTTCTAGCGTTTGGATAGTACGCTCACTTTGACCGTCCGTCTGTGGATGGTAAGCCGTACTAAAGTTCAAACGCGTGCCCAAAGATTGCTGGAAACTCTTCCAGAAGTGAGATGTGTATCTAGTATCCCTGTCGGAGATAATAGACACAGGTATGCCGTGTAAGGCTACAATCTTATCAACATATAGTTGGGCTAACATATCGGAGCTATACGTCTCCTTGATGGGTAGAAAATGAGCTGATTTAGTCAGCCTATCAACTATGACCCATATTGTATCGTTTCCTTTCCTGGTTTTGGGTAACTTGGTTATGAAGTCCATAGTTACGCATTCCCACTTCCACTCGGGAAGTTCAGGCTGTTGTAGCAAGCCAGACGGCTTTTGGTGCTCGGCTTTGACTTGAGCACAAGTCAAGCACTTTGCTACATGGGCGGCTACAGACTTTTTCAAGCCTATCCACCAATAATTTGCCTTTAAGTCTTGGTACATCTTATCAGCACCAGGATGGACTGAGTATTTGGAACTATGGGCTTCCTGGAGAACAACATCTCGTAGTCCCCCATAAATCGGAACCCATATACGTCCATTCAGTCTAAGAATTCCATCCTTGCTAAGAGTCAACTGCTCCTCAGTTACTCCCAGCTTTTCATTAGGATAATTAGCTTCCAACACAGCCTCACGCTGCGCAGCTAATATCCTTTCCATCAAATTGTTCTTAACCTCAATGCTCTTGGCATTGATTCGAATGGGTTTTACCCTTTCCTTCCTGCTCAAGGCATCGGCGACTACATTCGCCTTGCCGGGATGGTACCTGATTTCGCAGTCATAATCATTCAGGGTTTCCATCCAACGGCGCTGTCTCATGTTCAACTCTTTCTGGTTGAACAGGTGCTGGAGGCTTTTGTGATCAGAATAAATCACAAATTTAATGCCATAAAGGTAGTGCCTCCACAACTTAAGTGCAAATACAACGGCACCCAACTCCAAATCATGGGTGGTGTAATTCTTTTCATGCACCTTTAATTGCCTTGAAGCATAGGCAATCACCTTGCCCTTTTGCATAAGCACACACCCCATGCCTGTGTGTGACGCATCGCAGTAAACCACGAATTCATCTGTACCTTCTGGTAATGTCAGCACAGGTGCGTTGCTTAGCTTCTGCTTCAGGATTTCGAAGGACTCTTGCTGCTTTGGGCCCCAGATGTACTTTTCTTTCTTCTTGGTCAAAGAAGTCAAGGGCGCAGCAATCCTCGAGAAATTTTCAATAAATCTCCGGTAGTATCCTGCTAATCCCAGGAAACTACGAATTTCGGTAGGCGTCTTTGGCTCTTGCCAGTTCATGACTGCCTCTACCTTAGCGGGATCCACTTGGATACCACGCTCACTCACAACGTGTCCTAAAAACTGGACCTCTCGTAGCCAGAATTCACATTTCGAGAATTTGGCGTAGAGTTTCTCACGCTGTAGTAATTCGAGAATGCAACGGAGGTGCTTCTCGTGGTCATCTTGGTTCTTGGAATAGATAAGGATATCGTCGATGAAGACTATGACGAATTTATCCAAGTATGGCTTGCAAACGCGATCCATGAGATCCATGAACGCAGCCGGTGCATTTGTGAGCCCAAAAGGCATCACAAGGAACTCGTAATGACCATAGCGAGTCCTAAATGCAGTCTTGTGTACATCTTCATCTCTGACCCTTAGTTGATGATAGCCCGACCTTAAGTCGATCTTGGAGAAGTAACTCGCTCCTTGCAGCTGATCGAATAGATCATCGATCCTTGGTAAAGGATATCTATTCTTTATGGTAACTTTATTTAGTTCTCTATAGTCGATGCACAACCGCATCGATCCGTCCTTCTTCTTTACAAATAGGACAGGAGCTCCCCAGGGAGATGAACTAGGTCTGATAAAACCTTTCGCCAGCAGTTCATCCAACTGGGTCCTCAGTTCTTTCATTTCCGTCGGAGCTAATCTGTAAGGTGCTCTTGCTATCGGAGCTGCTCCAGGAATGATGTCAATTCTGAACTCCACTTGTCTATCTGGTGGCAAACCAGGTAGTTCTTCAGGAAAAACCTCGGGGTATTCAGAAATGACAGGAAGATCCTCGATCTTCGGCTTTGGTTCTTCAATTATCACCTGAGCCATGTAAATTACACAGCCTCTGTTCAAACACCTTGAAGCTTTCAGCATAGATACGTCTTCGGGCAATCCGTAATGCGTATCACCTCGAATGGTAAGAGATTCACCACTCGGAGTTTTTTAAAACTATCTGCCTTTTGCCGCAAATGATTTGGGCCTGGTTATGGGATAACCAGTCCATGCCTAGCACGATGTCAAAACCCGCAAGTTTGAAAGGAAGTAGAGATAAAGGAAAAGAATGGTTCCTAATGGATATTTCACATCCTTCTAGAGCAGTAGAGACGGTTTCTATCGTGCCGTCTGCTAACTCTACTTCGTATTTCACGTCAAGGGTTTTGATTGGCATATTTAGTAGTTGGCAAAATTTCTGGTCTACAAAGGATTTATCAGCGCCAGAATCGAACAGTACTCTTGCAAATATATTATTTACGAGAAAAGTACCTGTAAGCACATTGTCGTCCTTAACCGCTTCCTTTGCATCCAAGCGAAAAACTCTCGCATTTGTCTTCTTAGTCTCTTCCGCCTTCTTGGCGTACCTTGGGCAATTACTCTTTATGTGCCCCTTTTCGTTACAATTAAAGCAGGTTGCATCCTTTATCTTTTTACACTCCACTGTCTTGTGATCCTTGGACTTGCATAGCCCACAGGGTGGAGTCCTTTGTTGCGACTGTGAACCAGACGCAAACCTACACTTCCCGGAGTGAGGTTTCTTGCAGACCTTGCAGTGAGGTCTTCCATCAGCTTGCCCCTCCTTCTTTGCCTCCGACCCTCTCTTGCCCTCACCGTTTCCACGGTGCTTTTTCCCAGACTTTGGTGAGGTATCATCCTCACGCTTTCGCTTTTCAGCCTCCTTGCTCCTTTGTGCCCTCAGACGGACAGCATCAAGTGTAAGAGACAAAGAGAGGTCAGTAACTGACCTGAAGGTCGTCGGCCTAGAGGCCTTTACGCTGGCCTTGATCGCCGGCTCTAAGCCCCCAATGAAACGGGCAATCCTTCTAGGTTCTGGTGTCACTAGATATGGCACCAGGCGTGACATAGTGTTAAAGCTTGTTAGATAAGCTTGACAATCCAGGTTTGTCATCACTAGTGAGACAAAATCTGCCTCAATCTTTTCAACCTCGTGCTGAGGGCAGTAGTTTTCTTTTATGAGGGTAATAAACTCCCCCCATGACATTTTGTACAAGGCAGACTTACCTGAAGCCTGCACCAGAGCTCTCCACCATGCCAGGGCCTCGCCCTTGAATGACTGGGACACAAACTTAACCACATCCCTCTCAGCGCACCCGCTGATGTCCACAATCGTGTCCATCTCGTCCAGCCAGGTGATACAATCAACAGCACCTTTCTCCCCTGTAAATTCACGGGGCTTACATGATACAAAGTATTTGTAGGTGCAACCCTTAGCATTTGACGCATCAGTATATTCTCTATCGCGATGAACGCTGTGCTCAGTAGACGAGAGCTTGTCGTCATCTTTCTTGGGTTCAGAGGGTGGTTTGGAGTGTGTCTTTGGTTTAGAGGGTGGTTTTGACACAGTTCTGCCTTGAGACTCAGTATTTTGACGATCAATAGCTGCCTGAACAGCATTGTTAATCAGAGCCTTTAGCTGTGCGCCTGTCAAATGTACTGACGCATTGTCATAGTCATCTTCATTCGTGTGGCTGTTCTCTCCATTGGGATCCGTCATTGTAACTTGAATCTGTTACAGAAGATAACAAAATTTTAATTTAGGAGATTATTATATGTTTGTCTTTTATGACAATTTGTCAACCATGGTACAGAGACCATATTTGGTTAACTTATTATTTCATTATATATTAGGATTTGAATATATCCTATTCTAACTATATAAATAGTATTGGCGGTATAAAGCCTAATCACGATGATGTTTTATAATGTTAGCCGAGATTTCAGAGAATCAAAGGCATAGAGAATTGAACCGTAGTTCTTTTTATCTCTTTCTGACAGAGAGTCATAGACTACCACTGCCTTTTGTCTTTATAAGACAATTATTATGGCCCATAGGCACTACACCTCTAATGGATGTCTTAATATGGTTGGCCCGTAGGCACTACATCACTAATGGATGTTTTAATAATATTGGCCCGTAGGCACTACATCACTAATGGATGTTTTAATAATTCTGGCCCGTAGGCACTGCATCACTAATGGATGTTTTAATAGTTCTGGCCCGTAGGCACTGCATCACTAATGGATGTTTTTATAATACTGGCCCGTAGGCATTGCATCACTAATGGATGTCTTTATAATACTGGCCCGTAGGCATTGCATCACTAATGGACGTCTTTATAATACTGGCCCGTAGGCATTGCATCACAATCGGATGTCGTAATAATATTGATCACCTTCATTGGTGATTTAACCCGTGATTTATAAATCATTTAGTTGGGTTTTGAAATCCTTAAAGGATTATTGTATAGGAATGACGTGCGTGATTATAACGAATCACATCTGCCATGAATGTTAACATGCGTGCAGAGGTTAACAGGGAATCAGAATCTTTTCAGTTAGGTCGTACCATCTTGACTAGATCTTAAAAGACCCCCAGCTAGGTTTCACCTTTTAAGATTCTTTATTTAGGCAGATCAATATAAAAGGAATGGTTTTGATTTATTTTTATATATATTAAAACAAAACTCATAACATACATTCCAAAATCTCAAATACAATTACATATTGCCCTAAACGGGTCTTTCAAATAATACATACCTCCATAGAGGTTTTAAAATAAGTGACAAGTCCACGCAGGGACTAGTACAAGATAGGTGCCCATGCAAGGACTAAAGGTAAGTCCACGTAGGGACTGAAATACGATAAGTTGTCCACACAGGGACTTATTTCAAAGTAGAAATTACATTCGTACTGCTATTAAGGGCTAGTGGTCACGTTTCTTCTTTTTGCCCTTTAGTAGGTTCGCCAAGCCCTTGAGAAATCCTCGGTGGCTTTTCTTCTCTTCCTCGAACTCTCTCTCCACACGATCTAGTCGATGGAGTATTTCTTCCTGTTCAGGAGGAGAAAATCGTGGTTGTGGCGCTTGATGCGGAACTGGAGGTCTGGGAGGTATTGGATACCCATGGGCTGAGTAATCCGGTGGTCCCATGTTTCCATGTGCTCCGTCAGGGTAGCGCGCATTATATCTAGCCGACACCACATATGGGTCGCGCTCATAGCCGTAGTTGTATTGTGCTTGTGACGGTTCGAACGGGTTGTAAGCCGTTGGACCTGTGTAAGCTGGTATGGGTTGGTCATACCCAAATGGTGGCGAATTTCGTGCAGTTGGTGCGGAGTTCGCCTCCTGTATAGGACTTGAAGGTCCTTCTTCTTGTAGTGGCGGATAGTGGCTACTACTAGAATGTCGAGGAGTGCTGAAGTGGATACCCCCTCCTCCTCGTGTAGACATACGAGCATTTGTCCTCCTACGCCTCGGCGGATCAGGTATAACTGGTTGTGCCGGTGGCGGAGGTGGTGGCGTAACTGCCTCAAAGCGTGAATCCTCAGATGGATCCTGTGGATGTCTCGGTTGCGATGTCTGATGAGATGGTGTGTTGTACCACTCATGTCGGTCAAACAAGGCCATAAAGCTGTCTGGGCCTTGATACTGCGGACCATGATAAGAAAATCCATCAGATACTTCTATCGGATGCGTGGGCGTACCACGAGCTGGTTCAGTTGGATCCTCATCTTCCTCCATGGGATCTTCAGAAAAATGGTCTTGTGGCCCTAGTGGAACAAAACCTGAAGGTTCCTGTATGTAGTCAGCCGGATTAAACTGAGCTACGTAGTATGGAGTAGGGTCGTCGTAATTTCGGTGCGAAACCGAACGTTGTAGAGGTATGAAGGAAGGTTGTGGGTTGTTTGGATTATTTTCTGAATCTGGTCCAAAGGAGTGCCGGTAGGATGGCGTTGAGCTGTGCGAAGTGGAATGCCTCGCGGGTTCGTAAAGATCTCTTCGTCGTTGTGGCTCTTCGCTCCTTGTCATCGAAGGATGTCTTGTACCAGATGGTCCAGCTTCTTGATCGTGATGTGTCACGATTTCTCCTCGGCCTCTACGTCCCCTTCCTCTTCCTCGGAATATAACAGGTGGCATTTTCCTGCTCCAAAACTTATTAAAAATCAAATCGAAAATAAAGACAAAAAGGAGTATTAATCCGAATTTGTCCTAAGTTCTTGTCTAGACTCAAGTATGTGCAATTGTGTCACTGAGATTAAACACATTAGGATAGTGTTTAATTCACTCAATGTTGGCTCTGATACCAACCTGTCACACCCCGATTTCCACGTGTCTCACCGGTGGGCCCGGTGGGGGATTACCGTGACGATGTTGGCAACAATATAGTCAAACCACACAATTATATAATGCACAGCGGAAGCTTAAAGATAAATAAATATATTTCGACCTCTGATTGTAATATCAAATGTATTACAGAAGTCGAATGTATCCACAGCGGATCAAAATAAATAATTATTGTTCATTCAGATACGGCATCGAGTTTGTGAGACTATTCGTGATGCTTAGGCAGCTAATACCAGCCAATTTCGTCTAGCACCTGCACTTAATCTTTTTGGGGAAAATACGTCAGTTTACACTGGTAAATACATTCAACTGACACATTTGAAAATGTTTATTAAAATTGATTTGAATGCACAAGGCACAAACTCTTTTATAACTTGGGAAAATTATAATGAAATCTTGTGAACGTTTTACATGTTCTTTTATGCGTTCAGTAGCCCGGGTCGTGCCGGGTTAAAGATTTATAGACACACCACGTTTGCGTAAAACCGTAGTATAAAAACCAACGGCTACGTCTTCTAATTTAATGTCGACACTTTATACCGGGTGTACGCCTACACCGGGATGTCGATGGTCGTGGCCATTTCGTAAAATGATGCCAAGGATATCCGGGACAACGGTCATTAAACCCCCCAAAGGCTTATAAGCAACAAAACTGTTTAAATGAGCCAATCATATTTAATCAATTAACCACCTAAGCGATGGAATTATATAATGCTCAATCAAGCGGTATTAATATACCGTAACCCAAGCCCATATAGGGGAAATAAGTTAAAGTATTTACCTTTGCAAGTATTAATCCTTAATTTAGATCAAGTCACCGATAGCTTTTACTGGGGCTCCTAATCTGGAACGAAGGTTTTAATTAACCTCTTAGAATCCTAACGGTCCTTATAGTAGCCGTAGCTTAAACCGGTTGATTCCGATATATGGATATGGTTAATTCGCACGAAAAGGCGAAAACCGAGAATGGAGTATGATTTGGACCCAACAAGTTCAGTGACTTGTTTTATATGGGTTTATAGTCCATACTCTGGATTTTGGGGTTCAAATAATATAATTTGACCCATATCGGCTATTGCACGAAAATTAGTTCCATGAGCCGTACCGTGTGCGCAAATAGGCGAAACGGTTAACCATAAGAGTCGTACGCTTATTTCCTAAGTCAATATGCCTTAAAAGTATTTTGGTATCAGTAGGATACCTTCCGTAATGTCCGTAACGAGTTTAAGTTAATATTATGCCCCGTAGGGGCTTTTCGGTCATTTTAAAGACTTTAAAAGGGCTTTTCGAGTTCTACAGGAAAACTGAGTTTTCCCGAACAGCTTATAAAGCTTAAAATACTTTATTTATTATTTAAAACCAGTAGCAACTGGAATCGGGTCAAAAGACCTTGTAGAACTCCCGTTTTGGCCAAAAAGGGCATATTCGGTATTTACCGAACCGTAGCCATAACCGCAGGTTATGAGCAAGGTAAAAATTATTAAAAATCTTTAAAATTCCCAAAATATTATTTTACCACAGTGGGTAAAAGTTTTGGTGACGAAAACTTGGGTTAGATGGGCGTTATGCTAATTGCGCCGTTAATTATAAAACTTTCTTAAAAGTGCGCCTTTTAGCATAACTCTCATTCTAGACCTCGGATTGACGTGAAACTTTGAGGACATGCTTATAATTTAACAAGCAAGGTTTTGGTCCGTTCACGTGTCCGAAATACTCGTTTTAATTTTAAAAGGCCGTTACGGTCAACTTTTAGGCGAATGACGGAATTTGCGTAAAAGACTCGGATAACTCATGAACCGACCACAGAGGCGTATACCAACATGTGACCTGGTCCTAAGGGAGTCCTAAGGTATATTCATACCTCACTAAAACGGGTCAGAACTGAAGTCAAAGCAAAAGTCAAACTTTTGCGACATTCGGCTCCGAACCGGTTCTATATAGTAAATGATCGATTCAAACGAGCGCAACCAGGTTTATATACTTATTATCATGTTTTATGATTGTCAAAACAGGTTCCATAACATATACATTACAGATTATGCTTAAATCGCTAAAATAGCTTTCTGTTGACTTTTTAACCGCACGTTTGACTCGACATTTGACATAGTTAGAGTGGTGATCAGGGGGAACCATTTTAGAGGTTTAATACCCACATAAATACCAACTCATAACCACTTTTGATTCGTCATAAGACTGAACCATTACTTATTCATCGTAAAGTCAAACCGTAGTTACGACGGTTTGGTTTTTAGCTAAAAACTAAGCATAAACTGAACAATGGATGATCAAGGTAACTTACAGAAGTGTGTTCTTGCTTATAGAGCAGAAGAGAATGCTTGGGAGCACTTAGAATGATCAGAAAGGTGAGTTTTGTGTTGTGTGAATATTATGAACTTAAGGCATGCTATTTATAGCCAATGCCAAGCCTCATTGATCATTACAAGCACTACAATCAGACCAGAGGTGATGGTAGGTGTCCCCTAAGTGTTATGGGTTGAGCATAGGGTGCCCATGCCCCATTTGTTGGTTTTTGATCGTTCAAGACTCCAAAAGTCAAGAAAACATCAATATTCTGCATCTGGGCACTTTACGCGGCCCGCATGGGAGTTCCCATGCATCTTAATGCGGGTCGCCTAAAGATCAAATAACAGACGCGAAACAAAGGAGGCTCGCGGCCCGCCTCAACTAATCCTTAACCTTCACGCGGGCCGCCTAAGGTTAAGATTTCAGGATTTTTAAATCTTTTTGTAATGATTACAGAATCTGGCCATTAATAACGAAATCTTTCGTAATGATTCACCTGACCTTTCGGTTTTGAAGGGGTAACTTTGCGGTTTGGCCCTCGGTTATTTACCGATAGGGGCCTCGTGTTAATTACCCGCATTATTAAGTCCCCGGTTTATTTATTAATTATATTGGAAAGCCTTAACTTTCACTGTTGACGCTTTTAACCCTTCTTCTACGAATTCGATCGTAACTTTCTCGTTTCATATCGAAACTTCGCGAAATTCATATATATTATTTTAGTGAGGGTATAATACCGTTACAAAGTCTTTGGAACGTTAAAGGGTCACTCAGAGGTATTATTAAACATGTTGACACAGTTAACCCCTGTAGTTTGTAATCTCTCACTTTCTTCCGCGTTTTGTTTTTGTACGATCTATAATTTTATTCGTTTGAAGGTTTAAGCATTATTTAGGGATACTATACAGTATATTTACCCTTGTTGACATTTATAACCCTCGAATTTATATACTTTCAAGGTTTGTCAAAATTAGTCCTTTATTTATTATAGATGCCACGTGTAAACAAATGACACGTGTTAACACATCATTGGACACAAAATTTCGAGGTGTTACAGTATTTGATGAAGAGAATTGTCAATGTCATCAGGGTGTTAGGCAAGTGCAATGGTCTTCTTACCCCTCATGCTACTGAAAGACTAACAGAAATTAAAGAATAAGCAGTTAATTACAGTGTTAAATAGGGTGGTGGGACCAAGTATCAGGTCAGTAGGAAGGTAACTTCTCAGTTTAGTGGTACTAGGCATTCAGATTATGTATTTGATGTTGTGGAGAGGGTCTGTAGTTATAGGGAATGGGAAGTATTAGGAATTCCTTGTAGACATGCTGTTGCTGTAAACTGGGACATGGCTTTGAATGGGCAAGCTGTTGGTCCACTAGAATCTTGGGTGCTTGATTGCTATTGGTTGGACACATGGAAAAGGGTGTACATGCACAGAATTGAACCCATCAATGGTAGAGACTTGTGGCCAAAATCACCTTCTCCAACTACCTTAACCCCACCCTTGCACCACACACCAATTGGCAGACCTAAGAAAAAGAGGAGAAAAGATCAGGTTGAGTTGCAGGATGATGCTGAGAGGGCAGGACAAAGTTCACAAAGGAAGAAGAGGAAAAATGTCCAAGCTGATGCACATGTTGAAGTGGACAAGGGTGGAAAGTTAACAAGGTGGTGGAAAACAGTTACATGCAAGAAATGTGGGCAGAAGGGTCACAACTCTAGGGGTTGTGGTAAACGGAAAAGGGGGAAACAAGCAAAAGCAGGCCAAGAAATTTGAAGTCTATGTTAGTTATTATGGTTTTTAAACTTTTGGCAGTCTTTTGGTTGTAATGGTAGCTTATATGCACTAGACTTTTGGATATTTGGCAGTCTTTTGGTTGTCTTTTGGTTGTAATGGTAGACTTGATGTTGTTGGTCATTTAAATGCACAATTGAACAATTGGTTGATGTTGTTGGTCATTTAATTGGAGTCTTAAATGTACACAAATGCACACTTGCACAGTTGAGTTACTATGGTCATTGACTATCGTCCAACTGCTGCTTCATTTATCCGTCCAACTACTAGCCCATTGTTGCACATTTAGTTGCAGTTTTGTTTTTCGTCATTTATTTGGCCCATTTGCTACATGTCAAAATATTTGCACAATTCTTCACCAATTTTGGTCATTTATTTGACCCATTTGAACCATGTCAAAACATTTGCACATTTCTGCATAATTTGGACATTTTTTTGAGCCATTACTTACATGTTAACCATTTGCACACTACGACACAGTTTGGCACTTTGTTTGACCCATTTGTTACATAGTAACCATTTGCACAACATTTTTCAACCAAAACAGTTTTCATTTCATACTAAACAGTTACATCAGTTACATTCAATTACATCAACCAAACATTATAATCAGCCCTAGAATCCCTGAAATGAACAACAACACAACAATGAGTTGTTCTTCAACCTATTCTTCCCATATAGTCGTGCAATCTCAAGTTTAAGTTGGTTTTTGTTTCTTAGTAACCCAGGTATGATACACACTGAACGACTGCACATGGGGGGGGTCTACCCACCCAATGAATCGTCTGCATCCAGGGTTCTGTAAAACAAAATTGAAGATCAGAGAGATGAGAATGATGTAAATACAGATCAATTTCAGAAACTAACCATCTTAGGGCATGAGTAGAATCGTCGACCAGGGTTTAAATCAGTCCACGAAGTCAGAATCATTGCTTCTTGTCCACAATTGCACAACACCATTTTTGTCGATCAGGGTGTTGAACTCAGAACTGATTAAGATTTTGTTTGATGTAGGTCAGGGTTGGGGAAAATGATTCATTGGGCTTTAATAAAGAGGTGGAAGGAGGGTTTAATACATTAATGGACGAAATTAACCTCACATGTCCAGCACATGACCACACTTAACGTTGGTAATTAACGTCCGTTTCACCCAGGGACTATCTGAGGTCTTTTCTTTTTGTACCTGATTAGTGTGGTGAGTGATCTAATTGATTCAACACAATATGGTCCATATGCAATCAACCCATCTTATGAATATAATGGATGCCAGTTTCGTTTACTCCCCATCCTCCCGATTGCGTCATAAAAAAATCTTGGAACCGTCATTACGTAGACTAGTAAACTTTTTGGGTTCATCGTAAGCTTTAAGGTAATCCATGGTAGACCTATGGCGCTTTTACAAAATTCCTACATGCCTTATTTTAATTAGAAATCCTTAATAACTCATCCTATTTGTAGGATAAGAATTTTATAAACTAAATGAATATTATATTTATTACAATCTAAACACAAAAATATGGGCACATGGTCAAATCTAACTATCCTTTTAGTATGTACGAAAACAACAATATAACATATTACACATGTTCACATATATTCCAAACAACACCTAACAATTGGTATCAACAAGCTCATCCTTAACATTTTATAATTAGTTACTTCTATCTAGCATGAATATTATAGTCTTTTCCTTTAAGAAAACATCAATAATTCAAAAGCTAACTATATCATATTACATTTTAATTAGTTACATCTATCTAGCATGAATATTATAGTCTTTTCCTTTAAGAAAACATTAATAATTCAAAAGCTAACTATATCATGTTTGTAATACACATAAAAACAAGAAGATAGGATTATATTATAAAACAATACATTGGTGAACTTGTCCCAGTCTTGTTGATTATGGAATTCACACAAACCTTGTGACTTGTTAGTAGCATTTAACATTTGAAATGCCACAACCAGTAATTAGTATTTATATGAAAGACGCTACTAAACAAAACACTATCACCGACGGCCCATATCACCGGACCGGCACATTTTCACTGATGGATACTTGTCGGTAATGACTTTCACTGGCAGATTTATGATGGAATTGTCTGTCGGTGATACTCATTTGTTTAGCAGTCAGACATAAATATATTTAAATCAATTCAACAACCAATGCATACAACCTTTGAAAACACACTTTTAATTCAACATTAGCATGAAATTCAGTATTTGAATATAAAAGATGGACTCCTAATTTTCTTTTTTTTTTTTTTCAAGCATTTTAGATGTATACTCTCATTTGGAAACACTTCCACTCACCTATGATTTATTAAAGGCAAATTGGAAAATAATAATCTCATCTTTCTGAAATTGGCCGATAATAATCCCAAGTCAGTTATTAGCCAATAATAATCCGACCTCGTCCAATTTTTTTGTAAAATAGTCCGCCGTTAAAATAGCTTAACAGAGTTAAGTGTTTTTCCGAATTACAAACCGATGTTTTAGGGCTTTTGATCAGAACGAGGATACGAGTCGATTGATGTAAAACTTATCTCAAAATACTGCCCCCAACCCACGAAAACGGTGCTTCAATTCGGGTGTTTAACTTCCAATTAACAAAATTCAAGCCATTTCGAACACAATTTCGAGATAAGTTTAACATCAATCGACTCGTATCCTCGCTCTGATCAAAAGACCTAAAACATCGGTTTGTAATTTGGAAAAACACTTAACTCCGTTAAGCTTATTTTAACAGCAGTCTATTTTACAAAAAAAAATTAGACGAGGTCGGATTATTATTGACTAATAACTGACTTGAGATTATTATTGGCCAATTTCTGAAAGATAGGATTATTATTTTCCAATTTGCCTTTATTAAATAAAGCCCACGTTATCTAGTCCATGAATAACTACTCCTTCCAATGATTCTATACCTTTGCACAACACACGATGATTAATTCATCATTTTGGTGTCTTTGGCACATTGTAAACCAATTCAATAAGTCCCTAAACTTATATGCATGTCTCCAATAGGTGTAAACCAATTCAATAAGTCCATGAACTTATATGCATGTCTCCAATAGGTTTTTGTATGAAAATCATACATTTGTCAAATTTCGACCCGTCACCCCGTTAACCTTCGAGATTAGTTCTATTTGTCAACATATGACACTTTTATATTATAAAACATTTTATTACATATTTAGAGACTTTGAAAAACAATTGTTGGTAAAAACGACCACCAAATCCTAGTTTGACTATTTTAATTAAACCCAGCTTGTCCATGGCTTTATAGCCTAGTGGCATCTTGGGGATGAGATAACACTTTAGGATAAAAAGGTCCTGAGTTCGATTCCCACAAGGGGAGTTTTCCTATATTTATTAGGTTTCCTCATGAACTGGTGTATAGGCAATATGCCTAGTGGAGATGGATATTATCCGGTGGTTCCGCTGGTGGCACGACGATACTCCAGTGGCCTGTCAGTGATCCAAATTTGCCGTTCAAAAAAAAAAAATTAAACCCAGCTTACCATCATCAAGTTCTATTTTTAGTGCAAATTAAGCACCATTTCACTAGGATATATATCCAAAACAGTTCATTAGTTTAGATCTTCATTAATATAAGATAAGTTGGCTTTTAAACATAACTCAGGTAAAAAAATATTTAGAAATTTCAACTTAATTATCTTGAAGCATGCACTTATACTTGTAATTAAGTTAAACCAGGTAAAAAATTGATAAATTTCAACTTAATTATCTTGGTGCATGCACTTATACTCGTAATTAAGTTAAACCAAGTAGGTCAGTACTCCTAGCATGTTAGGAATCATAAACTATCACATCTAAGACATGGGATATACAATTGGTCTTCAATTCCAACAATCTTTACTATGGTTACAAAAACCCAACAATCTAATACATGTTAGAAGCAAGGTATAGTCTAACTCCATTTCTTCTCTATGAAATTCTACATATATTGTTTCGCAAATTCCTTCAAGTTTTGCAAAACTTTTGAATGTACATTAAGAGATTTGAATCGACACATTTATAACCGAAATTGGTTTTTTACATATGGTGTCTTCCTAAGGGTTGTGTGCGTGAACATAAAAGCCGTGTTACGTGCACTTGACCGTACTTATGGTGGTGCCTAACTTAGGCATTACCACAAGTACAACATAATATTGTCATTATACCTTGGTTTAATTGTAAAGCTTATACATATGTCCTAAGTATCTTGTTATGCATATATTTAGGATTTTTGGGGGTTGTAAATGATACATAATGTGATACATTCAAAACAAGATCACAGTATTTATTTCACCTAAGATTGGGTATGTGAGTATAACGTGTTATTAATGAAATGGTATTTAATTTGAAAGCAAAGATTATGTATCCAAATACCTCAAATATCTTCTAAAACAAATTAGTTTCACATTCTCCATCTTAACTTTTTTTTTTTAACGGCAAATTTCTATCACTGACAGGCCACTGGATTATCATCGTGCCACCAGCGGAACCACCCGATCATATCCATCTCCACTAGGCATATGCTTATACACCAGTTCAGGAGGAAACACAATAAATATAAACCCCCCCCCCCCCTTTATGAGAATCAAACTCCGGACCTATTTGTCCCAAAGACTTATTACACCCCTAAGATGCCACTATAAAGCTATGGGACAACATTCTCCATCTTAATATTCTTGTATTTTAAATCATCTATAAACCATATCTAATTTTATGGGCATTAATTTATTTTTTTACATTATGTCAACATTGCTAAACGTTTTTAACGTGTGCAATGTTTGGTTTCATGTGAAAGCATCCACTTCTCATTTGATCATTAATAATTGCAAAAAAACGGTCATAAGTTTTTATTACAAACAATAATGAGAAACCAAATTTCAACTCAAATTATTGGAAGAGTAATAATGAGGAAAACCCTGCTAAAAATTAACCTCAACTTTGGTCCATCCATCATACGGCCATTGGACCACTGACTGATTCAGAGGACATTCTGAGAGTACAAAAAAATATTTACATTTGAAGGATAATAAATAATTTATGTATGATAGTGATTTACCGAGGTACAAAAGCATATGCTGAATTAAAATGGTGACTAGGAATTACACTTGAATGGATTTTATGGGTGCTGCATAGTGTATACAGGTCATTTTTTGCAGGAGGTCCCCTCACACTACAATTATTTTAAATCTTGACCAAAGGGTATGGCCTAATATTCCAAGTCCTCAACTGCATATTTATTTATTTATTGGAGATATAATTTTTTAATGCAGAAAACCTAATATTGCCAAAACAGCCATTGACTGAATCCTAAAAGTGTACAAGTTGATAGAAGTGTGTGTTGGTTCTCTCTTAGCCACTCCCTCCTATTTCATCTTCATTTATTTAAAACTTGTTTTAAAGTGTATAGGTGTTAATGGTTTGGTTTTAACGGTTTTTAGATTAAATCACGTGCCATTGGTTTCGTCTTTGAGCTTATTAACATAAAAAAAAAAAAAAAGCGATATTGTTCTTAGAGTAACAACAACAACCATACCCAGTAAATCCCACAAATAGCAAAGCTACTTATAGGGTCTGGGGAGGGTGGGATGTAGACAGACCTTACCTCTATCCATAGGGATAGAGAGACTGCTTCCAGAGAGACTGCTTCCAGAGAGACCCTCGGCTCGAAAACGAACAACAAACCAACACACCAAGTCAAAAAATATAGAAATAAGAAGTCCCCCATACCAAGAAATTGATCCGAGTGACATAATATAATGTACATCATGTATAATAGCATGCATACAACATCATTTGGGCATAAACACAAGAAGGCAATCACCGGAAAAGTCCCTTAAAGAGTAAGAAAAACCTACCTCCTTAAAATACACCTAAGACCCTACTGCAATATCTCCTAGAAGTCGTTAACCCTAATCCTACGCCTCCACGAAGCCCTATCTTGGACCATGTCCTCAGAAAGATGTAACTCTACTAAATCATGCCTAATCTGCTCATCCCATGTCAGTTTGGGTCTGCCTCTTCCTCTCCTCCCCTCGATATTGTTCTTAGAGTAAAATTTAAAATCCTAACTATTTGTCTTGTATATTTAAGTAAACCTGTCACGTTAATACTCAAACATAAAATAATTAATGGCCAAGTAGAATATAATAAGTTACATAGCCAAAAGCCAAGGGTCAGGTTTGGTTTTAAAGTATAGATCGTAAACCAAATCGTTCGACACAGCTTGAAAACTCCTAAACCAACTAACCTCATAAATTTAAAATCGGCGTTAAACCAAATCGATGATGGGTCTATATGGTTTCATGATTTCAGACCGAATCATGAACACCCCAAAAACTGCACCATTTTCTGATTAATTGATTGGTTCTTTGGTCACGCCATGTTCGATTTTCACACCCATTTTCATACTAGTGTAGTTGAGTTATACTTTCGTGTAACAGGCTAAGGAGGGCCTGGGCACCTCACGGGTTGAGGGTTGTGGGTTCGTTGCAGCGTGGCAACACCACCGCCACCCCCTAGCCATGCACAGGTAGTTTGCCTAGCTGCAAACCTTTGTCGGAACGGGTATGAGGATTTGGGTGGTTGGTGAGTGGAATAAAAGGGTAGGGTTCATGGTTCTAGGATACTTATGAGTTTATGTCACCAGTGTTTTGTGGTTCTAGGGTACTTGGGGTTAAAAATTGACATGGCATCACAAGATTGGTCGGGGCGATGGTACTAGCGTAAGTGTCCTTTCCCTCCTAAGGGGACTAGGGGTGGTTCACTAGTGATAGAATCTATCACTCTCAATGTCCAATAAAATCATGCCATGTCATCAATCAAATTTCCATCACTAGTGATAGAAATGTAGGAGGGGTGGAATCACTAGTGATGGCACTCTCAATGTCAAATGATCCAACGTTCGAAAAAATCAAAAGTTCAACGCGTGACCGGCTTAACGCGTTGTGAATTCCACGCGTGTTCAACACACCGGCGGCGGTGTAGCGTGACCATTTCACGCGTTATACATTGCCATCACGGGACCGCCCCGTGTGGCCTAATGACATGATTTTACAAAATTACCAACAAAATCCACAATGTAACCTATAATTTTGCCATATCAGAGTAAAAACGTTGTGCAGGCGTAAGTCAGGTCATCAATGCAAACCATCAATGCAATCAATGACATATAATTGAAGCCAAAAGCTTTTCGAAAGAGGAAAAGTTCACTGCAAACCAATCTTCAAAAGCAGCATTTGCAGCAAAATGAACAGCCAAAGGCACATGGAATCATTAAATCAAAAGGCATTCAACCAACTTGGACACATAATTCCTAATTTAGCTCATCATATCCATAAAAAAATTTTAAAAAAGACGAAAATCAACAACCCAAAATAAGCAATGGACCCTCATTATAAATCATAACACCTCAATAATCATGGCTCTAATAACTACAACCCCATGTTAAGTTCAGAACTCTCTCAGATATTTTAACAAACGCCTTGTATGCATTAAAATTCTCTTTCAGATATTTTAACAAACACCTTGTATGCAATAAAATTCTCATTCAGCATTTTGACAAACACCTTGTGTGTATTAAAATTCTCTTTTAGGCATTTTGACAAACACCTTGTGTGTATTAAAGTCCAAACTGGGAAATCATCTGGCACATCGTGTTTCTTGATTTTCTAAATCAAACCCACCCACAACTTTAATTAATACGTGAATTCTTGATTTTGAAGATTCTTTAAATGAACAGTAATGGGTAATCCTAGACCACATAACTCATATTGAAAATATGAAGTTAAAGTGTTGAACGGTTTAATTTGAAATTTGTATGGAATGTGAATGCGATCATGTGGCTGCTTTGTGTGGCGGCTTTGAGATAACCGACAAAGACAAGACTAAGAAACTGAGCAATTGATCATCAGCGCTTACGTACTTACGTATGTAGTCGTTATCACTTGTATTAAAACCACTTGCAATAAAAATAAAATAATGTTTTTTTTTAAATTGTATGTAGAAAATTGTATGTTTGAAGTTATAATAATTTTATTGTTGAATCTCATTAGTTAGGTAAAAGTGAACACGAATTATGATGGTTGTTACATTAATATTTATATAATATAAAAATAAATATTTTTCAAACCCATTAATTCAGTTATTACTTCTTGGCCAAGGGTATAAGGGGTATATGCTTAAGGCCACCTGGGGCGGTCACCTTTTAACCGCCACCATCGAGTTTAACGCGTCGATTTTATAACGCGTGAAAATTATCACGCGTGAAGAATGGTACGTGTTGTATGATTTGTTGGGTTGTGAGGATTTATTGTTGATGTTGTGAGCGATGGGGATTTCAACTAAAATCCATCACTAGTGATGGGATAATGGTTGATGACATATATGGTACATTTGACATATTTACAAAATTCATCCTCATTATACAACCATTAACTTTGCTAAGCCAGCCAATGATAGCACGTTGATAGGTTTAGTTTGACAAACCCCCATCTAATATTTCTAGGTAGGGATATGGATGTTTGAAACCTAACACACAATAACAACAATTTGGCGACCCCGTGTCAAGGAGTCAGACATTAGGGGGCACATTATACAATCACTAAGGGATGGTTGTAAACAACATGCATGGAATTTAATTATTTGCACGGTTTAAACAAGTTTATGATTTTGTACTAGACCATGTTACTTTATCAAACCTATGTTCTCGCCAACTTTATAGTTGACCAATTTTTAACATGTTTTTCAGGTTATAACAATTGAGATAGCTTGGACATGGAATTGCTCTAACTTGCATCCAGACTTATGTGGCTAATTTTTACGTGTAGAACATATGTTGGGACGCATTTTGAATAAACACATATTTCTCTTGTATTGATGTGTTACGATATAAGATCGTCGCATTTCCGCGTTTCCACTTTGATGGAGGTGTGACAATTATCATGAGAAAGAACATCATTTATAGTCTTCGGTAGCTTAAGTGAATAAAGCTTTACGCTTTGAGCTAAGAAGTATTCCTTTTATGTAAACTCCATGTCATAAATATATTTCCAGTGGGGTCTTTCTTGAATCTAGGTAGCAATCCACAACTTCTTTAAGTTTCTATTATCCATGTGACAACGTGTGAAAGATTCTCGTCTAACAAAGCATAATTGTGACTTAATTTGTGTAAATGTTTATATGTAGTATAACTATCATAATTTGCTTGGATCCATAATAATAACAAGAACTTGCATATATATATATATATATATATATATATATATATATATATTTTGATAATTTCTGTCTACATACAATCTAATTATAATAAATTATTTATACCGGTCACTCAGACCAATTGTCTAATTGGAGAGTTAAACCCAAAAATGATGAAAATGTTTCACTTATAAATAATTAAACAAATGGTGCGTAAGACCGTATTTAACACCATATTATTTCTTTGACAAGTGGTGGATTTATCTACAATAGATCTTTATAATAAATATTTTTACATGTTAGACATACTTTTTGAGTGTTCTATAAGCTTGGTGATAATCAAAAGTCCAATACTCAAGACCGTTGACATTTGTCGGTAGCAAAAGATTATTGAAACAAAAAACAAAGACGAGTATCAATTGGGTTAAAGGAACATGATTGACTTTTAGTATACAAAGAGTCAACATCATCTATTCCTCGTTGTTTTTCTTAATATATGAAACTAGTAAATACACGTTGCCGCGTCGAACCATAAAATAACTTCAATTTATACAGTAGCTAAAACTTATTATATTTAACTCGACTCGTTTCTGAAATTGTTTTTACGTTAAAACGTAAACCAACTGAAAAAATACATAAAAATAAGCATGGAAACGTATTTTATTTGACACAACTTATTTATGAAAGAAATTTACGTAGAAACGTAAACCAACTTGAATTTATACGGACACGTACATAAAAATAAGTGCGTAAGAAAATAATGTTTTTTAGTTAAAGAATGGTAAATTAACTCGAATTTATACTGTCTAATGAAAATGAATTACATTTGACCCGACTCGTTTTTGAACAAAATTTACTTCTAAATGTACATAAAAATAAGCAATAAAACGTATTATGTGACACAGATCATTCATAAAAGAAACACCGAAACATAATTCCACATGAATTTAAACTGACATATACATAAAAACAAACACGTAAAATTTATGTTATAAAGTCTTTAAAATGTTTGAGAGGTTATAAGTATCCATGTTGAAAACTGAAAAAGTAAAAAGAAAACCACAAAATGACAAAAAAATACATAAATAAATAAATAAAATCATCCAATAAATGAAAAGTCCTACACATCAAAATAGGGGTGTTCAGAATTCCATTTAAATTCGAAAATTTTGAAATTCAACCCGATTGTAATTCATTATCAAGGTTGGAATTCGAGTTGATTGGTATTCGAATCCAGTAATCAATAGGAATTTATAATTTTCAATTCGAATTCAATTTATATATAAAACTTTAATATACATATACACACACACATATATACACACACATATTTAACATCTAAACTTGACCAAAGTATGAATAACATCCATAAGTTAAAATTTTATTATTTATAACATTACAAAACCTAATGACAAATAACTCATACTACTTATGTCTAAATTTTTACCTAACTTAAATCGTTACAAGTAACCAACCTATCATTTTGACATATAGATAGTTAACTAATTTTGCAGATTATATTTTATGCTAAATATAACTAGTTTGTAGTAGTTTTAAATTGTTTAGGGTGAATTTGAATTAAATCGATTTTATTCGAATTCGATTCGAAATCGGGTTTCAAATAGAATCAAACACGAATTCAGATTAAAAAATAAATATTCAAAAATTAATTCGATTAACAAAAATTCGTTATTTGATTTGATGAACACCCCTATATCAAACTTCTATTTGTATGTTTATATTATTATATAATAGAACGTAAATTAATTCTTGTTTCTTCTAACTTCTTAACATAAACATTTCTTGTACTAAATACACACAAAAGAGAATATTATAAACAAATTATAAATACTACATCAACAGAGAAATACAAATATTGAAATCTGCCTTTTCAAAAAATAAAAAATAAAAAGAGAAATACAAATCAGGAATGATGTATTCATTTCTTGATCTCCCTTTTTCTATTTAAATGTGAGCCTTAAAAAACAAAGACTCACACAAAAAGAGGGTGGGTCAACAATATAGTACAATATGTCAAACACAAAGCAACACAAGGGACTTAAATAAAGACACACAAACACCCATTACAATGCAAAGATTCCCTGTATGAATGTATGATGCCTCTTGGGTTAGTGAACCACGAAGGCCCACTAAATCGCCCACACTTACGTTGATTTGAAACGCGAAGGAGCCTACACGCCTAGTGTGTTATGCCTTATGTTGATGAAACGCGAAGGAGCCTACACGCCTAGTGTGTTATGCCTTATGTTGACATAATACATTCTCGTGGTTTTGAAAGTGACCTTACTACCTTAGTGTATGTTATGCCTATTCACACACGCGATACACCAACAAAGTGATATAACCACATTTGGATCAATGTACATCTTGTTTTGTAGCTCATATACGTATGTGATGGTTATTTGTGGCTATGTATCTTCTTTATTTAAGGGGTTTGATTATATTTCACTATAGAACAAATTGTGTAGTTGTCATTTGTAAATATTCACCTGAAGCGTCGTAAGTCCTTTAGTGTCACACCCCGATATTTCCACATGTTACCGGTAGGTCCGGCGGGGAGTATCGTGACGTAGTTGATATCATTATAGTCAAATATACACAGTTTTTAGCACAACGTAAGTCTTGGTAGAAATTACTATTACAAACCAAAATATAAAGTATGAAAAAATATTATACAGACGGTTGTAAGAAAGGATCCACAGACGGATCTAAAATATAATACAAAACGTTGTTCAACAGACTTAAGGCATAAGAACTTGCAAGATTCCCTAATTAATGCCCAGGAGCTCCCAGCAAATTTCGAGTAGTACCTATCACTTAGCCTTTATGAAAATACGTCAGTTTACACTGGTAAATACAATTTACCGACTCTTTTGAAAGCATTTATGAAACTTGATTTAAATGCATCAGGCACAAATATTCTTTTATAACTTGGCACAATTATATAAAGATAATCTTGTATCAGATTTACATGTTTGTCATACATTTGGGGCCCGGGATAGAAGCAGAGACAAGATTAACCGACATATCACTAATATAAACCCACATGGAGTTATCCCCAACAAATGGGTATATCGTTTTACATACGCAACTGTCAGGTGTATGCCTACACCTTGTGCTTAAGTCGTGGCCATTTACAATTGAAATGAGCCGAGGATATCCAGGACATGGTCGTTAACCCCCAATGTTTATTGTTATCAAGCAACACTGATTAAAATGGGATTATGCAATTTAACCACTTAAAATGAATTTACACCCGACCAAGCGGTAATATTTTACCATATCCCAAGCCCGTATAAGGGAAAACAAGTTAAAAGTATTTACCTGAGCTTAAAATGCGAGATTTGATTACTCAGCCGTATAATCTATTCAAATTAATACAAGTAGCTTTTACCGAGGCTCCTAATCTTGAACGAAGGTTTTATTAACCTATTAGATTACTAACGGGTCTTATGTAAGTAGTAAACTTAGACCGGTTAGTTTAAAGAACGGTTTACGGTACGAAATGCTAGATTAAGCGATGACCGGATTGAAATGTAATTTAGACTCGACAAGTATGGAGACTTGTATTATATGGGTAAACTAAATACATTCTGGAATTTGAATTTTAAATGATAAGATTTGACTCGTTTCGGCTAATTTATGTAAACTAGTTACACAAAGCGCACCGTACGCGTATAAGCATAAACGGGTAACCGGATGAGTCATATACATGTTCCATAAGTTATTATGCTTAAAATGTATATAGGATATCAACAATTATGCCCAAAAAGATTTTAAAACCAAATTAAGTCCCGTAAGGGCATTTTGGTCATTTTAAGATTTATAAAAGAGGTTTTAAAGTAAACTGATGTTCTGGTCTAAAGCATTCTGTAAAGATATTTATTTTATGATGTTATAACAGTAGGATATCATACATATGTGTGGTTTACCATTTATGGCCAAACTATGCCCCGAAAGGGTATTTTGGTCATTTCACATATGCTTTTAGGGATAAGATTGGAAGTCTGAGTTCATGACTTATATCCACTGTAAAAATATTAAAAAATATTTAAAATTTCTGTAGGTAACAAGTCTTGGGTGCTAAATATGGTTTTAAACCATACTATGCACCTAATTAGCGTAAAAATCGATAATTGACGATATTTGCGATGTTTATGTGATTCTGAGACTTTGACCAGCCTTGAATGTTTAAAATATTTTAATTTACATATTAAATCAGTAGGAAAAGGTTTGGCATGTTAATTATATGTAAATCACATTTTATTAACAAAAAGGGCATTATCGTCAATTATGGAATTTATACAAGAACTCAAAGTTATGGTCAGTATCTAATCTGACCCGACATTCCAAAAATTCTTAAAAATGATATCATAACAGTAGGTAATGAGTTTGGTGTCAAAATTTATGTTTAAACAAGATTTGTGCATAAAAGCGTAATTTAATTTTATAAAAGTTAAATTATACGATATCTTGCATAACATTAGTTTGAGACCAGAAGATAATGTCAAAATAATTTAGTCATGTTTATATATCAGTAATTAAGTTATTTTCATGCTTACATATTCAAAAATCTTATTTTTAGACCATAAGGGCATAATGGTTAAAGTTAAGCGTAATAATGGAAACAAGTAAATAAACTCAGATTACTAAGGGACCATGTAATATAACCTCAGAGGGTTATACTACTATATAATATGGTCACAAAGGAACCTTAATGCATAAAGAAACTAAGCTAATTCGGGTCAGAACTGAAAGTCAAAGCAAAAGTCAAATTTTACGACTTTCGGTTGCGAACCGAGCCTTAACTCAGAATTGTCGGGTTGAACATGCCTAGACATGTTCTAATAATATTTACCAAGTTATTAAAGTGACAAAACATATTTAATAGCTTCTACATTATCAGATATGAATTTATTTAAAAACTGACCCGTTTGACTTTTTATGTTAATTATTTTGACCCGACAATTTACTAAGTAAACATGGTAATTAGGAGGTGCCCTTTTGAGGGACTATCACCTAACTAATTACAATTACGTATCCACTTTCATTTCGAATAATGGCCGGACCGATAAAGTTTAAACTAAAGGTCAAAGCGTATTTACGTCAACTTTGACGTTCGGTCTTTAAACATCTAAAAACCGAACTACAGAAGCTAAGTACACTTACACAAGGTGCTAGCACGAAGTTTGAACTGAGGAGGGTTTCCTTCTTGATTAGGAATCCCAGAGAATGCAAATAATTGAGAATTGAAGTGAATTTTGAAGTGTGCAAGTTCAAAAGCTCAAGAGTGAGCTCTATTTATAGTGAAACAAGTCTCACAAGATCACTCCAGGTCTCCCCTGATGTTCTAAGGGTGGTACATGTGTCCTACAGGTATTACAAAACCATTAGCATGCAGCTGGTTTCGAGAATTAGGTGTAGAAGGTGACAAACATGCAACTGTCCATTTTACTGCCCAGATACAGTCTTTATGGACCGTAAGCCTAAGCCCTTATGGTTCATAACAGCTTTTAATTTGTATCGCCCAGTTACAGTCCTTACGGTCCGTAAGCTTTAGTCAGAAGACAAAATTTTGAATCTTTTTTATATTTGTCCATACAACTTTTGTTACTTTTCAACAGTCCTTTTTGGGAACATGAAATCATTATAATAAGGTTCTGATTCGGATAAATTGTCACTCAGAGGCAAGGTTTTGCATGTTGACTCTTATATCCTTTCAAGGTAATTTTTATTATCCGACTAGGATTCACGACACGTGTCAATGCTTCATTGGGCAAAATTTTTGCAAGGTGTTACATTTAGCCACTAGAGCTACATGGTTTTAGCAATATCTATATATAGTATCCTTAGCTAATGAACTTGAATTGGTGACATCGTATGGTTGTAACTCAACGAGATATAGAATTGCCGCAAAGTTAATGGTTAAGATGTGGTTGTCTTCTAACAATAAACCCATCAACGGGAGTGGCTTAACTTTTTTTGTTGATCTAAAGGAAACTATAAGAGGTATGTTTCAAAACAATGTTATGACTTAAACTAATGTCTAATCCACCACCCAACACAATTGCTTTTAAGAATGAGCCTCTTGAGTGAATATTGATTTGGTATATGTCATTAACTTGCCAACAACCTACCTTTTAGGCTCGTTAGCTAACCCAAACCAAACCGCTCATTGGTTGTTCGTCGAAAAAAGTAGTGAACACTAATTTTGCGCGTAGTACACCTTTTCCACTACATTTGCGATGTAGTGTTAGGGGTTTGATTATTCCCATTTTATTATTGTTCCACTATATTCATTTCATTGATGAAGCGGATATCTAAATCCGCTAACCAAGAAGCAAAGAAGCATATATAGTAGCTCCATACAATAGTTATGATACAAAGATGGCTAAAAACATCTTGCTATAGTACCCAAACAATATAAGAGTCAGTATGTCAGCACTTCAGGACAAGCATTAATTTCTAAAAAGAACGGTCTAGGGAATTGAACGTCACCCTTGGAAAAGGTTAACCTGGTCTCTTTGACCAAAACTTGCATCATTGCACCTGGAGAAGGGAGGAAAGAAACTACATAAAAGAAGAAGTCGAGCTGGGCGCCAAGCTTAGCTTAGATGGGAGCCCCTGCCTATATAAGAGTGTCTTAGGCCCATTCGGTAAGAACATTTTGTTCCCACGCTTACACCCTAATCTCTCTCTACTCTCTAATTCCACGTTATCACCTCCAAACAACCAGGGTATGCTCTAAGGAGGGGCAATGTGGGCTAGGGATGCGCATGGTACCCGACTGGTACCGGAAAACGGGGAAAATGGGTACCAGTACCCGGTACCCGGTACCAAATGCTCATCCCTAATGTGGGCGCTTGGCCGGGGCACGCTTTTTCCAGGGGCATAGCAATTTAAAAATTCCCGGTTATATATAGATGTGAATGATCGTCTCGTAAAACTTGTTCAAAGTGATTTTCTTTTGTATCTAACCTGTTCAAAGTGAAAAAAAAATAATTTAAAAATATGATAGGTTGATTCTCGATTTGGTCTGGCAGATAAATGAAAAATACAAGTAATAAAAATGGCATCATGTTATTAATTGCATTTGAGTTGTAATATCTAAATACGAGGGTAAGGGGCATATATTTTCTGGCTCTGATGCATAACCTGAATCCTTAGGACCGCCTCTGCAGATAACAAATTACTTGTTCGATCTCACCTCAGAGACTGCAGGAGAACTTTTTCCTGTGATGAGACTAACGTTACTTTTGCTTCTTAACAGGCGCTTACAAGTAGGGCTGTAAACGAACCGAATGAACACGAACAAGGCCTTATTCGTGTTTGTTCGTTAAGAAAATAAATGTGTTCACGAACAATTCATGAACACTTACCGAACGAGATTTTATGTTCGTGCTCGTTCATTAAGGAAATGAGCGTGTTCGCGAACGGTTCACGAACACAAACGAACACAAATAAATTTGGCGAACGCGATGAAGGATAAAGATAGATGGCCCAGAGAGTAGCACTCGAACTTGAATGCCTTATTGTGTAACGGAGGTCGATCGTATTCGTGGATGTAAATAATGAGAAATGAAAGGGAAATGATGCATAAACAAGGTGAAAGTGGGTTTCCTAGTTTATTTTTTAGGGAAATAAAATAAATAAAAGTTTAATAATATAAAAAGCACAAATAAAATATAAGAAAATACAAAGATCTTCAATTAAAACACAAACATACGAACATAAACGAACGCAAATCAACGAATGTTCACGAACACCTTAACGAACGTTCATGAACACAATCGAATGAACGAGACCTCTGTTCATGGTCGTTCATATAACTAATCAAACGAAATTTCTTGTTTATGTTCGTTCGTTTATTAAACAAACGAACATAAACGAACTTACCGCCAAACGGTTCACGAACTGTTTGCTGAAGGTTCAGTTCGTTTACAGCCCTAGTCACAAGAAATCCAGCCTAGGAGACATCCCTCATCCACAACGGAGGTTAGGATCTTGATTACTCCTGTTTTACTATTGTTTCACTATATTGTTGATAGAGGGATAGGGTTAAAAGATGATAGTACTAGAAATCAATAACGATACATGTTTAAAAAATGAAGTCAAAGAATGTATATATTAATTATGATCAATGGAAAATAAAAACTATTAAACCTTTAATTATATATCTATAAAAAGTCTTTGAATGCAAACTTATTAACATATCATAAAAGGTTTTTTAATCAACTCTTATTATTAATTACTTTAAACGTGTGTCCAACTGTTCCTTTTTCACACTAATAATAAACTAATATGATCGACAATTGTACTTATCCATCCACACACTTTAAACACACATTGCCCACACACTTCAGTTCAAAGTTGTCCCTACGTGGGTTGTCTTTCTCGAGCCTCCAAGACACTTTTGAAAAGTCAAACATCCTCTCTCCCTTTGACCACGATTCATCTCACCTTTGTGGTGTTTTGACTTTTTATTGTATCACAAAACATGACCGACTTCCCTACCCATTAAACCTGTGTATAAATACAAAACTTCACATTTCATAATCATTATTCACAACCACTTAAACCAAAAAGTTCCAATAATTCTTCACAACTTCATTCAAGATTCACAACAACAACATCCCATATTTAGATTCTGTACTAGCTATAATGAGTGATTCTGAAAAGTGTATAGAGATTCCTTCATTTTTTGTATGTCCTATTTCTTTAGAGATTATGAAAGATCCTGTAATACTCTCTACAGGCATCACATATGATCGTGAATCCATTGAAAAATGGTTAAGCAACAAAAAGAATGACACTTGTCCCATAACCAAACAAGTCCTAACCGATATCGAGCTCACCCCGAACCACACCCTTCGTAGATTGATCCAGTCTTGGTGCACGATTAACGCCCCGTTCGGGTTCGAAAGATTTCCCACTCCACGACTTCCGGTATCGAAACCGCAAATCTTAAAGCTTCTACAAGACTTAAAGACTCCAAACTTGCAAATGAAGAGTTTAAAGAGACTGAAAACCATTGTGTTGGAGAGTGATATGAATAAACGGTCTGTGGAAGCCGTTGGAGCAGCTGAATACCTAGCTGACGTCATAACTAACCCTAATAGTACTAATATGACGTCATCATCTGCTGCCGGAGAATTTTCCGATGAAGCTGTTAGTATTCTTTATCATCTTCATATGTCCCAAACCGGTCTTAAGGCGTTGTTCGGAAGAAACGGGGAGTTCATTGAAGCGTTAACTCGCACAATGCAACGAACCGACAACGACGAGTCGCGAACATATGCAGTGTTGCTGCTCAAGTCGATGATGGAGGTGGTGGAGCCGGTTCAGGTCATGTCGCTAAAGCCTCACTTCTTCACCGAGCTTACACGTATCTTGGTGAACCAAATTTCACAAAAAACCACCAAAGCTGCAATGAAACTACTCATTGGAGTTTGTCCATGGGGGAGGAATAGGGTAAAGACAGTGGAAGCCGGAGCAGTTCCGGTATTGGTCGACATACTACTCGACAATACCGAAAAGAGGATCATAGAGATGGTGTTAATGCTTTTACACCAGCTTTGTTTGTGTGCGGATGGACGAGCGGAATTGCTCAAGCATGGTGCGGGTTTGGCTGTCGTTTCGAAGAAGATCTTTCGTGTTTCGGCTGTGGCGAGTGAGAGGGCGGTTCGGATACTTCATTCGATCGCGAAGTTTTCGGGCAATGCAAGTGTTCTACAAGAGATGTTGCAGTTGGGAGTGGTGGGGAAACTATGCTTTCTGTTGCAGGTAGATTATTGTGGGAGTAAGACTAGCGAGAAAGCTAGGGAGATTCTGAAAATGCATTCTAGGGTTTGGAAGAATTCTTCTTGTATACCTTATAATTTGGTTTCTTCTTATCCATCTTAGTATAGATGCATCAAGGATTTAAGGATGTTCAATTGTACATTATTTTACTTTATATGTGGTAAAGAACCGATTTTGCATCGTATCAAATTATGGAAAAAGAAGAAAGATTAGTTTGTTGTTCTTTTTTTTTTCTTGTGAAGGAAGATTGGTGAGTTATTGACGTTCTTGAAATTTGGCATCTGAAAGGTAAGGAGCATTTTTGTTTTAAAAAAGTTGTGATTCTATGGTTTATCCCCAAATTGGGATCGAAAATGATTCATAATCTATCCAACATAGATGCATAAGGTTCACTGATATACTAATTTATATATCACAACAAATATAACTCACTTTAATAGATATCAATTCTTTTATATTATTCATTGTCTAACAAACATGAAAATTGAGCCGACAAAAAATATCGCTAGCTAAGATGGCTAGGAATTAGTCTGGCACGAAACCTTTCGTAAACCACAGCAAGGACTAAAAGCAAACAAATAAAAAGCCAACACATCTAAAATCGGTGGCTAAGCCTTAGCCGTCGGCTATAATTTAGCTCGTATCCTATTTGTCAAGAAGAAGGATGGCCGATGCGAATATGCATCGACTAACTAGAGCTGAATAAGATAACCATTAAGAATCACTACCCTTTGCCTAGGACTGATGATCTCTTTGATTAACTGCAAGGGGCAAGCTACTTCTTCAAGATCTATGTACGATCTTGTTAACCACCAATTGAAGGTCATGAGTGAAGATACCCCAAGACTCCTTTTAGGAAAAGATATGGGCATTATAAGTTCTTGGTCATGTCGGTTGGGCTCACTAATGCACCTGCAACATTCATGGAACTCGTGAATAGAGTCTACAAACCATATCTAGATAATTTTGTCATTGTTTTCATCGATGACATACTTATCTATTCTCGCAGTAAGAAAGAATGTGAAGAGCACCTTAGGTGTAACAACCCTCAAAAAAATCCCACAATAATCCGTAATTAAAACCCTAAACGTGTACGACGAGACCCGACATGAAAAATGGAAAAATTAAGAATTTTATGTTTGTCGCAGGCCGCGACACACTCATAATGATCCCTCGCGGGCCGCAAGGATCTTGTAAACCGCCTGAGACACGTGTAGGACACGTGTCGTCCACATGTCAAGTCTACCCTTTGAGTCATGCCACCTATGCCCTAGTTACATAGTCTCGCGGGCTGGGATAGAATAGCCTTAGGCTATCGCGGGGCGCGATATTTTAGCTATATATTGAGCGAGCATCAGACATTCAACTTCGCTCAAAATTTTCTTTCTTTCTCTCTGAAATTCTGGTATTATACCCAAATACCTGAAGTGCCAAAACTCTGCCCGCAATCAGAGTGCTAACCGAATCACTGGTACGGTACCCTGTCCGATCGATTGAAACCAAATCAACGGATGTTTAAGTGTTGCCTGAATAAGGCTATACTTTTTCATTCATTGTGGGTTTTGATCTCGTAATCATCGTTAAAGTTGAACTGAGTTAATACACTAATACGAGTTACATTGTACCTAAAAATTAGAACTCATAACCAGGGGGCTACTAAACCAGATAACTTAACGATTAAGAAAACTTAGTAGTTTAGACAACTTAACGGTTAAGAAAACTTAGTAGTTAAGAAAACCTAACGGTTAAGAAAACTTAGTGGTTAAAATAACTTAACGGTTAAGAAAACTTAGCAGTTAAGAAAACTTAATAGGTAAGAAAACTTAACAGCTAAGGAAACTTAACAGGAAATGAAACTTAACAGCTAAATAAGTTAACCAGTTAAGAAAGTTAATTAATTAATCAGCTAAGTAAGTTACTTAATTAAATGATTAAAGTAAATTTTAATTAGTTAAACAACTAAGTATAGCAACAAAACGGTTAAGTAAGTTTAATAACTTAACATTAAAAAAGATATGCATGAGTTAGATAACATCTAAATAGTTACTAGTTTATACTAAATCGTAACCTATAAATTTCATGTTAAACTCAAATCGTGTTAAATATTATATTATAACTAGAAGATTGACCCGCGCGCGTTGTGCCGCCGCCAACGAAATTGACATGTTGTTGATCAGATTCACATTTGCAATGTGTCAAAGATGTTTTTGTCGGTTAAATCTGTATTACTATCTTTTACAAATAAGTAATTAACCAAATAATCTCAATATAATTAATGGTATCAATTTAGGGGTGTTCAAAACTGGACATCCGAAATTTTCGGATACCAAATTTCAGTATCCGAATCCGTATCCGAAATTTCGGATACAGATTCGGATAGTGAAACGGATATCCGAAATCCAACTTTTTTATTTAATTTTTATTATTTTTTCATATTCGGAACCAGATATTTCGGATAGTTTCGAATATCCGAATATAAGTTTTCGGATATTTCAGATATTTTCGGATATTTTTCACATATTTCGGATATTTTCGGATACTTCGGATATTTTCGGATATTCGGATATCTGAAAAAAATAAAAATTAAATTTTCGGATATCCGAAATATCCGAAAAAATTTAAAATCACTATTCGAATCCGAAACCGAAAAATTCGAATATCCGAATTTTCGGGTATTTCGGATTCGGATATTTCGGATCAGATTTTCGGATACGGATAGTTTTGAACACCCCTAGGTATCATAATTACTATGTTACATGACTTGTATCCATATAAATAATCTATTATATTAAGTTCCCCGCGTTGCGGCGGGGATGTAAAACCGTGACAAATAGCACTAATGCCACACTATAGCCAACGACCACCAACATTGAAGTTGCAGCGTCTTAACGTGGAATAATTAGACCGACATATAAACATAGAAAATAATAACTAACTCGATTTAGGACTCGAACGTTGTGACGAACTTATCAAACGGGAAAAATAGACGACGTAAACACACTGAACCACACACGTACGTTGCCCCATGTTAACTCGCAAAATTTAGAACAAAGCGTATAACAAAACATAAAATCGTTGAACCAGACACACACATTGTGCCGTGTTAAGTCGCAAAATTTATATCTAAACGTAAAACGAAAAATTTTGCAAAATAAGAAAAACATAGGGGATCAAAGCTGAAAGTAAAAAGGTTGTGAGGTTAAATTGAAAAAACTAAAAACTTTTGGGTTAAAACTACAAAATCAAGTAGTTTTGGGTTTAAAGGGAAACATCAATTTTTTTTTTGAAAAACCCCCAAAACATGGGGTACAACACCACCAAGGGCGCAACTTAAGTAGAGCAGGAGGGGGTGGCCGACCCCCCAAACTTTTCGCTCAGTAGTGGAGCGTATGTAGTTTTCGTATAGAAATTTTTGGTTAAACAGGTTTTTGACCCCCGGTTCTATAGAAACTTTTGGGTATATATGTTTTCGACCCCTCTGTCGGAAATCTCAAGCTTCGCCACTGAACACCACTAAGCATCATGTATAACACAACTATGCACAAAAAAACTCATTAAGCATCATGTACAAACTCATTATGCACAAACATTTTTCAAATTAATAGTATATAAATATGTGGGGTAGATAATATATAAGAAAGGTATATATAAGGAAGTAATATATAAGGAAATGTTTATCTAAGGAAGGTTTATCTACGGAAGGTGTATATGATTAGATAACACCTGAAGAAGATCTATATAGGGTAAGACATATTCCTTACCTATAAATAGAAAGATTATGATTCATTTTTTCTAGAATTTTCATTTTAAATTCAAACCCATACCCCCTACTTCAAATAGTCAACAACTAATCACTGAATGAAGGCTTTGACACGGTGGAAATCCCATTTTGAAAGGAAAAAAATAGGGAAAATTACAAAAATGTCAGTTGACCAACCATGTTTTCGAATTTGTGACGTTCCTGCGTCCGTGGACAGACCTCTGAGCATAGGATGAGTCGACGTATCATGTTGAAGAGTCCATGTATCACGCTCCTTCGGAAGAGTCCACCGACGCTTCGGAAGAGTCCAACGACGCTTCGGAAGAGTCCACCGACATTTCGGAAGAGTCCACTAACGCTTCAGATGGACATGGACTCTTCAACATGATACGCCGACTCATCCCATGCTCAGAGGTCCGTCCATGGACGTAGAAACATGTCAAATTTGAAAACACGGTTGGTCAACTGACATTTTGGTAAATTTCCCAAAAAATAAGTCATGAGCTTTAGGTTCACACATGTGTGATGATTCAAAGAATATGAAGAGTTAAATGCTTGGTTAGTCCCTGCGGTTTGCGAAAATTGCAGACTTGGTGCTAATGGTTTACTAATTACACACTTGGTCCCAGTGGTTGTAATTTTTAAACTCGAGTGGTTCTTAACACTAACCTTTGTTAAATTTTCCAGTTAAGTCTTTATGAAATGACTAAATTATCCCTGAGCAATTAAAACATAAAAAAATCCAAAAAAAAGGCTCACCCCTCACTATTCTAATCCCTCTATCTCTCTCTCTCATACACTCACACACACAGAGCTAATCCTTTCACGAGAACACATGATTTGATCGGAAACCTAAAAACCGGCTATTGATTCATCGGAATGAGCTGCAGAGCTTGTTCGGGTTGAATAATCATACATCTCGAGCTTGTTTTCACGCTTCAAGGATCGAAGATGCTAGATCTTAACGTCGATGCAGATAATAACTGTAATCGCAGTGGTTTCGAGACTAATAATAACAACAATGCTCTAGAAGACCGTCAATCGGAGATTCATTCCGGTGCGTCAGTTTCCTCTAGCGTGTTCTACTCCAGCGAGGATGATATTCCTCTACTCGCCGGTGACGGTGATATCGTTGTTGATGACGATGACTCTGTATCATACAACACTACTGATATTTTTGATCTGTGACGTCATTGCCGGAATAATGGTTGAAGATGTCTTTGATTATCAGATTTAGGTGAAGAAGAAATAGGCTGAACCCATAAATAAAGATTTAAATATTGTTTTAGTTACAAACTATTTTTATTTTTGTGTTTTTAATAATTAAGGGTACTTTGGTCATTTCTTATATACTTAACTGAAAAATTTAACAAAGGTTAGTGTTAAGGACCACCCGAGTTTAAAAATTGCAACCACTAGGACCAAGTGTGTAATTAGTAAACCATTAGTACCAAGTCTACAATTTTCGCAAACCACAAGAACCAACCAAGCATTTAACTCGAATATGAAATAAAAGTTGATTAACTGATTAGTTATAACAATAAATTGTTTGGTATTGAATCCACAAAACTGGCCACATTCAATCGAGTAATTTATTTGTAATATGTTTGATGTCTAGCTCTTGATATTTGAAGTACTATAGTACCTAATTAATTGATTGAGCAAAAATATTATTATATATGCTATACATGACCTTCCATTTAAAGAATACATTAAAGAGCAAGATAAATAACTAAAATATGAGATTAAATAAATTATAAATATGTACAAGGGATATTGTTGCCACGTGATTTATGATACTTTACAATGAAAACAAATCTAAAAATCAAAATAAATAAAGGATTATGGTCGCAAGCTTCTACTTACCAGTCACCTAATGCTATTGTTTGTGTTTATTATTCTATTTGTAAAAGTAGCCACCATGCAACTCAAATAATATATTGATCGCCTTTTTTATTATTCCACTTTATTTCCTAAATGTTCATATAGATACGTATAAAACTTCTCTACAGCAGCCTTACAGGCCATGCAAAATACTGAAAGCGGAACCATTAACTAGAAGTAGCAACATTTTATAATGAAAAGGCTTGGTGACTGTATTTCTCCATCAGAAATAGTCATTTTAAAGCAAACGAGACAGAGGGTAATATCACATAAACCAAATTAACGAGCCATCGAGACCGAACAACTACTCTTTGTTTCACTTAAGACTTACATTGGGTACACACCACCATATATTTCTTACTTTCACACTTAAGGTGGGACATGAACGAATAAATCAGTAAACGATGACCCTACAATTATTGGAATATATTGTATATTTTAAATTATGTAGATATATATATTTTAAATTTTGTAGATATATAGTACACACATATATATATGTTAGGTATCCTACGAAAAGTCCACTCTGTTAGAAAACTTGAGAAACATTCTGAACCATACATTTCCCTAAGTTTTTTGTAATATACACATTATAGTTTAAAATTGACTATACATATATGTATATTGTCAAAAATTGAATTATACACATATGTATTTAGTCAAGTTTAAACTATACATATATGTATATTACGGAAAGCTTAGGAAAAATGTGTGGTACAGAATGCTTTTTAAGTTTCTCAATTAGACCCGTGCTTCTCATACGATCCTAACTATATATAAGTGTAAGAATCAGGGCCGGCTTAAGCCCAATCCAAATAAAACCATTGCTTTAGGCCACCAAAATTTTGAGGCCTCAAATTTTATAGGGCATCATTTAACAAAAATATATATAGGTTAGATGTGGATATTATAATTGCTTTAATCAATGAAAGAGATAACATAATTATAATCTAGTGGTTAAATTGTTTGGTTTTCCCACTTAGGCTTCGGTTCGAGTCCCAACATCCACAACTTTCTTCCATAGCATTCATTTTTTTTTTGTCATCAATTCAAAATTTAATTAATCATATTTTAGTTAAAAGTTTTCTTGTTATCATCTGTTTAGTTTCATTAACAAATTCTTATATATTTAGCTAGTGTATTATTTTTACAAATATAAAAATGTAAATTAAAAGTATTAAAGAATATTTATGTACATTTGGTTAAAACTATAATCCTTATAAGTTAAAACATATTTAGGTGAATTGATTTTAATAAAGTAAATTAAATGTCTCTAAATACTTCTAAGCTTATAAATTCACTAGATATTATATAAGATTCATATATAAGTTTATTCTTAGTAATTTCGATATCAAAAGAAAATAAAAACAAAAAGGGCCTCGAATTTTTGTATTGCTTTGGGCCTCCAAAATATTTGAGCCGCCCTGGTAAGAATCAATTAAAATGTTACATGAGTAAATTACAAGTTTTGTCCTTTATGTTTGTCCCAAATTTCAGGCGCTGTCTTTTACCTTTAAAATTGATGACTTTTGTTCTTAATGTTTGAAAATGTTGCACGTTACGTCCTTTATGGCAAACCCAGTTATAATTTTCAGTTAAATTAAGTCATGTGCAGTGCACATGAGGGTAAAAATGGCATTTCACTTCCCACTTGTCTTTCCCCTTATTTAAAAAAGGTTTCAATTGAACGTTTATAAGATACTCATTCAAATTTGATTACTTTACATCAATAGCGCAGGTAAGCGAGCAACAAGCTGCGCCGCTACCCCTTTCTGAATAGCAAACCCTAGCCTATTAAAGACAAACCCCTGCCCCCCTGTTGATGAGCAACTGTTATGGACAACCTTGTGGACCCTAGTCAACAAACGGATAGCTTCTGGAGCTAGGGAGCCAAAGGTGTCGAAGGCGAAGGGGACAAATACATGTTGGTTATCAGCACATGCTTTAGCGTGTTTATCCACCTTTTTTGATTCTGCTTTCCTTATAGCTTGTCCTGCTACAAACCCGCTTTCCCTTAAACCAGCTAAGGGGGAGACTCCTGTGAGATCCACACAAGCATGTTTCCCTCCTGCCCAGCCAAAGACGAGCAGATCCGCTGGTCTCAGTGTAGATCTCCCTTCCATGGGGTCTGTAAGGAAATTCACAGGGGCCTCCTTCTTCGCAGAAATCCCCGCCCTCCTCAAGATGTCCCCCAAAACATCTCTCACCCAGTCATGCCGATATTTGAAACCAGGGAGCTCCTTACAATGAACAGCATGCTCCCCGTATTTATCCATGCAGGCTTTACGGCAGATTGGGCAGGTTTCATCTTCTGGATACATAGGGATCATCAGCCGGTATTTGAGGATAGCCCTATACTCAACAGCCGACATGCATTGCCCTAGCCCCTCGATCGGGATAACAGTTAAAAAGTCTTGCGCATGGGGGCCTTTCAAGCACTCAATCACCGCCTTCTGGCGTTGAGACAGATCAAATGTTTCTCCTAGACTCTGAGCGATTTTGTCAAATAGAGCATTCGCCAAAGTTTTTTGTGGCTTTGGGGGGGGGCGGTGTCCATATTAGAGAAACCGCCAATATCAAAGTCTGGAAGAGAGACACTTAAGTACTCAAGGGCCTGTTGGTAGTCTACATCAAGCTTAACAACTCCACTGTTCCGAAGGATATGGTCTTGCAATACATACGACTGAGCTCTAGACGCCACAAAAGCATAAACTCCAACCTCCCGAGCTGAGAGGAGGCCCAAACCACCCAAACGCATCGGCAAAGATGCCAAACGCCACTGAAGGTCACCAAAGTAGGACCCCCCGCAAACAACAATGTCTTCAATAGCCTCTCGGAGACCATCGTCAAAACAGGATACTGCATTTGCCATCAAGTGGGGTTGGCAGGTCCGCAACCCAAATAGTAACTTAGCTACCCCCATGCAAGATCTTAAAAGAAGAAGCTCGCACTGGGGGTCCTGGAGGCAGGGCAGGAGTTTCATAAGGTCAACCGCTGCCGATGCCCGCCGCCCAGCTAAATCCCCGATAAAAGCAGAATCTCGGCTAACCGCCCCCCCCAAGGAGCTTAACCCCCCTCTCAGGTCTACCTATCCCTCTCGGGAAAAGGCCGTCCTGATCCTTGAGACCGTCACATGATGGCCAGTACACTTCCGTTTTCTTAATATTGAGATGGAGCCCTAGGGATGGTCCCTCCGTGTTGATGATGTCCAAGGCTTTAGCAACTTCTATTGCATTACCTATAATCGTGCCATCATCCAAATACCAAGCATTAAAGGGGAGGTTACAGTGCTCCTGGACACGGAGAATAAGGGGGTGTAAGGCTAGGGCAAAGAGAAGGGGCCCCAATGGATCTCCCTGTTGCACTCCAGTGGTGGCCCCAATACACTCACTGCCAACATACAACCTAGCAGGTTGGGCGTACAAGAACTTGACCCACCGATAGATAGATGGACAACGTTGGTGGACCTGCTGGAGGAACGCTGAGCGGTCAACCATGTTGAAAGCATTGGTAAAGTCTACCGTAAGCAAGGCCATGGACCCATCTTCATGAAAAGAGTTCAGGAACCTGTTCGCACTATGAAGCACCGCCTCCGCCCCATTTGGTGTACCAACCCCGAATTGAAAATCCCCCAAATACTGGGCCATGTCCTTCCCAACCTTCTTCATAGCCACCTTAGAGACCAACCTACGCCAGATGCCCCCCACGGCGATAGGCCTAATACCATTATCAGGTTTCAATAAGGGGGTGAGGGGGGCTGAGGCCACAAACTCTGCCAACACTTTAGGGCAAAGCCCCTCAAGCCATAGGTTGACGACTCCAGTAATAGCTGTGAGTAGACCCGAGAAACTAACCGAACCCTCACAACCAATAGCGTCCAACAAGTGTTGAGCCCGCATCCCATCTCTGCCACAAGATGTCCCTCTAGGGAAGGATTGGATACATTTAAGCACGCAATCCTCTGCTGCAATAATAGTGGGTTGGGCAATAGGGTTGGAAGGCAATGATGGGGGTGGCACCACCGGATGTTTATCAATAAGAGCTTTCATGGTCGATTCTCCAAAAGGGGCAACCCCACCGGAACATAAAACTTTGACCGCCGCCGTAAAATGCCCATCCCTGACCTTCCGCAGGCATTGCTTGATATTGGGATCCTTTTTATTGTCTTCGCCCCTTCCGGAAAACCCCCTAGGCACCCCAACGTCCCCCCACTATTCAAGAGAGAAGAGACCAGATCTGTGAAACCAGACCCATCTTTCCACAATGCAAGCGCCTGCAAGATGCTGCTGCACTGCAGGGATTTTCTATTTCCTGATCTCCGCTCTTGCCTGGAAGAAGGCCTGACAACCCTCAGTGTACAACACGGCAACAAAAGCAACTGAACCCAATTTTCAACTGAGCCTGGAGACGCCACCACTTTACGTAGGGCACCCGTTAAAACCTGAGCGAACGCAAGTCGACAACTGGGGGGGATGCATTTAACGGTTTGAAAACGGAGGGAAAAAACACGCTCGAGAAGGGCAACATCGGTTACCACCCCTTCCGGAGAGAGTGTAAAAGTGTCGGCTACCACTTGGCATGGCTTCCTAATCCCAACAATGAAATCATCCACGTCCCCCGAGGTTGGAGCAAAAGACACCATCTCATCACCATGCTTGCACCCCCTACTAAGAGCATGCATAACCATGCACTCCCCACATAACCATTTGCCTCCTTCCCTTAGGACTTCCCCCACATCCAGAAAAAGATCCAAATCCTTAGTAATAGCCTCCTTCACATGAATCTTCCTGTTTTCAGTCTTAAGATGGGTGCTTTGCATGTGTTCAAGAAGGCGAAAAAACCCACTAGACCCCGGTTTACCATCCTTGCATTCGTGGAAATGCTTAAGGGGGCAAGCCCTTAACCCACTATCACACGCTGACGCCAACCCAACAGTCTTGACATTTCTACCTCTACGCGCGGGGGCCATGCGCAAAGCCAAACGCAAACAAAAAAAAACAACACAATAAACCGCTAACTCAAGGGGAGTTAGGGGTAAAAGAGAACAAACTCAGGGAGCAAAAGAAAAGACCCTTTATAAAACGGGGGAGGGTAGCAACCCTAAGTTGCCCACCCTAAAAAAAATGCCCCCTGCACAAGCGTGTCACCCCATAACAATAACAAAAACAAAAAGAAATAACAACTATTTATTAGTATTATCTCGGCTACCTTTTCCCTTTTTTTTTTTAAATCAAATCTTTCCTCCCCAAATCAAACTTTTTTTTCCCCAAATCACCAGATCCTAACAATCTTGAACAAAACGAATCATCCACTTTTGACCAGATGAAGATTGAAGAATTAGGGTTTTGTGAAAGTATTTAAGGTTGGTGAATCGAGATGAAAACCCAGCCAACTTGATACAAACCACCGGAATAACGAGGCCGGAAAACGTGACCCACCGGCGTATTTACCAAATACGCCGGAGAACTTGAACTCGCGTTCAAGATTTAAATTCGCCTGAAATTAATTTCGCCGGAAAAGTCACCGGAATGATAAAAACACAGAATCTTCAACAGAAAACGCCGGATTTCGAAAAAAAAATGCCCAAAACTTTCAGATCTCATTTTAAAAATGAAATGAGAAACCCAAAACTTACTTGAAAATGGAGATTAGAGGCAGTGATTTAACGAGAAATGGGGGCGAAGTGGGTGTGAAGAAGAGGGCAAAATGGAACAAACGTACGGATAAAAAAGAAAATAAAATTAGGGCACAGAAAGAAAGAATAGATTTCTTAAATTTTGAAACTGTTTGAAATTGGTTAAACTGGAAGATCTGGAGAAGAAGAAAGCGAAATATCTTTAAAGAAGAAAAGTGTGAACGGAAAAATGGGATCTAAGATAAATGAAAGTAAACAGAGGTGATTGAGTTTAGGGGTTACGGTGGAGATTTACGGAAAAAAGGTTTTAGAAAATAAAAAATTTATATATAAAACTCTCTCTCTCTACTCTCTCTCTAAAACACCCACCCTCACCAGTCACCTCCACCTCCCCCCACCATCTGCCATCACCCACTCCCACCCCGACACCACCACCGCACAACCACTGTCGGACCACCACTGTCACACCAGGAGGAGCCGCCAGATCCAAATTTAAGATCAAGATCCGGAAGATGCAAACTCAAGATCTAGAAAAGTGTGATGACGCTGCTGTGAATCAAGTGGCGACGTATGGCTGAGCTGCGGCAGAGTCGCGGCGTGGTAATATTGTAACTTCATTTCTGATTCTGTGGATGGATATAAAATACTACATAGAAGAAGATATTTTGAAATAATCTTCATTGCTAATTCAATATTTTGCTTTAGAGTTGACAATTTGAATCTAAGTTATTTACAATTTAAAGTGTTGGCCACTCAAGAAGCACTACCTGTGCATTTCCACGACGGTGCTTAATTAACTAGGGGCTTGTGGTCGGTGTTAGGCAGAGGGTAACCGTGTTGATTTTGAGAGAAAAACACATATAATACATATCATTATTGACTATTTCTGTGGGTTGGCCGTGTGGGGGTGGTGCAGTGGTGGTGTGGTAGTGGGTGGCGGCAGGTGGTCGGGAGGGTGGGAGAGAGGAAGAGTGTTTCAGATGAGAGAGAGAGAAGAGAGAGGGGGGAAAAATCAGATGAGGGTGAGAGAAAGAGAAGATACCTTTTATTTTTTGATTTTGTACAAAACAGCCCTTTATTAAAAGTTCTTTACACAATACCCCTAAGAAGGTGAAATTACCAAAATACCCTCATGTGTCTTGCACATGATCAGTTTTAACAAAAAAAATAATAATAATAAACTGGGTTTGCCCTAAAGGACATAACGTGCAGAATTTTGAAACATTAAGGACAAAACTCATCAATTTTAAAGGTAAAGGACAACGCCTGAAATTTGGGACAAACATAAAGGACAAAACTTGTAATTTACTCATGTTACATTTATCTTGAAGCGAAGGGTATATGTGTCAACAAAATTTCTAGCAATGGTTACTTACAGCAATAAACAATTACATACAACATAACACAAGATTCTATAGTGCATATTAAATGATAAGGAACCATATTACGCAACATATGAAAGCACCATGGTGGTCGCAATACAAGTCTTCCAACCGCATTCGGGCCAGTCTCAACGTAGTGCAACAGTGGGTGCTACTCGTGTCGCGTTTACTGGTGGCATGTTCTTCGGTTTCTTGTCCATTGTGAAGACCATACTGTCCGACCGAAAAGGATTTGAGGAAGTGAGGAGAACAAGGGCTGACATAACGGGTTAACCCGATCTGTTAAGACACGAACACGATAAGAAACGAACCTGAAACACGAAAACCTGAACACGACACGAAATCTTATCGTGTCAGATTTTCGAAACATAAACAAGAACCTGTTAATAAACAGGTTACACGAAACGACCTGTTAAGACACGAAAAAATTACCAACGTATCACAGACCTGTTTAAGACACGAACTTGACCTGTTATGACACGGTTTAAGACACGAACACAACCTGTTAAGACATGAACATGACCTGTTTAAGACACGAACACGACCGAGTTGGGGAAGCTGTGAACCGAATTGTGAATGGTGGTGTTTGTGAGAGAGATTTGAAAATTAGGATTTGGATTATGGAAAAAGAACCGCGTGTGTTTGTGTATAATTCATCCAAGGTCCCACGACTAATGACCCCATGTCTACACCCACATATAATATTTTTTTTTTTAATTTTTAGTTATTAACATGTACTTAACAGGTCTTAACAGGTTAACATGTTTAACCTATGCATGTCTACACCCACATATAATATTTTTTTTTAATTTTTAATTATTAACATGTACTTAACGGGTCTTAACAGATTAACGGGTTTTAACCTGTTTAGACACGAAACCTGTAAAGGTCTTATCGTGTTGACCTATTTTAGACACGAAACCTGTTAAGGTCAAACACAAAACATGATAACTTCATGTAGGTTCGTGTCGTGTTATCGTGTGCGTGTCAGAATTGCCAGCCCTAACTAGAGAAATGATGTCATTTTCGGCTTGAGGCGGCGGTGGTAATATTATTATTAATAGGAAATATGTGCTTTTTCCCCATGTCTATTTGAAAAATGTGTCAAAAACACTTCCCAAGCGAATTGAGTGTGACAACTGTCAAAAATCCAGGTATCCGTACAATTAATTAATATTCATTAGTGTTTAATGACTGTGCTTAATTACAACTGATGACTTAAACTGTTTTCTGATTTCTGTATCATACATACATGTGCATCACATATTACATAACGTCATCTCATTATCATATGCAAACTTTATTGACATACATGATGCACAAAGCACGGTTAGCACAGTTAGCGGATAACTCAGAAAAATGCTGACAATGTTCAGTACATAGACAGACAGTGTTTTGAGACCCTGTATGGGCCAGAGACTAAGTTTCACACTAGTATAGTGTGTAGGAAAGTAAGGATCATAAAACTGCTTCACTAGGTGATAGTTTAGGTGCCGGAAAGTGCCTAAAACCCACATAAAGTGCAGAATTCTGCATATTTCAGCAAAATTCAACATTTAAACAAGCTAGGAATGTGCAAAAATATGGCAAAATGGTCCTGTAAGCTTTCCTAAGTGTCGGGAATTAAAAGTGTCACAAAAGGGTACTTAAAGGACACTAAACGGAATAACTTGACACTTTAACGAACCGGTATCTAACCGAACAACCGGACACGACCCGAAACATCAAAATTATACTAGAAGCATTATTTTAGTAATTCTGAGCTAGCCATGATCCCCGAACACCCTAACACACTATATAACATCAAACACACATAAACACTAACTAATACACTTAAGATCTTAACTAAACATCTAACTAACCATTTAAACCCAACTAGATACCCCCCCCCCCTTGGGACGGTTATAAGGTGGTCCCACCACCTTGATCTTCTCAATCTTGTTAAGATCTTGCATAATCCCTAATGATTTAGTGGAAGGTATGGAAGTGTACTTAGGGAACATAAAACCCAATGGAAAATACTTAAAATTGAGATTATAAGTAAACATGATGGATCATTCTCACAACACACCCAACACCACAACTCTCTCCTTCTTCCTCCTCCATTCTCGGCCGAAACATAGCACCACCACCACCACCATTTTCATCCATTATCCAACCGTTCCAAGATCATTCTAAGGTATTAGAAGGTGTTTAATGAAGCTTGGTGCTTGTGAATCTTGAAGGACCTTCATCATTTGCTATTATCCTCCAATTTTGTTATCACCATCATCTTGTGTTCTCCCCTAGCCTTGTGCTAGTTGTAAGACTCTCATGATCCTTATTTACTTCATATGTAGTTGGTTAAAAGATGTAGTATGTTGTTAATCAGAAGAACACTAAAGAACATAAACATAAATCATAAACACAAGCTTACATATGATGGAATATTGATGAAACTATGTTGTTTAGTGTATGAACACTACTAGAAAATTGGCCTAATGCAACTTTTTATTAGCAACCTTTTTTCAAATGTGTTGCATTTGACTCTAACGCAACTTTGTTGAACATAAAGGTTGCATTAGAAGATCTAATGCAACCTTTTTTAAAAAAAAGGTTGCAAAATTATATTGAATTTGCAACCTTTTTGTTAAAAGGTTGCAAATTTTAAAAATTGCAACCTTTTTCTTGAAATGTTGCAAATTTAGTTGAAATTTGCAACTTTTGTTAAAAAAGTTGCATTAGGAAATTTTAAATGCAACTCTCACATAAAAGTCATGTTAATAGATAAATTAATATATGTTCTAAAAAAAGAAAAAAAGAATTATTAAAAAAATGGTATAGGAAATATATGGTTTTAAAAAATGGAAAAAAATAAAAATATGTTATTAAAAGTAAATATAATATTGCAAAGCGAGTTCGATTTATCATCTACTTAAATACTTGACCCGCGTTTGTTTTTACATATTGCAAAGTGAGTTCGAAAGAGTTTGATTATTCTGTCAAAGGTAAATTTCAACAGCTTATAAAAAATCAAAATAAACGTTTTTATCCCAGCCAAGTTTAATCAAACTCTTTCGAAAGGCTTGAGCTCGAATTCAATAATAACTCAAAATAAACGAAGTTGAGCTCTAGCTGAGTTTGAGTAGCTTAATAAAAGCTCAGTTCGTTTGTAGTCCTATATGGAAATTAGTTGAGTTGGGCCACATGCTATCGTCTCCGTATTAAAATTATTGTTTTGCTAAGTGGCCTTTGGCCCAATGATAGCAAATTAGCAATAGCTCCTCGCAATACTTTTGGGTAGTCTTATTTTTCAGCTCAACTACTGAATATTTCTCTATATGTAATGGCCGTAATGTTTTGTACCGCTTTACCAAATTCCGCACATGCGCGACATAAAGTAATGGGTCTACTGCTGCAATACACGGTGAACAACATAACTTAGCGAATGCTTTGCCCCGCTGGCGTAACGCGCGACGGGTAAAAATCTAGTTTTAATTATTTATAAATAATATTTTTTTAGTATAGCAAAATACACAATATTTATTAACATGTTTTATATTTATAAGCATTACATCTAAATCTTCATTTAAAAACTATATTTCTCATTTTTTACCATGGATTATATGTTTATAAATCAGTTTATACAATTACTTTTATTTTAGTTTCCCCTCTTCCCCCAAATAATTTAGATTTCCCTCTCATTCTCAATTTTACAATTCCATCTCCCGCATCACCCACCAAAATCGGTGTTCTCTCCCTCAACCTCAACCTGGATCGATCATCTCATCCACTTGATTATGATCCCTATTCCAGACGGTTGTCTCCTCCGATCGGTTCCCACCACTACACCGCCGATGAGGCGCGGTTGAGTGACTGATGAACCGCCACTGCAGCACAAACGACCCACAAGCAACCCGTCATCACTGCTCGACTCCATGTTGTTTCAATCCTCACTACAGCGGTACAGCCTTTAGCAGTACTTTTTTGCGCTTTCATCAAACTTGCTTTAATTACATTTAGGGTTTGATTAAATTATTATATTTGGTTGTAAATGTAAGTTTTGGGGCAGCTTTGTGTTAGAGTCAAACATTCTAAGAACTTTTCTTGTAGTTCATGTTTGGTACAAAATGGAGCAAGTGTTTTGCGTTTTTTATTAGAATGATGCTTTGTTTGACAAGGGTTTTTTCTTCTTGAGTGACAAATTGGAGTTAAATTGTAAATTTGAGCAATTGAACATATATGCTTGTTCTGTATCATCCCTACATGCTTTTGTAAACCATATTCGCTTGTCTTTAACCACATATTGCCGGCTTCATTGTATTTTGGTAACAGTATAAAGCGCAGAGCTATATGCTAATAATTGAATATTGATGCAGTTTTAGATTGATTTATTAAGGTTCTTGTCTTATGATTCTGAACTTAATTTATAGTTCATGTTTCATACAGAATAGAACAAATGTTTAGGCATTTATTATTAGTGATGATTTTGTTAAACAGATTCTAGTAACTTTATACTGACTGTTTAGGTTTAACAAACTCAGAACAATAAGTTTTTTTTTTAACTTTTATGTTGAAGAAAATAAGTAACAAGCATCACATATATAGATTATTATCGCCTAAGTTGATTCACATATCATCAGCCTTTAACCTTTTGATTGAGTAACCTGGCCATTTGATTGCTTTCTTTTCCGCATTAGTATATATAGATTATTATCACCTAAGTTGATTAACTTTGAGCGGAATGAGCATACAACACAAATTTGCCTCATAGTGTAGCTGATAATGAAGAAAATGCTGGTTTAGAAGCTTTGGTTTATTATATGTCTTAGTTCTAGCAAATTGCCTGATTAATGGTCTTATCACAGGAAGTGTACCTCCAGTCCACTGCAACCGTCCACCTCTTTCCTACCTCTGTCCAACTCCAATCCACCGTAATTGTCCCACCCTTTTTTATCGGAGACCCCAATTGCAACCACCACCACCGTTCACAGTGTTATGAATTATCTAGTTGAAGGCAATTTGACTGTTGTATTAGATTGATTAAAAGAACTGGAGATGGGGAAATAACAGAGGAGAAGGGGATGGGAATAAAGATCAATGAGAACTAACATTCATACCTATCTCATGACCATGACATAATTACTTTAAATAGCCACTACTAACAGAATTCTGTTACGTCATAATGTGATCTTGGAACTTCTTGGGCTGAGTTTTCACGCTTTCACTCTTTCTTATTTGGGCTGGATCCATACTAGTTGTATTGTTGCCTGAACTTTGGCCCACTGGATTCATGACACGCAGCCACCACGACCGCTTGCAACTACCACGACCGCTCGCAACAACCACCACTGTTTATCCCAAAAGGTAATTTTTTGTATATGTATATGGCATCTTCTCCAAACCAGAACTCATCACCTCGTTTATGAATGGATTGCTGGCGGCCATTGTTACCGGCTAATGACTCCGTTACCGCTAATTTGCTGACAATTTGTTGGATTCCGGGAGATGTGTCTAATAGTGCATTAACTTTATCAATTTATGATGTCATGGTAGAAACCCTAATTTCATATATCTGTTTTCATAGGAAATTAATCCCCTATTCATTCAGTTTTGGTATAAATTAGATTCAAAAAGTTGTTCTTGGTAGCATACTTCATCTTTGATAAATAAAATTAAGACAGATTTGTATCTTCATGATTTATTTACTTGTAGAAAGCCAAACTGTTGATAGATCAGATTATCTTATTTTTGAATTTATGTTTGTGTAATCTTGTATTAGTCATTTTGTAGGTAATTCCTCCTTTACAAGGTCAAGGAATGGGGAGAATGATTTTTAAAGGATCATAAGGTTGTAAGTTTACTGAATTCTAATGTTCGTTAAGTTTTAGATACAATGTGACCCAAAAAAAGTCAAAATGTGCTTCTGATTTGCTAATGGAAGTTTCACTTGGTTGTAGATTGCTTACATATAAAGGTATATATGAAATAGCAGCTCTATGTTATGATCAAGAAATATAAGTTACTGTATTGGTTTTGCAAATAAGATGGTAAAACATGTATACTAACTGAAGTGTGGATTGTCTAAATTTTTCTCAGGTAATTCTTCAGTGACATGTCATCCTCAAGATTTAGCTAAAGGTATTTTGTTGCATTTCCATAGCTTGCCAATGATCTAAATTTTATCTATCATAATCATGCCTGGCAAACCCAACCCGGGAACCTAACTTTGGGTCCATATGGGTCATTTTGATGACCTACCGGGTCCTTCTGGGTATGGAGATATTTGAGAACGGGTTAGAATGGGTTTAATTAAATGACGCAGGTTTGAGAACGGGCCAGAACGGGTTATATTCTTAAACTGAGAAAGGGTTGAATGGGTTGAAATAAAGGAACAAAGTTTAAGAACAGGCCAGAAAGTTCAGAACGGGTGATTTCTTATCGCCATGATACCACGTCAAAAGTCACCACCACGAGCTTCCGGTCACCGCTAACACTTCCGACGGCCGCCGGCGCCACCACTTACCTTGGTCTACCGCCCACCCCGTTGATTTTACAGTGTGTATGTGTATCCGTTTTCATCTACCGTTCTGGTGGCGTTGGTTGCAGGTGTGGCGTTATGAAGATATGATGAGGGTGGTGGAATGAAATAGCCCTTTTCACTTTTATAGCCTAAATCGACCTGTTCCGACCCTAACCCGTTTTGATCCGAACCCGTTTTAACCCGCCACCCGGCCTGACCCGACCCGCCCATTTTGCCATGTTTAATCATAATGGACCTCGTAAATGATGCAAAATATATCAGTAATTTTATGTATGTGAATGTGGATTGTGGAATGAAATAGTCCTTTTTCACTTTTATAGCCTAAATCTTTATACCAAATCAAGATACCGATCTAGTTTAACTACATATATATTAAAGTATGTTAACAACAATTTTGTACTCATGGTAGGCGAATGTAGAAAAGCTAATGAAGTTGGCTGGTGTTGTTCGAACCGATGGGAAGGTTAGTGTTAGAAGGTTAATTTTGTGTATATATTTCTTCTCCTCAAATTATGTGAGCGTCAAATATTTTTTTTGTTGGTTTTCACTCTGCAGAATGGGTGAAACTATGTAGCAAAGGAAAGGAAAATAATTGAAATGAAAACAGAGAAACGACAAAGCATTATGAGGTTAATACAAAACCTTTGTTCATAGTATTTGACTAGTAGCAAAAGGGTGCTAGTTATTATTTTATTTTATGCTATTCTTATTAACTTATATTTTTTAAACAAAACCTATAGAAACGACAAATATTTTTTTATTATTTTTTAAACAAAACCTATAGAGACGACCTTGTCTCTGTAGGTGAAAATATATATTTTTATCTTTTTAAATTAAAAACTATAGAGACGACATGTCGTCTTTATAGGGCTTAAAATATTTAAATAAATGTTTTTTTATTTAGTAACTATTAATTTATTTTTTTATCGTAGACTTGTAGAGAGGACACGTCATCTCTACAAATGCTTCTATAGTGACGACACCTATAGGGACGACTTTTGTGACTTATAGGGACAGGGCAATAGAGACAAATCTTATAGAGATGACATGTCGTCTCTATAAGCAAAAGAGACGTGTAGAGACGACATGTCCTCCCTACAGACCTTAAAAATTTCGTCTCTATAAGGTTAATTGCTTGTAGTGTCGTGAGATATTATCGTTTCATTTTCTTTTGGTCATAAATGTATAACTGGAGCTAATAAAAGAAATCTTTACACAGGGACACTTTCTATCTTCTCTTAACACAATCTCCAGCACTAAAGATAGTCTCAAGAACGTGAACTTGACCTCAAATGAAATTGTGTTTTGCTCATTCTCTAGTTAATATATCTTTGTTTTTCTGTTATTTTTTAGCAGATGATGATGCTGTTGGATATTTAGACATGAGGATAGATCTTCTGTGGCTAGGCTCAATGTTGTTACATCTGCTAGTGTGGGCTATTAGGTCATGTTTTTGTTTCTTCATGCAAATTACAATACATATATATTGATGTCTTGGAGTAATAAGAGACCATGACCAGTTATTTTGTGTGGCATCCTTCTAAAAAGTTACCCTAGTAGTCTTTTTGAGGTTTAGAAACGAGGGTTGTACGTTAAGAAAATGTGTAGACTGTAACTTCAGGCATTCAATCTTTTCATTGTTATTTTTGGTAGAACACTTGTTTATTTGGTCAGAGGTATTGGAAATTTTGAATAATGTGAATGGACATTAATTTAGTGATAATTAATGGACTCTTCATGGTGAGTAACTCTTTGGTGACTAACTCTTGAGTAGAGTTTTTATGTCACTTGATTAGCTTTTATTAGAGTTTTTATGTCTCTAATTAATCACTAATTGAGTGAAACTTTATTAAAGTTTTATATGTCTAATCAATCACCAACTAATTGTAACTCTTCACTACCTACATCTATTGTAAAAGTGGTAGGCTATGTGCATTATTGGGGATGATGAGAAAACTACAAGAAAAAAAATATGCGATGAAGAACTCTTAGATGAGTGGTGAAGACTTGAAGACCAATGTGTTGGGTACTTAGAGAGATATGTTTTCTCTATTCATTTTCATCACCTTCATATTATTATTTTCCACAAGTTCTAACACTATAATTTTATCCAGTGTAACCTCGGGCGCGTGGCCATTTCCGGCAATACATACTGCTTCGGCTGTTGTACCCTGGGAAACAGACGCGTCATCTTTAGTAGAGGCGCGAAATCTGTTTTAAGGGAAGCGTGTTGAACACGTGCCTCAGCCACAACCATCAACATCAGTTTGTTCATTTTTGCAGCCAAGAAGGATCGCAAAAGGAGACGCGGTTCAAGTTCTCGTAGCAGAAATTGTACAAGAAGACGCTTCTCAAGCTCTTGTCAAAGACAACGATTTGAATCGATTTATTTAAATATGTTGTATTTCATATTTAATTTTGTATGGATTTGTACTCGGTACGGCTACTACAATTTCCCAAAAATTATGTAAAGAGAGTATCTTTACAATTTTATATTTATTTATGTAATTTTTATTATAAAATTGTGACCCATGTCCTACAAACTTAAAACAGAATTTTGTGAGATTATTGCTACAATCTTAAAACCTTATTTATATGGATTTTGGGTTCACAAAAGAATTTATAATAAAAAAAGAATATTTTTAAAGATTGAGATCTTTTAAATACTTTTTTGGGAAATATGTATATAGTACAACTTGTTGTGTTTAGATTTATTGAGATTGTGGTAGAATCTTAAATCCTACACCGTGATACAAAAACAAATGAAATATGGTTCAAACGTTTGGTTTTAAAACGATTTAGGGAATCGTTAATTTTTCTAACTTTTGTGTTAGATCGGGTTTATTAGTGTAAACCATACGTTTTTTGTAAATGTAAATTTCTCTAACGTGTGCGTTAGACTGGCTTTATTTTTATAAACAATACGTTTTTTTGTAAATGTTTCATGTTCTAACATGCTTGTTAGAAATGATCATATTATTTATATAATATGGTTTAAAGAATGAGTGTTAAAAATAAGTTTATTTTATATAAACTAATAAGCCTTATAATGATTTTTTTAATCATTTATTTCTACACGAGCGTGTTAGAATTGGGTTATTTATACAAACTGATAAGTTTTTAAGCTTTATAACAATTTTTGTAATTGTTTACTTCTAACAAAAGTGTTAGAAACGGTTTATAAAACCATTAAATTTGAAAATGATTTTTGTAATCATTTGTATTCTAACATGTGTGTTAGAAACGTTCATAGAAAGTGTTAATTTGGAAGCAATTTTTAATTGTTTATTTTCTAACGTGTATATTGGAAATCACTTATTTATTTGAGCCATATATGTGTTTTTAGCAAGCCGAATTAACATTTTGTGGAAATGTTAATATTTCTAACGTGCGCGTTAGAATTTCTTTCATTTTAACAGGATTGTTAAAAATGGTTAAAATACAAATGCTTTGAAATGTTTTATGTAAACATTTTATATAAGTAATTTGTTTTAGCATTGATTTTAATGCTTTGTATTATTTAGAAATAAAAGGCCATACATTGAATTTGATGTTTGATTGGCTTCAATGAATTAAATCACCATAAAGTGATGGTGTGGTATTTATATGAATTTAATGAAATTAAAATCATTTACTAGACTCTTCATATGGAAGATAAACCCAAATACGACATTTAATGAAATAATTATTAACCTCACCGTAAAAAAAGCCGGAGTGGCAATGAACCGGAAATCGCCTATTCCGGCCAATATCCTTTGCAGAATCACCAAGATTTTCATCACGAATCTTCCGGAGAAGTGTAGCGGCAATGATCTTTCAGAGTTCATCCGAGGTTTTGGAGTTATTTATGATCTATACATAGCTCGCAAAAGGGATAAAGCAGGGCATCATTTTGGTTTCGTCTCCTACCTTGACGTTAAAGATCAGAGGGATTTGATTCGTAAGATCCGTAATACACGCATTGGGGATTGTTGGTTGAAGGCCAATATAGCAAGGTTCACCCTTGAAGAAGGTGAAATTCGTCCAGAACTGGTGAAAATCCAGAAAAAGACGGCTGCTGAAGATGAGGTTAGGAAAGAAGCTAGACCTCCTACGACCTTTTTCAATGGGTCCCGGTCGTTCACGGATACATTACTGGGGAGACAAAGTTCATTGTTAGAGGGTAAGACGGTGGTTATTGACGATCGTGTGGAAGCTTTTTCTAAGTTACACGGGAAGGCTTTAGTGATGAAAATGATAGACTTAGAAGCACTCAAGAATATCCATATCATCCTCAACGACATTTGTCCAGGTTTTGGAAAGGTACAATACCTTGGCGGTTTATCGGTTCTTATTTCGTTTGAGGATAGTGCAATGGTTGGTGCTGTTCGTGACGCAGCCAGGGAGATCTTGGGAAGGTTTACGTCGATAGATGTATGGGAGGGTCAAAGTTTTGGTTTTGATCGATTAGCTTGGATTAAACTGGTTGGTTTACCATTGCATCTTGTGGATGGTGTAGTCATTGACATGGTTGGACGGACGTTTGGGAAGGTGGTCCACAGAGCGACGAGGTCCGACGATGATGAGAATCTATCCTGCGATCATATCGGAGTCCTTGTCGGAGACGGGAATAGGATTGATGAAGAGGTTACGTTGTCTTGGAAGGATAAGAAATATCGTATTTGGGTTTCGGAAGAAGTCGAGGTTTGGGTTCCCGAGTTTTACAAGGTTCCTGAGAAATCGCCGGTACCGGAGGACGGTGACATGGAAGACGCCGAGAATAATCATGAGGATTTAGATGATGATGCCAATCTAATGAAGACGCCGGAAATCAACTCGGAATCCGGCAAGGATGATTCGGTAACAGGCAAGGAGGTGCCAACTTTGGAAACTTCTAAGGCCCTTCGGGGCGTCTTCGGTAAACCGAATCGGGGAGGAGAGATGGAAGGCGGTAAGACACCGCCAACACTTCGGTAAAGGAAATCGGGGAGGAGAGAAGGAGGGAAGCCGGTGGCGGCTCACCGAAGAGAGAGGGAGGAGAGAGAGAGAGGGAGTGACCAATCACAGCTTTTCTTTTCTTTTTTTTTTTTTAAAAAAAAAAACCCAATTCACCTAAGAGGGGAGTGGCGCCATCAAATTGGGGTGTTAGGGGAGTTTAAGAGGGGAGTTGACGTGGCACACGGGGATTGGTTTGGCGTAAGAGAGGGGACTCACCTATTAGGTGAGCACCCCCTTGACCCTAATGACATTAATGTTGACAATAACTCTCCAATAAATGTGGAGGAGTTTCCAGAAAATGAGGAATTTATCCCTGGCAACCTTTTCGATTTTGAATCTGGTTTAAATGCGGAGGCTGACTTGGAGCTGGAAACACACGTATTAAACAAAAGAAAAAAAAAGGTTTGGAATTAATGGGCCGAGGTAATCCAGCCTATTCTAGTAGTTTGGAAAAAACTAGAGTGGGGAAAAAGCCCAAAGGTGATGAAGACTTATTTGGTTTGGACCCACTACTGGGCCTGGATAAAAGTAATAATCTGGAAGAGATTTTGGGCCAGGATGGTAATTTTGCTGCTGTTCACGAAGATTCTATTGGCCAAGACGATGCTCAAGAAGCTGAGAGTGTGGATACTGTTATTTCTCGTGAGATTGACTTGAACTCCAACCCTTATGAAGTTAATCGTAAGGATCACATGACAGGTAACACTTTCTTAAGCGTATTGGAAGAGAATGTTATACCTCCTTTTGCCTGTGAAGTAGAAGCTACCATCGAATTGGGGAAAAAGTTGGGTGCCAATTTTTCAGAGTCATTTGTTTTAGTTCAGAATTCGATCGTCCAAGAAGGGTTACAAGGGGTGAAAAAATGAATTGTCTCTCGATTAATATTCGAGGGATAGGGGGTTGTGGTAAACCGGGTTGGATTAGGAAAATTAAAAACGACTTTGGTGTTTCCTTTATTGGCTTGCAAGAGTCTATGGCTTGTAATGTACATTCGGCTGTGGTCTCTAATTATTGGGGAGGCTCAGGTTTTGAGTTCGAGGTAGTGAACGCGAATGGTAATTCAGGAGGTTTAGTGAGTATATGGGATCCTAAATTGTTCGTTAAAGATAAGGTTTCTAAGGACTGTAATTTTCTTCATGTTGCGGGTACGTTTTTGGGAGGAGCGGTTCGTGTTAATGTATTGAATGTTTATGCTCCCCAACAGAATATTGAGAAAAGGCAATTATGGTCTAGAATTGATAATCTTATCCGATCGAATCAAGGCTGGTGGATTATTTTTGGTGATTTTAACGCGGTGCGTGATCGGGTTGAGAGAAAAAATTCAAATTTTGATCCAGTTTGCACCCGGGATTTCAACGATTTTATAGACAATTCGGGTCTGCATGAATATAACCAGAAAGGGATGAGGTATACTTATATGTCTCATAGAAGAGGGGTTTGTACATGGAGTAGAATCGATAGATTTTTTGTTTGCGAAAACGTCTTTAATAAGTGGCCTAATGCGTGTGTCCGGGCTTTGGATAGGAATTTTTCGGATCATTCTCCTATCCTTTTCACTGTTGAAGACTTAAACTTCGGCCCTAAGCCTTTCAGGTTATTTGATTCGTGGCTTGATCGACCCGGTTGTATAGAAGTGGTTAATTCGGTTTGTGAAAATTGGTTTAACCATGGCCCAGCCGATTTGAACCTGTTGAGAAAACTTGGATGTTTGCGTGGTAGATTGAAAGATTGGTACCATGCCTATAGCATTTCGGAACATTCTGAGGAGGCTCGGCTCAGATTAGAGAAAGAAGAGATTGAGAGGCAGATGGAGAATCAAGATTTGGATGAAACTGATTTGTGGATATGGTCAGAATGTAAGGTCGCGCTGGAAAATATAGAGGGCCATAAGGCGCGTGATCTTAGACAAAAGTCGCGTGTCAAATGGGCCTCCTTGGGAGACGAAAATTCTAGTTTTTTCCATTTCGTGGTCAACGGTAGAAAGGCGCGTAACTCTATCCCGGGTTTAATGATTAACGGCGAGTGGGTTACAAAACCAACGCTTGTAAAGAAAGAGGTTTTCCGCTTTTTTAGAAGCCATTTTAAAGAGACGATTTCAGTTCGGCCGGCCTTGTGTTGTTCGGGTATAAAGACTATCGATGAGCAGGGGCGTATTTTCTTGGTTGATTCTTTTTCAAAACAAGAGATTAAAGATGCGGTTTTTGAGTGTGGTTCTAATAAGGCGCCAGGACCCGACGGTTTCAACTTTCGGTTTCTCAAGCGCTTTTGGTGCTTGTTCGAGGAGGATTTTCACAAGATTATGACAGAATTTCACGGTTCAGGTATTATTAATTCTGGTTGCGGGTCCTCCTTTATTACCTTGATTCCAAAGGTTAAATCTCCTATGGGGCTTAAAGACTATAGGCCTATTACTCTTATTGGTATGATTAGTAAAGTTATTTCCAAAATTCTAGCTAATCGTATCAAAAGGATAATGGGTCAGGTGATTTCTGAGGCTCAATCGGCTTTTTTGCCTGACCGCTTTATTCTTGATGGGCCCCTTGTGGTGAATGAGATTCTGGCTTGGTTGAAGAAAAACAAAAAGAAATCTTTCTTGTTAAAAATTGATTTTGAAAAAGCCTACGATAATGTCAACTGGAATTTTTTGCTCTCTGTTATGTCTCAAATGGGTTTTCCCAAGAGATGGTGCGACTGGATTAAAGGTATTTGTCTCTCCTCAAGAGCCGCGGTACTGGTTAATGGTTCTCCTACTTTTGACTTCCGGTGCGAGAAGGGTCTTCGGCAAGGCGATCCACTGTCGCCTTTTTTATTTTTGATAGTTATGGAAGCTCTTTCTTGGATCCTTAACAAAGCCAAGGATATTGGCGTTTTTAAAGGTATTAATTTTTCTGAAGACGGAACGGATTTGACGCATCTTTTGTATGCGGACGATGCTCTCATTTTGGGGGAATGGACGTGCGAGAATATTAAGAGCATTGCCCGGGTCCTTCGCATTTTCTATTTATGCTCGGGTCTCCGGATAAATCTCCATAAATCAAATATTTATGGTGTTTGTACGGATGACTTGGAGGTGGACAATATGATGGAAGTCTTAGGTTGTAAGCGTGGAGATTTTCCCTTCACTTACCTTGGAATCAAAGTCGGGGCTAAGATGACGCGTATTATTAATTGGGAGCCGGTTGTTGATGTCATCAAAGGACGTTTAGCTTCCTGGAAAGCTAAACATTTATCGATAGGGGGTCGTTTAACTCTTATCAAATCGGTTCTTGAAAGCCTTCCCGTGTATTATTTTTCCTTGTATAAGGCCCCTAAAGCCGTGATTGACTCTATTGAGATGTGTATGAGGCGATTCCTTTGGGCCGGTTCTTATGTTGAGAAGAAAATATCTTGGGTTGCTTGGGAGATTGTCACGTTACCAAAAAATCAAGGAGGTTTGGGTATTTCTAAGTTACAAGAGGTGAACGATGCTTTATTGTTAAAATGGACTTGGAGATTCAAAACCGAAGATAGTTGCTTGTGGAAGAAGGTTATTATGGGGTGCCATGGTTCGAGTAGACCTTGGGCTATGTTACCTTGTAATGCGTCGTCGAGTGGTTGGTGGAAATATATAGTTAAAGTGGGCGATATCAAAGTTGCTAATGGTATGCCCCTTCACTCTTTTTTTGTTGGAAACCTTGGAGATGGTCGATCGATTTATTTTTGGGGAGATGTTTGGTTGCGGGATGCTCCGCTTCGTATTATTTACCCTAACCTTTTTAGACTTGAAAAGGATAAATGGATTAAGGTTGCGGATCGGGTGCATTGTGTGGACGGCTTCAAGACTATGACTTGGGACTGGAAATCAACGCCTTCCTCTCATGAGGAGGTTTCGGAATTGTTTCAACTTCTTAATGATGTTCATAATCTAGAGTGGCAGGGTGGAGTTGACAATTGGAAATGGAAGGATACGAAGGATGGGCTGTTCAAGGTTTCTTCGGCTAAAAGATTGATGTCAAATGACACTACGGGTACTTGCAGGTCGATGGTTAAATGGAAGGATTGGACGCCACTCAAGTGCAAAATTTTGGTTTGGAGAGTTTTGTTTAATCGGATTCCTACCGTTGTAGAGCTTATCAAACGTGGAGTCAGTATTCTCGACACCGCTTGTTCGTTGTGTCATAGTGATTTGGAGACGACCTTACACCTTTTCACAGGGTGTATTTTCTCCCACGAGGTGTGGTTTCGAATCGAACTGTGGTGCCGCTTGAATCATACCTTTATTTTTGATGTTACGGATCTTATTCGTGTGCCGGAATCGACGTCTATGTCCAAAGATAATAAGCACATCTTAAGGGGTATAGTCTACACTTTTATGTGGGTTTTGTGGATTGAGCGTAATGACCGGATTTTCAACGACAAGAAGCGGAGTCCTATTCAGATTGTGGATAATATTAAATCTACGGCTTATTTTTGGTTACGAAATAGGACTAGATGGAAAGATATAGATTGGAAAACTTGGTGTATTTGCCCTTTGGGTTGATGTATTCTCGTTTGTTCTCTCGTAAGTCCTTGCTTTGAGGACTTTGCGAGTTTGTGTTTTAATGAAGTTTTCCTTTAAAAAAAAAAGTAGAGTTTTATGTCAATTTATTAGAGTTTATGTCTCTAATAAAAACTCTAATTAAATGAAAGGGAGACTTTTCTCCAACCCATGTCTCATATATTTAAAGTAGGCTATGTGCCTAACTTGATGAGTTTGAAAAAGTACAAGAGTAAGAATACAAGAATTAAATCACCATAAAGTGATGGTGTAGTTGTGTGGGATTTATCACCAACTTTAATTTATGATTTCTAAATCAATTTGAGTGAAATTTAAATTAATAATTAAACTCTTCATATGGTGAAACTCTTGAGTAGAGTTTTAATGATGACATTTGATGAGTTTTAATGATGACATGTAATGCCTTAATTTGGTCATGTTTTGACACGTGTGTTAGAAAATGTGTATCACGAATACGAGGTTAAAGATTGTTAATAATGAACAGATATGTTTTATGTAAACATTTAATTGCCTATGCGTGCATTAAAAATGAGGAGAAAATGTTTATTTTATAAACAATATATTTGGAAAACGTTTTATGTAAACGTTCGATTCTATAATGTGCTTGTTATAACATTTTTTTTTCTAACATGCGTGTTAGAAAATGGTATTTGGTGAAAAACAACTTGGTGTTATTGTGAACAAATTTAATTGTTCAAGTTTACTACTTAAATGTAGTATTTGTAACAACTTGGTGTTGTTTTGAGCATAATTGTCCAAGTTTAAAGTTTCAAGATGAAATGGGGAACTTGTACTTAAAAGTGCATGGAGTCTTATTGAGGGAGTACCTCAAGACATGCCAAGGGACGATATTGTTGAGAAGATTTTAGTCAGATTATTAAGTGTTGAAGATAAAAACACTTTGCTATTTGATGTCTACATATTGTCTATGCTTCCGTTTAAATTTCAAAAGTGATGGACACTTATGATTTAGTTTCCAATGTATTTTATTGTTTTGTGTTCAATATCTTCGGATAACACATGCAATTTTTTACAAAGAAATAAATCACTAATGGTTGTGACGTATAAATTATTTTGTGGAAAATAATTATAACGTTGGTTATACATTGTTTAAAAGAATATGGTTTTAAACGGATAGTACATGAAAATACTTGGACATAAACAACTTGAGAGTTGTTACATTGACTAAAAGTCAAAGACGAAATATCAAATGTATAACCACATCATGAGTGAGTAATGAAAGAACATAGTGAGTGTATTTAGATGAAATACACTAACAACATTCATGTCGACATACTTCATTATAAGTCATTGGCAAATCCACAAGTGTGAATTCTAACATATGAAAGTAAAAGTACTAGATGTTATTGTATCCCTTTAATAAATCTTGCGAGATTTATAAGTGGATGCGTCTACCACTTGATTATTGTTAGATCTATATGGAGATTTTACCTTCATTTGGGAGAGCATCCTAAACATACATATCTCCTAATGAATAACAATAGATGTGTGCAAATCACTTATGGCAAAATTATGAATGCCAGGTTGTTGAGTGTCGCTCTAGTTGACTCTATCTCACACATAATAGTGATTGTAGACGAGAAACATTCATCTTGTGGATGATGAATGTGTTCACCAAGTGACTTGCATTAAGACTTATGTTTAAGTACTTATGAGTCAATGGTAGATTGTTGGATATCAAAGGTAAACAAGTTATGTTCCTTAAATGAATAATGAAATTTAGCTATGTGCTATATACAATACTTTGTGTGGCCTTCCAAAATATTGATGTTTTAGGATTATGAATAAGTCTCATTATTTTGTCTTAACAAGGGATGAATGTTGTAAAGTGATATTATGATATCCTTAGGACTGTGAAGAATCAGAATGATGCATCTTCTGTTCACATGCTAAAGTATTGTAGTCTAAAGCATGCTAGACTAGTACTTGGTTAATTATGGGTCTTGACGGAGACTAATTAACTCTAAACATTCAAATGTGTATGAACACAAAAAGAATTTGTATAGACAAAACCGAGGGAGAATTTTCATTCATTATAAGGAAAAGACATGTAACTTTTTAAGGGTTTTTTTCGAAAAGCTAATGAGGAGAACTCATTGTCTAAGCTTATTCTAGATGTTAAATTAGAATTATTCTAAGTTGGTGACAAACTTATGACAATGGCATGTGTTGCTTTGGTCAGCTCGGAAGCTTATGTAAGCTAATGCAATATGAGTTGAATTCACTAATACAATGAGGTTGATCTTGTTCAATCATATGTGTATAAATGTCGCCATAAGTGGTGTTACGGAAATGTTGATCAAATGGCAAGAAATGTGGGGGAGGATCCATTTAAGAAACAACCCTATAAAGGTATGTAGAAATGGTTCTCATTAACCCATCTAGATGTTATTCAATAACACTTAAATGTGGGGGTGTCTTGCATTTATACCATAAAATTTTGGCAATAAGGATTTTGTAATCCAGTATAGCATTGCAAACAGACGACTAAGTGGACACAAATGTCGTACTGCATAATGGAGACGTGTTTGCCTTAAATGATAGATGTATCATTCTAAGACAAATATTATAACCAGATTCAGATGGCCACTGAGTTTATAGTCTTAGAAGTTGACAATAGGCAATGTTAACTTTCGAGTTACAAACACGTCATGACAATTGATCTCAACTGCAAAGTTATCTTCAGTGACATGTCAAAGACAAAGATAATGTTATGGATCCAATAACCTGAGGGTTTATTAGAGATCAAGTTGTGGAATGAGACTAAAGCCCATGGAAAAAGGGTGTGTGAAGGAAACCTACCTTAGTTGACTAGAAATCCCAAGATCTAAGTTCAATAGGACAACGAATTCATATGCCTAAGGGTGGTCACTGTGGGGGCATAGCTGATATGCATAAGCTAGTATAGATGGTCATATATACCCCCTAAACGATAAAAGGGTGCTTTAATACGTCCTAGTTCATTCCTATAAAAATTCAGTGACAAATTGTGAGGCTAAGCATATTATGTGGTAAATGATTTTGTGTAATCATAGTAACCACGATGCTTTTAATGATTTAATAGAATCACCTATATTAGAGAGAAGTGGGGTCGCTTCGAATGGAATTGGGGGCACAATTCCTAGAGCTCTCGCAGAACCAGGAAAGTGTTCCACGACCATAATTGGACACGACTATGAGGGGATGACCCGGCTAAGGAGAGTATTGTGTGAAGTGTATTGTCGTCTACACAAATAGGGGTTTGTTCAAGGACATCGCGTCTACACACCGCTAGGAGACTAAGTATGCTTCACAAAGGAAGGTTCAAAGCTAATACCTACCTATCCTGCAATACTCAACTGTCGATGTTGCATTCGGATTTTTGTGTGTTTTGACCAATCTCCATTCATGTGGGGGATTGTTGGAAATTTTGAATAATGTGAATGGAAATTAATTTAGTGATAATTAATGGACTCTTCATGGTGAGTAACTCTTTGGTGACTAACTCTTGAGTAGAGTTTTTATGTCACTTGATTAGCTTTTATTAGAGTTTTTATGTCTCTAATTAATCACTAATTAAGTGAAACTTTATTAGAGTTTTATATGTCTAATAAATCACCAACTAATTGTAACTCTTCACTACCTACATCTATTGTAAAAGTGGTAGGCTATGTGCATTATTGGGGATGATGAGAAAACTACAAGAAAAAAAAATATGCATGAAGAACTCTTAGAGAAGTGGTGAAGACTTGAAGACCCATGTGTTGGGTACTTAGAGAGATATGTTTTCTCTATTCATTTTCATCACCTTCATATTATTATTTTCCACAAGTTCTAACACTATAATTTTATCCGGTGTAACCTCGGGCGCGTGGCCATTTCCGGCAGTACATACTACTTCGGCTGTTGTACCCTGGGAAACAGACGCGTCATCTTTAGTAGAGGCGCGAAATCTGTTTTAAGGGAAGCGTGTTGAACACGTGCCTCGGTGTCACACCCCTAATTTCCACGTGTCACCGGTGGGCCCGGTGGGGAGTATAGTGACGTAGTTGGCATCATCATAGACAAACAACACAATATATAAATGCACAGCGGAAGCAAAGATAGATTCATTTCAACTTTAATAAAGTGTAATATCAAGTATCACTAATAGTTGAAACGGATCCACAGGCGGATCAAAATAAAAATAAGATATTGTTCAACAGATTTATCGTCATCCAAGCTTGCGAGACTTATTCTGGACGCTCTAGAAGACAGCCAGCCTATTTCGTGTAGTACCTGCACTTAACCTTTTGGGAAAAATACGTCAGTTTACACTGGTAAATACAATTTAACTGACTCATTTTGAAAAAGGTTGAAAATTGATTTAAATGCACATGGCATAAAAATATTTTATAACTTGGAATAATTATGCAATATAATCTTGTAAGGGATTTACATGTTACTTATGCGTTCAGTAGCCCGATCCGTAGACCGGGTTAAAGATTAATAGACACACCACAATATAGAGTTATACACTGACGGGTGTACGCCTACACCCCGTGCTCAGGTCGTGGCCATCTCGTAAGATGATGCCAAGGATATCCGGGACATGGTCATTAACCCCCCAAAGGCTTTAAGCAATAAAACACATTCAAAACAAGGCATCTCAATAAATTTAACCTCTATTCGATTAAAGAATTCGATGCCGGACCAAGCGGTATTTTATATACCGTATCCCAAGCCCGTATAGGGAAAATAAGTTAAAAGTATTTACCTTGGTAAGTATAAATCACAACTAGCAAGTGAAGGTAGCTTTTACTGGTTCTTCTATTCTGGAACAAAGGTTTATAATAACCTATTAGATTCCTAACGGATCTTTATTTAAGCCTAAGCTTAGACCGGTTAGTTTTAAGGACGATACGGTTCAAACGCACGATTAAGCGAAGACCGGATAGAACGTGATTTAGACCCGACAAGTTTGAATACTTGTATAATATGGGTATGCTAAATACATTCTGGATTTTGAGACAAAAATAATAATGTTTGACCCGTTTCGGTCAATTTATGCAAACTAGTTACATAAACCGAACCGAATGCTAAAAGAGCGTTACGGGTAACCGTAAGAGTCATATGCAAGTTCCCTGAGATAATATGCTCTAAATATGTCATAATATCAGTAAGTTATGTTCTATTATGCCCCGAATGAATTTAAACTCAACTTATGCCTTATAAGGGCATTTTGGTCATTTAAAAGATTATAAAAGAGTTAAATTCGTAATCTGAGTTGTAGGTCTGATTCATACAGTAAAAATACTTAATTTAACATATTATAACAGTAGGGTATGTCCCATATATGAAACTTATCATTTAAAACCAAACTATGCACCTTAGGGGTATTTTGGTAATTTCACAATGGCTAAAAGTGTCAAAACTGGAAACCTGAGTTCAAAAACTTATACTTACTGTTATTTTATAAAAATATACTAAGAATATCAGTAGGTATCAACCTTATATGTTTAATATGGTTATAGTGCATACTAAGCGTTAAAAATGCTTAAATAGGCGATTTAGAGCCGTTTCCGGATTTTCAAAAGAAAGCTGATATTTTTATATTTTCAGAATGCTCAAAATAATTTATTTAACAAATAAAATCAGTAGAAAAAGGTTTGGGGTCAAAAAGATTTATAAAACTCATTTTATGGCTTAAAAGGGTAAATTCGGTATTTACCGAATTAAACCTAGAGACCTATGATACGATCAACCAAAAATTAAATAAAAATCTCCAAAAATCCCAAAATATTATATAACATTAGTGGGTAAAAAGTTTGATATTAAAAAGTGGGTTTAAATAGGCTATCCGTTAATTACGCCGTTTACTTAACATAAAGCTTTCAAATTACGATATTGAGCATAACTCTAAATCTGGACCTCAAACTGATATCAAATTTTTGGTGCAAGTTTATAAATCAGTAACAAACGTTTCTACTCTTTCACTTTTTCAAAAATCGCGTTTTATAGCAAAAAGGGCAAAATAGTCATATTTAAGCATAAACCGGTAACATGCATATGAATCGAATAAGTGTAGAACCAAGTTTGTAAAATCTCAGAGAGTTGTACATATATAAAAATGGTCCAAAATAAGCTCCAAGGCAGATCTCAACATGCATGCACGGATCCTAATCGAGAGTCAAAGAAAAAGTCATTTTATGAGACTTTCGGTTCCGATCCGGGTTTGACTGAAAATTGTCGAGTTGATCATGAAGAAACATGTTCTTACATTAATTATAAAGTTATTTTGATGATCAAACAGGTTGCATGTGACCTACATTGCTATTTATGCTAGATTTTGCAAAAACACATTCTGTTGACTTTTTAAGAAAAGCTTTGACTCGACAATCATCATGCTTAGAGTGGGAATCAGAAAATACCCTTTTGGGGGTTTGTTTCCCACATAAATACCAACTTGTTGGTACTTTCAATTTAAGAAATGACTGAGCCATTTTCGTTTAATCGTAAAGTCAAACTAAATTTACGACGGATTGACTTTCGGTTGAATAACTAAGCTAGAACGAATTAGAGAAGGGTATGAACACTTACAAGAGTCCTAATAAAGCTTAGAGATCACTAGGAAGGTGCCTTGTCGTCCAGAAAGCTCCAGGAGTTGATCTTGTGAATTTTGAAAATGCAAGTGTTCTTGGTTACAACTTCAAGTCCCCTTTTATGAAGATTTTGATCTGATTTTAAGTTGATACAGGTGTTGTGAGACCTTTACAAGTGTCCTCAATTGCATGTAAGTCAATTGGTGAGTTTAGGAGGTGACTATAGCTGGTTTCCACTCGCAAAACAGACCTGGAACTGGCGGTTGGCTGTTTTCTGTCGCTGGGCAGGTCACGCGGCCCGCTTAAGGGTTCCCAGGCGGGCCGCCTGGGCCTTCTGATCCACCAAAACCTTTTTAAATGTTGCGTTTTGGTCCTTGGTCCTTTGTTACGTGGTTTTGGCTATTTATCTTGCACATTAGACCTTCAAATATGATTTTTAAGGACCTTGGGACATTTACAAACATGGTAAAGTCCTTGGTTAACTTTGCGCTCACTCGAAAAGTCACGAAATTCAACGTTGACGCATTTAACCCTTCGCGTACGGTTTTGATCATAACTTTCTCATACGATAACGAAACCTCATGAAATTTTTACCACATATTCTAGTGAGTATATTTTATCATTACAAAGCTTCGGGTTTGCCAAAGGATCATTCAGAGGTATAAATTCAACATGTTGACACGTTTAGTCCCTGTAGTTTGTAATTCCTCACTTTCTTGCATTTTCCGCTTCGTATGATCTATGATTTATCCGTTTAAGATTATAAACATCATGTAGGGTTATTTTAGAGCCTATTATCCATTGTTGACACTTTGGACCCTTATATTTCCATAGTTTCGCTGTTTGTCAACTTTAGTCCCTCTAAAGTATGTTTTCACATATCCAAAGCCTATGCCACGGGTCAATGCATTATTGGACGTAAATTTCCGAGGTGTTACACTCGGCCACAACCATCAACATCAGTTTGTTCATTTTTGCAGCCAAGAAGGATCGCAAAAGGAGACGCGGTGCAAGTTCTCGTAGCAGAAATTGTACAAGAAGACGCTTCTCAAGCTCTTGTCAAAGACATCGATTTGAATCGATTTATTTAAATATGTTGTATTTCATATTTAATTTTGTATGGATTTGTACACGGTACGGGTACTACAATTTCCCAAAAATTATGTAAAGAGAGTATCTTTAAAATTTTATATTTATTTATGTAATTTTTATTATAAAATTGTGACCCATGTCCTACAAGAGGCTATGGTTGGAAGTAAGAACGTTTACCAAAATTCTTGTATTATGTAGGAAGTCACACTTGTAGAGCTTGATGGAAACGGAGATTATCACGTGCCTGTTGAACTTGGAGGAAGTGGTGGAATGGTATGCTTAAAATATATTTCTGTGTCTCCGTGTTTTGCATTATGTTTCGCTAGGCAATTATTTTATTTATCAAGTTATTAATTTTATAAGGCTTATTTCAACTAATTTACATGTTGAAGTTGAGAAAAACTAGTTGTTGGAAATGCGTAAAAGGATTGAAGATGATCATTAAAGAAAAAAAGCCGAGCTTGAAACTATGCGAAAAGAGTTTGCCAGCTAGCGACACAACTTGAAAGCTATGATGCGGAAGGTTATGAAACAAGTAGTTGGAGATCGAGATGAGCAGAATGTTTTCACTTTTTTATTATTATAACTGACTGTAAAGTTCTTTAAGTTTCAACAAACATGTTGAAGTATACACTTTGATTATCAATGATATCTTTGTTATTATTGTTTTCGTGTAATTACTGTTGAATTTATATCAATTAATAACAATTGAACTTATGTTGTAAGGTTGCATTTGTGTGAAAAAAAAATGTTGCTTTTGCTATAAAAAAAGTTTCGTTTTTTTCTATTAAAAATAATAACGGTTGCATTAGGCCTAGAAAAATGTTGCATTTGAGTGTAGAAAATGTTGTATTTTTGTAACTAAAATACAAAAAAAAAAGTTGCATTAGATGTAAAAAAGGTTGCATACTAAAAAGGTTGCATTTAATTCGTAAATGCAAACCTTTAAAAAAAGGTTGCATTTGGTCTTAAAAAGGTTGCATTAGATCTAATGCAACTGCTTCTAATGCAGCCCCCGATAAAAGGTTGCATTAGGCCTAATGCAACCTTTACAAGGCCTAATGCAACTTTTTATCGGGGTTGCATTAGGTTCATTTTCTTGTAGTGAATGAGACTTGCTTGTTATTTACTTGAGATTATGATGTTAATCATCATAAGGAGCTTGCTAAATTGTGATTAAACACATGATCTAGCAAGTAAGAGGATGATTATGTGATAACACAAGATGATCATCCTCATATATAAGCATGAACTTGAAGAATAAAGTGATTTCTTGAGAAATAATAATCAAAGTGTACTAATAATCTTATGGATCTAAGATTCAGGAGTGATTTTCCAAAAGAACCAAGTTCAAAGTATGATTTTTAGAAGATCTTGGGTCTTACTTAAACAAACACTATTTTTAGTAGTAAAACAAGTGTATAAACACTTATGAAACAAGAGTATCTCACAAGGAAACGTTTTTGTAAAATATGTTTACAAGTTGTAAACACCTAAATTCTTTAAGAATGAGATTTTTAAAGGAATAAACACACTTTAAAAGGGTAACTAAGTCTACTAAACATATTACCAAGTTACTAAAAGTTTTTATGAAAACTCAAGTTCAAGATCATTATGTAGATAGCTTTGTTTTAGCACTTGGTAAGTGTAGATTGATTTTTGATTGTTGTGATGATTTTTGAAAAGAAAATGATATGCTTAAATAACATGGACACCTCCATTTTTAGGGGAAACTATGGCAGAAATTTTCTAAAAATACAAACACTTAGAAAAAATATTTTTTAAACAAATATTTACAAATATGTTTAAACTATAGTTTTCAGTATAAACCTTGCCATAGATTTTGTTACAAAAATACAAATATTGGAGGTTGGATTTTTATAAACAAAAATGGATAAATATGTATTTAGAATATATATTTACATTAATAACACATTGTGTGTGATTATTTGTATACTTGGTGTAATAGTTATGTTATTTTAGGATTTAAAGTAATATAACCTAACAAAATACCAAGAATTTACAATCCAAAACAATACCAAGAATCACAAGGAATAAATATATAAGTTACACACTCAATATTGTGAAATCGAACGCAAAAACGTAACTTACAAATATTCCGGAAAATACCGTTACAAATATATATTTTTGGCAAATATTATTTTGGATGCAAGAAACGAAAATATGATTTTTATCATTATTACAAAGTTATATCATACTTTGACAAGGTGAAAAATATATTATTTTTGGGAAATAAAAATATATTTTTCTACAATATTTAGAAGATATATGACTTTTGAGAAAAATATATATTTTCTTGAAATACATTATTTTTAGACAAAATGGGTTTACATATATATATTTTCTAAAGTGAGACTTGAAAATATATTGTTTTGGAAATATATTATTTTGAACTACAAATACAAGACTACGAGAATACATGTGTGAAATACTCCCATCCTTGGGAAGGAAATACGAAAATAAATACTTGAGAAGTATTAATACAGAAAATATTGTTTAAACAATTATTCCAAAATTAAAATATAATTTAAAGTTAAAATAATTATTATTTTAACAAACAATTATAACTTGGAATAATATTGGGAACATAAGGAATGTAACTCAAAAACATAAATACTAAGGCAAGGCACGACCCGTTAGTCTAATAGACATTAGTACATTGTAGGGAGTCGTGTTCGCTGAGGAGGTTTGGGTTACGATTCTGAAGACGCAATACTGTAAGTTCATGTCCCCCTTTTCTTTTAACTGTTTTCAGTTTTATAACTTCGGGGGTGATATACATGTTACAATTGTTTACAAACTTTTTATACGTGGTATGATTAGCTAAGGAGGGTTACTTACTGCTTGATCATGTGAAAGGTGGGTATATCACTTAAGGCCATTAATCCTCATCGTAGGACCGAGGGACATGAGTGATAGATCTATTTGGGTGTAGCGAGCCCACACCCATGCGGACCAGGGTGGCCCATGTGGTGACTATGTCTTCATCCTGGAGACAAATTTGCTAGGTTTGCGCTTTCCTGCACCATTTCACACATGTCATTGTGTAACAACCCGCACGTTCGTGCGTTGTTACTACTCATTATACTCGTTACGCCTAGCACCAGAGATTCGGATCATAATGTAGCTATATCGCATACATCGCTATTTCACAGTATTTTCGCATATTACGCATACTTTATCGCTATCACATCACATTATACTTGCTGACAACCACGAAGATGTCAAGTGAGGACCAATTCTACCCTCCTTGATAGCCGTGATGTGTCGAAGTGCAACTCAATACTCAAAAACGCACTCGCAGGCACGCGTGACTCGATTATCGCAGGATATGAAATATGGATATGTATATATGACCCAATGTGACTAATTATACTAAATATACAAAAATATGGATGAATATGCGTACCCAAACTATCGCAACGCTTAACGATCGAAACGGAACGCCAAAACTCAGCTCACCGGAGGCGTTTGATCGAATGGCACTTCGATCGAATGGCTATCCGATCCGATGCACTTCTTCACCTTCACTCCACTTCACCTATAAATAGCACTTGTCACATCACTTGAACAGTGATGTGACAGCCCTCGTTCGACCAGCGCCATTGTGGACCTTTTCCTCTCGATTTCTCGTGATTCTTGTAAGTTTCTACCTAAAATCTTGTACCCCTATGATCTACACGCACTTATTCACCATTTTCTCTTCTAAATCTCAACTTTTAGCCGTGAAATCGATGGATTTGAGGTGTTCTAGGGTGATGTCATCATGAAGTTCTTATGAGCTTCAAGTGTTGGCCTCATTCCACCAAGAACAACTCAGATCTGAAGGGTTTCCACAAGAATAAACAACATTTTCACACAGACGTACACATAATCATGAATAAAAGGATTGAAAGATGGTTTTCCAACTTTCTTTCAACTCTTTTACACTCAATGCACTCAAGACCGAGAATCCGAGCTTGTACCGACCTTCTACTCATTCTTAGTGTCGTGTTGGTTCAAGATCTGGTTTCTAACAATGAGATGACCGATTTCGGGTTAACCAAGAACGACCGTCACGAACCAGTAAACCGACCAGATTTGGGTGATTCCTGTCTGAACGGGTCCCTTGGTTCGAGATTGGGTTTCTGTTGTTTAGCACGTCACAACACCGTCTTGATCAAAACCCCCAAAGACCTTCAAAATAGTCAAAGTGCCAAGGACAACTTGACCGTTTGGACGGATTGTCGTTCGATCGGACAGGCATCCAAATGGACAGGACATGTCATCCGAACGGACAGGACATGTCATCTGAACGGATAGAACATGTCAACCGAACGGACAGGACATGTCATCCGATCGGACTGCCGTCCGATCGGATTGCACCTTGGGTCCCACACTTGACTTTGATTTCAACAATTTGGAATTTAAACATTGAACGGACTACCACCCGACCATGTGGTGCTTCGACTTCAACACGTAAACAATTTTCAACGTATTCAATACAAACGGATTGTCACCTGATCGGACTACACTCACCCGATCGGACTACATTCCGATCGAGTGACAACTGCTGTGAACTTGTTCTCACTAAAGTGTCCACCAATCGGGTTATCGCCCGATCGAACAGCCGTTCGATCAACCGACCTGGAAGGTAGAGATACTTCTCTGTTTTCAAAATGCTACAACAAAAATTTCAAAAGGCAAACCATCATACACAAACACATCCTTCCCAGAGGAGGAAACAATCCACTCGAAAAGTCACCCGACCGGATGACCGTTCGAGCGGATTATCACCCGATTGACCGGCCGCCCGATCGGATTGCCATCTGAACGGATTACCGTCCGACTCTCTGACACTTTGCACTGATTTACGCGCCGTTCATCGCTTACGCTATCAATCTGTAATCAGGCTAATCTCAGACGCGCTCCCTTCAATCCAACCAAGTTGTGTTTGCTTGCTGAGCACCGACTGTGAATATACTCGAACCCCTTTTTATCGCATTTTTGGGTGTAACATACGTCGCAATCAAATTAAATTAAATTAATCAAATGTTTAATCTATTCTATCACATGCGAATGACTGAATTACATATTTTACACGTGATGCTAGTTACATAAGTGATAGGACTGTTACTCGCGAGGTCCCGCCTTAACTAGTATAGTACTATAGAACCCGACGGGGTCTAGTTAGGATGAATAGCAATCGCAATCGCAGCTCGAGTGACTTAGCTGGTAGTAACTGTCTGGTGTTTATGTGTTAGCATATCTCGTTTATGTAAGTGGTATTCGCAACACTTTTATATCGCTTTTAATCTATTTTCGCTACTCTATCAAAACTTGTATACTCGCCAATACTTTTGTATTGACGTTGTTTTAACGTATGTTGTAGGTTTAGTCGCAGACTACATCAAATCAAGCTAGGAAGTCTAGAAACTCACCTAAAACCTATGTTGTCGGATTTGTATTGTTCGAGAGGACAAGAAATCTGTGATACCTTATGTGATTGTATTGTTTATTAGTATGGGATAATGGACACATTAAATACTGTCGCAATATAGTTGTTATGGATTCTCTTGAGCAATCTGATTCGCCTAGTGCCGCGCCCCGATGATTCCACCATCGGTTGGGGTGTGACAGATTGGTATCAGAGCCATAACTATAGGGAATTAGGTAAAAATTTTGTGACTCGACTTAGTCCGGGTCGACTTCTTAGAAATTGACCTAGTCCATAGTCTAAGTACCAACAGGCCGACTCGTACGAACCTAGCAGGGTTTGTATGGGCCTACTTGATACTCTCATTCGAAATCGCTAAAACTACTAGTTCGCGTGAACACCGCATACTACAATTTCACGTGAAGAGCATTTCCTAAGGCTGGAATGTTACCTTGCCTTTCCTATGGCTGACACAATACACACGTTTTCGAAAATACTCGCATAACACAACCGAGTGGTCCAGTCGAGATCAGGTGTGAAAACCAAGAACTCTCGATAAGATCGCTCAGTCAGCGCATTTTTCTAGCATAAGAACTTTTTGTTGAGCTAGGAGTGACATCCACAACTCAGCGGAAGTCTCCATTTCAAAATCTCGTGGAACTCTCGAACTTATTCGAGGAGCACGACCACAGTTAGGAGCGAAGTTATTAAGTCAGGGGTGAAACCCATATCTTAATAAACCGTTCCACTCTCTATAAAATGGTTTTCGAAAAGCTCTCACCAAGGACTCGACCATAACGATGACTCGAGCCACGCGATGACTAGGAGGACGAATGCCATGAGCTGCATCCCAGTGGAAGCATAAGTCTTCTAGGTCAACGCGCGTGCACGAACTTGTTGGGTATAGTTGGTTTACCTTGGGTAGTCGACGCCTAAACAGCCGAGGCACTCCGATATTTTACTAAGCCTACGACTCGCCGGTTTTATGCTTTAATGAACTTAATTACACTTTATGTGTTTATTATACGCCTTATCGATTTCTCAATTTATCAATTTTCGCTCCTTGTTATACAAAAGCACAACTCGCACAACCATCGCAATCTAAAATGAAGACCGAATGATCGCAACAAAATTAATGTCTAATTACTCGCTTACGCTCTTGCTCTCTCCCTCCCATCGCGCCCTCGCGTATTCTACAGCGATATGTATGTGGGTAAGTATAAACTACAACTATTTTATGTACAAAACAAATCATTGTGTGAGAACTTAGGAATCCCGTGTCTCCTATGTGGCTCCTATGTGAAAATCTAATATATTATACGCTACAAGTTTTGATTGTCACACCCCGACCACGTAGAACATACAAAACGTAGCGGAAACGTCGAGGAGTGTTGTAACAGAATCAATTGTTTCAAATCCATGGGAATTGAAGTTTCGTTTTATTAATCAAACATGAATGTTTACATTGTTTAAACAAGAACCAAAGAGTACATAACATAAATTAACTAGTTCTTGTCTCGTTTTAAGGCACTAAGGCACAGGTCCGCCTAAGTATGTCTTGATAAGTCCTATGCATCATCTCCTGAAAACACATGTGAAAATAGGTACGTCAGCATAAAAATGCCTGTGAGATACATTGGTTTTGTGAAAACAGAATTCATGACTTATGTTTGAGAAAATGTTTAGTCATGAACCTTGTAATTTTCTTTGTCTTGTAAATCATTTGAAAAACGATAAGATCGGATGATATGTATAAATAAGAGAACACTGTATGGTTAAACGGATAACCATGTAAAATGAGTTTGTATAAGATAAGTCGTTTGTAAAACAATGTCTCGTGAAAAGTGTGTTATTTGTATAAAATGTCATATGTCTCAAATTGAAATGATTCAAATAACGCTACGATATGTAATACCATACAAACACTTATATATAGGAAGTACCAGCGGCGTATCCACCATGCTTGTATCATATTACACACGCCTCGTTACTTAATCACTTACTCAAACCAAACCATCAAGATGAAATGTTTAACAATTGTGGAAATGTTTATGTATAGTCAAATGTCTATTGTCAAATGTAAATCATGTCAACGGATACAACTGGTTTACACGGTTCAATGGTTACAAACGGTTCATATAATTGAAGGGTTAAGACGGTTCACATAGTCAAACGGTTACAACGGTTCAAAATGTAGTATAATGTGTTCATATGCTGGATGAGCATATGCAACAGAAATGCAATGTAAAACAATGTACTAAGTACGCACACAATGGGCATACATAGCATGTAATGTAAAGCAATGTACTAAGTACGCACACAATGGGCATACATAGCATGTAATGTAAAGCAATGTACTAAGTACGCACACAATGGGCATACATAGCATGTAATGTAAGGCAATGTACTAAGTACGCACACAATGGGCATACATAGCATGAAATGTATTGTAAAGTGATGTACTAAGTATGCACACAACGGGCATACGTAGCATGAGATGTATTGTAAAGAGATGTACTAAGTATGCACACAATGGACATACATAGCATAGACACAATGAAATCATGTACTATATATGTACTATCGAACATAGCAAGTATATGATGTGAAAACCGAAAAGCATGAAAGTAACAAGTAGGCACATGCGTTTCACCCCAAAACAGTTTGGAAAACAGTAAAAGAGGGGTTCAATGTACTCACCTGAGATTGCTTTGAAATCCTTGTATAACAACCAAAAATGCTAGAGATCACGGAATATCAAACGGCACCTAATAGGTAGCTATATTAATATACCGGACCTAAATTGGAGGATCGGATAGTATGCGGGTTCGTAAACCAAACGAGTATGGAGACTCGTGTAATATGGTTCAACAAAGCCTACATACTAAAATGAAACCAACCTAAGCGCTTGCGACCCATTACGACCCGTTTAGGTAGCTTATGCTATCTTAACGCGTCGTTCGCGTATAACGCGTTTGGAACGCCTAACATTATGACCACAAGGTATAACCTCGGAAGGTTACAGCTATGGTCACCTAATGTGTTTGGTCGGATCCTAATGATCGACCAAATGAGTCGGGTTCGAAAGTATAAGCGATTGTTTAGATTGCTTACCTTACGACCCTATATAAGCACTAAACTAAAAGTGACGAGCTAAGCATGTTAGAACATGCTTAACTAAGTTTAGAAAACAGGTTTGGCATCAAAACAAACGGCTTTCATATCACGAGTAGGTTGGTTACAAAATACACAAGAATGTGCATTTTGGCCGAAACTACGACTCGTCACTGAGCCTAGATAACGTGGTAATCAGTAGGCATAGTCACTACGGACTATAACCATCGTGATCACGCTCACGTTATGAAGTTCCAACGAACTTCGTGTTGACCATAGGCTGGTCAACGCAGAAAATCAAACAAAACGTTGACTTTCGGACTCGAAAAGCGAATAAAAGAACGAAAGAACACTTACGAAGGGTCCCCGAAAGCTAATCTCGATCCAGGAGCTCAGGTATGAAGCAAAGGCCTCAACTTGGAGCTTTAGATCAGATTTTGTGGGTTTTTTAGCCAAAGGGGGGGGGGTATTTATAGGAAAAGTAAAGCCGTTAGGATCGTTTCTTGAATATCGTGCCACGATCTTATACGTACACTTGTCGCAAAGTTGTGGTGGCTCAAATTGACCCTAACTCTACAGATTGTGAAAGGGCATTGCCCTTTGGAGTGTTTGAAAGGCCAAGTTCAGCCAAGAAAACATGTTTCTGCATCTGTAGGGGCCACGCGGCCCGTGTCAGGATATGCACCAAACTCAGGCGGGCCGCCTGGGCATGCCTGATCTGCACAATTTTTCAGAAATGGCAGTTTTGGTCCCTGTTGCATGTTTAAGCCATTTCCGACACTTCTAAGGCCCGTAAAGCCAAATTTAAGGCCCTAAAATGATGCCTAAACATTGTGGACATGAAACATGCTCGAAAATATGTCGGGTGTTGGTTCGTTTGGCCGTACGAATGCGATGTTCGGTTAATTACGACGGAATGCGCATAAGCGCGAAAAACGATCCAAATGACGTGACGAACGGATTTTTCTCATGCCAAACACTAAAATAAATTATTTTAGTGCTTACATAAATTTTTGAATGTCCGGATGTATTCAGAACGTAAGTTATGCGCGAAAGTGCAAACTTGTGCACTTTTTGACGCTTTTAGCCCCTGAATGATCCAAAATTTTATTTTGGCATACCAAACCCTTCAAAGCCTATTTCTAAGCTATGTAAAGGATATTTAGGGTATGTTAAACTTATGGACATGTTCCGGAAAGTTCGTTACAGTTCAAATTGGCATACTTTCGCAGTTTGTCAAGTTTAGTCCCTGTAAGCGAATTAACTTGTTTTTTGCCATACCAAAGCCTTCAAAACTTATTTCTAAGTTATGTAAAGGTTATTTAAGGTATGTTAAGTATATGTTGATGTTCCGGAGTATTTGTCGCATTTAAACTGAGTACGTTTACGCACCAGTTTGCGTATAATTCTCCAGAAAGTGACATAAAGTTTGAAATTGAACAAGAATTGATATGTGCAAAAGATACACATATTTATACAAGATCCCAAGTATGAAATACAATATCTCATTGGCTTGGTTTTTGTTTGATGGTCGCGGTGACACAGGTGTCACAGTCTCCCCTACTTTAGGAAATTTCGTCCCGAAATTTATTCGTAGGAGTCTATTTGTGACTCTGCCAAATAACCATCAGCGATATGCAAAGTAATATCCTGTCATTTCCTTAACGGTCATTCTTCAGAAACGAAAATGAACAGACGGAGTCATTTTCCTCAACGAGTATTCTTCAGAAATGGGAATGACGGAATAAGCAAACGAATGTTCATTTCCTCCACGGACAAATCCTAAGAAACGAAAATGAACTAACGGAGTTATTTTCAACGGTTGCTTCATCAAAGTTGGAAATGAAAGATTACACAACGGATATTCATTTCCCCAATGGATAGATCGTCAGGAACGAAAATGAACTAACGGAGTCATTTTCAACGGTTGCTTCATCAGAGTTGGAAATGAAGGATTACACAACGGATATTCATTTCCCCAACGGATAAATCGTCAGAAATGAAAATGAGCTAACGGAGTCATTTTCAACGGTTGCTTCATCAGAGTTGGAAATGAAGGATTACACAACGGATATTCATTTCCTCAACGGGTAAATCTTCAGAAACGAAAATGAACTAACGGAGTCATTTTCAACGGTTGCTTCCTCAGAGTTGGAAATGAAGGATTACACAACGGATATTCATTTCCCCAACGGATAAATCGTCAGAAACGAAAATAAGCTAACAGAGTCATTTTCAACAGTCGCTTCCTCAGATTTGGAAATGAAGGATTACACAACGGATATTCATTTCCTCAATGGATAAATCTTCAGAAACGAAAATGAACTAACGGAGTCATTTTCAACGGTTGCTTCATCAGAGTTGGAAATGAATGGGGTTAACTCTAGACACATGACAGAACTTGCTGTGATTTCTGTGCACTAAATTCCATAATGATGTATGCATCCATAATTACGTAATCCCTTGCACAGTCCGCACAGTTTGTTTTGTAATGTTTTGGGGAAGGATATCAAACTTGTGATAAGGGTGACTAGACTTCCATCGGTTCCCTTTAATTAGATCTACTGGGGATCTTCTTAGTTAGGCCACCAAGGAGTCCTTTCAGCTATATCATCACATGATATCCCTAGCCAGATTTTTGGATCAATCTGTTTAACTAGACCACTCAAGGGGTCTAATTATGAAGTAGTACTTTATAATACGAGGGACTTAACTATAACATAGAAGTCCATTGAGGATTTTAAGTAATACCTTTGGGTATCCTACTATGAATCTCTTGTACAAGGATATGTAAGATTCTACGAAGATTTGGATAACTTAATTTGGATCACACAACAACACATAAGGGAACACATAAGCACAAAGTCACATAATTGTTTAACTTGATTATAATTTGTTATTAACTTGTTATTGATTGAAAACGGACATGGAAACCAATCGATGGGCTACAATGTCCCCTGGGATCTATCTGAGAAGATAGGAAGATCTCCCAAAATTTGGTTTTTGTTTACAAGGAAACACCACATTCGAATTAAGGCATACACAATTAAGGACTCACGGGAAATCCTTAGGTACCCTATTAAGGATTTATAGTGGTACTTTGGGTATTCGTCATTTGTTGTAACTTGCGCCTTGTACTTCGTTTTTCTTAGAAGAAACGGGTACTTAGGAATTACGTGGAAGACGCAAGAGATCATAGAATGGGAGAATTTTGGGGGTAGTTTGTTCTTTAAGGAATACGGTTCCTTGATTGTCGGTATTGTAAGGGATATGTCGTTTATACATGCAACCATAGAAATACATTGCAATGTAAATAAAAGATTTATTTATAAACGACGATAACAACTGTTTTCTTGGATCTTGACAACAAAAGAAAATAATACATAAGACGTGATTATTGATGTGTGTAAAATGCAACATATAAAACACATCAATTAAGGCATAAAACTAACCCTTTTTAAGTACTAATGTTGGAAAAAGAGTGTTTTTGTCTTCCTTTTGTATTTTCAGGATGAAATGAGCTCAAAATCACAAAAGAAGCAAAAAGACCACTAATTCTACCATAAATACAAGAAAAGGAACAAAAGTGGACTGCCCGGACCCTCAACGGCACCTCCCAAGGCAAAAAGAAGGAAACAGAGTCTGAACACGCCCCGTGTCCAGCGAACACGAGGGCGTGCCCAGGAAGCAGCAGAAAAGACAAACCAGTAGAAGCTTCCATTGCCCACCACGGGGCCGTGTCCAGCGAGCACGGGGGCGTGGTGAAAGTACAGCAGGCGCATTAATTGTAATTCGCAATTACAATTAATGAAGAGAGAGAGTGTCAGGCGGGCACGGGGCCGTGTCCAGCGGACACGGGGCCGTGTCCAGCCTTCTGTTCAGCCTATAAATAGAGGAGCTTGGCTTCATTCTCTCTCATCCCTTGGCACACCACCTCTCTCACACTTCATCCACCACCCACCACCACCATAACACCATCATCCACCACCATCATCCATTGTCCATCATAGAGTGTGTGAGTCGTCTCGGGATCCAAGATTGATCGTAAGAGTTCTTGACAATCAAGGCCATGTTTGCCTAAGTCTCTTACATCACTTGGTGAAGACAAGTGTTTAGTATAATACTTTTTTATTTTTAATCTTTTGCACTTTTTATTTGGTTTTGTATTAATGACTTTAATAACTAGTTACTTATGTTGAAGGTGATCTTTCCTTATCGTTTGTCCGTGGTGTCTTGGCGTTATTTTACTGTCTATATAAAATAAAAGATTTTCACCATTCATATCTCCACGGTCTATATGGAGGTATGTTGGCTACCTGGTCGGGGGTTAAGGGAACGGTTTGGTAAGGGTCTTGCCCTTGTTCAGCGTTTAGAGGTCCTGCTTGGGACCTGGGTCAAATTTAGTAGGATCTCCTTCAATGCCCATAGGTATTGGATGGCGGGGATCCAAACTCTTTGACCCCCTCATAAGTTAACTACTATTAATACTATAACCCGGCTATTTAGGACTGTATCCCTGCTGACTCAGACTACTTAGCCGAGGGTAACGTCACCGCCAAAAGCGGGGCCTACCATAATTTGCATTAATAACTTAATTCATTATCTTTCAATAATCCGACCCTTTAGGATTGTATCCTTGCTGACTCAAACTACTGGGTTGAGGGTAACGTCGCCTTCAAAAGAGGGGCCTACTACAATAACTAAGATAATCTCTTAAACAAGTGCAAAAGTGCGAAAATAATCAAAGGTTATACTAATACACGTGTCGGATCCAAGTGATTCATCTTGTCTATCTGTTTTTATTTTATTTTTATTTTCAGCATTTAGTTAGTTTTTATTTTTCTTAGTTTAAAACATTTTTCTAACCTTTTTGATTTGATTAGACGTTGAGGATAAACCGGTATTAAAAGCTCTTGTGTCCTTGGACGACCTCGGTATCTTACCAACACTATACTACGTCCACGATGGGTGCACTTGCCCATATGTGTGTTTAGTGTTAGTAAATATCGTGTTTTATAAATTTAAAACTTGGCTAAAAGTGTAAAAAGGGCTTAATTATATATCTAAAACATATATACACTAACACGCATCAAGTTTTTGGCGCCGCTGCCGGGGACACAAGGATTTTAAGAAAGCTTAAAATCGACGGCCTAATCAGTTTTTCAAAACCTTTTTAAAACGCGCGTATTTTTCTGCATTTTAGTTTAGTTTTGCATTTACAGTAGCCTGAACACGGGGCCGTGCTCACTGAACACGCCCCCGTGCTGCATATTTTTAGAGTAGATACCCAGATACAGAGTCTGAACACGGGGCCGTGCTCACTGAACACGCCCCCGTGCTCAACGTGACCAGTAACCTTAATTAAAACGCCCAGATACAGTCCCTGAACACGGGGCCGTGTTCACTCAACACGGGGCCGTGTCCAGCTTCTGTTTCCGTCTTATTTTTGTTTTCTGGTCCCGAGACTCAGTTGTGGTCTGTTGAGTGATTCTTATGGATCAATACTCAAGAGGTTACAACTACACCTATAATGAGGATGATTATAGGGGTAATTATTGCACTAGTTGTCGTAACGCACGCTCGGTTCAATATAATAACTCATATCAACCATCCAATTCATACAACCATTATGAGGATCCCAGGTACGAGCCATCAACTTCATACACATCCTATGAAGACCAAAGGTATGAACCTCCTCCCTCATACTCATATTTTGATGAACCAAGGTATGAGCCTTCATACTCGTACTTTGAAGATTCAACATATGAGCCACCACCTTCATACTCTTATTATGAGGAACCATGGCGTGAACAACCCACCTCATATGAGTACTATGAAGAACAAAGTTTCGACCCTTATCCATCATATACTTACAATGAAGAACAATGGTGTGAACCATCTACTTCATATGAGTATTATGAGGAGCCAAGGATCGAGCAACCGGATTCAAGCTTTGAGGATCCGAATTCTTTCAATCTCACCGAAGTGACCAATAGGATATTAGAACACATTAAAACTATCGAACGTTGTATAAAAGAATCTCGCGCAAGGGAAGAGGAATCCCGCGCAAGAGAAGAGCTAAAAAATGATAATAACGTAGAGATAGTTGAAAGTGTAAAAATGGAAGAACAAGAAAGTGAAAAACCGACACATGAGTTAAACAACGAAAATGGTGAGTCCGATAACGTTAAAATTCAAGAAGAGTCTAATTTTGAAAAAATTAACCTCTTGTCACCTACTTTCGAAAACCATTGTTTAATAACCCCTCATGCCAAGTTTTTAAAAGAGTTAAACACTAGTGCTAAAATCAAAGACTTAGTAAGCGTTAAGTTAACTAATGATCAAACCTCGCTAATAAAAGAAGACCCTTTTGAAATTAACATTACACCGGTTCCATGTTTCTTTCAAAATTCATTTATTAGTAATATCACCATTGATAAAGATCTTTGTGTTAACATAATGCCTAACTATATTTTTGAAAAATTAAGTATTAGTGATTTTACTCCACTTCAAATACCCATTTTTCTATCCGATCGGAAAGTAATGAAATCAATCGGTGTAGTTGAAGATGTTTTGGTTCAAACAAATCAAATGGTAATCCCAACCGACTTCGTCATCCTAGATGACGCCCCCTTAGTCTTGGGAAAACCTTTTGTACAAACTCATAAAGCTTTGAAAAACCGGAAGTACAACAATCTACCTCTTCAATTAGGGGCATTCAAAAGGAGCATAGATCTTGAGCGCTCAATGAAATATCCTTTTGGCAACAATGACCCCCTAATTGAAGATGAAGCTGAACCACCCGATACAACCAACGAAGAAGACCACTTTGTCGAAGAAGAGATAGCCATAGAACAAACTTTTAAGGTTCTTGATCTAGATGAGCCACAAAATAAGGTGTCTTCTAAAGACCCACCCATTGAGCTCAAAGAACTTCCTAAAGGTTTGGAATATGCTTTTCTAGGCAAACATGGTAGTTTACCAGTAATTATTTCGTCTAAATTAAGTAGTATAGAAAAAGAGAAATTAGTTAACTTACTTAAAAAACACAAAAACGTGATCGCTTGGAAGCTTGTAGATATTAAAGGAATAAGCCCTTCCATGTGTACGCACAAAATTTTAATGAATGATGACTACAAGACGGTAATTCAACCACAACGAAGAGTGAACCCCAATGTTCAAGAAGTGGTTAAGAATGAAGTCATCAAACTACTCGACGCCGGACTAATCTACCCTATCTCCGATAGCCCGTGGGTAAGTCCAGTCCAAGTAGTCCCAAAGAAAGGAGGTATGACGGTAATAACTAACGAGAAAAATGAATTAATACCAACGAGAACCGTCACAGGATGGAGAGTCTGTATAGATTATAGGAGATTAAATGAAGCAACTAGGAAAGACCACTTTCCTTTACCCTTCATTGATCAAATGTTAGAAAGATTATCCGGTCATAAATTTTATTGTTTCTTAGATGGTTTTTCAGGTTACTTTCAAATACCGATAGCACCAGAAGACCAAGAGAAAACAACTTTCACATGTCCCTACGGAACTTTTGCATATCGACGCATGCCATTCGGTCTATGTAATGCGCCTGCAACATTCCAACGTTGTATGGTCGCCATTTTCCATGATATGATCGAAAAGACAATGGAAGTCTTCATGGATGACTTTTCCATCTTTGGAGACTCATATGACCAATGCCTCGATAATCTTGAACGAATGCTATCCCGATGTGAGGAAACTAACCTCGCCCTTAACTGGGAAAAATGCCATTTCATGGTAACAGAGGGAATAGTACTCGGTCACAAGATCTCAAGCGAAGGAATGGAAGTTGATCGAGCAAAAATAGAGACTATTTCTCGATTACCTCCTCCATCCTCCGTACAAGCAATCAGAAGTTTCCTAGGGCATGCCGGATTCTATAGAAGGTTTATCAAGGACTTTTCAAAAATTTCGAGACCTCTAACAAAATTGCTTGAAAAAGATGCACCCTTCATCTTTGACAAGGAATGCAATCAAGCATTTCTAACCCTCAAGGAAATGCTAGTCAACGCACCTATCATGATAGCGCCAGATTGGAAATTTCCTTTCGAAATCATGTGCGATGCAAGCGACTTTGCTGTTGGAGCAGTCTTGGGACAAAGAAAAGAAAAACATTTCCACCCAATTTATTATGCTAGTAAAACTCTTAATGATGCACAAGAAAATTATACAACTACAGAAAAAGAATTACTAGCGGTGGTATTTGCTTTTGATAAATTTCGTTCTTATCTTGTTCTTTCTAAAACTGTAGTTTATACAGACCATGCAGCCATCAGGTACCTCTTCAAGAAGCAAGACGCAAAACCCCGTTTGATAAGGTGGATTTTACTCCTCCAAGAATTCGATATTGAAATCAAGGACAAAAGAGGAGCGGAAAACACTGCTGCAGATCATCTCTCACGCTTAGAAGACCCAGCTTTGGAGACAACCAGGGACGAGCAAATCAACGAAAAATTTCCCACGGAATCCCTGGAAATGATGGAAAGTAGACAAGAACCGTGGTATGCCGACTACGCTAATTTCTTAGCTAGCGGTATAGTCACCAAAGGATGGCCACATCATCAAAGAAAAAAATTCTTTGCCGATGTAAAGCATTACTTTTGGGAAGACCCCTATCTTTTCAAAATGTGTGCCGACCAGCTCATCCGAAGGTGTGTCCATGGTAATGAAGCGCGAAGAATACTCCGTCATTGTCATGAAGGTCCATACGGAGGACATCATGGTGCCGCAAGTACCGCACGAAAGGTATTTGACTCAGGATTTTACTGGCCAACCATTTACAAGGATGCACAAAACCTTGTAAGGACATGTGATGCATGCCAAAGATCAGGTAATATTTCTTCCAAAAACGAAATGCCTCAAAATGGTATTCTCGTTTGTGAAATCTTTGATGTGTGGGGACTCGATTTCATGGGACCCTTCCCACCTTCAAAGGGAAACAAATATATACTTGTGGCAGTAGATTACTTGTCTAAATGGGCAGAGGCCGAAGCTCTTCCAACAAACGATGGGAGAGTGGTGGTAAAATTTCTGAAAAAGCTGTTCTCTCGTTTCGGGACACCAAAGGCTTTGATAAGTGATAGAGGTACCCATTTTTGCAATCATCAACTCGAAAAAATATTAACAAGGTATGGGGTCTATCACCGGGTCTCGACAGCATATCATCCTCAAACAAATGGGCAAGCCGAAGTGACTAATCAAGGTTTAAAACGAATACTTGAAAAAACCGTAGGAATAAATAAAAAAGAATGGGCCGATAAATTAGACGACGCTTTATGGGCTTTTCGAACTGCTTATAAAACCACTATAGGCACAACCCCATATAAACTCGTCTATGGAAAAAGTTGCCACTTGCCAGTAGAAATCGCTCACAAAGCCTACTGGGCAATAAAAAACGTAAACTTAGATTTAGAAGTTGCCGGTAAAAATCGATTTTGTCAAATAAACGAATTAGAAGAACTTAGGAATTATGCATATTCTAACTCCGAAATTTATAAAGAAAGAATGAAGAATTTGCATGATAAATATATTAAGTCTAATGAATTTCGGGTTGGAGACCAAGTTCTATTGTTTAATTCACGACTTCGATTATTTCCTGGTAAGTTGAAATCTAGGTGGTCAGGACCTTTTTCCGTCACCCATGTTTTTCCACACGGTGCAGTAGAAATTAAAACTCGAAATGGGGCACCATTTAAAGTCAATGGCCAACGGCTGAAACTCTACAGAGGATCCATTGAGGATGAAGAAGAGGAAATCGCACTTCAAACGGTCAACGAATAAACTCGTACCCGACATGTTACAGGTAAGTGTACGTTCAAAACCAGTGAATCATCTAACCATTTTTCGGAAATAAGGGGCATGCACACGAACACATAAAAAAAAAAATTTAAAAAACTTCGCCCGGCACGGGGCCGTGTCCACTGGACACGGGGCCGTGTCGAGGCGACTGTCGGGATAAAACCCTCTTTTCCTATCAGTTACACCATTCTACACGCCCCGTTTCACCGAAAACTCTCTGGTTAGAGGCGATTTTCCGCAGATTTCGAACGTCACCACCGAATCTAACAACGTCAAGGTATGATTCTATCCTTCTTAGTAGTTAGATTAGTTACTTGCATGTAGTTAAAACATCAAAAATTGGGAAAAATCTAGGGTTCTGCATGTTCATCCGGATCGAACTCAAAATTTTTGATGAAAATTGTTAGTAGTAGTTTAGAATAGAGTAGTAGGAAGTAAATAGACATGTATTGTTGATAGATTCGTCCGATTTCCAACTAAAAACCCAAACCCTTGTTCTTGAACCGAAAAACACGAAATTGAAAGGGTAAATGGTTTGTTTTTGGAAAAATGACACTTAGGGTTTCATTTTCGGGGGAAACCGCTACTATTGGGCTAAAAATTTTCAGGTTTTCGAAACCGGGACGAAAAATGGAATTTTTGGGGTACAGACGCCTGGACACGGGGCCGTGTCCGCTGAACACGGGGCCGTGTCCAGCCCACTGTTTGCAGTTTCCAATCCGATTTTCCTGGTTTCGTACTAACTTCTTATGTATTCTTTTCAGATGTCGAAATTCACAAGGTTTGGTGCAAACGAACTTGACGCTAGGGCACGCTACGAGGTCCTACAAACAAGACCCGAAGAATACCCAAGGCGGACATGTACTGATTTGCTAACCATGGTAAACCAACTGGACCGCTTCAACAACATTGTGAGGGGTCCACTGCACGTAGCATTGACTGCCCGACTTCGGTCGGTCCACCAATGCACGATGGAGTTCTATAGCACCTTCATCTTCAACTCAAGGCGCGAACCATTTGATCATGAGGCGGTTGAATTTCGATGTGGAGGGACCACCTATAGAACCTCCATGGCACAGTTTGGAGCCATCATTGGGCTATACAATGATGAAGAAGCGGGAAATGAAGAGAATACAGGGGGGTTAAGAGACTTGGATGCAACCGAACGCCAAGCCGCATGGGCTCAAATAGGTGAAGGAATCTACAACCCGAGCAGCACAAAGAGCACCAAACTGAGGGACCCGCTATACCGCTACATCCACAGGCTCCTCACGTACTCGCTGAACCAACGCCATGACAGTAGTGGCGTTGTTGGGTTGAAAGATTTGGTTGTCCTTCACTGCATCCACAACCAGAAGCCTCTCGATGTTCCTTACTTCCTACTGCGAAACATGCACTTGAACCGCCTTGCCTCTGCTCCTACACCAATCTTCTTCGGGGGATGGGTGTACCGTCTTTTCAAGCACTTCACGAATATCCCAAGGTCCTTCGAAAGGAGTCCATGGTCGGGACGGGTCGATTATCATATTTGCCGAGCCATGAACTTGCTTTATGAAGCGGAGGACGGGACGGTGAGCTTTCAGAGGACGCAAGGCTACGCATGGAACCCGCAGGAGGCTCTAGTTCTTCATGCACCACCTCCACATTTCCAATATCCACCCCAAGGCGATCCGGGTCAATCCTCCTCTCAAGGAGGCGGTTTTCCTAATTTTCAAAGTTTACATGATCTTTTGCAGGAAAACCTTATGTGCACCAGGAACACCTACAACCTCGCCAACAACACATACCACCGGGTTGGAGCTATCGAGCGCAGCGTCAACGATATACAAGATGATATCGGTAGCATCCGGGAGTACATGGCGAGGCAAGGGGGTGGAGGTGATGGTAGTGATGAAGACATGGAGTAGGAGGCTGGGAGGAACAAGGGGCTGGCTGGTGATGAGCCACAGGTTTGATTGCCCTTCTTATCCATCAAACAATTCATGGCCTGCGTGCCAGTTGTCGAACAATTTACTTTCCTTAACTACTTTTTATCTTTATTTTGTTTTTATTTTATGTTTGGATAATGTTTGACAATGGTAAGTTAGGATGGTTTGTGCTTGGTTGGATGGTATTGAATGATTAAACAGGTGCAATGCGAGGGTTAGAGTGCTAAACATTAGCACTTGCAGCCCTAGGATGAAGAAACCGGGAGAAAAACCTATTTTTTTTCTGGCTAACAGACTGTCCACACGGGGACGTGTCCAGCCGACACGCCCCCGTGTCCATCTCCCAGATCTGCTGTTTGGCTACTGACCTGCAATTTTTTGCCCGACACGTGGCCGTGTTCACCCAACACGCCCCCGTGTTCACCTTCTGTAAGTTTTTCGTTACTGGCAGTTCACCACGGGGCCGTGTCCAATGGACACGGGGCCGTGTCCAGACTGCCAGTAACACAAATCTTTGCTTTTTAACACACTTTTATACATTTTAATCAACCAAAAATATTGTTTTTGGACACATTGAGGACAATGTGTAATTTAAGTGTGGGGGGATGCTAAAACCTTGAAATTTTGCAAAATCCTAAACACAAGCCTTACACAAAACTCTATTGGAACCGCTAAACACCCCAAATTTTTTTCAAAAACTTTCTCATTTTTTTTTATTTACTTGTCTTAGTTTAAGTTGGGAATAACAAGTTCTAAAAAGGTTATATTTTTACAAGTTTACAACCGATAGCGCCGTGATATAAAAAAGGAACCAACATAAGAAAATTATGAAACGGCATAACAAATCTAGTTTAAAATTCGATTATATATGCTTGGTCACATTAAAAACCCATTCCCACAAAAGTGAGTTTTGAGCCTTTATTGAGCATAAAAATACACATATTTAGATTAAATGCTCATTTTTCGTTTCTTGTGTGAATAGCCGCTCGGTCCTTACAAATCTAGAACTTGCCACGACGATACATTCCCGGTCCTTACCAACTTAAACCCAAGTAAGTAAATGATGGAGGCATTAGGACTAACTATTTTTCTTTCAAAACCATTATTTTTCATTTTTTTTAACCTACCCAAAATCCCCCTAGATAGCCCCTTTGAGCCTAAACCTTTCATTTCATTACCCCAAAAACCATTTTTACCCACCAAAAACCTTTTTCATTTTTTTCACCCTTCATTTTAGTAACAAGCTCGGTTTTTCGTCAACTTACCCTTTCATGTGACATCAAAAAAAAAAAAAAAAAACAAAAAAACAAAAAAATAATGATGAAGTCAAAAAACAGACAAAAGCTATAAAAAGCTTGTTTGGAGAAATACTTCAAAAATAATAAGTCACTAAAAACAAGGTATTTTACGAAAACCGACGCTTGCTACGATTTTCGCCTTTTTACTAACCACTAACCAACCACCCACCTTTAAACCCAAGCCTTCACCCAAAAAGTCCTCTTGATATTTACAAAGGTAAAAAGTTAAAAAGGAGGAGGATTGATTGCTTGGCAAGCCTATGGAAATACGTAAGTTCCGTGCCGCTCTCGAGTGATTCACTAAAATATACACCTTCGGCCGAGTGTTGAGTGATCTCCCGTGAGGTATGTGAACTTGTATATAAATGGAATTTTAATAAGGCATGTTATGCCCAACTAAGTAGTTTATCTTATGAAAAGTTCAAAATAAATCATAACGAATAGGATTGTAAATAAATAAAAATAAAACCTATAAAAACCTTGGATTCCCGACACTCTAGGACAAGCTAAAAAAAAAAAACTTCTCTTCTACCTATTCCATTTGGGAGTGTAAGCCACATTTAAAGAGTTTTGCTTGAGGACAAGCAAAAGTTCAAGTGTGGGGGTATTTGATGTGTGTAAAATGCAACATATAAAACACATCAATTAAGGCATAAAACTAACCCTTTTTAAGTACTAATGTTGGAAAAAGAGTGTTTTTGTCTTCCTTTTGTATTTTCAGGATGAAATGAGCTCAAAATCACAAAAGAAGCAAAAAGACCACTAATTCTACCATAAATACAAGAAAAGGAACAAAAGTGGACTGCCCGGACCCTCAACGGCACCTCCCAAGGCAAAAAGAAGGAAACAGAGTCTGAACACGCCCCGTGTCCAGCGAACACGGGGGCGTGCCCAGGAAGCAGCAGAAAAGACAAACCAGTAGAAGCTTCCATTGCCCACCACGGGGCCGTGTCCAGCGAGCACGGGGGCGTGGTGAAAGTACAGCAGGCGCATTAATTGTAATTCGCAATTACAATTAATGAAGAGAGAGAGTGTCAGGCGGGCACGGGGCCGTGTCCAGCGGACACGGGGCCGTGTCCAGCCTTCTGTTCAGCCTATAAATAGAGGAGCTTGGCTTCATTCTCTCTCATCCCTTGGCACACCACCTCTCTCACACTTCATCCACCACCCACCACCACCATAACACCATCATCCACCACCATCATCCATTGTCCATCATAGAGTGTGTGAGTCGTCTCGGGATCCAAGATTGATCGTAAGAGTTCTTGACAATCAAGGCCATGTTTGCCTAAGTCTCTTACATCACTTGGTGAAGACAAGTGTTTAGTATAATACTTTTTTATTTTTAATCTTTTGCACTTTTTATTTGGTTTTGTATTAATGACTTTAATAACTAGTTACTTATGTTGAAGGTGATCTTTCCTTATCGTTTGTCCGTGGTGTCTTGGCGTTATTTTACTGTCTATATAAAATAAAAGATTTTCACCATTCATATCTCCACGGTCTATATGGAGGTATGTTGGCTACCTGGTCGGGGGTTAAGGGAACGGTTTGGTAAGGGTCTTGCCCTTGTTCAGCGTTTAGAGGTCCTGCTTGGGACCTGGGTCAAATTTAGTAGGATCTCCTTCAATGCCCATAGGTATTGGATGGCGGGGATCCAAACTCTTTGACCCCCTCATAAGTTAACTACTATTAATACTATAACCCGGCTATTTAGGACTGTATCCCTGCTGACTCAGACTACTTAGCCGAGGGTAACGTCACCGCCAAAAGCGGGGCCTACCATAATTTGCATTAATAACTTAATTCATTATCTTTCAATAATCCGACCCTTTAGGATTGTATCCTTGCTGACTCAAACTACTGGGTTGAGGGTAACGTCGCCTTCAAAAGAGGGGCCTACTACAATAACTAAGATAATCTCTTAAACAAGTGCAAAAGTGCGAAAATAATCAAAGGTTATACTAATACACGTGTCGGATCCAAGTGATTCATCTTGTCTATCTGTTTTTATTTTATTTTTATTTTCAGCATTTAGTTAGTTTTTATTTTTCTTAGTTTAAAACATTTTTCTAACCTTTTTGATTTGATTAGACGTTGAGGATAAACCGGTATTAAAAGCTCTTGTGTCCTTGGACGACCTCGGTATCTTACCAACACTATACTACGTCCACGATGGGTGCACTTGCCCATATGTGTGTTTAGTGTTAGTAAATATCGTGTTTTATAAATTTAAAACTTGGCTAAAAGTGTAAAAAGGGCTTAATTATATATCTAAAAACATATATACACTAACACGCATCAATTATTTCTAAACGATGTTGTCTTCTAGTCAGTCAGATGCTCATCCCTGTGCTGGATTTGCATTAGCAAGCTTTGGGCAATTTCTTTGGAAATGACCCATCTCGCCACAATTGAAACAAGAGCCTGGTAGAAAACGACCTTGAGCAGGATTGTTGCCAGCTTGGTTTGGCGCAGCTGCAGCTGGGCAGACTCTTGTTGTGTGGCCTATAAGCCCACAAGTTTGGCATTTGCGGCACTGTACATTGGCGTGATGATGGAGGCTACATTGGTTGCACAAGGGTGCAGTTCCATTGTATGGTTTTCTAGCAGTGGGTTGAGCTGGTTGGTTGGGGACGGCTTGACCATTGTGAGCGACCACGGCGAAGTTCTGAGAAGCCTTTCGCTTCTTTGACTTCTTAGGGGATTCAGTCTGTTCATCCATGGTCTTTGATTCCTCGATTGGGTTCGATTCCCCAACTGGTTTCTTGTCATCTTTTCGGAAAAGTTTACCTTTCCTGATCTTTGATTCAGTCAAGGTTGCAGATAGCTCAATGGCCTGTCTAACTGTAGTAGGGTTGCTACCAGTCACAATGTCTTGTATTGAGTCAGGGAGGCCATCAATGTACTTTTCGATTGCCTTATCCAAAGGTGTAACCATATCCGGGCATAACAAACTTAACTCCTCATAACGATCCGTGTAGGCTCGATGCTCACCGCTAACTTGCTTAAGATCGTCGAACTCCGTTTCCAAGGCCCTGATCTCGTGACGAGGACAGAATTCCTTCATCATCAGAGCTCGAAGCTCTTGCCATGTTTGAGCGAGTGCCACATCGGCACGCCTATCTCTCATCACACCATTCCACCATGTCAAAGCTCGTTTCTCAAAGACGCTAGATGCGAATTCTACCTTTCGCTCGTTTGGACATTGAACATGTCTGAAGGTGTTCTCTAAACTGTCGAACCATTGTAGAAGTGCAGTCGCTCCTTGAGACCCAGAAAACTTTGATGGCTTAGCTGAGTTGAACGTCTTGAAGTTGCAGGGTGCATTATGGTTGTTGTTGGCTTGGTTCCATTGAGCAAAGAGGTTTGGGAATTGAGCAGCCATTTGCTGCGCAATGATCTCTGCCAGTTCGGCAGTCGCTATCTGGTTTTTGCGTCGAGGAGGCATTCTAAAAGAGAAACAAGAAGGAAAACAAATAACATGGCATTGGGTAAGAATAGGATGTTACAATCACCGACCATAATCATGGTTGATGGTCATTTGTTTGAACCGCGAAGCAACCAAACAACACCACGGCTGAATCAAAGCAAATAGATCCTCATAGTGTATCGCGAAGACATGCTCGCCAATAAGTGGACACTCACCCCAAGAGTTCCCAAGTAAGAGTGACTGATCCGATTATGTGGATTTGTACGAACACTCTAGCCTTAGACAGAAAACCCAGGGTACAGGCGTTCACTCTTCCAGTTTGCACGTTTTCACACTATTTCGGGCCCAAAACTTTGATGAGAGTTTTGAAAATTCAAAGGGGTTCAAAACCTTATAACAGAGGGTTCAAAACCTAGTAATCAATCATCCTAGAACAGATGATTAGTTTTCAAAGTAGTTTTGAAATTTATGTTCTTGTTGTGGTCGTCGCCTAAGGATAGGTGACGATATTGTTTTATGACTAAACGCAAGTAAACTCGCGTTAGGGTCCTAGGAAGGTTATAGACTAGGTCAAAGCATTACTAATAACCTAATTCCCTATAACCATTGGCTCTGATACCAACTTTTATGTCACACCCCGACCACGTAGAACATACAAAACGTGGCGGAAACGTCGAGGAGTGTTGTAACAGAATCAATTGTTTCAAATCCATGGCAATTGAAGTTTCGTTTTATTAATCAAACATGAATGTTTACATTGTTTAAACAAGAACCAAAGAGTACATAACATAAATTAACTAGTTCTTGTCTCGTTTTAAGGCACTAAGGCACAGGTCCGCCTAAGTATGTCTTGATAAGTCCTATGCATCATCTCCTGAAAACACATGTGAAAATAGGTACGTCAGCATAAAAATGCCCGTGAGATACATTGGTTTTGTGAAAACAGAATTCATGACTTATGTTTGAGAAAATGTGTAGTCATGAACCTTGTAATTTGCTTTGTCTTGTAAATCATTTGAAAAACGATAAGATCAGATGATATGTATAAATAAGAGAACACTGTATGATTAAACGGATAACCATGTAAAATGAGTTTGTATAAGATAAGTCGTTTGTAAAACAATGTCTCGTGAAAAGTGTGTTATTTGTATAAAATGTCATATGTCTCAAATTGAAATGATTCAAATAACACTACGATATGTAATACCATACAAACACTTATATATAGGAAGTACCAGCGGCGTATCCACAATGCTTGTATCATATTACACACGCCTCGTTACTTAATCACTTACTCAAACCAAACCATCAAGATGAAATGTTTAACAATTGTGGAAATGTTTATGTATAGTCAAATGTCTATTGTCAAATGTAAATCATATCAACGGATACAACTGGTTTATACAGTTCAATGGTTACAAACGGTTCATATAATCGAAGGGTTAAGACGGTTCACATAGTCAAATGGATACAACGGTTCAAAATGTAGTATAATGTGTTCAGATGCTGGATGAGCATATGCAACAGAAATGCAATGTAAAACAATGTACTAAGTACGCACACAATGGGCATACATAGCATGTGATGTAAAGCAATGTACTAAGTACGCACACAATGGGCATACATAGCATGTAATGTAAAGCAATGTACTAAGTACGCACACAATGGGCATACATAGCATGTAATGTAAGGCAATGTACTAAGTACGCACACAATGGGCATACATAGCATGAAATGTATTGTAAAGTGATGTACTAAGTATGCACACAACGGGCATACGTAGCATGAGATGTATTGTAAAGAGATGTACTAAGTATGCACACAATGGACATACATAGCATAGACACAATGAAATCATGTACTATATATGTACTATCGAACATAGCAAGTATATGATGTGAAAACCGGAAAGCATGAAAGTAACAAGTAGGCACATGCGTTTCACCCCAAAACAGCTTGGAAAACAGTAAAAGAGGGGTTCAATGTACTCACCTGAGATTGCTTTGAAATCCTTGTATAACAACCAAAAATGCTAGAGATCACGGAATATCAAACGACACCTAATAGGTAGCTATATTAATATACCGGACCTAAATTGGAGGATCGGATAGTATGCGGGTTCGTAAGCCAAACGAGTATGGAGACTCGTGTAATATGGTTCAACAAAGCCTACATACTAAAATGAAACCTAACCTAAGCGCTTGCGACCCATTACGACCCGTTTAGGTAGCTTATGCTATATTAACGCGTCGTTCGCGTATAACGCGTTTGGACGCCTAACATTGTGACCACAAGGTATAACCTCGGAAGGTTACAGCTATGGTCACCTAATGTGTTTGGTCGGATCCTAATGATCGACCAAATGGGTCGGGTTCGAAAGTATAAGCGATTGTTTTGATTGCTTACCTTACGACCCTATATAAGCACTAAACTAAAAGTGACGAGCTAAGCATGTTAGAACATGCTTAACTAAGTTTAGAAAACAGGTTTGGCATCAAAACAAACGGCTTTGATGATCACGAGTAGTTTGGTTACAAAATACACAAGAATGTGCATTTTGGCCGAAACTACGACTCGTCACTAAGCCTAGATAACGTGGTAATCAGTAGGCATAGTCACTACGGACTATAACCATCGTGATCACGCTCACGTTATGAAGTTCCAACGAACTTCGTGTTGACCATAGGCTGTTCAACACAGAAAGTCAAACAAAACGTTGACTTTCAGACTCGAAAAGCGAATAAAAGAACGAAAGAACACTTACGAAGGGTCCCCGAAAGCTAATCTCAATCCAGGAGCTCAGGTATGAAGCAAAGGCCTCAACTTAGAGCTTTAGATCAGATTTTGTGGATTTTTTAGCCAAAGGGGGGGGGGGAGTATTTATAGGAAAAGTAAAGCCGTTAGGATCGTTTCTTGAATATCGTGCCACGATCTTATGCGTACACTTGTCGCAAAGTTGTGGTGGCTCAAATTGACCCTAACTCTACAGATTGTGAAAGGGCATTGCCCTTTGGAGTGTTTGAAAGGCCAAGTTCAGCCAAGAAAACATGTTTCTGCATCTGTAGGGGCCACGCGGCCCGCGTCAGGATATGCACCAAACTCAGGCGGGCCGCCTGGGCATGCCTGATCTGCACAATTTTTCAGAAATGGCAGTTTTGGTCCCTGTTGCATGTTTAAGCCATTTTCGACACTTCTAAGGCCCGTAAAGCCAACTTTAAGGCCCTAAAATGATGCCTAAACATTGTGGACATGAAACATGCTCGAAAATATGTCTGGTGTTGGTTCGTTTGGCCGTACGAATCCGATGTTCGGTTAATTACGACGGAATGCGCATAAGCGCGAAAAACGATCCAAATGACGTGACGAATGGATTTTTCTCATGCCAAACACTAAAATAAATTATTTTAGTGCTTACATAAATTTTTGGATGTCCGGATGTATTCAGAACGTAAGTTATGCGCGAAAGTGCAAACTTGTGCACTTTTTGACGCTTTTAGCCCCTGAATGATCCAAAAGTTTATTTTAGCATACCAAACCCCTCAAAGCCTATTTCTAATCTATGTAAAGGATATTTAGGGTATGTTTAACTTATGGGCATGTTCCGGAAAGTTCGTTACAGTTCAAATTGGCATACTTTCGCAGTTTGTCAAGTTTAGTCCCTGTAAGCGAATTAACTTGTTTTTTGCCATACCAAAGCCTTCAAAACTTATTTCTAAGATATGTAAAGGTTATTTAAGGTATGTTAAGTATATGTTGATGTTCCGGAGTATTTGTCGCATTTAAACTGAGTACGTTTACGCACCAGTTTGCGTATAATTCTCCAGAAAGCGACATAAAGTTTGAAATTGAACAAGAATTGATATGTGCAAAAGATACACATATTTATACAAGATCCCAAGTATGAAATACAATATCTCATCGGCTTGGTTTTTGTTTGATGGTCGCAGTGACACAGGTGTCACATTGATCGCGCTCAATCGCATCGCAAACTCAGAAATCGTTATGATCAAATCTCACTCCAAATATCTCTCTGTCTAGATGCCTTCCAACGACTCTACCTCGAGACGAACAACTAGGAGAAGAGCCAAACGAAGCGCCGAGAAGAGGATTGCCTCGCTTGTGGCCAAGGAAGTGGCCAAGGTCATTCCTGAAATTGTCGCTCAAGTGCACTCTCTCAGCAAGTCTCGAACCCCGGAAGACTCTAAGACAGAAGCGCCGCAATCTGCTTTCCTCTACAAACACTTCAAATCCTGTGACCCGATGGAGTTCACGGGTGAAGGAGGTGTGTCCCAATTTCTCCAGTGGTTCGATTCTATTGAAGTTACCCTTTGACAGAGTGGGTGTCCTGATGGTTTTCGTACTACTTGCGCTACCGGAGTATTTTAATCGCGAGCACTCGACTGGTGGACCGCTGAACGTAACAAACATGGGATCTCTGCGGCTTATGCTCTCTCTTAGAATGAGCTGAAAGAGCTCATGAAGGAAGAGTACTGCCCACCCCACGAAGTCCAGAAGCTAGAGGACGAATTTTGGGAAATCAAGCAAGTCAAATGTGACAATGCAGGCTACACCGCAAGGTTCAAACAGTTTAGCATAATTTGCCCAAGTCAAGTCAACACTTCAGAAAAAGCCATCAAGAAGTACATTCGTGGCTTGCTTGAGAGTGTGGGTGATTTTGTCGAAGCTGCAAGAGCTGCTACCATCGAAGAAACCTACCGTTTGGCCGCAGGGATCAACGAAAAACGAGTCTTGGACGGATTCTTCTCCAAGAATCCTGTCAAACAAGCTCATCAAGCAATCGTCATCGACTCATCCGACGATTCTTCTGAAGATTCCTCCGACGATGTCTCTAGCAAATCATCAGACGAATCCTCCAACGACAACGACACCTCATCTCAGGATCGCAATGAGCTCAGCCACAAGCGAAAGGAACCAAGCGTGGATGAAATTCCAAACCCCACTCCGCTACGACTTACCCCAGTTCTTGTGAAGCGCACCTACACTGGAAACCATCCCCTGTGTCTCATGTGTACGTATCATCACCCACCAGGAGCTAACTGTCGTTATTGCGATAATTGCAATTGGTATGGTCATTTTACCCAGAACTGCCGCACAGGACCGCAACCTTGAGGATTTCCAGCGACAACCACGGTCTCCGCAGAAGTCCTCCACAGCAATGTTATTTTGTTTCCAATATTGTTGTAATGCTACGACTTTCGCCGTTAATTTCTTTTGTGTGTTGAACTTATTCTATCTCTCGACGCATGTGGATTCTATTTCTCCCTTATACTCGCACACAATCTATATGCTAGCACTATGTACTATATAATGTATTTTACCCCTACTATGCGTTCTTGAGATAAGGTACGATAAACGTGCAAGGACCAGATTAATCACGGGTGCACACGGGATTATTTTGGTTAGTGCACGGAGATCGTAGTGAGTTTCAATGATGCCTCAACGTTCAGGGCATGGTTAAGCGTGGTGGATACGCCGCTGGTACTTCCTATATATAAGCGTCTTGACCATGTCTGACAAAGTGTGACGCCTATTCACGGAACGAAGGCGTATGGTGGAAACATGACGGTGTTTCTCCATGCTAACCGAAATTTTGTGAAGAAAGTGCCATGTGGAGTTGGAACGTAGACCTATTATACTATTGTGGTTATTTTCGACACACTACACTACATCGCAAGGCGTAACAAACTCAATCGCAACTCAAGCGTGTGATCGCAAGACTTTACGTAAGTCAACACGCTCGCAATCGTATTATCGCTAGAATCTATCTCACAAATCGCAATCATTTATTATGTGCCTCGCGCTATCGCTTATTGTGTGTTCGCAATCTCAATCGCTTATTATACAAATCGGTATCGCTTAGGGTGTGTCTTCGCTTTATCACATATTTTGTGTGTATCACTCTACCGATTACCGCTTACTGTGTATCGCTTGCTGCGAATCGCGTATCGGGGATCGCTTGACGAGTACCGCTCATCGCTCGTCGCTTATCGCCTTAACGCTTCTCACATCTGTCTCATCGCTTCGATGTTCTTATCGCTTTGACACTCTCATCGCGTATCGCTATTTGTGTTATCTGTATTATATGCGTTATGTTAGCACTCATGACCTCGCTTCACGAGACGAAACTAATAGGGCTAAGACATGGTGGTGTTTTAGCAGTATCAGCAGACTTTCGTGGAAAAAGGCCATGTGGGCTAATGATAATTAAAATTATGGTGTTGTTAAATCTAATCGAATCGCATGTCTCCATCGCTTGCAGCGCATCGACTGTCGCCTATCGTTCGACAGTTGTCATTATCGCTTGTCACTATCGCTCATCTCTTTACGCTTGTCGCTTTACGTTTTTCGCTTATCGCTACCGTCTTCGCTTACTATGCTTGATGTTTGGTGTTGTGTTATCGATTATCGCGTACCAATCATCGCTTATCGCACTCGTCACTAAACTGAGCTTGAAAAACGACTTCATCGCTCGGTTTGGTCAATCTTTCTCTTACACTTGGACCGACCATCTTTCGCTTGGACTAAGGGAATCGAAATCTATCAGTACTGCGTCAACACACATGACACCGCCTCACGGGACGAAAGCCATATGGCTAAAACATGGAGGCCGCTGGTACTTCCTATATATAAGTGTTTTAGCTATGTTGTCGAACTTTCATGGGAAAGTGCCATGCGGGGCCGACTTTAAATTGAAATTTGGATATTATCAAAACCTTTGTTTAAACAAACTTTTTCTAAAAAAAAATTGATCAAAACCTTTGTACAAACGAGATTATTTGTGACGATAGTGTGACAATCGACTCAAGTTACTACCACGTAACGAGAAAATTTCGTAAAACGAGTTTTAAGCACTTTAAAATCTTTTAGTAACCTAACAAAACCCTCCTCATAGCGCTGGTGTGAACATCGCTACAGTTTACGCCGCATCGTGAGAAGATTTTCATAAGCAAGTTTTCCCCAAATTAATCGATTTTTCGAAAATTAAAACGCTTTGTAATCGCTTTTTGTGTGTGTTATCGTCTTTTGTTATACAAACCACCCTACTCGCTGCTATCACCGGTCATCGCAACACTCGCGCTCGTCAAATTCCAATCGACCGCTCGCTTATTTTGACGCTTTTTGTAACATTCCTATTTTTATTATATAAGAATTTTAGGGTTGTTTAAATTAATTAACCACTAGTGACTAGTTTTATTTTTAATATAATTATTCGACCCAAATAGTTTTAAAACTATTTTATATATAGTTGGTTGAAATGTTATACTAATTAATTGGCCTGTATATGGGTGACCTTTCTAAATAAAATAAAAGTATATAAACTTATATTATTAGACAGGTAGATTACGGGTAAGTTGACCGTTAGAAAAATGAAGTACCTAGACGGGCCTAGGAACCGTATAATAATTAAATTATAAAAATACATTGTATTTGGACTTACTCCATTTTTAATAAAACTTGGTTTAAAATGTAGATACTGTTAGGATCTGAGTTTGGATTGATTGTGATTTGTGTTTGAATTAAGATGAACAATGAAAGAGTAGTGCAGCGGAAATTAAATGGAAGCAAACTTTTCACAATCAAACAGAAGAAATGCTTTCAATCATACATTTTCAACAAAGAACCAAATGCTTAAATTTATTTCAAACTTTGATTACAATTGCATGTATGATTCGCAAACTCCCCCTCAGCCTGAGCTCAGAAATTTGTTCGTGCAGCAAGAAGATGGTGAAGAGTTAAACAGAACAGAGCAGAGCACTGTTCTATTTATAGGCACGCAACAAACCACTGAGCATCTTAGCTGACGTCACCATGAAAGTGACATCTAACCTCCTAACAAACTCTAACAACTGACCTATACAAATACTACTTATGCTAACTACTGCTATTTTTCATAACATAAAGTAAATAAACAACTGCTGCATCCTTCCACTGCTGTGATCCCAGCAGTACTTGTCATGATCAGCAGTGCTTGAATCAAGGAAGTAGATTGAGCAGCAGAGCTTCAGTTCTTTATCAGTCTTTGACTTTGCTCAGCGGTTATAGGTCAGCAGTTTGTATGATCAGTAGATAGGAGGTCAGCAGATGTTGAAACCACTTTCAAGGGGAGAGACTTGCATGCATAACATCTGCTTATTTTGGATCCACTGCTCTGATTCAGTTTTGGCTTTTATTATCTGTTCCTTTGGCAGGGTTCAATCCCAACAGATACAAATATTCTCGTTTTAATGACATATTCATTATTTTATAAAATGTCGTACTTTAGAAGTTATATGCGCCAAATAAGCGAAGCAGTTGAATTAATTATAAATATATAAAATACTAAGATAATATTAAAATATAATTTGACACTTTTGTACGTGTCTTTCAAAGAATGAAATAAAATAATATTAAATTAAAATTTAAAACTCTTGAATTGATAATGGACATGCACGTGTACAGGCAATTCTGTGTCCTCTAAGAATCTCTCAAGTATATATAGAGTTCATTTTAGGTGTTCAAGATCTGTGTCCCTCTATTCTTTCTTTCGCCTACTCTTTCTCAAAACAATTCTATATTGTTTTTTTATATATTATTTATAATAATAATAATAATAATAATAATAATAATAATAATAATAATAATAATAATAATAACTGTTAAGACCGGTTTTCAACTCCGAAACGATTGCATGTGACACGTTTGACGTGCGGAATCCGTGAACGTGCGTGACCGAACACACGAGAACGTACTAAATCTGTGATTCCATTGATAATATGAAACGTACAAATGAACCGTGAATCACCTCTTGCACTTTCTCTCTCTGGTTTCTCTCTCTAGCTCCAAAGCTCTCCAAAGTAGCAAATGAGCAAATGTGGCAAAAGTTAGGCATAAGCCTCCTATTTATAGGCCAAGGGGCTTTAATGAGATTCCTCATTATTACAGAAATGCCACCTTGCCTTTTCCCTAAATCTAACATTATAAGCACTAAACTTCTTCTGTTTCTGCTACGAACGGAATTGACAGAGGCGATAGACATAAATGCACCAACGGACTCCCCCTTGGATATTGCCGCAGTCAATCCGTAGTCAAGCTCGTAGCGACTTGACTTTCTCTCTCTCTCTCTCTCTCTCTCTCTCTCTCTCTCTGAGTCTTGTTGAAGCTTTAACATCTTCAGCAACACAGACTCCCTCTTTCTCGAACAGAATCCCCGTGGATATGTCTTTAGCTTCAGCTCCCCCTTTCAGTAGACTCTTCAGGCTCCCCCTTTCGTCAAGCTTCCATGCTTTTGGGATCGACACCTGGCTTTCCGGTTACAAGCTCTTCTGGGATAGTTTCATGGCTCCTTGAATCCACGCTTCCCTTTGCGTTGAGCTCGTCTTCAGACTCCCCCTAGACTCGGCTGTCGGGATCGTAGTCTGGAACACATCTACAAATCTCAAACGCTTATAAGTACAAACATTTTGAAATTGTCCAGAAATCGTAATCTGGCTCTTTTAAACTTTCTAAATCACTCCCCCTATCAACAATCTTTATTGATTTGGCAGTATTTAAGTATCCATAATTGAAAATTACTCTTTTACAGATTTTAACAGTATAAGCATCCAAATCCTTCACGGTTAATCATCCAAGTCCAAATTAATGACCTTGGAGATATCACAAACTGTTTTTGATTTTTGATTTTTGATTTTAAACTTCAACTTTCAAATTAATGAACTTGATTTATTTTCAGAAACACAATCAGTTTACTTAGATTTTGAAACTCAGCATTCAGACATCGGTTGTCGAAAATAAAGCGCAATCAAAAATCTATTTGAAGTTTTCTGAAATATAAAGCAGTAAAGAAATATTTACAATCATATTTACAGACAATATATTTTTGTTTGAGTTTGCATCAGAGGATCCTATCAGTTTATACCAAATCACTAGCACCATTGAGCTTTAAACACTTTAAGTTCTAAACGATTCACTTAGATTGTCAGTATACTGATCCACTTAAATTTTCACACAAAGTTCAGCTATTTCGAGATACGAGATTAGTGTATTAAGGACTTAAACTTATTCGTGTGTACCACCTCAAAATATACTCCCGTATCCAGATCCCAATATTCAGTCTTACAGGTGAGTATACCTAGATGATATCTGTAAAGGGTTAAATGCGAGGCCATGAGAGCTCAGGTCAGAACTTCCGTTCAGCAAAGAGATGATGGCTCGTCTTTCAGTGTGTTCCCTTTAGAGAATCTTTTCTTCAACAGCACATGATTAGCATTTTTTAATATTTCATCATTTTTTATGCTGAGGGTGATGCTATATTTCAAGCAAGCGAAAAGTATTATACGGGGACTAGGCCATTGCTTCCGTAAAATCAGAAGTCCCGGGATAATACCCCAAATATCACTAAGTATAAAGACCTAGTATCTCAGAAATAGGGATCTTTCAAACAAGATTTCAGGGGTTACCTATATATCCGAGAGATGTTCCCCACGAAATAAGTAAGTACTGATATTTAGGTTTATATCTCGAAAAAAATCTACTAAGCGTGTAAAAATCTACTGGCATATCATTAGTGAGACCGTTTATCACATTTAAACATTCCATTTCTTTAGCGTACTGTGATTGTCTACTGATTTACTATCATTTCCTCTTTTTACACAACACTCTTTATGAATTTTATCATGTTTTTGGCTTTTTCAAATTTTTTAATGTTTTTGTATTTTCTGAAATTTTTACTCCCCCTGAAATTCTAAACCATTTAAAGAAAATTTGACAACCTGACACTGATAGCTTCGTCTCGCCATCCATTTTTTGCTTAATGTGTACCGAATTGCATGAAAAGCAGTAAATACCCCCATGATTTACAGCACATTTATCTTTTACAGTTTGAAAACCGTTTTTCAATCTTGTGAAATTAATCATGTTTGTTCCGCCGTGAGGGTTTCGACATATTCAATCAGAACTCCCCCTGACAACAAACTATTTTCCCATAATGATTTCAAAACACTTAAGTTTGTTTTAATCAGAATGGCTTTTTCGGAAAATTAGTTTGTTTGTCGTTTTCACAAATATGGGGTTTATTTCATCACATTGTTTTCTTAACCACTTGTAAAAATTATCATTTTGACATTTTTCAAGAACTTTCCCATTTGTAAGAAAGTTAAAACAAGTACAACTTAATGTCCTTGATTAACCCCTTGTAAGTCGAAATATCACCGTTTCCGACTAGTGAATTTCTCAAGAAAGATGCCGATTCCTACTCTCCAATTACCAACCTGGAAGTTCAGGCAAATCAGGATTTTAGGCAAAGACTGGTGATACCCAAGCCTGATTAACCTTGGGTGCATCTGAGTTCTTTTCACTTGGTGTGTAAGTTCCCTTCTTAGATTCATAAAATTCTTTAACCCCTTTGGCTTTACCATCAGCCATCTTACCAAAAATGTTTTTCACTTTGTCATTGAAAGCCTTTTCGACATCAAATTCTTTATTTTCAGAATAGAATTGATTTCCAACTTTTTGTTTCAAATTTTCAGTCCGCAATGGTGGAAAATTTACATCATCCATTGGCGGTACTGAATTTTTACTTTTGATCTCAACAGATGGCTCCTCTGACTTTGATGAGTCAGATTCATTACCAGAAAGTGGCTCTTTTGCTTCCGAAGAAACAAATTCATTGCCAGATTTATCATCTGATTTCTTAACAACCCAATTTTGGTTGTTAAGATTCACATTTATTTTATGAAAACATCTTGAACTCTCACCAACTTTAAATGTAGAATTTTTAAACATTTTGAATTTTTCCGTTGGTGGTTCAGTTTTATTAACAACTTTTTCTTTCTTTATTCTCTCTTTTGTCCTCAGATTTGTATCTGATGAATTCGTTTTGCTTGAATGACCATTTTTTGTTGAGCAAATCAATTCATCAGAACTTTTATCTGAATTACCAATTGTACCCGAGGACAAAATCTTTTCAAGGTACTCCCTTGCTTTCTTTCTTTTCTTTCTCAATTTGTCTTTCTACCCTTGTGAAAGTTTCACTTTCTGTTCTTTGGGCTTTTCTTCAATTTTAATGATTTTCTTCACCGTTCTTTGAGATTCAGCCCTCGATCCTCTCTTTGATCTCATTGGGCAATGTCTGGCTGTTAACAGCAATGTGTCCTTGAAAACCACATTTGTAACACATTCTGTTATCGTACCATTCCCCACTTTCAAACCACACACTCAAATCATAGCACTGATTTGATTTGTAGTACTCATTGTAATGATTTGTCTTTGAAGAATCTTCATTCCATCTTCTCCTGGAAACTTGATTTGACTTTTGAGCACTGTGGTCAAACCTGCACCACTTATTACCAACTTTTTGTGAGTCTTGATTTTTAACTTTTTGTGGTTTTTGATTGGATGATTTAACTGATGATCTTTTATTTTTGTTTTGAAAATTTTCTGAATTTTTAACACTTTGTTTTTGTTCTACACTCTTCTTTACAGGTTTTTGCGTTGAGCATTCACCTTTTTCAGTAGAATGTAAAACAGTTTCTTGAAACTTTTCTTTTAATTTCAAAAATATTTTCTATTTCTCATCTTCATCATCAGTTTTATCATCACAATCTTCAATTTTGACTTTATCAAAATTTGTGACATTGTCACTTATTGGAACTTCATTGATTGGTTTTGGGCATATTTGATCAAATAACACTGATGAGGTCACAAAACCTTTCAATTTCTTTTCTAGATCATCAATTTTATTTCTAGCAATCTCAACTTCTTTCTCAAGTTGAGTGATTTTCTCAAGATGAGAATTTATTGCCTTTTGATTTTCTATTTTATTTTCTTCTAAAACAAAATTTTCAGTTTCTAAAACTTTTATTTGACTTAGAAAATCTGTTTCTTTTTCTTTTAAAATTTTATTTTCCAATTTTATCCAAGAAACATCTTCATTTTCAATTTTAGTTTTTTCAAAATCTTTTTCAATTTTCAATTTTTCATTTTCTAGAAATATTATTTTATTGTAAAATTCTTTTTCATTTTCTTTTAAAATTTTGTTTTCCAATGTCAAACTCTCCATATCCTTCAAGAGTTTGACATTGTCTGATTCAGATTTATCACATTTTGAGCACACTGGTTCAGAACTTGATTCTTCCTGAATTGACTCTGTCTTGTATGTTCCTGCACAAAAAAATTTAACAAAGTCAAGAGGATTCATATTATCGTCAATAAACAACCCCTCTTAATATCGTATTTAATAACATTTTTTACTGCAAGACATATATTGACTCTTCTTTTCATTTCAAAAATCACATCCAAACTCATTTTTTCTAAATTCTTTTCTATTTCATTTAACACACCTTTCTTTTTCTTTTCATTTTCATAATTGTGTGTTTTAAGCTTACTGATGAATTCTCTTAAACAAAAATTTGAGAATCTAGAATCCTTTTTCAGATTAATCAAAAATTCATCCCACTCTGCAGGTAACGCATCTGCAAATTTTGATATCTGTTCAGCACTTGACATTCTTATCACATACCTTTTTAAATTTTCAAGTAAATCAACAAACCGTCTATCCAACGATTCATGTTTCATACACAAGAAATTTTCTAATCTTTTAACCCAAACATTCTTATTATTTCTTTTATCATACCAGCTCTCATTACCCCAATTATTTAAATTTTCAAGGTTTTCATTTTCCATTTCATCAAACATTTTGACCACAATTTCCTTGTTAAATGGCTTGGTTCAAAAATCGTTTTTAGCTCAAAGTCCACAAAATTTCAACTTCTTGGTATTTACACCTTGTAAATCCCCACGAATCACGTGCAAACAAACAAACACACGATCAGTTTATTTATTTATTATTTTTGTAAGCAAAAATGAATCTAATTATTACAACTGAAATTGTTTTCAATTTTATTAGATCGATGCCCACATTTGATTTTAGTTAATCACATGAAATGATGATTCTAGATTCTCAAATTTTCAGATGCGTTACCTGCAGAGTGGGATGACCATCGGAAAATTTTCGCTAAACCAGCCATGTTTGCAAAGAGCACTCATAAACAAGGCTACAAGCATCCTCCTGATAGACCACCGATCAAAAACAAAGAAGTGTACAACATTAAAAACAACAAAACAGCAAATGTTGGTACCGGGGCTGGCGATGTACGCTTTCAAACAAGACAGAAGAACGATAATAGAAGCTTTGCAGATGTCATGTCAGGCGTTAAGCATGTCTCAGTACCGGAGAAGGAGACGAAGATTCATATCGCTGAAAGCGAGGCATCGAAGCGATGGAGGGGTACCTCACTTGTGGCGGTTTTAAGGAACCCCTTTGACCTTAAAGATCACCACAAACTATTGGAAAATGATCGCTTAACGGGTTTTAAAATCAGATATCTCGGTGGTCTAAGATTGCTACTAACGTTTACCGATCTAGAGGAGGCGACGCATTTCAGGGAAGGAAAAAGTGATAGCTGGAGTACCTGGTTTTCTGACCTACACGTCTGGGATGGACGACACCTACCATTCCAGAGAATTGCAAAAATCTACATCAGGGGAGTTCCTTTACAATTCTGGGGACCTGTGATTTTTGATCATATAGGAGAAATGTTCGGGAAAGTAGTTTTGCCTTCTAAAGCGTGTGATAATGATCTTAATCTTACGACAAACACAGTGGGGATCTTTACCAATGAAGTCGGAAGAATAAATAGCAAGATTAAAATCGTATGGAAAGGACACCAATTCGAAATTCTAATTACAGAGGATATCGGAGAGATTTCACCATTTTTTCCGGTATTGTCCGATCAACGGGAGGAAGATGATAAGTCAATGGCAAACGAACAGTCAGGATCTTCTAACGGTTATGTGGAAAGGTTTGTTTCGGGAGGTGTAGAAAATATAAATGCTAAAGGAGCGTATAATTCCCAGGAAAAGGTTAATGATGGAACTCCTAGGAACTCTGCACAAAAGTATGGTAATATTAATGGTGGGACCACGCCTGTTCCTAATAATGATGCTGGTGATGATAATATGGGCCCTCTAGTGACTCCACCACCCCCACCTCATATTGGGCCTGATATTAATAATAACAAAAATAATAAACATGGATGGAGCGACATGGGCCTTTCTAGGCTATTTGAGGAAACTGAAGTAGTCGTTGACACTCCCCCGAATGGGCCTATGGTTAATGTGATTCGTAGTGAACCATCACCAGACCCGTTTAATCTGAGAGATTTAATAGAGGAGGTAGCAAATGAACAAAGGCAGAAATTTGACCTCAATAAACCTCCCTCACCTCCCACCACCAACATCAGACAAATCTCTCCAGTTGTGACGAAGAAAGGTGCAAACCGAAAGGGGAAATTCAAGTTCCCGTCTATGCGCATGAAGGATAATTTATGGGTGGGGAAAAATGGCGATGGCCAGAAATACAGGGCAAAAGTGATTTATACCAGTGAATCCGAAGGAAGCAAAAGTGTTTCGAACGAGGATGAAATTGGCGCTATTGAGAAGGAAGTTGATCTAACAGTGGCGGTTGGTGAAGATGTTGGGTTCCGCGTTTCTGGTTGCACTGATAAAATTAGGGTACAGATTATGGGGGCACAGGAGACAAAAGTTCAGCAATGAATTTTCTATCTACGAATATAAGGGGGGCAGGCGACGCAAAGAAAGCGGAACACATTCGTAATTTGAAAAGAAGTAACAATCTCAGCTTCATCTGTATTCAGGAAACACAAATGGGGGACTCAACCAACATTCAGGTCAGTTCGTTCTGGGGTAATACCCCTCTCGATTTTGATTTTGTTAATGCCAGTGGTAGGTCTGGTGGACTGTTAAACGTTTGGGATCCGCAAACCTTTCGGAAAAAAGCTTCTATTCATAATAGGTATTTTCTGGCCACCGTGGGCACACTTTGTGATGTGGTGGGGGATCTCATAGTGGTAAATGTTTACGCGCCACAAGACAAAGCCTTAAAGAAGCAGTTATGGAAAGAGAAACTTGGCTAAACACGATCAACGAGCTGGAAGATAGTAATCTCGAGGATTTAAACCAGAGGGCCAAAGTTAAATGGGTCCAAGAAGGAGACAAAAACTCATCATTCTTCCATGGAATGATCAAGGGGCATCAAAAAAATAATAGGATCAGTGGGCTTAATTTTAATGGTGTATGGGTCTCGCAACCTAATGAACTCAAGAGTGGTATAAAAGAGCACTTCCAATCAACTTTTATGGAAGATTTAAACCCAAGACCAAAATTTATAAATGACGGTTTCAAGCGACTAAACCTCGCACAATCAGCCCAATTGGTGAAGCGGTTCTCGAGAGAAGAAATTAAAGAAGCGGTTTGGAACTGTGGCAACGAAAAGGCTCCTGGACCCGATGGATTCACATTTAAATTTATCAAATCATTTTGGGACATTTTTGAAACTGATTTGTATCAAGTAATGGATCATTTTTATGTGCACGGGACTCTTAGTAGGGGATGCAACTCCAGCTTCATTGCCCTCATTCCTAAAATGGCCAACCCTCAAACAACCAGCAACTTTCGGCCTATAAGTCTAATTGGATGCATCTCCAAAATAGTCTCTAAAATCCTTGCTTCTAGGTTGAAAAAAGTGATCGGGGCGGTGGTAAGTGACACGCAGACTGCATACGTTGAGGGTAGAAGCATTCTCGAGGGCCCATTGATGGTAAACGAAATCGTCTCATGGACCAAAGCAACAAAACGGAAAATAATGTTATTTAAGGTGGACTTCGAAAAGGCTTTTGACTCCCTAAACTGGGACTTCTTGGATTCGGTAATGGAGCAAATGGCCTTTCCGTGTCTTTGGAGGAAGTGGGTAACCGGGTTATTGTCATAGACAAGATTATCCATCTTGGTCAACGGGTCACCCACTTCGGAATTCGATATTCAAAGAGGCGTAAGACAAGGTGACCCGCTATCCCCATTACTCTTTATCATTGCCATGGAGGCACTACACGTTGCTACGAAAAGCGCCAAGGAAACAAATATCTTTAAAGGTATTACACTTCCGAACTCGGGACCGACACTATCACACCTACTTTACGCGGACGATGTATTGTTTATAGGTGAATGGTCCGAATCGAACTTTCATAACCTTGCTCGTTTGCTTCAATGCTTTCATTTATCATCCGGTCTAAAAGTTAATTTCTCTAAAAGCTCGTTGTTTGGGGTCGGTATTCATAATGGTGAAATATCCCGTATGGCTTCTATACTAGAATGCAAAGCGGAGGTCTTCCCATTCATCTATCTTGGTCTCCCGGTGGGGGCCAACATGGGTCTTGTGAAGAATTGGAAACCCGTTGTTGAGCGCTTTGAAAACAAACTCTCTCTTTGGAAAGCTATAACCTTATCTTTCGGAGGGAGGGTAACCTTGATTAAAGTGGTTTTAGGTAATCTTCCGACCTACTACTTCTCGCTCTTTAATGCCCTGATGGAAGTCATCAAACGGTTGGAAAAGATTAGAAGGAAGTTTCTCTGGGGTGGATGCATTGATAATAACAAAGTTTGTTGGGCGCCTTGGTTTAAAGTCGTTGCACCTTTAGAACAAGGTGGGTTGGGTATAGGAAGCTTGGCATCAACGAACAAAGCACTTTTGATTAAATGGTGTGTTAGGTTCAAAAATGAACCTTCTCTACTTTGGGCTCGAGTTATTTCAGCAATTCATCAAGGTGTAAGAACACACACCTCTATCCTGCTAAAAGGCTCAATCAGTGGGGTTTGGAAAGGCGTTGTAAACACCGGTAAGGCGTCAAGGAACGACCTATTGGAAATTGACAATAGGCTGAAAGTACAGCTAGGAAAAGGGGAGAAAACTTACTTTTGGCTTGACAAATGGATCGGTGACTGCACGCTAAATGAACTATTTCCAAACCTTTATAGCTTCGAACGATATAAATATTGTACGATACAGCAGAAATTTACAAAACACCTGGAAACAAACTCGTGGGTCTGCGACTTCGGGGGTACACTAAACACACTCGTTGCTGCTGAACATGTTGTACTGATGCAGTTGTTGGAAAATATGAAGTTAGATGACAAACCGGATGAATGGAGGTGGATTTCGGGTGGTCAGATGACGGAATTTCAGGTCTGCGATCTACGACGTGAGTTTGATACAATTCCAATCATTACGGAAACAAAAAATCTGCTGTGGATAAACTGGATTCCAAAAAAGATTAATTGTTTCTTATGGCAGGTCGTTTTGGATCGAATACCGACGAGGGAGGCTCTAATCAAGCGCATAATTCCGATTCCTTCTGATCGTTGTGTGATGTGCAATGATAGGCTCGAGTCGGTTGACCATCTTCTTGTATCGTGTGATTTTGCTCAGCAGGTTTGGACGACAATCTCGTTGTGGATAAAAATTTCACTACCGCGCTACGTGGTAAGCGTAGTGGAACTTTTAGATTTTGTCGGAAACCTTGGAGTGTCGGGCAACAAAAGAAAAGCGATCTACTCGGTGGTGGCAGCGGTGTGCTGGTCATTATGGCTGGCTCGCAATGAAACAATATTCAGAAACAAAGCGGTTCAGGTCTTCAAAGTACTCGGGGAGATCAAAACACTTTCGTTCCTATGGGTTTCATCAAGGGCGACTGCGGTTAATATAGAATGGGCAGAATGGCGTGAATTCAAGTTGAAATTGTAATCCGTAACTCGTTTTTATTTCCGTTTTTCTTTCCTGTATTGTATTTTATGGCTTGAGCACCTTGCTTAAGCTTTGTTCTATTTTATAATACTGCCAGCCTTTAAAAAAACATGAAATGATGAGCTGACAACACTATGACATATTCACATCTCATTGGACCACAATTTGTATTTTGGGTCTAGAAATTCACATGACAAACTAACATCATATGCTTTGCAATTAATGTCAATTAATTCACAAAGTGGCCGACAATTAGTAAATGAACCTGAATTCTATTGGGCCATTATTTTGAATCACATGGGTGTGTGATAAATGGGCAGACACACAATGCATGGGTCGACAACACGCAGATTTAATCAAGATATAATTGGACCTTAGAACAATTAGCACATGATATATGACCTACACATGCAATCTGTTGAACAATTAAGACTGACAAATGTTGACTAACAAAGTTGATAATGTTGACTAAGTGCTGATCGATCGGACATGAGGTTGTTCGATCGGACAGGGTGCTGTTCGATCGGACAGGGTGCTGGTCGATCGGACAGGAAAGCTGTTCGATCGAACAGGGTGCTGTTTAATCGGACGGGAAAGTTGTTCGATCGGACGGGGTACCGGTCGATCGGACGACCTGTTCGTTTGATTGCACTAGACGACAAAAATGCTTAGTCGATCGGCTAGCCTATTGACACTTCAGCAATGAATTTTGAACTTCAATTATTATCTCACATGCAAACAATTTCAAATGGCCGACAATCAATTTGAACAATTCACATGCAACTTTGATACTAGCAAAGTATCTCGTGATTATTAAATGAACTGACAACTAGCAATCAATTAGTCAACATGCATTTCTTGAATTTAAATGATAAGATTTCGAGAAAATGAATGAGCCTGACATAACATGTGATACTTTCACATGGTCACCGAGTGCATTTAATAAACTTTGACTGACAAAGACAGCAGTGTTGACTTAAGTGGCCTGAACAAGTGATATGCTTTGAAACGATTTGCTGACCGTTCGGTTGGGATGCTATCCGATCGGCTGGCAAGTCAACAAAGTCAACAACTTTTAATGAATGTGCAATAGATCGGACAGGTAGCCGTTTGGCTTGGATGCTATGGATCAGACAGGTGTCCGATCGGTCAGGTCAACAAGTCAAAGGCTTTTAATGAAATTCAATGATGTGTTATGGAACGGTTAGAGATGTTAGCCGATCGGTTGGGCTAGCCGGTCGGTTGGCATCCATATGAACTTCAACATCAACAGTGACCATTTTAACAACTTTTTTGAACAGAAAAATTTAGATTTCTTCCAAACGGCTTGGAATTTAGATCTGAAAATTTGTAGGCTTGTAGATCAGGTACTTTCGCACAACATATCCGAAAATCAGCAATTTTCAACCGTAGAAACCTGTTTAATTTTGCGAATTTCAGTTAAAAACGTGAATAGATGAAAAAGTTAAGAAATTTTGACAAATCTGAATGAAATCGGATCTGAATCTGATGAAATCTCGAGCGATTCAGTGTGTTTGATCCGTGCAATCGAGCTCCTGCTCTGATACCACTTGTTAGGACCGGTTTTCAACTCTGAAACGATTGCGTGTGACACGTTCGACGTGCGGAATCCGTGAACGTACGTGACCGAACACATGAGAACGTACTAAATCTGTGATTCCATTGATAATATGCAACGTACAAATAAACCGTGAATCACCTCTTGCATTTTATCTCTCTAGTTTCTCTCTCTAGCTCCAAAGCTCTCTAAAGTAGCAAATGAGCAAAAGTGGCAAAAGTTAGGCATAAGCCTCCTATTTATAGGCTAAGGGACTTTAATGAGATTCCTCATTATTACAGAAATGCCACCTTGCCTTTTCTCCTAAATCTAACACTATAAACACTAAACTTCTTCTGTTCTGCTATGAACGGAATTGACGGAGGCGATAGACATAAATGGACCAACAATAACAAAGCCCTGCCCCGTTTTAAGTGTTTTAACTCCCGATCACCGCTACCTTTTTCCGATTGATCTAGAGCCCCATAACGCATGTCAAGGCTCTGCCCGACTAAGTTCGTTTGGGTTCGGTCTCGTGACATAGGGACAAGGTTGAATTAGGGGTACTATACTTAACACAAGTGCAAATATATATCTATATATATTTTAAAATATCTCAGAAGTTATACCCAAGATTCTACCAGGAGGCTTTCTAATTGAACCCTAACCTTTCTAATTGAACCCTAAAGTTACAAAGTGAGTCCATTCTCTTTTCTCACCAAAACTATTAATTATTATATTACTTTGTCCAAAAGGAAACCCTAATTAAGACCCCCAAGTAATTCTGCATAACCCCTAAAATTTCAGAACAGTTGGAATCAGGATCAGGGCCCCTAAAACTCAGGGGGGGATATTTCCTAATTGATATTATCAACGCAGTTCGCTGTAGAAATCGAATTTCTTTGAATCGTCGACTCAGCAGGCCTAAACAAGTGACAAAGCAAGCCTACCTTACTTTGGCTTCCCCCGCGATACGGGACAGATCCCGGGGATCCTGTCGCGACACGCGGGCGGGTCCAAATCGTGCTATAAATTCAGGGGCTTGGGACTTGAACTGTTTGCCTATTTCGATGTCAAAATTCGAATTGTATGCTGAGTTATCGTCTGTTTACTTCAAAACACACATAACACGAAATTCTGCCACGATAACAGGGTAATAACTCGATCACTACTACGATTTAATGTCCGGTCGATAGAAACCAATCCAATGGATGTTTAAGTGCTACTCAAACCTGGGTTATACTTTGTCATTCGTCGTGATTCCGACAGGATGTTTGAGTGTCGCCCGAACTCGGGCTATACTCTGTCATTCGTTGCGAATCCGCTGGATGGTTAAGTATCGTACTTTGTCATTCGTTGTGAGGTTTTAATCTCGTGAGCTTATCGTAAAAGTTGTATTCAGTTACTTACCTAGTTTCGTGTGCATTATTGTTTAAATTAGGTTATCAGGCTTATCAGTAGGCTAAACTCTACCCCATACACTTACAATCAAAGTAGATGCTAATTCTCAGAAGAATTTGAATCAGGAAGCTTGTTAAATCAATACTGCATGCTTATAATGTGAGTCATTCTCTTTTTACCAAAGTACTTTATAAAAACCCTAAATGTTCTCCAGTTATAATTACAGGGATTAAGTTTTTGTAATCTTCAATTACTGCCGGTATGTGGGGTTTTGTATACATTACTTGCTACCCGTCACTATTGGACAACGAGTTAGCCAATGGGTGATCTGACCATAGTCACTGGTACAGTCGAGTGACAAATACCGATTTGGGGTAATTGGTTGATAGAAACATTGTAATCACCCTTAATACTGTGGATTATAACACTGTGTCATTTTAAACAAAAAGAATGAACTCACTCAGTATTTCCTGCTGACAAAACTTTTTTTAAAACGCGTTTCAGGTAATTACAGTAGATTGGAGTAAGAGTTGGATACGGCACTAACAAGGCTTACATAAGTGGCTCATTTTATCAATTAAATTAAATTAAGAATTTTCACTTTATGTAATCGAGTTATCTCATATTAAAAGCTAACTTTGTAAAACATGGGTTTACCCCATCTATTAAATAAATAAAAATCCGGTGTTTCTAAACTCTGATATTTTTCCTAACTCACGGTCCTGATGAAATTTCCGCTGCACTACTTTTCTAAATAATCACCGGTACCACTTGGCTGTTCGTGGCTCCCGGTCCCGTCCAGGGTGGGGTCGGGGGCCGTGACACTTTTAATCGCTACTCTCATTCGCATCAACTCTCGTGACCCTTCTTGTGGATTAATTTCGGGACGAAATTTCCTAAAGCAGGGGAGACTATAACAACAACGCACGTTTGTGCGTTGTTACTACTCGTTATACTCATTACACCTAGCACCAGAGATTCGGATCATAATGTAGCTATTTCGCATACACCGCTATTTCACAGTATTTTCGCATATTACGCATACTTTATCGCTATCACATCACATTGTACTTGCTGACAACCATGAAGATGTCAAGTGAGGACCAATTCTACCCTCCTTGATAGCCGTGATGTGTCGAAGTGCAACTCAATACTCAAAAACGCACTTGCAGGCACGCGTGACTCGATTATCGCAAGATATGAAATATGGATATGTATATACGACCCAATGTGACTAATTATACTAAATATACAAAAATGTGGATGAAAAATGCGTACCCAAACTATCGCAACGCTTAACGATCGAAACGGAACACCAAAACTCAGCTCACCGGAGGCGTTTGATCGAATGGCACTTCGATCGAATGGTCATCCGATCGCACAGCCATTCGATCCGATGCACTTCTTCACCTTCACTCCACTTCACCAATAAATAGCACTTGTCACATCACTTGAACAGTGATGTGACAGCCCTCGTTCGACCAGCGCCCTTTTGGACCTTTTCCTCTCGATTTCTCGCGATTCTTGTAAGTTTCTACCTCAAATCTTGTACTCCTATGATCTACATGCACTTATTCACCATTTTCTCTTCTAAATATTAACTTTTAGCCGTGAAATCGATGAATTTGAGGTGTTCTAGGGTGATGTTGTCACACCCCCAAAATCCCACCTGCGGAGTACTACCGCTTGGAGGCGTGACTGACCAGGATCCAGCCACCAATCATACTGAACAAGCATATAAACAGTTATAAAAGTTTAACCAATACGATTGGTGTTTCAAATCAAACAAGTTAAGTTGCAAGCGGAAGCATAAGTTTAAAGTTATAACATAAGTTCAAATGTTTTCAAATAGAACATGGCACGCAGCAATCCGTGTCCCACAACGACTCTCCTCCATGCAAGCTCCAACTGAGTACCTATGGTCCTGCAAAGCATGTAGTAACGAGTCAACAACTAGTTGAGTGAGTTCACAGTTGGGTGTTCGTTTTAGTTGTTTCAAAAACAGTTTCCTTTAACTGGCATCCTGCCGTGGGGGTTACCCCATAGTTTAAAACGTGACATGTTCATTCCCAGTTACTCTGGCATTCCAGCCGTGGGGGCTACCCCATGCGTACACTAGACTCGTTACCATATCGACTGCTGACTGTAGTCATGTTTATGTGCCCTGAAAACATCAATGTCTATCATCATTGACGTGCCCCAGATCCATTAGTTCACGCTCGTCCTCTGCGGCACGGTGTGAGGTTTGTCAGACCTAAATAGCGCTATCTAACTAATGACCCGCTCGCCATTGGCCCGGCGATTAAGTCGATACAAAAAGGAGGGACTTCGTGATAGAGTTTTAGTCTAGTACGAGTTATCCGTCCATCCGGACGAGGAATCACATTCCTGAACCACTGACGTCCTACCCAAGGAGGACGAGGAATCCACGTTCCTTAACCCTGTTCCCAACCCAGGGAATCCCATGCTTTGTAGAGGGTGTGAACTCACCTTGGTTTGCTCGGTAGTAACACAGAAAGGTCAATCAATTTGCAGGTAATCAATTAGGTCCTATCACAGATATTTTTCGTATCAGATTCAAGCCAGCAGTGCACGTATGTTCAACACGTATTGTACACAGGTAATAATCATGGCAACACGTTTAACATTAACAGTTCGCAGTTAACAGTCAAACACAACCCAAAGTCTAAGTGTGAGGCCCTAACAGTTGGGCTCATGATAACAGGCCCAAAACAACGCATTAATCAGTTAACACAGAAGTCCACTAGGCCGGCCCATTAACTAAGGCCCATAACTAAGCAAGCCCGCTAAGGGGTCTCGAGTCGCAACCGGACTCGCAAACGTGGTTTCGAGTTGTGCTGTTATGTTGGTCATGGGTGGTTGTGAGTCGCAACCGTGGTCTCGGCTGATCATGCTAAGGTTTCGAGTCGCAACCTGTGTCGTAACTATGGTCTCGGTTCATCATGCTGTGGTTGCGAGTCGCAACAGGACTCGTAACCTCTGTCGCAACTGGCGGTCTCGACTTGTAATGTTGTGGTTGCGAGTCGCAACCAGGGGTTTCGACTCCCCAACAGTTGCTGATTCTGCACAGTTGTACTATCCAATAACATTCCAATTGCATGCACCCTATTTGTGTACTATCCACTTAAACATGTTTTCTTGTCTAAACATTTGCTAAAATGGATCAAACATGGCAGAATTCAAATATTCAACACACATTCATATGATATTCAACAAGTTCTTCATGTTCTTCAAACATTCAAAGCATAAATTACCTTCATTTAAACTTTATGCATATTCGGTCAAGACTATAGTTTCTAAGCTAACATCAAACCCATTTTCCAAGCAACAATATATGCAACAATTCATAAGACAAGCATGTAATCGATACTTCCATCATCATTGAACCGAAATATTATTTATGACCACACATAATCATTTAGACCATGGTTTTTCATTTACAAATCAAGTATGGTGACCCTTTATAGCATAAACACTTAACCGAAACATTACCCTTACATCATGGATTAAACAACAACCAAGTAACCACATATCATCATGCAAACCCTAACATTTAAACACAATAAACATCCTAACATTCCTTTTATCATTTAACATCAATAAACATCAATCAAAACACCATAGTACTAACCGGTTGGTGAGGTGCGTGTGTGGCTTCTAACCGATTGAGTGTGAGCCGATCCAAACGTCCAAAGATTCGAGAATGAGGAGTGGTGTTCGGTTTTGGTGAGAGGGGAAAGAGTGAGAGTATGAGTGTGTGTGTTGTTCAAGAAGATTGCAAGGTTGCATAATCCCCAAGGTTATATACTAGTTCTAAGGTGGTGTACCCTAATGGGCTTACAAGTCGATAGAAGGGGTTTACGGCCCAAAGGCCCAACCGGCTATACTGTTCACTCGAGACCTCACGGTCTCGAGTCGGGTTCTCGGTTCACGTAATATACATACATATATACCATACGTACAAGCAAGCACATAGTCACATAAAATGTTCACTTATGTTATCACATTAACAAGTTACTAGTCACGAAAGCAAGTTACATCAAGATACAAGAAAGGTTCTAAATTTCGAGTTGTCACATCATCCCCAAGTTGAAAGAAATTTCGTCCCGAAATTTGATGGCACTCACTGAGGAAGCTAGTTAAGTTGTATGGTTTTCCCGGTTATCCTGGGGTGTCACATCCACCCCCCGTTGATCTGGAATTTCGTCCCGAAATTCCGTAGCTTCAGCCTCAGTAGCGGTTGTACTGTTCTCAAACAGTTGGGGATACTTTTGTTTCATCCGATCTTCGCGCTCCCAGGTAAACTCTGGGCCGCGACGTGAGTTCCAACGAACTCGAACGAGAGGTATTCTAGTGCTCTTGAGGACCTTAACATCCCGGTCCGTGATTTCGACTGGTTCTTCGACGAACTTCAACTGTTCGTCGATCGTGAGTTCCTTCAGAGGAACCACGTGGGTCTCATCTGACCGACACTTCTTCAGATTCGACACATGGAAAACGTTGTGAACTGCACCGAGTTCTGCTGGTAAGTTCAGTCTGTAGGCCACCTTGCCTATTTTCTCAATGATTTCGAAAGGTCCAACGTATCGTGGGTTGAGTTTGCCTCGTTTACCAAAACGAACCACACCCTTCCAGGGTGAAACTTTGAGTAATACCCGCTCCCCAACCTGGAGCTCAAGTGGTTTCCTGCCCTTATCGGCGTAGGCCTTCTGACGGTCTCGAGCGGCCGCCATGCGTTGTCGTATTTGAGCAATCCGCTCAGTAGTGTCCACCACATGTTCTGGACCAGTTATTTGACTATCTCCCACCTCTGCCCAACAAAGAGGTGACCGGCATTTACGTCCGTACAATGCCTCAAACGGAGCAGCTTTGATGCTGGTGTGGTAGCTGTTATTATATGAAAATTCCACAAGTGGCAGATGCTTCTCCCAGCCGTTGCCAAAGTCGATTACACATGCCCGAAGCATGTCTTCTAAGGTCTGAATATTTCGCTCGGACTGCCCGTCCGTCTGTGGGTGATACGCTGTGCTCATATCCAAACGTGAGCCAAAAGATTTGTGCATTGCCTGCCACAGTTCCGAAGTAAAACATGCATCTCGATCAGAGATGATAGAAGTGGGCACCCCGTGCCTCGAAACAACTTCCTTGAGATATATCTCCGCTAGAGTGGAGAATTTATCTGTTTCCTTAATTGCCAAAAAGTGTGCGGATTTCGTGAGTCGATCCACAATCACCCAGATAGTATCGTTTCCGCGCTGAGATCTTGGTAGGCCAGTAACGAAATCCATGGAAATTTGCTCCCATTTCCATTGTGGTATCTCTGGTTGTTGGAGTAGGCCTGAGGGTTTCTGATATTCTGTCTTGACTCGCGCACAAGTCAAACACTTGCTGACGTAAGTGGCTATGTGGGCCTTCATGCTAGGCCACCAATACGTAGTTTTGATATCGTGGTACATCTTATCTGAACCAGGGTGTACCGAGTAGCGAGATTTGTGTGCTTCATCCATCACAAGTTCTCGTAAGTCGCCATAGAGTGGGACCCAGATGCGTCCTGTTACGTAGTAAGCACCGTCTTCCTTCTGCTCTAAGCGTTGCCTTGACCCGCGTAGGGCTTCGGCTCTAACGTTTTCTGGTTTCAGTGCTTCTATCTGAGCAGCTCGTATTTGCGAAGGTAGACTAGAATGGATCGTGAGTTGTAGAGCTCTTACGCGCTTAGGCGCAGTGTCCTTTCGACTGAGGGCGTCAGCCACAACATTGGCCTTGCCCGGGTGATACCTGATAGAGCACTCGTAGTCATTCAGTAATTCGACCCATCGTCGTTGCCGCATATTCAGTTCCTTCTGCTTGAATATATGTTCTAGGCTCCTGTGGTCGGTGTAGATGGCGCACTTGGTTCCGTACAGGTAATGCCGCCATAACTTAAGTGCGAAAACAACAGCTCCCAGCTCTAAATCATGTGTAGTGTAGTTCTTCTCGTGAACTTTGAGTTGGCGTGAGGCGTAGGTATGACCTTATCTCGTTGCATCAATAGACATCCAAGACCTTGAATTGATGCATCACAGTAAACCACAAAATCGTCTGTGCCCTCTGGCAGTGAAAGGATAGGTGCACTACAAAATCTATCCTTTAGATGCTGAAAAGCTAACTCTTGTGCATTTCCCCAATGATAGGTGACGCCTTTCTGCGTTAGCAAGGTGAGAGGCTGCGCGATCTTTGAAAAATCCTTAATGAATCTCCTGTAGTAACCTGCCAATCCCAAGAATTGGCGAATTTCCTTTGGTGTGCGAGGCGCTGGCCAGTTCTTAATAGAGTCCACTTTGGATGGATCAACGTGAATCCCATCCTTGTTCACCACATGTCCTAGGAAATGGACTTCACGAAGCCAGAAGTCGCATTTCGAGAACTTTGCATAAAGCTGTTCTGTTCGAAGAAGTTCCAAAATAAGTCGTAGATGCTGTTCGTGCTCCTCCTGACTCTTAGAATAGATCAGGATGTCGTCGATGAAGACTATAACGAACTTGTCCAGGTAAGGCTTGCACACTCGGTTCATCAAATCCATGAAAACTGCGGGTGCGTTTGTCAGCCCAAACGGCATGACCAAAAACTCATAGTGCCCATATCGAGTCCTAAAGGCTGTCTTAGAGACATCCTCTTCTCGAACTCTCAGCTGGTGGTATCCCGATCTCAGATCGATCTTTGAATAGTAGCTCGACCCCTGCAACTGGTCGAACAAGTCGTCAATGCGCGGTAGAGGGTAACGATTCTTCACAGTCACCTTGTTGAGTTCACGATAGTCGATACACATTCTAAAGGTACCGTCCTTCTTCTTCACAAATAGTACTGGAGCTCCCCAAGGCGATGAGCTAGGACGAATGAAACCCTTGTCCAAGAGTTCTTGTAGTTGCGTAGAGAGTTCTTCCAACTCTGATGGAGCTAAACGATAAGGTGCACGTGCTATAGGCGCAGCTCCAGGAGCTAGTTCAATCTGAAACTCGACTTGGCGATGGGGCGGAAGACCAGGTAATTCCTCAGGGAATACCTCGGGATAGTCGCGTACAACTGGAAAATCTTCTAGCTTCTTCTCTTTCTCTGTGGTGTCAGTAACTAGAGCCAAAATCGCTGTGTGGCCTTTTCATAAGCACTTCTGGGCCTTAAGAAGAGAGATGATGTTCTCAACAGCACTTCTCTTGTCGCCACGAATCATGAGAGGTTCACTACCTAAGCCAGGAATACGAACGATCTTCTCGTTGCAAAGAATCTCTGCTCGGTGTTGGGATAACCAATCCATCCCAATGACAACGTCGAAACTACCCAAGACGATAGGTATAAGGTCAATAGAGAAGGTCTGGTTAGCGAGAATAAGTTGGCAACCTTTGACTACGTGCGAGGCTTCCAAGCTCTTACCATTAGCTAGCTCTACAGTGTGCTTGTTGCTCAGGGGTGTTGGGATACGCTTAAGCATTTTACTGACTTCTAGTGACACATAGCTAGTATCGGCACCCGAATCAAATAAGACTGTAACATAAAAGTCGTCGAGAAGGAACTTACCCGTCACCACGTTGGGATCATTCCTTGCTTCACCTTGGCCAATCACGAACACTCGCCCCCTGGCACCATTGTTGTTGTTGTTGTTCCCATTGTTACCATTCCCCTGATTGTTGTTATTGTTGTTCTGGTTCAGTTGGAGACAATCTTTCTTGAAGTGGCCTTCAGCTCCACACTGAAAGCAACCTTTGTTGTTACCCTGCTGCTGTCGCTGGTTCTGTTGAGGTTGCTGACGATTCTGATTGGCGGGGTATGCGCTCCTACAATCCTTTGCAACATGACCGGGCTTGTTGCACCGATGACAGTTGCCCCTGGTGCATGGCCCACTGTGGTGTAGGTTGCAGCGATTGCATTTGGGGTGATTCCCCTTGTACCCACCATGACTTTGACCACCAGACGACTGCTGACTGGGGCTCTTGTGGTCGTCAGTCTTTCTCTGCTGAGACTGAGATTGCACAGAAGTTGAACCCCTGCTTGAAGTTCCATCCCATTTCCGTTTGTCCCCACTAGAAGTACCAGAAGTAGTTGCAGCACCTATACGCTTCGGTAACTTGTTCTGCTCCACCACCTGATCAGTAAGACGGTGAGCCAACTGAACAACCTGCTGGATAGTAGTCAAGTTTGCTGAAGTCACATGGCTTTGGATCTCTGGCACCAAGCCCTTGAGATAGAGTTCAATTCGCTTATAGGGAGGGTCCACCATAGTAGGACACAACAAGGCAAGCTCATGCGATCTCTTAGTGTATGCCTCAATCTCTGACCCCGTCATCTTGAGATTGTAGAATTCATCTTCCAGCTTATGGATGTCATCGCGACTGCAGTATTCCTCCCTGATCATTTCCTTGAAATTCTCCCATGGGGTGGCGTTGGCAGCAACCAACCCCAACATCTGCACTTGAGCATTCCACCACGTGAGGGCCAAACCCTCGAGGGTACCAGTAGCATACTTCACCCTGCGCGCTTCAGGGCATTCGCACATTTCGAACACAGACTCTAGTTTCTCAAACCAGTGTAGGAGACCTACTGCTCCTTCAGTTCCGCTAAAAGTAGTGGGTCGGCAGTCCATAAAGGTCTTAAAAGTGCACACTGGTGCCTGAGCATATTGACCTAAGGTAGGTGAAAGAAAGACAGAGTTTAACACAAAGGTTGGTTCACGAGAGTAGGATCCTAAAGATCCTAGGATAAGTTCGGACTGCAGGATATACCTCCTGCGTTTGCAGCTGCAAGCGCTGCGGCAACTCGTTCGTTGATCAAAGCCGTCAACTGGGCTTGTGTCATGTTAACGCGTCCAGACATGATTCTTCATAATAAGAGTAATACGAGTGAGAGAGGTTCGTGAAAGTACGATAGTAGGATAGAGTAAGCACGCACGTGTTCAAGCAACAGTAGTTATACTAATCAAGCATACCATGGGCAATGTACTATGTAACTAACAAGTAGGCAATATACACATATCATATTACCTAGTATGTCGAGCCTTGCATGTGAAGTGAAGTGTCGTTGTGGACCGTTGAGCACTGAACCGGTTATAGTCTGGTTTTAACAAAAACGTTTCTCCTTTATTAAAACCTAGTTCACTATAACCAATGGCTCTGATACCAATCTGTCACACCCCCAAAATCCCACCTGCGGAGTACTACCGCTTGGAGGCGTGACTGACCAGGATCCAGCCACCAATCATACTGAACAAGCATATAAATAGTTATAAAAGTTTAACCAATACGATTGGTGTTTCAAATCAAACAAGTTAAGTTGCAAGCGGAAGCATAAGTTTAAAGTTATAACATAAGTTCAAATGTTTTCAAATAGAACATGGCACGCAGCAATCCGTGTCCCACAACGACTCTCCTCCATGCAAGCTCCAACTGAGTACCTATGGTCCTGCAAAGCATGTAGTAACGAGTCAACAACTAGTTGAGTGAGTTCACAGTTGGGTGTTCGTTTTAGTTGTTTCGAAAACAGTTTCCTTTAACTGGCATCCTGCCGTGGGGGTTACCCCATAGTTTAAAACGTGACATGTTCATTCCCAGTTACTCTGGCATTCCAGCCGTGGGGGCTACCCCATGATAGTTATCAGGCATTTCGGCCGTGGGGGCTACCCCATGCGTACACTAGACTCGTTACCATATCGACTGCTGACTGTAGTCATGTTTATGTGCCCTGAAAACATCAATGTCTATCATCATTGACGTGCCCCAGATCCATTAGTTCACGCCCGTCCTCTGCGGCACGGTGTGAGGTTTGTCAGACCTAAATAGCGCTATCTAACTAATGACCCGCTCGCCATTGGCCCGGCGATTAAGTCGATACAAAAAGGAGGGACTTCGTGATAGAGTTTTAGTCTAGTACGAGTTATCCGTCCATCCGGACGAGGAATCACATTCCTGAACCACTGACGTCCTACCCAAGGAGGACGAGGAATCCACGTTCCTTAACCCCGTTCCCAACCCAGGGAATCCCATGCTTTGTAGAGGGTGTGAACTCACCTTGGTTTGCTCGGTAGTAACACAGAAAGGTCAATCAATTTGCAGGTAATCAGTTAGGTCCTATCACAGATATTTTTCGTATCAGATTCAAGCCAGCAGTGCACGTATGTTCAACACGTATTGTACACAGGTAATAATCATGGCAACACGTTTAACATTAACAGTTCGCAGTTAACAGTCAAACACAACCCAAAGTCTAAGTGTGAGGCCCTAACAGTTGGGCTCATGATAACAGGCCCAAAACAACGCATTAATCAGTTAACACAGAAGTCCACTAGGCCGGCCCATTAACTAAGGCCCATAACTAAGCAAGCCCGCTAAGGGGTCTCGAGTCGCAACCGGACTCGCAAACGTGGTTTCGAGTTGTGCTGTTATGTTGGTCATGGGTGGTTGTGAGTCGCAACCGTGGTCTCGGCTGATCATGCTAAGGTTTCGAGTCGCAACCTGTGTCGTAACTATGGTCTCGGTTCATCATGCTGTGGTTGCGAGTCGCAACAGGACTCGTAACCTCTGTCGCAACTGGCGGTCTCGACTTGTAATGTTGTGGTTGCGAGTCGCAACCAGGGGTTTCGACTCCCCAACAGTTGCTGATTCTGCACAGTTGTACTATCCAATAACATTCCAATTGCATGCACCCTATTTGTGTACTATCCACTTAAACATGTTTTCTTGTCTAAACATTTGCTAAAATGGATCAAACATGGCAGAATTCAAATATTCAACACACATTCATATGATATTCAACAAGTTCTTCATGTTCTTCAAACATTCAAAGCATAAATTACCTTCATTTAAACTTTATGCATATTCGGTCAAGACTATAGTTTCTAAGCTAACATCAAACCCATTTTCCAAGCAACAATATATGCAACAATTCATAAGACAAGCATGTAATCGATACTTCCATCATCATTGAACCGAAATATTATTTATGACCACACATAATCATTTAGACCATGGTTTTTCATTTACAAATCAAGTATGGTGACCCTTTATAGCATAAACACTTAACCGAAACATTACCCTTACATCATGGATTAAACAACAACCAAGTAACCACATATCATCATGCAAACCCTAACATTTAAACACAATAAACATCCTAACATTCCTTTTATCATTTAACATCAATAAACATCAATCAAAACACCATAGTACTAACCGGTTGGTGAGGTGCGTGTGTGGCTTCTAACCGATTGAGTGTGAGCCGATCCAAACGTCCAAAGATTCGAGAATGAGGAGTGGTGTTCGGTTTTGGTGAGAGGGGAAAGAGTGAGAGTATGAGTGTGTGTGTTGTTCAAGAAGATTGCAAGGTTGCATAATCCCCAAGGTTATATACTAGTTCTAAGGTGGTGTACCCTAATGGGCTTACAAGTCGATAGAAGGGGTTTACGGCCCAAAGGCCCAACCGGCTATACTGTTCACTCGAGACCTCACGGTCTCGAGTCGGGTTCTCGGTTCACGTAATATACATACATATATACCATACGTACAAGCAAGCACATAGTCACATAAAATGTTCACTTATGTTATCACATTAACAAGTTACTAGTCACGAAAGCAAGTTACATCAAGATACAAGAAAGGTTCTAAATTTCGAGTTGTCACAGATGTCATTATGAAGTTCTTATGAGCTTCAAGTGTTGGCCTCATTCCACCAAGAACAACTCTGATCCGAAGGGTTTTAATAAGAATAAACAACATTTTCACACAGACTTACACATAATCATGAATAAAAGGATTGAAAGTTGGTTTTCCAACTTTCTTTCAACTATTTTACACTCAATGCACTCAAGACCGAGAATCCGAGCTTGTACCGACCTTCTACTCATTCTTAGTGTCATGTTGGTTCAAGATCTGGTTTCTAACAAAGAGACGACCGATTTTGGGTTAACCAAGAACGACCGTCACGGACCACTAAACCGACCAGATTTGGGTGATTCCTGTCTGAACGGGTTCCCTGGTTCGAGATGGGGTTTCTGTTGTTTAGCACGTCACAGCACCGTCTCGACAGGGATCCGAACGGACAGGACATGTCATCCGAACGGACAGGACATGTCATCCGAACGGACAGGACATGTCATCCGCACGGCAGAACATGTCAACCGAAGGGACAGGACATGTCATCCGATCGGACAGCCATCCGATCGGATTGCACCTTGGGTCCCACACTTGACTTTGATTTCAACAATTTGGAGTTTAAACATTGAACGGACTACCACCCGACCATGTGGTGCTTAGACTTCAACCCTTAAAAAAATTTCAACGTATTCAATACAAACGGATTGTCACCCGATCGGACTACACTCCGATCGAGTGACAACTGCTGTGAACTTGTTCTCACTAAAGTGTCCACCAATCGGGTTATCGACCGATCGAACAACCGTTCGATCAACCGACCTGGAAGGTAGAGATACTTCTCTGTTTTCAAAATGCTACAACGAAAATTTCAAAAGGCAACCATCATACACAAACACATCCTTCCCAGAGGAGGAAACAATCCACTCGAAAAGTCACCCGACCGGATGACCGTCCGAGCGGATTGTCACCCGATCGACCGGCCACCCGATCGGATTGCCATCCGATCGGATTACCTTCTAACCCTCTGACACTTTGCACCGGATTACGCGCCGTTCATCGCTTACGCTATCAATCTGTAATCAGGCTAATCTCAGACGCGCTCCCTTCAATCCAACCAAGTTCTGTTTGCTTGCTGAGCACCGACTGTGAGTATACTCGAACCCCTTTTCATCGCATTTTTGGGTGTAACATACGTCGCAATCAAATTGAATTAAATTAATCAAATGTTTAATCTATTCTATCACATGCGAATGACTAAATTACATATTTTACACGTGATGCTAGTTACATAAGTGATAGGACTGTTACTCGCGAGGTCCCGCCTTAACTAGTATAGTACTATAGAACCCGACGGGGTCTAGTTAGGATGAATAGCAATCGCAATCGCAGCTCGAGTGACTTAGCTGGTAGTAACTGTCCGGTGTTTATGTGTTAGCATATCTCGTTTATGTAAGTGGTATTCGCAACACTTTTATGTCGCTTTTAATCTATTTTCGCTACTCTATCAAAACTTGTATACTCGTCAATACTTTTGTATTGACGTTGTTTTAACGTATGTTGCAGGTTTAGTCGCAGACTACATCAAATCAAGCTAGGAAGTCTAGAAACTCACCTAAAACCTATGTTGTCGGATTTGTATTGTTCGAGAGGACAAGAAATCTGTGATACCTTACGTGATTGTATTGTTTATTAATATGGGATAATGGAAACATTAAATACTGTCGCAATATAGTTGTTATGGATTCTCTTGAGCAATCTGATTTGCCTAGTGCCGCTCCCCAATGATTCCGCCATCGGTTGGGGTCTGACACATTGGCCTTGCAAACCATTGGTGATCTGTTTTTCCTTGTTGCTACATACCAGGGACTTACATACATACAAGACATACTTTAAAGGTTTATTCATACACTTACACATGAACTCACTCAACTTTTGTTGATGTTTTTCAAATTACCTGTATTTCAGGGAACTAAGTGGATCTGGCAGGTGTTTGCATGTTGTCAAGCTGCGTCATGAATAAGGGATGTCATCCGTGGTCAAAGGGTTTAGTAGATGTATCCTATTCCTGGATGGGATACATGTCTCTAAACCTAGTTTTATTTAAAGCCTTCTGTTGAGTCTTTATGAACTCATTTAAAACATGTTGTGGTTTGTAACGTTAATTTGGTGTCAACGTTTCAAACATTTTATGTTATGTTCTAAACTTAATTACTGGATGATCATCTTTGGTTTTTATCATATAGCGTTGTTATGATTGAATGCTATGGTATTAAGAAAGTCACACCAATAATCACGCTTCTGCAAAAGTCAGGGTGTGACAGCTTGGTATCAGAGCTTCGATCGTAGCGAACTAGGATTCTTTCTCGAGTCTAGACTACGATCATTAGGGCTCTAACGAAAACATTTTTCAGACATGTTTACATTGCATACAAAATGTCCAGATCCAGGGAACAAACATTTTTTTTTACAAAAGGCACAAAACACATTTCAAAGCTTATGTTCATAATTCAGTCTTAGAGACTGGGGAGGTTCAGTCTTAGAGACTGGGAAGGTTCAGTCTTAGAGACTGGGGAGGTTCGGTCTTAGAGACTGGGGAGGTTCAGTCTTAGAGACTAGGGAGGTTTTAGTCTGAGAGGCTAGGTAGTTCAGTCTGAGAGGCTGGGTGGGATAGTCTGGGAAGACTAGGATGATTACATGCTTACGTTTTCACTACTTACATGCTTATTTGATGATTGTTGATGTATGTGCATATGTTGTGATTGATTTGTTACAGACACCATGTCCTCCTCCGAGAGTGGAGTATCTGATACCGTAGACCCCATAGCCATAGTTTTGGATGATAAAATAGCCACAGACCCTGAGGTTTTCACCTCTGACACTACGAGTGACGACGATGATGATTTCTAGCTGTTTGCTTTACCAGATTTTGGCGATGATATACCGCTAGCTGATGGTCTTCCTGACGAGGATCTACTTCTTGTTCAGATCCCTACTCCTTTTCCTCTTGCTGCATTTTCTCTCGAGGATCTGCCTCTTGATGCTCTGTCTGATGATGACATCGATCTTTTTATTGAGGGTCCCCCTGAGGGTGCCCAGGATGATGGAGCTCCAGTTGATGATGTTGTCATTCCACTTGTAGAGCTTCCAGTCGATGGTGACGTTGTCGCACCACTTGACGAGATTCCGGTCGCCGATGTCATTGTTGTTCCTCTTATTGAGATACCTGTCGTTGGGATTTCATCTGACCATTCTGGTCCTGATTCATTTGAGTCTGTGTCATCTACTGCTTTACACGCACTGGGATTACAACGATATCCCACCGATTCCGATTCTGACACAGCTATGTTTGCCGCACCTGTTCCTCCACAGGACTTCGAGTTTGATGATGAGTTTGACCCTGTCTTTCCATACGACTTTGATCCGGAGCATGAGATTGAGTTTGTCCCCGATGATCAGCCTTTTGAGGCACCTGTCGTTCCTGATGATCAACTCTTTGATATACCCACTGATCTTGAGCCTGCTCCAGCTGACCCTGAGCCTATGATTGCACCCGAGCCTATGCCTGCTCATGATCCTCTGCCTGATCATGATCCAGTACCTGTTGATGTACCTGTTGTTGCACCACCTTTACCTGACCCGATCCCCGTACTTGTTGATCATGCACCTTTTGCTGCCCAGATTGACCCCAGATATGCATTCACCCGCAATGGGTGGATCGAGGACGATGATGACTTGCCACCTTTTGTTAGACCTGTTACTCCCCCACCTGCACCCACCCATGCGCCCGTTGATATCGCCCCGTTTCACCCACATGTGTCTGACACACACCGCACAGACTTGCCGATCACATTCCTTCAGGATATCCCTCCTCCCCGTCCAGGGGAAGGGCCCTCGAGCCAGCAGCCCAGTCATATTCCCTCTGTGTCCGCAGCCGACCCTTTCATGCCACAGTTTACACACACTGCTCCTTTTGTTTCTACACCCACGGGCGAGCCACTTATTTGGTTTCCGCCCAACACGATGCCTGTGTCTGACCCAAATCATCCTTCACATTACACCGGATACACGAGAGATGATTTGCTTTTGTCGTTACAGCTCCAGCAGGAATTGTTGTGTCGCAGAGTCATGGAGTTAGAGAGGATTCCACGTTCTCCACCTTGCACTTGTCGGTCACCATTCGCGACCCCACCGGCTCCTCTTCTGCCATACCCAGACTTTGACGTTCGTTTCCTTACTATGGAGCAGCAGATTAGTTACCTGCTGCGTACCGTTTATGCTCTTGAGGAGGAGTTAGCGCATTTGCGCAGTTTGTTATTCGTTCCTCCACCTCCTCCTCCACCATCAGCGTAGCAGTTTTTGGTTTTATGCAGGCAGCATACTTTTGATGAGAGTGTAGCTATTGAGCCCAGATTGCACAGATTTTTGAAGACCACTTTTGACTTTTGACTTTTGATTGTTGTAGTTGGTTAGACGATTTGGACAAGGGTGATATGACCCTATAGTCCCTTTTGATGTATGATACATTGTAGAACTTGTGAAACTGTATTTGTGGTCATTGATATATGAAAGCTCAATCGCAACATTCTCATTATATACAGTGTTAAATTACTTGTTTGTGTTATGGTTGAGACCTTATGTGTTTACTTGCGTTGATAAATGGTATTACAAATGCATGTTACATATTTACTATACTTATTATGACCTGACCGACACAATCTTCTTTTAGAAGATGTCCCCACAAAGAGAAACACGATTGCCCATGACAGAGGCTGAGTTACAAGAACAGATTTCACGAGCGATAGCACAACACGAGGCCTTGCGTTCCGAACCTAGCGGGGGTACCTCAGAAAACAACCCACCTCATGGCTGTACCTATAAGCGGTTCTTAGACTGCGAGCCTCCGAATTTCGACGGCACTGGAGGTTCCATATCCTTTGTGAAATGGACCGAAAATATGGATTCTGTATTTCGAATGAGCGGATGTACGTCAGAGCAACAAGTCCTATATGCGTCAAGGTTGTTTCAAGATGGGGCCTGGTCATGGTGGAACCCCCAGATTCGAATAAGGGGCAGAGCTGCTGCAAACGCTTTAACATGGGATGAGTTGAAGGAAATAATGCGTAAGGAGTATTGTTCTCAGATGGCGATCCAGAAGCTGGAATTTGAATTCTGGAAGCTAAGGATGGAAGGTCCAAATCTGGTGGAATACGTGCGAAAACTTCACGATTTGTCACGAGTTGTCCCGTACCTAGTGGAACCAGAGTTGAAAAGGATGGAGCCATTCATCTGGGGACTAGTGCCTCAGATCCTGTGCCTAATGACGGTATCAGCTCCACCAACAACCATCGATGCGATAAAGTTAAGTGCGGCACTCAGTAAAGAAGCGATTAGACTAGAAGAGCTTTCAAACCTTGACGAGAAGAAGGAAACTCGGGTAGAGTCATCCGGAAAGGACAAAAGGAAGCTCACTGACTTCCAGGAGGATACCCAAACGAACAAATCCAAAAAGGAAAAGGAGTAAATGGGTATCCTACCCAAGTGCGATGACTGCCTACTTCATCATGCTGAGCCATGTAGGTATGGAAGAGGTGATATCTACAACAAGGTAGGGTTTGTCGGGGAGACTTGTCAGATCGGTACCAGACATAGGAATGAGGGCAAGATGGCAGCGGAAATCGCGGAGAAAACAATAATAAACAAGAACAGGGCCAAGGTTACAGTAGCGTAGGACACTTCCAGAAATTTTACTTAGGGACTAAACCGAGGTGTGATAAGTGCAAGTTTCACCATGAAGGTCGATGCCAGAAGCCTAAGTGCGGAAGGTGTGGGAAGAGAGGACACAACAAGGATGCCTGTTGGGCAAAGAGCCCCATAAAAGGAGGAAGTGATGACAACAACCTAGGCAATAATAATAATGATAAAATTTCGGGCTGCTACGGATGTGGAAACGTGGGGCACTCTAGAAAAGATTGCCCCAGGAGGATTAACCAATACCGTGAAGGGGCATCCAATATCAGAGCTCGTGAGGCATGCCAGGATCCAGATGTGATTACTGGTACGTTCCCTATCAACCAAAAATTCTGCACCTATGTTGTTTAACACTAGCGCCGACCATAGCTTCGTATCTCATGAATTTAGGAATATACTTGACTTAGTAAAAAGGGTAAGTTAAATAACCTGCACTCAATAGAAACTAGTTAATAGGAACCCTCGACGTGATAATCGGGATGGACCGGTTGTTGAGCAATTAAGAGGAGGTTTTTATCCGCATCCCAATGACGAACGACGAAGCAATCGCGACTCATGAAACAGGATACGCCTCTACAAATTACCAGTGCTTGAAGGCACGAGAATTTTCACGCAGAGGATGCGTTGCCTTTCTAGCACACATTGTGGACAAGGAAGCCGCTAAGCCGAAGTTGGAAGGTATCCCTGTGATAAGAGAATAGCCTGAAGTCTTCCCTGAAGACTTGTCTGAATTATTTCCTCCTCAACAACAAGTCGAACTTCGCATCGATTTGATTCCAGACGCCGCGCCTGCAGCCAATGCACCTTAGCAACTTACACCTTCGATGATGCAAGGATTGGCAGTATAGCTTCAGTAGCTGATAGAGAAGGAAGTTAACAGACCAAGCTACCCGTTTTGAGTAACACCAGTGCTGCTCGTCAAGTAGAAGGACAATGATTTTCAAATGAGCATCAACTACCAGGAGCCGAACGAGCTAACCAACAAGAGTCGGTAACCCCTGATGAGAATTAACGAGTTATTTATTTAACTAAATAAGAGAACCTAACTACTATTTTAAGACTGATCGATGATTGAGCGTCATTATATGGGAATTCAGGAAGAAAGTATACCGGGGAATTGTGGGATAATAACTTGTTTTAAATCTACACAAAAGAATTGTGATTCCTGCGCAACGCACAAATCATGTGCTTAATCCTTTGGGAACCCAGGTCGATACTCGTAAAGGTTGTCACTTAGGAACCACACCTGTGAACTCAAGCACACCCCATTATCCTGACGAATATGCTATTTTAGTTAACCAAACAGAATGTACTCAAATTTCTTCTTTAAAATCTTCACTTTTGCTTCTAGCAAGTAGATGTTTGCACCTCTACTCCCCTTAATGGTAGTTGCGTCACGTTAATCTTCTTCGCTGAGAGCGAACACACATTGCTTTGATACATGGTCATTTCTTCACACTCGTTGTTTCGGTACTCGAAAACTTATATGTCACACATGCATCAATTGCTACGCGTGTGGTTTCGTTTTGAATAAACGCTTCATTAAAGTTCAAATGTTATTTCACTAAAGCTAACTATTGGTTAATGATTCGAATAACCCACGTTCTTGTAATTGTTGGCTCCTTTGTTGTCAAGCCAACACATTTTCTTGGGACTCCTTTTATTTCAAGTTGCATTCATGGTTCGTCTTCGTAACCATGCTGAAATTCCCTTGTTGATACATACGTTTATTATCAGGCTACGCTGGAACCAAGTTCAATTGCTTGAACTTATCCATTTCGCATATTCACATTAAAATGTCATATGATGTATTGGGAGCACGATATTCAAATATTTTTGCAAATGTTCTCGTTCGAGCCGTAGTAGACTTGCCTGGTCTACGACTCCAATAAATCATTTGTTGAATTCGACACCTTGCGGTAAAACTTTCACAAAATTGAAGCTTGCGCTAATTTGGTTCCGCACCTCATACACGGATTTAATTATCTATTTATTTGTTCTAAATCCGTTTTGTTTATCACGATTAAAGCGGTCTCTACGCAGTTGTGTGTTAAGACAATGGTACCCAGATTCATTTCATATCACGGTATACCTTCTAACGATTCTTTCGTTACAAATTGAATGTCTTACAACGTTTATTGCTTTCCATCTTCAATCAGAAACAATAGTTCTTTAATGTTTCATAATCAATTGAAACTCCATGACATTGTGTAAATCAAATCTTCAGGTTGTTTTAGTACACTTTCATTTGTTTACAAACACGGTGAACTTGTTCGGTCACCGCTATTATTGAAATATGTCAATTACGACACCTTGTGGTGTCATTACGAATTTGTAGCTTGTGCTAATCATGGTCAACCGTTCACACAAAACTACACATACTTTTGTTTGACTTGTCATTTAAACATTCCTGATGCAACTACGAATCAAGACAATGATACACCAGATTCGCTTGTATTCCATTCGGTGTATTTTAGCAATTCAAAAATGTCAACACACTAATCCTTACCGTATATTTATTCAAAAGTTGATGGATCAATTTCATATTCAAGTTGTTGATTTTGAGTTCATTCAGCGGATACTATGGTTCGTGAAAACTCAATTGCATATTGTGACCGACTGTTTGAGAATCCATGGGTCAAAACTCCTTTGTTACACCTCTGTTAACTGAGCTACGCTAGACTATACGTCTCGTGTCCTTTGAAAACAAATGCTAGAACACATGTCTCGTAACCATTAGGCTCTTATTGTTAAAATATATCCATGGAATCCACCTGATGTGAAGAGAATTAGATTTGGTTTTTCCCTACCCCCGTATTAATCATATATATACACGCATAATGAAACCCTAAGGAGTTAAGATAGTACAAATTTCGAGGACGAAATTTTCTTAACAGGGGGAGAATGTGACAACTGTCAAAAATCCAGGTATCCGTACAATTAATTAATATTGATTAGTGCTTAATGATTGTGCTTAATTACAACTGATGTCTTAAACTGTTTTCTGATTTCTGTATCATACATACATGTGCATCACATATTACATAACGTCATCTCATTATCATATGCTAACTTTATTGACATACATGATGCACAAAGCACGGTTAGCACAGTTAGCGGATAACTCAGAAAAATGCTGACAATGTTCAGTACATAGACAGGCAGTGTTTTGAGACCCTGTATGGGCCAGAGACTAAGTTTCACACTAGTATAGTGTGTAGGAAAGTAAGGATCATAAAACTGCTTCACTAAGTGATAGTTTAAGTGCCGGAAAGTGCCTAAAACCCACATAAAGTGCAGAATTCTGCATATTTCAGCAAAATTCAGGATTTAAACAAGCTAGGAATGTGCAAAAATATGGCAAAATGGTCCTGTATGCTTTCCTAAGTGTTGGGAATTAAAAGTGTCACAAAAGGGTACTTAAAGGACACTAAACGGAATAACTTGACACTTTAACGAACCAGTATCTAACCGAACAACCGGACACGACCCGAAACATCAAAATTATACTAGAAGCATTATTTTAGTAATTCTGAGCTAGTCATGATCCCAGAACACCCTAACACACTATATAACATCAAACACACGTAAACACTAACTAATACACTTAAGATCTTAACTAAACATCTAACTAACCATTTAAACCCAACTAGATAACCCCCCCTGGGACGGTTACAAGGTGGTCCCACCACCTTGATCCTCTCAATCTTGTTAAGATCTTGCATAATCCCTAATGATTTAGTGGAAGATATGGAAGTGTACTTAAGGAACATAAAACCCAATGGACAATACTCAAAATTGAGATTATAAGTAAACATGATGGATCATTCTCACAACACACCCAACACCACAACTCTCTCCTTCTTCCTCCCCCATTCTCGGCCGAAACATAGCACCACCACCATCACCATTTTTATCCATCATCCAACCGTTCCAAGATCATTCTAAGGTATTAGAAGGTGTTTAATGAAGCTTGGTGCTTGTGGATCTTGAAGGACCTTCATCATTTGCTATTATCCTCCACTTTTGTCATCACCATCATCTTATGTTCTTCCCTAGCCTTGTGCTAGTTGTAAGACTCTCATGATCCTTATTTACTTCACATGTAGTTGGTTAAAAGATGTAGTATGTTGTTAATCACAAGAACACTAAAGAACATAAACATAAATCATAAACATAAGCTTACATATGACGGAATATTGATGAAACTATGTTGTTTAGTGTATGAATGATACTTGCTTGTTATTTACTTGAGATTATGATGTTGATCATCATAAGGAGCTTGCTAAATTGTGATTAAACACATGATCTAGCAAGTAAGAGGATGATTATGTGATAACACAAGATGATCATCCTCATATATAAGCATGAACTTGAAGAATAAAGTGATTTCTTGAGAAATAATAATCAAAGTGAACTAATAATCTTATGGATCTAAGATTCAGGAGTGATTTTCCAAAAGAACCAAGTTCAAAGTATGATTTTTAGAAGATCTTGGGTCTTACTTAAACAAACACTATTTTTAGTAGTAAAACAAGTGTATAAACACTTATGAAACAAGAGGATCTCACAAGGAAACGTTTTTGTAAAATACGTTTACAAGTTGTAAACACCTAAATTCTTTAAGAATGAGATTTTTAAAGGAATAAACACACTTTAAAAGGGTAACTAAATCTACTAAATATTTTACCAAGTTACTACAAGTTTTTATGAAAACTCAAGTTTATGATCATTATGTAGATAGCTTTGTTTTAGCACTTGGTAAGTGTAGATTGATTTTTGATTGTTGTGATGATTTTTGAAAAGAAAACGATATGCTTAAATAGCATGGACACCTCCATTTTTAGGGGAAACAATGGCAAAAATTTTCTAAAAATACAAACACTTAGAAAAAATATTTTCTAAACAAATATTTACAAATATGTTTAAACTATGGTTTTCAATATAAACCTTGCCATAGATTTTGTTACAAAAATATAAATATTGGAGGTTGGATTTTTATAAATAAAAATGGATAAATATGTATTTAGAATATATATTTAAATTAATAACACATTGTGTGTGATTATTTGTATACTTGGTGTAATAGTTATGTTATTTTAGGATTTAAAGTAATATAACTTAACAAAATACCAAGAATTTACAATCCAAAATAATACCAAGAATCACAAGGAATAAATATATAAGTTACACACTCAATATTGTGAAATCGAACGCAAGAACGTAACTTACAAATATTCCGGAAAATACCGTTACAAATATATATTTTTGGCAAATATTATTTTGGATGCAAGAAACGAAAATATGATTTTTATCATTATTACAAAGTTATATCATATTTTGACAAGGAGAAAAATATATTATTTTTGGGAAATAAAAATATATTTTTCTAGAGTATTTAGAAGATATATGACTTTTGAGAAAAACATATATTTTCTTGAAATACATTATTTTTAGACAAAATGGGTTTACATATATATATTTTCTAAAGTGAGACTTGAAAATATATTGTTTTGGAAATATATTATTTTGAACTACAAATACAAGACTACGAGAATACATGTATGAAATACTCCCATCCTTGGGAAGGAAATACGAAAATAAATACTTAAGAAGTATTAATACAGAAAATATTGTTTAAACAATTATTCCAAAATAAAAATATAATTTAAAGTTAAAATAATTATTATTTTAACAAGCAATTATAACTTGGAATAATATTGGGAACATAAGGAACGTAACTCAAAAACATAAATACTAAGGCAAGGCATGGCCCGTTAGTCTAATAGACATTAGTACATTGTAGGGAGTCGTGTTCGCTGAGGAGATTTGGGTTACGATTCTGAAGACGCAATACTGTGAGTTCATGTCCCCCTTTTCTTTTAACTGTTTTCAGTTTTATAACTTCAGGGGTGATATACATGCTACAATTGTTTACAAACTTTTTATACATGGTATGATTAGCTAAGGAGGGTTACTTACTACTTGATCATGTGAAAGGTGGGTATAACACTTAAGGCCATTAATCCTCATCGTAGGACCGAGGGACATGAGTGATAGATCTATTTGTGTATAGCGAGCCCATACCCATGCGGACCAGGGTGGCCCATGTGGTGACTATGTCTTCATCCCGGAGACAAATTTGCTAGGTTTGAGTTTTCCTGCACCATTTCACACATGCCATTGGCCTTGCAAACCATTGGTGATCTGTTTTTCCTTATTGCTACATACCAGAGACTTACATACATACAAGACATACTTTAAAGGTTTATTCATACACTTACACATGAACTCGCTCAACTTTTGTTGATGTTTTTCAAATTACATGTATTTCAGGGAACTAAGTAGATCTGGCAGGTGTTTGCATGTTGTCAAGCTGCGTCATGAATAAGGGATGTCATCCGTGGTCAAAGGGCTTAGTAGATGTATCATATTCCTGGACGGGATACATGTATCTAAACCCAGTTTTATTTAAAGCCTTCTGTTGAGTCTTTATGAACTCATTTAAAACATGTTGTGGTTTGTAACTTTAATTTGGTGTCAACGTTTCAAACAATTTATGTTATGTTCTAAACTTAATTAATTGATGAATATCTTATGGTTTTTGTCATATAGCGTTGTTATGATTGAATGCTATGGTATTAAGAAAGTCACACCAATAATCACGCTTCCGCAAAAGTCAGGGTGTGACATTGAGGCCCGGACCCTTCATTGTTATTACCTAACAATTGATCTTGTTGGCACAATAGGTTAAGGGAGTGCCAGCTGCGAGTTCGGCAAGAACCATAATTCGCGTAGACGATGCAAAAGATGGTGGTGATTGTGGCACAAGTGTTGGTGGTGATGCAAACACGTCAAGTAATGGATTTGGTTTTGATGGTGGTGCAACTGGTATGTGGTTGTGTTGTGTGGACGATGAGGATGTATGTCTTTTGTGATAACGTTGACAAGGTTTGAAAAAACTATTAATATTTATTATAAACTAGGTTAGAACCCCGTGTATTACACGGGTTGAATAAATGTAATTTTATATATTAAATAATAAAAAGTTATATGCTTATGAACCCCGTATATTGGGGTTAAATAAATATAATTTTATATATCAAATAACAAAAAAAGTTATATCTTTAAAAACCATGTGTATTACACATATTAAATAAATATAATTTTGTATACTAAATACTAAAAACGTCGTATCTTTAAAAAACTCGTGTATAATCGGGTTGAATAAATCTACCAAATAATAAAAAAATTACATCCTTAAAAACCCCGTATATTATATGTGTTGAATAGATCTAAAAAAGAGTTATATCTTGAAAACCATATGTATTACACATATTAAATAACTGTAATTTTGTATATTAAATACTAAAAACGCCGTATCTTTAAAAAACCTGTGTATAGTTGGGTTGAAAAATCTACCAAATAATGAAAAAATTATATCCTTAAAAAACCTCGTGTATTACACGTGTTGAATAAATCTAATTTTACATAGTAAATGATAAAAAAGTTATATCTTTAAAAACTTCGTGTACTACACGGGTTATATAAATATAACTTTGTATAGTAAATAATAAAAAAATTATATTTTTAAAAACCCCGCATTTTACACGAGTTGAATAAATATAATTTTGTACACCAAATAATAAAAAAAGTTATATTTTATTTTATTACTATAAATAAGCAACAAATTTAAGCAATACAACTTGTAACTTGTGCTTTGGGAATTTTTCAAAAAAAAAAAAACTTAATTTTTTTACTTTTAATCCAAACGTTTTTACTTTTGCAATTTTAACCCTACATAATTTGTTTTTTTAACTTTAACCCAAAACTTTTCATTATTTGCAATTTAACTTCACAACTTTTGTCATTTATACTTTTCATCTTTCGTAAATTTTCGTTTTACGTATAGTTCTAAATTTTTCGAGTTAGTTAATACGACGCAACGTACGACTGTGATTCAACTTTTAGTGTTTTGTTTCAAATTTTGCAAGTTAACACGGCGCAACGTGCATGTATGGTTCAACGTTTTTACCTCTATTTTTTCATGTTTGACAGGTTCGTCGCAACACGAAGATCTTAGATCGACTCAGTGTTGGTGGTCGATGACGGTTGTGTGGCATTAGTACTATTTGACACCGTTTTACTCCCCGCTGCACCGCGGGGTGTGTGCTTTGGGGGTTTTTCAAAGGAAAAATGGTTGTTGTAATCTTGCTTTAGGGGTTTCCCAAAAAAAAATGTTTTTTTTTTACATTTCACACAAAAGTATTTCATAAATTACTTTTAACCTAAAACAATTGTTTTTTTTACTTTTACTCCAAAACTTTTTATCTTTTGCAATCTATTCTCACAACTTTTTTTCCTTTCAACTTTGGTCATTTATAATTTTCATTTTCCACAAATTTTTCGTTTTATGCTTGGTTCTAAATTTTGTGACTTAACACATCGCAACGTGCGTCTTTGGTTTAACGTTTTTACGTTTCATTCTAAATTTTGCGAGTTAACACGACTCAACGTGCGTGTGTGGGTGAACGTTTTTACATCGTCTATTTTTTCCTGTTTGACAGGTTTAACATAATGTGCGGGTCGTAGATCAACTTAGTTATAACTAAAAAATCCCCGCCGCATTGCGGCGGGTCGCATTCCTAGTTTTTAATAAATTAGGATAACATTTAATATTAATTTATTATCATATATTTAATATAAGATAAGTAGGAAAGAGAGGTATTTGTTTTAAAAATATATTAAATTAACAATTTAGATTTGAGGATAATATTTTATTAAAGTATGATAAGATTTAATATTAATTTATTATTTATTTAGTTAATATAAGATAAGTATAGATTTAATGATACCTTCAATAAATGACACATGTCCAAAAGTTGGTTACTTTTGTTATAGTAGATAGATATTATATTTAAGTTCGGATACCGTTCTTGAGTTTTGTCCATTTTAATTAATTGAGCACCAAGCCCCGGTAACCATTGGGGCCTAGTGTTTCAAAACTTTAATCATTTTCGTCTTTTTCATTAACTCTGATAGATTTTCCATTTTGATATAGCATATATTAATCGAATGATTATGCATTTAAATTAATCTTTGAGTTCAAAGTAAATTGATGCCTTGCATCAAGCTTTAAAATATAGAATATGGATTGATAGATAACACGGAGAAAACAAGAAATTGAGCTTGGATTGATAGATAACACGGAGAAAATAAGAAATTGAGCTAATCAAATATAATTGGAATGAATTTTTTCATCCATAGCTTCATAATGCACCTCAATGATTGGTTCATTTTATATATCTGTGGTTGCATGTTAATTACTTCTTACATGCATCAATTTTCCATTCAGTAATTCGAAGTAACCCTTTCACATAAGTTTGCAAATCAGAACTAAAAAACAAACCCAAGTATTGAATTAGAATTAACAAGAATTATGACCCGCCGCAATTCGGCAAGAATTCTTTAGTTATAATTAAGTCGATTTAGGACCTACACGTTATGTTTTACCTGTCAAACGGGAAAAAAATAGACGATGTAAAAACGTTCACCCACACACGCACGTTGTGTCGTGTTAACTCGCAAAATTTAGAACGAAACGTAAAAACGTTATACCAAAGACGCACGTTGAGATGTGTTTAGTCACAAAATTTAGAACGAAGCATAAAACGAAAAATTTGCGGAAAATAAAAACTGTAAAGGACTAAAGTTGAAAGTAAAAAAAGTTGTGAGTATAGATTGCAAAAGATAAAAAGTTTTGAGTTAAAAGTAAAACACAAATAGTTTTGGGTTAAAAGTAATTTATGAAATACTTTTAGGTGAAAAGTAAAAAAAATATTTTTTTTTTTGAAAAACCTCCAAAGCCAAGGTTACAACAACCATATGCATAACCATTTTTTCTTTGAAAAACCTCCAAGGGCGTAAAACTGTGCCAAATAGCATTAATGCCACATTATCGCAGCGACCACCAACACTGAAGTTGCGGCGTGTTTATGTGAAGAAATTAGACCGAAACGCTAAACATGGAAATTAATAACTAGGTCGACCTAGGACCCGCACGTTTTGTCGAACTTGTCAAATGGGGAAATAATAAAAGATGTAAAAACGTTGAACCACACCGCACGTTGCGTTGTATTAACTCGCAAAGTTTAGAACGAAACGTAAAAACGTTACACCACGCACGCACGTTGCGATGTGTTAACCAATAAAATTTAGAACGAAGCATAAAGCGAAAAATTTGCGAAAATGAAACTATAAAGGACTAAAGTTAATAGTAAAAAAAGTTGTGAGAATAGATAGTAAAAGATAAAAAAGTAATTTAGTAATGCCCCTACCCTTGGGGGTTTTGCGCCATGTGACAGCTCAGTCAGCAATGAGGCGTTTTCTAATATGGGTGTAGTGGGGATGTGGGGCATTATGTTAAAAGAGGTTTAATAGAATTATATAAAAAAAACTATCAAAAAATGTTATGACAAAAAAATCAAAAATGGTGATTGGTCAACACACAAGGAGCTTGGACGTGAAAAAAAAACAACGCAAAACCAAATTTTATTGAAAAAAACACCCAGGGCGTGAGAGTTGGACATTATAGGGCGTTTTTTAGGGGAAAACGCTCAAAAAAAAAAACTCCCACTACGTATCCTCTTACAAAACCAAAAATGATAATAATTGTCTCGGAAAAAAAACAATCCAATTGCTCTCTTTCTTCTTATTTTCAGCCGTCGAAGAAGTCCCGGTCAATTAACGTCAAGATGCCTTTTTCAAAAAGTTATAAGTAAATAATTTGTTTTATAACCAATCCAAACAGCCCCTTAATTCCTCAAGCATTTTTTCTGGTTCACTATCAGCCCAAGACCAATGGTTATGGGCCACACTAATTCCATCTTTCCAGCCCACTAATTTGGTTCTTAGTTGTGCTCCACCGAAATCTCAAAATAATTAATCCAGCCCATTAATTAAATAAAAGTCTACTAATATTAATTAGTCCACGAAAATTACTTTTCAAAAAGAGTGAATTGCAAGTTTTGTCCTTTATCTTTAGGCCACTTTGCAAGTTTTGTCCTTTATGTTTAAATTTGACGAGTTTTGTCCTTTATGTTTAAAAATCAGCACGTTTTACCCTTTGGGCCTTAAAAATCAAGCACGTTTTTTCCTTTATGTTTAAAAATCAAGCACGTTTTGTCCTTAATATAATGTTTAAAATATCAAGCACGTTTTGTCCTTAAAAATCAAGCACGTTTTGCCCCAAAGGGTAAAACGTGCTTGATTTTTAAACATAAAGGACAAAACTCGTCAAATTTAAACATAAAGGACAAAACTTGCAAAATGGCCTAAAGATAAAGGACAAAACTTGCAATTCACTCTTTCAAAAACTTACTCTTTTAAAAACATATAACACTTGATTAAATTTTAATTTTTCATCTTTATCATGAACTTTACCATTAGGTCTTTTTGTAACTCTTACGTTGATCTTTATCATGAGCTTTACAATTAGGTCTTTTTGTAACTCTTACGTTGATCTTTATCATGAGCTTTATAATTAGGTCTTTTTGTAACTCTTGACGTCGTTGACCATTTTAACTCGTCTTTCACAATCCCTTCGCACCTTCAAAACAATATAAATGACCCAAAGTAGATTACGTTTACCAAAACAAATGTTTGTAGTAAATGATGGGATATGGATATGATCAATGCATGGTATAGGATGAAAATTGAATGTTGAAGTGTTAAAAGATTGCCTAAAATTGCAACTAACGCTCACCTCCATCACTTAATTTTATTTATATATTTTTTACACTTAAATTTTATTATTTATATATTTTTTACACTTAAATTTTATTAATTCTGAAGTTAAATTTGCTTAAAAAACCAAAAAGGAAAAAGTGTAAGGTCCCGAATTACCCGCTGAATCCGGTCGATTCTATACGCAGAATATATCAATTCTTGTATGAATCTAATCAAGGACAATCAAGATCTAATCAACAATTCAAATTCTTTTTAAAAAGATGTTACAAATGAACTCCCAAAGTCTCTATTTATAATCCCTAATACAAGATATTGAATGTTACAGATATGCCCCATGTTGGTCAATATTAATTTGATCATAAAGGTATGCTTGCTTAAACACAGAATTTGCACAAACTTAAAAGGTTCGCTCAAACAAAAAGTACCCAGACGTAGACTCAAATCATCAAAGTATACTCAACTCATCCGCAAGAACTCTTTGATAAGCATCAGTCACAACTTTAGACCTTACAATCCCCGAGGTTGTTCATGCTATCAAAATTCAACTAATCAGCAACTTCAGTATAATCTTCAATTAAGCTACATGGTTGTAAAAGTCCCGCCTAGGCTCTGAGTACTCACCGAGTAGTCGCTACAAGGTAGGCTGTCGAGGCTCGAGTACTATTCACCTAGGCTGATTACTCTCTGAGTAATCACTGTTGCCCAGAATGATCTTTGATCTCTAGATCGCAAATGATAAACTAACTTTAAGATAACATGAATCTAAATACAATGAGTGTAATTGAATGTGAATGAACGAATTACAAATGAGAAATCTATCCCCATTTATAGTTTCTAAAAGGTGCAAACGAATAGACGCGTCTCCTTACGAATAGTCGCGTCTCTAGAATCTTGTGGATGATATTCGATGTGAAGAGGTGTGTTTTTACAACCACAAGAAGTCGCGTCCCTTCTCTTTGTGTGGCTGCCGAAATCAAGAGGTGTCTCCCAAGGGATTTCGCAACCCTTGGGGTGGTGATTGGCAAGTTCTGTTTTGTCAACTTTAGTCCCTGTACTTTGTAACCGCCATATAACTAACTTTCTAACTATATACTAATAAACCCTTGCACTTTGGATGTGTAGAGATTAGTGATTTCATTCACCCCCTAATCTTGAACATCCTTGAGTTGTTGTAGATCTTGAACTCTGAGCAATTCTCGCATTGTAGCAAACTTGACTCTTGCTAGTGCCTTTGTTAGTATATCTGCCCGTTGTAGTTCTCCACTTATGTGTTCCACATTGATGTGTTTGTTCTCCAGGCATTCTTTTATGAAATGATAGCGTGTATCAATGTGCTTGCTTCTTCCATGAAATACTGGATTTCTCATGAGTGCTATTGCAGAAACATTATCCACTCTAAGTGTTATCTTCTCTTCCTTCCAGCCTGTAATTTCACTTAGTAATCTTTTAAGCCATAGTGCTTGGCATGCTGCTGCGGTGCGCTGCCATGAATTCTGATTCACATGATGATAATGCCAATGTTTGTTGCTTCTGTGTGCACCAGGTTATAGGTGATTCTCCAAAGTAGAATACTAGACCAGTTGTACCTTTTCCTTTGTTTGTATTAACACCATAACTGCTATCACTATAACCTGTGATCTTACCTTCTCCTTGCTTCTTGTAGATGATTCCATGCTCTTTGGTTCCTTTGATATAACGTAGTACTTACTTCACTGCTTTCAAGTGTTGCTCCTTTGGTTCTTGCATGAATCTACTAAGAAGACTAACTGGGTAATATAGATCTGGCCTTGTATGCAATACGTACCTGAGAGAACCTATTAAGCTTCTGTAATGTGTTGCATCTACTGGATCTCCTTCTTCTGTCTTTGTTAACTGTGTTCCTGGATTCATAGGAATCTCTGTGTTGTTGCAGGTTAACATATCAGCGTCTTTGAGTTAATTGTGTATATAGCCTCTGTCTGTTTGATGGCTATCTCACCCCCTGCTTGAATAACTTCTATTCCCAGATAATATGCTAGTAATCCTGGATCACTCATTTCAAACTTGTTCTCCATTTAAGACTTGAAAACAGCTATCTCACTACTAGAAAATTGGGCAATTGCCACCGAAATTTGCCACCGAAAATAACGATCACAAAATTAGCTACCTTTTTTCAACCGAAATGGTTTTGGTAGCTAATACATCCGAAAAATCGTAAATAATAATAACAATTAAAAAAACAGTTGCAAAATGGTGTCAAATATGCAAATATAAAAAATTTTATTAAAGTTGCCACCATTTTTCGACGAACATTCAGTTTGCCACCGTCACGTCACATTTTAAGCAGGATATCAACTAAGTTATCACATCTAGGGTTCTGATTCTGAACTTTCTAGAACCATCACTTCCGCTCCACCATCACCAATCGAATCATCCTCTACTCCACCTCATTGTCGATGATCCAAAACCCTAATCGCTCCCAAAAATGGCAATCGTTGGACTTCAGTGATGAGCAAATGATTTCTTAGGGTTCGGTTTGTTGGGAACGATGACTAACGGTATTGTTATTCTTAATTGAAGGTATGGATTTTGCTTTTGGCCAAATTTCAAGATTCTATGGTTTTGCAATTAATGAGCAAATCATTTATTAGGGTTTATTGTTGATGAATTATTTATGAGCTTTTTTTTTCGTGTTTATTATTGATTTATTAGCCTTTCAATTGATTCCTAGCTTCGATTTCTTACTTCAGTAGATGATAAAAAAATAAACAAAGCTTTGAGCGTAGATGATTCTGACTAAATGATCTCACAGGAAGTTTTTCATGATTTTCGCTTGGATTTCAAAAGGGATGTTGTCTGACATCTTGATCTTGATTATGAACGATGCTTAATATTTAGGGTTTACGAAGGGAATATATAGGGGATGGTTGTGTATTAAATTAGAGCAGTCGATGTGGTAAGGATATATGGAAATAAAGAACACAAGACTAGGGTAGGAGGTGACATTCCGGCGGTCGGAAATCGTCACTGACGCTACTTCATGACTGAGTCTGGCTGGAAAGTATGCTTAGCTGGAAACTATATTTTGGTTTTTGTTATGGGTTTGCTCTTGATTTGTAGTAATCCGTTCGTGTAAAATAAATAAAAAATTCCTTTATTAACTTGAATTACAGAAACAAATCAGAATGAAATAAAATTACAGTACAAATTACAACTGAAAAATAGAAATACAATAACTGAAAACTCGAACAGACGAAACTGTTCTTGGCTGAGGATCGAGTTAGACACGGGTCCCTTAAAAAAATTTCGTGTCTCCCAGGAGAACACGTTTGTTTCCGGGATACAACAGCTGCAAGCAGTTGCACTGCCGGTCTTGACTCCAACCCGAAGGTGTACCTTGCTGCTTGAAAGATGAAGATAGCTGAAGAGAAAGATTGTAGAGATGTAAGTTTTTAGGTGTCTTTGTTCTGCAATGGAATGCTCCTATTTATAATTGCAGGTCTTGAAGAAACTGAAAAATGAATTAAATGAGTGAATTAAACTGCATTAAACGTCCTTAATGCACTTTAATTCGTCACTTAATTCTTAGTCAAACGCATTAAATTCGTCAGTTTCAAATGCTGAATGTAACTGCACTGGCATTAACTGCAACAGGAAGCTTCCGCGCATGCGTGCGCGAAAGACACACTGGTGCGCGCGCAGGTCTGCAACCTCACGCGCGGTGCGTCCAGTTGGCTCACTGCCATGCGTGCGTGCGCCATACTCACTCAGGTCCATGCGCACCTGCACGCGTATGCCACGTCAGCTGTGAGCCTCTACGAGCACGCCACACAGTCGCGCCGTTTTGGCTCACTTTGGTGCGCCGCGCACGTCACATCAGGCCCATGCACCATGCGCGCAACCGCGCGCTCATGTGTACTCGCTCGCGCGCATATGCGCATGACTGCCACGTCATGCGCCACATCACCTACCACTTGGTCCTTGCAACCCTTGTGCTCCACCACGCGCTCGCGGTCAAAAATACAAAGGCGGCTCTTAAGCGGAGCGAAGTGCAAAGTGCGCCATCGAAGCGCCACATTGCGCCTCATCGCCCACGCCACGCGCGCGCGCGTGTGAGAGTGAGGGTGCTCCGCACCCTTCGCGAGTACACTAGTGAGTGCTTCCATAAACAATTAGGATGGAGAGTTCCCACTTAAATACCCCTTTAAGTTTCATCTCTCATCAGCATTCAAGTTTCAAACACCAAACTTTAAGCATCGATATCTCATTCATCTTAGCTCCGTTTTGGACGTGGTTTAGTTCGTTGCGAATCTCTTCCAACATAGAACACAAACCCACAAATAAATGCATAAAACCCGCTCATTTTATTATATTTATTTCTAATCCAAAATAGGAAAAAATCATTTTCCTATATTTGTGAAAAATGCTATTTTCACAAAATTTCCAACATGATTTGCATATAATTGATTATATGAGCTGGATTTCTTTAATCTTGGATTATCATTGAATCTTATTTTCATACACTATACTACTGTTCTGATTTGAGGATAGGCTGTGTTGATCTTTAAAATTGGTTGTGTGTTTATGTTTTTTTTTTTTTTTTTTTTTTTTTTTTTTTAATTTTATGAATAATAGGTTATAGGTCAAGGATGAAGTAGTAGGTTACAAGTAGTAGAAGCAAGGATACAAGTTTGATTTTTAAAGGATTTCACCACCAAAAGGTAACTGTTGTATCCCTCTTGATACTATTTTGATGATAATTCATGGTTTGTAAATGAGTAAAAAGTAAGGGCAATATTTCAAGGTTATTGCATGATACCGCAATTTAGTTGCTATTGTTATTTGTTGAAAACAATTGCATGTCAATTTAACTATTATTGTTGTATGTAGAAGCAGGGTTGAGCAAAAAACGGGTCATACCCGTCAAACCCACCAGAACCGCATGAACCAACCCGCTAAGACCCGTCTGGGCTATGTGGTTCGGTTTGCGGTTCCATTAAACTCCCATTAAACGGTTCCGGGTTGGGTCCGGGGTTCCATTAAAAAACCATTAAACCTAGAGATCATGATTGTATATATGGAAATTAATTCTTTTCTTACCCTTTCAACATTTATCTCAATCTGAAGCTAATAACGACATTTATCTCAATCAAAAACCATTTATATCATATGCTTGTTCAATGAACTTGTTACTTCATCTACTTCGTTTGATTGAACCTGCAACTCAATCTCAAGATATCATCGAGTTGTGTTTTTTGTGATTTGAAGATATGAACCTGCTAATGTAGTCGTCTTCTTATGTAGTTTAGGTTCAATGACTCGTATATATATTTGATGGTATGTAGACGTCTTCTGTTTAATTAATTCAAGTCGTTGTCTTTATATTTGATGCATGTTTCGTGTATATATATTTGAAGTATGATTCGTATATATAGTTGATGCATGATTCGTATGTATGTTGTTGGATTAACCAATGTACTTTGCGATTAGACCTGGCAAACGGGTCGGGACGGGTTGGGTCATGGGTCAAAATGGGTTCGGGTCAAAATGGGTTCAGGTCAAAACGGGTCAAATAAAAAAAGGGCTGTTTTGGTTCGGGTCAAAACGGGTTCGGGTAGGAACGTGTTCGGGTCAGAACTGGTCCGGGTCAGAACCGGTTTCGGGTTGGTTAAAAAAATGTTTTTTTTTAGAAAAAAGAGATTGTACATCAAGGGGTTCGGTTTGGTTTTCAGTTATTCAGTTTTGGAATAGGTTCCGGCTAGCCCTCACCAAAACAAAATTTTTGATTTTTGCCGAACGTTAACCGATTCGTTTTCAGATATTCAGTTTTGGCATAAGTTCTGTTTGGTTATGGGTCGGTTAACTGATGAAAAGCTGCTGAGAAATTCACCCATTGTCGGCCTAAAACCCTTTGCGATCCAAAACCCGTCCCGTGTGAAAACCCGTGTCGGCACGAACCCGATCCGAACCCACCCGTTCCGATCCAAAACCCGCCCCGTGCGATTGAAACAAAAGACAAGAAAAGAAAATATATTGGAACAGACTCATTCAACCAAACACAGTTAGCATATGGTTTTTTGGTTTTGGAAACTTATATTTTATATACATTACTATTTGTTATCTTATTTAATTTAGTGTATTAATGACTGTATGAATTAGTAAAATTTAATAATGTTCTTATAGCAACATTGCATTGTGGATGATGATTGATTGAGGATTCGGTTTGTCTCAGCTTGGCCCGAGCCAAAAATTTAAGTTTCAAAAACGGTTCTGTGGGTCTTATGTGAGGACCGACCTTTTTGGAACCTTTTGGAATCGAACCGACCCTGTACTAAAAGGGTCGGTTCCCGTTCTTAAGATATGCTCTATACGGTTCGCGGGTCAGATCGGGTCTGGCATGGTTCCGGTGGGTCCGACCCTTTTCGACTAACATGTACGTACCACTTTTTGGGTTGGTTTTATAGAACTTATGCTAATGTTTATTGAATTTTAATAAATTTATTCAAAGTTTAGTATTACAAAAGGAATAATTAATATATTTTAACAATTACTATGCAATTTTTATTTACAAGGGTCTTTATTCTAATTAGTTATGCAACTTTATTTACAAGCACAAATGGATCTGCATTCTGATTACTCTGCAATTTTCTACAGGAACAAATGAGTCAAAACTGATCCACTGCTAGGTTTCAGTTTTTTTTTTTTTGGCATGAAATTTAGCTATATATATGGTAAGGGTAACACTTCTTCACACTCAACTTTTCTACTAAAATATTTGATTGTATAAACTCGGGTTATTTAAGTTTGACGTTGCCGCAACCACAACGAGTCAAAATACTAGTTAGAATGAATTAGATACTAAACGTTCTGCTTCATGATTTTTTTTTGTTATTTTTTTTTTGTGGATTCAGATTGAAAAGGTCTGCTTTGATTTGTAGCAGCAATATGAAATTAGTTAACAAATGTGGTATTTCCTTTTGTTTTGTTAGGGACCCACAAGAATTTGAACTGCAAATATCACTGATCTGCGGTGATTTGAACTTGTAGCAACATGAATTTCGATACCAGAAGTTAAGCACAGAGCAAAGCTAGATTCAACACCATATGCCAAAAGTTCTTGTCCCTGCTCTCAAGGTTAATGCGATTCACTCAACATTTATACTATATAGCTTTGAATGCGATTAATTTTTAGCTTCTAGCACTTGAATTGTAGCCCACAATTGGATATAGTTATCTTTGCAACCAACTTAATCCGTTATTAGTTTTCGTTAATTCTGAATTCTTGATTCAATTCATTGGTTGTTTTCTAGATTAAAAAAGTTGAACTTTGTTATCAAGGAGCTCATTAAAGAAAAGGATGAAGAAAAAGAAAAAGAAAGGCTAAATGGAATTATTGCAGGGTTGTTGGCTGGAAAAAAAAAATAAGGTGGATAAAGATGCTATACTCGATACGATGTCACAAATTGAAGCTGTGTTAACAAGTACAATTTGAAGATAGACTACAAACACTTGGTTTTGAATGTTTCGATGTTTATCATATTAGGATTTTAGTTATTTGATGTTTTAGTTGGTATTTCTATTAGAATGTTTTGTATGCTTTTGATACATAGATGTTTTATATAATTTTGGGTTTTCGTGATCCTATTAGACTCTTTATATAATTTTGTAATTTTATTGATATGTAATTTTTATGAAAAAAGTAGGAAAATGAAAAATCAAGCTGAATAAAAAACCAATATTCAAGCAATCACAAAATGGTAGCAAATAATGTAACAAATAATTCAACAAGCTCGCTAAATGCCCACAGGTTTTCAATGAAAATGGTGGTTAAACGGTGGCAAATCGGTAAATGAAAATGGTGGTTAAATGGTGGCAAATCGGTAGCAAACTAAATGGTGGCAAATCGGTAGCAAACAAGGTGGACCGTAGAAAACAAGAAGCGGTGGCAAATAATTTTGACCAATTTTGTGGTGGCAAAAATAAGGTGGCAAAATATAAAAATGGTGGCTATTTGGTAACAGTAGGGCAATTGACACGGGTGTTTTTGTCACCGCATTTTTTGTGGCAAAATGGTGACAACAGGGGAATTGCTACTGTTTTGTGACTAAATGTTTCATGACAAAAACCCTTTTTTCTAGTAGTGTCTCCTTCCTTGATGTTCCAGTGACTATTAAATCATCAACATAGACTCCGACTATTAGTGTAGAAGTCTTACTCGTCCTTGTATAGATTGCATTTTCTAAAGTGCACTTCTTGAAATTAAGTGACTTTAGGGTTTGATCTAACTTCGTATTCCAAGCTCTTGGTGCTTGTCTCAATCCATACAGTTCTTTTGATAGTTTATAAACCTTTCCTTCCTCTCCTGGCTTTACAAATCCTTCCGGTTGTGTGACATAGACCTCCTCATTGAGATCTCCGTGTAAGAATGCAGACTTCACGTTTAAGTGATGTACCTCCCAACCTTGATATGCTACTAAAGCCAACATTAGTCGAACTGTCTCTATGCGTGCTACTGGTGCAAAGACTTCATCAAAGTATATTCTGTGTTGATGAACATATCCTTTTGCTACCAGCCTTGCTTTATGTCTGACTACGTTTCCGTTTGCATCTACCCACTTTAAACCTATTGCCTTGTGCTCTCTTGGCAACTCTGTCAGTTTCCAAGTGTTATTCTTGTTTATTGAGTCTAATTCAGCCTTCATTGCTTTAATCCATTTTCTGTCACTAGATGCTTCCTTGTAATTCACTTGGTTCTTCTTCAGCAAGTAGTATTTTTGTGGATCTACTTGAATTTCAGTTAAATTTTTTGGTTATCGGTTTAGCTTTTGGTTATGATTCGATTTTTGCTCACCCCTAGACATGTACTCTTCTTGGTATTTGAGAATAGTAGATGTTAATACGACCAACTTGTGCCAATTAGCTCTATTCTAATAATATTGTACAGGGTCAAAAATCTATACGCCTTTGCAAAACGAACCCTTTAAATTAGATTATTTGTAATCCTTTTGTTTCAACCCATACGTACATATAACTAATTACAATATAAATTTTAATAACAACTAAACACATAAATATAAATTTTACAACACCTCATATAATAAGTATTTCAAGGCCTGAAAATTGCATCGGGTTTCGGCGGTTGTCCAAACATCTTTATTGAACATTCAGCTGAGACTTCCGGTCCAATCCCTGGGTTTAAAACCGGTTCCGAACACACAATATTCGACTCCGACCACCCCAATTCCTCTCCGGGCAACGGCGGCAACCCGCAGTTGCTCATATCACTTGTCCCAAAGTAATGTTTTTCATGATCCTCGTGGTTATTGAAAACGGAGTTGTATCCACAAAACTGAATCCCATTACCTTCACTAAAAAAGCTCTCCAAACTCGTCCCATAATCGCCAAACTCCATATTCGGAATGCTTGAAAACCCGACTGACACCATTGGATCAACTTCACCAAGCAACCCTTGATCATTCACATATTCTTGATTACCATTTTGTGGCCTTTGGTTTAAAAAGTTGGCATACACTTGTTGAATATCAATATGTGTAGGCTGCATCATTGTGGATCCACTCGCATTGTCCCCACGGATTTCTACATTGCGTGCGGATTCACCCGCGCCATGTACAAGGGCGTTTGTGGTGTCGGATACGCGAACAGACTTTGCGCGTCGAGTTTTCCGGCAACCACCACCAACGGGGATGTTTCTAAGAGAGCCACCTTTAGTCCAATATCTTCTACACCCTTTACAGAAGTATCTTGGTTGAGTCAAGCTGTAATTGTTGTAATAGCAAAATTTGGTGTTTGATGAACCGCAACGAGGACACGGTGGGCATATTTCGACTGTGGGCTTCCATCCTCTTTCCATTTTGTAAAGTGTTCAAGTTCATAAAGCTTCAATGGTGGTTTACTTTCTTTCAACATCCAAACCACACTGAATGTGTGTGACTGTGTGAAGTTGGAGGGAGATGATTGATGAGCATGTGTTTTGGGTAAAATTAGGGTTTTTAAAGATGATATGTGTGTGAAAATTAGAGAGGAATCAGTGTGTGTAAAAAGGTGTTTTCTGTCATAAGTTGAGAGAAAAGTGATGGTTATATTGGGGGGAAACTATTGGCCATCATGGGTTATAAGCCTTGGGTGTATAATTAATGATTTGATTTGGTTTATGATGATATTAAAAAATTCTTTATTGTTCGATCTCACTATTACCTATATCTAATATCTAATATTTATTTTTTATTTTTATTAGTTAGTTAATAATTAGAATTCTAACTTACACAAATGGTCATAATTGATATATATAAAGTTATGAATTTTATCAGTAACATTATTAGAAAGATAATCATTAATTTAGAAACTTGTGACTTCTATGATCATCAACATCAAATTGCACTTATGGTTCCATGTTGTTAATCGTGGTCGCTTTGCTATAACCGTTGCATATTGAACATTGATCGAAACTAAAATTCAAATTTATAACCCTTTACAAGCATCTAACTTACGAAATCGACATTAATATTCCATGGAGATAATTTTTTTCACGCCAAATTAACACACACTCTCCCAAATCTACTCCTAAAAATTTCCACCCGATGCCCATTTTGTGGGACTTAACCGACACCACTAATTAGGTTTTCTTTTGGGATCTCTTTATCCGTTTGACCGATGGTTACAGACTTGATCATGATGCGTCCATCAATGAGAACAGTGGGTGTGTTTACAGTGAATAATTAATTAAGGATTGAATGGAGCATCCGTTATTTAAATGGCTTTGGTGTATTTCGTTTTTACCAACATAACTTCACGGATTGTTGGTAACTTGGTATCTTCAGTGACAACAGATTTACCATCGGTGAAATTACTATGATTCGTGCATTTTATACCATTCTAATCTAATAATCTTAGAAAATTCATTATTCTTTACCCACGCCATTTTCAAAAGATATAAAACTTTTGTCATTCATTAATACATTGACTTCTTAGATATCTTGGAAACTTAAGATGACGACTTAAAATCCCTATATTATATCATAAGGATACGAATCATGACTTGATTGAGTAAGAAACAATATGTACCAAATTATCATATAAAATAACGTAAGTGTGTGTGTGTGAAATGATCAGCAGATTTTGTGTTAAAAGAGTGTAAAGGGGGCCATGCATGCACGTGTAAGTGCTTGGTGGTGAGTTATAGAAGGCAATGTGTACGGGACCCGCACAGTTATCTGTAGCACTTGTGACGAATCGCACGGTTGTTGTCGGTGTTTGCAAGTGGTGTCATCACCCCATTGGTTGATTATGAAGGGACTTCAGGAAGCAAAGTTATCGATTTCTACAAATATATTTACTTATTTTTTACATTTAGTGGTAAATAATATATAATAATTGTAGATGTAAAAGTGGGATTTGGTGATCCCGAAGACGAGGAATGTCGCTTTGAGAATCACGCGTGGGGGTTTAGAAAGGTACATCGGATCATGGGCTTCTTGGATCACGCTTTTTATAATATCAAATTTATGTCTCGAATTGTGATGTTGGCTTCGGTTTCCTTTAACTAGACATCAACTTCATATCACTCTAATTTTCACAATCTTCACTTGTTATTAACTGTCAAGATATCATTGTTTATTGGTTGGGGATTATGATAATTATATAAATTATAGATATAATGTAACTATGTTTTATGGTGGTAATGTGTCTCTCTATGCATCATGTGAAGGGTTCAATTCTGAAGTATGCAAGTATAAAGGTGGTTAATAAAAGTATAATATGAGTGATGTTCTAAAGAAATATAAATTATGCATATGAAGATAGTATATGGTACTAATAGACTAAATTAAGGGCAACTCTCTAGCCATTTGCCGCAATCATTATAATTGTTTCGGCTCGGGTATTCATTATTTTCACTTTTGTTACGGATTTCATACTTATACATGATATGCTTTGAGTTGTCGAATTATTTTGTCAAATTATCTCGGAGCACATAAGTGTGGGTTTGTTAGTGTCAAGAACCATGGAACCAACACATAACACATAATTACCAAGTCGTTTATTGATGAACAAATTGACCTAGTTTAATACAAAAGGTAAATTACAAACACCATCTTCCCGATAAGAAGACACACAAACTCTAATACAACTATTTGGTCAACATGATCGAATATAAGACGAACCCTAAAATGATTATTATAACAATGGAGGAAAGACAAAGACTCTAACTCTCTATGTTATAACCCACACACATGGAGTTAGCATGTTTATATACCCTAAACACTTTAACTGAAATCCACAAGCAGTCGCTCAGCTTCCATCAGCCTTCATAACAAACCTTCATTGTAACAACCCACGTTTCAAAGTACAAGTTAAAGTCAAAGTCAAAGGAAGAAAAGATTGCTAATTGCGATCTGTCACTCCTTGCTTAATTATTGATTGTACTTTCTTGACTTGTAATCGATTTCTTTAATTTGTTTACTTTAGTTGTATTATGTGGAGTATCTATAATAATCGCAGTCTAATCGATGTTAATCGCTAATCTGTTTATCGCATCACAACTTGAATCGCAGGTTCTATATATTGTTTTACGTGTGTGTGCTATCTATGTGTTACTTGTGCATGTTTATATTACGTTTAAGGTGAATAATCGAAACGCAATCGCAATTCTATCGCAACGCAATTTCATCGCGAACTGGAAATGCAAGTTTATTTATGTTGTTGTAAGTTAGTTATGTTAATTGTGTGACTATTATCTAAACATATCGCATCGCTTAATCGACACTTACTTAAACGCATCACAATCTATGTTTCGAAGTGCCTAACTTGTTCTAAAGTCATGGCCGAACAACAAAGACCCTCTGGCTTATTTGTTCAACCCGAGATCCCGATGTGGAAATGGGAAAGCATAGCCATGGACTTTATAACGAAACTCCCACGTACACCTCCAGGCCACGATAGCATCTGGGTTATCGTTGACCGTTTGACTAAATCTGCTCACTTTCTGCCGATACGGGAAGACTACGAGGTAGAATAATTAGCCCGAATCTACACCGACGAGATCATCTTTCGACACGGGACGCCTCGGGATATCATCTCTGACCGCGATGGTCGGCTTACCTCGCGTCTTTGGGAAACGTTTCAATCTGCTGTTGGTACTACTCTCAATCTAAGTACCGCTTTTCATCCCCAAACCGACGGTCAGACTGAAAGAACGATACGTACCCTTGAAGACATGCTTCGCTCGTGTGTCATGGACTTCGGTGGTAATTGGGACCTGCACTTACCTTTGGTCGAATTCTCGTACAATGACAATTATCATTCTAGCATTCAAATGGCACCGTTTGAGGCACTATACGGAAGAAAATGTTGATCGCCGTTATGTGGCATGAGATCGGAGATGCGCAAATAACTGGTCCTGAGCTGCTGCAAGAAACGACTGACAAAATCCTCCAAATTCGAGACAACCTACTGAAAGCTCGGAGTCGTCAGAAAAGTTACGCCGATAGACGCCGCAAGCCCCTTGAATTTGACGTTGCCGATCACGTACTCCTAAAGGTTTCACCTTGGAAGGGTGTGATCAGATTCGGAAAGAGAGGAAATCTCGCGCCTCGATATGTTGGACCTTTTAAAATTCTGGAAAGGATTGGAAATGTGGCTTACAGACTCGAACTACCGGAGGAACTTAGCAACGTCCACCCGACTTTCCATGTATCGAACCTCAGAAAGTGCCTGGCCGAGTAGAATTTACAAGTGCCACTTGAGGATCTACAAGTGGACAAAACATTACACTTCGTAGAGAAGCCTGTCGAGATCATGGATCGAGAAACCAAGAAGCTCAGGCGCTCACGCATTCCGATTGTGAAAGTACGCTAGGAAGGCAAACGCGGCGCAGAGTTCAACTAGGAACTCGAAAGTGGCAGGAAGGCGAAGTATCCGCAGCTATTTGTTACGCCTACGGCCTAATTTCGGGACGAAATTCCCTAAAGTAGGGGAGGCTGTAACAACTCGCGTTTTGAAAGTCAAAGTACAAGCTAAAGACAAAGTCAAAGGAAGAAAAAATTGCTAATTGCGATCTGTCACTCCTTGCTTAATTATTGATTGTACTTCCTTGACTTGTAATCGATTTCTTTAATTTGTTTACTTTAGTTGTATTATGTGGAGTATCTATAATAATCGCAGTCTAATCGATGTTAATCGATAATCGCATCGTAACTTAAATCGCAGGTTCTATGTATTGTTTTACGTGTGTGTGCTATCTATGTGTTACTTATGCATGTTTATATTATGTTTAAGGTGAATAATCGAAACGCAATCGCAACTCTATCGCAACGCAATTTCATCGCGAACTGGAAATGCAATTTTATTTATGTTGTTGTAAGTTAGTTATGTTAATTGTGTGACTATCGCATCGCTTAATCAACACTCACTTAAACGCATCGCAACGCTCAACACGCGAAACGAGACATCGAAACCCAACTCGCCGGAGCCTTCGATCGAATGACCATTCGATCGGATGGTCATCCGTGGTCATCCGTACGGATGACCATCCGATCGGATGGCCATCCGATCGGACTGCCCTCTGATCCGTTACTCTGCACCGCCTTTCCTTATTTGTCACCTACAAATAGCACCTGTCACATCATGAACAGTGATGTGACAGCTCTGGTGCGACCCTTCGACTTCCCATCCTATTTTCTCTCGATTCCTCGCGATTCTTATAAGTTTTCAACTCAAATCTTGTACATCTGTCATATACACACACTTCTTCATCATTTTCACCTTTGAATCTTCGCTTTTAACCATGAAATCGACTTATTTGAGGTGTTCTAGGATGATGTCATCAAGGGGTTCTTATGAACTTCAAGATTTGACCTCATTCCACCAAGAACAACTCAGATCTAAGAGATTTCAACATGTTTAAACACTAATTTCGCATGGATCTAAACATTTACAAGATTAGAAGGATTGAAAGATGTTTTCAGAACCTTGTTTCAACTCTTTCACACTCATGCACTCAAAACCGATAGAATCGGAGCGCATTTAGGCCTTCCACTCTCTCTCTAGTGCTGTGTCGGTCTGAGATGTGATTCCTATCAATGAGATGACCGACATAGCGGGTTGAACATGAGCAACCGTCAAGAACAGTTAACTGGTCAGGCTAGGGTGATTCCCGTCTGATCGGACGACTTGGGCTTGAGGGAGTTCCCATTGTTTAACACGTTGTCATACCATCTCGATCAAACCACAAACTTTCAAACTTAACAAATTTCAAAACGAGCAAGTCACTGAACGGACTGTCGTCCAATCGGATTGCCATACGATCGAACGGCAATCCGATCGGATGACATTTGTCCTTCAACACTTAAACTTTTTACAACATTTCAAAACATAACCAAAAACCAGCGAATGGCCATCTGATCGAATGACCATTCTGCTGTGAACTTATTCTCCCTGAAATGTCTCGCTGGACGGATCGCCATTCAAGCGAATGGCCATCCGATCGGACGACCGTTCGATCGACGACCTGAAAGTTAGAGATACTTCTCTGTTTTTAAAATGCTACAACAAAAACTTCAAAGCCATCATACACAAACACATCCATCCCAAACGAATGCCAATCCGACCGAATGGCTATTCGACCGGATGACCATCCATCCGGATTGTCATCCGATCGAATGACCATCCGTCCGGATTGTCTTCCGATCGAATGACCATCCGTCCGGATTGTCATCCGATCGGATGACCATTCGTCATCCAGCACACTCGTCTCTGTTTTAACGCACTGTTCATCGCTTACGCTATCGTTCTGTAATCAGGCTAACTATCTAGCGCTCCCTTCAATCCAAGACTGTGTTTACTTGTTAAACACGATCTGTGAGTATACTCGAACCCTTTTTGCTTTACGCACTTTTGGGCATTACATACGTTACTTATTCAAATCACAATCGACACACAATGCAAACACTTCTAAACACTGAACGTTATTGCATGCTATACATGTTACTCAATGAATGCTTGTATGTTATGTTTACATAGTGATTGTTACCTGATACCTTAGCAACGATAGTACTATAGTTTGGACTCAGCACCTGTCGTGGACAGGGGTTGTTAAGGGCTTTACTTCACGTGTCACAGTGGTGATATGTGTTGCGCATTCTACAACTCGCAGTCACGTCTGTGCATATTTCATTGTCGATAACCTACTAGCTTCACTTTGCTATATGTTACATGTTGGTTATGCGTAAAACAATTTTGCTATCTATAATACTATTAAACTTGTATGCTCATCTTTACACTATGTGTATTGACCTCTCTTTTAACGTATGTGACAGGTGCTTAGGGTGATGTGCTTTGCTTGCTATCATGGAATCGAGCTTAGGAGAGTCTAGAAACAAACAATTAATTTATGAGTTGTCGGAACAGTTTTATTTGTCTTTGAGATACTTGGTCTGTAATAATTATGTTTGCTGAATATGTTGTGGTATGGGACATGACTTAAGAATATTTGGTAATAGTAGTTGTTATGGATTTCTCCTGGACAATCTGTTTCGCTCAGTGCCTCACCCCGATGTTTTCTCCATCGGTTGGGGTGTGACATTCATGCTTTTTGTTTCTAAAAGGTATGGGTCGTGAAGGGGATCATGGAAGTGATGTGGCATTATGGTGATGACGACGACAATTTCATGATGATGATGATGATGATATGATGGCGACGGCGAGGATGCTGATGATGATGATTTTTTATTATTTGCAATAGTGAATCGTTTTATATTATTTGCAAAACAGATGATTTTGAATGGTATATCTGTCCAAATATGATTCGTGTTTAGTTTTTGGTTTTCGGATATTAAAATCTTTATAGTTGACGCGAATATGCAGCAAATTCTCTGATGTATTTCATGATAATTATTTCAATACTTAATTAGCTAACGGTGTCAAAAAATTATGAATCTTCATAAAGAATTGATGGTTGCGATAAGAGTTGCTTAGTTCTTTAGAAGTGGGTTTGGTATAGATTACTATAAGCACGAGCTTGCAAGCATGTGGAGTGTTTGTTGTCTTATTAGGGTGATAAACAAACAATTTTCATCATTCAACTCGTGTAATACACGATACTATAACCAAGGAGTCACATATCTAACTCCTTAAGACTATGAATCTTTATGACTGCTTATTCTTCATATCACCTATTAAGGCTCCTGCTAATTCTTCATATGACCTATTAAGGGTCCTTATGGGGATCACTATAGCTTGTAATGACTTCTCCTTACTCCTTAACGTGATAACGTCCACAACAACATGTATGGAATAATATTGCAATTGATAATGCACCAATTTTATGTCATGGGCCAACTCAATCACGATTAAATTTCATCTTTTTTTTCACACTCATTCCTAATTCTCAAGACCCTCAAACCTTGGCAGATTTTACACCCATCTCTTTAATTGGAGTGGTGTGTAAAGTCATTGCTAAAATTCATGATGAAGTTCGTTTCCTCACCTGCCCAATCGGCTTTCATGGCGGGTAGGAACATCTTTAATGGCCTTTAATTGTTAATTTGGTAGTGTCTTGGGCAAGATAGAAGAAAGCGAAGATTATGCTTTTCAAAGTGGATTTTGACAAAGCGTACGACTCGGTAAGTTGGGGGTTACCCCTTAATAATTTAACAATGATGGGTTTTCCTGAAACGTGGAGGAGATTTGTGCATTTGTGTCTCGCGACTAATAAAGCCACAGTTTTGTTTAATGGATCCCCGACAAAAGAATTTTATCTTAAAAGAGGACTTCGCCAAAGTGACCCATTGTTCGTTTTTTTGGTTTTTATGGTATTGGAAGTTCTTGAGGTTTTCATGGGGCGTGTGGTTAGATCAGGGTATGTTCAAGGGGATCTCTCTACCTAACGGTGGTCCGGTTTTGACTCACCTTTTCTACGCCGGCGACGTAATTTGCTTGGGGAGATGGATGAAAAAGAACGTTTTGGATTTAAAAAGAATTTTGATGTGCCTTTATCTTGTATCAGGCTTAAAAGTAAACTTGGCGAAAAGTAGCTTGATGGGGGTAGGAGTGGATGATGGAGCGGTAGAGGCAATGAGAATGTTTTCGGATGCAAAACGGGATCTCTCCTGTTCAGTTTCCTAGAGCTCCCGATAGGTGAAACAAAGAAGAGGATTAAGCTGTGGAAAACAGTTATCGACAAGTTTGCAAAAAAAAAAAATGGTCTAGTTGGAAAGCGAATCACTTATCTATGGGAGGAAGAATTACTTTGGCCAAAGTGGTTCTAGGTAACCTCCCCCGACTTACTTTCCTTCGATTTTGCAAGGCACCAGTGAAGGTTATAAAAACTTTAGAATGTTTGAGGCATGACTTTGTTTGGCGTAAAACACGTTCCAGAAATAAAGTGCGGTGGATGGCTTGGAAAAAAAATTCAAACTCCAAAAAAGTTGGGTGGGTTGGGCTTGGACGACATCACATCACGTAACCGGGGGCTTCTATTGAAATGGAAATGGAGAATCAAACCTAAGCCAAATTAGTTATGGGAGCGAGGAATCCGAGCCATTCATGGTGGCAACTGGTGAGACCAAGAGGTGTCGGTTAAACCGAGTCTTGCTAGAACATGGAAGGACTTAAACTCGATCATGAAAGACACAGTTAAAGAAGTAATTATGGCGGCTGAGAAGACGAGGTCGGAAGTTTCAGATGGGGGAGAAAAGGTTTTCTTAGTGGTGCGTTTTAGAGCTGAACCGAATCAACAAAACTGTTCAAAAATCGAAGTGAAAGGCTTTAAATGGATCGAGGTGGTACCAAGGAAGGTTCTATTCTTCATATAGAACCTTGCTCTCGGTTGTATTGCGATGAAGGAAGTGCTCTATGCGGGGGTGAAGAGGATCCAGCGAACACCTCGCTGTAGGCTGCGTTTATAGTCGGGCAGTATGGTTGAATTTTTGTATTTGGACTAAGACTATGGGGTGTGGGGCGTGGGTTGGGGCGGCGGATTGGGTAACGCTGGCTACACCGCACTGGCTAAGCGTTGGGCATGGCGTCTAGCGTGGGGAGTGTGCCTGGCGTGGGGCAGGGGGAGGGAGGTCTAGGCGACATGGCGGGCCATGGTTGGCTGGTTTAGTGCAGCCGTTGGGAGTAGCGGGTATGCAAAACGAAATTTAAAAAAAACCAAATTTTGAAAAAAAAAAATACATTTTTTACCTATAAATACCCAACCCGAAACCATATTTTCCCATTCTTCTTCACCCATACCCACACCAAAAAAAAAAAAAAAGAAAAAGAAAACGAACATGGTGCATTGGACCGAATAGGAAGAAATTGCACTTGTGACATCTTGATGCACATCGTACTCTACAACGCGGTTAAACCGCATATTGGGGTCGAGCGTTTCAACAATACCAACAACACGTCAGCAACACGCGTCACAACTTAAACGCGTGTCAACACAAATGGCGTGAACTCAAACCGAAGCTGGATGGTTTAAAGTTTGCTTCGACCATGTCCCTGTGGGCGACTTGATCCACGATGATCGAGTCGAAATCTCAAAGATCGAGTACATGCACGATGGGAATACTGATTTTAACTGGGTTCTCCACTTTAGTATCTATCGTACTCTGTATTTTTTTTTTAGGATTTAATAAGTAGGTTTTTTTTTATTTTTTTATGATTTAATACGTAGGTTTTTTATTTATATTCTTTAGGATTGTCTTTTATGTAATTTTTTTAAATTAATATAAATTGTGTTTTTATATTATTGTCAACTGATAAAAGAAAAACACATGACACCTCACGACGGACTAGTCACGCCGCTTCCACACCCTACTTTTTAGGGGGTGGACTGGTGGAGCCCACATCTGCCATGTGTCGAGCAATGCCCTCAACTCAAGCCTCTCCACACCCCATAATCTAAGCTTCCAATAATGGCAAATGTTTCATGTTTTGCGGATATGATTGTTTGGTTTAATGGGTTGCATGGATCTATCAAATGGAAGCAGGTCTTAGTAGCACTAGTGTAAGACACACTTTGGAGAAGGTCTTAGTAGCATTAGTGTAGGACACACTTTGGAGAATATGGAAGGTTCGGAACGATAAAGTCTTTGATGAAACGCATTTTCAGCCCCCCGCGTTATTAAGGTTGTGAAAGAAGATATTTTTTATGGCTCAAGAATTTCTTAGAATACAATAGCTTAGTATGAGAGAGATGGAAAGACTTTAATGTTAGAGATACAATTTTGTCATGTCTTTTTGTTTTGGGACTTCCAGTTTCTCTTACTGGTCCCTAGGGGTGTCCAAAAATTCTGGATCCGAAAATCCATATTCGAAATATTCGAAAACTGGATAATCTGAATATTTGGATACGGATGCGAATTTCAAAAATTTTGGATAATCTGATATCCAAAAACTAATATTTTTTAAATATATATAGTATACGAGCTCTATATTTAGTTTGAAATATAATAAAAAATGGTAGATGATCTGATTCAGATGTGGATTTATGAATGTTTTCTGTTTTCAATATTGAAATTTTGGAAAATCGAATATAAGTTTCGTTTTAATCTATGGACGATACGAATTTTTTGATTTTTTTATAAGTTCAGATATTCGTTTGATATCTAAATCCGTATCTGAAATTTAGGATACGGGTTCGAATACTAATATTCACTATCTGAAATTTTGGATATTCGAAAACCAGATACTTCGATCTTGAACACCATTGTTCAAGTTTGTTATTTTGTTTTAACTTAATAAAATAACTGTTGTTAAAAAAATCTATACTATATAATAAAAGAAACTATTTTGGGGACACATTTCACTTTATGAGGTGGTCTCAATTAATATTTGTAGAAAATATTTTGATGGTAAGGATAAAGATAAGTGATAACCATATATTAATTAATAAAATTTAAATATTATGATGATAAGAATAAGGATAACGGATTACAATATATAAATTGATAAAATATATTAGCGTTTTTTTATTATTTATAAAGATAAATATAGTTTAATTTGTTTATATAAAAGTTTATAATCTTTATCTTTATAGTTTAGTGGCATCTTTGTGGTGGGATAAGATTTTGGTACCAATAGGCCGTGGGTTCGATTCCCACAAGGGCGGTTTTCCCATATTTATTGGAGTTCCTCCTGAATTGGTGTATAGGCATTATGCCTTATGGAGATGGATATGATCGGTGATTCTGCTGGTAGCACGAATATATTCCAGTGGTCCGTCAGTGATACAAATTTGCCGCAAAAAATGAAACTGATGATGAACCGGACTCAGTTAAGAATTATTTCCAAATTACAATCAATCACAAGTAGTTCAAAAGGAGCAAAAAAATATTTGTTGTTAATTCCTCTACTACTACTATACTAACCTAATCAAATATAAAAGTAAAACTACAACATCCTATATGAAAATTAAAAAAATTAACATTTTTTTCTTTTAATGTTTTCTTTACTTTTTCCGCTTATTAATAACTATTTAATTTAAAATTTATTGATTTAACCATGCATAATACATAAGTTTCTAACCTATTAATAAATAAATAAACAAAGTAAAATGTTAACTTGTGTAATACAGAAGTTTCTAACCTAATAATGAATAAATACAAAACAAAGTAAAATGTTATAATACATCAAAGTTCATTTTTTTAAAACATATCTTGACGACCATATGTGTTCACCGATTATATTATATTTAATCAACCCGTGTAATACATATGTTTATTCAACCCATGCAATACAGGTTTTTAAAGATGTAACTTTTGTATTAGGGGAAAATGTCACGGAATAGTAACCAAGTTTTAAATGTGTAATAATTAGGTCACTCGTATCGTTTTTGTCCCAATTATGTAACTTAACATTCAAATCGAGCCATGTCTTTTTTTCCATGTGTCAAGAAAAAAAATGGAACATAAGATGCTGGGCTCGGATTATTTTAATATATGAAATTATATTTATTAAAAATAAAAACACTTTAATTACATTAAAAATTTATAAAAACAAGTTACAATCCACATCATCACTTGACGTTACTATCAAATAAAAGGGAAAAAAGAAACAAAAATCCACATCACCATGGTTACCTATGAAATGGATGAAAAAACCCTTAATTTTAATGAAAAATGAATGTTGAGTGACCTAATTGGAACACTTTTAAAACATGGTTACTATTCTAACACGGGCCTTAAATATATTCAATTTAGTCAAAGTACGTTACTCTATCATGGATGTATATGACTAACAGACTATCCTATTATGACACCTACTTTTTTTTCGAACGGCCAACAAAAATGATATTATTATAAAAAGCCAAACAACTGTACAAAGAAAAGGGACGTAGCCAGCAACTAGGAGACCTCATCTCATCGAAACATCTCTGGATAAATTTCTACACTCCACTGACAGAAAAAACAAAGGAAACTGATTGAACACCTTAAAATTGTTCTAGTCCTCCATATTTAATTCCACCTCTTTCGATCTGTATTTGACCCATAAGTAGCTCAAGGCCTTGATCTCTTCCACCACCTTCGTTAGCGAAGCGTTTTTATTGATGAAAATTATCTCGTTCCTCATATTCCAAATCCATGCTATGACGACCGCATAGAATGCCTTTTTCTTCTTATTGGATCCGTTCACATGTTGATGCAGTCCGAGCAGATCATTGAAATCAAAGACAAACACTAGGTTTATCTTACACCATTAGAAAATAACCTGCCAAACATATTGCAAGAAACTACAGGACACAAATAGATGTTCTACCGATTCCGAACAATCCCCACAAAAGTAACAAAGAGGAGAATTTACCGTAATGTTGTTTAATAAGGGTGTCTTTAGTCGGGAGCCTATCCTTCTCAGCACGCCACGCAACAATGCCAACCTTGGTGGGAACCCATTTATTCCACAAAAAGGTAGAATATTGTTGGAAGTTGAGAAATGAAAGACCCGCTTAGTGTATTTAACCAAAAAATCGCCCAGCTCATCAAGAGTCCAAACCCACTTATCCTTGTTATCCGAGAGGTGACTCGGGCCCTCCGAAGATAGCAAAACAATTAAGCTGAATAGCTGCGAAAATTCCATCTCGGATATTAACGGTCGTTTCCAGTTCCAAACCCAACTCGTCCCGTTTAACCCCGAAGACCATCTTTCTGAAACCGAGCAGATTTTATGATTCTCAAGAGCAAATAACGCAGGAAAAAGCTTAGCTAAAGGTTGTGACCCAACCCAAACATCCAACCAAAAAGAAACACCCGAGCCCCTACCTACTATCCCTTTGATAGCGAGAGTTAAGTCTACCCTACTTTATCAAAATCGTACAAAATACCGTAAATTTGCTTCCAAGGGCCAGCAATGGAAACCTTGGCTGGAATAGCTTGCCATGATCTAAAATTGTGATGTATCGACCAAATCACCTTCCTCCAAAGACTATCCAGATCCACCTTAAACCGCCCCACTACTTAGCAAGCATACTAAGGTTGGCATCTTTAAGTGAGCCGAAACCCAACACCCCATATTCAAGCGGAGCAATGACCTTGTCCCAAGCGATCCAACACCTCTTAGAATTATCCTCCGTTCCACCCCAAAAGAAATCCCTCCTCAACTTATCCAAGGCTTTGATAACTTGACAAAGGGCCTTGAACAAAGAAAAATAATAAGTTGGAAGAGAGTTGAGTACCGACTTCAATAAAGTTACCCGTCCACCATAAGAATAATGTCTAGCTTTCCAAATAGACAACCTATCTCAAAAAAGATCCAATATATGTTTCCATTTTTTTACAATATTCATATTAGCACCAACCCAAAGTCCCAAATGTTCGAAGAGGAGTTCCTAATTTTACATCGAAAAACGCTAGCCATAGAATTGATTTCCGAGCTATGCACTCCAATACCAATAAGCCACCCTTTGTAAGATTAACTTTAAGTCCAGAAACTAAGAAGAAACCTCTAAGAACTCTTCAAAGATTCTTAGCGCTAAGCCGAGACCAATCACTTAAGAAAACCATGTCATCCGCATATAACATGTTGGATATTTCCGGACCCTCGACCCCATATTTAATACCCATATACAAGCCTACTTCGCAAGCTCGTTTCATAACTCCCGACAAAGCTTTCATGGTAATAACGAACAAGAAAGGCAAAAGAGGATCGCCTTGGCGAAGACCACGTTGGCATCAGAACTAACTCTCTGGTAGGAGACCCATTAACGAGGACCGAAGCCCTCGCGGAGCAAACAATGGCCATAACCCAGTTCCTCCAAAGATCCGAAAAGCCCATTTGTCCCATAATCGAATCAAGAAAATTCTAATTTAATAAATCATATGCTTTATGAAAATCAACCTTGAAAACATACCTTGTCTTTTACTCCTTTTTAGCCACCCATGAATCTCATTGAGCATGAGAGGCCCGTCCATTATGGTACTACCTCCTAAAAAACCCATTTGTTCCACCGAAATTAGCTTGTTAATAAACCCTTTCAATCTATAAACAAGGACCTTAGATGTAACCTTATTAACACACCCAATGAGGCTAATAAGTCTAAATTCGGATGGCTGAATCGGGTCTTTTACTTTAGGGATCAGGGCAATAAAAGATGAAGCACAAGATCGATTAAGCGAAGCATTAACATAGAAGTCAGCCAAAAGCCTAAGGAAATCCCCTTGCAACCCCTCCCAACATCTTTTAAGGAAAGTGAAATTGAAACCGTCAAGGTCGGGCGCTCTATCACCATCACACTCCCATATAGCATTTTTTATCTATATAAGAGAGAAAGACGATGACAAGGAACTAACTTCCCCTTCCGATAAAGAAGCCAGATTGGGGCAAATAATAGATGGTCTTGACTGCAAAGGCTCTAAAAATTGTTGTGAAAAGAACTCGAAGAAACCCTCCTTAATTTCCATCAGACTAGTAACCCAATTACCATTCAACTCTCCCACTACTAGTGTTGGCATTAACAATCTTGTGAAAGATTTTAAACCCAATCAGTCTCCCCCAGAGAGCACGCCTAAGAGGCATATCGTTAGGGACGTATACATTTACCAGATTAAGCCTTTGACCTGTCGGAATCAGATCTCCAGAAACAACAAGAAAATATCTATCTTCGATAACCCCCCTGACCCTAAAGATAGTAGGATTCCAAAGACAAGCCAGACACCCATGATCTACCAATCGCACCAACAATGTCAGCCTTAAAAGGCAATCGACCCCAAAAATTGTTAGAACGAAAGAAGAGTCAGCGTTCACCTTAGTTTCCCGAAGCGAAATAAAATGGACCCCATAGTTCGATTTCAAACCACAAACCTAATCCTCTTTCCAGACATCCCGGACCCCGTAAGCTTATAGAGAGAAAATTCATTGGGGAACTGTTTGAGCACCTTCACCATCGATAATAACCCGAACATCATCCACAAAATCTTGTAACTTCATACCCATAAGAGACCCCACCTCAACTGTCGCAACCACTTCGGGATCTGTCCGAAAACTCCAACCCCTTCTGAATTCATCGAAGCATCTGGATTTCCGAGGACAACCGAAGAAGCAGTATTAGCGGTTGTCGACACTTGAGGGGCTGGAGTCCTTACATCAGCGTCATTCTCAGAGAATTAGGAATCACTACTGTTCGCACTGTCATATGGGGTATTAAGGTCCAGGTTATGCTTTTGTGTAGGATTAGATTTCAAACAGGCCCTAGCTATTGGACCTTGAATATAACCCATAGAACGTGGGCTTCTAAGCTCTCTGGGCCTTTTACCAAGAAGTGGGCCACCACTGTTAATGACTCTAGTAGAGTTTGGCAAATTGGGTCCCTCCACATCATTATTTGCATCCCCACCCATCGTGTGCAACGAATCATATGTCCCCAAGTGAATATTGCCAGCCTCAACATTGGGACCCACTCTAGTATCATTAATGTTTGGGATTTGTTCCAACGTTTCCACTACCCCATGCACATCGTGCATGCCTTCCCTCTGCTGAACCAACGACTTCTCTTCGTTAGCTGGAGTCTCCTCAGCTTCTGGTGAAATTTGATTGTCTTCCCCGACCTACGGTGGCCGGAATTCGCCTTCCTCTTCTTCACCATCCACCATAATGTCACACCCCTAATTTCCACGTGTCACCGGTGGGCCCGGTGGGGAGTATAGTGACGTAGTTGGCATCATCATAGACAAACAACACAATATATAAATGCACAGCGGAAGCAAAGATAGATTCATTTCAACTTTAATAGAGTGTAATATTAAATATCACTAATAGTTGAAACGGATCCACAGGCGGATCAAAATAAAATAAGATATTGTTCAACAGATTTATTGTCATCCAAGCTTGCGAGACTTATTGTGGACGCTCTAGAAGACAGCCAGCCTATTACGCGTAGTACCTGCACTTAACCTTTTGGAAAATACGTCAGTTTACACTGGTAAATACAATTTAACTGACTCATTTTGAAAAGGATTAAAAATTGATTTGAATGCACGTGGCACAAAACCTTTTTATAACTTGGGATAATTATGCAATATAATCTTGTAAGGGATTTACATGTTACTTATGCGTTCAGTAGCCCGATCCGTAGACCGGTTTAAAGATTAATAGACACACCACAATATAGAGTTATACACTGACGGGTGTACGCCTACACCCCGTGCTCAGGTCGTGGCCATCTCGTAAGATGATGCCATGGATATCCGGGACATGGTCATTAACCCCCCAAAGGCTTTAAGTAATAAAACACATTCAAAACAAGGCATATCAATAAATTAACCTCTATTGGATTAAGAATTCAATGCCGGACCAAGCGGTATATTATATACCGTACCCCAAGCCCGTATAGGGAAAATAAGTTAAAAGTATTTACCTGAGCTAAATATAAATTTAATCCCAGCCGTATACCACCAAGCAAGTACAGATAGCTTTTACTGGGCTCCTAAATCTGGAACGAAGGTTTTTAATAACCTATTAGATTTCTAACGGGTCTTTAATTTGGCCTAAGCCTAGACCGGTTAGTTCTTAAATGAAGATTACGGTTTAAACGCACGATAAGGCGAAGACCGTTTTAGAATGTGGTTTTTGACCCAACAAGCTTGCATACTTGTTTGATATGGGTAACTTAATCACATTCCGGATTTTGAGACCGAAATGATATGGTTTGACCCGTTTCGGCTATAATGGGTAAACTAGTTACCTACATCGATCCGAACGCATAAAGTGCGTAACGAGTAACCATAAGAGTCATATACAAGTTTCCTAAGTTAATATGCCATAAACATGTTGTGATATCAGTAAGATTCCTTCCATTATGCCCCAAATGATTTTAAATCCCAAAATAAGCCCCATAGGGGTATTTTGGTCATTTTAAAGATTATAAAAGAGTTTATTTATAAATCTGAGTTACAGGTCTGATTTATACAGTAAATATACTTAATTAATCATGTTATAACAGTAGGTTATGACCCGTATGTGAAACTTATCATTTAAAACCAAACTATGCCCCTTAGGGGTATTTTGGTAATTTCACAAGGGCTCAAAAGGTCAAAACTGGAAACCTGAGTTCAAAAACTTGTGCTTACTGTTATTTTATAAAAATATACTAAGAATATCAGTAGGTATCAATCTTATATGTTTAATATGGTTATAGTGCATGCTAGGCGTTAAAAACGCTTAAATAGGCGATTTAGAGCCGTTTCCGGATTTTCAAAAGAAAGCTGATATTTTTATATTTCCAGAATGCTCAAAATAATTTATTTAACAAATGAAATCAGTGGAAAAAGGTTTGGGGTCAAAAAGATTTATAAAACTCATTTTATGGCTTAAAAGGGTAAATTCGGTATTAACCGAATTAAACTTAGAGACCTATGTTATGCTCAGCCAAAAATTAAATAAAAATCATCAAAAATCCTAAAATATTATATTACATCAGTGGGTAAAAAGTTTTATATCAAAAAGTGGGTTTAAATAGGCTATACGCTAATTACGCCGTTTACTTAACATAAAGCTTTCAAATTACGATATTGAGCATAACTCTTAATCTAGACCTCAAACTGATATCAAATTTTAAGTGCAAGCTTATAAATCAGTAACAAACGTTTCTACTCTTTCACTTTTTCAAAAATCGCGTTTTATAGCAAAAAGGGCAAAATAGTCATATTTAAGCATAAACCGGTAACATGCATATGAATCGGATAAGTGTTGAACCAAGTTTGTAAAATCTCAGAGAGTTGTACATATATAAAAATGGTCCAAATTAAGCTCTAAGGCAGATCTCAAACATGCATGCACGGATCCTAATCGAGAGTCAAAGAAAAAGTCATTTTATGAGACTTTCGGTTCCGATCCGGGTTTAACTGAAAATTGTCGAGTTGATCATGATGAAACATGTTCTTACATTAATTATAAAGTTATTTTGATGATCAAACAGGTTGCATGTGACCTACATTGCTATTTATGCTAGATTTTGCAAAAACACATTCTGTTGACTTTTTAAGAAAAGCTTTGACTCGACAATCATCATGCTTAGAGTGAGAATCTGAAAATACCCTTTTGAGGGTTTGTTACCTACATAAATACCAACTTGTAGGTACTTTCAATTCGAGAAATGACTGAGCCATTTTCGTTTAATCGTAAAGTCAAACTAAATTTACGACGGATTGACTTTCGGTAAATAAACTAAGCTAGAACGAATTAGAGAAGGGTATGAACACTTACCAGAGTCCTAATGACAAGAAGGAAGCCTTATGAACCCTTGTTGATGTCCAGAGAGCTCCAGAATTGATCTTGTGAATTTTTGAGAATGCAAGTGTTCTTGGTTTACTACTTCATGTGCCTTATATGCAGAATTGATCCCATTAAAGGATGCCACAGAAGTCTAGAGGTGTTGTAAGAAGGTCACAAGTGCCCCTAAATGCATGTAAGTTGATTGGTGAGGCTTTAGAGTGGGTAACAGCTGGTTACAACTCGGAATCAGGCCCTTAACTGCAATAACCCGATTTCTGTCGCTGGGCAGGCCTCGCGTCACGCCTAGGGCCCTAGGTGTGACACCTAGCCCCATCTGATCCTCAAATCTCTTTTAATGTTGAAGTTTTGGTCCTTGGTCCTTTGTTACGAGGTTTTGGCTATCAATCATGCTCATTAGACCCTCAAACTTGATTTTTATGGACCTTGGGACATTTACAAACATGGTAAAGTCCTCGGTTAACTTTGCACTCACCCAAAAAGTCACGAAATTTAACGTTGACGCATTTAACCCTTCGTGTACGGTTTTGATCATAACTTTCTCATACGATAACGAAACTTCATGAAATTTTTACCACATATTCTAGTGAGTATATTTTATCATTACAAAGCTTCGGGTTTGCCAAAAGATCACTCAGTGGTATAAATTCAACATGTTGACACGTTTGGCCCCTGTAGTTTGTAATTCCTCACTTTCTTACATTTTCCGCTTTGTATGATCCATGATTTATCCGTTTAGGGTTATTATTAACATGTAGGGTCATTGTAGAGCCTATTTATCCATTGTTGACACTTTGGACTCTTATATTCCATAGTTTCACTGTTTGTCAACTTTAGTCCCTCTAAAGTATGTTTTCACATATCCAAAGCCTATGCCACGTGTCAATGCATTATTGGACGTATATTTCCGAGGTGTTACATCCTCACCCCCTTAAAAGAAATCTCGACCTCGAGATTTATTGGAACAAATGAGGGTATTTTTCTTTCATCGTGGATTCTACTTCCCATGTGAATTCGGGACCTCTACGGGCATCCCACTTGACCTTAACTATAGGTACATGCTTCCTTCGAAGCTTCTTCACCTGTCGATCCTCAAACTCGACAATGGTTTTTCCACAAACTTCAAGCTTTCATCTATGTGTATATCTGTATGCGGTATGACCAGTGATTCGTCAGCGAAACACTTCTTCAGATTACAGATGTGGAACACATTATGAATTGCGCTAAGTTCTTCAGGCAAGTTTAACTTATAAGCAACTGACCCGACACGTTCGATAATCTCGAAAGGTCCTCTATATCTCGGGCTTAGCTTGCCTTTCTTACCAAATCGCATCACCCCCTTCCAGGGCGATACTTTAAGCAACACTTTATCACCTACTTCGAAGTGAAAATCTTTGCGCTGTGGATCCGCATAACTTTTCTGCCTATCCCTGGCAGCTTTCAACCGATCGCGAATCTGGACAATCTTGTCCGTCGTCTCAAAAACAATTTCTGGTCCTGATAGTTGAACATCTCCAACTTCCGCCCAACAAATAGGCGATCTACACTTTCTACCGTATAAGGCCTCAAAAGGCGCAACTTTTATGCTGGTGTGGTACCTATTGTTGTAGGAGAATTCAATTAGTGGTAGGTTCTTATCCCAACTACCACCCAAATCGATCGCACATGCACGTAGCATGTCTTCCAAAGTTTGAATAGTACGCTCACTCTAACCATCAGTCTGTGGATGGTAAGCCGTACTAAAATTCAAACGAGTGCCTAAAGATTGTTGGAAACTCTTCCAAAAATGTGACGTATATCTAGTATCTTGATGTGCGTGAAGTGTGTTATAATTTAGATGAATATTTAAGCCCCTTTTTAGCCAAGTTTTAAATTTATAAAACACGATATTTACTAACATTAAACACACATATGGGCAAGTGCACCCATCGTGGACGTAGTATAGTGTTGGTAAGATACCGAGGTCGTCCAAGGACACAAGAGCTTTTAATACCGGTTTATCCTCAACGTCTAATCAAATCAAAAAGTGAGAAAAATGTTTTAAACTAATAAAAACTAACTAAATGCTGAAAAATAAAATAAAATAAAAACAGATAGACAAGATGAATCACTTGGATCCGACACGTGTGTTAGTATAACCTTTGATTATTTTCGCACTTTTGCACTTGCTTAAGAGATTATCTTAGTTATTGTAGTAGGCCCCTCTTTTGAAGGCGACGTTACCCTCAACCCAGTAGTTTGAGTCAGCAAGGATACAATCCTAAAGGGTCGGATTATTGAAAGATAATGAATTAAGTTATTAACGCAAATTGTGGTAGGCCCCGCTTTCGGCGGTGACGTTACCCTCGGCTAAGTAGTCTGAGTCAGCAGTGATACAGTCCTAAATAGCCGGGTTATAGTATTAATAGTAGTTAACTTATGAGGGGGTCAAAGAGTTTGGATCCCCGCCATCCAATACCTATGGGCATTGAAGGAGATCCTACTAAATTTGACCCAGGTCCCAAGCAGGACCTCTAAACGCTGAACAAGGGCAAGACCCTTACCAAACCGTTCCCTTAACCCCCGACCAGGTAGCCAACATACCTCCATATAGACCGTGGAGATATGAATGGTGAAAATCTTTTATTTTATATAGACAGTAAAATAACGCCAAGACACCACGGACAAACGATAAGGAAAGATCACCTTCAACATAAGTAACTAGTTATTAAAGTCATTAATACAAAACCAAATAAAAAAGTGCAAAAGATTAAAAATAAAAAGTATTATACTAAACACTTGTCTTCACCAAGTGATGTAAGAGACTTAGGCAAACATGGCCTTGATTGTCAAGAACTCTTACGATCAATCTTGGATCCCGAGACGACTCACACACTCTATGATGGACAATGGATGATGGTGGTGGATGATGGTGATATGGTGGTGGTGGGTGGTGGATGAAGTATGAGAGAGGTGGTGTGCCAAGGGATGAGATGGAATGAAACCAAGCACCCCTATTTATAGGCTGAACAGAAGGCTGGGCACGGCCCCGTGTCCGCTGGACACGCCCCCGTGCCCGTCTGACACTCTCTCTCTTCATTAATTGTAATTCGCAATTACAATTAATGCGCCTGCTGTACTTTCACCACGCCCCCGTGCCCGCTGGACACGGCCCCGTGGTGGGCAATGGAAGCTTCTACTAGTTTGTCTTTTCTGCTGCTTCTTGGACACGGCCCCGTGTTCGCTGGACACGGGGCGTGTTCAGTCTTCTGTTTTCTCTTCTTTGCCTTGGGGGTGCCGTTGAGGGTCCGGGCAGTCTACTTTTATTCCTTTTCTTGTATTTATGCTAGAATTAGTTGCCTTTTTGCTTCTTTTGTGATTTTGAGCTCATTTCATCCTGAAAATACAAAAGAAAGACAAAAACACTCTTTTTCCAACATTAGTACTTAAAAAGGGTTAGTTTTATGCCTTAATTGATGTGATTTATATGTTGCATTTTACACACATCAAATACCCCCACACTTGAACTTTTGCTTGTCCTCAAGCAAAACTCTTTAAATGTGGCTTACACTCCCAAATGGAATAGGTAGAAGAGAAAGTTTTTAGCTTGTCCTAGAGTGTCGGGAATCCAAGGTCCTTGTAAGTTTTATTTTTATTTATTTACAATCGTATTCGTTATGATTTATTTTGAACGTTTCATAAGATAAATTACTTATTCGGGCATAGCATGCCTTATTAAAATTCCATTTATATACAAGTTCACATACCTCGCGGGGGATCACTCAACACTCGGCCGAAGGTGTGGATTTTTTTAGTGAATCACTCGTGAGCGGCATGGAACTTACGCCTTCCATAGGCTTGCCAAGCAATCAATCCTCCTCCTTTTTAACTTTTTACCTATGTAAATATCAAGAGGACTTTTGGGGTGAAGGGTTAGGCTTGGGTTAAAGGTGGTCGGTTGGGTTAGTTAGAAAAAAGGGCGAAAATCGTAAAAAGCGTCGGTTTCCGTGACATACCTTGTTTTTAGTGACTTTTTATTTTGAAGTATTTCTCCAAACAAGCTTTTATATAGCTTATGTTTGTTTTTGACTTCATCATTGTTTTGTTTTTTTTTTTCATCACATAAAAAGGCGAATTTACGAAAAACCGAGCTTGTTACTAAAATAAAGGGTGAAAAATAAAAAGGGTTTTTTGGTGGGTAAAAAGAGTTTTGGGGTAATGAAATGAAAGGTTTAGGCTCAAAGGGGCTATCTAGGGGGATTTTGGGTAGGTGGTAAAAAAAAATGAAAAATAATGGTTTAGAAAGAAAAATATGGTTAGTCCTAATGCCTCCATCACTTACTTACTTGGGTTTAAGTTGGTAAGGACCGGGAATGTATCGTCGTGGCAAGTTCTAGAGTTGTAAGAACCAAGCGGCTATTCACACAAGAAACGAAAAATGAGCATTTAGTCTAAATATGTATATTTTTGTGCTCAATAAAGGCTCAAAACTCACTTTTGTGGGAATGGGTTTTTAATGTGATCAAGTATATATAATCGAATTTTTAACTAGACTTGTTATGCCGTTTCGTAATTTTCTTATGTTGGTTCTTTGTTATCACGACGCTATCGGTTGTAAATTTGTAAAAATATAACCTTTTTTTTAGAACTTGTTATTCCCAACTTAAACTAAGACAAGTAAATGATAAAAAAAAAATGAAAAAGTTTTTGAAAAAATTTGGGGTGTTTAGCGGTTCCAATAGAGTTTTGTGTAAGGCTTGTATTTAGGATTTGCAAAATTCAAGGTTTTAGCATCCCCCCCACACTTAAATTACACATTGTCCTCAATGTGTCCAAAAATAAGGTTTTTGGTTGATTAGAATGTGTAAAAGTAGGTTAAAAAGCAAAGATTTATGTTACTGGCATCCTGGACACGGCCCCGTGGTGACCGGGCACGGCCCCGTGGTCAGGTGCCAGTGACAAAAATTAAAGAATTAAAACAGAAGCCTGGACACGGGGGCGTGTCCGCTGAACACGGCCCGTGTCCAGTTACCTGAACTGGGTGTTTTTCTGCAGGTGGCTCAGCACGGGGTCGTGTTGGTTGGGCACGGCCCGTGTTGAGCCTACTGTGATGGAGATTTGTGTCGGGTTGCTCTGTTCTTTGTGCATGGGTCCATTTTTCTCGTTCCCCTTTCCATCCATTACCACCATGAGTGTGTTTTATTCGCAAAACAACCATCAATCTTAAAAACCATCATATCATTGCAAACATAGAGAGACATTACATAAAGTTTAGAGATGAAAGTACATAAATATTGAACCATGGAGTTCTAGCCCTATGTTTTATTCTAATTTAGCAAAATTTCCAAGAAGCTACTAATCTTAGTTAGATAAGGCTTTTTAGAACTCCTTCTTCCGGGTGTGGTCCTCCTCATATGTCGGCTAGCCACTCCTCTACCTCCCTTGGAAGGAGAAAAGAGGGCTCATTTGCATTAGTTTGAGGAGTTTCGACTTCCGCTGGAATTTATTGTGGCTGTTCCATGGGAGGTTCTGCGGAAAAGTCTTCCCACCCGGTAGGGTTGTTAACCCCGAGTGCCAAGTTCCAGTCTTGTTGTGGAAGGACTGGTTCCATAGGAGGTGCTACCAAAATGTTTAACCTTTGGTGCAAAAGGTTAATTTCTTGGAAGCTACTTTCAAGTCCCATCGTAAGATCGTTAATACGGTCAATTAGGACCTCCTCTACTGACGTCATTTCGTCGAGAGCTTCCCTCAATGCTATCACATAGTGCACAAGTGTAGCTTCAACGGAGGGCCTTCTTCCCCTTCGGCTGTTTGAGGAATGAACGGAGGATGTTTCGCTGTTTTCACTCGCCATTCTACGAAAAATAGACCAAAAGTAGTTTATATGACGAAACGGTTTGTGGACACGGCCCCGTGCTTATTGAGCACGGCCCCGTGTTCATCTTTCTGCAGAATTTCGAAGCAAGGAATCTTGGGTTTTTAAGTTATTTTCTGAATTTATGTAGACTTTTTGGTCATAAATAACTTTAAACAATGTTACACAACATGTTTTCACCAAGATTCCATGATCAAAACTCATTGTTTCCTACCACAAAGGTTGAAGAATTCAAACTTTTCATGGTAGTTCTTGAAGAAAGATGAAAAGAAGGAAATGTCTAGAAGAGGAAAGGACAAGATGGGTTGTTGGAACCTTCTTTTAGACTTACCTAGGATTGTTTGAGAGAAGATTCCTTCAAATCTCTGTCCCAAGTTGGTCCAAATGTGCAAGATTTTTGGCTGCATTTATAGAAAACGACAGCCTTCTGGACACGGCCCCGTGTTCGCTGGACACGGCCCCATGTGCAGATGAAATTCTGACACAGTTTGTCCGTATTCTGACGTTCTGATCAGAAGGGAATCTTTTGGTGGACACCGGGGCGTGTTGACCGGGCACGGCCCCGTGTCGGGAAGCTGTTTTATGAAGTTTGTCGCTACTAAGGAGTTTATTTATATCGGGTGGTTCTTGATTTGTTGGAACAACCCCAAAGTGCCTAAGATACCTTAATTGTCCTATACTAAGGCGAGAACGCAAGAGGTTATCGGTGAAGGTAATTCCTATTTTCATTCTAGGTGGACAAGTCCAACCCTTTTCCGGGCTCTCGTTAAAGAAGGTGTATGCCGAATCGCTCAGGTCTATGTATGCATCGAACGAAGTCGATGGGGAGTCCTTCACGGCACAATCAACACAGGGACGACTATCGTCCAAGTCTTTTCTAGGTATGAAGGTATTTTCGGGAGCAACGAGGTTGTCGGAATGCGGTTCCAACATTTCCTCATGGTCATCATCTTGGGATGGATCTATAAAATCCTTCCTAAGTTCTTTTGACCAATTGAGAATTAGCTCTTCTAGTTGAAATAACTCGTCAAGGAGCATTTCTCCTAGAATATCTGGCTGGGCGCATTCGAGGGAGAGATAGTGCTTATTTTTACTTTCGCCCCTCTTAAGGTTACAAGGAATCGGTGGGTCTATATAGTGGGGCCTATAATTGAGAAAATAACATTTTAATTCCTCATGTTCGCCTCCACATAATCAACACCACATGCCATAAGAGTGCCGAAAGTAAAAAGAATCACTATCACTCATGTTTGTGTCAGAAATTACCAACCGCCGGGATCTAACGGTTCTGTTTTCAGTAAGAGAATCTTGGGCACGGGGGCGTGTTGAGTGGACACGGCCCCGTGTTCAGCTTACTGTCTGACTTAAAACAGGATTGCCAGTTCCAATGATTGAGCACGGGGGCGTGTTCAGCAGGCACGGCCCCGTGGTGAGCTCTGCAGAAGCTGAAAATCTACGAAAAATCCTAAAAATTAAAGAAAAAAATAAAAATATGATTAGGCCGTTGATTCCTAACTTTCTTAAAATCCTTGTGTCCCCGGCAACGGCGCCAAAAACTTGATGTGCGTGAAGTGTGTTATAATTTAGATGAATATTTAAGCCCCTTTTTACACTTTTTAGCCAAGTTTTAAATTTATAAAACACGATATTTACTAACACTAAACACACATATGGGCAAGTGCACCCATCGTGGACGTAGTATAGTGTTGGTAAGATACCGAGGTCGTCCAAGGACAAAAGAGCTTTTAATACCGGTTTATGCTCAACGTCTAATCAAATCAAAAAGTGAGAAAAATGTTTTAAACTAATAAAAACTAACTAAATGCTGAAAAATAAAATAAAAACAGATAGACAAGATGAATCACTTGGATCCGACACGTGTGTTAGTATAACCTTTGATTATTTTCGCACTTTTGCACTTGTTTAAGAGATTATCTTAGTTATTGTAGTAGGCCCCTCTTTTGAAGGCGACGTTACCCTCAACCCAGTAGTTTGAGTCAGCAAGGATACAATCCTAAAGGGTCGGATTATTGAAAGATAATGAATTAAGTTATTAACGCAAATTGTGGTAGGCCCCGCTTTCGGCGGTGACGTTACCCTCGGCTAAGTAGTCTGAGTCAGCAGGGATACAGTCCTAAATAGCCGGGTTATAGTATTAATAGTAGTTAACTTATGAGGGGGTCAAAGAGTTTGGATCCCCGCCATCCAATACCTATGGGCATTGAAGGAGATCCTACTAAATTTGACCCAGGTCCCAAGCAGGACCTCTAAACGCTGAACAAGGGCAAGACCCTTACCAAACCGTTCCCTTAACCCCCGACCAGGTAGCCAACATACCTCCATATAGACCGTGGAGATATGAATGGTGAAAATCTTTTATTTTATATAGACAGTAAAATAACGCCAAGACACCACGGACAAACGATAAGGAAAGATCACCTTCAACATAAGTAACTAGTTATTAAAGTCATTAATACAAAACCAAATAAAAAGTGCAAAAGATTAAAAATAAAAAGTATTATACTAAACACTTGTCTTCACCAAGTGATGTAAGAGACTTAGGCAAACATGGCCTTGATTGTCAAGAACTCTTACGATCAATCTTGGATCCCGAGACGACTCACACACTCTATGATGGACAATGGATGATGGTGGTGGATGATGGTGATATGGTGGTGGTGGGTGGTGGATGAAGTGTGAGAGAGGTGGTGTGACAAGGGATGAGATGGAATGAAACCAAGCACCCCTATTTATAGGCTGAACAGAAGGCTGGGCACGGCCCCGTGTCCGCTGGACACGCCCCCGTGCCCGTCTGACACTCTCTCTCTTCATTAATTGTAATTCGCAATTACAATTAATGCGCCTGCTGTACTTTTACCACGCCCTCGTGCCCGCTGGACACGGCCCCGTGGTGGGCAATGGAAGCTTCTACTAGTTTGTCTTTTCTGCTGCTTCTTGGACACGGCCCCGTGTTCGCTGGACACGGGGCGTGTTCAGTCTTCTGTTTTCTCTTCTTTGCCTTGGGGGGTGCCGTTGAGGGTCCGGGCAGTCTACTTTTATTCCTTTTCTTGTATTTATGCTAGAATTAGTTGCCTTTTTGCTTCTTTTGTGATTTTGAGCTCATTTCATCCTGAAAATACAAAAGAAAGACAAAAACACTCTTTTTCCAACATTAGTACTTAAAAAGGGTTAGTTTTATGCCTTAATTGATGTGATTTATATGTTGCATTTTACACACATCAATCTCTATCAGAGATAATAGGTACAGGTATACCATGCAGCGCTACAATCTTATCAACGTATAATTGAGCTAACATATCGGAGCTATAAGTCTCCTTGATGGGTAGAAAATAAGCTGACTTCGTCAGTCTATCTACTATGACCCATATAGTATCATTTCCTTTTTTTTGTCTTTGGTAACTTGGTGATGAAATCCATTGTCACCATCTCCCACTTCCATGTAGGGATTTCAGGTTGTTGTAACAAACCTGATGGTTTCTGATGCTCAGCTTTGACTTGCGCACAAGTCAAACATTTAGCTACATGCTCTGCTACAGACTTTTTCAAACCAATCCACCAGTAGTTTGCCCTTAGATCCTGGTACATCTTATCAGCTCCAGTTCATCTGTCATATTCTGTGTCAGATAAGTGACACATTTATGTCACAAGTCCATGAATTCCTTAATCGGGAACATTTACTTTGGCAATTCCATTCTGGATATCTTCCTTGAATACCATTAGTTGACTTTAGTACCATATGACCATCGGAATATCTTTGTGGTCCCATGCATTAAACCTCCATACTGATCAGGCATGGAAGCAATCTATGGAACATATTAAGATACATCAATCCTCATATGGCGCTTTTATCATACCGTCTGGTTTTTGCAATCGATAGAGTTCAAGGAGATATCAACTATATATGCTGACGCACTTCTTCTAGAGAGAGGATACTTCTAGAATTCCATAATTGGAGATTTCTAACAGGAACAGAAGAAATGGTTCTTATAATTTCTCCTGTAAGTTTTACCTTACACTTAATATCTGGGGTTCTTACGGTAAAATTTCTAAAAGTTTGCTAAGCTTAAAATCTTATGAGAGACTTAGCAGTACCTGAATCCAAACGTAACCCTTAACCAAAAGAATCACAATAAGGGTTTATCTGGCGTCATTATTAATGTGAATTGCCTCTAATTATTCATCAGGAAGGTTAAACGCCTCCATTCTTAATCCTTTTAAACTTAGCTATAAGATCTTTGACAATTTGTAGGGCAGTTTCGACCTTGACTGGTTATTCCTTAATCTATAAAACGTGAGTAGCTGAGGTGGATCCATAATGGATTCATAGTAAGCAGGCTTTGAAACCTTAATGTGCCCTCTTATTGCTGATGCTAAATCATAATATATATATAGTGCATTATGCTTAAATTCTAGGTTAACCGAATAAGAGCACTATTTCAACCAATGAATCAATGTTTGCAACCTATTGCCGATAGTTTATAGCTCTTATGGGGGTCGGAAAAATTCTTATTCCATCTTTTCCACTTCACAAAGCGGATACCAGGTTTTTCTAATAAGGTCCTTAAGATTTGGACCATCCCATACTGTATAAGGGGACTCCATTAGTGTCCTCACAAATCAAGGGTATTACCACCGAATGATTGTGACGCACACCTTACCGCGTGCTTTCCATAATGGTTTCTACTTCTTTCAACAATTCCTTGCAATCAATGGCCCCTTTTTAACTATTGAAGTCTCTTGACTTCCAAGAGACGAAGTACTTTTTAAGTACATCCTAAAAAGAATGGGCTCCTTGCCACATATGATTTTATTTGGGTCATTCTTCGCATATGGAGTATGAATAAAACTCTTATTTTGAGTAGCGATATGTGTTTTAGAGTAAACAACATTTGGCTTCTTGAATCATTTCATGTGTTTTCTCATAACCTTTCTAACAACTGCGTTAACTTTGGTTTTGGAGATTAACTCCTTTAACATTGAGGTTCACTCTTGATGCACCGTTAAAATTTGTCGCATCTCTAGCATTGCGGCTGTTGTTTGTCTTATATGAGTTTTCCATACTCGAATCTTTTGGTATTAAATACCAAATGTAACAATTTATTGTGTGCATTTCAACAGCTAGTCATCGTTCTGATGACTTATCTTACATTAACCATGGTATTATTAAACCATATAAACATTCCTAAGGAGTGTTATTTGATTGTACATCAATCATATTCAGCCTAAGACACAAAAGGATCATTAATGGCCTTTAGGGTTTTGACCGAGTCCGTTACCCTTTTAACAGGGGATCAAAATGTCCCAGCTGTCTTTGGCATATAGATGATTTTAGATAGCTCGAAGGCTTGCCATAATGACTTTCTAAAATATGAAACATTAGTCTGTCAGGAAGGACATAAATAATCATATGGCACGAAGGCCTTGTTGCATAGGACGTTATAAGATATGGCAACAAATGCCTGTCATAGAGGACATTAATTTATAATCCGCAATCTTATTAGATTAGGGGTTTTAAGATTCGAATCTAGTTCTTCACCATTGGACAGGGAGTCATAGGCTACCATTGTCATCGTCTTGAAAGGCGATTTATTTTGGCACATAGGCAAATCCTAGGACATCATTAATGGATGTTTACATATATACATATACGTATATATATAATTATCATCATTGAGTATATCAGTCATGATCTTATCGATCTCATAGACTTTAAGGCTTGGGCATTGCCCGTCACCTTCGACGATGTACCACAATGGTCATATCTGACAATGTCTCTAATGGCCAATATAATATATAACCCGTGGGTGATATAGATCTTATCGGTAATTCAGGATAACACCACGAAGGGTAGTACAATAAACACACTTATATATAGGAAGTACCAGCAGCGTATCCACCATGTGTTTATTGTATTACTCTAGTTTTGTTATCTAAATCACCGTCAAGATGCATATAATCATAACCATTGAGTCGGAAGGTACTTCTTGAAATCTCCTTATGAAGATAGGAAGGCCCAAGACTGTACTTCAAATATCCTATAAAATAATATGATCATCGTATCAGATGATATTAGTCATGATCGCACTGATCATATAGACTGTTTGGGTTGGGTATAACCCACCACTTTGAACAGGGGATCATAAAGACCACCACTAGCTTTGTCCTATCTCAAATAGAACAAAATATAGCCCATAGGCTTTTCATCACTAGGGATGTTAAATAGCATGATCATCATATTAGATGATATTAGTCATGATTGCATTGATCTTATAGACTATTATGTTTGGACCTAGTCCAATATTTTTAGACAGGGAGTCGTAGACCACAACCGTCGTGTTGTCTTATTGGACAACAAGTTTAGCCCGTAGGCATTTCATCACTAACGGATGTTTATAATATGATCATCTTATAGGATGACATAAGCCATGATTCCTAATTGCTAGGCTAGACAAGAGAATTGGAAGAATCCAATATAAGGATGACTGTTGTGATTTTTCGAATCACATTTGTCAAGAGTGCTAACACGTTCTTAGGTGTTAACAAGGATCTGAATCCCTTGAGTAGATTTCACCATCTTGGCCACGTAGGCTAGGTCTCACCTTTAAGATTCTTTTTAAAATGCATACTGACAGGGAAGGAAGGATATTTATTTTATTCAGGATTTTTGTCATAAACCCTAATTTATAAGTTAATAATAGCACAAATGGCCTAGTCGCGTAGACAAGTTAGATTTTTAAGCCATGATTTCAGAGAATCGTGGCATTAAGGTTTGAATCAAAGTTCATTACCTTTTCCTGACAGGGAGCTGTAGGCTATCATTGCCTTTAGTCTTATAGGACATTAACTATAGCCCGTAGGCACTTCCCTTATAAGGGATGTTTATTACGGGATTGCCCCTTAGGGAGATTCATTAATCATGGTAAGCAGAGACCATATTTGGTTAATTTATCAATCATATTTAAGATTTCTATAATAATTTATCCTAATTATAAAACAATAACAATTTTATTTGTGGCACAAAAGGCCTAGTCACATGGACAATTTAATTTATAAGTTATGATTTCAGAGAATCAAAACATGAAGGTTTGAACCTAGTTCATTACCTTTCTCTGACAGGGAGTCATCGCTACCACTGTCTTTTGGCTCATATGGAAATAAGCAGGGCTCGTAGGCACTATATTACCACGTATGGTAAAAATATGATCATCTTAATTGATGACCTAAACCCATGATTCAGAGATCATAAGACTGGGTTAGGAATCTTCAGAAAGATCCTTTTATATAAAAGTGACGTGTGTGATTTTAATGGATCATGTCTGCCAGGAGTGTTAACATGTTTTCAGATGTTAACAGGGATAAGAATCTTTTAAACAGGTCTTACCATCTTGGCCCGGTCTTATAGTTGACCCGAAGGCTAGGTTTCACTCTTAAGATTCTTAGTTTATAATTAACGCAGAACAAATTTTAAATTGAAATGTTAATAAGGATCTGAATCTAAATTGAGGAACTGCCATCTTGGCCGGGTCTTAATATGACACGAGGCTAGGTCTTGTCCTTTTAGATTTTGCCATTTTATTATAATGGTAGATCTTGCAAAAGGAATGTTATTTAATTTATTTCATATATTATATTCATATATATTAAATAAATGAAATTTTGATAAAGCATTCCAATGATTCTGAAAATACTGAATTGCCCAAAAAGGGACTTAAAAGAAATGATGTTGCCCTCAAAGAGACTGAAAGATAATAATGTCCTTACAAGGACTTACTAAGGAAACGAACTTCAGCAAAATGAGTTTCTTCTTTATTTTATTTCTGAATGCCTTCTTCTCGGTTGTACATTAATCCTAGTCGCAATACGAAGCTCGGCCTTTCCTAGGCTTCAAATGGGGAGAAATTTCACTACAGCTCCTTGCTTGGCGACATGTTAAAATATATATAATTGAAAGTAACAATCCTCAGAATAGAGTCGAGAGTATTCCTATGTTAAGTCTAGACTCGGAAGGTCAAGGAATGTGCTATCGTGTCATTGAGATTAAACACAAAAAGCTAGTGTTTAATTCACTCAATGTTGGCTCTGATACCAACCTGTCACACCCCTAATTTCCACGTGTCACCGGTGGGCCCGGTGGGGAGTATAATGACGTAGTTGGCATCATCATAGACAAACAACACAATATATAAATGCACAGCGGAAGCAAAGATAGATTCATTTCAACTTTAATAGAGTGTAATATTAAATATCACTAATAGTTGAAACGGATCCACAGGCGGATCAAAATAAAATAAGATATTGTTCAACAGATTTATTGTCATCCAAGCTTGCGAGACTTATTGTGGACGCTCTAGAAGACAGCCAGCCTATTACGCGTAGTACCTGCACTTAACCTTTTGGAAAATACGTCAGTTTACACTGGTAAATACAATTTAACTGACTCATTTTGAAAAGGATTAAAAATTGATTTGAATGCACGTGGCACAAAACCTTTTTATAACTTGGGATAATTATGCAATATAATCTTGTAAGGGATTTACATGTTACTTATGCGTTCAGTAGCCCGATCCGTAGACCGGGTTAAAGATTAATAGACACACCACAATATAGAGTTATACACTGACGGGTGTACGCCTACACCCCATGCTCAGGTCGTGGCCATCTCGTAAGATGATGCCATGGATATCCGGGACATGGTCATTAACCCCCCAAAGGCTTTAAGCAATAAAACACATTCAAAACAAGGCATATCAATAAATTAACCTCTATTGGATTAAGAATTCAATGTCGGACCAAGCGGTATATTATATACCGTACCCCAAGCCCGTATAGGGAAAATAAGTTAAAAGTATTTACCTGAGCTAAATATAAATTTAATCCCAGCCGTATACCACCAAGCAAGTACAGATAGCTTTTACTAGGCTCCTAAATCTGGAACGAAGGTTTTTAATAACCTATTAGATTTCTAACGGGTCTTTAATTTGGCCTAAGCCTAGACCGGTTAGTTCTTAAATGAAGATTACGGTTTAAACGCACGATAAGGCGAAGACCGTTTTAGAATGTGGTTTTTGACCCAACAAGCTTGCATACTTGTTTGATATGGGTAACTTAATCACATTTCGGATTTTGAGACCGAAATGATATGGTTTGACCCGTTTCGGCTATAATGGGTAAACTAGTTACCTACATCGATCCGAACGCATAAAGTGCGTAACGAGTAACCATAAGAGTCATATACAAGTTTCCTAAGTTAATATGCCATAAACATGTTGTGATATCAGTAAGATTCCTTCCATTATGCCCCAAATGATTTTAAATCCCAAAATAAGCCCCATAGGGGTATTTTGGTCATTTTAAAGATTATAAAAGAGTTTATTTATAAATCTGAGTTACAGGTCTGATTTATACAGTAAATATACTTAATTAATCATGTTATAACAGTAGGTTATGACCCGTATGTGAAACTTATCATTTAAAACCAAACTATGCCCCTTAGGGGTATTTTGGTAATTTCACAAGGGCTCAAAAGGTCAAAACTGGAAACCTGAGTTCAAAAACTTGTGCTTACTGTTATTTTATAAAAATATACTAAGAATATCAGTAGGTATCAATCTTATATGTTTAATATGGTTATAGTGCATGCTAGGCGTTAAAAACGCTTAAATAGGCGATTTAGAGCCGTTTCCGGATTTTCAAAAGAAAGCTGATATTTTTATATTTCCAGAATGCTCAAAATAATTTATTTAACAAATGAAATCAGTGGAAAAAGGTTTGGGGTCAAAAAGATTTATAAAACTCATTTTATGGCTTAAAAGGGTAAATTCGGTATTAACCGAATTAAACTTAGAGACCTATGTTATGCTCAGCCAAAAATTAAATAAAAATCATCAAAAATCCTAAAATATTATATTACATCAGTGGGTAAAAAGTGTTATATCAAAAAATGGGTTTAAATAGGCTATACGCTAATTACGCCGTTTACTTAACATAAAGCTTTCAAATTACGATATTGAGCATAACTCTTAATCTAGACCTCAAACTGATATCAAATTTTAAGTGCAAGCTTATAAATCAGTAACAAACGTTTCTACTCTTTCACTTTTTCAAAAATCGCGTTTTATAGCAAAAAGGGCAAAATAGTCATATTTAAGCATAAACCGGTAACATGCATATGAATCGGATAAGTGTTGAACCAAGTTTGTAAAATCTCAGAGAGTTGTACATATATAAAAATGGTCCAAATTAAGCTCTAAGGCAGATCTCAAACATGCATGCACAGATCCTAATCGAGAGTCAAAGAAAAAGTCATTTTATGAGACTTTCGGTTCCGATCCGGGTTTAACTGAAAATTGTCGAGTTGATCATGATGAAACATGTTCTTACATTAATTATAAAGTTATTTTGATGATAAAACAGGTTGCATGTGACCTACATTACTATTTATGCTAGATTTTGCAAAAACACATTCTGTTGACTTTTTAAGAAAAGCTTTGACTCGACAATCATCATGCTTAGAGTGAGAATCTGAAAAATACCCTTTTGAGGGTTTGTTACCTACATAAATACCAACTTGTAGGTACTTTCAATTCGAGAAATGACTGAGCCATTTTCGTTTAATCGTAAAGTCAAACTAAATTTACGACGGATTGACTTTCGGTAAATAAACTAAGCTAGAACGAATTAGAGAAGGGTATGAACACTTACCAGAGTCCTAATGACAAGAAGGAAGCCTTATGAACCCTTGTTGATGTCCAGAGAGCTCCAGAATTGATCTTGTGAATTTTTGAGAATGCAAGTGTTCTTGGTTTACTACTTCATGTGCCTTATATGCAGAATTGATCCCATTAAAGGATGCCACAGAAGTCTAGAGGTGTTGTAAGAAGGTCACAAGTGCCCCTAAATGCATGTAAGTTGATTGGTGAGGCTTTAGAGTGGGTAACAGCTGGTTACAACTCGGAATCAGGCCCTTAACTGCAATAACCCGATTTCTGTCGCTGGGCAGGCCTCGTGTCACGCCTAGGGCCCTAGGTGTGACACCTAGCCCCATCTGATCCTCAAATCTCTTTTAATGTTGAAGTTTTGGTCCTTGGTCCTTTGTTACGAGGTTTTGGCTATCAATCATGCTCATTAGACCCTCAAACTTGATTTTTATGGACCTTGGGACATTTACAAACATGGTAAAGTCCTCGGTTAACTTTGCGCTCACCCAAAAAGTCACGAAATTTAACGTTGACGCATTTAACCCTTCGTGTACGGTTTTGATCATAACTTTCTCATACGATAACGAAACTTCATGAAATTTTTACCACATATTCTAGTGAGTATATTTTATCATTACAAAGCTTCGGGTTTGCCAAAAGATCACTCAGAGGTATAAATTCAACATGTTGACACGTTTGGCCCCTGTAGTTTGTAATTCCTCACTTTCTTACATTTTCCGCTTTGTATGATCCATGATTTATCCGTTTAGGGTTATAATCACCATGTAGGGTTATTGTAGAGCCTATTTATCCATTGTTGACACTTTGGACCCTTATATTCCATAGTTTCACTGTTTGTCAACTTTAGTCCCTCTAAAGTATGTTTTCACATATCCAAAGCCTATGCCACGTGTCAATGCATTATTGGACGTAAATTTCCGAGGTGTTACACATAATTTCCTTATGTTGATTTGACTCCCACCGAGAAGCCTCCACTGAACCAACTTGGTCGAAATCCGGCGACCAACACCTTGGAATTTCCGACACCTAAGCTACAATTTTTTGATTTTTCCAATTTAAAACTACTGCCTCCTCTATTCGAGACCATGTGGACTAAGAAATTGTAACAACGCAATTTGCATTATCATGTGACTGCCAAGAAAACTCAGCCGGTTTTCCCACCTGTCTGAATGCAGCTCCGATACGTTCGAACAAAGAGTTATCCCTGAGAATGAATGGGACACCGGAGATGCATATATTAACGATCCGTTCTAGTGGCAGCATTTCTCCATTCCAGATGAAGAACTTTGAAAAAACTCCCGAGAGAACGATTGTTAAAGAATCCATGGTTTGAGATGCCGCTTCCCTATTGTTGAGCGTGATTAGAACACTCAACCCTCCAACGTAGGATAGCCTGAAGTGTTTCAATCCACCAGCCTCTAGCACTTGTCGGACACTGTTAAGGGATCGAATATCCTTCGTAGTTCCAAGGATCGACCTTCCAATACAATGCAGAGCATACAGAGATCCCGAGCCATCTATGTTGAAAGATTTCGATCCTTGACGACTATTCTCGCCCTTATTCCAGAATAAATCTGAGAACAGAACATCACCCTGACCGAATGCCGTATTAGACGAATCGGCTTCATGTGATTGCTTATTCATCATAGGATTTGAGTTTTGCTTCTGATCAAATTCCTTAGGCCTCCAACTCACCCCGCAGTTCACTAGTGTAGATGAATTTCTTGTGATTCCTATCATACTTTGCCAATGTAACAGTGAGTTTAGCTTCATATATTTTGACAGTATTCGTAGTCTTGAAAACCTCATCTAGCTATTCAACCACCACATACCTTACAAAGCTAAAGAAGCTTCCTCTTGCATCCCTCTTACGAGCAACGTAAGCATCTGTTATGAATCCATGAGGTTGAAAGGCTCTATAGCAACGATTTAGATACGCCATTAGGAGGATTCAGCACCAAGAATGTCATTTCAACACCATCCGGGCGGTTTCTCCAATTTTTCTTATATTGAACTTCTGACCATGGAAACCCTTCGTCTCCTTCTCCTTCCATCATACTAAATTATTTTAAAATCTGGTTTATAACACCTACTATGTAGTATGACATCTTAGCACAACGATTTGTTTTCTTGGAATTTGGTGCACCATTTTCAAGCTACCTTTTAAATTATGAATATCTATTATGATTTATTGATTTCAAGCTACCTTTTAAATTACGAATAACCATTTCGATATCTTGATATTAATGGATCAGATTTCGCGTACTTGATTTTGTGTTTACATAACTCGCTTCTAACGACAACAATTCACTTTTGTAATTTTGGGTTTTGGTGATCTTCTATTCTGCTCGCAAGCAACCTGGATTGAACATCTACTCTGTTTGATGATAATTAGGGTTTGGAGTATGCGATTTAGATGGAAGATGCCTCCAGGTAAGTTCACACGAAATTAGGTAAGTGTTGTTTGTGCTCTTGATTTCAGTTATATTTTTTTCGAATTGAATTTGACTTTAGATTCACAAGACATTGATAGTTGGTATGTGTATGCTTACTGAATGTACAATCATCCTGGTATATTAAGATGCTTTGATTATACGATTGGACTTTTCAGTCATGTCATGTTGATTGCATCCGTTGGACTTTTGCTGCACAATTATCTTACATTTTGCTGGAAATGTTCTTCATTGTATTATCATTGTAACTTTGTTTAAAATGTTATATGCTTACAGCAACACAGGAGTCTAGATTGAAACTATATGCCTACTGACAGGGTACGTACATACTACAAGTAAATGAAAATACAATCCTGGTCTGGTTGGAAGTCGAGTTTAAACAAAATCACTATATTATTATAGTTTTATTTGATATAGATTATTTTTTATTATTGTTGTTATTACTGTCTTCATCATTGATATCATCGTTTAACTTTAATTTAGGTTATTCGGGATTATATATAGTTTTTGAGAAAAAGAATAAACTACATAGGTGATCTTTTGTGACCGAAAAGAAGTCATTATATGCTTGTTAAAGTTGTTTCATCTGGTGTTAAGTGACTGGATTTTGTGTTTGAAAATCGTCAATATGATATTTTTGCGTAAATATGCTGTTATAGCTGGCGTATGATTTTAAAATAGTTCTTCCTAGCTAACAAGAGAAGTCATAGTTCTATGTGCAGGATGAGCTAGATGAAACAACTTTAACAAGCATAGTCTTATTCGCCAGGAAAAGAATAGGGGAAACCAGAACAGGCAAGGAAGGGACTTTGACGGTGGTGGTTTGATTAGGCGCGAGAAGGTCGCTGGTTTTAGGTTCCGGTGACACTTTTTATATAGAGAGGCATGGGGTCGTGCCTGCGGGAAATCACTCATCGCTCCTGTATTTCACCATCTTCGACTCATCGTCAAGTAACCATGGGTTCAGGTAAGGTTAACCTTCACAATCTCTTACTTACGCATTTCAATTCCAGTCAGTTAATCGAACTATCTGTACTAGCATGCGTTCAATTCCAGTCAGTTAACCTTTCCATACTCTTACTTACGCCTTTCAATTTCAGTCTCTTCATTGTTGATCCAATGCCTTTACATGTTCTTATTTATACGCAAATCTGGATGATTATAGTTTTGAGTACTCCGAGTAGGAACCGGATGAGCAAGGTGTCGATATTGAAAATCAGTATTACAATTTGAAAGGTACCGAATTTTGTATTTCAGTACATATTGATTTGCATATACAGAACTGATAGGTTATGGCTGTTAAAATATCGTTGTTATAATGTTAGATTTTAGTTGTTATTGACTTACTGTAATAGTTTAATGTTGCTGATTACAGTTCAATTGCTCATCTGAATTGTTAAAAGCGCTCAAGTTTAGATGTCGTTTATGTTATATAAAGCTCTCACACTTTTTTTTTAATGTGTTAGGTATAATTTCACCTTTCTGAAAGAAGGTTTTTATTTATGAATCAGCGTCATCCCTACCTGATGATGCAAAGAGTAGGAGAATAGCTTTGTGATTTGTTGGGATTCAATTTACTCTATAAGCCATCTCTCAAAACTGTTAAAGTGAAGCGAGAATATAACATTTGTTTTAGTAATAACTTTTAAGCTTGATAGTTAACATTTTATTACCAAAGGACTAAGGAGTTAGCTGGATTAAAATAAAATGCAATTTAGGCGGTTTAGACAAATTGGGTAGTTAACATTTTACATTTGATAATTAGACCTGGCAAACGGGTCGGTTCGGTCGGGTCGGGGCATGGGTCAAAACGGGTCAATTACAAAAAAGGGTTGTTTTGGTTCAGGTCGAAACAGGTTCGGGTCAGAACGGGTTCGGGTTGAAACGGGTCCGGGTTAGAACGGGTTTTGTCACACCCTGGCTTTGCGGAAGCGTGGGTTATTTGGTGTGACTTCTTAATACCATAGCTTAATCACAACAAAGCTATTTGAAAGTAAAACCGTGATGATCATCCATTGATTCAAGTTTTAAAAGTAAAATACGACAACATTGTTTTCAAACGTCGACACATGCAACGAAATTACAACATAACAAAATAAAATCTTGTTCATAAGACACAACTACATAACATGAAATAACATAGTTTAAGACTTGTGACTCGTCCAGGCGAAAGTCACAACCCCTAAACTTGGATGACATCACTTCTCCTACGCAGCATGAAGACATAGCATACCTCGCCAGATCCCTAATTCACTGAAATACATGTAAGTTGAAAAATCAACAAAAGTTGAGCGAGTACATGTGTAAGTGAGTATGTAAAAACCTTTGTAATATGTTTGTATATATGAAAATCCCTGGTATGTAGCAAATAAGGAAAAATGAGATCACCATTGGTTTGCAAGGCCAACGATATGTGTGAAGTGCTGTAGGAAGACTCAAACCTAGCAGATTTTTGCGTCGGGCTCAAAGTCACCCCAAGGTCCGTACAGTGGGCCTGGAGTTGGGCTCACTACACCCAGATAGATCTACCGCTACTGACCCTCGGTCCTAGTATGAGGATTAATGGCCTCTAGTTTCCGCCTACCCACTCACATGATCTAAGTAGTAACCCTCCTTAAGCTAACCATACCATGTATAAAAGTATCCGAAATTTACTGTAACATGTATTCCACCCCGAAGTATAAAAACTGAAAACAGTTAAGAGAAAAGGGGGACATGAAGTCACAGAAGTGCGTCTCGAAATAGTCCGTCCCAAAATCAACCTGCTGCGTGACGACCTACACGTACTAACTTCTATTAGACGAACGGCCGTGCCTTGGCTTAAGGTTTAATGTTTTTGGGAAATAGTTAGACAACTACTTCGTATTTACACTTCTTAATTATTTAGTAAATATATTCCTTCCCAAGGATGGGGGTTTTAATACATGTGTGTTTTATAATTCCGAAAATATATTTTTAAGTCTCACTTGAAAAATATATTTTAAATCACTTGTCTAAAAATACTCTGTCACCAAAATATACATATTTTTCCCAAAAATATTATATTTTATTCCATACAATTTCCAAAATAATACTTTTATCAAAATACACATTTAAGAGTATTTTCCGAAAATACATAAGTTACATTTTAAAGTTCGCGTAGTAACAACAATACCGGTGTAACTTAAATATTTATCTGTGAGGGCGTTGGCATTATTTTGGACTCGTAACTTCTCAGTGTATTCAAGTTATATAATTTTTAGGGTAATTTATCTAGTTCACAAAATAATCATATAATCACACAAGCGTTTTACTATGAAATATATATTCTAAATATATATTTAACAAGTTTTATTTACGAAAATCCACCTCCGACACTTGGTTCTTTTGTAATAAAAATCATGGCGAAGTTTATTTGGAAAAATAAGTTAAAAATATATTTATAACCACTTGTCACAAAAATATTTCTAAGTGTTATATTCTTGGAAAAATTTCGCCAGAGTTTCCTCTTTAACTGGAGGTGGCCACGCTTACTAGCGTATCATTTTCTTTTCAAAATTCAATCAAACAATTCACCAATCATCAATATACAATATTAGACATCAAACTTGTCAAAATAAGTCTAAATGGCAAGCTCATGAACTTGAATGTTGTGTAAAAATATGTAGTAACTTTCTAACATATTTAGTAGGTTTCGTTATCTTTAAAAACATGTTTAGTTTCTTAAAAACATTGTTTTTAAAGAACTTGAAGTTTAACAACTTCTTGTCAAGATTTTCAATAATGTTTCTTTGTTAAAACTTCTTGTTACACAAGTGTTTACACACTTGTTTATTCACTAAAATGCTTTTAGTTTATGTAAGATCCGGGTTTTTAACAAGACTTGCATCTTTTACTTGGTTTTCCCGAAAAACCACTTGTAGATCTTTAGATCTACTAGTTTAGAACCTTATTTTACAAGGAAAATTATATTTACACAAGTTCATGTTTCATAAGTGGAAGAGTTCATCATCTTTTACAACTTTTACACTAACATACTACTAGTTCGTGTTTTTGAACATGATCTAGTATGGTTAGATGATGATCCATCCCACTACTAGCAGCAAACAACATAAAATAGTCACAACTAACCAAGATTTTCATGATTTACACCACTAGTTACTCTTTATCCAACATATTCATCTTACTTTCAAGACTTTAAGTTATGATCTTATGTGTTCTTGAGTTTTAACCGTTAAATCAGTTATTAACCACTTTAAACAAGATCAATAGGATGTTTAGAAGCACTTACTACTAGCTCAAGGCTAGGGAAGAAACAACACGTAAACAAGGTGGATAAAAGAAATCTAGAGAGGTTCTTGAGTTTCCGAGTGCACCGAGCCTTCTTGTATGATCCCTTGCACACTTGTATGTATGTAAAATGACTAGACAATATTTGAATGGTGGGTGTGTAGTGGTGATGGTGTTCAGCCGATCACAAGCAAAGGAGGAGGAGAAGTTGTTTGTTGTTGGTGCTTAGATGAAAGAGAATGAATGTCTTAGGTGCATTTTTATAAACCAAGTTCTAGTTTTTATCCTTCATGTAATGTGTCCACTAAATATCTAACACAAATGATTAAAATAATCAAATAAGGAGAAGTGTGGGTCACCATATGGTGACCGTCCCATGAAAGGGGAGGGGGGGGGGGTAAGGGTTGGTTTGTAATGTGATAGTTAGTGTTTAGTTGGAAACAAATGGGTTTAGTTAGGATACTTGATGTGTTTATTAATATATAAGGTGTTAGGGTGTTCGGGGACCCTAACTAGCTCAGAAAAGTATAAACTATGTCTTTGGTAATATTTTTATGTTCCGGGTAAAGTCCGGTTGTTCGGTTGGATATTGATCCGTTAAAGTGTCAAGCAAAGCCTTAAAGTGTCTTTTATAGTGTTTTTAGTGATACAATAAATTCCCGACACTTTGGAAAGTGTCTAGTATTATTTTACCCAGTTTCTGCACTTTACTAGTTATGCTAAATGCTGAATTTTTGTATGAAGTGCAGAATTTTGTAATTAAGGCATGTTTTAGGCACATCCGGTCACTATAACTATCACCTAGTGACGCAGTTTTATAATTCTCATCTCCCAACACTCCCTACTAGTGTAGTAATCTATTCCCGGCTCATACTGGCCTCAGAGACAGTGTCTGTCTAGTGTTGGCAATGTCAGCATGTTTACTGGGTTATCCGCTCTCTGTGCTAACTGTGCTTTTGTGCATCAAGTTTGTCACTATAGTTTTGTGTGTAAAAAATGGAGTGACAGAAACACAGTATGATGCATGAATATGTATGTATCAGAAAACAGAAAGCAGTTTGTTCGTAATTGTAATCAAGCACAATAATTAAGCATTAATTAATATTAATTAATTTGTACGGATACCTGGTTTGGTGAGGGATGTCACAGGTTTCGGGTCAGGTCGGGTTGGTTAAACTAATATAACTCAATGCCTTTGTAAACTAATATAACTCAATGCAAAGGTGAGGTATTATTATGGTAAAGGCCATGTAACGATCCTTTTGTGAACAAATCACTGTCGAATACATATAAAGTAAATCTTTTAAAGTAGCTTTAGTATCTATGAATAAACTGATTCATGGTTCATAGGTTATTGTGATGAAGGAAATTGTTGATGCAACAAATACAAGACCAAGGCCTGTAGCGATATCTCCGGGTAAAAGGGTTCAGGGTTTCAGTTAGCCTAACGCAGGTCGTGAGGTCCCCCCACGTTTGCAAGACGTGGAGAGAGGTTCACTAGTGTTATTGTTGTTCTCCTTGAATTCTAGACTGATATGAAACCAGCCCAGAACGTAATCGTTGGAGAAGATGAGTTATTTAGTGTGAAGAAGAGAAGCATAAAGCTTGTTCTCATGGGAGAAGAAGAAGAGAAGCAAGCATGAAGCTTGTTCTCGAGAGGGAGAAGGAGAATCAGAGAGTTAAGATAGTTTTCTGCTGATTCTGGAGTGGCTGGCATGTTTGCCATGGCCTGTTTTTTTATAAGGAAAGAGGTTTGTCAAAGGAGAAACCTTTGACTAGTGAAACAAGCTTGCAGTGAGGGACTTATCCTTTTAGGGGGTTGAAGCGTTTGGACCTGCGGGTAAAAGACTACACTCTGTGCACATGTCTTCTTTTACAGCTGTGAGAGGCTGAGCAAGCAATCAGTGAAGTGATGTTTTACTGTTTACGTCCTTTTTGCTGCTCACCTGAGTTCGCGAGATTTGAACCTTTTAACCATTTAACCTTTTAAGCGTTCATGTGTCTAAATCATTTTATTTAGTCTTGGGCTACCCCCGTCATCAGCCCCCCAAGTCAGAGGTGTTTGGGATGTAAGCTCAAATGCTTCTGACTTTTACACATTATTTTTTATTGCTTAAAGGCTTCAAGGCTTTAAGGCGTTTGAGTTTTGAGATTTGAATTTCGGAATGATAGTAGATGTGATAGGCTTCAAGGTTTTAAGGCTTGAAGGCTTAAAGGCTTCAACTTGTCTCACTCAAGAGGAAGTTGAGGCTTTTTGTAAATAATGGGGGATTGACCTAAAGTTTAATCCGATGGCTCTGGGTTTTGGCAGATCGATCGATTAGTGTCCCGTTGGTTCAATTGCTCTTTATTGCTAAGTTTTCCAACTTGCGTCATCCATTTTCGGTCTTTGTTCTGAATGTTTTAGAGTATTATCGTGTGTCGTTTGGTCGGTTACACCCTTAAGGTCTTGCTAGGGTTTTACACTTTGATGTTTTGTGTCCAGCGATAGGGTATGACCCATCGTTGTTGTTGTTCCGCCGTTTCTTCCAGTTAGCCAAGAACGGCGATTGTTTTACCTTTGAAACATCCCAGGTTGATGTGTGTTTAATTTCGTCTATGGTTACTACCTTTGGTTCTTGGAAGGACCGATTTTTCTGGATTTCTGAGTCCATTGTTCCTTTCAAGCTTGTTTGGAGGCACCCTGATGCAGTGTTAAACAAGCTTGATCCATTTGAGTCTGAACTAGATATTTAGTTGTTAAAAGGCCTTAGGAAATGTCCTTCGAGGCTTCATCCCTTTCCTGAACACCTTTTAGTGTTGATGGGTGTGAGCACCTTGTGGGCCAAGCCAGATCGTGACCCTGTACTCATGAGGGATGATCAGGGTATGATGTTTTGCTTTATCAGGAGTGATGGTACATCTAATGTTGTGTTTGGGGATGCTGAGACTACCCCCAACGAAGATGTTGTTGCCAGAGGTGCTGAACACAGGTTCGAGGGTTCAGGTTATGTGAACGTTCCAAATGTCAAAGGCTTTACTAGGTTCCGTGCTTCCAAAGCTTCTATTCGTTGTTTAACCCGATATATGTCAAAGGTAGCTGACCATCCATCGGCCTCTGAGCCAGTGCAACTGAGTGATGTCATAGAGGCTTCAAACATTTGGACGTTGGGGTTTAGGAAAAAGACGAGGATTTGTCCTTGGTGATGGATAAGGGGAGTAAATCGGCGGGTAAGAAGGTTGTGAGCTTGAAGGGTTTCGGGAAGGGTGGTGAAGGTTCCACCAATGTTAATCTAGAAGAGGTTTATGTGTTGGATTGGAGGGTCACAGTTGGTGACAACTTTAAGTCTTCATCCGTTTGTGTGGATGTTCTTACCCATTTTTCTCCTCCTACTGTTCGAGATTCTTGCTCGTTTATGGACGATGAACTAATGATTTCGAAAATGATGATGGGTGCTTGCAACCTTGTTGCCTTGCTTCGAGAGGGTGTATCCCGATTTCGCAAAAGGATGCAAGAATATGAAGTCTTTTCGAAGAAGTGGGATGAGATGAAAGCTTCAATGTTTGCTTTGACAGAAACTGAGGGCTACAATGAGAAGGAGAAAGCATTGCTGTTTAAAGATTTGAGGAGTTTTCTTCCCGCACAAGACTGATATGGTTGAGTTGGAAAAATGCTTGGAGGCTGACAAGGTTTAAGTCAGGGTCTTTAAGGCTTGCCTTGTAGGTTCAAATGAAGCCTCCTTGGAGGAGAAAGAAGGGTTAAAGGCTTCACTTGCCCAGGCAACTAGTGATAATAAATGGCTCATTAAGCATGGATTTCAGCAAGTGGTTACCTATCTTCTCCATTCGTCGGAGTTAAACAGAGTCTTGGGTGATGTGTACACCGAGCTTTTTGCTCATGGGAGACACCAAGGTTTGTTTGCTGGTTACAAAGCTTTGTGAACCAGGGGAGCCTTCGGAAAAGTCTTCTCTTTTTCAACCGAAAGCCTTTAAAGTCTTCAAGGGAACAATTTTTAAGATTGAGCATATGATTTACCCTTATGTGAGTGAAGTCTCCAATTGTTTTGATAAACCTTTTCCTGTTTTGCTGGAGCTAAAACCCCAGGGCCTTAATGAGGCTGTTTGTAACGAAGTGTTGAAGTCCCTCTCGAAGAAACGTCCTTGCTCTGGAGATAGCGAGGAAACATTTTCTGAAGGTGGTGAGGGCTCAAAGGGTTCAAGCCTTGAGGCCTCCGAGACAGCGGGTGTCGTAGGGAGGAAAAAAAGGAAGGCTAAAAACACCCAAGATGATGGGCTTTCGCATAAGGATGATGCAGCAAAGTCTATCATCTCTGATGCTGCCAAATGAAGAAGAAACCTTAATTCGTAGCTTTCTTAGCATGTCGAACAATGTTAAGGGTTGTTTGCTTAAACATCTTTTTTGTTTTAAGGGAACCGTTTAGGTCTTTTGGTGGTTAAAGCCTGGAAGGCTTGTGGACCATGTTTTATGTTTGATGGCCAGTATGGCCCTTGCTATCTTTAACTTATCTTGCTATGTTTATTGTGTTGTTCTATTTACTCCCTTGTGTTTTCATTTGTTTTGTATATTGTCTTTGTTTTGGGTGGTGCATCTTATGTTATTTATACCTTAAAGGGTTCATTGCTGCAGTCACTTAGCCTTAGGATATTTTTAACAAGAAGATACAACCTCTATCCTATGTATGACATTCACTTAGAGTCTTTTTGGTTCGTAAGCCAATGTTAGGACAAAAGGAACATTTGGTGTGGGCTGTTCAAACCCGTCTATGAGACATGTTTTTTAAGATTTCTATGAGTCTCATGGAGTTGTATTGATTTAGGAACTCACCCCTTATATAGGTCCATTCAACCCTTGAACCTATTGAGCGATGTGGCCTGGGAGCTCATCCCCTTACATGGCCCTTGCCATGGAGTTTCTTGCTAGGCTCTCAACCTGATTATAGGATAGAAAGACAAATTCATTGTTTATTCATTTCAAAGTACTTTGATTACTAGGGGAATAGAACAACTTTTTGGAACTATTTGTAACACGTTTTGGTTAAACATGGAACATTTTAAGGTTTTCGCCATCCCATTGGCGGGGAAGCTTTTTGCCTTGCGGGCCTGCCAGCTTGTATGATCCCCCTTTGTAGGCTTTAAGGATAGTGTATGGCCCTTCCTACTTAGGGCCAAGCTTTCCTTGGCTTTCTTTCTTGCAGGCCTCATTATTTCGAAGCACAAGGTCCTCAAGCTTGAAGCGTTCATGCTTCACCCGTGTATTGTAATACAAATCCATGTTTTACTTGTACCTTGCTTTTTGTATGGCTGCTTGATCACGAGCCTCTTCAAGGAGTTCCAAATTCAACATCGTCTCTTTCTTATTTGGCTTGAGGTCGATGTTAATTGTTCTTTGTGTTGTTGCTCCGATTTTAGCTAGGATTACAACCTCTGATCCAAATACTAGGCTGTACGGTATTTTCTTGTGGCTCGTTTTCTCGGTTGTTTGAATTTCCAATAGCACATTGGGAAGCTATTCGAGCCAGTTGTTGTCGTATCTTCCTAGTCGAGATTTAATCCCTTCAACAATGTTGTGGTTTGTCCTATCAACCTGGCCATTGGATTGTGGGTAAGCTACCGAGCTGAATACTTGAGTTATTCTGAACTCCTTGCACCAGGAGCTATAAGGTTTCTCGGCAAATTATTTCCCGTTATCCGTGACTAGTGTCCCTGGGAGCCCAAAACGACAGATTATGTTTTCGTAAACAAAATCAATGACCTGTTTCCCTGAGATTTTTCCTAACAGTTTTATTTTTGGCCACTTGGTGAAGTAGCCCACGGCTACCAATAAGAACTTGACTCTTCCTTTGGCTGGTGGGAATGGTCCAACAATGTCCATTCTCCGCTTAAGAAATGGCCAAGTCGAGGAGGTGGGAACGGGGTCATGTTTGTAGCTTTTGGGTACCGAAGCATGTAACTGACAAGCTTCACATTTTTGCAGTTGTTCGAAGGTATCTCGATGCATGGAAGGCCAAAAGTGTTCGAGGTTCATCAACTTTGACACTACCGATTTTGGGCAACAATGAGCTCCACATATCCCTTCGTGAACCTCTTTGATCAGATATTGGCTTTGTTTTGGGCCAACGCATCGAAGTAGTGGTGCAAGGTATCCTTTTTTTGTAAAGGATATCTCCTTGTAACACATATTGCCTGGACTTGATACGAACCCTTTTAGCCTCAGTGTGGTCATTAGGTAATTCACCATTTTGAGGAACCTTTCAATAGGAGTCATCCAATTTGGCCCTGTTTTAGTGATCACATCTTGAACCTCAAGTGTTTGGATGGATGAGGTTTTTAATACCCCAACTAGTACCTTCTTGGTGAGGTGGGTAAACGTAAGAGATGCAAGCTTGCTTAGTGCATCAACTCTCTTGTTTTGAGATCTTGGAATTTATTTGATGGCACATGTTTGAAATGCGTTCATTGATTTCTCTCAGTACTTATTCATGTTGGGTTCTTTTGCTATGTAGCTGTTATTGTCTTAGCTTGAGAGAGTCTTTAAGGACTTGAAGCTTTTGAACCCCCATTTCTTTGGCTATGTAGTTGTCACTTATTTGGTTTGAAACAAGCAACGAGCCTGGGAAGACTTGAAGCCTTTTGACACCCATATTTTTGCAAGCTTGAGCCCAACAATCAATGCTTCATACTCAGCTTCGTTGTTTGTATTCTGAAATTCAAGACGAAGGGCATACGTGAATTCCAATTCGTTAGGATCAATTAAAACTAGCCCTGCTCCTGACCCTTCAATGCTGGAAGCTTCGTCGGTAAAGAGCTTCCAGGAATGAGGGTCGGAGGGTTTAGTGGAGGCTGTATTGACTTCCGTTGTGACTTCTTTAGGGACTTCTATGATGAAGTCAGCTGGGACATAGGTGATTTTGTGTTCCCCTAGTTTTCACAACCCATTTGGCTAATCGTCCGGAATTTTATTGTTTTTCAAGCACATTCTTAATGGGTTAGTTAGTGACCACTTGTATCGGGTATGACTGGAAGTACCTTCGAAGCCTTCTAGTCGTTTGGACTAGGTCTAGAGCAAGTTTTTCCGAAGAAGGATATTTGATTTCTGCTAATTTTGAAGTTTTGAAAAAGTAAACGGGTATCTGAACTTTGTTTCTTTCAATTATCAGAGCTGTACTTATAGTCTTTTCAGCAATCGAAAGGTAGATAGAGGTTGTTCCTCTTGTTTCCGTAGCCAAAATGGATGGGAGTGAAGCCAAGTGTTGCTTCATTTGGTTGAAGGCTTCCTTTTGAGCTAAAACGCTTCAAAGCTGTAATCTTTCCATTGAAAGTCTTTCTTGTTAGCACATCAGTTGAGGGTTGGCTTTTATGCTTTGTTTCCCCATGATGTGCCCTAGAGATGAGCACTTGACTAGATTAAGTTTTATGTTGATCTTTCTCCGGTTTTGGAAAGTTTCTTGTATGTCATCGAGCATTTGGTATTTCGTTTTGCTCTTGATCACCAAATCTTCAACATAAGCTTTAATGTTCTTACCGATTTTTATGGCAAACGCTTTGTTGACCAGACGTTGATAAGTGGCACCTGCATTTCTTAAATCAAAAGGCATTTTTTGATAGCAAGATATACCTTTATCAGTGTGAAATGTGGATTTTTCTTCATCTTTTTTTTATTATTAGGATCTGATGGTAACCCTTTTACGCGTCAAGAAAACACTTGAATGGGAAGCCTGTGAGCGAGTTACCCTTGAGGTCTATCTCAGGCAGCGAGTAGCAATCCTTTGGGCATGCTTTGTTCAAGTCTTTAAAATCGATATACATTCTCCAAGACTTGTCAGGTTTTCGAACCATTACGGGATTGGCCACCCATGATTGATACTCGACCTCTCGAAGGATTCCGGCTAGAACAAGCTTTTCATTTTTTGTATAATGGGCTTATTATCAGATGGGATCCATAACTCATGTTTTAACAATGCTATGAGGGATGTCGGTCATATCTTCGGGGCATCAAGCGAATACATAGTGAAAGAGCAGCTTTTCAAGGTATGAGAGGGTTTCATTGGAAAGGTTAGTGTTTACCCTTAGCCCCTGTTGAGGATATTTTGGGTTTATGTCCAACCCTTGTTCATTATCTTCGTCCTTTCTTGAGCTTTCCCCTTCAACCACAAAAGCTTCTTAGGTAGGTTGAAGGGTTTCTATCCCTTTTTCAGTGGGAAACTTCACAGTACCTTGACCAACTGAAACTGCCATTCCGAACACACTTTGCCCTGGCCTTCCTATGATGATATCATAGTTGGAAGGGATATTGATCACCGCAAAAGTGAGTTGTTCGGTTCGTCCCTTTGGTTTCTCGCTGAACAAACATTATGGGTTATTTGGCCTAAAGGCTTGATAGGTATGTCTGCGATACCTTCGATGGAGGATTCAGACTGTTGAAGCTTTGAACGTTCATCGTTGCTGAGAGGGTTAAAGCATTTCTCAAACATGATTTTGGTGGTTGCACCGGTGTCAATGTAAGCCTTTTGTGCCTTGATGGTTCCTATGTTGGATTCCATCACCAGAGGGTTTGAAAGCAACTCTCCTTATGTTGATGTTCCCATGCCTTGAAATGATGGCGTTTGTGGGAAGCTTTGTTTTCATGGTCGACCATGTTCACTATTATTTTTTATTTTTTATTTTTTATTATTATTATTATTTTTAACCATCTTGTCCTTGACCCCTTAAACCAAGTGAGCCAGTTCGGACTTGACGGCTTCTTCGATCCTCTTTTTGGGTTGGAAGAAATCATTGGTATGGTGACCTTTCTATTCGTGAAACTCACCATATTGGCTTGATTTTTCCGATCTTTTGTTTTTTGGCAAAGGTTGAGGAGGGTGGAAGCTGTGTTTTACCTCTTCGGTTTCCAAGATCTCTTGCAGAGTCTTGGTTAAGGCTGCAAAGTTTATGGTTTTTTCTCGGCTTGGAGGGTTCCGGCCTTCAGACCTTCTGGAATTCGAACCTTTGAACCGTTTGTCACAAGAGCCATATCAGTTAAGAGTTCTCTCTTTTTTTTTCTTTGACGTCTACAGCTTATTCTCCTCGAATGTGGGCTTCAGCTCTTTCGAGTGTTTCTTCAAGGGTTTTGGGCAGGCATTTATTGAAGTCTCTTGCGAGATATTTGGAATTTATAGCATTCATGAACCCTGCAACCCTAATCTTTTCATCGACGTAAGTTAAACTTTCCTTCTTGTAACTTTCGATGAAGTCTCTGAGACTTTCACCATCACGTTGTTTGGTCTGGAAGATTACCGTGGCGTCATTGACATGCCTTTGTTGTTATAGGGAACTTTTGATAAGATTGTCAAAGGTCTGAACGCTTCGTCCAGGAAGGTCATTGAACCATATGCGTGAAGACCCTTCAAGGGTTTGCATGAACATGAGACAACATTTGGAGTCGGGTCGTTTTTCAATTCTTGCAGTCCCGGCGAAGATTTGGAGGTAGTCTTTAGTACCGTGATGGCATCTTTATCTGGGTTTGAAACTCGTAATTAACGATTTGTTGGGAGAAGCAAGACAAGTTTGTTGAGCTTGTAGGGTTTTGAGAGGTCTTCTACTACCCTTGAAGCTGGGTTACCGTTTGAGGTACCCTGGTGAGTGGTTGGCACTTGGTTGATGAAGTTAAAGCTAAAGCCTTGAAGGCTTTCTGTGTCATCATCTAGCTTTCACGTGCTGCAAAGGAAATTGTGCCATTGTTTGTGTCATCAGCTAGGGCATAAGGTTAAATCCTTAAAGGCTTTCTGATGGTACTAATAAAAGATGCCATTATCTGTGTCATAAGGTTAAAGCCTTAAAGGCTTACTGTATAAGTCATTCCCATGGATGTGCTCATGACCGCACCTCGAGCCAAAGGCAGGGTGGCCATGGCTTGTTTTCACGAAGTAGCAATGGGAGGGGGAACACTTGAAGCTGGTGACTGCCATAATTGACCAAGAGTGGTTTTATGCCCCATAGGTGCACCGGTTGTAACGGGTTGGGAGGTAAATAAGGGAAAAGCGGTTGGACTTGGCCTCCCCAAAAGCTAAAGGGCTTGAGTGGTTGGTCTGTCACACTAGGACCAGCTTCAAGGTAAGATGTGGCTGAACGTGAGCTGCTAAAAGGAAGAGATGGAGGGCCATGTGATAATGAGGGTTCAGACCCCTCATAATTTAGAATAGTAGCTCGATCCTTGCAACTGATCGAATAGGTCGTCGATTCGCGGGAGAGGGTAACGATTCTTGATGGTAACCTTGTTCAGCTCACGATAGTCAATGCACATTCGGAACGTGCCATCCTTCTTTTTAACAAAGAGTACCGGTGCTCCCCAGGGTGATGAACTAGGGCGGATAAACCCTTTATCCAATAGTTCCTGTAGTTGAGTAGAGAGTTCCTTCAATTCTGCGGGGGCTAGTCAATAAGGCGCACGAGCTATAGGCGCTGCTCCGGGAGCTAGCTCGATTTGGAATTCGACCTGACGGTGGGGAGGGAGTCCAGGTAGTTCCTCAGGAAATACCTCGGGGTAGTCACGCACTACCGGAAAATCTTCAATCCTCTTTTCCTTTTCCTGCGTGTTGGTGACAAGTGCTAAGATAGCGGTGTGCCCTTTTCGTAAACACTTCTGGGCCTTCAAGAATGAGATAACGCCGGAGATTTCTTCGCCTTTGCCACCTTGTACAATGAGGGGTTTGCCAGAACGGCGGGGAATACGAACTGCTTTCTCTTGACAGAGGATCTCAGCGCGATGTTTGGATAACCAATCCATACCTATGACGACGTCGAAGCTTCCAAGTGTAACAGGGAAAAGATCGATACTAAATGTCTGACCAGACAATTCTAGTTTGCAGCCCTTGATGACATGTGAGGCCTCGATGTTTCTACCATTAGCTAACTCGACGATGTGATGAGAACTTAGTAACGAAAGCGGACGCTTAAGCTTCTTACTAATACGTAGGGACACATAACTAGCATCGGCTCCAGAATCAAATAATACAGAAACATAACGATCATCGAGTAGGAACTTACCCGCCACGACATTGGGGTCATTCCTTGCTTCTCCAGCTCCAATCACAAAAGCCCTTCCTCTAGCACCATTCCCAGCATTGTTGTTCTGATCGTTGTTTCCAGCTCCCTGATTGTTGTTGCGGTTTTGGTTCAGTTCAGGACAATTCTTCTTAAAGTGCCCCTCAGCTCCACACTGGAAACAACCCTTGGCATTCCCGTGATGTTGTTGCTGCTGGTTCTGCCCCACGGGACGTGGACTCCTACAGTCCTTGGCCTCGTGCCCCATCTTGTTACATCGCTGACACTGACTTTTCCCACAAGGCCCACTGTGATGTCGATTGCACTTGTTGCACTTGGGGTGGTTACCGCGATAGCCACCCTGTTGTTGAGTGCCCTTGTTGTTTTCAGTTTTCCTTTGCTGGGCTGGGGCCTGAGTGGGGTTAGCATCCTTGCTTTGATTTCCTTCCCACTTACGCTTGTTGTCACTAGAAGTTCCGACAGTAGCACTGATCCTTTTGGGCAACCTGCCCTCCTCTACGGCCTGATCAGTGAGTTTGTGAGCAAGTCGAACGATAGGCTGAATGGCAGTGAGGTTGGCTGAGGTTACATGGCTTCGAATTTCTGGAGCCAAACCCTTGACGTACAACTCGATTCTTCGATACATAGGTCGAGACATGTTTGGGCAAAGAGCAGCATAGTCATTGGACAGCTTGGTGTAGGTTTCAATTTCTGACCCAACCATCTTAAGCGCATAGTACTCGTTCTCAAGTTTGTGGATGTCATCCCGGTGACAGTACTCCTCCTTAATCATGTCCTTGAAATCCTCCCACGCAGTAGCATTAGCAGTTTCTAATCCAAACATCTGAATTTGCGCCTTCCACCAGGAAAGCGCGTTTCCTTCAAGCGTAGCAGTAGCAAATTTCACCCAATTCGCAGGGGGACACTCACAGACAGCAAAGACAGCTTCAACTTTCTCAATCCAATGCAGAAGACCTATGGCACCCTCAGTGCCGTTGAAAGGGAGAGGCTTGCAATCCATGAAGGTTTTGAAAGTACACATGGGTGGTTGCGCAGGTGCATGCTGACCTGTTCGTGAGAAGCGAAGCGTACAGATTTAGGGATAAAAGGCGATGTGGCGGTAGGATCTAAACATCCTAGGATATCGAGTTTACCTCCAGGGTGAGCTGCGAAAGCTGCAGCCACCGTGTTAAGCAGGTTAGTGAATTGAGCCTGAGTCATGTTGATGTTTCCTCTTCCACGTCCACTCATTGTCTTCATAACCAGAAAACACAGTATGAGTGTGATGTTGTAATGTTAGCGAGAATGAGATAGAAGAGAGAGGTGTATCTATCTGGTTTAGGCACACTGGTACGTATAGCAAGATAGGAAACATAAGGCAAGCAAACAAGTAAACACTAGTCCGAGCTATGAGGTCAAATGTGTCGAGCCTTGCACTTGGAGTGTAGTGTCGTCGCGGGTCACAGGTTATAGTCTGGTTTTTCCCAAAAAGATTTTCCCCTTTTTAAAACCAAGTTCACTATAACCAATGGCTCTGATACCAATCTGTCACACCCCCAAAAACCCACATGCGGAACACCACCGCTTGGAGGCGTGACTGACCAGGATCCAGCCACCAATTATACCGAACATCGATTAATAGTAGAAATACTTACTATCCAAAGTGATTAGCAAAACCATAGTTTAAGTTCGATAATTAGTAAAACAGCGGAAGCATAAACCAAAGTAGTTTTAAAGATAGTTCTTAGTTCAAAGTAAATAAACCCAACACACGGGTTCTGACGAACACTACACATTCCCAAGCAGCAGCTCCTCAGTCACGGGTTACCTGCAAAGCATGCAGTAAGGGGTCAACAATGATGCTGAGTGAGTTCACTAGTTGTCCAGTTTTAGTTTACCAAAACTTAAGTTGTTTAGATAAAGCATTTATAATGACGTTGTGGGGAGCTACCCCATCTGTAAGCTCACTAAACTGTAGATACCGAAACTGTTGACGGAAATATTATCGTGCCCCGAGTCAATGTCTATCGTCATTGACCAAGTTGCAAGGTCTACTAGTTCACGCCCGATCTCCCCCGGTCACGGTGTGAGGTTGTCAAACCTAATAGCGCTATCAACTAATAACCCGTTCGCCCCCGGCGATTAATCGGTATTTTAAGCAGGGACTTAGAGTGATAGAGTTTCGTTTAGTATGGCTAGTTGTGATTTATAAATAATGTCCAAACGTATCTCCCCTGGAGATAGTAGTTACCCATTCTGTTTTCCCCCGGAGTAATGGGTCAAAAGTATTTTTCCCAAAGTTGGTAGTTTGTTCGTATCCCTCCGCGGGACGCATGCTTTTAGTGTGTGAACTCACCTTGGGTTGCTCGGCAGATTAGGTTACTTGTCAAACACGTTGGTCACCACGTCCTAACATGGTTACCGGTATAGGTCAGGTTTGGTGTACAAGCAATCACGTAAAATCTACACATAACTAACACGTTGCATGCATGAAATCAAACAGTGGGTTATTGGGCCGGCCTTAACATTTACACAGTCAAACAGCAACACATAATCCAGTTAACGGGTAGCCCATATTACACATATCGGCCCAATAACCAAAATGGACAGCCCAGTCGCAACCAGGTGATCTCGAGTCGTAACCAGGAGGTCTCGGCTTGTCACGCTGTGGTTGCGAGTCGCAACCGTCGTAGTCTCGAGTCGCAACCGTCGCGGTTTCGAGTTGTCATGCTATGGTTGCGAGTCGCAACCGTGTGGTCTCGAGTTGTCATGCCATGGTTGCGAGTCGCAACGGTGCGGTTGCGAGTCGTAATGCTGTCCCTTTCATGTTCACGTGATGATTCAGATACATCAGTCCCATTAGTACAATGTAATCAGGCCCAAATCGAGTAATAGCCAATAAGGTTCAACTAACAACTTTTCCTAATCAGTCTATTAGTAAAAATTGGATCAAACATTGCCTTTTTGAAATCTTCAAACCACATTCAACAAGTTCATCACAAGTTCATAGTTTTCTAGGGTTTTCACCTTAACATAATCATACATTTGGACCGAAAATCACATATTTCTAACAAGATTATTATGCAAGAACAAGTAAAACATACACTTTGTAGCCAAAATCTTGTGTTTAACAACCTCATATTGCAAGAAACAATGAAGCATAGATTGGTTGGCCATGAACACTCTTAAACTACCATTTTCTAGCCATTTTAAACATGTTATCACATATTTTCAAACTTTACAAATCAACCTAAGAATCATGCATAATACTACTAACCAAGCATTTCTTAGTTCATTCAACACAACATAAATCCTATGCATATAATAATAATTAACACTAACCGGTTGTGAAGAAGAAGAAGGAGCCGAAACAAAGGAAAGGAACCGAGAAGATGGAGTGTCCGAGTGATGATCTTGACCGAGTTTCTTGTCCGAGATTCTTGAGCTTGAACCGAAAGTTGGAGGAGAATGGAATGTTGTTTGGGGTTTTCTAGTTGAGAGAGAATAGAAGTGTATGTGTGGATATGTTTGTGTAACAAATGAGGGAAGTGAGGAGAAGGTTGGGATTATATACCAAGTGTCAAGTTGGCTAAGGGGGGGGGGGTTTCGGCCCAAACCGGTTACGGCCCAAGAGGCCCACTCGAGACCGAGTGGCCCACTCGCAACCGAGTGGTTGCGAGTCATGGTCTCGACTCACTAGTTTATACGCGTATACTTATATATATAATACATACACAACACATATCATGCAAAAAGATCACGTTTTCATTTAATAACATATATATACACAAAAATATTACAAGGTGTTCGTTCGGAAAAACCTAGAGTGTCACATTATCCCCAAGTTTTAAGAACTTTCGTCCCGAAAGTTAAAGCAGCCACTGCCAAGCTAGCGTGTTTTAACGGGGTGTCACATCATCCCCCCGTTAGTTTGGAATTTCGTCCCGAAATTCGGTTGTAGCATCAGTGCTGGGGGTTTCATTAGGGAACAACTGGGGATACTTGGACTTCATCTGATCTTCCCGCTCCCAGGTAAACTCTGGGCCACGTCGTGAGTTCCAACGAACTTGCACAAGAGGTATCTGGCTACGTTTGAGGGTTTTGATCTCTCGATCCGTGATCTCAATCGGTTCCTCAGTAAAGTGTAGCTGTTCATCAATAGTGAGTTCCTTGAAAGGAATTATGAGTGTTTCATCTGACAGACACTTTTTCAGATTAGACACGTGAAAAACAGTGTGCACTGCACTCAGCTCTGCAGGCAGGTTCAATCTATAAGCAACCTTACCGATTTTCTCGGTAATTTCGAATGGTCCAACATATCGCGGATTCAGCTTGCCTCGTTTACCGAAACGAACCACACCCTTCCAGGGTGAGACTTTAAGTAGAACCCGGTCCCCGACCTGGAATTCTAGTGGTTTCCTACGCTTATCCGCGTAGCTTTTCTGACGGTCACGAGCTGCCGCCATGCGTTGTCTGATCTGGGTAATCTTTTCCGTTGTATCTACCACTAGTTCTGGGCCTGTGAGTTGACTATCACCGACTTCCGCCCAGCAGAGAGGTGATCGACATTTACGACCGTACAATGCCTCAAAAGGTGCCGCCTGAATGCTAGTGTGGTAGCTGTTATTGTAGGAGAATTCCACCAGCGGTAGATGCTTCTCCCAGTTCTTGCCAAAATCGATCACACATGCTCTAAGCATGTCTTACAGGGTTTGGATGGTGCGCTCAGACTGCCCATCCGTCTGTGGGTGGTAAGCGGTGCTCATGTCCAAACGTGAGCCAAAGGATTTGTGCATAGCTTGCCACAACTCGGAAGTAAAACGAGCGTCTCGGTCGGAAATAATAGAAGTTGGCACCCCGTGCCTGGAGACTACTTCCTTTAAATAGATTTCTGCCAAGGTAGAAAACTTGTCTGTTTCCTTAATGGCCAGAAAGTGTGCAGACTTAGTCAATCGATCTACTATCACCCAAATAGTGTCATTCCCACGTTGGGATCTAGGTAGCCCCGTAACAAAATCCATGGAAATTTGCTCCCATTTCCATTTCGGGATTTCGGGTTGCTGGAGTAGGCCTGCTGGTTTCTGATACTCAGTCTTGACTCTTGCGCAGGTCAAACTTTTGCCAACGTAAGCGGCTATGTGGGCTTTCATGCCAGGCCACCAGTACGTGGTCCTTAAGTCGTGGTACATCTTATCTGAACCAGGATGTACTGAATAACGGGACTTATGGGCTTCGTCCATCACTAGTTCTCGTAGATCTCCGTAGAGTGGGACCCAAATGCGCCCTGCCACATAGTAGGCGCCGTCTTCTTTTTGCTCTAATCGTTGTCTCGATCCTCGCAGGGACTCAGCCCTGATGTTCTCCGGTTTCAGAGCTTCAATCTGAGCATTTCGAATCTGGGTAGGGAGATTAGACTGGATAGTAAGTTGTAACGCTCGCACGCGCTTGGGCGTAGTGTCTTTTCGGCTGAGGGCGTCTGCCACGACATTGGCCTTGCCCGGATGGTACTTGATGGCGCATTCATAATCATTCAAGAGTTCGACCCATCGACGTTGTCGCATGTTTAATTCCTTTTGCTTGAAGATATGCTCGAGACTCCTGTGATCGGTGTAAATGGTGCACTTGGTACCGTACAGGTAATGTCTCCATATCTTAAGCGCAAAGATCACTGCTCCTAGTTCCAAGTCATGCGTAGTATAGTTCCTTTCGTGAGTCTTAAGTTGTCGAGAGGCGTAAGCAATAACTTTGTCGCGTTGCATTAACACGCAACCGAGCCCATGGATGGACGCATCACAGTAAACCACAAAGTCGTCCGTTCCTTCAGGTAACGAGAGAATAGGAGCACTACAGAGGTTATCCTTTAGTTTCTGAAATGCGGTTTCCTGAGCTTCACCCCACTTATAAACCATACCCTTCTGAGTAAGAGCCGTGAGAGGCTGAGCGATCTTTGAGAATCCCATGATAAATCTTCGATAGTACCCTGCTAGTCCCAAGAATTGGCGGACTTCGGTCGGAGTCTTAGGGGTAGGCCAATTCTTTATAGAGTCGATCTTTGCAGGGTCGACGTGGATTCCATCCTTGTTAACCACATGCCCAAGGAAATGGACTTCTCGAAGCCAGAAGTCGCATTTCGGGAACTTGGCATACAGTTGCTCATTGCGAAGGAGTTCGAGGATAAGGCGTAGGTGCTGTTCATGCTCTTCTTGACTTTTCGAGTAGATCAAGATGTCGTCTATAAACACAATCACGAATTTGTCGAGGTAAGGTTTGCACACTCGGTTCATAAGATCCATGAATACCGCGGGCGCGTTGGTCATTCCAAAGGGCATAACGAGGAATTCATAATGACCATAACGAGTTCTGAATGCAGTTTTGGAGATGTCCTCATTACGGACCCTTAGCTGATGATAGCCTGATCGCAGGTCAATCTTAGAATAGTAGCTCGATCCTTGCAACTGATCGAATAGGTCGTCGATTCGCGGGAGAGGGTAACGATTCTTGATGGTAACCTTGTTCAGCTCACGATAGTCAATGCACATTCGGAACGTGCCATCCTTCTTTTTAACAAAGAGTACCGGTGCTCCCCAGGGTGATGAACTAGGGCGGATAAACCCTTTATCCAATAGTTCCTGTAGTTGAGTAGAGAGTTCCTTCAATTCTGCGGGGGCTAGTCGATAAGGCGCACGAGCTATAGGCGCTGCTCCGGGAGCTAGCTCGATTTGGAATTCGACCTGACGGTGGGGAGGGAGTCCAGGTAGTTCCTCAGGAAATACCTCGGGGTAGTCACGCACTACCAGAAAATCTTCAATCCTCTTTTCCTTTTCCTGCGTGTTGGTGACAAGTGCTAAGATAGCGGTGTGCCCTTTTCGTAAACACTTCTGGGCCTTCAAGAATGAGATAACGCCGGAGATTTCTCCGCCTTTGCCACCTTGTACAATGAGGGGTTTGCCAGAACGGCGGGGAATACGAACTGCTTTCTCTTGACAGAGGATCTCAGCGCGATGCTTGGATAACCAATCCATACCTATGACGACGTCGAAGCTTCCAAGTGTAACAGGGAAAAGATCGATACTAAATGTCTGACCAGACAATTCTAGTTTGCAGCCCTTGATGACATGTGAGGCCTCGATGTTTCTACCATTAGCTAACTCGACGATGTGATGAGAACTTAGTAACGAAAGCGGACGCTTAAGCTTCTTACTAATACGTAGGGACACATAACTAGCATCGGCTCCAGAATCAAATAATACAGAAACATAACGATCATCGAGTAGGAACTTACCCGCCACGACATTGGGGTCATTCCTTGCTTCTCCAGCTCCAATCACAAAAGCCCTTCCTCTAGCACCATTCCCAGCATTGTTGTTCTGATCGTTGTTTCCAGCTCCCTGATTGTTGTTGCGGTTTTGGTTCAGTTCAGGACAATTCTTCTTAAAGTGCCCCTCAGCTCCACACTGGAAACAACCCTTGGCATTCCCGTGATGTTGTTGCTGCTGGTTCTGCCCCACGGGACGTGGACTCCTACAGTCCTTGGCCTCGTGCCCCATCTTGTTACATCGCTGACACTGACTTTTCCCACAAGGCCCACTGTGATGTCGATTGCACTTGTTGCACTTGGGGTGGTTACCGCGATAGCCACCCTGTTGTTGAGTGCCCTTGTTGTTTTCAGTTTTCCTTTGCTGGGCTGGGGCCTGAGTGGGGTTAGCATCCTTGCTTTGATTTCCTTCCCACTTACGCTTGTTGTCACTAGAAGTTCCGACAGTAGCACTGATCCTTTTGGGCAACCTGCCCTCCTCTACGGCCTGATCAGTGAGTTTGTGAGCAAGTCGAACGATAGGCTGAATGGCAGTGAGGTTGGCTGAGGTTACATGGCTTCGAATTTCTGGAGCCAAACCCTTGACGTACAACTCGATTCTTCGATACATAGGTCGAGACATGTTTGGGCAAAGAGCAGCATAGTCATTGGACAGCTTGGTGTAGGTTTCAATTTCTGACCCAACCATCTTAAGCGCATAGTACTCGTTCTCAAGTTTGTGGATGTCATCCCGGTGACAGTACTCCTCCTTAATCATGTCCTTGAAATCCTCCCACGCAGTAGCATTAGCAGTTTCTAATCCAAACATCTGAATTTGCGCCTTCCACCAGGAAAGCGCGTTTCCTTCAAGCGTAGCAGTAACAAATTTCACCCAATTCGCAGGGGGACACTCACAGACAGCAAAGACAGCTTCAACTTTCTCAATCCAATGCAGAAGACCTATGGCACCCTCAGTGCCGTTGAAAGGGAGAGGCTTGCAATCCATGAAGGTTTTGAAAGTACACACGGGTGGTTGCGCAGGTGCATGCTGACCTGTTCGTGAGAAGCGAAGCGTACAGATTTAGGGATAAAAGGCGATGTGGCGGTAGGATCTAAACATCCTAGGATATCGAGTTTACCTCCAGGGTGAGCTGCGAAAGCTGCAGCCACCGTGTTAAGCAGGTTAGTGAATTGAGCCTGAGTCATGTTGATGTTTCCTCTTCCACGTCCACTCATTGTCTTCATAACCAGAAAACACAGTATGAGTGTGATGTTGTAATGTTAGCGAGAATGAGATAGAAGAGAGAGGTGTATCTATCTGGTTTAGGCACACTGGTACGTATAGCAAGATAGGAAACATAAGGCAAGCAAACAAGTAAACACTAGTCCGAGCTATGAGGTCAAATGTGTCGAGCCTTGCACTTGGAGTGTAGTGTCGTCGCGGGTCACAGGTTATAGTCTGGTTTTTCCCAAAAAGATTTTCCCCTTTTTAAAACCAAGTTCACTATAACCAATGGCTCTGATACCAATCTGTCACACCCCCAAAAACCCACATGCGGAACACCACCGCTTGGAGGCGTGACTGACCAGGATCCAGCCACCAATTATACCGAACATCGATTAATAGTAGAAATACTTACTATCCAAAGTGATTAGCAAAACCATAGTTTAAGTTCGATAATTAGTAAAACAGCGGAAGCATAAACCAAAGTAGTTTTAAAGATAGTTCTTAGTTCAAAGTAAATAAACCCAACACACGGGTTCTGACGAACACTACACATTCCCAAGCAGCAGCTCCTCAGTCACGGGTTACCTGCAAAGCATGCAGTAAGGGGTCAACAATGATGCTGAGTGAGTTCACTAGTTGTCCAGTTTTAGTTTACCAAAACTTAAGTTGTTTAGATAAAGCATTTATAATGACGTTGTGGGGAGCTACCCCATCTGTAAGCTCACTAAACTGTAGATACCGAAACTGTTGACGGAAATATTATCGTGCCCCGAGTCAATGTCTATCGTCATTGACCAAGTTGCAAGGTCTACTAGTTCACGCCCGATCTCCCCCGGTCACGGTGTGAGGTTGTCAAACCTAATAGCGCTATCAACTAATAACCCGTTCGCCCCCGGCGATTAATCGGTATTTTAAGCAGGGACTTAGAGTGATAGAGTTTCGTTTAGTATGGCTAGTTGTGATTTATAAATAATGTCCAAACGTATCTCCCCTGGAGATAGTAGTTACCCATTCTGTTTTCCCCCGGAGTAATGGGTCAAAAGTATTTTTCCCAAAGTTGGTAGTTTGTTCGTATCCCTCCGCGGGACGCATGCTTTTAGTGTGTGAACTCACCTTGGGTTGCTCGGCAGATTAGGTTACTTGTCAAACACGTTGGTCACCACGTCCTAACATGGTTACCGGTATAGGTCAGGTTTGGTGTACAAGCAATCACGTAAAATCTACACATAACTAACACGTTGCATGCATGAAATCAAACAGTGGGTTATTGGGCCGGCCTTAACATTTACACAGTCAAACAGCAACACATAATCCAGTTAACGGGTAGCCCATATTACACATATCGGCCCAATAACCAAAATGGACAGCCCAGTCGCAACCAGGTGATCTCGAGTCGTAACCAGGAGGTCTCGGCTTGTCACGCTGTGGTTGCGAGTCGCAACCGTCGTAGTCTCGAGTCGCAACCGTCGCGGTTTCGAGTTGTCATGCTATGGTTGCGAGTCGCAACCGTGTGGTCTCGAGTTGTCATGCCATGGTTGCGAGTCGCAACGGTGCGGTTGCGAGTCGTAATGCTGTCCCTTTCATGTTCACGTGATGATTCAGATACATCAGTCCCATTAGTACAATGTAATCAGGCCCAAATCGAGTAATAGCCAATAAGGTTCAACTAACAACTTTTCCTAATCAGTCTATTAGTAAAAATTGGATCAAACATTGCCTTTTTGAAATCTTCAAACCACATTCAACAAGTTCATCACAAGTTCATAGTTTTCTAGGGTTTTCACCTTAACATAATCATACATTTGGACCGAAAATCACATATTTCTAACAAGATTATTATGCAAGAACAAGTAAAACATACACTTTGTAGCCGAAATCTTGTGTTTAACAACCTCATATTGCAAGAAACAATGAAGCATAGATTGGTTGGCCATGAACACTCTTAAACTACCATTTTCTAGCCATTTTAAACATGTTATCACATATTTTCAAACTTTACAAATCAACCTAAGAATCATGCATAATACTACTAACCAAGCATTTCTTAGTTCATTCAACACAACATAAATCCTATGCATATAATAATAATTAACACTAACCGGTTGTGAAGAAGAAGAAGGAGCCGAAACAAAGGAAAGGAACCGAGAAGATGGAGTGTCCGAGTGATGATCTTGACCGAGTTTCTTGTCCGAGATTCTTGAGCTTGAACCGAAAGTTGGAGGAGAATGGAATGTTGTTTGGGGTTTTCTAGTTGAGAGAGAATAGAAGTGTATGTGTGGATATGTTTGTGTAACAAATGAGGGAAGTGAGGAGAAGGTTGGGATTATATACCAAGTGTCAAGTTGGCTAAGGGGGGGGGGGGTTTCGGCCCAAACCGGTTACGGCCCAAGAGGCCCACTCGAGACCGAGTGGCCCACTCGCAACCGAGTGGTTGCGAGTCATGGTCTCGACTCACTAGTTTATACGCGTATACTTATATATATAATACATACACAACACATATCATGCAAAAAGATCACGTTTTCATTTAATAACATATATATACACAAAAATATTACAAGGTGTTCGTTCGGAAAAACCTAGAGTGTCACATGTAGCGATATCTCCGGGTAAAAGGGTTCAGGGTTTCAGTTAGCCTAACGCAGGTCGTGGGGTCCCCCCACGTTTGCAAGACGTGGAGAAAGGTTCACTAGTGTTATTGTTGTTCTCCTTGAATTCTAGACTGATATGAAACCAGCCTAGAACGTAATTGTTGGAGAAGATGAGTTATTTAGTGTGAAGAAGAGAAGCATAAAGCTAGTTCTCATGGGATAAGAAGAAAAGAAGCAAGCATGAAGCTTGTTCTCGAGAGGGAGAAGGAGAATCAGAGAGTTAAGATAGATTTCTGCTGATTCTGGAGTGGCTGGCATGTTTGCCATGGCCTGCTTTTTATAAGGAAAGAGGTTTCTCAAAGGAGAAACCTTTGACTAGTGAAACAAGCTTGCAGTGAGGGACTTACCCTTTTAGGGGTTGAAGCGTTTGGACCTGCGGGTAAAAGACTACACTCTGTGCACATGTCTTCTTTTACAGCTGTGAGAGGCTGAGCAAGCAATCAGTGAAGTGATGTTTTACTGTTCACGTCCTTTTTGCTGCTCACTTGAGTTCGCGAGATTTGAACGTTTTAACCATTTAACCTTTTAAGCGTTCATGTGTCTAAATCATTTTATTTAGTCTTGGGCTACCCCCGTCATCAGAAATCATTAAATAAATTTGTTTTCTATTATAGGAAATTGAGTTTTTATTTATATATTATTGAAATGAAATCATATGCTTGATTTAAATCCAAACCATTGTTGAAATTTAAGCCATCGTAATTGTTCAAAGGAACTAATAGAGCTATCTCATAAATATAGTGATCTCTTATTTTTAGCGTCATTATTTTATTTGTTTCTGTATTGTACGGATCTTGTGGTCTCTTCTTTTAACGTAGTATTGTTTTCATAGTTATCATAGTGTACGGATTTGGTGGTAGTTTACTTGTAGCGTAATATAAACTAAAGACCCCTCTAAATACCAAAGTGTATATAAAACGCAACATGTTATCATTTAGTTGTCCTGTGTGACCGTTAAAAACTTACCCCGACACAAAGCGCGGGTGCTTATATATACACGCACAACTTATATACCACTTTTATATCGTTTCAAGGTGTGAGTTATGTTCCTACCCTGTGTCGACTCCGCTGCAACGCGCGGGTTCCCTACTAGTCTTGATATCAATGGATCAGATTTCGCGTACTTGATTTTGTGTTTACATAACTCATGATTTACGTATGTATTACCTTATTATAAAAATAACGATTAAAACAATATAAAAATAATAATAAGAATAATAATAATAATAATAATAATAATAATAATAATAATAATAATAATAATAATAATAATAATAATAATAATAAAACAACTAAACCTGTAGGTTTCACACCGGTTCCCCTCACTCGCTTAAAAAATCGATATACGATTTACATGTTAGAACATTTTACTTTGTTTTTTTTTCTATTATTAGGTTACAAACTTGTGTATTACAAAAATTATAACATTTTACTTTGTTGTTTTTTAATTTATTAACAGGTTAAAAATATGTGTGTTACATGTGGCTTGATCAATAAAATATTAAATAGTTATTATTATTAAGTGTAAAAAATAAAAAATAAAAAGCCTCAGGCCCTCAGCCACCGCCATTAGAGACTTTTAAGTATAAAATGAATCTAGTCACAATTCAAAGAAACACAAATTTTGCACCCAAATATACATTCAGTCCATTAAATCCACTTATTTTTTCTTTGTACCTAAATATTAGTTTTTATTGTTCCCTATTTAATACATGTAATCTCAATTACAGAAAATGATATGCATTTTTCAATTTGAGTTCACATACATAACTTACGTGAGGCTATCAACCTGCAAATATAGCTTGTTTGGCATTTAGTCAACGAAACGCGGGCTGGATCTCTCCTCCGAGTGGATGTTGATAGCTCGGAATGAAAAGGGGCTTGCTCCATGTGAATGACCCCATAAATTTAAGAGATCCAGTTGAGTTTAGACTACATCTTCGTTGAAAACAGAGGCAATTTTGCTTGGGTTTCAGGCAGTTTTGCGTTTGCACTACATCTTCGTTCCATTTTGCGAATCAGTTGATGTCGGTTATCAAACGATAGTGGGACCCCCACATGTTAGGCATGTGAGGGATATAAACTGAGATAATTAACTTGGTAAGTCATAAAGGATTAAACCAGCAACAAAAATAAACTTAAAGGATGTTTTTAGCAAGTTTTAAACATTAAGGCTGGAACATGTAAGTTTGAGGAAACATAAAGGACGTTTTGTGCAATTTACTCACAAAATAATAAAATAAAGATAAGTATAAAGATTATATTAGAAGATAAATATAAATATATAGATATAGTTATAGATAAACATCGACTTAAGATATGGGATAAATTGATAAATTATTTTAAAACTTGTAATTTTTAAGATAAAAATAAACATAGTTATATGACGGGAAAACTAAAAAGTATATGTCTCTCGTATCGACACGTGTCCATCAATTGGTTTCTTTTGTTATATGTATAGATTATCAAAAAAATATTAACTTAACCATCATTTAGGAAAATGTTATTATATGATGTAAACTAGAATGTATCCCGCCTCGTTGTGGTGGGCGAAGTGTGCTTTACTGTGATGAGGATTCGATAGGTTACATTATGCCCTTAGTGAAAACTAAAACCAATCAGTTTATACATATTAATGATTTTTTGTCAAGTAACCCAATCTAGGCAGACCGTAGAAGAGAGGTTAAAAGGTTGACTGGGTTTATCACAGAAGGGAAAAGACTTGTTTATAACTAACAGTATATGCAATCAACAAACATTTACGATCCAGACTTTCATACCATAACTTCAAGCCCTCATAGCTAATCACTAAAAGATCCGAGCCGTGGCCCGCCCTCACGCTCGTGTAACGTGCCCTACCCATGCTGAGGTGGCACGTGGCAGAGCCCCACAACTGGTGGCCTTGACAATAGTAAAAAGTAAAGTGTTATATAGGACTCATAAAATTATAAATATTAACATAGTAATGACCTTCAAATGAAGTGTAGTGTTATATATGTAGAACGACTTTTCTAGGTTACTTTCTTCTTTGATTACACACGAGTTACTTTTAGCTGACGCTTCTGAATTGTATTGTTTTTGTGGACATTCTCTTATCTTCGGGACACCATGCAAAGATGTCCATATTGTGTATCAGCAGCTTCTTGAGATACGAGAGAGTGTCTTCGGTGAGGTTGGTATTTACCCTTATCCTTTGTTGGGGATACTTAGGGTTAATGATCCAACCTTGTTCTTCCTCTTCGTTTTTTGTTGAGCTCTCCCCTTCAACCAGGAAGGCTTCCTGGGTAATTTGAAGGGTTGCAATTCCTCTTTCAGTTGGGAACTTGAGTATACCTTGACCAACTGATACAGCCAAACCAAACTCACTCTACCCCGACCTTCCTACGATAACATCATAGTTGGAAGGTATGTTAATCACCACAAAGGTGAGTGGTTTGGTCCTTTCCATTTTCCTTCTCTGAAGCAAACATCAAGTGTTAGTTGGCCCAAAGGATTGATGGGGATGTCAGCAATACCTTTAATAGAGGACTCGGTTGGTTGAAGCCTTGAACGTTCATCGTTGTTGAGACGGTTGAAACACTTCTCGAACATTATCTCAGTTTCTACCCCTGAATCAATGTAAGCTTTGCTTGTTTTGATGGATCCCACAGTGGCTTCTTCCACCAAAGGGTTCGATAGAAGGCCCCTTTCTGGTGATGGGAAACATACACATTGAGGCTCCCAAGCCTCCAAGTGTTGCCGTTTGTGTGAAGTTTCTCCATCAAGGTTTACCATGTTCACCTCTTTACCTTCTCTATCGGCCATTTTATATCTTATCCCTTTGACCAAGTGGGCAATTTCTCTAGACTTAACAACTTCATCAATTCTATTCTTGAGCTGAAAACAGTCGTTGGTGTGATGGCCTTTTTCCTCATGAAATTCACAAAGTTTTCGTTCCGTTTGCTTTTGGGCAAGTGTCGGGGTGGCCGGAAGCTGTGAAGTTCACAGTCTTTTCCTTGCTTGAAGGGTTCCTGCCTTCAGACCTTCGAGGATCTGAGTTTCTAGAACGTTTATCCTAAGAACCATAGTTTCTTCTTTTTCTATTGGGGCTGTTACTCCTCCAGCTTGGACCCCTTTTTCTTTGTTCCTTGATATTAATGGCTTCCTCCCCTCGAATGTGGGCTTCAGCCCTTTCAAGGGCTTCTTCAAGGGTCTTGGGTAGGCACATGTTAAAGTCTCTGGTGAGCTACTTGGAGGTGATTGCATTCATAAAGCCTGCAACCCTCATCTTTTCGTCAGCTTATACATATTTTAACCCTTCTTTCTTGTACCTTTTAATGAAATCCCTAAGGCCTTCATCATCCCTTTGCTTGATTTGAAAAATTACTGTTGCAACCTTGACGTACCTCCTTTGCTGCGAAAAGTTGTGACACCCCAGGAAAACCAGGAAACCAACGCAACTCAACTAGCTTCCTCAGTAACCACGTGCTAAATTTCCGGACGAAATTCTCTTAACAGGGGGAGAATGTGACAACCCTCCAAATTACATGTATCCGTACGATTGATTAATGATAATTAAAGTGCTTGATGACTGTGTTGAACTACTTAACTGCCTTCTGATTAATGTGTCATACTTACATGTGCTTGTTAAGATACCAGTCTTGTGCAGAAAAAGTTACTAAATAGTCCTGTATGCTTCCCTAAGTGTTGGGAATTAAAAGTGTTACAAAAAGATATATATAAGACACTTTACGACATAACTTAGCACTTTAACGAAACAGTATCAAACCGAACAACCGGACATTACCCGGAACACCAAAATAATGCTAGAGGCATTGTTTTTATTTTACTAAGCTAGCTATGGTCCCCGAACACCCGAACACCCTAACACACTATATATTACTTAACACACATAAATCACTAACTAAACACTTGGAATCTAACTAATTTCCCTAACCATCCATCACCACCCAACTAAACCAACCCCCCCCCCCCAAAACCGATTCTAGAAATGGGATCCCCACTTTGATTTTCTTCATTTGTTTATTGGTTTTGCATTGTACTAAGGGCACATTAGGTCTAATGGACAATAACATGTTGGAGGATTTTCTATAAAACCATAAGATCATCATCATTCTTATCTTTAACACATAACACACTTAAGAAATCTCTCCATCTCCCTCTTTGGTCTCGGCCGACCACCACACCACACACCACCATCATCACTTGATCATCTTCAACCAATCTAAGGGCATACATAGGTGTTAAAGTGCATACAACGAAGCTCGGTGCTTTCGGAAGTGGAAGGACCTCTCTTATCTTCTTTTATCCACCACATTTCTTCACTTGAACTCCCCTAGCTTTGAGCTAGTGGTAAGTCTCTTAAATCCATTCATTTTACATCCTATGATTCATAATGTTAAACTTGAAGAACACCAAGAACCATGAACTTGAAACCTTAACATAAGCTTAAAACCATAAGAAATCATGATGTTCATATATTGTGATGCTTGTTGATTATTGTTTACTCATGTGTTTGATGTTGATCATCATATGGTCTTGCTAGATCATGATTAAAAACATGATCTAGCAAGATGAGGAAGTAGATTTGTTGTAGGATGATGGGTCATCCACATAAAGGTCATGAACTTGAAAGAACACTATGTTTTCTTGAAAAATAAAGATCAAGGTAGGATGAATATCATGTAGATCTAAAGATCCATGAGTGGTTTTTCAAAAGAACCAAGTTAAAAATATAAGTTTTATTAAATCTTGGATCTTACCTAAGTTAATCTCATTTTTGGTGGATAAACAAGTGTAGAAACACTTGTGTAACAAGAAAATTTCATAAAGAAATATTTTTAGAAAATATTATCGGAAGTTGTTAACACTTAAATTCTTTAAGAATGAAGTTTTTAAAGAACTAATCACATTTTAAAGGGTAACAAGATCTACTAAGAACACTGGAAAATTACTACAACGTTATATAAACTTTCTAGTTCATGATGTAAAAAAAAATTAATGCTTGTTTTTAACAATATTGTTAAGTAAAAATTGTTAGAAAATATATTTCTAAACAAGCGTTACAAGTATATTTTATAACTTGTGTTTCGAATATAAACTTCGCCATAATTTTTGGTAACAAAATACAAAGTGTCGGAGGTTGGTTTTTGTAAATAAAAATGGGTAAATATATATTTAGAATATATATCTTATATTAGAACATTTGTGTGGATACTTGCTTATTTTGTGAGATAGTTATATTATTTTAGGGTAAAATAATACAACTTAACAAAGTACCTTGACATTGGAATTGTGTCGTACGTGATAGAAGTAATGAGTAGATAAACCGTACGTAGGATACGTGTTATGCATGAGAAACTGATTGTTATATGTAACTCATTAGGACGTGCTTGATTTCCTGATTATTTGAGTAACTAAGCTAACCGAGCAAACCAAGGTGAGTTCACCTTTCTAAGGCATGGGATTCCCGGTGGTTGGGAATGGGTTAAAGAATTAAAACGGAACCTACATATCCTCCTTGGGTAGGATATGTACAGCCATCCTCCATAGGTAGGATGCCAATATTAATCCTGCGTATTCTCCTTGGGTAGAATACGTACGTTCGTCCTCCTTGGGTAGGACAACAACCTTAAAACTTACTAGACAAAACTCTATAATTAAGTCCCTCATTTTATATCGACTTAATCGCCGAGGCCAATGGCGAGCAGGTCATTAGTTAATAGCGCTATTAGGTTTAACAAACCTCACACCGTGCCAGTCGGACGGGCGTGTACTAATGGACTATGGCAAACTGTCAGTGATGATAGACACTGATGTAGGGCACAACTTATTTTCGTTAGTAGTCGATATGGTATGGTCTAGTGGTTCACATGGGGAAGCCCCCACTGATTATGGATATGGTTTGGGTAATAAAAAAGGAACTGGTTAATCATACTTTCAACTATGGGGTAACCCCCACGGCAATTAAGCCAACGAAAGACAAACCATGTTTTCGGAAACAACTTAAAACAAAACAACCAACCGTGAACTCACCCAACCTTGTTGTTGACTCGTTGTTACATGCCTTACAGGTCGTTAGAAGCTTATGGAGCTTGCACGAGAGGGAAGTTGTTGTGGGATATGGACTATTATGTCCCGTGCTTAATAAATAGACTTTATGAACTCGTGGAACTTATGTTTTGGTCCTTAAACTTATGAACTATGAACTTATGTTTTGGACTTACGTTTTATGCTTCCGCTGTTAACTTAAAGTCGGTTACCTTCTTTAGGTCACCAATTATATTGTGGTTGGTTTTATTTACTTAATTACGTTGTTCTATATGATTGGTGGCTCGGTCCTGGTCATGTCACGCCTCCAAGCGGTGATACTCCGCATGATGGATATTGGGGGTGTGACAGATTGGTATCAGAGCCATTGGTTATAGTGAACTTGGTTTTAAAAAGAGAAAAGCTTTTTGACAAAACCAGACTATAACCTGTACAGTGCTCAACGGTCCACAACGACGCTTCGCTCCATGTGCAAGACTCGACACAATAGGTGGTATGATTTATGTTATACTGTCGGTTTGATAGTTCACACTGTGCATTAATTAACATGATAGTTGCTAATTGAACCTTGTGTGCTTACCCTCTACTGTCGGCCCACACTTACGCACTTTCGCAACACTTTTCTCACTTACGTTGCTTCGTTGTGAAGATCATGAACGGATGCGAAGGACGTATCAACCTAACTCAAGCCCAGTTGACGGCTTTGATTAATGAACGAGTTGATGAGGCACTCGCAGCTGTCCCTGCAGGAGGTATAACCTGCTATTTCGACCTATCCTAGGACGTTTAGACCCTACCCTCGCAAACCAACTCTTGTGTTTAATCTAGTCTTTTCGTTCTCGCGCCACAGGTCAAGCTGCACAGCCTCCTGTGTGCACTTTCAAAACATTCATGGATTGCCGACCTAGTACTTTCAGCGGCACAGAAGGAGCTATAGGTCTTCTTCACTGGTTTGAGAAGCTTGAGTCTGTTTTTGAGATGTGTGAATGCCCTGAAGATCGTAGGGTGAAATTTGCTACTGGAACACTTGAAGGTGTTGCGTTAACCTGGTGGAAAGCACAGGTTCAACTGCTAGGGCTGGCGGTTGCTAATGCCACCCCATGGAATGACTTCAAGGAATTGATCAAAGAGGAGTACTGTAGTCGTGACGACATCCACAAGCTGGAGGTGGAATTTTTCAGTTTGAAGATGACGGGGTCTGAATCGAGGCATACACAAAGAGATCGAACGAATTAGCCATCTTGTCTCCCATTATGGTGGACCCTCCCATCAAACGTATTGAGTTGTACCTCAAGGGTCTTGTACCAGAGATTCAGAGTCACGTGACTTCAGCTAACCTTGGCACCATTCAGCAAATCATCCGGTTGGCTCATCGTCTCACTGATCAGGCAGTTGAGCAGAACAGGCTGCCCAAGCATATTAGCGCTACTACTACTAATGCTCCCAATGATAACAAGCGAAAGTGGGATGGAAATTCGGGCAAGGGTTCTACATCAGTTCAGACTCAGTCCCAGCAGCGAAAGACAGATGAGTACAGGAGCCCCAGTCAGCAGTCTTCTGGGAATCAAGGTCAGGGTGGATACAAGGGAAATCACCCTAAATGCAATCGATGTAATTTGCACCATAGCGGGCCGTGCAACAAAGGTTGTTGTCAGAGATGTAACAAGTTTGGTCATGACGAAAAAGGATTGCAGGAGCACGCGACCAGCAAATCAGAATTGCCAACAACAACAACAACAAGCTCCACAGAACCACTAGCAGCAGCAACAACAGGGCAATAAAGGATGCTTTCAGTGTGGCGCTGAAGGCCACTTTAAGAGGAACTGTCCTCAGCTGAACCTGAATCAGAACAACAACCAAGGAAAGGGGAACAACAATGGAGGCAACAATGGAGGCAACAACGGAGGTAACAATAATGGCAATGGCGCCCGAGGTCGTGCCTTCGTGATTGGGCAGGGTGATGCAAGGAACGATCCCAACGTTGTGATGGGTAAGTTTCTTCTAGACGACTTCTTTGTTACTGTTTTATTTGATTCAGGTGCCGATACTAGTTATGTGTCCTTGAAAGTTAGCCAAATGCTTAAGCGCACTCCAACACTTCTGAACACCAAACACACGGTAGAATTAGCAAATGGTAAAAATCTTGAAGCCACACACATAGTTATAGGCTGCAACCTCGTCCTAGCTGGTCAGACCTTCTCTATCGATCTTATTCCTATCGTACTAGGTAGTTTCGACGTTGTTATTGGGATAGATTGGTTATCTCATCAGCAAGCAGAAATTCTTTGCAACGAGAAGATTGTCCGCATTCCTCGTTCTGCTAAAGAACCCCTCGTAATTCGTGGCGACAAGAGTGCTGCTGTTGTGGGCATCATCTATTTCCTTAAGACCCAGAAGTGTTTGCGAAAGGGCCCCACTGCTATTCTAGCCCTCGTTTCTGATACATCCTCGGAAGAAAGGAATATAGAAGACATACCTATTGTACATGATTTTCCTGAGGTATTTCCTGAGGAATTACCTGGTCTTCCGCCTCATCGTCAAGTTGAATTTCAAATCGAGCTCGCTCCTAGAGCAGCACCCATAGCTCGAGCACCTTATCATCTAGCTCCATAAAAGTTGAAGAACTGTCCACGCAACTACAGGAACTCTTGGAAAAGGGTTTCATACGTCCTAGCTCTTTGCCTTGGGGATCTCCAGTGTTATTCGTGAAGAAGAAAGACGGTACCTTCAGGATGTGTATTGACTACCACGAACTCAACAAGGTAACCGTGAAGAATCGTTATCCTCTTCCACGCATTGATGAGTTGTTCGACCAGTTGCAAGGGTCGAGTTATTACTCTAAGATTGATTTGAGATCGGGATACCATCAGCTGAGAGTCCGAGATGAGGACATCCCTAAGACAGCATTTAGGACTCGTTATGGGCATTACGAGTTTCTTGTTATGCCTTTCGGATTGACAAATGCACCTGCAGTCTTCATGGATCTCATGAATCGAGTGTGCAAACCTTACCTGGATAAGTTTGTCATAGTTTTCATCGACGACATCCTGATCTATTCTAAGAGTCAGGAGGAACACGAGCAACACCTTAGGCTTATTTTGGAACTTCTTCGAACAGAGCACTTGTATGCCAAGTTTTCGAAATGCGACTTCTGGCTTCGCGAAGTCCACTTTCTAGGCCATGTAGTAAACAAGGATGGGATTCATGTTGATCCATCCAAGGTTGACTCGATCAAGAACTGGCCTGCACCTCGTACACCCACAGAAATCCGCCAATTCTTGGGTTTGGCAGGATACTACAGAAGGTTTATCAAGGATTTCTCAAAGATTGCGCAACCTCTCACCTCCCTAACCCAGAAAGGGGTCACCTATCATTGGGGTGATGCACAAGAATCCGCGTTTCAACACTTAAAAGATAGACTTTGTAGCGCGCTTATTCTCTCATTGCCTGAAGGCACAGTCGATTTTGTGGTTTACTGCGACGCTTCCATCCAAGGACTTGGTTGCGTGTTGATGCAACGCGACAAGGTCATTGCCTACGCATCGCACCAACTTAAAATTCACGAAAGTAACTACACTACACATGACTTGGAATTGGGAGCAGTTGTTTTCACACTTAAGATATGGAGACATTACCTGTACGGTACCAAGTGCACCATTTACATCGATCACAGGAGTCTCGAGCATATCTTCAACCAAAAGGAGTTAAACATGTGGCAACGCCGATGGGTCGAGCTCTTGAACGATTACGAATATGCGATCAAGTACCATCCAGGCAAAGCCAATGTTGTGGCCGACGCCCTCAGTCGAAAGGATACTATACCTAAGCGTGTACGTGCGTTACAGCTTACCATTCACTCTGTAGGATCGTGTAGAGACCCGAACGAGTCGTTCAGAGGAGTTTTGATCTATTTCAGGTGTGGAAAACAAGAAACAGACTTAGATACAGCTTGCAATTCACTTTAAACACCTTGTAGATTGATCTAACAATGATTACAATCAAGAATCAAACCGGCAGCACCTCGGTATGATTTTCAAGAACTGTTACGACTAATTTCTCTTGAATGACAAATCCCCTATATATAGTGTTCTGATTCCGCTTGGAATGACTTCAAGCGGAATAAGAAACAAGCTGATTTCGCTTGAAATGTCACAAGACACTTTCAAGCGGAATCTCTTCTTCAAGCGAAATCACATACAATACAAACTTAAACATCCTATTTTCTCGTACAACGTGCCTTGATCTAACCTATCTAGTACAAGACTCGATACAAGACGAACTCAACAGATCGATGCATGCACTAACAAACTCCCCCTCAGATGTTGACAAGTCTTATGTGTCGAGTCTTTGCAACTTCAGTCTTTATCAGTCTCTGGGCTTCACTCTTTCGATATGCATCAACAGACTCCCCCTAACTATGTGCTGGCATTCCTTAAGTTCATCAGCATCATCAGCTTCAGGATTGTAATCTGGCTTTCACAGGTTCAAAATCGTTTCCTGACACAACCTTTGTTCACCGAGTCTTCAGGTATCAGAACCTGGCTCTTTAAACACAAGCTTCTCAGGATCAATCAACCTGGCTTTTCTATATTCAAACACTCTTTGATGCTATTCCAAGATCGTAACCTGGCTCTCGTCCTGCTCAGGTTATCTGCACAAACTCTACCTCAAAGTAAATTTCATGACAATTTAATATCAAAATATATGCACTAACTCAAACTTTCCCTCAAATCAACCAGAAAGATTTATCAATTATAATCCTGATGAACAACTTGTAGATTTGATTAAAATTTACTTGTTTAAGAACAGACTCCCCCTCACAAAATGATCATCATGTCTAGCACTTAGAATTTTGAAAATCAGCTCTCCAACACCTGTCGAAAATCTTTTTGGATTTTTCAAAAGTTTATATTAAAACACACTAAAAATCTTTTTGGATTTTTGATTTTAAAGAAATGTAGAAAAGAAATATTTACAGACCATATTTTTGTGAGTTTGTGTAAGAGGGTCATATCAGTTTTTGAGACATATCATCAACACCGTTAAGCTTCATTTCATTTTCAGTTCTAAACAATTCACCTAGATTGTCAGTATATTGGTCCACTTAAATTTTCAGACAAAGTTCAACTGTTTCGAGATACGATATTAATGTCTTAAGAACTTAAACTTATTCGCGTGTCCCACTACTTGAATATACTCCCGTATCCAGATCCCAATATTCAGTCTTACAGGTAAGTATACCACATATGATATCTGTAAAGGGGTTAGATGCGAAACCGTGAGAGCTTAGGTCAGAACTTCCGTTCAACAGAGAGATGACGGTTCGACTTTTGGTGTGTCCCCTATAGAGGATCTTTTCTTCAACAGCAATGATTATCAATTTTATTGTTTCATCATATTTGCTAAGGGTTGTGCTATGTTTCAAGCATTTGCAGAAAGTATTATACGGGGACTAGGTCAAAATTTCCATTAAGCAGAAGTCCCGAAATAATACCCCAGATATCACTGAGTATAAAGACCTAGTATCTCAAAAAGAGGGACCTTTCAAACAAGATTTCGGGGGTTACCCATATATCCAAGAAATTGTTCCCCACGATATAAGCAAGTTTGAATTTTAGGTTTATATCTCATCACAATCTACTAAATGTGCAAAAACCTACTGACATATCCGCAGTGAGATTGTTTATCACATTTTACTTTCCATTTCTTTAGCATGTTGTGACAGTTCACTGATGTACTATCATTTCCTCTATTTGACAACAAATTTTATCATGTTTTTGGCTTTTTCAAATTTTCTAATGTTTTTGGATTTTCTGAAATTTTTACTCCCACTAAAATGCAAACACATTTAAAGAAAGTTTGAAAAACAAACTGAGCTCTTGACCCACTTTGTAAAAACTAATGTTAAAAACAAACTATACAAATAAAATGACAACCGATCTCAAATTGCTTCAATTCGCCATCCACTAGGCATAAACAATCAGAACTCCCCCTTTCAACAAACCATTTTCTCATTAAGATTTCAAAACACTTAGGTTTGTTTTAATCCAAATGTTTTTTTTCCGGAAAATGAGTTTGTTTTTACCACTTGTAGGGACTAGTTCATCATCTTGTTCATTTAATCGCATATATGAGGATTACATCAAGTTCAAACTAATGACCTTGACGAATCACTTGTAAGATCCAACCTCTTACCACTTGTAAGTATATCCAAATCATTTAACCACATGTAGAAATAAAACATCTACACAAACCATTTTACCAATCAAAATGCCGATTCTTGCTTCACACTTACTAACCTGGAAGCTCCGGCATAGTCCATCACCTGTAAAATTTGAACATTTTTTTAAACTCTTTCATACAAATAATCATCAAGAAAGATGCCGATTCCTGATCCACGATTACACACTTGGGATCTCCAGCAAGTCAGATTTTTCAAGGGAAAAGAATTTCCACCCAAGTCTGACCAACCTTGGGTGTTTTCAACTCTTGTTCAGTTGGGTTATAAGTTGCTTTCTTTGTAGCGTAAAAATCTTTAACCCCTTTGGCCTTTCCCTCGACCATTTTCCCAAAAATTTTCTTAACATTCCCATTGAACGTTTTCTTGACATCAAACTCTTTCTCCTTGGAGTAAAATTGATCTGAGATTTCAACCTTACCAACTTTCTTCAATGATGGAATTTTAACATCATCCACTGAAGACACTGATTTTTCTTCTTTTGTCTTAACCTGTGGCTCCTCTGATTTTGTGGAATCAGGTTCATCGCCGACTTTCTTAGCAACCCACACTTGGTTGTCTTTGGGTTTCTTTTTAAAAACTTTTTTCTTTGAACTCTCACCAACTTCATAAGTCGAATTCTCAAAAGTTTTAGAATTTTCAGTTGATGGTTCATCATCGACAACTTTTCCTTTAAGTTTTTCCGATACTCCCTGTTTTGGTTTTGTCATTTGAGAACAAGTTGATGCAATGTGACCAGCTTCATTGCATTTGAAACAGGTTCGAGTATCTTTTCTGTGAAAAACTCCAGTTCCTTTTCTTTTCATTTCAGCAAGAAACTCCTGGTTTGATTGCCTCCAGAACGGTTTCTTTTGTTCTTCTTCTGCACTTCCACCTGAAACAAATTTTGTATTCGTTTTAGAAATTATGTCATTTTTATAGTTTTCTGGTGGAACAAAACCCAATCCTTTCTTTTTGTAGTTACCCTTATGGTTTGGTTTCTTTTGAAAACCAGAACCAGAATTGTAACCCTTTTTCTTGTTTAATCGCTGTTGAGCTCTTGAAGTATATTTTTTAGGTTTTCCAGTAAGATTTAAATATTTTATTTCAGAAATATTAATTTCTGTCATTTTGAAAACCTTTTTAATCATTTCAAAACGAACACTTCTTATTGGAAACTCTTTGTCAGCATATAATTTGTCAGAATCATTCAAAGTATATGCTACTTCAAATGCTTCATCATTCAAATTTGATTTTGATAGCAAAAATTCTTTACTATAAGCCTTTTTAACCGTCGGTTTTGAACTGTTGACTGACGAACTTGACCCTCCAGATTCAGATTTTGAATCAGACTCCTCATCAGTATCCAACACCTAATCGACCACCTTTTTGATTAACTCAGACTCATGATCAGTGTCAGACGATGTGAACGTGACGTCAATGTTTTCTGGTAATTCATCAGTTGTATCGATTTTTAACTTTATATTCACTGCTTTTTGAACTTGCTCCTCATTTGGTTTTCTGGGAGAATAACCTTCCCAGATCGGAGGCGGACATTTGTTATAGCTAACAGTCGGTTTCTTACCAGTATCTTTCTTCTTTGGCTTGTCGTCTTTGAATGCTTCGAAACCTGCAACAGTCGGATAAATTCGATCAATAAGATAATCAGAACTAGAATAACTTTGTAATAAACATCTGATCCTCTCATTCTCAATTTTCTCAAACTCCAACTCTTGTTTCAATCTTGCACATTCTTCAATGTAATGATTGATTGCCTTTTGTTTTGTCATCATCGTAGCGTTCATCATAGTCAAAGCGTCTTCTCTCTCAGAATTTGTCTTTTGAAGACCGGTTACTGTTCTATTCAAAACATCATAAGATTCCTTCACATAGTTGAGATTGAACAGTAATTGTTCCTTCATCTTTTCTAGCTCAGCCAGCTTTTCGTCTGTAGCTGCACATTCTTTGCAAGACTCTAGACACTTTGAACACGGTTTGATAACTTCCACAATCTTTTCTACTTCAATAATCTTTTTAGATTCAACAACTTTTTCAGCTTCAGTCACCTTCTCTGCTTCATTAACCTCCTCAGCAACAATTTTAACTTCTTCAACTTGAACAATCTCATCTTCTTGAGCAACATTTTCAGGCTTCATATGTTTTTGCTCTTTTGCTGCTCGTTTCTCCTTCAGCTTCTCCAAGCGGTCTGCAAAATAAAAATGAAAACTTTCAGGAGAGAGATGAAATTTTGCAATATTAATATGTTTTTCTTCCTCATCATCACTACTGTCATCAGTTGGTGATTGATCAAACTCTACTGATTTGTCAGAACTATCATCCGAAAAACCAGAAGCAGATGGTGTTTTATCAGAACTCTGTGAACTTTCATCAGATGAAACAGACTTTTCATCTTCATTCTTCACACTAACTCCAATAGATTTCATCCATTCGGTGAACATGTCTGGTTCTTTCACAATCTTAGCAATGAAAGCTTTAAACTCTCCTTTTTCATCAACAAACATATCCCAGCTAAAGCCTTCAGGTAGCCTTTCATCATCTTGATTGATTAGGCATGCTTTGCTATCGGATGGAATGTATTTATTCCAGTTAAAACTTTCTTGATTCCCCAAACATGCTCTGTTTGAATCCTCAATCACTTTTCTACCATGAGCCACTTGTGGTTCTTGTTGTTGTTGCTGCCCAACTTGTTGGTATATGGCTTTCCGGTAGTAGTCATCTTTTCCGAACGGATTCTTTGCATCATTCGCTTCTCTATTCTTGCATTCCCTCTTGAAATGACCTTTCTCCCTGCATTTAAAACAAGTAACTTTAGATTTATCAAAACCCAAAGTTGAAACATGTGCATCAAGAAAGTCATTTCTTCCAGTAATCAGCTTGAATTTTTCAGCTCTTTTCAGGACACTCGCTAGACACCATTTGATGTCCATAAGTTCCATCTCTTCAACGTCTATCTGATCGTAATCCTCCTTTGTTAGCATAGGATTCCCGATCCTCCCTATAACCAAGCCTTCATAGGATAACACAGAACCAAGTAATGCCATGTGATCTTTCGCAACTTCTTCAGAGAAACTTTGACCATCAGGAAGATCTAAAGCAATGTTGCGTTGTATCACACAACCATTTCCAGTTCTTGAGCTTTGAGAGTGAAAACTTGATGATGTATCTTTTGGATTAACACTTGGATATGAAGAGAATCCACTGCTGCTTTTAGGATTTTGATCAACATTTTCAGAAGAGTCTCCAGCACTAAATGCAGTTTGTATTTTTGGACTTCTTTCAGCTTCTGGAACACTACCTTTGTAGTACATTTTCACATCTTGTTGACCACTCGGATTGTTCATCCTTGCAATCTTTTGTTGTTCCAGATCTTGACTCTCAATCTTCTCGATAAACCGAGAAATTGTCAACCCATCATAAACTCCAGTGTTCTTCAAGATCATCAAGTAAGTACCCCACTCTTTTTGAGGTAAAGCATCAGCTAACTTGTCGACCCATTCTTCACGATCTTTGGTTATGCTCAGCATCGACATGGATCGCACTAAATGGCAATATCATTTAATTAGCTTCTTTGTATCTTCCCCGGGCAAACTAGTGAAAAGATCAAATTCTTACTTAAGTAATGCCTTTTTGCTTTTAATCATATTCTCACTACCCTCAAACTTGACTTTAAGAGCATCCCAGATTGATTTTGAGGTCTTGTCATGTTGAAGTAACACAAAGATGTCTTCTTTGATGGCTTGCTGAAGTAAACTGATCATCATTTTTTCAGCTCTGTACATTTCCCGTTCTTTGTCATTAAACTCAGAAATTTGTTTTTCAGTTTGCAATTCAGTACGTGGTAGAACATATCTCTACAATCTTAGATGGTTAGCTTGAACCCAGTTCTCGAACGGATCTTTCCATCCGTAATACTCCTCAATGCTTATTAGCTTCGGGGGTTTTTGCGTAGTTCCCGTTTCGTTTTCCAAATTCATGTTTTGAGCAATGACAGCCAGAGTAGTCAGGGATGTTGCAAATGCGTTGTAGAACTCTTCACTCATGATTCGGTATCACGTATTTCAAGAACAACACTTTTCAAGCGAAATCTCCCAACTGTTTTTCAAGCAAAATAACCTGAAAAGATAACTTCAAGCGAGATAAGTAGTTCAAGCGGAATAAGATTTTGAAGTGGAATCAGAAATTTCGAGCGAAATCACTGATTTCGCTTGAAAAACTTTCAAGCGGAACATCAAATTTGGAGCGGAATCACCAAATTTGAAGCGAAATAACAGGTTTCGCTTGAAATTTTCAAGCGGGATAGGTCAACTCGAGCGGAAACACAATTTGCTCGTTCAAGCGAAATCACTTCGAAGTTCCATTCTTACCATTTTTAAGCTGAATTTTAAACTGATTCCTTCAAGGCTTTGTTAATACACATTTTTACACAATCTGTGAAAATTTGTGCCGATTTTAACCGTTAAAGTTTGTTCGAATGGTAAAAGAAGGTGTAGAAGTCAGAAAACACAATGAAATCCAGCTGAATTCTGCAGAACTCCTCCTCCTGAGCTCTGATACCACTTGTAGGATCGTGTAGAGACCCGAACGAGTCGTTCAGAGGAGTTTTGATCTGTTTCAGGTGCGGAAAACAAGAAACAGACTTAGATACAGCTTGCAATTCACTTTAAACACCTTGTAGATTGATCTAACAATGATTACAATCAAGAATCAAACCAGCAGCACCTCGGTATGATTTTCAAGAACTGTTACGACTAATTTCGCTTGAATGACAAATCCCCTATATATAGTGTTCTGATTCCGCTAGGAATGACTTCAAGCGGAATAAGAAACAAGCTGATTTCGCTTGAAATGTCACAAGACACTTTCAAGCGGAATCTCTTCTTCAAGCGAAATCACATACAATACAAACTTAAACATCCTATTTTCTTGTACAACGTCCCCTGATGTACCTATCTAGTACAAGACTCGATATAAGACGAAGTCGACAGATGCATGCACTAATACACTCTAACCTTCCCGCTCAAATTCGTGATGCTCAGGTTGAAGCATTAAAAGCATAAAACATCAGGGCTGAGTCCCTGCGAGGGTCAAGGCAACGGCTAGAACAAAAGTAAGACGGTGCCCACTATGTTAACGGGCGCATCTGGGTTCCACTTTATGGAGGCTTACGTAAACTTGTGATGGATGAAGCGCACAAGTCTCGTTACTCAGTACATCCTGGTTCGGATAAGATGTACCATGATCTCAAGACTACATACTGGTGGCCCAGCATGAAAGCCCACAAAGCAACCTATGTTAGAAAATGTTTGACTTGTGCGAGAGTCAAGACTGAATATCAGAAACCATCAGGCCTACTTCAACAGCCAGAGATCCCGAAATGGAAATGAGAGCAAATTTCCATGGATTTCGTTACTGGCCTGCCCAGATCTCAACGCGGAAATGATACCATTTGGGTGATCGTGGATCGACTGACCAAGTTTGCACATTTTCTGGCTATCAAGGAAACGGATAAGTTTTCTACCCTAGCAGACATCTACCTAAAGGAAGTAGTATCAAGGCACGGAGTGCCAACCTCCATCATTTCTGATCGTGACTCACATTTTACATCTGAATTGTGGCAAGCTATGCACAAGTCCTTTGGTTCTCGATTAGACATGAGCACGACATATGTTGATGCACTGATGTCTGTTAACTTCGTCTTTATAGAGTCTTGTATTGTATTAGATAGATCAGGCACGCAAAACGAGAAAACAAGTATATAGGTGATTTCGCTTGAAATGGTATAGATGAGATTTCAAACGGAATTAGCAATTTCAAGCGCAATTACTAATTCTGCACGGAATTTAGTAATTCCGCATGAACCAGTGATTCCGTTTGAGTTAGCTTCAAGCGGAATTAACCCTCTATATATACCTGATCATTCCGTGTCATCTGGAACGGAATTAGAACAGTTGATTGAGAGCCGAGGTGCTGTCCGTGTGTCATTTGAATCTGTAAAAGCTCAGAATCAATCAATAAGAAGATAATTAGAAAGGAACAAGCTGTTTTACGTCAATTACATTGACTCCGCCTTTGTTTTTGATGCTGAACTCATCGGATTGACTCGTTAGGGTCACACGACGATCCAACAGCATATCATCCACAAACGGATGGGCAATCTGAACGCACCATCCAAACCCTTGAAGACATGCTTAGGGCATGTGTAATCGATTTTGGTAATGGCTGGGAAAAACACCTCCCGTTAGTGGAATTTTCGTATAACAACAGTTACCACACCAGTATCCAGGCCGCTCCGTTCGAGGCATTGTATGGACGGAAGTGCCAATCACCTCTCTGTTGGGTAGAAGTTGGTGACAGTCAAATCACTGGCCCAGAACTTGTAGTAGATACAACCGAGAGAATTGCTCAGATACGACAACGAATGGCGGTAGCTCGTGACCGTCAGAAAAGCTATGCTGATAAGTGAAGAAAGCCACTCGAGTTCCAGGTTGGGGATCGAGTGCTACTTAAAGTCTCACCTTGGAAAGGTGTAGTTCGTTTTGGCAAACGAGGCAAACTCAACCCGCGCTATGTCGGACCGTTCGAAATCATTGAGAAAATTGGCAAGGTGGCCTACAAGCTAAATATACCGGCAGAACTCAGCGGAGTTCACAATGTTTTCCACGTGTCGAATCTAAAAAAGTGTCTGTTAGATGAGACCCTCAAGGTTCCCTTAAAGGAGCTCACTGTCGACGACCAATTGCGATTCGTCATGGAACCAGTAGAGATTACTGGTCGAGATGTTAAGATTCTCAAGCGTACTAGAATACCTCTCGTCCGAGTTCGTTGGAATTCACGTCGTGGCCTGGAATGTACCTGGGAACGAGAAGACCAAATGAAACTCAAGTGTGACAACTCGAGTTCCCAAGATTTCCATCTTCGCATTAATTGCGCGCTAATTGTTTAAGCTGTTTGTTAACACTACTTGTTTGTTTCACAACTGTACACGTTCGTAAATTGTTAAATCGTATTGCGCTTGTTATATTATATATGTATGGTGTGCCTTATAAGTGTGTATGTTGATAACATGTTTGGTATATTCAATATAAAACAAAATGGACTTATGTTGATATGTGTTCCGTGTATTAGTATATGTTTGAGTGTAATCTGGAGTGAATGTGTAACTTTTGCCAAACAAAACTCCCACTCGAAACCCCCCCCCCTCACGAAAACACCCCACCCACGAAAACACCTCATGTGTTTTCGTCTAGCAAGGGGCCAACGAAAACAGAAGTGGGCTTCTGGCCCAGTAATGATTGAATAAAAAGAATTTGTGTTAACTTCGTGCACGAGATCGATAAGTGGCAAACCCTAATCACATCTCCTCTCTCTCGTTTGCTTTAAACCTGACGGCTATCCTCTCTCCTTCGAAGCCCGACTCCCCTTTGCTCGATCACTCGTGGTTTCGGTTAGTGATTTACACGTTTAGTTACTTAGTTCTTGATGTCGATATGCTTGGTTAATTGGTTATGTAATTGTATGCGGAACATGATATTGATTAGGGTTGAGAAATTAGATGCTTTGAATTGTGAGTTTTGCGGTGACTCGTGATTGATATGTATATTATCTACGAACTGTTTTGTATATTGGATGATTTGATCAAAAGTATGAGTCTGTTAATGAAGGATATGCTGATTGAATTATGATCTTGGTCTCACAATGATTTGGTAGTTTATATGTTATATATATATATATATCGATGATTTGATTTAATGGTTTTTGTCGAAAATTGATCATGCACTGTAAGTGATGATTAGGGTATTTGTTAACTGCTGTGATGATGATGATTATTGTTGAGGTTCAACGAAAACACTCCCCCTTGCAATGAAAACACACCTCAACGAAATCCAAAGGGATTTCGTCACCCATGTGTTTTCGGCCCAAGTAAGGGATTTCGGCCCATAGGTGTTTTCGTCACCTTTATGCCCAACGAAAACCCATAGGGTTTTCGGCCCAAAGTGTTTTCGGCCAAGGGATTTCGGGCCCAAGTGTTTTCGCCACAAGGTTGTTTTCGGCCCAACTGTTATGTCTGTCAAGTGGTCGAACCTATTAACTGGGCCAAGTTATTAAATCAATTGACTTTATCAACTCCGTTAGACTCATGTATGATACCCTGTTAAGTGGGTACTCTTGTTTAACTCTATTAGTTAATTCTGTTAGTTAACTAACAGTGTCTGTTTGTTATTTCTGTTATGTATGTAAACCTTGTTGAATTACTAACTTCGTTAAGACTGTTAACACTTTCAAGTATGTTAATGAATAATCAAGTTAGTAAAAACTACGATGGACATTTATGTGAAAGATGGATTCGCATGAATTCGTTTTACTGTTCACATGATACAAGATGCTAACTGCTAAGCACACTCAGTGTTATACTGTGATGTTAGTTGCATGCGAATCATTGCGAACATGAACTGACTGTGTGTAAATGCATTACATTAGGCCTTGATTGATTGATTATTTGCGAGCACAAAGTTAAGCATACCGAGCAAACCAAGGTGAGTTCACACAGCCAAGGCATGGGGTTCCCGGGTGGGAATGGAATTGGATGACTTACTGTATATACTCAGATGATAGAACCTAACGATAAGATACGGCTAGACTAGTAACACTTATTGAACTGATCTTCGCACACCTGCCAAGGGTTGGCCGCGATATTATGACTGACTTCGCACACCTGCCTTAGGAAGGCCGCGAACTAAATTTACTAATCTTCGCACACCTGCCTGGGAGGCCGCGATACACATAAACCTAGTCTAGAATACTTGGGAAAAACATCCCCTAATCTTCGCATACCTGCCTGGGAGGCCGCGATGGAAACTAATACGATACATGACATAACGAACGAACATACTACTACTCACATTATACTATTACTGAACTATTAACTGTGAACTCGCTCAACTAGTTGTTGACTCTCTATTACATGCCTTGCAGGCTTATAGGTGCATATCCAAGGAACTTGCTGTCTGGGAAGCTGGAGTGGTCATGGGTCGAGACACATGGAAACGCAACCCAAGAACTAAGAACTTACATGTGGTTTTATAAACACTCATTGAGTTAAATAAGCTTCCGCTGTAAACTGTGAAATATTGTGATATTGTAACACTTGTTGTTGATAAATGAAAGTATTATTCACCTATACTTATGAGTTCAATGTGATTGATGGTTAAGATCCTGGTCAATCACGCCTCCAAGCGGTGGTACTCTGCATGTGGATTTTGGGGGTGTAACAGATTGGTATCAGAGCCATTGGTTATAGTGAACTTGGTTTTAAAAAGGGAAACTGTTTTTGTAAAACCAGACTATAACCAGACAGTTCTGAAAACGAGAATACGACCATGACACTCAGCTCCTGATTGCAAGGTTCGTCTCTCTTATACTCATTGTACTACATAACTAGTGAACACCTACATACGATATTGCATGTGATTGCACGCTTAGCACCACGATACGAATTCATGTACATTTTCACGTAATAAGAGACCGATAGGTTGGTCATTCCCTAAACCTTCATAACTTACACTACTTGATACTCTTTGAAATCTACTCGAGTGTGGGGAACCATTTGACATGAGTTAAGAAGAGCTGAGATGAACATGCAAATCACAATATTATTGTGGCGCACACATAATAATATTGTGGGGTGCATGTGAGTCCCAGTAAGGCTTAACAAGTGGAAAAGGGGTTCTGTCCCGTTATTTGATCAGTGTGAAACATAACCAACCTATAGGGGCCATAGCAGTAATTGTCTCCCTACTCAAACTTAAACGCGAACTTCTCATTTATCGTTGGATTCTTTCGAAACTCGATGCTGTCGAGTGTTACCCGAACACCCATCAGAACACCTAGCGAACCGTGTAGAATGTTAGGTGCTTATACAAACGTCCCCGAGTTGGATGTCCCCGCGTCGAATTATTGAACGATACCTTTCTTACTCCTTCTCGTTTATTGAAACTCATGGATTGACGTATCCGATCCCGAAGCGTGATCACTTCTGCAATACTCTCGCCTCAGACGGTGAACTACTCGAACCACACGCAACGACGACGGGCCGGAGGATGAGCGTAACCCCCTACCGATCTCAGCACGGATTAAGTTAAAACGTCATCAACCCAAGGAACAATGATAGTTTTGGGAACTCTAGTAGTAGTAGCAACAACACTGGATGTGGTACTCGCGATGGGCATTTAGGATTGGTGTGGACAACGCTAAGATTGTAACAACATGGTGGCCTTCGTGCCCTTAGTAATAAACCACTTCGTCACAGTTCGGCTCAACCCTGGTACATCTCGAAACCGAACCTGCTATGGAAACGGCAGATGGTGAGCCTATTGAAACCTTATATGGGTGTAGGAATGCAAACTCGACCTTGTGGGACAAGTGATCAACGTCGACCCTTCTTCTGCTACCCTTGATAGATTTGATGCGGTAGCCGTGTGGATTGGCTACCTAGGTATCGTATGCATACACTCAGTGAGAAGAAAACTTTGTGCGGAGAAACATTACCTACTGCAGCGTGTCAGAGTGGCACAACGGTTAACTTCATTTCAGCAAGAAGGACCAGGAGTGTCTACGGAAGGATTACCCAACGACGATAACCCTCAGCACGGATGTCAAGACTAAGGAAAGGAGGATCGAGGATCCACCAATTATTCGTGACTTCTCCCTAAATGTTACCTGAAGAACTGTCAGGTTTATCTACACATCGACAGGTGGGATGTCAGACCAGTATCATGCTAGAAGTAACCCTCGTTATTGGTATATCTTACTACCATACACCAGGAAGGTTGCAGGAACTGCCTAATCAACTCCAAAAATTTTTGGACTAGTGCTTCACTTTAAGGAGCCCCCGTTATACGCAAGAAGAGAAGTTACTCAACATGTGTTACGATTATCGAGGAACTCAACAAAGTGATAGTGGAGAGCCGCCATCCTCTTCCATGAATTGATGATCTATTCGACCAGTTGTAAAGGGTCAAGCTACCACTCCAAGATGGACCTGAGGCCAGGTTACCACCAGCTGAGAGTCCGGGTTGAGGACGTCTTCAGAACATGCTTTCAGAACTCGTTACGGCCACTATGAGCTTCTTGTCATGCTACTCGGGTTAACAAACGCACCGGCAGTCTTCATGGGCCTTATGAACAGAGTGTACAAGCCCTACCTAGATAAGCTTGTGATTGTATCCGTCGACGACATTCTTATTTACTCCAAGAGTCAGGAGGAACACGAGCAACATTTACGATTGATTTTGGAACTCCTTCGAACAGAGCAGTTGTACGCCAAGTTTTCAAAATGCGACTTCTGGCTTCGTGAAGTCCACTTTCTAGGCCACGTAGTAAACAAGGACGGGATCCATGTTGATCCATCCAAGGTAGATTCGATCAGAAACTGGCCTGCACCGCGTACACCAACAGAAATACGCCAATTTTTGGGATTGGCAGGTTATTACAGGCGATTCATCAAAGACTTCTCCAAGATCGCGCAACCACTCACACTACTGACATAGAAGGGTGTCACCTACCGTTGGGGAGAGTCCTAGAAAACCGCTTTTCAGTACCTAAAGGATAGGCTTTGCAGCGCACCTATTCTCTCACTGCCAGAGGGCACGGATGATTTTGTGGTTTTTTGTGACGCATCGATACAGGGACTTGGTTGTGTATTGAAGCAACGGGATAAAGTTATTGCCTACGCTTCTCGTCAACTCAAGGTTCATGAACGAAACTACACGACGCACGATTTAGAGCTGGGAGCTGTTGTTTTCGCGCTTAAGATATGGCGACACTACCTGTACGGTACCAAGTGCACTATTTACACCGATCACAGAAGTCTCGAGCATATCCTTAAGCAAAAGGATTTGAACATGCGTCAACGAAGATGGGTCGAACTTTTGAACGATTACGAATGCGCTATTAAGTACCATCCAGGCAAAGCCAATGTTGTGGCTGACGCCCTCAGTTGGAAAGACTCTACACCTAAGCGCGTACGAGCATTGCAACTCACCATTCAGTCTAGTCTTCCAGCACAGATACGAGATGCTCAGGTAGAAGCATTGAAACCGGAAAACGTCAGGGCTAAAGCCTTACGCAGCTCAAGGCAACGGTTAGAACAGAAGGAAGACGGTACCTACTATGTAACAGGGCGTATTTGGGTCCCACTTTATGGCGACTTGCGTGAGCTGGTGATAGATGAAGCTCACAAATCACGCTACTCGGTACATCCAGGGTCGGATAAAATGTACCACGACATGAGAACTACTTATTGGTGGCCTAGCATGAAGGCCCACATCGCTACCTATGTCAGCAAGTGCTTGACCTGTGCAAGAGTCAAGGCAGAGTATCAGAAACCAGCAGGCCTACTTCAACAACCCAGGATACCACAGTGGAAATGGGAAGAAATTTCCATGGATTTTGTTATAGGCCTACCTAGATCTCAGCGTGGGAATGATACCATATGGGTGATCGTGGATCGACTCACCAAGTCTGCACACTTCCTGGCTATTAAGGAAACGGATAAGTTCTCCACTCTCGCAGACGTTTATCTTAAAGAAGTTTTTTCGAGGCACGGGGTGCCCACCTCTATCATTTCGGATCGCGATGCACGATTCACGTCAGAATTATGGCAAGCAATGCACAAGGCTTTTGGCTCGCGGCTAGACATGAGCACGACATATCACCCTCAGACGGGTGGGCAGTCTGAGCGCACGATTCAAACTCTAGAAGACATGCTTCGGGCATGTGTCATCGATTTCGGCAACAGCTGGGAAAAGCATCTCCCTTTGGTGGAGTTCTCATACAACAAGAGTTATCACACCAGCATTCAAGCCGCTCCATTCGAGGCATTGTACGGGAGTAAATGCCGGTCACCTCTCTGTTGGGCAGAGGTGGGGGATAGTCAAATCACGGGTCCAGAACTTATAGTGGACACCACGGAAAAGATTGCACAACTACGACAACGCATGGCGGCAGCTCGTGACCGTCAGAAAAGTTACGCGGATAAGCGTAGGAAACCTTTGGAATTTCAGGTCGGGGACCGGGTCTTACTAAAAGTCTCACCCTGGAAGGGTGTGGTTCGTTTTGGACCATTCGAAATCATTGAGAAAATAGGCAAGGTGGCCTACAAACTGAACTTACCAGCAGAACTCAGTGCAGTTCACAACGTCTTTCACGTGTCGAATCTGAAGAAGTATCTGTCAGATGAGACCCTCATAGTTCCTTTTAAGGAACTCACGATCGACGAGCGGTTTCAGTTCGTCGAGGAGCCAGTTGAAATCACGGACCGGGATGTTAAGGTCCTCAAAAACAAGAGAATCCCTCTTGTTTGAGTTCGTTGGAACTCCCGTCGTGGCCCAGAGTACACCTGGGAACGCGAAGACCAGATGACAGAAAAGTATCCCCAGTTATTCGAACCCAATGCAACCACTACTGAGGCTGAAGCTACTACTGCGGAATTTCGGGACGAAATTCCAGATCAACGGGGGGAGGATGTGACACCCCAGGAAAACCAGTGAACGATACAACTTACCTAGCTTCCTCAGTGAGTGCGTACCAAATTTCGGGACGAAATTTCTTTCAAGTTGGGGATAATGTGACAACTCGAGTTCCCAAGATTTCCATCTTAGCATTAATTGCGCGCTAATTGTTTAAGCTGTTTGTTAACACTACTTGTTTGTTTCACAACTGTACACGTTCGTAAATTGTTAAATCGTATTGCGCTTGTTATATTATATATATATGGTGTGCCTTATAAGTGTGTATGTTGATAACATGTTTGGTATATTCAATATAAAACAAAATGGACTTATGTTGATATGTGTTCCGTGTATTAGTATATGTTTGAGTGTAATCTGGAGTGAATGTGTAACTTTTGCCAAACAAAACTCCCACTCGAAACCCCCCCCCTCACGAAAACACCCCACCCACGAAAACACCTCATGTGTTTTCGTCTAGCAAGGGGCCAACGAAAACAGAAGTGGGCTTCTGGCCCAGTAATGATTGAATAAAAAGAATTTGTGTTAACTTCGTGCACGAGATCGATAAGTGGCAAACCCTAATCACATCTCCTCTCTCTCGTTTACTTTGAACCTGACGGCTATCCTCTCTCCTTCGAAGCCCGACTCCCCTTTGCTCGATCACTCGTGGTTTCGGTTAGTGATTTACACGTTTAGTTACTTAGTTCTTGATGTCGATATGCTTGGTTAATTGGTTATGTAATTGTATGCGGAACATGATATTGATTAGGGTTGAGAAATTAGATGCTTTGAATTGTGAGTTTTGCGGTGACTCGTGATTGATATGTATATTATCTACGAACTGTTTTGTATATTGGATGATTTGATCAAAAGTATGTGTCTGTTAATGAAGGATATGCTGATTGAATTATGATCTTGGTCTCACAATGATTTGGTAGTTTATATGTTATATATATATCGATGATTTGATTTAATGGTTTTTGTCGAAAATTGATCATGCACTGTAAGTGATGATTAAGGTATTTGTTAACTGCTGTGATGATGATGATTATTGTTGAGGTTCAACGAAAACACTCCCCCTTGCAATGAAAACACACCTCAACGAAATCCAAAGGGATTTCGTCACCCATGTGTTTTCGGCCCAAGTAAGGGATTTCGGCCCATAGGTGTTTTCGTCACCTTTATGCCCAACGAAAACCCATAGGGTTTTCGGCCCAAAGTGTTTTCGGCCAAGGGATTTCGGGCCCAAGTGTTTTCGCCACAAGGTTGTTTTCGGCCCAACTGTTATGTCTGTCAAGTGGTCGAACCTATTAACTGGGCCAAGTTATTAACTCAATTGACTTTATCAACTCCCTTAGACTCATGTATGATACCCTGTTAAGTGGGTACCGTTGTTTAACTCTATTAGTTAATTCTGTTAGTTAACTAACAGTGTCTGTTTATTATTTCTGTTATGTATGTAAACCTTGTTGAATTACTAACTTCGTTAAGACTGTTAACACTTTCAAGTATGTTAATGAATAATCAAGTTAGTAAAAACTACGATGGACATTTATGTGAAAGATGGATTCACATGAATTCGATTTACTGTTCACATGATACAAGATGCTAACTGCTAAGCACACTCGGTGTTATACTGTGATGTTAGTTGCATGCGAATCATTGCGAACATGAACTGACTGTGTGTAAATGCATTACATTAGGCCTTGATTGATTGATTATTTGCGAGCACAAAGTTAAGCATACCGAGCAAACCAAGGTGAGTTCACACAGCCAAGGCATGGGGTTCCCGGGTGGGAATGGAATTGGATGACTTATTGTATATACTCAGATGATAGAACCTAACGATAAGATACGGCTAGACTAGTAACACTTATTGAACTGATCTTCGCACACCTGCCAAGGGTTGGCCGCGATATTATGACTGACTTCACACACCTGTCTTAGGAAGGTCGCGAACTAAATTTACTAATCTTCGCACACCTGCCTGGGAGGCCGCGATACACATAAACCTAGTCTAGAATACTTGGGAAAAACATCCCCTAATCTTCGCATACCTGCCTGGGAGGCCGCGATGGAAACTAATACGATACATGACATAACGAACGAACATACTACTCACATTATACTATTACTGAACTATTAACTGTGAACTCGCTCAACTAGTTGTTGACTCTCTATTACATGCCTTGCAGGCTTATAGGTGCATATCCAAGGAACTTGCTGTCTGGGAAGCTGGAGTGGTCATGGGTCGAGACACATGGAAACGCAACCCAAGAACTAAGAACTTACATGTGGTTTTATAAACACTCATTGAGTTAAATAAGCTTCCGCTGTAAACTGTGAAATATTGTGATATTGTAACACTTGTTGTTGATAAATGAAAGTATTATTCACCTATACTTATGAGTTCAATGTGATTGATGGTTAAGATCCTGGTCAATCACGCCTCCAAGCGGTGGTACTCCGCATGTGGATTTTGAGGGTGTGACATCAAGTACCCCCAGCTGTTTTAGAAAAGTGCAACCACTACTGAGATTGAAGCTACTGCAGAATTTCGGGACGGAATTCCAAGCCATCGGGGGGATGATGTGACACCCCAGGAAAACCATGAAACCAACGCAACTCAACTAGCTTCCTCAGTAACCACGTGCTAAATTTCGGGACGAAATTCTCTTAACAGGGGGAGAATGTGACAACCCTCCAAATTACATGTATCCGTACGATTAATTAATGATAATTAAAGTGCTTGATGACTGTGTTGAACTACTTAACTGCCTTCTGATTACTGTGTCATACTTACATATGCTTGTTAACATACTAGTCTTGTGCAGAAAAAGTTACTAAATAGTCATGTATGCTTCCCTATATGTTGGGAATTAAAAGTGTTACAAAAAGATATATATAAGACACTTTACGACATAACTTAGCACTTTAACGGAACAGTATCAAACCGAACAACCGGACATTACCCGAAACACCAAAATAATGCTAGAGGCATTGTTTTTATTTTACTAAGCTAGCTATGGTCCCTGAACACCCTAACACGCTATATATTACTTAACACACATAAATCACTAACTAAACACTTGGAATCTAACTAATTTCCCTAACCATCCATCACCACCCAACTAAACCAACCCCCCCCCCCCCAAAAAAAAAACCGGTTCTAGAAGTGGGATCCCCACTTTGATTTTCTTCATTTGTTTATTGGGTTTGCATTTTACTAAGGGCACATTAGGTCTAATGGACAATAACATGTTGGAGGATTTTCTATAAAACCATAAGATCATCATCATTCTTATCTTCAACACATAACACACTTCAAAACTCTCTCCCTCTCCCTCTTTGTTCTCGGCCGACCACCACACCACACACCACCATCATCACTTGATCATCTTCAACCAATCTAAGGGCATACATAGGTGTTAAAGTGCATACAACGAAGCTCGATGCTTTCGGAAGTGGAAGGACCTCTCTTATCTTCTTTTATCCACCACATTTCTTCACTTGAACTCCTCTAGCTTTGAGCTAGTGGTAAGTCTCTTAAATCCATTCATTTTACATCCTATGAAAGTGGTTAAAGTATGATTTATAATGTTAAACTTGAAGAACACCAAGAACCATGAACTTGAAACCTTAACATAAGCTTAAAACCATATGAAATCATGATGTTCATATATTGTGATGCTTGTTGATTATTGTTTACTCATGTGTTTGATGTTGATCATCATATGGTCTTGCTAGATCATGATTAAAAACATGATCTAGCAAGATGAGGAAGTAGATTTGTTGTAGGATGATGGGTCATCCACATAAAGGTCGTGAACTTGAAAGAACACTATGTTTTCTTGAAAAATAAAGATCAAGGTAGGATGAATATCATGTAGATCTAAAGATCCATGAGTGGTTTTTCAAAAGAACCAAGTTAAAAATATAAGTTTTATTAAATCTTGGATCTTACCTAAGTTAATCTCATTTTTGGTGGATAAACAAGTGTAGAAACACTTGTGTAACAAGAAAATTTCTTAAAGAAATATTTTTAGAAAATATTATCGGAAGTTGTTAACACTTAAATTCTTTAAGAATGAAGTTTTTAAAGAACTAATCACATTTTAAAGGGTAACAAGATCTACTAAGAACACTGGAAAATTACTACAACGTTATATAAACTTTCAAGTTCATGATGTAAAAAAAAATTAATGCTTGTTTTTAACAAAATTGTTAAGTAAAAATTGTATATGGTTGATTGGTGATTGTTGAATGATTTTTTTTTAAAAGAAAATGATATGCTTATGAGCATGGACACCTCCATTTACAAAGGAAACTCTGGCGAAATTTTCTAAAAGTTCCAACACTTAGAAAATATTTTTCTAAACAAGCGTAACAAGTATATTTTATAACTTGTGTTTCGAATATAAACTTCGCCATAATTTTTGGTAACAAAATACAAAGTGTCGGAGGTTGGTTTTTGTAAATAAAATTGGGTAAATATATATTTAGAATATATATCTTATATTAGAACACTTGTGTGGATACGTGCTTATTTTGTGAGATAGTTATATTATTTTAGGGTAAAATAATACAACTTAACAAAGTATCTTGACATTAGAATTGTGTCGTACGTGATAGAAGTAATGGATAGATAAACCGTATGTAGGATACGTGTTATGCATGAGAAACTGATTGCTATATGTATTTCATTAGGACGTGCTTGATTTCCTGATTATTTGAGTAACTAAGCTAACCGAGAAAACCAAGGTGAGTTCACACTTTCTAAGGCATGGGATTCCCGATGGTTGGGAATGGGTTAAAGAATTAAAACGGAACCTACATATCCTCCTTGGGTAGGATATGTACGACCATCCTCCATAGGTAGGATGCCAATATTAATCTTGCGTATTCTCCTTGGGTAGAATACGTACGTTCGTCCTCCTTGGGTAGGACAACAACCATAAAACTTACTAGACAAAACTCTATCATTAAGTCCCTCATTTTATATCGACTTAATTGTCGAGGCCAATGGCGAGCGGGTCATTAGTTCATAGCGCTATTAGGTTTAACAAACCTCACACCGTGACAGTCGGACGGGCGTGTACTAATGGACTATGGCAAACTGTCAGTGATGATAGACACTGATGTAGGGCACAACTTATTTTCGTTAGTAGTCGATATGGTATGGTCTAGTGGTTCACATGGGGAAGCCCCCACTGATTATGGATATGGTTTGGGTAATAAAGAAGGAACTGGCTAATCATACTTTCAACTATGGGGTAACCCCCACGGTAATTAAGCCAACGAAAGACAAACCATGTTTTCGGAAACAACTTAAAACAAAACAACCAACCGTGAACTCACTCAACCTTGTTGTTGACTCGTTGTTACATGCCTTACAGGTCGTTAGAAGCTTATGGAGCTTGCACGTGGAGGAAGTCGTTGTGGGATATGGACTATTATGTCTCGTGCTTAATAAATAGACTTTATGAACTCGTGGAACTTATGTTTTGGTCCTTAAACTTATGAACTATGAACTTATGTTTTGGACTTACGTTTTATGCTTCCGCTGTTAACTTAAAGTCGGTTACCTTCTTTAGGTCACCAATTATATTGTGGTTTGTTTTATTTACTTAATTACGTTGTTCTATATGATTGGTGGCTCGGTCCTGGTCATGTCACGCCTCCAAGCGGTGATACTCCGCGTGGTGGATTTTGGGGGTGTGACAAAAGTTGGCCAAGAAACCTTTGCTTAGATCATCGAAGGTTCGAATGCTTCTTTCAGGTAGGTCATTGAACCAAATTCGGGCAGACCCTACAAGGGTTGCATAAACATAAGGTAGCACTCCGCGTTGGACCACTTTTCAATCCTTGCAACCCCGGTGAAGATTTGGAGGTGATTTTCGGGATCTTCGGTTCCATCATACGTTCTTATGTGAGTTGGAATCTTAATCCGGGTGTGGAAATCATAGTCGGCAATTTGTTGAGAAAAACAGGACAAGTTGCTTGGCTTGTACGGTTTGGCAAGATCTTCTTCTACTCTTGAGGCCGGATTATTGTTTGCATTCCCTTGAGTGGCTAGCACTTGGTTAATAAAGTGTTGCTAAGGGAAGTTTGCCATCATTTGAGCCATCATCAGTGGCATGAGGTTGAAGCAATGAAGGTTTTCTGGTGCAGCCATATAGTTCATTCCCATGGGAGTACTCATGGCAACACTTCGTGCCAAGAGAAGAACGGATAAGGCTTGTTCCCATGTAGTGACCACATGAGGGGGAAGACTTGAAGCTGGTGACTGTAACAACTGATCCAAAGTTAACTCAAGTCCCAATGATGCACCAGTTGCCACTGGCTGAGAGGAGAATAAAGGAAAAGTTGTTGGAGCTGGTCTTGCAACTGCATATGGACTCGGATTTGGTGGAGGGTGACTAGGACCAGCTTCATTTCTAGATATGGTAGGGTGTGAGCTTATAAAAGGAGGCAGAGGTGGCCCAACTGAAAATGAGGGCTCAGGTTCATCATAATCCAACCTGATTCTTACTCCTTTATCCCTTTCTCTGCTCACATACTGATTAAGGAGAAACCTCAACTGTAGAAAGTTGCTTTGCTACCCCATCAGGTGTTAAATCGATGCGTGTCGGTGTGCCTGTTGCACTGATATGAGGGGATGAAACCCGTGAACGAGACGGGGTTGGTGTTTGAAAGGAAGAAAACTCAGGATACGTGGCTCCTGTTGGGGTGTTTCCCGGAGTTGAGAACGAGGTGGGCATAGCCGGTGGAGTTTGGCTAGCATTAGGTGTAGAAGTACGTGGTACTTGGTTCACCTCACCTGAATATTCGCTTTCAGATATGATGGTTTTAACGAAGTTGGAGCTACACTACTGGTCTTCAAAGATGAACTTAGTGGCGTAGCCCCACGGTGGGTGCCAACTTGCTGCTACAACAAATATGAGACCAAGAATAGTGGAGGGGCTGGTTAGGCAAAAGGGTTCAAGAGTCTTGATTTACCTAACGCAGGTCGCAGGCCCCCCTACGTAAGGTCGGATCACTCTTCTATTGATTGCTTAGAATTCATGGTTGAAGGAGATTCAACCCAGATTTGATGCATGCAATGTGATAGTGTTATTGAATGTGAAGAGTAGAACATGTAATGTGCAAGTTTTAAAGAGAGAGAGAGAGAGAGAGAGAGAGAGAGAGAGAGAGTGAGATTTCGGAATGTTTGGCTGAATGACCAAGGATGGTCATTTATAGGGAAAGGGGAAGCCAAGAGTAGAAACCTTTGACTAGTGATCCGGTGATGCAGTGAGGAGGTTGCTCGTTTTGGTAGATTGAAGGCTTCGGATCTGCGGGTAAATAACTGTCTCTTCTCACGTGCCCTTTTTGCGGCTCAGTGAGAGAAGTCACACGTAAAGCGTGATGGGACATGACACTGTGTAATGCTTTTTGCTGTTCACCACAGCTAGTCGTCTATTTGAACCCTTTAACCCTTTAAGCTATTTTACACTTATGGTTAATTTGTTGAGCTTCAGCTACCCACGCATCACTTAGTGTTCTTGTATAAAAATTAATGGAGCAAATGTATACAAAGTAACATTAGTAACAGTTGGTAATGGTAGCAACCTAGAAGATTAAAGGCCTTGTAAACTTCGATTATTAGCATCCTTTAGCAGCTTGCTAAGGGAGGTGATTGGTTGGAATAAATTTTTTTCTGATCCATGATTGTATACGTGCAACTGGAGCTCAATGCTGGTGGAGCTGTATTATTTTCTGAAGTAACTATTTTTTCCATTGATATTTTTTTTGGGCGGTAATAAGATCACCCAAAACATCTATTTCCACCGCCAAACTGAATACTTTTCTAGTAGTGTCAGGGTGCAACAATGGCAATAACGGAGATGAAACTTTGGGCTAGTTTCGATGAAAAAGTTGTGTTATCGGAAGTCAACGAGTATCCACTTTAAGGTCTGAAATTGTTACCCATGAGTGAATAGTGTAGAACAAAGTGTACGTAATAAATAAAACTTAAGAGACCATAAACCAAAATTTAGTCATACCACATGAAATATTCGTGAAATATTCACGGTGGGTCAGGCTACTTCGGGTAAAGTGGTTAAGCTCGAGAAAGCGTGCCTTGACAACCAGCACATGTTTATCCCATTTGTTTTTGATACTTTTGGTTTTCTGGCGCCAGAGACTGTGGACCTATTTAGTCGAGTTCTAAGGGTCATGCATAGTACTATTATGTCCCCGAGATCTATAGACGTAGTTTTTAAAATACTTAGTTTTGCTATTCAAAAAGAGGTAGCGGCGCAGCTTGTTGCCCGTTTACCAACTATCTCGATGTAAATTTATAACATGAAAAAAATTTGGTTTAAAAAAAAAAACAAAAAAAACAAAGTTTAATCCCAAAAAAAAAAAAAATAATAATTGACTTTTGATATTATGATCCGATTACAAAGAAACCGAACAAAAACGTCATAACATGATTAGACAAGACACCATTGTTCCTTTGTCATGGTGTAAGCTTAACTTTCAAGAGCTTTAGGAAAGCAGACAAGACTGCCTTCCAACATCTTTCGTTTGTGTCAATCACAAGTACCTTCATTTCTTCTTCCTTAAATAAATTAATGGGGCAAAGTTTCATCAAGACGCCTATAATTTAACTTTCTAGAAATAAAAACTTTGACTTCATCAGTAGGGTATTTTAATATAAATTAATAATTGTCACAAGGTTTCAAATATTGACATATGGCCTCATTAGTCCCGCGATAACTTATGACTTGGTCTTCTTATTCCCAGTTTTCGCCAGCCATCTATGAACTCAACCGCGTTTTTTCAATTTTAATCTAATAAACTCTCACCTTAAAAACCTAATTTTCCAACAATTTTACTCATATTATTTTGATCATCATTAGCCTAATTTGCACAATCAAGATTAATATTTTTTAAGTTTTGGTTTCACATAATTTCATAACTCGAAATGAACGACCTACTCTCCCGATCATTCTCCAGAGGCCGAGTAGCCGACATCGAGATGGGGAACGCAGCCGCAACGGACGGAACAAACCTCGAAAAGTTCTTTGGAGATGTGGCGGAGATCAAGGAAGAGTTGAAAGGTCTGGAAACACTTCATAATCACCTACAAGAAGCAAATGAACAAAGCAAAACTCTATACAACGCGAACGCGATAAAAAATCTCAGAACTAAGATGGATAATGATGTTGCTTTGTCTCTTAAAAAGGCGAAACTCATCAAGAACCGTCTTGAAGCGCTAGATCGTTCTAGCGACGCCAATCGCAACCTCCCTGGATGTAGACCTGGGAGCTCCACTGATCGTACGCGTATCTCTGTTGTTAATGGACTCCGGAAGCAACTCCAATCATCGATGAAAGCGTTTACTGAGCTTCGCCAGAAAATGGCGTCTGAGCACCGAGAAACCGTTCAGCGAAGGTACTTTAAAATAATGAAATTCACGTATAATATTGTGTATTATTGATCAACTATATTTAGTAGAGCGTTTATAAACAGTCCAAACCAATCACACAAATCGAAGAAAGTCGACCGGTTTGAAATATGTATTGTATACATCACAGTTCGATTTTTATAATTTGCAGGTTTAAGGTTCACTCAATTTAAAACGAACCGGCCGTTTAACATTTATCATTTAAAGCAAATATAAAAGAACTAGTTATCATTTAAAGCGAATTTAAAAGAATTAGTAATCAACATTTAAGAATTATAAAACGATATTTTAACATAAGATAATAATTGAATTAGTGTAAGTATATAAATAAATACTTTAAGAAATTATTAAAATTTTAAATTAAGAAAATAGATCGAATACGTATAAGTAAATACTTGAAGAAATTACGAAAATTTTTAAATTAAGAAAATAGAATACAAATTAGTGAAATAAGTGAAACACAGAAAAAATCTTAAGATCACAGAATTGTGACACGTAGCACAACGAATATTCCTAATATTTCTTCTTAAAAATTTACTGAAAAGTTATAATCTAAAAAAAATTGCCATTCAAATCACAAAACCGAACCGAGGAATGGCTAGTTCGGCGGACCCAACCAGCCTGGCCAATTCGGTTTGTATTTTCTCAAACTCTCGTTAACGGCCGGTTGGGTCTAAACTTTTTCATCAAACCCGGTCAGGACCGGAACGTGAACACCTTGAATATATAGAGATATACAATAGAAACAACTACAAAGAGAAACTAATAAAATCGTATCTTCTAACTATAGTAAACATATTACAATTCTAACTGAACTATCTAATAGGTATTACACCGTCACCGGAGAAAACGCGGATGAGGCTACAGTAGATAACCTGATATCAACCGGACAAAGCGAGACGTTTCTACAGAAAGCGATTCAGGAGCAAGGGAGAGGGCAGGTGATGGAAACAATACTCGAAATAAAAGAGCGACATGATGCTGTGACAGTGATCGAAAGAAACCTTAAGGAACTGCATCAAGTTTTCATGGATATGGCTGTGTTAGTGGAGACCCAAGGAGAGCAACTGGACGACATCGAAAGCCATGTGAACCGTGCGAATTCGTTTGTTCGAGGTGGCGCACAGCAGTTGCAGGTGGCAAGGAAGACACAATTGAACACAAGAAAATGGACTTGTTTTGGGATTCTTTTGCTGTTGATCATCATTGCCATTATTGTTCTTTCTATTAGGCCATGGAAGTAGAAGAGTTCTACGCGTGCTTCTTGACTTGTACATTTTTATTTTGATTAGTATTGGTTGATTGGCATAAATATTATGAGATATTGTTGCACTGAACTAAACTTGAGAGTACTTGTTTGATGTATAAATATTGTTGAAAGTATTTGTAACTTATTTGAGCGTACTTTTTATTTTAGTTAATTTTATTTTTAATTATTTTCTAAAAATATATTAAAATCTATAAATATCATATTGTAACGATAGACTTCTATATAATTTACGATAAAAAGTTAATTGGGGTACTGGTTTTGACTTTTTTTTGGAACGGTGAACTTCAATAAAACCGACGCGTCCTCTAAGCGAGGACCACCAAATAAAACTTACAACATGTACAAGGGGTACATAATGCCTAATCCTTCCACTGTAAAGATTTAAACCTAGACCGACTTTGCAACCATAAAAAAGACATAGACTTCACACACGAAACAACATCGACCACTTTTGGAGTACACCCGTCGAAAATCTTCTTGTTGCTTTCTTTCCATATACCTCATATTGTGATCATGACAATACCCCTAATCGCTTTCTTTTCCTACTTAGGACCAGCCACATTCTTGTGCAAGTGCAGGAGATCAGTGATGTCAAAAATATACATAGGATGCAATTTGCACCAACCACTTACCAAGCTCCACACACCAAAAGCGAAACCACAGTCACAAAAAACATGATTGGAGCTCTCCTCTACTACGCTACCTAAAGCACAAGAAGTGTCTTCAATGTTAAGCTGTCTCCTAATCAAGGCAAGACGAGTAGGAATGCGATCCATCTCCACTCTCCATACAAGAAGATTCACGTTAAGAGGGACCCACGACTCCCACTTCATCAAATGCTGCCTTTGAACATCACTATCCTGTCTAAGCAAATATTAACGTGAGCAACCGAAAAAGAGCCTGAGCTGCCAGAATTCCATTTCCAAATGTCATCCTCTTCAATGAGAACCGTTCGGACCTTCATATAAATAAGGTCTTGATGCTCCGAGATTTCAACTACCGAAATTGGGCTTCTAGACCAGCTTGGATGGAAAACTACACAACCATTCTGCATCTTAAGTCTATCATTCACGCTGCAACCCCTCTCTGATTCAAGTTTGTATATATGTGGATGTGGCCACCTGTCCTTCAGAATGGTCGAACCGTACCAATGATCTGTCCATAATTTCACATTTTCACCATTACCAGGACCTGTAAAAAAGAATGTAAGCTTTTGTCTTGTATAACAACTCTCCCAAAACCCTTAAACATGTCCTATATGTCTTAAAATACACCCCGTATACGAAAAACGGACTCAAAATACCTTTATATTATTAAAAATCAAATAAAACAAAAATTCAAGTCGCTCGTGGGGCGCGACAGACTTATCTGGGTCTGTTGCGGGGCGCAACAGTTGGACATCAGGCGGCACCCCAGTCCGCCACGTGGCCCAACACCCAGCAACCCTACACTTGTGACTCGCCACAGCTAAACCCTAGTCTAGGGTTCTCACGGGCCACGAAGGACGTTCTTATTTCTCTCGCGGGGCGCGAGAGCTCCCTGATTAGACCCTATAAAAGGGGAGTTCGGGCTCAGTTAGAATTCGTTCATAAAATCTTTCTCTCTCAAATCTCTAGTAAGCTAATATTATCGGGTATTATACCCCTAAAAAGCGAAGCTCTGCCTCGTTGTAAGTATTATAACCCCCGTTTACGTATTAGTTACTCTGCTCGATTGATCTAGAGCTCCGTAACGCATGTTAAGGCTCTGCCTGACTCAGTCTTTGGAGTTCTGTCTCGGGGGGAGGGTATAGCTAATGTAAATTGGGTTATCTTACTAACACGTGTGCATTGTTTATTTTAAATAGATTATAACCATGAAGTCACCAGCAAGCAGTAGTATTATCTAAAATAACAATGTGAGTACATTCACCTTTTGTAAACTGTTTTTACAGATCCTCAATTGTTTTCAAGTATATTTAGCAGTGATTGAATCTATGTATTCTACAATTACTGTCAGTATATTGGGGTTTTATATACATCACTTGTTACTACACTATGAGTAGTAGCATGACCACAAGTCAGGATTGACAGTACCGTGGGTGGTAATTGGGTAAATAAAAACATTGTAATCACTCTCAATACTGTAAAGATAAAAAAACTGTTTTGATTAAACTGGAATGCACTCACCAGTATTTCTTGCTGATAAAACTTTTTCAAACGCGTTTCAGGTAACAAAATACGAAAGCCTAATAGAAGCTAGCTGGAGAGCACTGAAAGCTTGGAAAAGTGGCTATAAAAGTTACCTAAACAAGAAAGAAGTTTTATTTAAATAAAATATAGTTTATCCCTATAAACATATTGAAATGGAAACTTGGCTTTTTCCCATGTATTTATTATTTATAAAAATGTGGTGTTTTACTCTGATAAACTATTTCCTAACTACGGTCCTGATGTATTTTCCGCTGCCAAATTAATAGACACAGATACCACCCATCTGCGCTCGCGGCCACCCACTCCCGGGGTAGGGGTCAGGGGTTGTAACAGAGAGTGGTATCAGAGCTACAACCACTGATTTAAGCCACGGAAGTGTTCTGCTGACACCAAAATTTTATCAATTATGTTAGGAAATAATCTATGTGATTATGTGTATACATGTATATTATTGTTTTGTGTTGTTTGGCAATCTGTTAGTTTACAGTATGAGTGGATCAAGGTACGTCTGACGCCTATCGTCACCTAGCTAGTTCTCCCAAAAGTGAAGGAACTTCATCACAGCCTACTCCTTCGGGGTATTCTGCTGACACTGAAGAAGGAATCTTCATCTTTAAGGCGCAATCCGAGGAACCAATCCCTACGAAAAAGAGAGGATGGTTCAGTCGGGGAGCACACGAGAGGAGAAAGCGAATGAGAAAGTTACAGCAACAAAGGGCATTAGCAACAGCCAATAGGGAAATGAACGCCCAGACTCAAGAAATAGTGAATAGATGATTGGCAAACTTTCATATATTAGCAACCACTGTAGCCGATCCAAACATAGATCAGATAATTGCACCACAACCACAACCACTGCCACTATTCCCAACCCAACCAATGGAGATAGAACTTACCCAAGGAAACCAGTTACCTATACCAGCATTTGACCCTAATGAGATACTTAGAATCCCGGCACCTAATCCTTTAGCATATGATCCATGGGAAGATGACTATAGGGATTACCAGGGACTCTATCCACGGGAAGAACCGATGCCAGATCCCATAGCACAATATACAAACCTTAATCCCGCATATCCATTTTGGATTAATGATGTGTGTAAAATGCAACATATAAATGACATCAATTAAGGCATAAAACTAACCCTTTTTAAGTACTAATGTTGGAAAAAGAGTGTTTTTGTCATCCTTTTGTATTTTCAGGATGAAATGAGCTCAAATTCACAAAAGAAGCAAAAAAACAACTAATTCTAGCATAAATACAAGAAAAGGAATAAAAGTAGACTGCCCGAACCCTCAACGGCATCCTCCAAAGCAAAGAAAAGAAAACAGAAGCCTGAACACGCCCCGTGCTCAGCCAGCACGGGGCCGTGCCCAAGAAGCAGCAGAAAAGACAAACCTGTAGAAGCTTCCATTGCCCACCACGGGGCTGTGTCCAGTGAGCACGGGGGCGTGGTGAAAGTACAGCAGGCGCATTAATTGTAATTGTGAATTACAATTAATGAAGAGAGAGAGTGTCAGACGGGCACGGGGGCATGTCCAGCGGACACGGGGCCGTGCCCAGCCTTCTGTTCAGCCTATAAATAGGAGTGCTTGGTTTCATTCCATCTCATCCCTTGGCACACCACCTCTCTCACACTTCATCCACCACCCACCACCACCATAACACCATCATCCACCACCATCATCCATTGTCCATCGTAGAGTGTGTGAGTCGTCTCGGGATCCAAGATTGATAGTAAGAGTTCTTGACAATCAAGGCCATGTTTGCCTAAGTCTCTTACATCACTTGGTGAAGACAAGTGTTTAGTATAATACTTTTTATTTTTAATCTTTTGCACTTTTTATTTGGTTTTGTATTAATGACTTTAATAACTAGTTGCTTATGTTGAAGGTGATCTTTCCTTATCGTTTGTCCGTGGTGTCTTGGCATTATTTTACTGTCTATATAAAATAAAAGATTTTCACCATTCATATCTCCACGGTCTATATGGAGGTATGTTGGCTACCTGGTCGGGGTTAAGGGAACGGTTTGGTAAAGGTCTTGCCCTTGTTCAGCGTTTAGAGGTCCTGCAAGGGACCTGGGTCAAATTTAGTAGGATCTCCTTCAATACCCATAGGTATTGGATGGCGGGGATCCAAACTCTTTGACCCCCTCATAAGTTAACTACTATTAATACTATAACCCGGCTATTTAGGACTGTATCCCTGCTGACTCAGACTACTTAGCCGAGGGTAACGTCACCGTCAAAAGCGGGGCCTACCATAATTTGCATTAATAACTTAATTCATTATCTTCCAATAATCCAACCCTTTAGGATTGTATCCTTGCTGACTCAAACTCCTGGGTTGAGGGTAACGTCGCCTTCAAAAGAGGGCCCTACTACAATAACTAAGATAATCTCTTAAACAAGTGCAAAAGTGCGAAAATAATCAAAGGTTATACTAATACACGAGTTGGATCCAAGTGATTCATCTTGTCTATCTGTTTTTATTTTATTTTTACTTTTCAGCATTTAGTTAGTTTTTATTTTCTTAGTTTAAAAACATTTTTCTAACTTTTGATTTGATTAGACGTTGAGGATAAACCGGTATTAAAAGCTCTTGTGTCCTTGGACGACCTCGGTATCTTACCAACACTATACTACGTCCACGATGGGTGCACTTGCCCATATGTGTGTTTAGTGTTAGTGAATATCGTGTTTTATAAATTTAAAACTTGGCTAAAGGTGTAAGAAGGGCTTAAAATATACATTAAAAATATATTACACTACACACGCATCAAGTTTTTGGCGCCGTTGCCGGGGACACAAGGATTTTAAGAAAGATTAAAATCAACGGCCTAATCAGTTTTTCAAAACCTTTCCAAAACGCGCGCAAATTTTTCTGCATTTTAGCTTAGTTTGCATTTACAGTAGCCTGAACACGGGGCCGTGCTCGCTGAACACGCCCCCGTGCTGCATATTTTTCGTTAGATACCCAGATACGGAGTCTGAACACGGGGCTGTGCTCACTCAACACGCCCCCGTGTCCAACGTGACCAGTAACTTTAATTAAAATGCCCAGATACAGACCCTGACCACGGGGCCGTGTTCACCAGACACGGGGCCGTGTCCAGCTTCTGTTTCCGTCTTTATTTTATTTTTTGGTCACGAGACTCAGTTGTGGTCTGCTGAGGGATTCTTATGGATCAATACTCAGGAGGTTACAACTGCACCTATGATGAGGATGATTATAGGAGTAATTATTGCGCTAATTGTCGTAACACACGCTCGGTTCAATATAATAACTCATATCAACCATCCAATTCATACAACCATTATGAGGAGCCCAGGTACGAGCCATCAACTTCATACACACCCTATGAAGACCAAAGGTATGAACCTCCTCCCTCATACTCATATTTTGATGAACCAAGGTATGAGCCTTCATACTCATACTTTGAAGATTCAAGATATGAGCCACCACCTTCATACTCTTATTATGAGGAACCATGGCGTGAACAACCCACCTCATATGAGTACTATGAAGAACAAAGTTTCGACCCTTATCCATCATATGCTTACAATGAAGAACAATGGTATGAACCATCTACTTCATATGAGTACTATGAGGAGCCAAGGATCGAACAACCGGATTCAAGCTTTGAGGATCCAAATTCGTTTTCTCTCACCGAAGTGACCAATAGGATATTAGAACACATTAAAACTATCGAACGTTACATGAAAGAATCTCGCGCAAGGGAAGAGGAGTTCCGCGCAAGAGAAGAATAATAATAACGTAGAGATAGTTGAAAATGTAAAAATGGAAGAACAAGAAAGTGAAAAACCGACACATGAGTTAAACAACGAAAAAGGTGAGGACGATAACGTTAAAATTCAAGAAGAGTCTAATTTTGAAGAAATTAATCTCTTGTCACCTACTTTCGAAAATCATTGTTTAGTAACCCCTCATGCCAAGTTTTTAAAAGAGCTAAACACTAATACAAAAATAGAAGAAATGGTAAGTGTTAAGTTAACTAATGATCAAACCTCGCTAATAAAAGAAGATCCTTTTGAAATTAACATTACACCGGTTCCATGTTTCTTTCAAAATTCCTTTATTAGTAATATCACCATTGATAAAGATCTTTGTGTTAACATAATGCCTAACTATATTTTTGAGAAATTAAGTATTAGTGATTTTTCTCCACTTCAAATACCCATTTTTTATCCGATCGGAAGGTAATAAAATCAATCGGTGTAGTTGAGGATGTCTTGGTTCAAGAAAATCAAATGGTTATTCCAACCGACTTTGTCATCCTCGATGACGCTCCTCTAGTCTTGGGAAAACCTTTTGTGAAAACTCATGAAGCTTTGAAAAACCGGAAATTTAACAATCTACCTCTTCAATTAGGGGCATTCAAAAGGAGCATAGATCTTGAGCGCTCAATGAAATATCCTTTTGGCAATAATGACCCCCTAATTGAAGATGAGCCAGAACCACCCGATAAGGAGGGTCTAGCCAAGGACCCTTATAAACGTGGCGCACCACGGAGGCATTCCGCGGAACTATCCTTAGTTTAGTTTAATCCTTTAGTTTTAATTTGCATAATAAAACACACTCATGGTGGTAATGGATGAAAAAGGGAACGTGAAAAATGGCCCCATGCACAAAGAACGAAGCAACCCGACACAAATCTCCATTACAGAAGGCTCAACACGGGCCGTGTTCAACCAACACGGCCCCGTGCTAAACCACCTGCAGAAAAACGCCCAGTTCAGGTAACTGGACACGGGCCGTGTTCACCAGACACACCCCCGTGTCCAGACTTCTGTCTCATTTCTTTAATTTCTGTTACTGGCACCTGAACATGGGGCCGTGTCCGGTCCCCACGGGGCCGTGTCCAGACTGCCAGTAACATAAATCTTTGCTTTTTAACACCATATTACACATCCAATCAACCTAAAAATTTATTTTTGGGACACATTGAGGACAATGTGTAATTTAAGTGTGGGGGGGAAGCTAATACTTTGAAATTTTGCAAGTCCTAACAACAAGCCTTACACAAAACTCTATTGGAACCGCTAAACACCCCAAATTTTTATTTTTTTTACTTGTCTAAAGTTTAAGTTAGGAATCACAAGATTAATAAGGTTATATTTTTATAAAATTTACAACCGAGAGCGTCGTGATAACAAGAACCAACATAAGAAAATTATGAAACGGCATAACAAGTCTAGTTAAAATTTGATTATATATACTTGATCACATTAAAAACCTATTCCCACAAAAGTGAGTTTTGAGCCTTTATTGAGCATACAAATTTACATCTTTAGACTAAATGCTCATTTTTCGTTTCTTGTGTGAATAGCCGCTTGGTTCTTACAACTCTAGAACTTGCCACGACGATTCATTCCCGGTCCTTACCAACTTAAACCCATGTAAGTAAATGATGGAGGCATTAGGACTAACCATTTTTCTTTCTACACCATTATTTTTCATTTTTTTTATCACCTACCCAAAATCCCCCTAGTTAACCCCTTTGAGCCTAAACCTTTCATTTCATTACCCTAAACCCTTTTTACCCACCAAAAACCCTTTTTATTTTTCACCCTTTATTTTAGTAACAAGCTCGGTTTTTCGCAAGCTCGTTCTTTTATGTGACTGAAAAAAAAAATGATGATGAAGTTAAAAACAAACAAAGTTATGCAAACAAAAGCTTGTTTGGAGAAATACTTCAAAATAAAAAGTCACTAAAAACAAAGTGTGTTACGAAAACCGACGCTTTTTACGCTTTTCGCCCTTTTACTAACCACTAACCCAACCACCCACCTTTAGCCCAAGCCTAACCCTTCACCCAAAAAGTCCTCTTGATGTTTACAAAGGTATAAAGTTAAAAAGGAGGAGGATTGATTGCTTGGCAAGCCTATGGAAGGCGTAAGTTCCATGCCGCTCTCGAGTGATTCACTAAAATACACCTTCGGCCGAGTGTTGAGTGATTTCTCCCGTAAGGTATGTGAACTTGAATATAAATGGAATTTTAAAAAGGCATGTTATGCCCAAATAAGTAATTTATCCTATGAAACATTCTAAATAAATCATAACGAATAGGATTGTAAATAAATAAAAATAAACCCAAAAAGATCTTGGATTCCCGACACTCTATGACAAGCAAAAAAAAAAAAAAAAAACCTTCTCTTCTACCCATTCTATTTGGGAGTGTAAGCCACATTTAAAGAGTTTTGCTTGAGGACAAGCAAAAGTTCAAGTGTGGGGGTATTTGATGTGTGTAAAATGCAACATATAAATGACATCAATTAAGGCATAAAACTAACCCTTTTTAAGTACTAATGTTGGAAAAAGAGTGTTTTTGTCTTCCTTTTGTATTTTCAGGATGAAAGGAGCTCAAATTCACAAAAGAAGCAAAAAGACAACTAATTCTAGCATAAATACAAGAAAAGGAATAAAAGTAGACTGCCCGAACCCTCAACGGCATCCTCCAAAGCAAAGAAGAGAAAATAGAAGCCTGAACACGCCCCGTGCTCAGCCAGCACGGGGCCGTGCCCAAGAAGCAGCAGAAAAGACAAACCTGTAGAAGCTTCCATTGCCCACCACGGGGCCGTGTCCAGTGAGCACGGGGGCGTGGTGAAAGTACAGCAGGCGCATTAATTGTAATTGCGAATTACAATTAATGAAGAGAGAAAGAGTGTCAGACGGACACGGGGGCGTGTCCAGCGGACACGGGGCCGTGCCCAGCCTTCTGTTCAGCCTATAAATAGGAGTGCTTGGTTTCATTCCATCTCATCCCTTGGCACACCACCTCTCTCACACTTCATCCACCACCCACCACCACCATAACACCATCATCCACCACCATCATCCATTGTCCGTCGTAGAGTGTGTGAGTCGTCTCGGGATCCAAGATTGATAGTAAGAGTTCTTGACAATCAAGGCCATGTTTGCCTAAGTCTCTTACATCACTTGGTGAAGACAAGTGTTTAGTATAATGCTTTTTATTTTTAATCTTTTGCACTTTTTATTTGGTTTTGTATTAATGACTTTAATAACTAGTTGCTTATGTTGAAGGTGATCTTTCCTTATCGTTTGTCCGTGGTGTCTTGGCATTATTTTACTGTCTATATAAAATAAAAGATTTTCACCATTCATATCTCCACGGTCTATATGGAGGTATGTTGGCGACATGGTCGGGGGTTAAGGGAACGGTTTGGTAAGGGTCTTGCCCTTGTTCAGCGTTTAGAGGTCCTGCAAGGGACGTGGGTCAAATTTAGTAGGATCTCCTTCAATACCCATAGGTATTGGATGGCGGGGATCCAAGTGATTCATCTTGTCTATCTGTTTTTATTTTATTTTTACTTTTCAGCATTTAGTTAGTTTTTATTTTCTTAGTTTAAAAACATTTTTCTAACTTTTGATTTGATTAGACGTTGAGGATAAACCGGTATTAAAAGCTCTTGTGTCCTTGGACGACCTCGGTATCTTACCAACACTATACTACGTCCACGATGGGTGCACTTGCCCATATGTGTGTTTAGTGTTAGTGAATATCGTGTTTTATAAATTTAAAACTTGGCTAAAGGTGTAAGAAGGGCTTAAAATATACATTAAAAATATATTACACTACACACGCATCAATTAACGACCCATATTTTCAAAGTGTGTTAGGAGACCCATACCCATACAGAGAACCTATACCTGAATACCCTGACACAATACCCGCACCACTGCCAACCATGAGTGAGGAGAATGTTTAGGAACTCCGTACATTTGGTGAGGAGTTAGTTGAGGAAGGAGAGAGGATAAGACAAATAGGAGAGAAGCTTGTGTGGAAATACGACGAGCGAGAGATGCAATACTGGAACCACCCCTTGTAGTAATAATAATAATAATAATAATAATAATAATAATAATAATAATAATATATAAATATATACATATATATATATATATATATATATATATATATATATATATATATATATATATGCGTGTAGTGAAAAAAAATTTATATATATATATATATATATATATTTCAACTAAAATAAATAACCTAATACCTATTGATGCATAACTAGTAGTGTGTTTCAATTCGAGTTGTAGATTGTAATATATATATATATATATATATATATATATATATATATATATATATATATGAAAAAGAGTAAATGTCGCAATGCTCGACGATTTTGATCAATTTGTTTGCGTGATTGTTTACATTAAATCTTGTTCTGTGATATTAATACCGGATAAATTAATACAGATGGATAACAAAGTAAATCAGGAAAATCAGAATAATGATAATAATGGGAACCAAATAGATAACAGTGCCATTTAACATATAGTCGCACAAGGAATTATAGATGTTATGCCATATATCATCAACACTGTTAAGGAAGCAGAAAATAATAAAACTAATAGTGGAAGTAAACGACCACCTACTGAACCCAGTCACAGCGTGAATAACGGACCGTTACTTCAATTGCCTATTCCAAAAAGAAGAAGAGCCATGTTATATGGTTGTTTTTACAAATAATTCTGGTCTTGCAAACCAATAGAATTCCCTGGCAATGAAAGAGCCATTGCAGCTCTACGTTGGATAGAAAAGACAGAAGCAGTCTTAAAAATAAGCAAATGTACAGATGAAGATAAAATTATGTTTGCTTCTAATCTTTTTAAAAATGCAGCCTTAGAATGGTGGAACACTATTCTCCAGTCTAGGGTAAATGACAAAGTTTACAATATGGAATGGATTGACTTTAAGAACATGGTTGAAAGAAAATTTTGGCCTCCCAATGAAAAGAAACAAATTGCTAATAAGTTATTAAACCTTAGAATGACTCGAGTGGACTGCAGGGGTTACACTAGCGTATTCTTCGAATATGATAGAATAGTGCCAACCATAGCCTCACCAGAACCAGTATTAATCTCCCGTTACATTTGGGGATTAATTAGTGAAATCAGACACGTAGTCAAGGCAGTTAGACCACAAACCACAGAAGAAACAGTAGAACTAGCCAATACCTTGACTGATGAATTAGTACGTATGCAAGAAGAAAACCAGAGAAAGAACCTAGCCTAGAAACTTACCCAGGAATTTCGCTACGGTAATTCCAACCGTGGGAAAGGTACAGGTTCTACTTCTGCACCTTACTGTAAGTACTGCAAGAAGAAGCATTCAGGGAGATGTTCCATATACTGCAACTTCTGCAAAATATCAGGGCACAAGGAAGAAGACTGCAGGAAAAAAACCCAGCAATAAGCTATGCTTCAACTGTGGAGAAACATGGCATATCAAACCGAACTGTCCGAAACTAGCTCCAGCCACAAACAGCACGACTACCAAGAACGCCAGAGCATTTGTTCTGACAGCTGAAGAAGCCAAGATAATTCCGGATGTGATTGCCGGTACGTTTTTAGTTAATGATATTTTTGCTAAAGTATTATTTCACTATAGTGCGAACCAAAGTTTTATTAATACTTCGTTCTGCAAACTTCTCAATCAACCATTAACTAAACTTCAACAAGAATATTTGGTAAAAATGTCAAATGGAGAATCCATTTAGATCACTAAAATCTTGCAGGGAGCAAGAATAGAAATTCTAAACCACAATTTTATTACTAACCTTTATCCAATGAATCTGGCTGGATTTGATATCGTATTAGGAATGGATTGGTTAGTAGCCAATCGAGCCAATATTCTATGTGATCAAAAGTCAGTACAAGTAAGTTCACTAAGGGGGTGAAAAGATCACAATTAAAGGAGACAAGCCAACCAGGTCCACAAAATTCATCTCTGTGATGAAAACAGCAAGCTATGCAAGGAAAAGATCATTAGTGTATATGATTTCTATAATCATTAACACTAAAGGAAAAGAATTGAAAGATATTCCCGTAGTATCTCAATTCTCAGATGTTTTTTCCAGAAGAATTACCTGGACTGCCACTAGATAGAGAGGTTAAATTCAGAATTCACCTACTCCCAGGGACAACACCGATTGCCAAGGCACCTTACCGTTTAGCACCAGCAGAGATGCAAGAACTGAAGAAACAATTGGACAAACTTTTGGAGAAAGGTTTCATACAGCCTAGTTCATCACCATGGGGAGCACCAATCTTGTTTGTCAAGAAGAAGGACGGACTAATACGTATGTGCATTGATTACCGAGAACTGAACAAGGTCACAATTAAAAATCGGTACCCACTACCGAGAATCGATGATCTGTTGGATCAACTTCAAGGAGCTCGATTCTTTTCTAAGATCGATTTACGCTCAGGATATCATCAATTGCAAGTATAAGAAGAGGGCATTCCTAAAACTGCTTTCAGAATAAGGTATGGTCATTATGAATTTACAGTCATGCCATTTGGTCTAACCAATTGTCACGGCCCCCGGCCCAGTGTGACCCGGTCCAGAAGCCGCGGGACAGAAACCCGTGGTATTTATTATTTAATTTGACAGCGGAAATATTTGACAGGATCTTTTAACTGAAAATGCCCAATTATTTTATTTCACAATTTGGGACAAACCCCATAATTTACAATAAAGGGAATTTCACAAGGAAATCCCTTGTTTTACAAAACATGTTTATTTATTTTATTGAGCCACCTCTTCAAGCTTTTTAGTGCTATGTAGCACTTTTCCTTAATTCACAGTAAGTCACCTGAAACATGTTTAAAAAGATTTTTATCAGCGGGGAAATACTGGCAAGTCACTCAGGTTAAATAAAACGACATGTTAGTTTAGATTACAGCATAAGAGCGATTACAATGGCTACTATCTTATTTTTATCTGGCGCCGTGTCACACCCTGGTGACGATGGTCATACCACTATCGGGTTCTTTTCCCCAAGTAGTGATGATTGTCACTGTTAGGTTGGTGAACCTAACCGTGAGAAATTAGTAATGTGCACAATACCCCACTTGCCAGTGATTCAAGATAACCAAGACTTAATCCCTGTAATTATAACTTTTGGAAATAACTCGAGTATTATAAAACATTATTGGTAAAAAGAGAATGACTCACATTGCACGTTTAACTAGACAGAACTTTTTCCTACTGATTTAGCCTTGTAACCTAGTTAAATGACAATGCACACGAAACTAGGTTAGTAACTTAATACAACATTGTTGGGATTGAACCCTAACAGAGGAACAGATAATGTAAAGCCAAAACCAGATCACATCAGTGGACTATCAATAAGCAGCAGTTTACTCTTTGCTTTCCCCTTGACAGTGGTATTCTAACAGCTGATGAATCTTAAGTGCTGCTCACTACAACAACTGATGAACCAAACACTGAGGATACTCTAAAAGACAGCTGAAGACCAACACTGTTGCTCTATCTACTGCTGTGTTCTAAGTACTGCTGAAGACTCAAGCACTGCCCACTCAAAGACTGATCACCTTTGAAGAAAGCACTGAAGTTCAACATCAGTGCTCAGGCTACAACAGTGGAACGTGAAGCAGTAGTTTTTCTCAAGTTTGTATTATACTGATTATCAGATGTTGTATATCAGTAGTTTGTATAGAACAGAGCTTATAGTTTGTTAGGTCGTTAGATGTCACTATCATGGTGACGTCAGCTGAGGTACATCAGTGGCTTGGTTTGCCTATAAATGGAGCAGTACTCTGTACTGTTACATTTGATCGTTTTGAGTGAGTTTTTCTCCTCAATTCATCCTTTCATCTTGTGCAACCAACCCTGGAGTATCTGGCTGAGGGGGAGTTTAGTTCTGTAAACATGTTGTAATCATTTGCTTTGTATTTTAATCATTTGACTTAATGTGAAGCATTTGTTTATCAAACTATTTTCTTCCTTGATTGTGTTTACAAAGTTTGCTACTAATTTCCGCTGCACTTACATCATTTCATATGTTCTGATTGTTCATTTTATGCAAACAAACATAGTCATGAGAGCCTCAGATCTTAACAATTGGTATCAGAGCTTGGAAAGTCAAATTCAATCTGACAATCAATTTGACATAACAGTTCAGCTCACAATTCATTGATACTAAGGATGGTTGTATTCAGTTGAAAAACAGAGTAACGGGTGAATCATGATCAAAATGGTTATTCAGAAACTCTGTAAATCAACCAAGATGTCATATGACACACAAATTTTAAGCAACAAGTGATTTCATGCACAAAACACTCATAGTTTTCAGATCTGCAAAATATCTGATAAATTATGGGATCGTTCAACATTTTCAAAATTGATTTCAATTGTTGTCTTGACATTTGTGATGTTTTCACTAAAATACTAAAGTATGCACCTCAGATCAGCAAAACCTATGTTCATTTAAACACTAGTGTTCTGCTGACATAGAAAGAGGGAAATAAAGCTTTAGTCAAAACTTCTTATGTGTTCAAAGGCAGGTTGAGAATCCTCAAAAGGACCAAATCAACTTTGTCAAAACACATTAAGAAAATAAAGTGTAAAAAGAGTCCTAATCATATGTAATGTGAGATCTGTAATAAAACATGCACAAATGTGTTCAGATCTCTCAAAACATTACTCCAAAGTGATTCTGGACAACGTATGTTCAAAATATAATCTCCTAGTGAGTATTTCTGAACATGTGAATAAAAGGGGTAAAAAGGGAAAAGGAAAATGAACAAATCTCAAAGTGTGTTTATCTCAAAACTTTTGAAATCAAGAGAAAAGAGTATAAGCATAAAACACTCTTGAGGTTAAAAGTTAGGTCATCAGTGGTCATTATGCAACTGTGTGCATTCATCAATACAGGAATTGTTCTGGTAACAATGGCATCTCCAGTGATTGTGCTTAAAAAGGAATTTACAATCAATTGTCAAGAAAATGACCCCAAACAGTGGTCAAAATGACTTGAGAATGATATGATCATGAACTTACTTGAAAACTGTCGGATCCTTTTGATTATCTTCAAATCATCCTTTAATTTTTTACTTAAGGTGTTTTCCTCTAAATAAAACCAGATATGTTTTACTTTTTATAGAATATATTTTGTTTTTTTACTCATTTTTGATAGTAAAAGTTCATCTCTGGTCAGGATGTAGTTTCCTTATTTTTGTGTGAAATTATTATCCTTAAATCTGATCAAAAGGAAATGACACACATATCAAGGTCATGTTAAGCTCAAGTTTGGTTTTCAATAGATCAAAAATTGATTGTAAATTGTTTTAGAACTACTGAGATACTCATGTTCTAGTTCAAGTAATTAGACACAAAATGAGTAGCTGTAGTAGAAATGTTTTCATCATCTTGGATGCTAAGCCACTGTCTGAAATAATAGACAGATGGCAAAACCTTGAACAAAATTTCTGAAGATAACTGCTGACAATTTAATCTTGATATTATACATCTAAAATGTATTTTGTTAAGAATAGCATCTCTGGTGCTCAACAGATGTTAGATAAGATATTGTGATTTCACAATACAAAATCAATTTCTGCATCTGAACAATCAGATGCTAACATTGTTTGTCAAAAGTTAAAACACTACTGCACTATCAGTTGTTGCAACAAAAGTCTTCATTTTATTTTCTACCACTGTTGTACCTAAAATGCTGTTGTGCCTCAACATCTGTTCTCTAAAGCCTGTCCACTGCTGAGAGTCAACCTCTGCTTCTTCAAAAACATTGACGTTTAAAATCATTGTTCCATCCACTGATACATCCACTGTTTCATTTCATTACCGTTGTAACTACTGATGATTGTTCCATTAGTAGTTGTCAAAACAACTGTCCTCCATTATTTACCATTACATCAGGGGTTGGCACGTGGTCAGTTTTTAGCCGTCAGATCATTATAACCGCTCCCACATCAGCATTCACCTTTTCCTAAATAAAACCCTGCCCTAACACCAAAACAGGGTTTTACTATCGAATTGAATTCCAAAGTTCTCTTCTCATAGCAGTTTCCCTCTCATAACTCCAAAAACCGTCTTCGATCTTCTTCATAAAAAATGACGAAACCAAAATCGAAAACAAAATCTAAACCATCATCGTCCTCCACAACAGCAGACGCCACTCAAATGGCCGCTGAAACCACGGAGATTCGCTACAAAGCTCCACACAACTATATGGGTATACTCACAAAACCTACCGATAACCACACTTTTGACTCCATCATTGACACCTTATCTGCGTCAAAGTACAAAACTTTGATAACAGCAGACGCTCCCATTTACCTTGATACCCAGAGAGAGTTCTGGAAAAATGGCACCCTTGAAAAACAAGGAGACATCATCACAGCCATCAACTCCTCGATACAGGGTAAGAAGGTACAAATCTCTCCAAAATGCATCTCTGAAATCTTTAAACTCGATGATTTGAAAGGAAAAATCTCATTTACTAAAGACGAGTTGAAAAAGGATTTCATGAACAGGGGCTATGCAGAACAACCGAATAGGGATACCCTACAAAAGGGTTATTTCCCTTCTGCACCCAGATTTTTATTTCACACACTACTAATGTGTGTTTCTAATAAAACAACGTCTTTTAATGAAATACCAACAAAAATCCAATGCCTGGGGTATGCAATTTTAAACAATGAAAACTTTAATTACTCCCAGGAAATATTTGATGATTTGGTAAAAAACGTTGATAATAAGGCATTTCTGCTCTTTCCAAGATTTCTAAGCTAGTACTTTGAACAAAAATTTGTAGAGAAAGATGCAGATTTGCCCAAACAAGGTGTCTCTTTCAAAATAAATTGTTTAACAATTGAAACATTTTCAAGAATGATGGCACCAATAAAATTAAAAGCAAAATTGCGTGAGCAGGTTTTAGAAACTGCCACTGATCCTCAGGCAACCTCTGATGAGCCCACTGCTCCAGGTGATCAAAGCAGCACACCCACTGTTTTGAAACCCACACCTGCCACCACTAAAAAGACCAAAAAGAAAATATCCAAAAAACCCACCAAACCCACACCAAAGGCAACTATGGAAGATGAGATCCCAGAGTCAATGCCAGTGACAGCACAAAAGTCACCAAAAACCACTGCTGCTACTTCCTCACAGCAGTTGGTAGAAAGATCTCAACCCCAGCCTCAAACTCCTCTTGCATCCTCACAAAAGGATCAAGTTGTAAGCACAGGGACCCCGCAATATGAAGCTCTAGATCCACTCGGATCTATCTTTCACAGTCCTGATCCCAAGGACATGTCTCTTTCAACACCCATACCCTCACCAATCATATTGCCACAATCAATAATACCCCTATTGCATGCAGTTGTTATGGCACAGACACAAACCAGTTCCTCTCTATCACCCATTACTGAGAGTATACCTCCACAAGTGACTGGGTCTGATGCTCATACCTCTGCTATCCCAGCAACAGTTGAGGAGGTTACACCCCCTGAGTTACAAGTAACTCTCGGTGGTAGTTCAAGTGGAGCAGCAACTACAACTGATGGATCAACAGATCTTCAGTTGGACAGTTGTTACATTAATAAGACTCCCTTGAAGGCAATTTCTTCCATGGCAACATCGGTAACCACCAGTGAGTTAATTTTAACCACCGGTACCAACAAAGGTTTATCGAGTGCTGAAGAAAGAAGTCCCCAGTACTGAGAACAAGGGGCATCAATGGATGATTTTTGGGACTCTGTTCCTAAGTCACACATTGGTATAACCACCGCTGGTGGGGATTCAGATGATCCTGTTAATTCAGGTGATGATTCAAAGTATAATGAATTGACGGCCAGAGTTGAAAACTTGGAATCTTCTGTTGCCGAGATAAAAGATATGGTGCAGCAGCTGTTAAAAGCTCAAAAAGCCCAATCAACTGTTCCTCCTGCTCAAGCATCTGCTCCACAAGCATTCGCTGCAAATGAGCTTTGGAACATCTTTCAACCCATGCTTGAAAAACAGCAACAAATGGCTTATCAAAAGCATAATATTCAAGTACAAATGCTGACCAACATGGTGGAATCAAGGTTCAAAGACACTCAAGCAGATATCAAGGCTATAAAGGCTAGCATACAAAAGACTGCCCAGAGTGAAAAAGCTCCATCTACCATCTTCTTCATGGATACACCCCTGGCAGATAATGCCAAAAAGGGGGAGAAAATCAAGTTGAGAAAGAAAGGTATAGAAGATGGGTTGTATATTGAACCAGAAGAACCCAAAACCTCAAAAACTTCAACTCAAACAACTGATACATCAGTAGTTACAAAAACTGCTGTCAGTAGCCAAACAGCTGCCATCTCATCAACACACACACCTCCAACACACACTACATCACCACACACCACCACAACTACTGTTCCATCACCTTTTGTGTCTATAGCACAAAAACCACCATCAAAAACGAAAATTACCAAACCATCATCACCCCCTGCCAAAAAGCAGAAGACAACAGATGTTATAACATCTGTTGTAATGGCAACAGTGGTTAAAACACCTGTTGTTTCAACTACTGTCAGTCAACCACTGATCACCACACAAACAACTGTCACAATAACCCCTGCTCAAAAGCAGAAGACATCTGCTGATACATCAGCAGTTGTAATGACAACAGCAGTTGAGACACCAGTTGTTAGTCAGCCATCCACCACTGCTCTATCCTTTCCTATATCACAACCTAAGCTCTTTAGCAGAAAAAGAAAGCCAATCACTGCCAATGAAGGGATACATGATCCAAATGCTGCAAAGTATCCACTGGAACTTGAAGCCATCAAAAATGAGATGAGGCAATTTATACAGAAGAAGACCCTTCAAAAAGAAAATTCTCCTCACTCATAGGCTACATGGCACCAGAAGATATGAATGATTATCTCAAAATAAAGGCAAGGCAAGCTAAAGTAAAAGCTAAGGTTGACAATGAAAATGAAAGTCTAAGCGAAGAAGGCATTGCTAAAAGACTGGAGTTCTACCTTTCAAAAGTAAAGCAGATAGAAGAATTTGTACAAGAGTTAAACAAAGAAAAGGCTGATCAAAAGAAGAAGTTAAGAAAACAACTTCTAGCCTTCATCATGAATGAGAAATTCTATCCTGCTGAAGAACAACAGGTTAAAGAATGGCCATTAGTAGCTTTAAAGTATGAGGCAGAAAGGATCCAAAGAATCAAGAATGATCCTTCAAAAAGGAAGAATGCTCCAAACTGGAGTAAATACAAAAAGCTCATTGCTGACCTCACTGTTGAATACAAAGGAAAGAAAAAGGAGCTGGTGGATGCTGAGATGGACACTGCTGAAGCCATATCAAAATGGTCTAGGCAACAGGCTGATGAAGCCTATAAGAGGCTAAAGAAAAGGAAGAAAACTATTTCAGATGCTTCAAAGAAAAGGGAACAAATGATAAAGCTTGAACAGAAAATTGAAAACCTCAAAACAATGTTTAAATCAGCAGACAATCCTACTCTTGTGTCAAACCAAGATGAAGGTAAACAGCTGACTGAAGAAGAGGTCAAAGAAAAAGAAGTAGAGTATCTCAAGGACACCATTTTAAAATTGGGTCAGAAAGAAGACAGCTCATCAAAGCTTCAAAACCTTCTTAAGAAGGTACTAAACAAACCTGCATCTCCAAACAATGCAGAAGACATGACAGAAATTGAAATACAAGAACTTATTGAACAAGAAACTGCAGAAGACATAGCTGCAGCAGACAAAGTCATTGAAGAAGCTTTCGAAAGAATGTCTGAAAGTCTACATGTGTTTTCAAGGCCATCCTCCCTCAACTCATCAAAGAATAATTCTCTCCCAAGAAACCCATTTGGCTTAAAAATACTAAAGTGGATATCTGATCAAAAGACCCACGTGTTGACCCTGGTCAGAGCCAATGGCGAAGTGAAGTACATATCAAGGAAAGAAGCACTAGGCCTAAGTGTTGAAGATTTGCAGGATCTCCTTGAACTTTCACTGTGTAGGGATGAGGATGACCAGAGTGCAAAGGAATTTGAAGCTGAATTTAAGAATCATGCAAAGGCACTCTTGATGAGTAATAAAGGTCCTGAATAATGAAGGCTTTTGGCATTATCTGTTCCAGGGGGAGATTGTTGGGATTGAACCCTACCAGAGGAACATATAATGTAAAGCCAAAACCGGATCACATCAGTGGACTATTAGTAAGCAGTAGTTTACACTTTACTTTCCCCTTGACAGTGGTATTCTAACAGCTGATGAATCTTAAGTGCTGCTCACTACAACAACTGATGAACTAAACACTGATGATACTCTTAAAGATTGCTGAAGACAAACACTTGCTCTACCTACTGCTGTATTCTAAGTACTGCTGAAGACTCAAGCACTGCCCACTCAAAGACTGATCACCTTTGAAGAAAGCACTGAAGTTCAACATCAGTGCTCAGGCTACAACAGTGGAACGTGAAGCAGTAGTTTTCTCAAGTTTGTATTATACTGATTATCAGATGTTGTATATCAGTAGTTTGTATAGAACAGAGCTTATAGTTTGTTAGGTCGTTAGATGTCACTATCATGGTGACGTCAGCTGAGGTACATCAGTGGCTTGGTTTGCCTATAAATGGAGCAGTACTCTGTACTGTTACATTTGATCGTTTTGAGTTAGTTTCTCTCCTCAATTCATCCTTTCATCTTGTGAAACCAACCCTGGAGTATCTGGCTGAGGGGGAGTTTAGTTCTGTAAACATGCTGTAATCATTTGCTTTGTATTTTAATCATTTGACTTAATGTGAAGCTTTTGTTTATCAAACTATTTTCTTCCTTGATTGTGTTTACAAAGTTTGCTACTAATTTCCGCTGCACTTACATCATTTCATATGGTTTGATTGTTCATTTTATGCAAACAAACACAGTCATGAGAGCTTCAGATCCTAACAAACATTTACGATAAGCTCACGAAATCAAAACCTTCATGACGAATGACAAAGTATAGCCCGGATTCGGGCAGCACTTAAACATCCATCAGATCGGTTTCAATCGATCGGACATTGTATCGTAGCAGTGATCGAGTTAATACCATGTAATCGTAGCAGCGTCTCGACACCTTAATATTCGTTTTTAGGCAGAAAATGGACGTTTTGAACTAAAATTTCGAACACAGAAGCAATATCCCATGCACAGGAAATTTATAGCAAACTTTTGGGTTTTACACGGCCCGCGTAAACCCTCTCAAGTTCTTATGCGGCCCGCGAGGGCCACCTAGTCTACGATTAGGGCTAGCGTGTCACGTGTAGGCCTGCCACGTGTCTGACACGTGGCCTGAATGCTTATCCGGTGATCTTCGATCTGTCGCGGCTCGCGTAGACTATCCTTAAGTCTTACGCGGCACGCGAGCGGCCAGAAAATTCAAATTTCTTGATTTTTGTTATGGATTAGGGTTTTAGGGCTCCGGGTTTCTACTTACGAGTCGTTTTGGGACATTTTTGCAGGTCCTTACATCCTCCCCACCTTATTTAAAATCTCGTCCTCGAGATTTACTGAAATAGGTAGGGATATTTTCGCTTCATTTCCGATTCCAGTTCCCACGTATACTCTGGTCCTTATTTTGAGTTCCACTTGACTTTGACTAGTACCAGTCTTTTGTGCTTGAGAAACTTGATTTTCCTGTCTTCTATTTGGAGCGGTTTTTCCACAAACTTCAACCTTTCATGTACCTCCATATCTTGAAGAGGTACTACCAAGGATTCGTCAGACAAACACTTCTTGAGGTTAGCCACATGAAATACGTCATGTACTCCAGCGAGCTCTTCTAGTAGTCGTAAGCGATAGGCAACTGGTCCTATCCGCTGGATTACTGGGAATGGTCCTATGTACCTTGGACTTAGTTTTCCTTTCTTTCCGAACCGAACTACCCCTTTCCAAGGAGAAACTTTTAAGAGAACCTTGTCTCCAACTTGAAATTCCAGCAGCTTGCGTCGATTGTCTGCATAACTTTTCTGGCGATCTCGAGCTGTTCTCATTCTTTCCTTAATTTGAGTTATCTTGTCGGTGGTTTCTTGTACAATATCAGGCCTGATAATTGATTTTTTCCTATTTCTGCCCCGTAAATGGGAGTTCTACACTTCCGTCCATACAGTACTTCGAATGGGGCAACTTCAATGCTTGCATGATAACGTTTGTTATAGGAGAATTCAATTAAGGGTAGGTGGTCATCCCAGTTTCCACCAAAATCTATTACACATGCCCTGAGCATGTCTTCCAGGGTTTGGATCGTCCTTTCACTTTGTTCTTCTGTTTGGGGATGGTATGCAGTGCTTAAGTTCAGTCGGGTCCCCATTGCTTCTTGAAAACTTGTCCAGAAATGCGAAGTGAAACGACTATCTCTATCCGATACAATTGAGAGTGGAACTCCATGTAAGGATACTACTTCGTCTACGCATAACTTGGCTAATCTTTCCATGCTGAAAGTTTCCTTCATGGGTAGAAAATGAGCTGATTTGGTTAATCTATCTACAATTACCCAAATCACGTCATTACCTTTCCTGGTTTTGGGCAACTTAGTAACAAAATCCATTGTTATTAGTTCCCATTTCCATACAGGCATTTATAATTGTTGGAGTAACCCTGAAGGTTTCTGGTGCTCTACCTTAACTTGTGAACATGTTAGACACTTAGATACATATCTAGCTATGTCCTTTTTCATTCCTATCCACCAGAAATTATTTCTTAAATCTTGGTACATCTTGTTGTTCACAGGGTGCAGGGTATATCTAGATTTATGGGCTTACTCTAAAATCTGATCTCTTAAATTTCCTTGCTTAGGTACCCAAATCCTTTTCTTATGGAATCTCCAAATCCCATAAGTTCCTTGCTTTAATTCCTTTATCCTTCCTTTCATTCCTTCAACATCATCCTTGATCGCTGTTTCTTGAACACTCTTCAATTGTTCATTAAATCTACTTGAAGATTTAATCTGAGAGCACGAATTCGTCTTTGTTTTTCATGATACTTACGACTTAAGGAATCTGCAACTACGTTTGCTTTTCCTTCGTGATATTGAATATCACAGTCGTAATCACTTAAAATTTCCATCCACCTCCTTTGCCTCATGTTTAATTCTTTTTGCCCAAATATGTACTTTAACCTTTTATGATATGTATAACCGGTAAACTTACTTCCATACAGATAGTGTCTCCAAATTTTAAGGGAAAAAATTATCGACCCTAACTCTAAGTCATGATTCGTATAGTTTTCCTCGTGCTTTTTCAATTGCCTTGAGGCATACGCAATTACCTTTTTTGCGTTGCATTAGCACACATCCTAATCCTAGCTTAGAAGCGTCACAATAAACTTCAAAATCTTCTGTTCCTTCTGGCAAGGCAAGAATTGGGGCGATTGTTAACTTTTGCTTTAAAATCCTAAAGGTCTCTTCTTGCCTTGGTCCCCATTCAAACTTAACTGTTTTACAGGTTAGCTTAGTTAATGGTACAACTATTTTGCAAAAATCGTTGATGAATCGCCTATAGTATCCAGCTAATCCTAGAAAACTTCTAACTTCCATAGCTGATTGCGGGACCTTCCATTTGGTTATTGCTTCTATTTTGGAGGGATCTATGTGAATACCTTCGTGATTCACCATGTGTCCTAAAAATTGTACCTCTTGTAGCCAAAATTCACACTTTGAGAATTTGGCGTAAAGCTTTTCCTTTCTCAACAGGGTTAATAGCGCATGTAAATGCTTACAATGCTCGTCCTGACTTTTGGAATAAATAAGTATATCGTCGATGAAGAGAATTACAAATTTATCCAAATACGGTTTACAGATCCTATTCATCATATCCATAAATGCTGCAGGAGCATTTGTTAGTCCAAATGGCATAACTGTAAACTCGTAGTGACCATACCTAGTTCTGAAAGTGGTTTTAGGTATGTCTTCTTCTGGTACATTCAACTGATGATATCCGGAGCGTAAATCTATCTTAGAAAAATATCTAGCTCCTTGGAGTTGATCAAAGAGATCATCAATCCTAGGTAATGGGTATCGATTCTTAATTATAACCTTATTCAATTCCCTATAATCAATACACATTCGCATTGAACCATCTTTCTTCTTTACGAACAACACTGGAGCTCCCCACGGGGACGAACTAGGCTGGATGAATCCTTTACTTAGCAACTCATCTAACTGCTTTTTCAGTTTTAACATCTCAGTAGGTGCTAACCGGTAGGGTGCCTTGGCTATGGGTGTAGTTCAAGGAATTAGATGAATTCTAAATTCTACTTCCCTATCCGGAGGTAATTCTGGTAGCTCTTCCGGAAATACATCCGGGTATTCTGATACTACAGGAATTTCCTTAAGTTCCTTACCCTTGGTGCTAATGATTACCGAAATCATATACACTATTCCTTGCTTTCGTTCATAACTAGCAACTTTCATTACGGAAATGAACTTCATTGGCTTACGTGGCTTATCTCCTCCAACCACGATTATTTCTCCTGATGGCGTATGAATTTCTATGGAATTCTTCTCACATAGGATTCGAGCATGGTTGGCTACTAACCAATCCATTCCTAATACGACATCAAATCCAGCTAAATTCATAGGTAACGGGTTCGCAGAAAATTTATGACCTGAAAGTTCTATATTTCCTTTTTGCAAAACCGTATTTATGTTAACAGAATTTCCATCTGCCGTTTCTACCGAATAAATTTGCTTAAGTCTGGTTAAGGGTAACTTAAGAGCTTGGCAGAATGAAGTATTTATAAAACTTTGGTTTACACCAGAGTTAAATAATACTTTTGCATACACGTTGTGAACTAAGAACGTACCCGCTATTACATCTGGAATCAGATCTGCTTCTTGGGTTGTCAGTTGAAAGGCTCTTGCATTCTTCTTATTAGTTCCTTCAGCAGGTTTGGCCTTGTTGTCAGCTGGTTTGACTAGTTTAGGGCAGTCTGGTCTAAAATGTCCAGCTTCTCCACAATTGAAGCAAATTGTTGATTTCTTTCTTCTGCAATCTTCTTCTTGGTGCCTCGGAATTTTGCAGAAGTTACAGTATTCCTTACATTTTCCAAAATGCTTTCTTTTACAGGTACTGCAAAATGGAGCAGTGGAGGGTTGCCCGGTTCCTCTTTTCTTGAAGTGGCTACTAGTATTACCCCCACGAAATCCTTGGGTAATCTTCTGAGCCAATTCCTTCTTTCTGTTTTCTTCTCGCGTACGCACCAGCCCGTCAGTCAGGGTGTTGGCTAATTCCACTGCATCGTCAATTATGCGGGGTCTTGCAGCTTTGATGATATCCCGAATCTCGCTAATTAAACCACAAATATAGCGAGAAATAAGTACCGGTTCTGGCGAGGCCAGAGTTGGTACAATTCTGGCATATTCGAAGAATTTCGAAGTATACCCTCGACAATCGACATCCACCATTCGGTGGCTCAGGAACTTAATCGCCATTTGTTCCTTTTCATATTCGGGGCAGAATTTCCTTTCCACTAGATGCTTAAATTCTTCCCAACTCATGGCATATGCCATGTCACTTTCCTTGGCTTGCAACACCGTATTCCACCATTCCAATGCCTCTTCCTTGAAAAGGTGAGAAGCATACATAACCTTATCCTCCTTGGCACATTTACTTATTTTAATTACTGCTTCGGTCTTTTCCAACCAACGCAGTGCAGTAGTCGCCCCTTCATTGCCTGCAAATTCAATAGGTTTATAGGCAAGAAATTCTTTATAAGTGCAACCAGGTGTTGCAACTTTCATTTTCTTGAGTATTGGGGCTTGAATTACGTTGTTGTCATTATTGCCGTCGTAGTTAACACTGTTACTAAAATTATCGCCGCGCGTGCGGTTACTGGGGTTGGCTTGCGAAGGCTCGACAGGACTTTTAACAGCAGCGATGATTGCCGGGATAGCATTGGCTATACTCTGGGCAACGATATTTCCTATATCTTGCCGATTTAGAAAGTGATCCTCATTATTTTGTTCGGATTGATTAACTTCGTTGACTGGTTGATTTTTCGTGTTTTCCATCTGAATAATAATTAACAATATAATTATGAATTATTGATACAAAATAAATAACAACTAAACATACTAAAGCAATCACACATAATCAAGTTAACACGTATAGCCAAAATTGTCGACTTTGCGACTTTCATATTTTTATATATTAGTATGCATCGATACACACCAGTTATCTTACAAAAGTTTTATTTTAAGTTATTTTACATGATTATATTTTATTATTATTTATTATTATTAAACACATAACCACACAACCACAGTCAGCTGGCATTTTAGAAATGACGCTCCCTCTCGTCGTATTTCCATGAGATCTGTTCTCCCACTTCTCGGATTCGATTTCCTGCGTCCACCAGTTCCTCACCATAGTGGCGGAGTTCAGCCAAATTTTCTGTGCTCATAGGTGGGTTTGGTGCAGGCTCAGGGTCAAACTGGGAAAATAGGCATTGGGGTTATTCATGAAATTCTGAAATTGCCAGTCGCTTGTCCACCATTCTTCCAGCTGGCCTATAACAGGTTGGGGGTTGACAATAGGATCTGGGATAGCAGGTTCCGAATTAACTAGGAGTTGGGATTCAACGGGATAACTGAATAGGTTTTTATCGGCAGGTCCGATGAGGTTACAATTTGCTAGTTTGCGATCCAGCTCCTCCCATGGTGGCATTTCCTGGGCTTGCCCGGAACTTTCCCCGATCTCTTTTCCTTTCCCTTTATCCTTCGGATCCTCAGTCTTTTTAACCTTCTGTGCAGCTGGTTTCTTCCTACGCCCCGTTTCTAGTCTAAAATTCTCCTCCTCTTTTTCGGCTTTGGTTTCTCCTGCGGCTGGGCCTGGAATACTATTGGCTCTTCAGTGTCAGCATGGTAGCCAGTTAAAGTCCTGGTGGTATCCATATCGATGCTATGGATTGAAAAGTTTTGGAGTGCCTCCGACAGTTCATTCATGCTGTTAACACACATGAAGACATACACAAGTGTTAAAATTTTATCTATTGTAAATTAAGTTTTCACAAAATCACAGAATGGCAATCAGAAAAATTAAGTATTTCTAAATACTTAATTGGCTTAAATCAGTGGCTCTGATACCACCTTTTTCTGTTATGGCCCCCGGCCCGGTGTGACCCGGTCCAGAAGCCGCAGGACAGAAACCCGTGGTATTTATTATTTAATTTGGCAGCGGAAATATTTGACAGGATCTTTTAACTAAAAATGCCCAATTATTTTATTTCACAATTTGGGACAAACCCCATAATTTACAATAAAAGGGAATTTCACGAGGAAATCCCTTGTTTTACAAAACTTGTTTATTTATTTTATTGAGCCACCTCTTCAAGCTTTTTAGTGCTATGTAGCACTTTTCCTTGATTCACAGTAAGTTACCTGAAACATGTTTAAAAATATTTTTATCGGCGGGGAAATACTGGCGAGTCACTCAGGTTAAATAAAATGACACGTTAATTATAGATTACAGCATAAGAGCGACTACAATGGCTACTATCTTATTTTTATCTGGCGCCATGTCACACCCTGGTGACGATTGTCATACCACTATTGGGTTCTTTTCCCTAAGTAGTGATGATTGTCACTGTTAGGTTGGTGAACCTAACCGTGAGAAATTAGTAATGTGCACAATACCCCACTTGCCAGTGATTCAAGATAACCAAGACTTAATCCCTGTAATTATAACTTTTGGAAATTATTCGAGTATTATAAAACATTATTGATAATAAGAGAATGACTCACATTGCACGTTTAACTGGACAGAACTTTTGCCTACTGATTTAGCCTTGTAACCTAGTTAAATGACAATGCACGCATAACTAGGTTAGTAACTTAATACAACATTTACGATAAGCTCACGAAATCAAAACCCTCACGACGAATGACAAAGTATAGCCTAGATTCAGGCAACACTTAAACATCCATCAGATCAGTTTCAATCGAACGGACATTGTATCGTAGTAGTGATCGAGTTAATACCCTGTAATCGTAGCAGCGTCTCGACACCTTAATATTCGTTTTTAGGCAGAAAATGGACGTTTTGAACTAAAATTTCGAACACAGAAGCAATGTCGCATGCACAGGCAATTTATAGCAAACTTTTGGGTTTTACGCAGCCCGCGTAAGCCCTCTCAAGATCTTACGCGGCCCGCGAGGGCCACCTAGTCTACGATTAGGGCTAGCGTGTCACGTGTAGGCCCGCCACGTGTCTGACACATGGCCTGAATGCTTATCCGGTGATCTTCGATCTGTCGCGGCCCGCGTAGACTATCCTTAAGTCTTACGCGGCCCGCGAGCGGCCAGAAAATTCAAATTTCTTGATTTTTGTTATGGATTAGGGTTTTAGGGCTCCGGGTTTCTACTTACGAGTCATTTTGGGACATTTTTGCAGGTCCTTACACCAATGCCCCAGCCATATTTATGGACATGATGAACAGAATATGTAAACCATATCTGGATAAATTCATAATTGTCTTTATAGATGATATTCTAATTTACTCTAAGAGTAAAGGGGAACATGCAGCGCATGTGCATGCACTCCTTACATTGCTGAGAAAAGAAAAGCTTTATGTTAAATTCTCAAAATGTGAATTTTGGTTACAAGAGGTACAATTTCTTGGACATCTAGTTAATCATGAAGGAATCATGTGGATCGCATAAAAATCGAGGCGATTACCAAATGGAAAGTCCCTGAATCACCAATGGAAGTGAGAAGTTTTCTTGCACTAGCAGGATATTATAGACGGTTTATCCGAGATTTTTCTAGAATAGCCATTCCTTTAACAAAATTGACCAGAAAATCAGTTAAGTTTGAATGGGGACCAAAACAAGAAGAAGCTTTTAGAATTCTTAAGCAAAGATTAACCAACGCACTCATACTCGCATTACCAGAAGGAACTGATGACTTTGTAATCTATTGCGACGCTTCTAAGTTAGGTTATGGATGCGTATTGATGCAACATCAAAAGGTTATAGCCTATGCCTCTAGAAAACTTAAAAATCATGAAGAAAATTATACAACCCAGGATCTAGAATCAGGAGCCATAATTTTTGTCCTTAAAATTTGGAGGCATTACCTTTACGGTAGCATGTTTACTATTTTCACCAATCATAAGAGTCTAAGATATGTTTTCGAGCAAAAGGAGTTAAATATGAGACAGAGACGATGGATGGAAATTCTCAGTGATTATGATTGTAATATTCAATTTCATGCAGGTAAGGCTAATGTAGTAGTTGATGCTTTAAGTCAAAAATACCATGAAAAGCCAAGACGAGTACGTTCCCTCAAATTAAATCGGCAGATAGATTTAAATTAACGAGTTAGAGAAATACAGGAAACAGTAATCAAGGACGATACTAAAAAATTAAAAAGAATGATTAAGGAATTAGAACAAGGAACAGATGGAATTTGGAGATTCCATAAGAAAAGAATCTGGATACCCAAACAAGGAAATTTACGCCACCGAATTTTAGAAGAAGCCCATAAGTCTAAGTATACGATACACCCTGGTAGTGATAAAATGTATCAAGACTTAAAAAAAGAATTTTTGGTGGATAGGAATGAAAAAGGATATAGCCACCTATGTTGCTAAGTGTCTAATCTGTCCACAATTAAAGTTGAACATCAGAAACCCTCAGGATTATTGCAGCAACTAGAAATGCCAATAAGGAAATGAGAATTGATAATAATGGACTTTGTTACTAAATTACCCAAGACACGAAAAGGTAATGATACAATGTGGGTAATTGTAGACAGATTAACCAAGTCTGCTCATTTCTTACCAATGAAGGAAAATTTCAGTATGGAACAATTAGCCAAGTTATATGTAAATGAAATAGTTTCATTACATGTAATTCCTTTATCTACTGTTTCTGATTGAGATAGCCGTTTTACTTCTCATTTTTGGACTAGTTTCCAAAAAGCAATGGGAACCAAGTTGAATTTAAGCACTGCTTATCATCCTCAAACGGACGGACAAAGCGAAAGAACAATTCAGACAATGGAAGATATGCTTAGAGCATGTGTAATTGATTTCAGAATAAATTGGGACGATCATTTACCATTAATAGAATTTTCCTACAATAATAGTTATCATACCAGTATTAATGCAACACCATTTGAAGCACTTTATGGACGAAAGTGCCGAACTCCAGTAGTCCAGTCTGTTGGGCAGAAATTGGAGAAAAACAACTGTCTGGACCAAAGATAGTGTTATGGGTGAAATTCTGAGCCCATATCCTGACTTTGTATCTTGATTTTTTATTAGTTGTATATGATCAGGATACCGGATCAGGATACAGGATCAGGATACCAGGCCAGGATATTGGTAACATCCTGGGGCAGTATCCTGACTATTACTAATGATTTGCTTGTAAACGTTAGTTACAAGGGACTAACGTTCATGAGGACCAAGTTATCCTGAAGATCCGCTCAAATTAGTCAGGATAAGGACGTTGATGGCGGAAGAATAGCTCTTGTAACGGTCGTCATTGAAGAAAGGCATGTTTCATGGGAGCTGGTCAAAGATATTAATGTTCCAACGGTCATGGAGGCTTAAATCCCGGAATTATGGTTAATATGCGCGTGGAAAACGAGTAGAAGCAGCCCCAACTTTCAGAATGGAATATTCCAAAGTATCCCGGAATAATAGGATAGTTTGTTAGTTTCTTTTACTATAAAAGGGATTGATCGGATCATAGGTAGACACAACTTTTTCCACACACTTTCACTCGCACACTTTACTCTCTAGCTTCTAGCAATCACTAAACACAAACACTTGTAATCAAATTTCATTGTAAGACCTAGTTGATCCGCATCATATCCTGCACTGTATCCTGAAGTTGAAGGCAATAAGAAGAACAAGGCAGCTGCGATTGTCAGCTCCCGAGGTTTTATGCTGGAGATCTAGATTGATCAAGGGCTTTCCTCATACATCTCGTGTCAACCCCTTTACTTTTTGCTCATTGTTTGATCGTAGATATAGCTCAATATCCTGAGCCGTATCCTGAATACTGTTTTTCTAAACAACTTAACCAACATATTTTCAACACACTTTTTAGCACACTACCTCACTTAACTAATTTGATCACTTAATTGCTTCGGTAATTTTTGACCAAAACAATTTGGCGCCCACCGTGGGGCAAGTGGTGCTATTTTTTCTAAAAACTTTTGCAAGATCACTACTTGGTTTTGTATTTTCCAAACTTTTTACTACGTTGTTTGCAATGGCCTCGAGATCAAGCATGAGCTCTTCTACTGTGTCTGCTACAACTTCTGCAACAGTTGGTTCGGTGCCTCCTCCACCTTCACAAGTTCAGACTTTTCAGAGGAGAAATGAAAGCCACACACCGAGAGAAATTCCTGCTGCTCAGAATGTTTCTAGATCCGGAAATTCAGGGAGAACCCATATCCTTGCTTCTAATAACGAAATTCTATCTTTGTTTGGTAGTATACAGGAACAAATGAAGAGGCAGCAAGAAACTAACCAGACGATCATGAAGGATATACAACTCTTGAAGTCAAACTCCAGGAAACCTGTGGAGGATACAACTACTCCTCTATAGCCCAGGATGCTGATCTTTAGTTCATCAACATTTACCGAGGATAATCAAGGCAACATGATACTGAGTCAGTCCCGGAGCAACATGCTGGAGATACCATCATCCGCCAGGATATCGACCGTGAGGGATCCTGGATATGGCCCAGGATATGGTCCAGGATTTGGAAAAAGCCAACAGGCTGGTAACATGTCTGCCAATATCAGTATCCCTGCTACTAATAATTCTGATTCTTTGTAGGATATAGGTGTAACACCAGTATTGACCAGGGAACTTCAAAAATTGAAGGATATGATATCAAGTGTTCCTGGAGTAGTGCAGCCTATACCGAAAGTATCCCAGGATAGTCACAGGATATCCCGATTTGCTCATCCAATTTGTGATGCTAAAATTCCAAAAAGATTCTAGACTCCCAGCATAAAGTTGTATGATGGGACGACAGATCCTGAGGAGCATACTGCCCAGTATAGGGAAAGGATGGAACCAAATCTTGATATTGCTACGGCAGTACAAGCGTTCAAAATGGGGTTACGGAAGGATCATCAATTTTATCAGGATCTTGTAATGAATCCTTGCAGGAACTTGGACGAAGCTCGAAATAGGGCCTTGAGATATATCAGGCTGGAGGATGATAAGAAAATACAAGAAAGGATGAACTCATCCAGTACCTACGAGTCAACCAATAGGAAGTCAGAATCCTCATTTAAACCATATCGCTCTAAGCCATATGGTAGAAATGACAATAAGAGAGTGAATGCTGTTGAAGACGAGGATCCTGAAGAATATCCTAAATTATCTGAATATTGCTTTTCTGTTAACATTCCTGAATTGATGTACGCTATGCAGGGTTTAGGAGACAAAGCTAGGTGGCCTCGAAAGAATCAGCAAAAAGCTGATTGGAAGGATAAGTCCAAATGGTGTGCCTTCCACGAAGATTTCGGACATGTGACTGAGGATTGCATTGCTCTAACAAAAGAAATAAGCTATCTTCTAAGCAAGGGATATCTGAAGGATCTCTTAGGAATAAAGAAGAATAAGGGTCAGGATACTGAGAAGGATCATGAACGAGCGGCGTCACCTCCTGCGGATGCCAAGATAATCAACTTTATTTCAGGAGGATCCGACATTTGTGGGACTTCGTATTCTGCGGCCAAGAGACATGCAAAAGAGGCCAAGACCAAAAGAGGGGATAAACCAGCCAGGATGACCACCCTCACAACTGATAAAGTGATCACTTTTGACAGTGATGACAGGGATACTGTTCAGGATCCTCACCATGATGCACTTGTAATAACGTTATTTGTGGCTAACCATTTTGTACGCAGGATATTGGTAGATAATGGCAGCTCAGTCAACATAATTCAACTAGAGACTCTAAAGAGGATGAATGTATCACCAATGGATATCACTTCAGTGGAGAGGCCAGGAACACAGTGGGAGAGATAAAGCTACCAGTGTATGTTGAAGGGGTCAACTCGATACAACGTTTCTGTCTGATGGACTCCCTATCATGCTATAACATCATACTAGGCAGGCCATGGATTCATGATTTGAAGGCTGTGCCGTCAACTTCTCATCAATGCATCAAGATCCCAACCCCTTGGGGGGTTGTTAAGGTTGATAGTGACCAGTAAGAGGCAAAAGAATGTTACTCATCCTCAATGAAATCCTCAACCAAACCTAATGCAGCATAGCAATTAAAGTTACGGGCCCAAGATATCATGGAGGCTTCGGAGCAGGATATGAAGAAAGTTATCTTGGATCAGGATAATTCTGATATCTCGGTGCTCGTGGGAACCAGTATCCCTCAGGATATTGAAGAACAATTAACTAACTTTCTGAAGTGCAGGATGTCAACATTTGCATGGAAGCATGAGGATATGACAGGTATATCCAAAGATATTATCACTCACAAGCTTGGAATTGACAGGTCGTTCAAGCCCGTTCAGCAAAAGAGAAGGAAGTTTGCTCCTGAACGGAATGCAATTATCCAAGAGGAGCTTGAAAGATTGCTGAAATCCAAGATGATCTGAGAAGTCAAGTTTCCAAGATGGCTAGCAAATGTAGTGGTGGTACAAAAGAAAAATGGGAAATGGAGACTTTGTGTAGATTACACAGACTTGAATAAGGCTTGCCCCAAAGACCCATTTCCTCTTCCTCATGTTGATGCAATGGTGGATGCAACCACTGGGCACGAGATGTTAACCTTCATGGATGCATCCTCAGGATTTCAACAGATTCAAATGGAGCCTTCGGACCAAGAGGATACTGCCTTCATGACACCAACAGGTATTTATTGTTATACTGCTATACCTTTCGGTTTGAAAAATGCAGGTGCAACATACCAGAAATTGGTGAACATGATGTTCAAAGATAAGCTGGGGGACACAATGGAGGTATACATCGACGATATGGTGGTAAAATCTAAAAAGGCTGAGGATCACCTCCAGGATATTAAGGGAGCATTTGATATCCTGGATCAATATAACATGAAGCTAAATCCTGCCAAGTGCCATTTTGGAGTGGGGGCAGGAAAGTTTCTAGGATATATGGTAACTAAAAGAGGGATAGAAGCGAGCCAGAACAGATCAAAGCCATCCTAGATATCAGATCACCTTCTAACATGAAGGATGTTCAAAGACTGACAGGACGAGTAGCGGCATTAAACAGATTTATCTCAAGATCCTCAGAAAAATGCAAGGAATTTATGATATCCTGAAGAAAAATAAGAAGTTTGAATGGGGGGAGAAGCATGAAGCAGCCTTGCAGGATTTGAAGCAATACCTCTCAACCGCACCTCTACTAATGAAGCCTGAGGATGGTGAACCATTATCCCTGTATCTTGCAGTATCAGGGAATGCAGTAAGTGTTGTCCTTGTAAAGGATCATGAAGGTCAGCAGTATCCTGTTTATTATGTTAGCAAAAGTTTATTAAATGCTGAAACTAGATATTCTCATTTAGAAAAGTTGATATTGGCTCTAGTTATGGCATCAACAAAGCTTAGACATTACTTTGAAACACATAGGATTCATGTCAAAACCAATTATCCTGTTAAGAATGTTCTTATGATCTAGTGTATGAACCTAGAAATGCCATAAAATCTCAGGCTTTAGCTGACTTTGTGGCTGATTTCAGTAGTGATATTCAAAATGAAGTGGACCTAGAAGTACAACAACTAGGAGAAACCTTAGAATCCTGGACATTATATACTGATGGTGCATCTAATATTAGAGGAGTAGGATTGGGTATACTACTAAAATCGCCACAGGGGGACATAATACCCCAGGCTATTAGATGCAAATTTCCTGCCACTAATAATGAAGCAGAATATGAGGCTTTGATTGCAGGATTAGAATTGGCTAAGAGCATGAATATTAAAAGTTTGCAAGTATATGTTGACTCCTTGTTAATCACTAATCATTTTAATGGATCTTATGCAGTTAAAGGTGAGAAATTAATTGAATATCTTGATATTCTCAAAAAATTAGCAGGATATTTAGATATTTTTACACTGGAATAGGTACCAAGAGAGGATAATGCTGAAGCGGATGCCTTGGCAAACTTAGGATCATCAGTCAGGATACCGGAGGGAACCCAAATACCGATACTTCATATCCTGTATCCTACCATGGATCCTTTTAAAGCTCAGGATAAAGAGGTAACAAGCATTCAGGATCCTGGTCATGATCCTGAGGAGGATACTGGATCCTGGATGACTCCAATCCTAAGATATCTCAAAGAAGGACATGTTCCTGACAATGAAAAGCTTAAGGCATTTAGGATGAAGGTATCACGATTCACCATAATAAATAATATTTGGTGTCAGGGCTGGATTTTTGTGATACATGATCCTTACATGTGATCCTAAGCAGTGATCCTTGTTTCTTTAGCAGATAGTGATCCTCAGCAGGACTTCAGGATCAGGATCATAGACCATCCCAGGATCCTCATGCTAACAGTTACCTTCATTGAATTAAATGTTGTTTTGCAGGAACATCTAGCAGGATCCGCTCTTAGCATCACAATCAAAGGACGCGTCTTTACAATTATAGCATGTGCTTAATCAGAGATGGACGTTGCAAAGGATATGGAAACTTGGCATGATTTAAGGGCGACAATTTAGGCTAGATTTGCTTTTATTTCTAAAGGGGTAATGAGCTGATTATTTGTCTTTTTACCTAAAATAGGTCACCTACACTTGTATATATAAACACTCTTCCCCATTCGGAAGAACACACAACACAATTCTCACACGCTTAGACACACATTACGATAGTGATCCTTGTACTCAGCTCATTATCATCCGAAGTTGTAACCATATTTTGATATATTGAAGTTGGTGATCGGTAGTTGCCATCACCCGAGGTTTTTTATGCCGGAGATCATACATTGATCAAGGGCTTTTTCCTCGTATAAATCATTGTGTCTTTGCATATTTCATACTGAAGTGATCCTTTACTTTTTCAATAAACCAAGCATCATTCCCCATTTACTTAGAGTTTGGTTGCATTATCCTTGTGTGATTTTTGACCAAAACAGTTTGGCGCCCACCGTGGGGCAATTGGTGCTTCATTCATAAGAAAACTTTCTGTTCGAAATCATTTCAAAGAGTTACATGGCTTCGTCATTGAAGAATACATCCACAGCGATGTCGGCAGTCAATTCATCTACTGGCATTCCACCTTTGCCTCCACCACCAGCTGGATCTCAGAAAAATGCTGAGAAGAGACCAACTTCTATATCCTCTAAACCATCATCTTCTGCTCTAACTTCTTCTGTTCCCAGTACTAGTGATATATTTACTTTGATTTTGCAGATGAGGGATCGTATGCAGCAGCAGGATGAAACTAATGACAGGATCCTCAGAGAAATCGGAGATCTCAAAAGGCAAAAGAAAACGGCAGAGGATCATTCCCCACTAATGCCCAAATCTTTGAATTTTGATACTCCAATGATTACTTCTCAGCCAACAGAGGTCCTAGACATACAATATATGGGTGGATCAAGAGGAGTGCATTTCAGCCCAGCAACAATGACTCAGGCATCAGGATCATATTTTCAACCGGCGGGATCCTACGCCCAGCATTCGGGATCCTTCATGAGCTTAGGATCCTCCTTTGTCCCTGGATCATCCCAGGTTCAAGGATCCTCCTTTGTTCCGGGATCATCCCAGGTTCAAGGATCCTCCTTTGTTCCAGGATCATCCCAGGTTCAAGGATCCTCCTTCGTTCCGGGATCGTCTCAGATACCAGGATCCTTCCAGATGCCAGGATCCCTAAAAAGTTTGCAAACAGGAAGTCTAGATGTCCATCAAGGGGACTTCATTCCAATGCAGACCATTGCTTCCACTGGTCCCTCCGTTATCCCAGAATCCCAGCAATATGGATTCACACCCAATGTTCCTAACTTGAACCCGATGGGAGGTAACACCTTAAATAATTATCCTACCACTAACCATGGATTCGTGCAGGATACAGGTATCAATCATGCTATGGCCAGGGAGCTACAGAAGCTGAAGGATATGATATCAAGTGTTCCAGGGGTAGTCAAGCCTATCCCGGAGATTGCAGATGGGAGCCATAAGGTATCTCGTTTTGCACCACCAATTTGTGATGCAGAGGTACCCAAAAGGTTCCATATCCCTACTATGAAGTTGTATGATGGTACAACGGATCTTGAGGAGCACATAGCACAATACAGGGAGAGGATGGAGATCAATCCAATCCCAGAAAAGTTAAAGGAAGCATGCTTATGTAAAGGATTTGGATCCACCCTTACTGGATCAGCTCTTAAATGGCTGCTAAGTCTTCCCCCTTACTCTATCACTTCATTTGCTAATTTAGTTAATTTATTCAATAACCAATTCTCTTGTAGTAGAAAATTTGAAAGATTAACTAGTGATTTATATAGGGTAACTCAAAGTCATAATGAATCATTAAGGGATTATATAACTAAATTCAGTAAAGAATCCTTGGACATTCCCAACTTAGATATGGCCACGGCTGTTGAGGCCTTCAAAATGGGACTGCTTAAGGATTCATTGTTCTATAATGATCTTGTTATGACACCGTGCAGGAACTTAGATGAAGTAAGAACTCGGGCACTCAGGTTCATCCGGCTAGAGGATGACAAGAGGATCCAGGAAAGACAAGTAGGATCCTCAAAACAGGAGAAGTAAGGATCCTCCTTCAGGAGCAATAAATTCAAATCCTACCATAGAAATGACAACCAGAACGTGCATGCTATTGACCAAGAAGAGGATGATGAGGATTATCCTCCAATTTCTGAATATTGTTTTTCTGTTGACAATCATGAACTAATCCTTGCAATGCAGAATCTAGGAGAAAAAGCCAGATGGCCCAGAAAGAATGACAAACCACCCGGGACTAAAGACAAGTCAAAGTGGTGTGCATACCACGAGGATTTCGGGCATCTAACTGAAGAATGCATAGCATTAAGAAAAGAAATTGGATATCTGCTAAGCAAGGGACATTTGAAAGAATTGTTGGGAAGAAAAAAGCAAAAAACTCAGGATCCTGAAAGGATCCCTGAAAAGGCTCCAGCCCCTCCGGCGAATGCACAAGTGATCAACTTTATTTCCGGAGGATCAGATATTTGTGGTACATCCTTCTCGGCAGCCAAAAGGCATGCAAAGGAAGCAAAAATGGATAATGGAGAAAGACCTATTCGAACATCAAGTGTCTCGGAAGGAAAGACGATAACGTTTGATGAGGATGATCGCATTAACATCCAGGATCCTCATCATGATAGTTTAGTTATTACTCTCTTTATCTCTAACCATTTTGTCCGCAGGATCCTTATCGACGGAGGAAGCTCAGTGAACATTATCCAGCTTGATGTTCTGAAGAAAATGGGTATCCCAGAATCAGACATCACACCAAGATCCTCCGTGCTTGTAGGATTCAGTGGAGAAACGAAGAAAACTCTGGGGGACATCAAACTCCCAATCTACGTGGAAGGATTACATAATTATCAAAAATTTTGTGTTATTGACTGTTTATCTTGTTGCAATGTTATCCTTGGCAGGCCCTGGATACATGATATGAAAGCAGTCCCATCCACCTATCATCAATGTGTGAAACTCCCTAGCCCATGGGGGATAATCAAGATCGACAGTGATCAGCAGGAGGCTAAGGATTGTTATACCTCATCCATGAAGCCAACCTCGAAGCCAAGGGAGCAATAGCAATTACAGTATCCTCCGAGGAATGTCTTGGAGGCAAGGGAACAAGATGTGGACGAAATCCTCTTGGATCCTAGTGATCCTGAATCAAAAATCTATATCGGATCAGGGATCCTTGGCAAAATGAAAGAAGACATAATATCCTTCCTCAAAATAAGAAAATCTACCTTTGCATGGAAGCACGAAGATATGACAGGTATATCTAAGGATATCATCACTCATAAACTTGGCATTGACAGGTCTATCAAACCAATCCATCAAAAAAGGAGGAAGTTTGCACCAGAAAGGAATGCCATTATCCAAGAAGAAGTAGAAAGACTACTGCGAGCAGGTATGATCAGAGAGGTAAAATATCCAAAATGGTTAGCCAATGTGGTCGTTGTCCAAAAGAAAAACGGAAAGTGGAGGGTATGTGTCGATTTCACTGATCTGAATAAGGCATGTCCCAAGGATCCTTTCCCATTACCCCACATTGACTCCATGGTGGATGCAACGGCGGGGCATGAACTATTGACCTTTATGGATGCATCATCTGGATTCCAACAAATTCAGATGGAACCATCCGACCAAGAGGATACGGCCTTTATGACCCCAACCGGTTTGTATTGTTATATTGCCATGCCTTTTGGACTAAGAAATGCAGGTGCAACATATCAAAGGCTGGTGAATATGATGTTCAAAGATCAAATTGGACAAACTATGGAAGTATACATAGATGATATGGTAGTCAAATCAAAGAAAGCTGAGGATCACCTAAGGGATTTGGAAGAAGCATTTGATATCCTTGATAATTATAACATGAAGCTTAATCCTTCGAAATGTCACTTTGGTGTTAAAGCAGGTAAATTTCTAGGATATATGGTAACTCAGAGGGGCATTGAAGCAAGCCCAGAACAAATTAAAGCATTGGTGAATATCAAATCCCCTGCCAATGCTAAGGATGTGCAAAGGCTAACAGGCAGGATAGCAGCTTTAAACAGGTTCATATCAAAATCCTCAGAAAGATGTAAAGAATTTTATGATATCCTAAGGAAAAACAAGAAATTCGAATGGACTGAAAAGCATGAGAATGCTTTACAAGCCCTTAAAGAATATATGTCCTCAGCACCAGCATTAATGAAACCCGGAAAAGGAGATGTGTTATCCTTATACCTAGCGGTATCCTCAACCGCTGTAAGCGCTGTCCTTGTTAAGGATCACGAAGGTACACAACATCCTATTTACTATGTAAGTAAGAGTTTACTTGATGCAGAATCCAGGTACTCACACCTTGAGAAACTTATTCTCGCATTAATTATGGCATCAACTAAGTTAAGACATTATTTTGAAACCCACACTATTGTTGTTAGAACTAATTTTCCAATCAAGAATGTCCTCAGGAAACCAGAGATGTCCGGAAGAATGGCTAAGTGGGCAGTAAAGCTTAGTGCCCATGATATAAGATATGAGCCTAGAACAGCCATCAAATCCCAAGCACTAGCTGACTTTGTGGCTGATTTCAGTAGTGATCTACAAAAGGAAGCAGAATTGGAAGTCCAGCAGCTGGATGAGACCAAGGATCCTTGGATACTACACACTGATGGATCCTCAAATGTCAAGGGCACAGGGCTCGGGATACTACTAAAATCGCCACAGGGGGACATAATACCCCACTCCATAGCCTGTGAGTTCCAAGCAACTAACAATGAGGTTGAATATGAAGCCTTAATTGCTGGCTTGCAAATTGCTAAGGATATGGGGGTGAAATATCTTAAAGTATATGTGGACTCATTATTGATCACCAATCACTTTAATGGATCCTATGCTGTTAAAGGTGAAAAACTAACCAAATATTTAGAGATAGTCAAAGAATTGGCACTCTCTTTTGTCTCTTTCAGCCTAACACAGGTACCAAGGGAGGAAAACACAGAAGCTGATGCATTGGCCAACCTAGGATCATCCTTGAAGATTCCAGAAGATATAAGTATCCCCATCATCCATATCCTGGCTCCTGCTATTGAAAATCAGCTGGCCATGGAAATAGAAGAGGATACTGCAATGATCCCTAGTGAAGAAACTCAATCTTATTCAGGATCATGGATCTCACCAATCATGAGATACTTACAACACGGGGAGATTCCTATGGGAGAGAATCCTAGAGCTTTCAGGATCAAGGTATTTCAATTCACAATCTTAAATAATGTGCTATATAAACGATCTCTTGCAGGACCATATTTAAGATGTATCGAGGATCCTGAAATTCAAGAAGTATTGAGAGACTTCCATGAAGGAGATTGTGGAAACCACACTGGGGGCAGGGCATTGTTCTCAAGGATCGTTAGAACAGGATACTACTGGCCAACCATGAAAAGGGATGCTGTAGAATATGCTAGGAAATGTGATCCTTGTCAAAGACACAGCAATATCCTTCATCAACCAGCCGAATTGCTACATCCTATACCATCCTCTTAGCCATTCATGAGATGGGGGATGGATATAGTTGGCAAGCTCCCTAAAGCACCTGGTGGAAAAGTATTTATGCTTGCCATGACTGACTACTTCTCCAAATGGATAGAAGCTGAAGTCTTTGCTCAAGTCAGAGAAAAGGAAGTTATATCCTTTATTAAAAGAAACATTATAACTAGATTTGGCATTCCCTCTGAAATTGTATGTGATAATGGTTCCCAATTCATTGGGAGCAGAACCACTAACTTTTGTGATAGTTGGGGAATTAAGATGATAACATCAACACCAGTTCATCCACAAGCCAATGGTCAAGCAGAATCATCCAACAAGATCATCATCAACAATCTGAAGAAGAAGCTAGGATCCAAGAAGGGGAAATGGGCAGAGGAGTTACCTTATGTGCTATGGGCTGATAGAACAACTCCCAAGAATGCCACTGGTCAAACACCCTTCTCTTTAGTATTTGGGGTTGAAGCAGTGATCCCAACAGAAATGGTAGTTCCAACTGCTAGAACAAGTACTCGTGATCCTGAAGAGAATGCTGCAATCTTAGCTCAAGACTTGGATACTATTGAGGAAATCAGGGATTTGGCTAGGATAAGGATGGCAAGCTACCAACAAAGAATGGCTGGTACTACAATAAAAATGTCAGGATAAGGAAGTTCCAAGTCGGGGATATGGTGTTGAGAAAAGCATTCCAAAACACTATCAATCCTGCTGACGGGAAGTTAGCACCAAAGTGGGAAGGCCCTTACTTGATTGAAGCTGAAGCAGGAAAGGGGGCATACAGATTGCTAACCATGGAAGGAAATTTGTTACCAAGAGCCTGGAATGCTGTTCACCTAAAGAAATATTTCATGTGAACATGATCCTTCAAGCATGTGATCCTTACATTGAAGTATCCTCGAAGGATCCCGGTGATGTCAGTAATCCTTACTCTGGTAATGTCCTTATCCAAAAACTATTACATTTCCTTACTTTTTACCTAAGGATAAGGATCATGTATCCTTCATCCTCTTCTCACGAACGATTTGAGTTACGATAGTTCAGGTATCTTCAGCATATCGTTAAAGATCTTCAAAAGCACCGCAGATCCTTGGGTTCAACCCCAGTTATCCTTGGGATTATCCCCAGTTTCCGCCAGCAGCGCACGATGATCCTGATATAGTTCACGTATTTGGGACCAGTACCCACTTTCGGGGCTGACAACCTCATCGTACTGGCTATATCTAGGATCCTACGTATAATGGTAGACGTACCATACATCCGTTCCTAAGGTTTCTAACGTTTTCACGTTAGCTAAGGTTTTGACATTCTCATGTCACTAAGTTTGGATAGTCGCCAGTAAGGGCCATACTCTAGTTTACATACGATCCTCTGGGCTTGTCCCCAGTTATCCTTTGGGCTTGTCCCCGGTTATCCTTTGGGCTTGTCCCCAGTGATCCTATGGGATTATCCCCAGTTACCCTTTGGGCATGTCCCCAGCTACTAACTTATCTTTTACATTGGCTTAGTCCCAAGTTATGTTTCATTTTTCAGGTTTTCAAAGTTAAACACATAAGGATCCTTAATCGTTATTATCCATTAAAATCTCATCTACGGTTATCTTGATTAAAGGTTAGGATCCTAACTTGGATCCTCAGGTATGATCCTTGACTATTTTGATTATACTGAACAACCCTTACACTTTGACAACTAAACCTATGATCCTTGAAATTAATCGCTTCAAAAATCTTCAGTGTCAGGATATTTGATCTAGGATCATATCCTAAATTTATTAAACATGGTTTGCTCAACTCTTGTTACTCTAACAAATATATTTCTAAAAACAACTGGAAAATAAAGAGGATAAATAAAGGATAACAACACGAGATAAGCCAAAAAGATTAAAGTTATATTATTAACAAAAGGATCTTAAACCCTTTCAAAAAGTTGTCAAAATTGCCAACCCACATTTCTACCAGCAAAACGTGGCCCGTCCACATGGGTTGGCAAAGGGTGTCCATTGTCTATGCGGTCTTAGCAGGTGCAGGAAATTAAAGGTGGCAGGATCACAAAGGCTTCATCCCCCAAACAGAGGATCCCTCCACCACTTGCGATCCTACCTATTGTTCAAAGGATCCATGATCCTTAACCCTAAAAACTATTGTTTAAGTTACAGACCATAAATTGTTTCAAACATCAACAACCACAAAAACCACTTCCAAACCTAAAAAAATTGGGCTCCGGCCTAGTCACAAATATCCATCATCGCCCAATCCAGCAGCTCAAACCTTTGCTGCTCCATCACCACTAGCTTCCCCACCTTAATCCTTGCCAGCATCACCACCTTCAAGCATAGGGATATCCTCAGCTTCATCATCGTCCTCCAATTCTGCCAGCCTTGCCTTCCAACCTTCCACATCCCATGAGCTCTTGTCGAAGGCAGGATCCTGAGCCTCCGCAGCCATCTGCAGTTGTATCTTATACATAGCAATCGCGGCAGAGACCTTGGCATCCTGGGTGATCTCCTGCTTTTCGCCATCCATGTTGATCAGCATTTGAGCAGCCTCATCCTTTGTAGCCCGGAGCTCCTTCTCAAGATCAGCTATCTTAAGATCCTTCAACACGCCCATTTGTTGAAGGTCGGCGATTTGGCTTTCCTGATCCTCGACATGGCCAAGGTAGGTCTCTACTTCAGCAAGTTTCTGCAAACAGGAAATAGGTAAGATCAGGACCAGGTGATCCTCAAAGAAACAGAATACACAGACAGAATACTCAAGTAGGATAGCCAACAGGGGCAATGATCCTTACTTCATTAACATAATCAAGAAACTGCTGGCGGAGCAGGGGAAATCCTTGGAGATCCTCAGAAGTCTTTCTCTTCTTTCCCTTACCCCTAACAGGTGCTTTAGGGGCCGAAGCAGAGGGACTGGCAACAGAAGTCTTCTTTCTTGAAGACTTGACATTGGCAAGATCATCAATCCCGAACTTGGAGGCAGACTTGGCAGACTTAGCAGATTTCCCAGCGCCTACACAATCAAAACAAGATAAGTTTCCTAACTAATTTAACAGTCTTGCATAGAACTTACTTTTTGATAAGGATACTTACTTAACATTGTGGCAGATGCAGAGGATACTTCTTGTGAATCTTGGATGGTGACTTGAAAACTTCTGGTCTCAGGATCAAGCTTTTTGAAAGCTAAAACTCTCTCTCTTGCAGCAGGGGTTAACTTGAGATGAGCAACGGATATAGCTGAAAAAACACAAAAGACAAAGGAAACATTAGTGATCTTCATCATAAGAAACAAGTCTGATGGTGATCCTTCCAGGATCCTCTATCCTACCATGAGTAGCCCACTCCTTGGGCAGATCCTTCCCGTTAGGGATGGTATCCCTCCTAACAAAGAAGAATCGTCGCTTCCAGTTGGTATCATTTTTGGTGACCTTAAAAACAGGGTGATCCTCCCCAGCTTTCCGTTTCAGCAAATATCGATAGGAACCAAACGTGGTAAGATCATAAAGCTCAGCCAGCTCTGCCATCCCTAAGTCAATCCCCTCCTGCTCGATGATCCTCTCGAAGGTATACAAAACCCTCCAGATCATCGGCATGGCTTGGATATAAGATATGCCGGTCAAGGAAAAGAAGGATTGGGTGAAGGCTGGAAAAGGATACAAATATCCTATGGTAAACGGAGTTGCAGGAAAGGCCACCCAGGTGTCGGAAACAAAATCGCTTAAAGCGGTGGAAGTGAATGACTTGAAGATAGCATCCGCCGGAAAACAGTGACGGATCCTATCAACATGAGCATCGGTGAAGCAGCATCTCTCGGTAGGAGAGTCTTTAATGATCCCTTGGCTTTTCAAGGGACTGCTCTTCTTGTGATCCTTGTGAGGGGAATTTCGGAGCAACATACTCATGGCAGAATAAAAATAGGGGAGCAGAAAAACAGAGCAAGAGAGGGAAGAAAGAGAAGAGAAGAGAATACCTGATCGATCTTCGGTAGAGATTATAAAGGGAGTATATCTTGAATTTGAATGCAGATTGATCCTAACCCTATCTCCTATTTATAATCATGATTTGCAGGGATGTCACTTCAGTGACGTAAAGGTTGCAACGGCTAGTCCGGTTATAACGGCTAGTTATCCGAGTCGCCCGTTGCAGATAAGATCAAAGCAAAATATAACTCGTTAATTTACAATAAACTCCTTATATTTTGGGGGCAATTGTTAGGGCTGGATTTTTGTGATACATGATCCTTACATGTGATCCTAAGCAGTGATCCTTGTTTCTTTAGCAGATAGTGATCCTCAGCAGGACTTCAGGATCAGGATCATGGACCATCCCAGGATCCTCATGCTAACAGTTACCTTCATTGAATTAAATGTTGTTTTGCAGGAACATCTAGCAGGATCCGCTCTTAGCATCACAATCAAAGGACGCGTCTTTACAATTATAGCATGTGCTTAATCGGAGATGGACGTTGCAAAGGATATGGAAACTTGGCATGATTTAAGGGCGACAATTTAGGCTAGATTTGCTTTTATTTCTAAAGGGGTAATGAGCTGATTATTAGTCTTTTTACCTAAAATAGGTCACCTACACTTGTATATATAAACACTCTTCCCCATTCGGAAGAACACACAACACAATTCTCACACGCTTAGACACACATTACGATAGTGATCCTTGTACTCAGCTCATTATCATCCGAAGTTGTAACCATATTTTGATATATTGAAGTTGGTGATCGGTAGTTGCCATCACCCGAGGTTTTTTATGCCGGAGATCATACATTGACCAAGGGCTTTTTCCTCGTATAAATCATTGTGTCTTTGCATATTTCATACTGAAGTGATCCTTTACTTTTTCAATAAACCAAGCATCATTCCCCATTTACTTAGAGTTTGGTTGCATTATCCTTGTGTGATTTTTGACCAAAACATTTGGTATAAGAAATCTCTTGCAGGTCCATACCTAAGATGCTTGAAGGATCCTGAGGCCATGGAAGTGCTTCAGGATATACACGAAGGGGATTGTGGTAACCATACTGGGGGCAGATCTTTATTCTCGAAAGTATTGAGGACAAGATACTATTGGCTGACAATGAAAAAAGATGCTGCAGAATATGCTCGAAGATGTGATGCATGTCAGAGGCATAGCAACATATTGCACCAACCAGCTGAACCACTATATCCTATAGTTTCCCCTTGGCCATTCATGAAATGGGGAATGGATATAGTGGGAAAGTTGCCGAAAGCTCCGGGAGGAAAAGTTTTTATGCTAGCAATGACCGACTATTTTTCTAAATGGGTTGAAGCTGAAGCATTAGAGACCAAGAAGTACTATCCTTCATAAAGAAAAATATCCTGACCAGGTTTGGAGTACCAGCTGAGATAATCTGTGACAATGATTCTCAGTTCATAAGCAAGAGGACCACTGACTTTTACAAGGGTTGGGGGATCAAAATGATCACATCTACCCCGGTACATCCTCAAGCAAATGGGCAGGCAGAATCCTCAAACGAGATAATAATCAACAACCTGAAAAAGAGACTAGGAGCTAAAAAAGGAAGATGGGCAGAAGAGCTACCCTTTGTTTTGTGGGCTGGTGGAACAACAATAAAGAGTGCAACTGGCCAAACCCCTTTCTCCTTAGTATTTGGAGCAGAAGCGGTGATCCCAACAGAAATGGTGTTACCTACGGCAAGATCCAATCTCCAGGATCCTGGGCATAATCCTGAAGCAATGTGCCAAGAATTAGATACTGTGGATGAAACAAGAGATGCAGCAAAGCTAAGGATGACAGCATATCAACAGAGGATATCCAAAGCATACAACAAGAATATAAGGACTAGAAGGTTCAAAGTCGGAGATTGGGTGTTAAGGAAAGCTTTTCAGAATACTACTAATCCTGTCGATGGAAAATTGGCTCCAAAATGGGAAGGACCTTATGAAATTGAATCTGAAGCAGGTAAAGGAGCATATCGACTTAAGAATATGGAGGGGGATATACTACCAAGATCATGGAATGCTATACATCTCAAAGCCTATTTCAAGTGAGTTTAGAATTTAATTTCTAACTCAAGATGGTATGAATTCTGTCTCTTTTAAATATAATTTATTTTATTTGAACCCAATACTAACTTAAGCATCGGAGGGGTGTTAGCTAAGCTAACACCCACCTTAGTTTAAGGTTGTTTTGCAGAATATGCTTCGAGATATAGCTCCAGGATACACACTCAGGATACTTCGAAAGATTAGAGGATTGGCCCCCTCTCTCACGTTTAAGGGATAGTTCAAGGTGTCGGGACCAGTTCATGTAAAAGTGGCTGACAATTTCGTTACTCTTGGCTATACCCTAGATCCTTAAGGTATATGAGGATTGATCACCCTCTCTCGCGAAAGGGTATAAAGGTTTATACACTCCCGCCTGTAGCGCACGAAAATTTGGGATTTTCCCCAGGATACTAAGGGTTTATCCCCAGTACAGTAAGGGTTTATCCCCAATAAAACTAAAGTTTCTAACAAGATTACAAAGATATGACAAGTTGTGTTTACACACGTTCTTTGTGGATAAGAAGCTACGAAGTTTAATCACTAAGTGAAGAAATACTCAAGTATGTCATGCACTGATGCAATATCCTGCACAGACAGGGGACATCCATGCCGGGGATATTGCAAAGAATTCAAAGGTTGAGGTTGGAAATTATTGCCTAAGTGTTTCTGGTATGATTTATTATTCTTCAAGTCTCAAAAATCTTATCTAAATGATCTAAGTTTTCTAAAAAGTCATATTCAACCAAGTTTTGTCTAACATTTAGGAGACATTTCATCAGTATTCTGACCAGGATATTCGAAACATACCTTTCAAAGTAAAAACATAATAAATAAGACTAAAAGGTCAGTTTATTATTATTAGTCCAAAAGATTGTATTCTTGGTTTCGTCTCAAAAAGAGACCCATCCACCAAGAACACAATTAAGTTTTTAAAAGCATATTTACATAAACAGTTGAAGGCTCCATCCTGGAAACACAGGATCCCTCCACCTTCAGTCGTCAAACTATTCTACTTGCAAGAAATTAAAATTGTTCTAAGTGCAGGATGACCAGATGATTTAGACCCTACAAAATACAGGTATCAATAAAGACAAACTAACCAGGATACAGGTTCGGTATATGTGTACGGGATACAGGATCTGGATACTTACCTTATTAGGGAAAGAGATCATGGGCTCGATGGATTCCATGAAGCCAAGGTCACCATAAGAGAAACCTTCAGCAGCAGCAGTAGAGGGCTTAGAGCTGATGGCAACATATGGCTCCTTTTTCACCAACGCAGGCTTAGAAAAGCTGTCAAGCTCCTCTAGATCAAAAGTAGCAGGGTCCTTGATGGAATCTGCGTAAAAGGGAGTAATTCTAATTTCATTACATGATAGTATTCTGAAGTAACCAAATCTATGTATGAATATTTAAAATAGATATCCTTACCAGACATGTTGGAATGACTAAAAAATATATCCGTTGGAATCAGGATATCCAACAGTTATATTTTTGGGGACAATTGTTATGGGTGAAATTCTGAGCCCATATCCTGACTTTGTATCTTGATTTTTTATTAGTTGTATATGATCAGGATACCGGATCAGGATACAGGATCAGGATACCGGATCAGGATACCAAGCCAGGATATTGGTACATCCTGGGGCAGTATCCTGACTATTACTAATGATTTGCTTGTAAACGTTAGTTACAAGGGACTAACGTTCATGAGGACCAAGTTATCCTGAAGATCCGCTCAAATTAGTCAGGATAAGGACGTTGATGGTGGAAGAATAGCTCTTGTAACGGTTGTCATTGAAGAAAGGCATGTTTCATGGGAGCTGGTCAAAGATATTAATGTTCCAACGATCATGGAGGCTTAAATCCCGGAATTATGGTTAATATGCGCGTGGAAAACGAGTAGAAGCAGCCCCAACGTTCAGAATGGAATATTCCAAAGTATCCCAGAATAATAGGATAGTTTGTTAGTTTCTTTTACTATAAAAGGGATTGATCGGATCATAGGTAGACACAACTTTTTCCACACACTTTCACTCGCAAACTTTACTCTCTAGCTTCTAGCAATCACTAAACACAAACACTTGTAATCAAATTTCATTGTAACACCTAGTTGATCCGCATCATATCCTGCACTGTATCCTGAAGTTGAAAGCAATAAGAAGAACAAGGCAGCTGCGATTGTCAGCTCCCGAGGTTTTATGCCGGAGATCTAGATTGATCAAGGGCTTTCCTCGTACATCTCGTGTAAACCCCTTTACTTTTTGCTCATTGTTTGATCGTAGATATAGCTCAATATCCTGAGCCGTATCCTGAATACCGTTTTTCTAAACAACTTAACCAACATATTTTCAACACACTTTTTAGCACACTACCTCACTTAACTAATTTGATCACTTAATTGCTTCGGTAATTTTTGACCAAAACAGATAGTATAAGAGACAACGGAAAAAATTATTCAAGTCAAGGAAAGGGTAAAAGCAGCACGAGATCGACAAAGGAGTTATGCTGATAACATGCGAAAACCGTTGGAATTTCAAGTAGGAGATAAAGTGTTATTAAAAGTTTCTCCATAGAAAGGAGTGGTCAGATTTATTAAGAGGGGAAAGCTAAGCCCCATGTATGTTGGACCTTTTGAGACTATTAGAAGAATAGGGCCAGTAGCTTACCAGCTACAACTGCTAGAGGAAATGGCAGGAATACATGATGTATTTCGTTTATGTAATCTCAAGAAGTGCTTAGCAGATGAGTCATTAGAGGTACCTCTTATGGACATAGAGGTAAATGAGACACTTAAGTTTGTAGAGAAACCCATACAGATCAAAGACAAAAGAGATTAGTTATAGTCAAGGTCAAATGGGATTCTAAGAGAGGACCAGAGTACACTTGGGAGCTCGAATCAGAGATACAGAGGAAATATCCACACCTGTTCCAGTAGACCTCGAGGACGAGATCTAAAACAAGGTGGGGAGGATATAAGAACTCTCCCAAAACCCTTAAACATGTCCTATATGTCTTAAAATACACCCCGTATATGAAAAACGGACCCGAAATACCTTTATATTTTAAAAATTAAATAAAAACAAAAATTCAAGTCGCTCGCGGTGCGCAACAAACTTCTCTGGGTCTGTCGCGGGGCGCGACAGCTGGACATCAGGCGCCACCCCAGTCCGCCACGTGGCCCAACACCCGGCAACCCTACACTTGTGACTCGCCACAGCTAAACCCTAGTCTAGGGTTCTTGCGGGCTGCGAAGGCCGTTCTTATTTCTCTCGCAGGGCGCGAGAGCACCCTAATCAGACCCTATAAATAGGGAGTTCGGGCTTAGTTAGAATTCGTTCATAAAATCTTTCTCTCTCAAATCTCTAGTGAGCTAATATTACCGGGTATTATAACCCTAAAAGGCGAAGCTCTGCCTCGTTGTAAGTATTATAACCCCCGGTTACCTATTAGTTACTCTGCCCGATTGATCTAGAGCTCCGTAACGCATGTCAAGGCTCTGCCTGACTCAGTCGTTGGAGTTCTGTCTCGGGGGGATGGTATAGCTAATGTAAATTGGGTTACTTAGTAACACTTGTGCATTGTTTATTTTAAATAGATTATAACCAGGAAGTCACCAGCAAGCAGTAGCATTATCTAATATAGCAATGTGAGTACATTCACCTTTTGTAAACTGTTTTTACAAAACCTCAATTGTTTTCAAGTATATTTAGCAGTGATTGAGTCTATGTATTCTACAATTACTGTCGGTATGTTGGGGTTTTGTATACATTACTTGTTACTACACTGTGAGTAGTAGCATGACCACAAGTCAGGGTTGACAGTACCGTGTGTGGTAATTGGGCAGATAAAAACATAGTAATCACTCTCAATACTGTAAAGATATAAAACTGTTTTGATTAAACTGGAATGCACTCGCCAATATTTCTTGCTGATAAAACTTTTTCAAACGTGTTTCAGGTAACAAAATGTGAAAGCCAAATAGAAGCCAGCTGGAGAGCAGTGAAGGCTTGGAAAAGTGGTTATAAAAGTTACCTAAACAAGAAAGAAGTTTTATTTAAATAAAATAGGGTTTATCCCTATAAACATATTGAAATGGAAACTTGGGTTTTTCCCATGTATTTATTATTTATAAAAATATGGTGTTTTACTCTGATAAACTATTTCCTAACTACAGTCCTGATGTATTTTCCGCTGCCAAATTAATAAACACCGATACCACCCATCTGCATTCGCGGCCGCCCACTCCCGGGGTAGGGGTCGAGGGTTGTGACATCTTGTAACCGGGTCTTTTCCAAGAATGCTCCAACAGACCCAGCATTTGGTCAAAGCCTGTTTAATAGGCAAAAAGGTCCACCTATCATTCCCACCATGAATAGCCTCAATAACTCTCATCCATAAGGAGTCTTTTTCAGTTGTGAATCTCCATGCCCATTTGTTTAACAAAGATGTATTAACATCAACCAGTTTAGAAATACCCAGGCCCCCATCCTTTTTAATAGTCGTAACAATATCCCACGCGACCCAATGAACCCTTTTGTCATCACTCGAGCATGGTTTTAAAAGTATTATTATAACGTACTATTTACAATATTTTATGCCTCATTTGATCTTACAATAAAAAGTTAATTGGGGTACATGTGCTGACCAACACATGGTTTTAAAAGTATTATAACGTACGATTTACAATATTTTATGCCTCCATCGATCTATTTTCAGCTCAATGCTCCCTTATAACTTGTATACATCACAACATATTAAAAGCAGTAAAAGAATAGACCCTTCTTTGGACAACAATTTAATCTATTTTTAGTTTTAAATTAACGATATACAGGCGAGATCTAATAAAAAAGAGCTTTAAACATTATAGGTCTTAGAACACGGGGAGTGGTGGCATGGGTTGGGGCGGGGGAAGCCAGCCAACGCTGGTTAGCCCACTCCGAGGCAGCATTGGCTTGGCGTTGCCCAGCCAATGTCACTATGAAGCCCGACGTTGGGCAGGGGATGGGGGTGGGGTTGAGCTGGCTAGCTGGGATTGGCTGGGGAAATCAGACCGTTGGGGGGTAGCCGTTAGCCAAACGGCTAGTTAAATTTAAAAAAAAATCTTTTTATAGCCTATAAATAGTACCCCCCCCCTTTTTTTACAATTTTCACCACTTTCTCTACATCTCTACTTCTTCTATCTTTATATTTTTATAAATTTAACCCACATCCTCTATAATGCATCCTTATAACCGTGGATACGACCCATAATTGGAATTGACGTTGAAGATGAAACAAGAAATCTTAAAGAAGTATGATATTGGAGAATCTTAAAATATTTATTTTTCTTTTTTAATTTTATGTGCCTTTTTTATGTAGTAGTTTTTTCTTAATTTAATTTACAGTTTGTAAAAAAATTATATTTAGTATTCTCTTTTAGTAAAAATAAACTTTAAATAGTTTTAAAAAATAACAAATGACACATGGCTGGTCACGCCAACCCACAGCAAGCAACCTTGCCAGACCGCACCATTCATATGACCCCACCAGCCTGCCACTTGTCGCTCAAAACCCCAACCCAAGCCCCCCCCCCCCCACTCCCCGCAGTCTTAAGCTGAGGAGTTGCAAATTCCATAGTCTTCATTCTAGCCGACCCGGTTTCCCAGCCTACTATAAAGTTCGGTACCTGCGGTTCCATCTTCTGAAAATACGTCAACTTTTGCTGGTAAATACAATTAACCAACTCGTTTTGAAAACAGTTTTTCAAAAAGAGCTTTATACATAGAGAAAACCCATAGATAACCATTTAATATTTCTTGGGATTTTATCTTGTCACCAGATTTACATACTTGACATACAATGGGAACCAGAGATCAGAGTCGGTCATTTTCAGTGCTATAATAATTAAGGGTACACACCAAAGTTGAATAAACGTGTCTTATAGTCGGTATACCAACCCCTGCATGGTATTTCGTATGGCCATAATAGTTCATGAGTCCGGACGCCCGGACACGGTACCAATAACCCCTCAATTGTTTTAGTTATCAAGTAAAACAGATTAAACCAAGTTCTTATATTTGTAAGCAATCATAGGTGGTTCATTTATATAACACCCGCTCCAAGTGGCGTATTCTCCATACCCTAAGTTTAAAAACAAAATAAGTTAACAGTATTACCTTTTGCTAGCTTCTAATCAAATATGATTTTAATTTAGCAAAAGCCGCAAGTAAAAGTATTATTGACCCAAGTCCGATTATCTGAGGGGGGGGGAGTTCTATGGTCTGGAGTGAACGGAATTAGTTATCTGTTAGAATGTATACGGGTCAAAGGTTAGTTCCTATAGACATGACCCGTTACTTAAGAATAGATTCGCCAGATTAAGTGTAGACCGGAATAAATGTGGTTTATGTCTATCCGTGTGCAATGACTCTTTGGATAAAGTTCAATTAACCAAGAATTATGTTTTGAAGCGATTTTGAAGTACTTAGACCCGTTACGCCTAAATTATACGAACTAGGTTCGTATAACTAGTTATGCGCATAAAAGCGAATTCGGAAAGTTAGATGGGTCTTATGACAAGTCTGTGGTATCAAAACACATTTTGTAATATTATACATTCTGTTTTAAAAGTCAGAGTGTTAGTTACTTGGCTTGAAAACCGTTTTTTTAACTTCTAGGATAAAAGGGGCATAATCGTCCTTTTTAAAATATAATACTAGACTTGTCATTTAACCTACCAAATAACATGAACAAGGGTTAATACTTCAAAGGCTTATACCTTATACTAACATGGTCATAATAACAATTTTAAATAAGTTCTAACGGTGACCAAACGGGTCAAAATCGAAAGTCAAAGAAAAAGTCAAACCGCTGGACTTTCGATATAGAATTGAGCTCTAATCAAGAAATGACGAGTTGGACATGTTTAGACATGTCCTAATATGTTTTATAAACTATTATGATGCCAAAATTTAAGGTCTTGATAGTTATAAACTTAATCAACGTAATTTTGCAAAATTTACGTTTTTGACCTTTTATTTGATATAAAATTTACTTGTCGTTTCGCCTACTTTACGTGATCTTTAGAAGGTATAATCTCAGAGGATTATAACCTCCATTATTATGATCATGTATCCATGTTCGAATCGAACATTGGCTTGACCATAATGGTCATAACCGAAAGTCAAACAGAAAGTCAAATTGTTTGACTATGTAAAATAATGAAGTAAGTCAAAGGAGAGAACTTACTAGAAGAGAAGAACACTCAAGTATCACTTAAGGAGTAGCTCCAAACTCAAGGATTGCTCCAAGTGAGGGATCAGAGTGAAAAACGAGAAGGTGCAAGTTTAAAGTGAAGATCTTTAGGCTATTTATACTTGAGGATAATTTATAAGATGAAGCCAGGTGTCCACCAAGTTAATTAGGGACTGATTAGTGAACTCAAGGTGTCACAAGGAGAAAAAGAAGTGGCAAAATCGTGGCTAGGTGGCAAGCTTGGCAGCTAAGGCAGCCAGCTGCCAACAATCTATCCCTAGCATCACTTTACGGGCCGTAAGAGTGATGCCTTACAGCCCGTAAGGACCTTAGGCGCACAAACTAATTTAAATACCCTTGCGGACCATACGGGCTAAGCCTTGCGGTCCGTAAGGGACCTCCAAGAATGATATTTTGAAAATTTTTACATCTTTAGTCCTTGGACTTTGATTCTTTAGCCATATGTCATTTTTAGTCCCTCTCCCACCACATAGTTGGGATTATTCAGAGAATTAAGAATACGTTTTAGCTAACGTATAATAATAGTCCCTCTCCTTCCTAGATTCAGGATCAGTTGGAGATACAGGACACGCTTCAAGGAATGTACAATGTGGGTCCTTCCACCTTCCACATAGTTGGGATTAGTTGGAGGATTGGACATGTATCGTTACATAGTTGAACGATAAATCCCCTCTCCTTAGTTGGAGATTCGGGACATGTGTCGTCTTATAATTGGACGAAAATTTCTCGGGTGTTACATCCTCACCCCCTAAAGGAAATCTAGTCCTCGAGATTTATTCAAACTAATACGGTTACTCTCGTTTCATTTCAGATAGTGTATTCTGGACCACAATGGGAATCCCATTTCACTTCGACGAGGGAAACTTGTTTCTTATAGAGCTTTATAATTTCATAGCGCTTAATGGACTAAGGTTTTTTCAATAAGCCTTAAGCTCTCGTTAATTTGAAGTCATGGTGAGACATGACAAGTGCTTTATCAGCTAAGCACTTTTCAAATTAGGGATATGGAATACATCATGAATTCCACTCAGCTCTATTGGTAGCTTAATTCTATATGCTACTGAACCGACACATTCTGTTATCTCGAATGGTCAAATATATCTCGGGCTTAGCTTCCCCTTATTACGTCTTTCCAATGTAAGACTTTAAGTAATATATTATCTCTGATTTTGAATTTTGAGAGGCTTCCGCCTTTTATCAGCATAGCTCTTCTGCCAATCATGGACAACATTGAGTCTATCTCAGGTTTATAAGATTCTTTTAGTTGATTCAAGGACAATATTAGGTCCAGAGAGTTGGTTTCTACCAACTTTAGCCAAATAGACGGTTGTTCTACACTTTCTCATGTATATAGTCACAAAAGGTGCGGCTTTTATACTAGTGTAATAGCTATTATCATAGGAGAATTCCATCAGGGGTAGATGTCCGTCTCAACTAACACCTAAGTTAATTATGCATGCACGTAGCATATCTTCCAGAGTTTAGATTGTACACTCACACTGCCCATCAGTCTGGGGACGGTAAGCCATACCTAAAGTTTAAGTGCGTACTAAGCGCTTGCTGGAAAATTTTCTAGAATTAAGAAGTATATTTAGTTTCTCAATCCGATACTATAAACAATGGTACTCTATGAAGAGACACAATGTTGTCAATATACAACTTTGCTAACTTTTCGGAATTCTAAGTTTTCATTAATTGACAAGAAGCGCCAACTTAGTCAGTCTGTCGACTACGATATTCATCGTGTCATTGCCACGATTGATCTTTGGTAACTTGGTAATCAGATCTATCGTTACCACTTCCTACTTCTATATGGGAATTTCCAGTTATTAATGCAGACCAAACGGTCTCTGATGTTCAGCTTTAATTTACAAACATGATAGTCATTTTGTTACATAGGTGGCTATGGACCTCTCATGCCCATCCACCAAAAGGTCTTCAATCTTCGGCTCTAGTTCGTCAATAGATACTTGTGTCATGTAGATGACACATTATCATTTTCAAGCACTTGGACATTGTTGAACCAAGATCCATGGAGCATCCACACTTTTCCAAGGAACTAGAGCCTTCAAGGAAGAGAGAACAAGGCATAGAAGGCACATCTCTATAATCCTTGGGGCTATAGGAAACCGGGAACAAGAGCAAAGAAGGGCTTGCTTGAAATAAGAAGATGAGGCCTCTATTTATAGGGGAGCTAAGTTGTAGGGTTGCATTGGCGTGCCCACTTATGCACGGTCGTACATAGACAGGTATCCTGAGAGGTCCCATAACAGGTGTGACACTTCGGACCTTCCCGGGAAACTTTCTTGATGTAACGTTTCGTGTACGTATTTTATTAAATGAAAACGATGAATTATTTGTTATATCGTGTTATGTGTACGTATATATATATAGATATATGTAGGCGGGTATGTATATAAGTGAGAGGAGCCGGAACCTTGAATACACCCGAGACCCGACTCGAGACCGCTTAGTCTCGAGTGAACAGTATTTGTTGGGCCGGTTGGGCCTCGTGATCGAGAAAACCCAATCCGGAACCCACACTAGCCCACTCGAAACCCTATATAACCCGAATGGATGACCACCTTTCACACCTTTTACCATTTTGCAAACACTCTCCCTCACTCACTCCTTCTCCTTCACTAAACCCTAAGAATTCTAGCAACCAAGATCACCTCCTCTCATCTCCTTCTCCCTCTCGGATCAACCGGCAACAAGGAACTCGGCCTTCCATCTCGGATCAACGCACACACCCACCCGTTTAGAAGTTCATCCTCACACCTTAAGCCTAGCCGGTTAGTATTCTTTTTGGTTTGAATGATAAAGAATGTTGTTGGTTTGTATATTCATGAATAATGTGTCATTTTAGGATTTTCATGATAAAATGTTGTCTTGATAACTTGTTAGTGTGCATTGATGTTGTCCGAAAAATATAAGGGTTTGGTTAGAGGATTTTATGCATAGTTTTTGGGTTTGTATGATGATGAGTGTTATTTGAATGTTGTTTGAATAATGATGATTCATGTTGTGAAGGTGTTAATAAAGATGTGACATTGTATTTGAATGATGAATGTTGATAATAATAATAGTTACCATCCGATTTATGATCATAAAATGGGCAATATTGTGTTTAATGATGGTGTCATAAGAATCTTGTTCATAATTCTCATGTTATAGGTTGTAGTTATGTTTTGAATCGAGGATTGTATGAACCGTATGAATATATGATGAACATGGTATGAATGTTTGAATATGCTATGTTTGATCCGTTTGAAATGAGAATTAGACAAACAAACATGTTTATGCAATATTAGTGGATAGTACATATTTGTTTCATGAAAATGCATTTCTATTGGTTCGTACAAGGTGACAGGTTCTAGAAGGTCTTCATGTGCACGTAATCACGGTTGCGAGTCGGAACCTTTGGTTGCGACTCGAGACCACAGCAGGATTTGTCGAGACCTCCCGGTTGCGAGTCGTAATCAACGCGTATCAAGTCCGGTTGCGAGTCGGAACTGCTGGTTGCGAGTCGTAATCTCTGGTTGCGACTCGTAATCAAAACGTGACGAACCGAGACCTCGGTTGCGAGTCGCAACCTTGGTTGCGAGTCACCTTTGTCTCGACTGGGCTGTTATTGGGCCAAAGAACTTGTTGGATTATCTGTTAACTGGACTGCTTGTGTAACTGTTACTGTTTAGGCCCAATACCCCAACTGTTTGTGTATTCGCATGTTATACGTGTTTGCTAGTATTGCCATACGTGTTCGCTATGTGTTTACTTGTACCCGACTTGACCCATACTTGGTAACCATGTTAGGACGTGGTGACCAACATACTTAACCAAGTAACGTATCATACCGAGCAACCCAAGGTGAGTTCACAACTTAAAAGCATGCGTCCCGGTGGTTTGGGACACGAGACTAAAACAACCCTATCCCCTTGTAAAGGGGATACCGTCTACATTCCTTCCCTAGTTATTGGGAACAAACTTACTTTATCTTCCCTTGCATTGGGGAAACCTTTTAGTTAATTACTGTTTATACGGAATGCAACCAACGGCACTAAACGCAACTCTATCACTCAAGTCCCTACTACATAATACCGATTAGTCGCCGGTGCCAGGCGAACGGGTTATTAGTTGATAGCGCTATTTAGGTCTTACCAGCCTCACACCGTGCCATGGTATGGGATCGGTCGTGAACTAATGTACTCAGGCATCCGTCAATGATGATAGAACATTGACATCGGGGCATCCTGCGGAAACGCAAACGGTTACCTAGTGTTCGGTATTGGAAAAACAGTTTAGTCGCTAACTTTTGGGGTAGCTCCCCATGGCATGTATAAACGGATAAATTAACTGATGAAACGAGCTTTTGGTAATCAAAACAGGACAACTAGTGAACTCACTCAGCATTATTGTTGACCCCCTTACTGCATGCTTTGCAGGTGGCCAGTGACTGGAGCAGCTGCTTGGGATGTGTAGTGGTCGTCTGCCCGTGTGTTGGGCATTTATCATGACTTACCTTATGAGCATTGTTTAAAACTGTTTAATTATGCTTCCGCTACTTTTTACACTAAACTTAAGACATTGAACTCTACGCTTGCTACTCGCATAGTTAGTAGTATTGCTTTTGTTATCAATTTAGTTATTCAGTATAATTGGTGGCTGGATCCTGGTCAGTCACGCCCTCAAAGCGGGTGTCATCCGCGGGTGGATTTTGGGGGTGTGACAGATTGGTATCAGAGCCATTGGTTATAGTGAACTCGGTTTTAAAAAGGGGAAAAATCTTTTTGAGAAAAACCAGACTATAACCCGTGACTCGTGACGACACTACACTCCAAGTGCAAGGCTCGACTTATCTGACCTCATAGCTCGGACCCATATTTGCTTGCTTGTTTGTCTTATGCTTCTGCGTTACTATACATGCTAGTTTGCCTGATTAGATAGATACACCTCCTCTCTTCTATCTCATTCTCGCTATGTTACGACATCACACTCATACTATGTTTTCTGGTTATGAAGACAATGAGTGGACGCGGACGAGGAAACGTCAACATGACTCAGGCTCAGTTCACTAACCTGCTCAACACTGTGGCTGCAGCTTTCGCAGCTCACCCTATAGGTAAGCTTGTTGTTTTAGGATGTTTAGATCCTACCGCCACACCGTCTTTTCGCCACTAAACCTATTTCGCTTCACTCCTCACAACAAGTCAGCCTACGCCTGTGCAACCACGTGTTTGTACCTTCAAGACCTTCATGGATTGCAAGCCTCTTCCGTTCAGTGGCACTGAGGGTGCCGTAGGTCTCCTGCACTGGATCGAGAAGGTCGAAGCTGTCTTCGCTGTCTGCGAGTGTCCCCCTGCGAATTGGGTGAAGTTTGCTACTGGTACTCTTGAGGGAAGCGCACTTTCATGGTGGAAAGCGCAAATTCAAATGCTTGGTTTGGAGACTGCTAACGCTACTGCGTGGGAAGATTTCAAGGACATGATCAAGGAAGAGTACTGTCACAGGGATGACATCCACAAACTCGAGGACGAGTACTATGAACTCAAGATGGTTGGGTCAGAGATTGAGACCTACACCAAACTGTCCAACGACTACGCTGCTCTTTGTCCAAACTTGTCCCGACCCATGTACCGAAGGATCGAATTGTACATCAAGGGCTTAGTCCCAGAGATCAGGAGCCATGTAACCTCGGCTAACCTCCCTACTATACAGCCTGTGGTTCGTCTTGCCCACAAACTCACCAACCAGGCCGTGGAGGAGGGCAGGTTGCCCAAAAGGATCAGTGCTGCGGAAGGAAGTTCTAGTGATGGCAAACGAAAGTGGGATGGAAATCAGGGCAAGGATGCTAACCCTACTCAAGCCCCAGCTCAGCAAAGGAAAACTGACAACAACAAGGGCACTCAGCAACAGGGTGGCTACCGGGGAAACTACCCTAAGTGCAACAAGTGTAACAGGCACCACAATGGGGCATGCAACAAGGGTCAGTGTCAGCGATGCCACAAGATGGGGCACGAAGCAAAGGATTGTAGAAGTCAATTCCCGGCAAGACAGAATCAGCAACAACCCCAACAGCAACAGCAGCAGGGAAACAACAGAGCATGTTTTAAATGCGGGGCAACAGGGCACATGCGAAAGGATTGCCCTGAACTGAATCAGAATCGCAACAACAATCAGGGAGCTGGGAACATTGAGCAGAACAACAATGCTGGGAATGCAAGGGGCAGAGCTTTCGTGATTGGAGCTGGAGAGGCAAGGAACGATCCCAACGTCGTGGCGGGTAAGTTCCTACTTGATGATCGTTATGTTTCTGTGTTATTTGATTCCGGTGCCGATGCCAGTTATGTATCCCTTCGCATTAGTAAGAAACTTAAGCACTCGCCCGCATTATTAAGTTCTAAGCACATCGTCGAGATAGCTAATGGTAAGAACATCGAGGTCACGCACATGATCCACGACTGCACCCTAGAATTGTCTGGCCACACGTTTAGTATCGATCTTTTCCCTGTTAAACTTGGAAGCTTCGACGTCGTCATTGGTATGGATTGGTTATCCAAACATCGCGCTGAGATCCTCTGTCAAGAGAAAGCAGTTCGTATACCTCGTCGTTCTGGTCAGCCCCTCATCGTTCAAGGCAACAAAGGTGGAGAAGTCACAGGCATTATCTCGCTTCTAAAAGCCCAGAAGTGTCTGCAAAAAGGGCACACCGCTATCCTAGCACTCGTCACCAATACTCACGAAAAGGAAAAGAGGATTGAAGATTTTCCTGTAGTACGCGACTATCCCGAGGTATTTCCTGAGGAACTACCTGGACTCCCTCCCCACCGTCAGGTCGAATTCCAAATCGAGCTAGCTCCCGGAGCAGCACCCATAGCTCGTGCGCCGTACCGTCTAGCCCCTGCAGAACTGAAAGAACTCGCTACGCAACTACAGGAACTATTGGATAAAGGATTTATCCGTCCTAGTTCATCACCCTGGGGAGCCCCAGTACTCTTTGTCAAGAAGAAGGATGGCACATTCCGAATGTGCATCGACTATCGTGAGTTGAACAAGGTTACCATCAAGAATCGTTACCCTCTCCCGCGTATCGACGACCTATTCGATCAGTTGCAAGGATCGAGCTACTATTCAAAGATTGACCTGCGATCAGGCTATCATCAGCTGAGAGTTCGTAATGAAGATATTTCCAAGACTGCATTCAGGACTCGTTATGGTCATTACGAGTTCCTCGTCATGCCTTTTGGGATGACCAACGCGCCGGCGGTGTTCATGGATCTTATGAACCGCGTATGTAAGCCTTACCTCGACAAATTTGTGATTGTGTTTATCGACGACATCCTGATTTATTCGAAAAGTCAAGAAGAACATGAACAACACCTTCGCCATATTCTGGAGCTCCTTCGCAACGAGCAACTGTACGCCAAATTCTCTAAATGTGAATTCTGGCTTCGAGAAGTCCATTTCCTCGGCCATGTAGTTAATAAGAACGGAATTCACGTCGACCCCGCTAAGATCGAATCGATAAAGAACTGGCCTACGCCTAAGACTCCCACTGAAGTTCGCCAATTCTTGGGTTTGGCAGGCTACTACCGCAGGTTCATTCAGGGATTCTCGAAGATTGCACAACCCCTCACGACTCTTACTCAGAAAGGCGTCGCCTACAAGTGGAATGAAGCGCGGGAATCTGCTTTTCAGAGACTTAAGGATAACCTCTGTAGCGCTCCTATTCTCTCGTTGCCTGACGGCACTGACGACTTTGTGGTTTACTGCGATGCGTCTATTCATGGACTCGGTTGCGTGTTAATGCAACGCGAGAAAGTTATTGCCTACGCCTCACGACAACTCAAGACGCATGAAAAGAACTACACGACGCATGACTTGGAACTGGGAGCAGTGATCTTTGCTCTTAAGATATGGAGACATTACCTGTACGGTACCAAGTGCACTATTTACACCGATCACATGAGTCTCGAGCATATCTTTAGGCAAAAGGAATTGAACATGAGACAACGTCGATGGGTCGAACTCTTGAATGACTACGAATGCGCCATCAAATACCATCCGGGCAAGGCCAATGTCGTGGCAGACGCCCTCAGCCGAAAGGACACTATACCAAAGCGCGTGCGAGCACTGCAACTTACCATCCAGTCTAACCTCCCTACCCAGATTCGAAATGCTCAAGTTGAAGCATTGAAGCCGGAAAACATCAGGGCTGAATCCCTGCGAGGATCGAGACAGCAACTAGAACAGAAAGAAGATAGTGCTTACTATGTAACAGGGCGCATTTGGGTTCCTCTCTTTGGAGGTTTACGTGAACTCGTGATGGACGAAGCCCACAAGTCCCGCTACTCAGTACATCCTGGTTCGGACAAGATGTACCACGACTTGAAGACTACGTATTGGTGGCCCGGTATGAAGGCCCACATAGCAACATACGTCAGCAAATGTTTGACTTGCGCGAGAGTCAAGACAGAATACCAGAAGCCAGCAGGTCTACTCCAACAACCAGAAATCCCGAAATGGAAATGGGAGCAAATTTCCATGGATTTTGTTACAGGGCTACCTAGGTCTCAACGCGGAAATGATGCTATTTGGGTAATAGTAGATCGATTGACCAAGTCCGCGCACTTTCTGGCTATTAAGGAAACAGACAAGTTTTCTACCTTGGCAGAGATTTACTTAAAGGAAGTAGTTTCGAGGCACGGAGTGCCAACCTCAATTATTTCCGACCGAGACGCTCGATTTACTTCGAAATTGTGGCAAGCTATGCACAAATGCTTTGGCTCACGTTTGGACATGAGCACTGCTTATCACCCGCAAACGGATGGACAGTCCGAACGTACCATCCAAACTCTAGAAGACATGCTTAGAGCGTGTGTGATCGATTTTGGCAAGAATTGGGAGAAGCATCTACCGCTAGTAGAGTTCTCTTACAACAACAGCTACCACACTAGTATTCAGGCAGCACCTTTTGAGGCATTGTACGGTCGTAAATGCCGGTCACCTCTCTGCTGGGCAGAAATCGGTGATAGTCAAATCACGGGCCCAGAGATGGTGGTAGATACAACGGAAAATATTGCCCAGATCAGACAACGCATGGCGGCAGCTCGTGACCGTCAGAAGAGTTACGCTGATAAGCGTAGGAAACCATTGGAATTCCAGGTCGGTGACCGGGTTCTACTTAAAGTCTCACCCTGGAAGGGTGTGGTTCGCTTTGGTAAACGGGGCAAGCTTAATCCGCGTTATATCGGACCATTCGAAATTACCGAGAAGATCGGTAAGGTTGCTTATAGATTGAACCTGCCTGAAGAACTGAGTGCGGTACACAACGTTTTCCACGTATCTAACCTGAAGAAGTGTTTGTCGGATGAAACACTTGTGATTCCTTTTAAGGAACTGACGATTGATGAACAGCTACACTTTACTGAGGAACCGATTGAGATCACTGATCGAGAGATCAAAATCCTCAAACGTAGCCAGATACCTCTTGTACGAGTCCGTTGGAACTCGCGACGTGGCCCAGAGTATACCTGGGAGCGGGAAGACCAGATGAAGCACAAGTATCCCCAGTTGTTCCCTAACGAAAACCCCAGCACTGAAGCTACGAACGAATTTCGGGACGAAATTCTAAACTAACGGGGGGATGATGTGACACCCCGTTGAAACGCTTTCACTTACACTAGCTTGACAGTGGCTGCCTTAACTTTCGGGACGAAAGTTCCTAAAACTTGGGGATAATGTGACACTTCGGACCTTCCCGGGAAACTTTCTTGATGTAACGTTTCGTGTACGTATTTTATTAAATGAAAACGATGAATTATTTGTTATATCGTGTTATGTGTACGTATATATATATAGATATATGTAGGCGGGTATGTATATAAGTGAGAGGAGCCGGAACCTTGAATACACCCGAGACCCGACTCGAGACCGCTTAGTCTCGAGTGAACAGTATTTGTTGGGCCGGTTGGGCCTCGTGATCGAGAAAACCCAATCCGGAACCCACACTAGCCCACTCGAAACCCTATATAACCCGAATGGATGACCACCTTTCACACCTTTTACCATTTTGCAAACACTCTCCCTCACTCACTCCTTCTCCTTCACTAAACCCTAAGAATTCTAGCAACCAAGATCACCTCCTCTCATCTCCTTCTCCCTCTCGGATCAACCGGCAACAAGGAACTCGGCCTTCCATCTCGGATCAACGCACACACCCACCCGTTTAGAAGTTCATCCTCACACCTTAAGCCTAGCCGGTTAGTATTCTTTTTGGTTTGAATGATAAAGAATGTTGTTGGTTTGTATATTCATGAATAATGTGTCATTTTAGGATTTTCATGATAAAATGTTGTCTTGATAACTTGTTAGTGTGCATTGATGTTGTCCGAAAAATATAAGGGTTTGGTTAGAGGATTTTATGCATAGTTTTTGGGTTTGTATGATGATGAGTGTTATTTGAATGTTGTTTGAATAATGATGATTCATGTTGTGAAGGTGTTAATAAAGATGTGACATTGTATTTGAATGATGAATGTTGATAATAATAATAGTTACCATCCGATTTATGATCATAAAATGGGCAATATTGTGTTTAATGATGGTGTCATAAGAATCTTGTTCATAATTCTCATGTTATAGGTTGTAGTTATGTTTTGAATCGAGGATTGTATGAACCGTATGAATATATGATGAACATGGTATGAATGTTTGAATATGCTATGTTTGATCCGTTTGAAATGAGAATTAGACAAACAAACATGTTTATGCAATATTAGTGGATAGTACATATTTGTTTCATGAAAATGCATTTCTATTGGTTCGTACAAGGTGACAGGTTCTAGAAGGTCTTCATGTGCACGTAATCACGGTTGCGAGTCGGAACCTTTGGTTGCGACTCGAGACCACAGCAGGATTTGTCGAGACCTCCCGGTTGCGAGTCGTAATCAACGCGTATCAAGTCCGGTTGCGAGTCGGAACTGCTGGTTGCGAGTCGTAATCTCTGGTTGCGACTCGTAATCAAAACGTGACGAACCGAGACCTCGGTTGCGAGTCGCAACCTTGGTTGCGAGTCACCTTTGTCTCGACTGGGCTGTTATTGGGCCAAAGAACTTGTTGGATTATCTGTTAACTGGACTGCTTGTGTAACTGTTACTGTTTAGGCCCAATACCCCAATTGTTTGTGTATTCGCATGTTATACGTGTTTGCTAGTATTGCCATACGTGTTCGCTATGTGTTTACTTGTACCCGACTTGACCCATACTTGGTAACCATGTTAGGACGTGGTGACCAACATACTTAACCAAGTAACGTATCATACCGAGCAACCCAAGGTGAGTTCACAACTTAAAAGCATGCGTCCCGGTGGTTTGGGACACGAGACTAAAACAACCCTATCCCCTTGTAAAGGGGATACCGTCTACATTCCTTCCCTAGTTATTGGGAACAAACTTACTTTATCTTCCCTTGCATTGGGGAAACCTTTTAGTTAATTACTGTTTATACGGAATGCAACCAACGGCACTAAACGCAACTCTATCACTCAAGTCCCTACTACATAATACCGATTAGTCGCCGGTGCCAGGCGAACGGGTTATTAGTTGATAGCGCTATTTAGGTCTTACCAGCCTCACACCGTGCCATGGTATGGGATCGGTCGTGAACTAATGTACTCAGGCATCCGTCAATGATGATAGAACATTGACATCGGGGCATCCTGCGGAAACGCAAACGGTTACCTAGTGTTCGGTATTGGAAAAACAGTTTAGTCGCTAACTTTTGGGGTAGCTCCCCATGGCATGTATAAACGGATAAATTAACTGATGAAACGAGCTTTTGGTAATCAAAACAGGACAACTAGTGAACTCACTCAGCATTATTGTTGACCCCCTTACTGCATGCTTTGCAGGTGGCCAGTGACTGGAGCAGCTGCTTGGGATGTGTAGTGGTCGTCTGCCCGTGTGTTGGGCATTTATCATGACTTACCTTATGAGCATTGTTTAAAACTGTTTAATTATGCTTCCGCTACTTTTTACACTAAACTTAAGACATTGAACTCTACGCTTGCTACTCGCATAGTTAGTAGTATTGCTTTTGTTATCAATTTAGTTATTCAGTATAATTGGTGGCTGGATCCTGGTCAGTCACGCCCTCAAAGCGGGTGTCATCCGCGGGTGGATTTTGGGGGTGTGACAACAGGTGCATTTCTGGCCTCCTATTTTGTCTTGTCTGATTTATCTTTAGTCGGGGGCATGACCGTTTTGCTCGGTCGTGCACCTCGGGGTGCATGTGTGTGCATCCTGGAAACTTGGATTTTTCGTCCGTTTTCATCGGTTTTCACTTCTTTATGGTTTGCGCCTTCAAATCCTACAAAAATAAAAAAGGAATGATTTTGGTAGTGTTTTCTTATAATAATGCCTCAAAAGTACCTATAAAGGGGGGTAAATATGCATAATAAATATGTATAATTGATGGCGAATTGCGCAACAATATCGATTTTAATTAATGAGATTTTTTTTTTATATTTATTATCGTTTGCGGGAGAAAAATATTTTGGACGATTTGTAGCATGAGGCAAATCGTGCAATTTTGTTAAATCCAATCTTACGTTTGTTAATGATAATTGAAACTCCTTTCAACGCTCGACACGATTGATTTTAAATATCCTATTTAAAACTACGTTGGTCGTTTATCGTGAACTTAATTTAATTTAATAAACTCTTATATTCATTATGGTATTAAAGTAAACTATTTAATTGTAAAACAAATCTATTTTATCTTTAAATAAAACACTTTTATTAAAGTATACTGTTCCGAGTTAACTTAAAAACACGTTATTAATTATATTTATTTGGTGGATTAATTATTTCCAGAACAACATGCATGGAATATCTGTTTTAATTTAAATTCATAAAAACACCTTTTTAATTATCTTGTCGTTTTACCGTCATTGTGAAAATATTTTTATTTCGTGGTTTAATAATTTCCTAAACAACATGTAGGGAATCCAGGCATCCGTTTTTTAAATTCTTTTACAAAATATGATTTTATAATCAATAATAATAACACTTATTATTAGTCAGATGCGAAAGCGTATACAAACACATAAACGGATGAAATATTCCCGCGAATGATCCATTTATGAGTTATTTAGACAATTATATTAAACAACCATAGTGAGTTTAGAGATATACCTCAGAAGAATACCAAGATCCCACACGATGGATGCGACAAACAGCTCCGCTAATAAGCCCAATAACAAGTTCTATGTACACTATGAGATCCATATGTGAAAACAAATCGAAACCGTTTAACCGAATGCGAGAAGGTGGTGGTGTGAGATGGCTGCGGTGTGGGGCGGTTCGGCAAGGCGGATGGCGATGGTGGTTGCAGCAGCCGACAAAGTGGTTGCAACCGGCGCGACGGAGACGAGGGTTCTGGCGGTGGCCGGCGGTCGCAAACGAGAGGAGACAGGTGGAGAGAGGTTCATTTAGTTAATCGAACAAAATATCTAGCTTGTGTTCGTTCATTAACAAATCAAACAGACATAAACGAACTTTCACCCGAATGGTTCACGAATTGTTCGCTAAATGTTCGTTCGTTTACAGCCCTACTCTTATTTAAAGAAACCATAATTATATTTTAGTCCACACACAATTATCTTTCCTCCCAAGTAATTAGCTTTTCACTGATTGCTTTTGTCAAGTCAACCATTTGACTTTTTATCATCAAATAATTAAATAACTATCAATAATTATTATCCAATAATAATTAATTCCCGTTTATCTCAAAACACCGTTATTTGATTGCTAAACCGCTAGTAAAACACTTTGACTTTATTTTATTCCTTAATAAGACAACCTCTTTAATTTATTATGTAGATAATAAATTAATATTCGTTAAACTCTTTAAACATCACCAATGAATTTCCACAAATTAATTGTTTCGTAAACAATTAATATTTTCTAGTATTTCACAAATACTTGATCTTCGTATTTAATCCTTTTTTGTGATACATGATGTTTAACAATTAAGCATCATTCTTTGTTCGTCATTTAAAGTATAACTCTTTGGACCGTGCCTTATTAGTAACGCCAAATAATCGATAATTGGACACCCAATTACAACTCAACATACTAAAAACACATAATATAAATAATAAGTAATAAACTGGGAATCTAGATATTAATTTGTTCAGTTTTGTTCGGGCCATTGAACGATAACAAACGGGTGTAAAGGGATGAACAAAACAACTCCTTATCTTGTAGCTCTCACTTAACCTGAGATCTCCATCTCTAATCTGGTAGCAACGTCTTCAGTCTTCAATATTTTTTTTCTATTGTTTTACAATTTTATAACAAACAACTTTACATAAAAATAAATAAAACCTAGCTATTACATCGGGTTCCAAATAATCCATAGAAAAAAAAACAAAAACATTGATTATCAACCATGAAAACAACAAAACAATTTAAATAAACAATTTGGATGGTCTAACACTTAATTTATATAAATCACAACCACATTAATGAATTTAATTTTTTACAGCAGTCCTGTGAGAAAAAAATATTTAAAAGGTGTGACTCAAGTTACATATTAAAAAATGGGTCTAGTTTTGGCCAACCACCTTTAGATGTGATTATTAAAATCCAATTTTCTTTTCATTTTCTTTAACTAATTACATTTCTACCTATTTATTTAATTTTGATTTTTTTCCCTTTTTGTATAAATTATGTATAAGGTTTTTACGTCTATTTTTTTACCGGTTTAACAACCTTGTTACAACGATTGGGTCCTAAGTCGACATTTTCTATTTTTTATGTGTCAGTCTAATTTGGTCTCAACGCAGAGGGGCTTTTTTTTGCAGAAGTAGCTCGCTTTCTGAAAACCATTAAACAACTAATGTCAGCTTGGAAAAACCTTCAATAATAATGTCATTTCCATTTGAAATGGCGATCTGCTTAATATTATAGGTCTTGTAAGAATTAAGTCAGAGGAATGAATGTAAGGGATGTGTAAGGAAACGATGATTAGTTGTGAGAGAATAAAGATCAATCGTCATTTCAAATGACAACTTCTGACATATTTATGATAAATCTCCATTTCAAATGGCAACTTCTGACACATAAAGTAAAATCACCATTTGCAATGGCTATGTACAAACATTGCATGTGATTCTCTAAATTATTTGAGGACATTCTTAAAATATCCTATTATTTTGTTTTTCTTTTTGAAAGACAATTTTATTAAGTCTACAATTTTTATAAGAATTCATATTTAATACCCTTCTTTGAAAAATCATAAAACTTGGTCTCAATGGTTTAATAAAATTGCCTTTAAAAAAGAAAAACAAAATAATCGGATATTTTAACGATGTTCTCAAATAATCTAGAGAATAACATAGAATGTCAGTACATAGCCATTTCAAATGGCGAGTTAGCTTTATGTGACAGAAGTGGCCATTTAAAATGGTGATTTGTCATAAATTATCATTTCAAATGGCAATTGAACTTTATTCTCTTACAACGAATCATTATTTCCTTACACATGACCTATAATATTTAACAAATTGCCATTTCAAATGGAAATAACATTATTATTGGAAGTTTTTTTTCCCAAGATGGCATTAGTGAAAGTGTTTTTAAAAAGTGAACTACTTCTGCAAAAAAAAAAAAAAAAAAAAAATCTCAACGCACGGGTTCTAAGTCTAGTTAGTTATCTTTTTCAACGTTTTAGGTTACGCACTAATTTTTATGAATTAACACGTCGTAACGTGACAATAAATTAATCATTGGTCTAGTGGTCAACTGCACACCCTCGTCCCCATCAACATAGGTTCTAACCTTGGGGGTTTGGGTGTTATTCTGACGTTTTCTTTGGTTTTTTTTATTGTTTTAATCCAGATTTTTAGTTATGGTTTCTTTGGGATTTTTAAGGTCTTCTTATTTATTTAGCGTTTCATTTTAATATATAATATCTTTGTATTTTTCTTTCATTTGTTAAAGACTACAGTTATGTTGACGTTTTAAAATAGGCAAATTGAATTTAAATAATTCCAACTTTCTCAATTTAGCCTATAATAATCCTAACTCAGTTGTTGGCCATAATAATCCGAACTGGTCCACTTTTGGCCGATAATAGTCTGTGTTAAATATAGCCTAACGAAGTTAAGTTTTTTTTCCGAATTACAAACTGATGTTTTAGGGCTTTTGATTAGAACGAGGATACGAGTTGATTGATGCAAAATTTACCTCGAAATATTGCCCCCAACGACGAAAACGGTGCTTCAATTCGGGTGTTTAAACTTCCAATTAACAAAAATCAAGCCGTTTGAAGCATCGTTTCGAGGTAAGTTTTAGATAAATCGACTCGTATCCTTATTCTGATCAAAATCCATAACATATATGTTTGTAATTCGGAAAAAAGCTTAACTCCGTTAAGCTATTTTTAACGACGGACTATTATCGGCCAAAAGTGGACCAGTTCGGATTATTATCGGCCAATAACTGAGTTGGAATTATTATCTGGCCAAATTGAGAAAATTGAGATTATTTAAATCCAATTTGCCTTTAAAATATACAATGCATATTTCAACAATAATTCCGGATAAAGGCTATGTATCCCGTCACGGAGCGTAGTTATAATACTAGTTTAAAGACAAAATCAATTATCTTCGTGTTAATTATCAACTGTTACAAAGAACATTATAAAATTGACTTGAAAATGAGACTTAAGTTGGACATTGGTGTGGTTTATAATTCATAGTGCTAGATCACTTGTACTTGTATGGGAAGGAATTAGTGCAAAAATTCCAAGACAGCATAGAATCCAACCATAATAGGAAGAGTGACAATCATACCAATGACAACCCTGAAAAATAAATTAAAAGAGATAAAAAAATATATATATATCAGTAACACATTATTTATTTCAATGAAATATACACTATAACAACATAGTTTCTATTTTCTTTTTATTTTTAATTTTCCTACTCTTTATAATTTGTGCACGTCTTTCTCTCTATATATATATCTGTGTTGATCTCGCAAAAGTCCTCAATAATACTACACATAACATTTTAGAGCGAACATATACAAACAAGCATGTGTAACATTAACTATATTGTTGTGAACTTATAATAACGAGAGATAACTGTCCTGGGTAATTCAATTAAATTATATGAAATACGAACAAATATTTATGTTTATAATTTTGAGTGTTTTGAACGGTTTAATTTAGTTCTACTCTACTCCACACGCCTCCAATGAGGCTGAAACCCAACCGTAACAAGTGATTGTTAATATTGATTTCTGAGTTATTATGATATATGTTTACAAGTTGGAAAAATGAGGTAATTGTCCAGCAATAATAAGTGAAACATACTCAATAATATTAGCCTTACTTTAATATTTCTATGTTTAATTTTATTCAAATATATATATATATATTCTAGTAACAAATAATATTTTGAATAACATTAGCTGTTACCTGTGTACAGTTATATTTAATTTGTGAAAAAAAAAAACTTACGCAGTACTCAGAACATCTGGATGCAATCCATATTCTTTAGCGTATATGAATGAGGTGATAGACTGAGGTATAGCAGACTGTAATATGAAATGACGTTAGTATATCATAATTGTGATTGTCGGGTCAGTTTCGATTGATTCAGGTTATTTGAATTGAATTATTAAAATTTGAAAATTGAATTCAAATTCAACGTACTCGACTTTGAAAAATTGATTCAAATAAGCTTTTTCAAAATAACGTCTATGTGAATAAACCAAATTAGCCAAAAAAAAAAAAAAAGTTACTCAATGCTAAAGCTTAAAATTTAAGTAATAAAACGTATAAAAAATATCAGTTCAATTGGTGAGTCAGGAATCTCATAACCGAATTCAAAATTCGGTTTGGAGAAGATCCGATGCGAATAACCTGAATTCAAATTCAGTTCAGTTGCATTTTCGGTTATTAGTCCAATTCTAATTATGAACACCCCTAGTGATAACGTCTATGCTGAGTGCGCACCTGAATAATGGCAACACGTAATACATCCCCATGCAAACCAACGGCGATGCAACTGATAGCCATAGTTGCTGGTCCGGCAAAAAACTTGAGAACAATGGCAAGCATCGTCAGACTTGTTCCACATGCAATCAGTTTCTCCTGTTTTGCCATGAATAAACCTGTAACAAGTTTCCCAAAAAGTCAAGAATCATGCATTAGTAACTTTGTATACAAAGCTGTCCAGAAAGTAAATTGCAAGTATTTTTCTTACCCATGCTAAACATTGCAGTGCCTGTCCCAGCCTTAGACATTATCAATACTGATCCTTCAATCATATCCGGCATTGGCCAGTTAAACCTATGACGACGACAAAAACGACAACAAAAGATTTTTAATAATTTAGTAGAGATTAATGTTTAAAAAATATATATGTTTTTCATTTTCTCTTATTTGTTTCATATGTTACTATACATTTTTTACTAGTACCTTACTAATATTATACTTTTTGTATTTTTTTATTGTTTAGATTCCATGAGAAGCAATTTATTATGTTTCTAATATTCTTTTTAGGTCCAAATATAATTTTCACCAGGATAAAGATATGGTTTGTCACTACAAGAAAAAACTTCTATAGGGACGACACTTATACGGACGACATCGGTCCTCTCTATAAATTACCCTATGGAGACGACATGTCGTTTCTATAGGGTTTTGTGTCTTTTAAGATAGTTACCTTATAGGGACGATATATCCTCTCTATAAAGTGAAAATAATTTTTTTTGTTTTTTTTATTCTCTAGTTTGTTGAATTGAAAACTTAAAAAAAAAATTTTAACTTATAGAGACGACATGTTGTTTCTGTAACTTTAAATATTTTTCTTTTAATTTTATTTTATTAATGATAAATATGTATGAAAATAAAAAAAAAAACTAAAAAATAAAGTTTAACTTATAGAGACGGCATGTCGTCTCTACAAAGTTTGACTAGTCAAAAATAATTTTAATTTAGGCGGCAAAATTTCCTACCATTCCAAATTTGTTCTAGAAAAAAAGTCTAACAAATAGAGACGACATTGTTGTCCCTTTAGACCCAATTAAGTTTATTAATTTATTCTTGTTTTTTAACTAACAAATATATATATTTAAACCTATAGAGACGACATGTCGTCTCTAATATGTTTGAAATAAAAATTTTAAAAAATAAATAAACTAACCTATAGAAAGAACATATCGTTTCTAAAATGTTTGAAATAAAAATTTTAAAAGATAAGTAAACTAACCTATAGAAATGACGTATCGTCTCTAAAATGTTTGAAAGGTAAAAAAAATCATTTAGAAGGCAAAATTTCCCACTAATGCATAAAAATTCGAAAAAAACTTAACTAACCTATAGAAAGGACATGTCCTCCCTATATGTAAAAATAATTTTGTTTTGTTTTTTAGTTTTGGTTAATAAATAATTAAAAATACAAAAAAAAAAAGTTATTCGCTATAGACGACATGTTGTTTCTAAAAGTTCTAAAAGATTTATTTTTTATTTTTTTAAAAAGGAGATAATACTTTAGAGACGACATGTCGTGTCTAAAAAGTTCAAAAAGCTTTTTTTTCTTTTTTTTATAAAAGGCTATAGCAACGACTTGTCGTTTCTATTAGGAAAAATATTTTAATAAATGTTTTTTTTTGTGTTTTAGGAAATATTAGTTTTATTTTTCAGTTAAATTTTAACACGAACTTGTCTGTTCAATAGGGACGACACCTATAGGGACGATTTTTATAGTCTATAGGGACAAGGATATAGAAACAAATTTAATAGACATGACATGTTGCCTCTATAGGGTAAAAAAACCTATAAAGACGACATGTCGTTCCTATAGGCCTGAATTAACTTGTTTTTCTTGTAGTGTGTTTAAATCTTATTCTCCCCAAACATTATAAGTAGCTTAGATATCCCTAGAATTTTAGTGACTATGCTTGTTTTGTAGTATTTAAAAAAGATATATGTATTTCATATATATTAATTTCCTTGATTCATGGTTTACAATATTTCTATTTATAATAAACATATTTTTAAACGCTATGCTTATGGTGAAGTATTGACAATAAAAATGTAAATTGTAATACCTATTTGATATAGTTGCCCAAACGATGCCAATGACACAAGAATACGAATTAGGATTCATGGCGAGTTTCAAAAGAACAACTTTCATTAGTGACACTAACGATGATTTAGCGACCACCGCTTGCTCAACGTCCGACTTCAAGTTTCCTTCCAAATCCTTGAATTCAGTAGCATTGACAGAGCAAACATTCATTACTGATCTTCTACATTCCAACACAAAGAGGAGAGCAGTGAGCCAAACAATGGCTTGGATCACTGACCCTTGTACAACAAGGTTCACAAATTCTTGACCATACATAGCCCTAACCAAGGGCACACCCACAACAAGAGAATTGGTCAAAGTGGACAAAGAGTAACATGTTATGGACCATGAACAACTTCCTTTACTACTAAACCTTGCCCAAAACGCAAGCACGGTCACAATAATAACTTTTGAGATGACGTCCGCACCAATGAAGCGATAGTTCATGTTGAATGGGTCAATGTGGGCAGTGAACTCGAAAGTAAAAAGAGGGAGGGTGAAGAAACATACAAACCGGTTAATGGCGTCACATTGTTCATGTGTAAAAATGTGCCACCACCTCACTGAACCATACCCTAAAAGTAAAGCCACATAGAGTGGCACGGTGGCTGCAACCACCTTGTAAACGTCCTCTAACCCAATCATATTTAGAAAATTAATAAATAAACCCTTCAAAGAAATGGCTATATGTTCAAAGAAATGTGTGTGTTTTGTACTTTGGAGTTGGTTGAAGTATTTATATACATATGACAAGAACATTTAATCAGGGGAAATAAAATAAAATTAAAATAAAATCTATAGAAAAGGTGTTTTTAAAATGTTGTGCCTCCAAATGCATATTGTGGGTGTATATGATTCGTTTTGTTGGATGCTTGAGAAGTGACATAATAAAAGTATGTTGGGTTTGTGATAGGTCTGTATTAATTTTGCACCTCTTATTTTATATCAAACTTTTTTTATGTTCTAGTCATTAAAAGTTAGAGGTTTATAGTAAGTATATAATTGGACAATCTAGTGCACGTTGGTGATCAACGTCATGTTAGGAATCATATGGAACACTACACTATCCTTAGACTAAAGGGTATGGAGAGGATGGGCTTGGAGGGGATGAGCCGCCACGTAGGCGCCACGTAGGAGTGGCTTGGAGGGGATGGACCTAGGGGGTGGGGGATGAACCCCTTTATGTATATATATGTGTGTATGTATAGGTATATGTGAGAGGCAAGAGGAGAAAGTGGTCCGGCTACCCCGACTGTGGGTGGCCGGTTGTGCCGAGCCGAGCCCCAGGGGGGCGGTGTGGGGGTCCGGCGCCGGGCCTAGCCGGGCATCAGCCGGCCCCCATACCTTCCAGTCTTATAAGATTGTGTGAGTTGATCATCCGGTATATATGCGTTCAATATGGAAACGTTGAAGTCACTTCTGTTGTGATTTTAATGCCGATCACAACAATCCCTATCATAGTGATCATTGGACAAAACTTAACCGTTTCATTCGCCATCATTGTGATAATTACGGATAAGGTAATACTTGATCTCTATGTATTTGTTCTTTGAGTATTGAAAAGATTGTTATTGATGGCTGTGACACTTGCATTGTCATTAGAAAAAGATGGGAGTCCTTTTGAAAATGTGTCATAATCAACTGATTCTACATGTTTTCTCGCTAATCTTTGCTACATGCATGTTTCATCGCTAATATTTTGTTATTATAGAATCATTTAAATTGTTTACTCAAATATTTTGAAATTAAAAAAAGTGAAATTACACTAATTTTAACGTTATTTTACTAATTTCGTGAAAATAACATTAAAAGTGATGGACGGTCAATCATGCATCATGTAGTGACGTTGATAGCCGAAAGACAAGGGGGTGCATGCACCAATCGGTTTTTTCTCGATTGCTAAGTGTTATGTGCCTTATGTCCAAGTCTTGATGCAAAACTATAATCGAGCCAGGGGTCTCACTGAAAGCAGCCTCTCTATCCTACGGGGTAGAGGTAAACTGACTACATCTTAAACTCCTCAGACCCTACCTTTGCTTTGCTATTGGTAGGATTTACTGAGTATGATGATGATGATGATGATGACGACAACTCTAATATTTTGAAAGCTTTTGGGACAAATATTCTATCTCTAGCTAGCTCCAAAAATATGTTGCAATTTTTGTACAAGAAAAAAACGTGAGATAGAGATTAGCAATGACAAATATTTTTCTGTTTGTCTTTGTGACGGATCAGAGACACAATATTGTTTCATAGACAACTTTGAATTCTAGTAATGTTGAGATATCTAAACTAAGTGATTTTCTAACTGAAATAATTTAGCCTAAACATGATAAGTTGATAAAATATATCTTATACACTACAAAACTACTGGCTGACAGCATTTCTCGTTGGTAAATTGTTGGAAACAAGTTATTGCCACCAATTCCCGACAAATTGCAACGTCGTTTGATGACAAATTACAAAAGTTATAATGGTGTAGTTCAAGTACTCCTTTCTTTATTCCTTCTATCACTAATGTTGATCAATAAATATTAAGATATATACAATATCAAAGAAAGTAAACATTGCGACAACGTATTAACTCAAATGGGTTCAGGTGTAAGCACTACAATTACTCATTTCTATATGTGACTTAAAGGGTGGTTCATCCGGATCGTCTATCCAGCGTAAAGGCGTATACTTTGTTAATTATAGTGGTTGTGGATCCAAGTCTAAAATGTCTAAAGATGATTTAAGAGTAAAAAGATGTGTATAAACATTTCATTCATCGTTGTATGGCTGTCGCCGCTATAAGGAATGAGTGGCTGGGGTTTATTGTGGGACACTAGGTTCCGGATTTACCAATAGCGGCGACATATGAAGTGTCGCCGCTTTTGTCATTTATGTTTTTCAGTTTTTGTGGTATCATGAACGACAGAAATCCAAGGAGGTTTTCAAGTTATCTTTAGTTCCAAAAAAGCACGGGTTCAAGTTGGGACCAGTTTTTCTATGTTCAATATTTTGTCTTTTGTGTTATTTCTTTTCTCTCTTTTTTTTTTTTTTTTTTTTTTTTTTGTCTTACTGATGTTATGGTCAACTATATATAATGGAAAGGTATGAGATTCACCTATTTATTCCACACACCATTTCCAATACTTTTAAGGGGTTTCTTCTGGTTTTGAGTTAAACCACCACTCCTAATTCTCAACCACAAAATCTTGAAGTGAGGGGAGTTGCATGGAATATTGGTTTAAAGACCAAAAATACCATATTCGATACTATACAATTTTTATAAAGATTAGGGTCAAGCTGGGGTCAAGGTTGTCTCTGCAAAACTACCAAGAAATTGACCGATTGAATTGTAGATCACATATAGTTTTATTGTTTGGAAATAGTCTAGATATCTCTTTCAATTGTATTTGATGATTCAGAGAGAAAAAAGAGCAAGTATGGTTTCTCTTCTGAAACATGTACCAAAGTGTATTGTGAAACAAACCAAAGACATTCTTTGGTAATGAACAATAACAACATTTTGTTGAAAGAACATAAATCCATATCACTTCACATCAACCATGCAAATCATGAGTGAGTTCCAAAGGCAATTGAACGACACTCCCGCAAGGAGGAGTTCAACCCTTGAACATTGTCAGGGGTGTTGCCCCTTGCAACCTTCGGTAATTAACTAGCGGCCTTCGCCTCTTCAACCACCAGGATGGTTAGTGTATAAACATTGTCACTGTTTATTATTATTTCACCTTTGTCCTTTTAAAATAGAAATTGTTTTGGGAGTGTTTAAATGTATTTTAACCTTGATTATTGAATTTCAAGCCAGAATACGAATTTGTAATATTTAACAAATAAGATTTTGGGTTTCAGACATTTTAAGATCGTAACAACTACTACAAAACTGATTGTAATTATTAAGTGTCACAATTTTATAATTTATCCAATATACATCCAAAACACCTCCTGTGTATGTTACAATTTCTATAGCTACATGACATGTATACCTCCTCCATATATAGAAAGGTTTGTGCTTCAATACATCATAATGGCATTTTATGGGCATTTGAATAAATGCCATTCCCAATTATATATAATCTTTGGAATAGAAACACATTCCTAATTCATGGCTATCGTCGATAGGGACCCCTTTTTAACGATCTCATCACATTTTATCACCTTCCCAACAGGATTTAAAAGAATTCCAAACCAACACGAAATTCTTGACGATAATTCAGATGTTATGCTGCATTTGAATCGTTCATTTCTCGAGCAAGTCATTATCAAATTTAATAGGTAGGAGTATTGTATATCTTAACGCGAATCTGTTGTAACTTTTATCACTACTTGATGTTCTAATGCATTAATGTTTGTATACATGAGAATATTAGGACAGAAAGGCCATAAAGAAAGTGATGGTACTATTCATTCGAAATCAACTTGTGGACAACTAGTTATGATGTTGCTTACATGATACTTGTGAAATGCATCCAATCTCTATTGATTGTGGCCAACAAGCTTCAAATGAAAGCTCAATAATAAACTTACGGAAGTTCGATATCATGCAAAGGTTGGTTTTCATTTTTCTTAATCTGGCCATAAGATCGAATTAGCTAGAATCATAAGATCCTAATAAAAATGTGTGAGTAAAAAAAATAATAATAAGTGATTTCCTAATTCCTGAAAGACTACGTTTGTAAATGATGAAAATGGTGTAATTCGGGTTAGTGATTCAATTCACAAAATTAGGATATTATGGTTATAGATTTTGGTGTTTGAAGTTTTGAACCATTATAATCATAAATTACGATTCTCGTTCATGTGGTTTATTCATTTCTTGGTTTTATTTTTTTATTTTTTTTTTCTACCTAAGACACTTTGTGATTTTATGTTGTTGTCATTTTGGTCAAAGTAAATTACATTTTTTTTTTCTTATCTTTCGAAGGTGGTGTTAGCCCCTTTTAACGAGTATGTTTCGTACTATTATCACTACAAAGAATTAGTAGCGACGATAAGTCGCTGCTAATGTTTGTTGACTGATATCGTGTTGAAGGTAAATCACATTAATTGGTTGCTCGGTTGTGCTATTTATGCTGAAACTAGTTTTTAGGACTCGCACATTACGGTGGGACAGATAAACCAAATAAAAAGTAGATGTAAAAATGTTGAACCACACACGCGTGTTGCAATGTGTTAACTCGCAAAAAATAAACCGAAACGTAAAACATAGAAATGAAACCTAAGTCCACTTAGGACCCGCGCATTGCCACGGGGCCGTTAAACCGCAAAAAAAAAAAAAAAAAATACCATATAAACGTCAAGCCACACATGCGTGTCACAGCATGCTAACTCGCAAAATTCAGACCGAAACGTAAAACAACAAATTTGTAAAAGATGAAAAGTTTAAGGGACCAAATGTGAAAGTAGAAAAGTTTTATGAAAAAATAGTTTTTGACGAGGTTGTAAAAGAAGAAAAGTATAAGGGTGAAGTGTTTAATAAAATTGAATAGTAATCTTGTCTTACAATCAAAATTGATAAATAATAGATACTTAACTTAATTAATGAGGTAGCTTACATAAATATGTAAGACTGTTCGTTGTGTGGTGACACTCCTTGCCAAGTGAAGGGTTTTTTATTCATTAATTTTAATTTTTTTGTTTTTTTTTTTTTTTTTTTTTGGTTGGAGGAAGAGTTGTTGAGGGCTAGTTCACTTGATAGAGAGGAGGTTCCAAGTTTAAACTTAACAATAGAGAATTGTAAAATATTTGGTATAGATTAAAGTAGAGTAACATTTCTCATTCAAAGAAAAGTGAAACTTTTTATTGATTGAGAAATTAAGTAGACATATGTTATATGCTTGACACACGTTATCACACTCATGCCACACTGATAACGTCATCCCGGAGTGGTGTTTGAGGTCCCCATCCCATAATGTGACAATACACACGTGATAATGGGCACCCGCCCACTACATAAAACCTAATGAAATCATTTACGTTTTAAGTTTATAACATAATATATTTTATAATATGCGTTTTTGGTCTAATTATGTGAATTGTGTTTGAGGTGTCATACATTAAGTTCTCACTTGGATTTAAAATCCATTTTGTTTGTTCTTTGATCTAGACAACAAGTTGCTAATAAGATAACGGATTAGACCCTTCATAGTGGTTAGGTGTTAAAAAGGTTCCTACTTTAGCGCCATGTAGATAAGAGTGCACTCACACTTACTTGAAGTGACGTATTAATCAGGTGACTGGGAATAGTTTTTTTTTTATTACTTAAACATTATTTATTATTTAGAGTAAAGTACAATTTATGTCCCTATAACAACAGATCTCACATACAGCTCTTATTTGCCAATTTCGACAATTCCAGTCCCTGTAGTTATCAATTGCAATCAATAACATTCTTATTAAAATTCGTTGTTAGTTAATGGTTAGTTGACCAGGGCAATGATGTCTTTTACCTTAAAATTTCAAGGGCAATTTCAACATTTCACTCTTTACAACCCCAACTACAGAATTCATCCTCTTCAAAACCCCAAATTGAATCATTCACTCCTTCCATATTCTTCAGCACGCCTTTACTCTGTAAAATCAATGTTGATGTTTTGATACAAATCAGATGATCACACAAATAAAAGGTTAATTCAATAATTCCTTTGATATAAGCTTGGTATTCAAGAAAAAAAGAGGGTGCATATGACTATGTACCTGAATAAGGATCATGGGTTTGTTTGTAACATCCCAACTTTTGAAGTCAAAGTACAAGTCAAGGGAAGAAAAAATTGCTAATTGGATCTGTCATTCCTTGCTTAGTATTGACTGTACTCTTTGACTTGATAATCGATACATTAATTTTTGTTACTTTAGTTGTACTATGTGGAGTAAATGCAATAATCGTAGTTTAAATCGCTATACTATTTAATGCTATCTCATCGCTATCGCATCACAATACGAATTATGAGTTCTGGATATTGTTTTACGTGTGTGTGCTATTTATGTGTTACTTGTGCATGTTTTTATTTATGTTTGAGGTGATTAACCGCAAACGCAATTGCAACCCTATCGCAACACAATCTCATCACGAACTCGAAATTTAAGGCTTACTTTTATGTTATGTGTTAGTTAGGTTATCTGTGAGTTATTATTTAATACTATCGCATCGCTTGCTCGCAACGCATCGCAACACTCAACGCACGAAACAAAAAGTCGAAAACTAACACGCACTGCCCATCCGATCGAAGGACCATTCGATCGGATGGCCATCCGATCGGAAGGCCCTTCAATCCATCACTGCACACCGCCTCTTCTCTTCTCTCATCTATAAATAGCACCTGTCACATCACTGTTCATGTGATGTGACAGCTCTCGTCCGACCAACATACTCTTGGCCTACTTTCTCTCAATTCCTCGCGACTCTTGTAAGTTTTCCACTCAAATCTTGTACTTTCTCAATCAACACATACTTCTTCACCAATTTCACCCACAAATCTTAACTTTTAACCATGAAATCACTTGATTTCGGGCTGTTCAAGGGTGACGTCATAACGGGTTAGCATGAACTCTGGAGAGTGACTTCATTCCATCAAGAACAACTCAGATCTAAAGGATTTCTACAATGTTTAAACACTGATTTCTCCTAAATCTAAACATAATCAAAGTGTTTCAAACTTTTCTTCAAAGTTCTTAACTTTTCACTCAAACCAATAGAATCAGAGCTTGTTCAGGCCTTCTACTCGTTCTATAGTGAAGTGTTGGACTGAGAATGGATTTCTATCGGAGAAGATAACCGATTCACGGGTTGAACATGGAGTACCGTCAAGAACAGTTAACTGATCGGACGGGGTGATTTCCATCCGATCGGACGACTTGGACTTGGTGGAGTTGCCGTTGTTCAAAACGTTGTCATACCGTCTCGGTTCAATCCCAAAACTTTCTAAACTTAGCAAATTTTACAAGTTTCACAATGAACAATTTACTGAACAGATCGCCGTCCGATCGGATAGCCATCCAATCGCACGACAATCTGATCGGATGACTTGTGGCCCTTAAATACTCAAAATTTTTACAAATTTTCAAAGGCTATCAGTTTCCAACGAATAGTCATCCGATCGGATGACCATCCGATCGAATGACTATTCCATCAGGAGACTTGGATCTTTGGAAACATCTCACTTGGAACAGATTGCCATCCGACCGAACGACAATCCGTCCGGATGACCATTCAACCGGACAACCTGAAAGGTAGAGATACTTCTCGTTTAATAAAATGCTACAACGAAAACTTCAAAGTCACATCATACACAAACAAATCCATCCCAAAAGGATCACCCTCCGACTGAATGGCCATCCGTCCGGAAGGTCATCCGATCAGATGACCCATCGTCGTCACTTATCCCACTCGACGCCGTTTTACGCATCGTTCAACGCTTAGGCTAGCGTTAACTGTTCAGGCTAATCTCTCAGCGCTCCCTTCAATCTAAGACTGTGTTTATTCGTAAACACGATCTGTGAGTATACTCGAACCCTTTTTGCTTTACGCACTTTTGGGTGTTAAATACGTTACCTATATCAAATCACATCGATCACACAACGCAAACACATTTTATACGCTAACCGCTCTGCATGTTATACGTGTTATTCGATGAATGCTGGTATGTTATGTTTACACAGTGATTGTTGCCTGACACCTTAGAAACGATAGTACTATAGTTTGGACTCAGCACCTTTCGTGGACAGGGGTTGTTAAGGGTATTTCTTCACGTGTCATAGTGGTGATATGTATTGCGCATTCTACAACTCGCAGTCATGTCTGTGCATATTTCATTGTCGATAACCAACTGGTTTCGCATTACTACGTGTTACATGCTGGTTATGCGTAAACTCGCTTTTGCTACTATTATACTATTAAACTTGTATGCTCACCTTTACACTATGTGTATTGACTTTATTTTAACGTATGTGACATGTGTTTAGGTTGCTTGTGCTTTGCTTGCTTTTGTGGAATCAAGCTAGGAGAGAGTCTAGAAACAAATTTACTATTTATGATGGTCGAAACTATGATTTGTGTTTGAGACAACTATGTCTGTAATAACTGCTTTATTTGATAAGTTATGGTATAGGACATAATGTTAATTATTTGGTAATTTAGTTGTTGTGGATTTCTCCTGAACAAATTGTTTCGCTCAGTGCCTCACCCCGAGGTTTCCGCCATCGGTTGGGGTGTGACATTGTTGTCAAAATCAACAAGTGGTTTTGGAATGCTGAGAGTAAATAGTTTCAACCGAGTTTCAAATCCAACAACAAGAATGAATGCCTTCATATTGGTATATTGTGTTATAGATAAATGAAAGAAAGCACAATTAGCATATAAGAAAGAGGGGAAAGTGTTGGCGAGCTGCAAGTGGAAGCATTGGGGAAATAACAAATAAAGGACGGTATCAAAGACTTGTTAAGAAACTTATTAACTTCATAACTTGGCACGTACAAAAGCAGATGTTGGTTTTACTGTTAGTCACTTAGTCCAAACATGGAACACCCCACCAAACATCTATTCTTAAAGTAGTTTTTTAGATTCTTCACCATCTCAAAAGGAATCCAAGTACGGACTGTTTTCAGAAACGAAGGAGTGTAAACTGATATGAATTATGCAGGATGTAAAGTAGATGGTAAGTCCACCATTGGGTATTTGTACAGATGATGATCTCAACCTTTTCATGTCCATCTCAAAATTGAGGAATCTATGTCGTCTAACAATCATTTCATACAAGTTCAAATTATAGAAAACTACACACATTTTAAATTTGGTTGAAATGGTTAAACATACTCAATGCTGATAAAAGGTATTAAAAAACAAAGCCGCTAAGAATTTGATCCAACTAATAAACAAACTCACCATTGCACGTTTTATTAAGAAAAATGTGGTGCGTAAAACTGTAAAACATGAATTTTGTACTTGCAGAACCACCTTGCCTTTTCTAAGTAAATAAAAGGAAGTCGCGAGAATAAGAACACAGATTCATGAAGCAAAAACCTTCCAAGGCATGCCAACTGAAAGTCACTGAAATCTGTGATCATATATTGTAATTAAAACAAAAAATTTAACAAGCAATGTCAGCAATCATCTCCTATCTTAGTGTCAAACCACAACTATCAGCTATTCCTGTCACAATAACATTTTGTTCCTAAATAAGAAAAGCAAAAAAAATTACAAGTGAATTTGTGACGAACGGCAAAATATCAGGTAATTTCATACAACTTAATCACTGAATTAATATACAATTACGTGAATGAGACTTAATTATGTAATGAATGAGTCTCATAACTCTAGCAATCCCAGGATATGCATTTACATTTGCAGATCACAAGATCGTATTTGTCGCATCGCGATGCAATAAAAGCTATTTCAGAAACCGTTGGTAGATTATCCTGTTACACTATTCATGTCAGGAGAGTTCCGGTACTCCCTGAAACATTAATTATAGGAAATTTAATGACGTCCAACATCAAACATATACTAAACCCTAAGTGGGAAAAAAAGTATACAAGTTATAGCTCTTCAGACAAATATATAAGAATTTAATTTGACTGATCTGATCCATAAAGTTGCAATTTGCAATAAACCGGTTAACAATTTCATAATTGGTTGGTGTGACACCTGTGCCTCCACGACCATCAAACAAATACCAAATCAATGAAATATTGTGTTTCATACTTGGGATTTGTATAAATAAGTGTATCGTTTGCACATATCAATTCTTGTTTGATTTCGGGCTTTAAATCGCTTTCTAGAAGGTTATACGCGATCTGATGCGTAAATATAACCGGCTTAATGCAACAAACACTCCGGAACAGTGACATAGGCTTAACATACCTTAAATAACCTCCACATAACTTAGAAAAAAGTTTTGTATGGTTTGGTATGCCGAAATCAAGTTTGTTCGCTTACAGGGACTAAATTCGACAAACTGCGAAAGTATGCCGATTTGTACTGTGACGAACTGTTGGTGCATCCGTCTGTTGACTTTGTCTTGTATCGAGTCTTGTATAGAAATAGATAGTTTAGAGCTCAGAAATAAAAAATGTGGAAATTGTAGGTGATTCCGCTTGAAATGACAACACGTCATTTCAAGCAAAATCTCAATCATACTGATTCCGCTAGAAAGGTCCTATGCTGATTTCGCTTGAATGTAATTGTTCTAATTCCGCTTGAAACGTGTTCAAGCGGAATCTGGTCATCTATATATAGGTTAGTTGGAGCGAAATTCAGAGAGATGGTTCTTCCGGTTTGCAACGAAGTGCTGCCGAAGTGTCGACTTGTTGCAAAACAGCTTTATATCAATAAAATCGACAGTTTAAAGTGATTTGCATGCTGAATTGACCTCAGTTTGTCTGTTTCCGCCGTTCAAACTGAGTAAAACTCTTCTGATCGACTCGTTCGGGTCCAAAAACGATCCTACAAGTGGTATCAGAGCTCAGGAGGAAGAGTTCATACCAATTCAGCTGCCTTTTCTGATTTCTACACCTTCTTTTTCAAAATTCAAAATTTTTCACGGTTAAAATCGGCTCAAATTCTCACATAACACGCGCAATTATATTTTGATAAATCCTGGAAAGTTTCAGAATTAAAATCGATCTAAAACCTGATATTTTTGCTATTCCGCTTGAAATTATGTTCGAAATGATGATGTCATTGTGATTTCGCTTGGAATTCATCCTGATTCCGCTTGAAAAAGTGGAGTGATTTCGCTTGAAACCAGGGTTCCGCTTGAGATTTTGGCTTTTTCGCTTGAATTTACTGATCCCGCTTGAATTCAATGATTCCGCTTGAGTTGTTTCGCTTGAATCAACCTGATTCCTCTTCAAAGTTGATTCCTCTTGGATAATCATTGTAATTCCGCTTCAAAGTGTATATTTCACTTCAAAGGAGATTTCGCTTGAAAGTGTATTGTTGTTGATTTCGCTTGTAAAGGGTATTACGCTTGAAATTGGCAGATCGTGAATTTTTGAAAACTGAAACATGGAGAACTAGTTTTATAATGCCTTTGCTGGTCCAATGAATATTACTCAAAGTACGTTGCTTGAAAATGAAACGGGGACATCACAAAAACCACCTAAGCTTTTGGATATTGATGATTATAATGGTTGGTCCGAACGTTTTGGTAACTGGGTTGAAGCGTATCATTTGGATGCTTGGGAACATACTGAAGTTCCATATGAAAGACCAACAAAGAACAAGAATCAAATAATGCCAAATTAGAGAAATGAATGCTGATGAGAAAAAGAAGTATAGAGATGAGAAATTGATGGTTAGTCTGTTACAGCAAGCGATTAAAGAGGACATATTGGTTCTTCTTCAACATGATGGAAGTGCATATTCGATTTGGAATGAATTAAAAGCAAAATTTCTGGGAAGTGATGATATGCTCAAGAATAAAATGTCTCTTATGAAGAAAGAATTTGATCTATTCCGTGGTTTGAAATCAGAGAACACCAAACAGATTATTGAAAGATATTGTAACTTGGTGAAAAATATGTCGAAATTAGGCATCAAAAAAGATACAGATGAGCTGATTAAGAAACTAGCTGATGCGTTACCACATGATATTTGGGGAACGTATCTGATGATGTTGAGAAATAATAGAAAAGAATATAAAAACTTAACACTGGTGAATTTATTAAACATCTTGAAGCTCAAGAGATGGAGCAAAGAAAGATTGCTAGGATGAAGAACTATGATGGAGAACAAGACATCGGATTGTATTTCAAAAGTGGTGTTAGTGATAAGACAAAGTTTTCTCCAAAGGTTGAAACTGCTTTTAATGCAAAAGGTTCTTCTGAAAGCTCATCCCAGGGATCAAGCAGCAAAACAGGATTTTCTTCATTTCCAACATTTGATCCACATTTTTCTACAACAAAGAGTGGCAAAGTTCTTCAATGCAACATTGCGTTAAATCTTGAAAATGATCAGAATTATACTAAATAAGTTGCTAAAAGTCACATGTCTTTGTTGGTGACTGTGCTTGAATCCTATGGAGGTTTAGTTGCAGGGAGGATCGGGAATCCAATGCTCACGAAAGAGGATTACGATCAAATTGATGCTGAGGAGATGGAATTGATGGATATAAAATGGTGCATGGCTAGTGTGTTGAGACGGGCAGAAAAGTTTAAACAAATTACAGGCAGAGATGATTTTCGCGAGGCACATGTTTCAACTTTAGGTTTTGATAAGTCTAAAGTTACTTGTTTTCGTTGCAGGGAAAAGGGGCATTTCAAAAGGGAGTGCACAAATCGCGAAGTTAGTGGAGCTCAAAATCCTTTCGGAAACAACGACTATTATAAAAAGGAGATTTATCATCAAGTTACACAACAGCCACATCATCAACAACAGGCACAAACTGTACATGGTAGAAAAGAAATTGAATTTTCAAAGAGAGCATGTCTGGTTAATCAGGGCAAGGATAGTGATTTCAGTGGGGATAAATACATTCCAAAGGATAGTAAAGTATGCTTGGCATATCAAGAAGATGAAAAATTGCCAGAAGGTTTCAGTTGGGACAATTTTTGTCCAGACAAAGAATTCATGGCCAAAGAGATGTTAAACGCTAAAGCTTTTGTTGCTAATGCTTCTGATGAATATTGGGCAGAAAAATACAGAAAAATTAGGGAAGCTGAAGAGGAGAAAGGGAAAAGATATGAAGAAGAAGAAGGAGAAAGGAGAAAAGCTGAAGCTGAGAAAAAGAAAAAAGCAGAAGAAGTTCAAGTGAGAGTAGTCAAAGAAGTTCCAGAATTTGAAATCAAAACAGATGCTGAGGCGGTCAAAGTTCCTGAGAAGTGTATGAATTGTGATTCTCTGATCAAGCAAAACAACGAGTTGCTACACAACATAAAAAGGTTGAAAGAATCATATGATACCTTGAACAGAGAAATGAATAAGTACAATGAGTCAAGTAGTGAACAAGTTGTAGCAATGAATACACTCAAAGAAGCATACATGAGACACCTTGACAATGTTAACTACTACACAGAGAAGTGTGCTGAGCTTGAATTGAAATTGGCAACACAAAGAATTGAAACTGAAAGAGTTAACAATTTATTGAAAAGTTACTCATGTTCTACTTTTGTTGTTCACAGGATTTACCCAATTGTGGAAAGATTGAAGACGTTTGAGGAAGAGAAGACTTCGGAAGAAAAGAAGTCCGGAACAAAAGAAGATGATGAAATGAAAATTTCTGGTAAGAAACCAAGTGTTGTCTACAATAGATGTCCGCCCCCGATCGAAAATGGATATTCTCCTCGAAATCCAAATTCCGAAAGAGTCAAAAAGGCAACAAACTTACAGTGGGAGTCTGGGTCGTCAGATAATTTGCCAGAAAATATTGATGTTACGTTCACATCGTCCGACACCGATCATGAGTCCAAGTTGATAAAAAGTGTGATCGATCAGATGTTGGATAAAGATGACATAGAGGAGTCAAAAATGGAGTCCAAATCCGAGTCAAAGTCTGAGTCCGACACATCAAAATCAACAATCAAAAAGGACAAACGGGTTTATGATAAGGAGTTTTTGTTATCAAAATCTAATTTGAATGACGAACCGGTCAAAGTAGCATATACTTTGAAAGATCTGACAAATTATATTTTGATGAGATTTTTCCAATAAGAAGTGTTAAAATTGAAATGATTCAAAAGGTTTTCAAAATCACAGAAATTGAGATTTCTGAAATAAAAGATTTAAATCTTTCTGGAAAACCTAAACAATACACTTCAAGAGATCAACAAAGAATTAACAAGAAAATGGGTTACAATTATGTTTATAGTTTTCAAAAGAAACCAAACCATAATTGTAATTTCAAAAAGAAAGGTCTTGGATTTAATCAACCGAAAAATTATAAAAATGAAAAAGTTTATAAACCAAAAACTGTGTTTGTTTCAGGAAAATCATCAGAGACTGAAAAGGAGCAAGCGTTCAGAAAGCAGACAAACCAAGAATTCCTTGCAAAGAAGCAAGAGGACATGAAGAAAAGTGTTGCTCAGAAGAAGACAGAGACGAGAACTTGTTTTCAATGTAAAACAGTCGGTCATATTGCCAGAAATTGTCCAAAGGCAATACAGACAAAACAGGGAGTCTCTGGTAAACTAAAAGAAAAAGTTGTTGATGAAACTGAACTACCAACCAGAAAATTTAATGGTTTTGAAAACTCAATATTTGAGATTGGTGAGTGTTCAAAGAATGTTTTAAAAGGAAAAGAAAAACTGAAAAAACAGAAATGGGGTGTTAAGGGTTCAGGAAATAGTTCTGGTGATGAATCTGATTCCACAAAATCAGAGGAACCAAAAGTTGCTGTCAAAAATGAGAAATCTGTTCCAACTGTGAATGATGAAAACTTTCCACCACTAACAGCAGAAATTTTAAAAAGAAAGTTGGGAAAGTTGAAATTTCAAGTCAATTTTATTCTGTAAAGAAAAATTTTGATGTTGAGAAAACTTTCAACGGAAATGTGAAACACATTTTTGGAAAAATGGTCAATTGTAAGGCCAAAGGAGTGAAAGAATTCTATGCTTCCAAAATGAATGTTCACAAGTCTGTTGAAAGTAATGGTGAAGAAGATGTTGTTACACCCAAGGATGGTCAGGCTTGGGTGGATATATTTTTCAAAGAATAAAAACCTGACTTGCCGGAGTTCCCAAGTTGGTAATCGTGGAGCATGAATCGGCATCATTCTTGAAATGTTTTTGAAAATTTAAAATTGAGAAGTGTGAATTGCCGGAACTCCCAGGTTGGTAAGTGTGGAGTAGGAATCGGCATCTTGAGAATTCAACCAACAAGTGGTAATTTGTTGAAAAGCATTGTTACAAGTGATTGATTTTTGATCTTACAAGTGGTTAATCAAGGTCATTAAGTTGAACTTGATTTAACTATCATTATAAAGAGGAAAGAAACAAGGTGATGATATTACCCCGAACCTACAAGTGGTAAAATCAACAAAACTAATTTTCCGGAAAAACCATTTTGATTAAAACAAACTTAAGTGTTTTGAAATCATAATGGGAAAATAGTTTGTTGTAAGGGGGAGTTCTGATTGTTTATGTCAAGTGGATGGAGAATTGAGGTGATTTGATATCAGTTGTCATGTTCTTGTACAGTTTGTTTTAAATTTCATTAAATGTTTTTGAATTTTAGGGGGAGTAAAAAATTTTAGGAAATCCAAAAACATTAGAAAATTTGAAAAAGCCAAAAACATGATAAAATGAAAAATGAGTTTTTGTCGCATAAAAGAGGAAATGACAGTACATCAGTGGACTATCACAACATGTTAAAGAAATGAAAAGTCAAAATGTGATAAACAATCTCACTACGGATGTGCCAGTAGGTTTTTGCACATTTAGTAGATTGTGACGAGATATAAACCTAAATTTCAAACTTGCTTATTTCGTGGGGAACATTATTTGGATATATAGGTAACCCCTGAAATCTTGTTTGAAGGGTCCCTCTTTCTGAGATACTAGGTCTTTATACTCAGTGATATCTGGGGTATTATCCCGGGACTTCTGCTGAATGGAAATTCTGACCTAGTCCCCGTATAATACTTTCTGCAAATGCTTGAAACATAGCACAACCCTCAGCTTAAAAATGATGAAACATTGAAAAATGCTAATCATGAGCTGTTGTAAAAAAGATCCTCTAAAGGGGACACACTTAAAGTCGAGGTCGTCATCTCTCTGCTGAACGGAAGTTCTAACCTGAGCTCTCACGGTTTCGCATCTAATCCCTTACAGATATCATCTAGGTATACTCACCTGTAAGACTGAATATTGGGATCTGGATACGGGAGTATATTCAAGTGGTGGGACACGCGAATAAGTTTAAGTTCTAAAGACATTAATCTCATATCTCGGAACAGTTGAAATTTGTGTGAAAATTTAAGTGGACCAGAATACTGACAATCTAGGTGAATTGTTTAGAATTTAGAATGAAATCAAGCTTAACGGTGTTAGTGATTTGTCTCAAAAACTGATATGATCCTCTTGCACAAACTCACAAAAATATTGTCTGTAAATATTTCTTTATTAATTTCTTAAAATCAAAAATCCAAAAAGATTTTTGTAGTGTCTTAGCATAAAATTTTGAAAAATCCAAAAAGATTTTTTACAACTGATGTTGAAAAGCTGATTTTCGAAATTCCAAGTGCTAGACTTGATGAACAGGTTTGGATAAAGAATGTGTGAAAATGATTGTATTTTTCAAGAGGTTTTCAGAGTATAAATCATTATGAATGTTTCCTGTAAATGGTTTCTAAATTTTGTCACTTAACTGATTATGCAACATAATTAAACATGTTTAGGCGTATAATACTTGTCATAGGACTAGTTAGGCGGTCCGAACGCGTTTTACGCGAACGACGCGTTAAAGTAGCGTAAGCTACCTAAACGGGTCGTGATGGGTTGTAAGCACTTAGGTTAGGTTTCATTTTAGTATGTAGGCTTTGTTAACCATATCATATGAGTTCCAGTACTCATTTGGTTTACGAAACCTCATGCTATCCAATCTCCCGATTTAGGTCCGGTTATTTATGTAGTTATTTATATAGGGTGCCATATAATTCCGTGATCCCTCTAGCTTTGGTTGGTTGTTGTTCAAGACTTCTAAGCACCCTCAAGTGAGTACATAGTCCCCTCTTTTACTGTTTTCCAAACATTTTGGGGTGAAACACATGTGCCTACTTGTTACTTTCGTGTTTTCCATGTTTTCATATCATATACTTGCTATGTTCATTAGTACACTATTAGTACATGATTTCGTTATGTTTTGCTATGTCTGTTGACTAAGCATGCTAGCACATTGTTTTACATTACTTTTTCTTTTGCTATGTATGTTGACTGAGCATGCTAGCACATTGTTTTACATTACTTTTTCTGCTATGTATGTTTACTGGGCTTGCTAGCACATTGATTGATGTCTGTCGTTATGGACATGCAAAAACCTAATTAACCTAGGTAGCTAGGGTAAGCAGAGTATCGAATCCAGAGGAGTCTGTGGTTAATTCTAATTATTATTTGTTTGTAAATTTTACTAAACTAACTGATGATTATAAAACTGATATGGAATTAAAAACACATGAAACAAGTAGCAATTAAGAAAAAGATTGAGTCGTAATAAACAATGATGAGAAAAGGTGAACACTCCAGGATTCAGATTCTGTAATTACTAATAACCTAGTTCTGATTTTATTGGATGCTATTGATTGAATAGTAAATCTGTCACATCTACCAATTACCTATGCAGTTCAAAATCTTAATATTAATTGATCAGATAAATATTAAAACAAACATACATAGAAATCATTCAATCAACAAAAGCATAGTTGGATTCAAAACATAATTATAACTCTGACTGTCACTCAGGATTTGTCTGTCACACAAATAATATAATCATGTAAATAGTTGGCTGTCACCCGACTACAAATCCAAATCTCAATACAAAATAGAAACTAGAATTAAAAGTATCTCACAAGAATCATTCACCCAAAATGTCCACGAGAAATTTAGCCGCTCATCATACTCGTCCGATCAAAAGCCTTGTAGAAGGTTGAATGCATGATCGATTTGGTTTGTAGTATGCGGATGACGATGAATGAAGATGCGATCCCCTGTTGCCGTCGAGATGATGTGATGTTTTATATGTGATGTCTTTTCTTCTTTTTTTCTCCTTGTGCAGTCAAAAGTCCACGAGCTCCCTCCAAATCGGCCCAAGTGTGGCGGCCCAATCAAATCCTAGTTGTGATGATGATTTGATGGCTTCACAAGAATATTAATGATGATCCATGTTGAGTTCTGTCACCCCTAACCGTGATGTTGTGTTTGTTTGTTTCTCCAAATCGGCCCAACGAAAGAAGTCCATGTCAAATGTGAAAGACAAATCCTGCTATACCTTAGGCTACGCCTCACAAACAGTAGGTTACGTTTGCATGTCATGGATTCGTATTTGTTCAACTTACACTTTCATAGAATGACAATTAGGCTCCTAGAGTTCATTTGTTCATAATTCTCGCCTATTCGAGGTATCTTTTCGACCTAAAACATCTACCGAATGATGTAAACTCTCATAATAAACATCCTTGCGTGTTCCGTTTCATCTCTAACCACTCTAACGTCACCATATTACGCGTTTTACCTGTGAAATTACAAACACACGTAGCGAACATATTCCAAGCGCATAATCACTTAAACGACAATAATTCACACAAAATACGCACCTTAACACTCGGGTTTCACACCCTCCATCACATCCCCACACTTAACATTGATTGTCCTCAAGCAACCATCACAAACAATACTCACCTTATTAACAAATCGCTTTCAAATCCCTCACCAAATTCACCATTTAAGGTCCCAAGTCATACCCGTCCCATAGACTGACACAATCGAGATTGACAATCTGACAAGGAAGTGATACGCATTTAAAACAGCTTAAGACTTGCCTAACTAACACTAACATGCTTATGATACTACACACATGCCACACGCCCCTCACAATAATCACTCCTCTCGGTTTTATCAAGACTAGCGTGTAATGCGCTAGTATATATTTCGCTCAAAACCAAATATGCTACTCTGCAATCATAAGCTTGTATAGCAATCATACCTCCACTGTATCAAATAACATAGCACATATCAAAAGTACTTTTGGGTTTTGGGTTAATGGTTAAGGTAAGGATGTATTTTTTTGCTTTTTATGTTTATATGGCAAACACAACAAATATACCAAACCATGACAACTTATTCACAATGATACTAACACTTTGGGTGATTTCCGACCCATTTATTCAACACAAACATAACATTGATTTTTGTTTTTTTTTCTTTCTTTTCTCTTTTTTTTTTTTTTTTGCTTTTCATTTCATTTTTTTCTTCTTTTTTTTAATAACATACTAACACAGTTATCATTCATGATTGGTATTCAAACAGGTCAAACAAGGTGTAACAAACGAAAGGTGAAAGGCTCAACATGGTTATCTAAGGTGAGTGGATAAACAATCAACAAAAAACACAAGGAATGGATCCTAATGCCTTTATCATCTATGTGTAAACGCTAAAGCACAGCCTCGGCACGTATCAAACCACACAAGTTCTAACACAAAGCAACATATGGCCTACACTCAACAAATGAACATTTATTGCAAATTCAACTATTTTCTAAGTAGGCTCAAATATCTCACCGAACAAAAGGGATATAGGTTACTGACACGTAGCATGTGTAACTCCTAAAGCATGTTACCCCTAGTTAGGCATCTCTTCTCAACTATTTTCTAAAAACTGTCAGAAATACTCCCATGAAACTTAAAGGGACAACCATGACTAGGGATCTCTGTTAGTTTAATTGCAGTAGGAACCCTTTAGCGGTTGAAAATGTTGGTTCTCATGTAGTTCGAGCATACTTGAGACAAAAAATTTCAAAATTTATCAATTTTAAGCAAATTCAACCCTTTCAAGCATTTAATATCAACAATCTTACCAACCCTTTTCTCGAGTTACCGCATCCCCACACTTGGGATACATTGTCTCCAATGTATGGTGCAATTTATAATCTAAACTCGAGAGATACCACCCGCAAACCATGAATGGCTAATACCTAGACGACTCAACACAAAGAAACCACTCCCAACACAAAAATTTCACACCACCAAGTACATAAAAACAAATAAAACACAGGATAGATAAACACATGCACTTGATCAGAAAACAAGTGAGTGTCTGTGGCGGTGCAACTGTTGCGATCTAACCGGAACATACGCCCCTCATGGATTCTTTGAGATCTCACCGGGTATGTTGCCAAACATCCCCACACTTGATTCATTGCATCCGTGGAGATGGAACGCAGAAACCTGTCAAAACACAAACACACCAAAACGAAACCAAAACAAAGTACAAACTCTACATCCTCGGGCTGCCTCCCGAGAGCGCTAAGTTTAAAGGTCTTCAGCCAAACCGTACCTGATATACTCATAGTGGTTCAAATGGCATCTCTCGTGCAAAGAACACTTGTGCTGGTGGATGGTTAGTATCCCACTGCCATCCATCACTCCATATGGCATCCAAATGATCCGGGTTATCGAAATCTATCGACTGTGAGAATTCACCCATATTCACCTCAAGTGGTCTCTTCTTTGGATTTGGTTGCATCATTTGGTGACTCCTTTTCTAACTTGACTGATCTCTTTTTGTTTCTCATCTTGAGCCACCACGGTGATTTGACCACTTTATCTTTCACGACCTTTTCATCCTTCGATCTGTCAATCACAACAACACTTTCTTTTGGGACGTCCTCATTAATTGGAGGATGACACTTATTAGCAATATTAGAATAAGCATAAGTGTGGGACATAAAGTTTAAGGAAAACTTACGTGACCCGAAGACCATACTCACAGTATTAGCAATGCAATCAATGGTAGCCTTCGCGGTTTTCAAGAATGGTCGGCCTAAGATAATTGGCGGTTGTCCTTCAACATTGGATGGCGTGTGGTCCACAACTAGGAAATCTTCGGGGTAATAACAATCGCCTACTCTTACAGTAATTCCTCTCAACATCCCCCTAGATGGTTTCCTTAACCCGTCTGCAAGCACAATCGTGGTATCCACTTCTTCAAGCTCACCAAAATCGTATTCATCAAACACTCGACCCGCCAATATGCCTATGCTTGCCCCATGATCCACCAATGCCCTCTCAGTCTTGAACTCACCCAACTGGACTGGGATCATAGGCACATTCTCCTCTTCATCTTAACCAATTGCAACCAAACGGATTGCACCGATGGTCATATTTAAACGGGCGGGTGAATCATTATCATCAACTATTACCCGTGCAGGAGTTACTGCCTCTACATCTGATTCTTCAATAAAAACCTCATCTTGGGACTCCGCGATTGACTCGGATATTTGAGATTGTGAGTCCACTTGATTGTTGCTTCCTAACCTCTCGGACTCTCTTTTGACCCGCTCATTGCATAGTGCATTTAAGAATTCACCTAGCTTGACTACATCTTCATAAATCTGATATATATCAGGGATGTCTTGGGCGTAACTTGATGAGTCATATTCATTAAAATGACCATTGCCTCCATAACCAGAGTCCTCAAAATATTCTGATTTTCTATTACAACCCCAATCTGGCTTGCACCGGTGACCATCATCCATCTCATAACCACTATACTCCCAATTTGGATCATGATGGTAATCCATATTATCGATCTTTTCTTGATATCTGTCTTGATAAGAATTGTAACAACTGCCACTAAAATCAATAGTTAGGACAATAATTAGTCAATAAGAGAACCCTAATTGAGACACCCAATTAATTCTGCACTAGCCCTAAAATTTTCAGAATGATCGGAATTAGGATCAGGGCCCCTAAAACTCGAGGGGGGTAAACCCTAGTTGAATAGTTATCTAAACAAAATGATGTTTAGCTCTGATTGGCCAAAATTGTTGATTCATGCAAGCTACTCCCGTGCATGGCAAGTCTAGGACCTATAGGTATCCCTTACGGACTGTAAGGGATCAGGCTTACGGTCTGTAAGCAAGGCCAAATTTTGGCTATAAATAGCCGACATTGGGACTTGCACAGGGGAGTTGAAACGACGTAAATTGTCTCTGTGTACGTCGAGTTAGAGTTGTTATATTACAATTAAACACACACGATCACGAGGTGCTGCCGCAATCAGGGTAATAACTCGATCGCTATTACGATTCAACGTCTGATCGATTATAACTATCCAACGATTGTCCGAGTGCTGCTCAAATTGAGCTTGTACTTTGTTATTCATTTTGATTTCAACTTGAATGTTTGAGTGTTGTTCGAATTCGGACTATGCTCTGTCATTCGTTGTGAATCCATTGAATTGTTAAGTATCGCACTTGATAATAGTTGTGAGGGTTTAATCTCGTGAATTGACGTAACTGCTGAATTAGTTACTAATCCCGTTTGTGTGTGCATTGTTATTTAAATTAGGTTAGAAGGCTAATCAGTAAAGCTTATACTCTGCTCGTAAATCTGCAATGTGAGTCATTCCTCTTTTATAAACTCTTTTCTCACAGTTTGTGAGTCAACTGTTTTACAAAACTCCAAGTTATTTCCAAAGTTATAATTACAGGGATTAAGTCTATGTAATCACCAAGTTACAGCCGGTATGTGAGGTTTTGTATACATTACTTGTTTCCCGTCACACTTGGACAAACGGGTGGCCAAGGGGTGATCTGACCACAGTCACAGACACCATTGGACAAATGAGCTAGCCAATGGATGGTCGAGTGACAAATACTGTGGGTAGTTGGTTCTATATCAGAAACATTGTAATTCCACTTAATACTGTAGATTATAACAAATGTGTCGTTTTCAGTAAACTGAATGATTCACTCAGTATTTCCCCGCTGACAAAACCTTTTTCAAACATGTTTCAGGTGATCTGGTATGAGCAAAGAAAAGTGCCGTGGAGCACTCCCAGCTTAGAAAAGTGGCTCAATGTAAATAAATAAATGGACATGTTTTGAAAATAAAGATTTCCCTGAGAAATCACATTATTGTAAATTTCGGGAATTTATCCCTATGTTATGAAACGGGCAGTTTAAATTATTGAGAGATCCTGTTTTAAAAAGACTTCCGCTGTCGCCTAAATTAAAATACCACGGGATTCTTGTCCCGTGGCTCCTGAAACGGGTCAAACCTGGTCGGGGGCCGTGACAAGAATAACCCTGGTAACCCGCATTTTCTTGTCTTTGCATGCGTTGGGACCATACCCACTCATCAAGTTCAGCCTTACTCTCGAACATTGGGCATATGAATGCCCAATGTCCTTGGCACCCACACCTTGTGCATGAAACATTTTTTTATATCCACGGCTCATATTTCCTGCACAAGTAGCAAACGAAAAGCAGTACCGAACAAAAAGAAAACAAAGACAAAAGTGAAAGAAAAAAAAACTAACTAGAAAAGGCAAATACTTTTTGGATTTTTTTTATGTAAAACGAAAGCAAACAAACAAAATTAAACTAAACTAGCACTCAGCGCACGACTCCCCAGCAACGGCGCCATTTTGATGTCTGTCGTTATGGACATGCAAAAACCTAATTAACCTAGGTAGCTAGGGTAAGCAGGGTATCGAATCCAGAGGAGTCTGTGGTTAATGCTAATTATTATTTGTTTGTAAATTTTACTAAACTAACTGATGATTATAAAACTGATATGGAATTAAAAACACATGAAACAAGTAGCAATTAAGAAAAAGATTGAGTCGTAATAAACAATGATGAGAAAAGGTGAGCACTCCAGGATTCAGATTCTGTAATTACTAATAACCTAGTTCTGATTTTATTGGATGCTATTGATTAAATAGTAAATCTATCAAATCTACCAATTACCTATGCAGTTCAAAATTTTAATACTAATTGATCAGATAAATATTAAAACAAACATACATAGAAATCATTCAATCAACAAAAGCATAGTTGGATTCAAAAGATAATTATAACTTTGACGGTCACTCAGGATTTGTCTGTCACACAAATAATATAATCATGTAAATAGTCGGCTGTCACCCGACTACAAATCCAAATCTCAATACAAAACAGAAACTAGAATTAAAAGTATCTCACAAGAATCATTCACCCAAAATGTCCACGAGAAATTTAGCCGCTCATCATACTCGTCCAATCAAAAGCTTTGTAGAAGGTTGAATGCATGATCGATTTGGTTTGTAGTATGCGGATGACGATGAATGAAGATGCGATCCCCCTGTAGCCGTCGAGATGATGTGATGTTTTATATGTGATGTCTTTCCTTCTTTTTTTCTCCTTGTGCAGTCAAAAGTCCACGAGCTCCCTCCAAATCGGCCCAAGTGTGGCGGCCCAATAAAATCCAAGTTGTGATGATGATTTGATGGCTTCACAAGAATATTAATGATGATCCATGTTGAGTTCTGTCACCCCTAACCGTGATGTTGTGTTTGTTTGTTTCTCCAAATCGGCCCAACAAAAGAAGTCCATGTCAAATGTGAAAGAAGTCAAACCCCTTATTTCCTTGTTCACGTGATGTATGGTTTTAGAGAGTGGCCCCCATAGTTGCCGTCAATATATTGATGATTGGCCCAATCAAAATAATCCAGAAGGCTCCTCATAGGCCCAAAAGAATTAATGTCCACTGATGTCAGCCGCATGTTGATGATTTTATGAGAAACAAACAACTTTGGTCTTTGTGCAAGAGGTCTGCGCCAAAATCCCTCCAAATCTAAGATGGCGGCTCCTTCCAATGTATGCGTGTGATAATGTATGGTGTCTTGGGAATATGTCATTCTATATTATTACCTCAATTCTTTTGCTTATTCCCTCCACTCACGTGATGCCCTTTTACTTTGGGGTTTAAAGAAAAACAATTAATATCTTTCCAACATCAAACAGTATGCGCTGCCTTAGACTACAAGGTATACTGATGGATCATCCTTGGAGGATGGTCCGTCATGTAGGCGTCACGTCACATTCCTCTCTAAGATGGTCCATCCTCCAAAACTAGAAGGTATGGTAGGATGATCCTAGTCATAGACCTCCACCGCTTTTTATGTTTTTTTTTATTTTTTTTAGTATTCTATTTTTTTTAACATTTAACAAATATACTAATAAAATATTTTCATTAATATTAAACCCACATTACATAAATATAAAAAAAAACATAAACATTAAAAAAAACAAAGACTTAATAAAAATAAACATAAAGTTAAATAATTTGATGTTTTTTAATGATGTCGTGTTGTAATTTTTTCAACATCGAACGTTTCGGCTCGGGTTCGTCCTCGACATTCATCGTCATTATTTCCCATTCTTTGAGCCGAATTTTTTCATCGGAAATTCGGATTTTCTCATTCGCCAATCGGACCTTCTCTTTTAACTTTTCTTCCGATGCACGACTTTTTTCTTCGATGCCCCGCTCCTTCGTCTTCGTTTTTCGGGCCGTGACGTCGTTCGGAATAGGCGCCCATTTGGGTTGTCTTTTACAACCATCCACGCGCGAACGTGAGGAAAGTTGGAACCATTCTTTTGCTTATACTTTTCCAATGCCATTTTGAACACATCCTCGTCGTTCCACCCGCTACGACGGTCACTTGTATATAATTTGTTATACTCCTCGCAAAACCGATTAATGGCCGAGTTCAATTTTCGCCCCTTCGAGGAAACCGAGTCGAGATCTCTATACGGGCCTTGGTCCATCAAGGCGAGAAACTTGGCCAATACCTTGGACCAAAACCCCTCACCTGCTTGGTTATTACCTATAAAAAAACAAACAAACAAAATTAAAAAAAAAAACAAAACAAACTTTAAAACAAACAAAATTAAAAAATAAACTTACTGTTAAGAAAAAAAAAATAAAAACTTTAAAACTGTTAACAAACAAAATAATAAACTTAAAAACTAATAAACCTAAAAAAAATAAACTTAAAAACTAAAATATAAACCCATTGTTAACAAAAAAAAAAATAAACTTTTAAAAATTTAAACTTTAAAAATTTAAACTTTAAAAAATGTAAACTTTAAAAAATGTAAACTTTAAAAAATGTAAACTTTAAAAAGATGTAAACTTTAAAAAATGTAAACTTTAAAAAATTACGAACCTTTTACCGGGTTGTCGGAAGTGCCAATGAAAGCCTTGGCTAAGGCTTCTTCTTCGATTGGGGTCCACTTAGTCGCCTTCGGTTTCGACGTTTGATCACCCACCACTTGTTTGCCTTTGTTTCGTTTTCCTTTCCCTTTAGGCGGTTGGGTTTCGGGCACAATCTCCACATCGTCTTCGGGTTCGGATTGGGTCGGGATCGGTTGAGGTTGAACGGGTGGTGTGGGGATCGGTTGAGGTTGAACGGGTGGGAAGTTCCAAGCACCCCGCATCATTATTTGTTGAAGGGCTTGATTTTGGGAGATTTGAGTGAATTGGTTTGGCGAGTGTTGGAATGAAGCAAACGCGTTCGATGAATATTGCGAGAATTGGTTCGGTTCTAGCGTTGGATAATATCCCGGAACCGAAAAAACATTTGGTTGGGTCGGATTGTTGGGAGTATTCGGGTTGTTCGAAGTGTTCGGGTTCTCCGGGTTGTTGAACGGATCCATGAAAATTATGTGGAAGAAGGTTTAGAGAATAGTGGAAGGAGTATAAAAATTATGTGAGAAAGAGGTGAATTTTTGAGGTTAATTTGGTGATTGAAAGTGAAAATGGAAGTTAAATTTATATATTTTATAAATATAGCCGTTTGTAATTATTCAAATTATGGAAATTTTCTTTTTTTTTAATTTAACGGTCATAAAGTAAAAGGGGGCCCACTTTTTTGCATCGTCGCAAACGGCTAGAATGGGACGGAGAGGACGGGACGGGATGGGGGCGGCACGATGTTTGGACCGTCGCCGACCCGCGACGGGCCGGGGCCGACCCCCATACCGTGTAGCCTTATATTGTTCACCATTGCTTACGGGTTAAACCGTAAGTTACGGTTTCGACTTTCTATTTCCTCATATCTGCTATACCGTAGGCTACACCTCACAAACAGTAGGTTACGTTTGCATGTCATGGATTCGTATTTGTTCAACTTTCACTTTCATAGAATGACAATTAGGCTCCTAGACTTCATTCGTTCATAATTCTCGCCCATTCGAGGTATCTTTTCGACCCGAAACATCTACCGAATGATGTAAATCTCATAATAAACATCCTTGCGTGTTCCGTTTCATCTCTAACCACTCTAACTTCACCATATTACGCGTTTTACCTGTGAAATTACAAACACACGTAGTGAACATATTCCAAGCGCATAATCACTTAAACGACAATAATTCACACAAAATACGCACCTTAACACTCGGGTTTCACACCCTCCATCATTGATTTACTTGACTTTTCTGCTTTGTATGTTAACTTAGCATACTTAGTACATTGTTTTACATTGCATCTCTGTTGCATATATTCTCGTAACATATGGACACATTGTTTTACATCTCTACCATGTATGTTCACTTAGCATACTAGGTACATTATTTTCATAAAACATGCTTACATTTGATATATCATTTGGTTTGTTTAACGGAACTAAATTACATTCATTAACACCGATCATGCTGCTCGGTAGTAGGTAGTGGTACCAAAGGACTTGACAAATCCCGTTCCTAAAACCCTAGGTTTGTTTGGGTGGAAGGAATGACCGAATCCAAAAACATTTCTTTTGATAACCTTCACTCTAAGGTTATCCGTCTGTCTCAAGGCTTGGATGTAGGCGTTTAACATAACCGCATAGATGTTGTATCAGTAAAGCATGCATTATCTTATAAAACATAACTTTTGATTATATTTTATCAAATGCATTGTTTTGTACATTACTTTCTTATAGAGTTGAATAAATGCTTTTAATCAATAAATGATTTTATTCACTCTACATAACATTTGTTTACACATTACATGATTTACATATGATGGTTTTTACATAAACATTTGATATTTGACTATACATAAACATTTTTACATTGATGGTTTGTTTTGGTAAGTGATTTAAATAACGAGGCATGTGTAATAAGATACAAGCATGGTGGATACGCCGTTGGTACTTCCTATATATAAGTGCTTTTATAGTATTACATATCGTAGCGTTATTTAAACCATTTCAATATTTGGCATATTACATTTTACACAAATGACATATTTTCACTAAACAATTGTTTTACAAAACAACTTATTTTATACAAACTCATTTTACTTGGTTATTCATTTAACCTTACATTACTCTTTTACATATCATCTACTTATCATCGCTTTTCAAATGATTTATAAAACAAAACATTTTACAAGGATCATGACTGACTTTTGTTAAACAACCTTTTTCTAAACTTATAAGTCATGAATCCTATTTTCACTAAACCTATGTATCTCACAGGCATTTTTATGCTGAGTACCTATTTTCACATATGTTTCAGGATATGATGCATAGGATTTATCAAGATACACTTAGGCGGACTTGGGCCTTAGTGACAATAAAAGATGCAATACTAGTTAATTATGTTATGTTTCTTTGTTGTTAAGACATTGTAACTTCTTTTGATTCAATAAAACAAAACTTCAATTTCCATGTGTTATGAAACAATGATTCTGTTACAACACTTCCCGACGATTCCGCCACGATTTATTATTTTACATGGTCGGGGTGTGACAGTTGGAATATATATGATGATGGATGATGTAAATGTTGGGATTGAACCCTATTAGAGGAACAGATAATTAAAGCCAAAACTGGATCAGAGCAGTGGATCTAGAATAAGCAGATGTTATGTATACAAGTCTCTCCCCTTGAAAGTGGTTTCAACATCTGATGACCTCCAATCCACTGATCCTTACAACTGCTGATCAAGTCAAAGACTGATGAAGACTAAAGCCCTACTGATCAATCTACTGCTATGGGTCAAGCACTGCTGCGTGTCTCAAGTACTGTTGGAGTCACAACAGTGGAAGGATAAAGCAGTAGTTTAGCTTGTTTTATGTAATGTATTGTAATCAGTAGTTAGCATAGCAGTGTTTGTATAGATCAGTTGTTTAGAGTTTGTTAGGAAGTTAGATGTCACTTTCATGGTGATGTCAGCAAAGATGCCACAGTGGTTTGTCCGTGCCTATAAATAGAACAGTACCCTGTACTGTTCTATCAGCTCTCTTCATCACTTTCATTCCTATATGAACAATCACTGTGAGCTCAGGCTGAGGGGGAGTTTGTTACATACTTGCATATTGTAATTGAATCTTGTAATAAATTCAAGCATTCGGTTCAATGTTAAACTTGTATGTTGAAAGCAATTCTCCTGTTTGATTGTGTGTAAAGTTTGTTTCCATTTATATTCCGCTGCATTACTCATTCATCTTTCATCTTATTTCAAACGTAAAACACAATCAATCCAAACTCAGATCCTAACAATTGGTATCAGAGCTCGGACAGTCAAATTTGATTTAACAATCATTTTGACATAAATAGTTCAGCTCACAATCGTTGATACTGGTAGTTGTTCGTTTTGTTGAAAAACAGAGCAAGGTTTAATCACCATCAAAGTTGATTAATCAGTGCCTGTAAAACAACCAGGATGATGTCACAATCACAAGATGATAAGAATAACATCGGCTCACTTTTCAAACCACCCATGTTTAAACGTAATGAATACAACATCTGGGAGAGAAGGATGGGTTACATCCTTGCTCAACAGAATACTGGATGTTGGAGATCTGTTGTTTTTGGACCACATGTTCCCATGGTGCCAAGTGCTGAGGATACAAAGAAGTTCGAACCTAAAAAACCTGAAAACTGTACTGAAACTGATTTTCAAAAGTGTGAACTCGATGCCAAAGCATTTAGCATCATTGCATCTGCATTACCCAATGAAATTTATGTTGGGTTGTTACACTGTAACAGTGCCAAAGAATTATGGGATGCACTTAAGGAACAGTTTGGGGGAAGTGAAGAAGTTATTGAAAATAATAGGGAAATTCTGAATCGGCACTACGAAACCTTTTGTCACATTAAGGGTGAATCATTGACTCAACAGTTTGAGCGATTCAATTGTCTCATTAGTGAGCTAAGACTTGTTAAAGTTACATTTCCTAATTCTACAGAAAATAGCAGGTTTCTTAGATCACTACCTGCAAAATGGGATACAATTGCTTTTGTAACTAGGAATTCTGCTGAGTTCAAAGATCTGACCCTGACCCAACTTCATGGTAGACTCCTGACCTATGAAAGGGAGTTAAACCAGAAAAAGAAGTTGCAAGATTCTGGTAAAGTTGCTGATGATTATTCATTTGGCAGCACAACTCTTTTTGGTCAGGAAGAATCTGGTAGCAGTAGTAAGGATCAGAGTTATGATCATTTTATCGATATAACTGCTGGAGGAAACTTAAATAACTCTGATTCTCACTCTACAAATTATGCTTTTACTGCAAATGGTGAAAACCAGATGTCAGATAACTTGTGCTTTGAACTCAATGACTTACAGCACTTTGATACAACTGACCTTGAAGAAATGGACATTTTGCATCAATTGGCATTGCTTAGTGTAAGAACAAGCAAATTTTACAAAAGGACAGTGAGAAAATTCCCAGGGTTACATGGGAATTTAAAAGTGGGGTTGGATAAATCTAAGATCATGCGCTATAAGTGCAATAGGCTAGGACACTTTGCTAGGGAATGTAGGAGTCAAACTGCTGGTCCAATTGTTACTCATCCCAGCTCAAGCCCTAGGCCACATAATCAAAGTACTGTGCACTATTCCCATTATACCCCTGCTGCCCATGTAAACACTGCTCATTTTGCAAACCCTGTTCCTGTGCATTATGTTCAAACCACTGTCCCTCAAATTCAGTGTGTTCAGGCTCGTGTACCTCTGGTTCAAAAGCAACCAGTTGCACCACAACAAGCTGCACCACCAGCAGTGGTTCAACCAGATCAGCAAAGCTTTTTCACCCAAGCTTTGTTGACTGGAGCAACTTACCTGATGAATTAGGTGATGAAAATTTTGCACTCTATGCTACTATTGATGCTTCTAATGATGAATTTTATCTTATGACATTAGAGTCAATACCAGAAGAGCTGGATGCTGAAAAAGGGCAAGCAAGTGCTGAAACAGTGGATAAAGTTGCTGAAGCAGTGGTTACTGCTGTTGCTGGTGAACTACTGCTGGAGGAAAATTCAGAAACCCTGATTGAACCATTGAATGACCCCTGGTCCAAAGAAGAAGAAAAGGAAGAGAAGAAAGAAGGTGAGAAAGAAGAGAGAGCTGATGAAGAAAATGATCATCAATGTGATTGTGCCATGATGGCTACAGCTAAGGTATCATCTCAGGTTCTTGAAAATCTGTGTTCAGACAAATGCATCATAGGATTTGCTAACATTAAAGAGGTGAATGAAAACCTTAGGGATAGAGTGTTGAATGATGAAGTCAAATTTGAAAAGTCTTTAAAAGAACTTAAAAACAAATTGGCTGAAAAAGATAAAGAAATCTGCAGCTTAAAAGAAGAACAAAGCATAACCAAGAACCAACTCCAAACAATGGTAGAAAAATACCAAGTTTGCAAAAAGGAGTTGGAATCCACCCAAATCACTTGTGAAAAATGGGTGGAATCATGCAAAGGTATTGAGGGCATGTTTGAAAAACAGATCAAAAGCAATGTGAAATTTGGTATTGGTTTTAGAAAACATGATGAAATTGAAAACAATGCTTTAAAAGTGTCACACCCCAATTTTTCCACGTGTCACCGGTAGGCCCTGTGGGGAGTATAGTGACGTAGTTGATATCATCATAGTCAAACAACACAATATTTAAATGCACAGCGGAAGCAAAAGATAAATATATTACAAACCGATATAAAGTAATATCAAGTATTACAAACGGGATGTAAAGGGGTCCACAGGCGGATCAAATAAAATAAGATAATTGTTCAACAGTTTTATTATCGTCCGAGCTTGCGAGACTGTTGTGGACGCTCTAGGAGACAGCCAGCCTAGTACGTGTAGTACCTGCACTTAACCTTTTGGGAAAATACGTCAGTTTACACTGGTAAATACAAATTAACTGACTCATTTTGAATATGATTGAAAATTGATTTAAATGCACATGGCATAAAATATTTTTATAACTTGGGATAATTATGCAATATAAACTTGTGAAAGAATTACATGTTACTCGTGCGTTCGGTAGCCCGATTCACAGACCGGGTTAAAGATTAATAGACACACCACAATATAGAGTTATACACTGACGGGTGTACGCCTACACCCCGTGCTCTGGTCGTGGCCATCTCGTAAGATAATGCCAAGGATATCCGGGACATGGTCATTAATTCCCCCAAAGGCTTTAAGTAAAACAAGACTGTTTAAACGAGCCGATGAAATCATTCAATTGAACACCCAAGGGTGCAAGATTTGTACGCTCGATCAAGCGGTATTCTATATACCGTACCCCAAGCCCGTATAGGGAAAATAAGTTAAAAGTATATTTACCTGAGCTAAATATAAATTCAATCTCAGCCGTATACCATCAAGCAAGTACAGATAGCTTTTACTGGGTCTCCTATTCTGGAACAAAGGTTTATAATAACCTATTAGATTCCTCACGGGTCTTTATTTAAGCCTAAGCTTAGACCGGTTAGTTTTAAGGACGATACGGTTCAAGCGCACGATTAAGCGAAAACCGGATAGAATGTGATTTAGACCCGACAAGTTTAAATACTTGTATAATATGGGCATGCTAAATACATTCTGGATTTTGAGACAAAAATGATAACGTTTGACCCGTTTCGGTCAATTTATGCAAACTAGTTACATAAACCGAACCGAGCGCTAAGAGAGCGTTACGGGTAGCCAAAAGAGTCATATGCAAGTTCTCTGAGATAATATGCTTTAAATATGATATAATATCAGCAAGTTATGTTCGATTATGCCCCGAATAAATTTAAACTCAATTTATGCCTTATAAGGGCATTTTGGTCATTTAAAAGGTTATAAAAGAGTTAAATTGGAAATCTGAGTTACAGGTTTGATTTATACAGTAAATATACTTAATTTGATATGTTATAACAGTAGGGTATGACCCATATACAAAACTTATCATTTAAAATCAAACTATGCACCGTAGGGGTATTTTAGTAATTTCACAAGGGCTAAAAATGTCAAAACTGGAAACCTGAGTTCAAAAACTTATACTTATTGTTATTAGATAAAAATATGCTAAGAACATCAGTAGGTATTATCCTTATATGTTTAATATGGGTATAGCGCATACTATGCGCTAAAAACGCTTAGAAAGGCGATTTAGAGCCGTTTCCGGGTTTTCAAAAGAAAGCTGAGATTTTTATATTTCCAGAATGCTCAAAATAATTTATTTAACAAATAAAATCAGTAGAAAAAGGTTTGGGGTCAAAAGGATTTATAAAACTCATTTTATGGCTTAAACGGTCAAAACCGGTATTAACCGAATCAACTTAGATACCTATGATACGATCAACCAAAAATTAAATAAAAATCTTCAAAAATCCCAAAATATTATATATCATCAGTGGGTAAAAAGTTTTATATCAATAAGTGGCCTTAAATAGGTTATACGCTAAATGCGCCGTTTATTTAACATAAAGCTATAGTTTTACGATATCGGCCATAACTCTAAATCCGGACCTCCAACTGATATCAAATTTTCGGTGCAAGTTTATAAATCAGTAATAAAGGTTTCTACTCTTTCATTTTTCCAAAAATCACGTTTTATAACAAAAAGGGCAAAATAGTCAACTTTAAGCATAAATCGGAAACATGCATATGAATCGGTTAAGCATGGACTCAAGATGTAGAATTTCCAGAGAGTTAAACATAAATAAAAATGGTTCAAAATAAGCTCTAATGCAGATCTCAAACATGCATGCACGGATCCGAGTCAAGAGTCAAAGAAAAAGTCGTTTTATAAGACTTTCGGTTCCGATCCGAGTTTATACTAAAGATTGTCGAGTTGATCATGATAAAACATATTCTTGTATTCATTATAAAGTTACTTTTGATGATCAAACTGATTGCATGTCATCTACATTACCATTTATGCTATATTTCGCAAAAACACTTCCTGTTGACTTTTTAAGAACAACCTTGACTCGACAAATAGCATGCTTAGAGTGGGAATCAGAGAACACCCTTTTGAGGGTTTGTTTCCCACATAAATACCAACTTGTAGGTACTTTCAATTTGAGAAATGGCTGAGCCATAATCGTTTAATCGAAAAGTCAAACTATAACTATGACGGATTGACTTTTGGCTAATGATCAAAGCTAGAACGAATTAGATAAGGTTATGGATGCTTACAAGGGTCCTAATGAAGCTTAGGAATCACTATGAGGTTGCCTTGTCGATCAGAAAGCTCCTGGAGATGCCTTGTGAGTTTTTTGAAAGTTGTGGTGTTCTTGGTTACTACTCAAGACCCCCAATTGTGAAGCTTTGATCTGAATTTATGGGTGTTTCTGATGTTATAAGAGTGCAACAGGTGTCCATACATGCATGTCCTTCAATTGGTGCATTTGGGAGGTGGTGCTAGCTGTTCTCAACTCACAAAACTGACCCAAAAACAAAAATTCACGCATTTCTGATACTGGCAGGGGCACGCGGCCCGCTTAAGACAGCCCAGGCGGGCCGCCTGGGGTCTGCAGTCCCAAACTTTGCTCAAATGTTGCAGTTTTGGTCCCTGTTCTTCGTAAACGAGGTTTTGGCTATTTATCTTGACTCGTAAACCCTCAAACTTGATTTTTAGGAACCTTGGGACATTTAGCAACATGGTAATGTCCTCGGTTAACTTTGCGCTCACCCGAAAAATCATAAAATTCGACGTTGACGCTTTTAGCCCCTCAAGTACGGTTTTGGCCATAACTTTCTCATACGATAACGAAACTTCATGAAATTTTTACCACATATTCTAGTGAGTATATTCTAGCATTACAAAGCTTCGGGGCTGCCAAAAGATCACTTAGAGGTATAAATTCAACATGTTGACACTTTTAGCCCCTGTAGTTTGTAATTCCTCACTTTCGTGCATTTTCCGCTTCGTATGATCCATGATCTATCTGTTTAGGGTTATAAACACCATGTAGGGTTATTATGGAGTCTATTTATCCATTGTTGACACTTTGAACCCTTACGTTCCATAGTTTTCACTGTTTGTCAACTTTAGTCCCTTTAAAGTTTGTTTTCGCATATGCAAAGTCTATGACACGTGTCAATGCATTATTGGACGTAAATTTTCGAGGTGTTACATCCTCACCCCCTTAAAAGAAATCTCGACCTCGAGATTTACTGGAACAAATGAGGATATTTTTCCTTCATCGTGGATTCCACTTCCCACGTGTATTCGGGACCTCTACGGGTATCCCACTTGACCTTGACAATAGGCACATGCTTCCTTCAAAGCTTCTTCATCTGTCGATCCTCAATCGGCAATGGTTTTTCCACGAACTTCAAACTCTCATCTATGTGTATATCTGTATGCGGTATGACCAGTGATTCGTCAGCGAAACACTTCTTCAAATTACAGATGTGGGACACATTATGAATTGCGCTAAGTTCTTCAGGCAAGTTTAACTTATAAGCAACTGACCCGACACGTTCGACGATCTCGAAAGATCCTTTGTATCTTGGGCTTAGCTTGCCTTTTTCACCAAATCGCATCATCCCCTTCCAGGGCGATACCTTAAGTAACACTTTATCACCTATTTCGAAGTGAAAATCTTTGCGCCTTGGATCCTCATTCGAAACGGGTTTATCATTATATCACAAGTCTTCCAACCGTTATGTGATAGTGCTTCTTGACTTATTGGCGAAACATATCCCTTAATCCTTAGGGTGTAATACATTGCGAGCTCCACCAAGCTCCTTAAATAGGTTTTAGCTCATAAGTTATTTGATCTTGATATATTCGATTACTTCGAATGATTTCATATATTCAGAGCTTACTAGCCTGACAATTAACAGATTGGCACACCTTTCCAGGGTGATATCTTTTGTTGACTTTATTTCTTAACAAGAACTTAGGAGGTTTGCTATTTCCATGAATCCTTGATTCTCTGCCGAATACTGGCAACTTATAGATGGTTATGGATTTGCTCGATCTTATTCGTTGTTTCCAAGGCAACTTTCAGATCCTTATAATTGGACTCATCGATTTTCTATCTAACCATAGATGGTTAACATCTCATCTATACAAGGTCTCCCAAGGAGCAGCCTTGATACTTATATAACAACTATTATAGAAAAGTCGATCTTAAGGTGAGATGGTTATTCCAATCACTGCTTAAAACAAATCTTAAGGGGGTAGCTAATCATTTAAGTCAGTCGAATACATCGACGATCCTGGGCGGCTGTTGGAAATTCTTTAGGGTTGCGGTAATCAATGCATAAGCAAAATGAACCGTCTTTCTTAATTAACTATATCGAATCCTCATAACAATGAGTTAGGCTATATGAATCCTCTATTTTAAAACTTACTTAATCAGGGTTTCGAATTATCCAATGATGGTACTAGCCGTCTTGGAGATTTTACATTAATACAGCCCTAAAAGGGATATAAATCTTAGCTCTACTTGCCTCTCAGGAGGCAACCGGGTATTCTTAGAAGAAGATGATCAGGATGCTAGGAGGTTATAGAGACTTTCCATATCTCAGGCTCCAGTTTATCCATCATTGCTCGAGTCATATAAATGACACATTCATGTTATAAGTCCACGAATTCCTTAATCGGGAACATTTGTATGAAAACTTCCATTCGGGATATCTTCTTTGAATACCATTAGTTGACTTTAGTACCATATGACCATCGGGATATCTTTGTGGTCCCATGCATTAAACCTCCATACTGATCAGGCATGGAAGCAATCTATGGAACATGTTAAGATACACAAATCCCCATATGGCGCTTTTATCATACCATTTGGTATTCGCAGTCGATTGAGATCAAGGAGATATCAACTGTATATGCTGACACACTTCCTCTATAGAGAAGATACTAAAAAAATTTACGGTTGAAGGTTTCTGATGGGAACAGAAGAAATGGTTCTTACGATCTTGCTTGTAAGTTTTACCTTACACTTAATATCTGGGGTTCTTACGGGATATTTTCTAAAAGTTTGCTAAGCTTATGGTCTTATGAGAAACTTATCAGTACCTGAACCCAAACGAAATTCTCAGTACTAAAAATCACAATAGGGGATTTATCTAATATCATTATTAATGCGAACTGCCTCTAATCATTTATCGGGAGGGTTATACGCCTCTATTCTTAATCCTTTCAAACTCCGCTGCAGAATCTTTAACAATTTCGGGGCAGTCTTAGCTTTGACTGGTTATTTCTAAATCTATATAACGCGAGTAGCTGAGGTAGATCCATAATGGATTTATGACAAGCAGGCTTTGAACCTTAATGTGCCCTCTTATCGCCGGTGCTAACCACAAATAACTATTGCATTAAGCTTAGGCTTTGGGTAATTTGAATAGGGTACTATCTCAGCCAATGAATTAAAATTTGTGACATACTGTCGACAGTCTAAACTTTTGTGGTGAGAGCCAGAAAATTCTTATTTCATCTTTTTCCATTTCGATGCGAATAGTAGATACTTCCAATATGGTTCTTAACACTTGGTCCATCCCATAGTGTATAAGAGAATCTTTCTTGTGGACTTCATTAATTTCCTTATTAATTAAGGGTATTACCATCGAATGGCTGATGCATACCTTACAGTGTTCTTTTCAACTTAACCACTGATACACCTAATGGTTTCTACTTCATCAATTAATTTCCTGCAATCGATGGCCCTTTTTTTTACTCATTGAAGTCTCTGGACTTCCCCGAGACGAAGTACTTTTAAGTACATCCAAAAAAAAGAATGGGCTCCTTGCCATTTATGGTTTTGCTGGGTTTATTCTTCGCATTTGAAGCGCGAATAAAGTTCTTCTCATGGGCAGCGACATGTGTTTTAGAGCAAACAGCAAACAACATTCAGCTCCTCGATCCTTTTCATGGCTCTTCTCCCAGCCTTTCTAATGGCTGCTTAATTACCGATTTGGAGATTAACTCTATTGATATTGAGGTTTACTCTTGATGCACCGCTAATATTTGTCGCATCCCTAGCATTGCGACTGTTGTTTGCCTTATATGAGTTTTCCCTACTCGAAGCTTTGGTATTAAATACCAGATTCAACAAGTGCTCAGGCAGTCCTTACCATAAGTCTTCCTTGAATTGCCAAGGGCTTAACATAAAAATCTTGATAACTACTTGCTTCTTATTACCTCTACTATAGGTTTGGTCACAGGATGACTAATCCATTACTATTATTATATCGAGTTCCTATACTGCGGAAACAAGGATAGAGGATAAGAATGGTTCTTAACGGATATATCCATCTGATATTGCTGAAACAGTTTCTGGGGTACCATTGGCCAATCCTACTTTATGCTTAACGCTTAGAGTTTTTAACAGGCAAATTTAAAGATTTATAAAATCCATTGTCTACGAGAGACTTATCTGAACCTCAATTAAGTAATACTCTAGCATGAGCGTTATTGATAAAGGAATTACCTGTTGCGATATTGGCATCCTGATTAGCTCCTTGAGCATCCATTTGAGAGTTTCCAGCGTTGTTCTTCTTAGTCTTCCCAGGCTTCTTGGTTTTATTCGGGCAGTTAGTTTTGATGTGCCCTATTTCTTTGCAACCGTAGCAGGTTGCGTCTCCCAACTTCTTGCAATCCAAAGTCTTATGCTCCTTGGACTTGCAAATTCCACAGAGTAAAGGCCGGGATTCAAATCTGCATTTCCCGAGGTGGTTTTTCTTACAGGTTTTGCATTTGGTCTTTTTACCTAGCTGCTGGTTGTCTTTCGAGTCCTTGCATTCATGGGTCTCGGGATCCACCTCTTTACAGATGACACATCCCTTGGTCTGCTCATAGAAACACTTTCCAAAGTGCTTCTTCCCGCAGGTTTTACACTCGGGTTTTGCCTCCTTTGGCTTGAACTGGCTATAGTTTGAACTGGCCTTACCCTTTTTACAACCCTTACTCGGGGTGTCATCGGACTTTCGCTTGTGTTCCTTCAACGCACGGTCCACAGCGTTGTTTACGGCCGTATCTATCATAGCCTGTAACTCGGTGCCTGTTAAATTCAGTATTGCATCATCATTCTGATTAACTGGACGATTGGGAGTTTCAGAGGGGTCGGCCATGATGATGCTTTGAAGGCTACAAACCAAGAAGTAATAGCTTACTTAATTATAGGGAATTGTCAAACTTGATAACTTAAATAGCCATGGTGCAAACAAACCATATAGGCCAATAGATAGTATTAAGTTTACTTGATCATGTTTTGCCTAGGTTTTTAAATAAACCATCTTTGGCGTTTAAATGGAATAAAATCCTTTATACTTACTAGACAGGGGACATAAGTCACGACTGTCAATGTCATAGTGACATCTTATATAGCACAACGGCTTGTTCCATAGGACTTTTTGATGGCACAGATGCCTTGTCACTAGGGAAATTTTAAAACATAATCAATGATTCCTTTGGATCAGAAAATTTCATAATTCATTGTCTTGACAAGAAGTTATGAAATAAAACTATCGTTTTCATGTATGCATCTTTGCCCGTAGGTATACATCCCAGGCGGATGTTTAGATGTGTACATCATGTTCGACGATTGTTAGACATGATTCCTATTGATTATATAGGCTAAATAAAGGGGTTTGGAAGCTCCTAATATAAAGATGACAATCGTGATTTTATCGTAACAATGTTGTCGGGAGTGTTAACATGTTTCAAGTGTTTAATAAGGATCTGAATCTCTTTTAAACAGGTTTTACCATTTTAGCTAGGTCTTTAATGACATTCAAGCTAGGTCAACCTTTTAAGATTCTCTTTTAATATTTATACTGGCAGGAAAAGAATGATATCCATTTTATTCAGGATGTTCATTATAATTATCCTAAATAAGATATAATTATGGCACAAAAGACCAAGTCACAGGGACAACTTTATATTATCAACCTTGATTTCGTAGAATTAAGGTATTTAGGCTTGAACGTGTTCTTGCCTTTTCTTGACAGGGAGTTGTAGGTTACGACTGTCCTTATTAAAATTTCTGGCCCGTGGGCCTATCAATTAACACCTCGTAAGATGTTAAGGCATATAGTCATTGTACTGATGATACGTTCAGCGGTCACAGTAATGACATGACGCCATGATCAGTGCCATTAATTTAATCAACTGTCATTCAGTGGTCATAATAATGACATAACAACAGAATTAGTACTTTAATTTAAATCAACTGTCATTCAGCGGTCATAACAATGACATAACGACAGGATTAGTACTTTAATTTAAATCAACTGTCATTCAGCAGTCATAATAATGACATAACGACAGGATTTGTACTTTAATTTAAATCAATTGTCGTTCAGCGGTCATAATAATGACATGACGACCAGATTATCGACTAGAGGGCTTTGAACATAGCTCACCCCCTTAGGACGGGGAATCTCAAAAGATCACAACTGTCGATGTCGCAATCGGACAGTGTATTATAGCCCGTGTCACTTCATCCTTAAGGGATGCTTATTTTAATAAGGAAGGTTTGGAATAACCCATTTTAGGGATGATTTATGTGATTTTATCGAACCACGTTTTCCAGGAGTGTTAACATGTTTTCAGATGTTAACAGGGATACGAATCTTTTAAACAGGTCTTACCATCTTGGCCCGGTCTTATAATTGACCCGAAGGCTAGGTTTCACTCTTAAGATTTTGAGTTTATAATTAACGCAGAACAAATTTTAAATTGAAATGTTAATAAGGATCTGAATCTAAATTGAGGAACTGCCATCTTGGCCGGGTCTTAATATGACACGAGGCTAGGCCTTGTCCTTTTAGATTTTGCCATTTTATTATAATGGTAGATCTTGCGAAAGGATTGTTATTTTAATTTATTTCATATATTATATTCATATATATGGAATAAATGAAATTTGATAAAGCATTCCAATGGTTCTAAAAATACTGAATTGCCCAAAAAGGGACTTAAAAGAAATGATGTTGTCTTCAAAGAGACTGAAAGATAAAAATGTCCTTTCAAGGACTTACTAAGGAAACGAACTTCAGCAAAATGAGTTTCTTCTTTATTTCATTTCTGAATGCCTTCTTATCGGCTATACATTAATCCTAATCGCAATACGAAGCTCGGCCTTTCCTGGGCTTCAAATGGGGTGAAATTTCACTACAGCACCTTGCTTGGCGACATGCTAAAACATATATAATTGAAAGTAACAATCCACTGAATAGAGTCGAGAGTATTCCTATGTTAAGTCTAGACTCAAGTATGTGCAATTGTGTCATTGAGATTAAACACCGAAGGATGGTGTTTAATTCACTCAACGTTGGCTCTGATACCAACCTGTCACACCCCAATTTTTCCACGTGTCACCGGTAGGCCCGGTGGGGAGTATAGTGACGTAGTTGATATCATCATAGTCAAACAACACAATATTTAAATGCACAGTGGAAGCAAAAGACAAATATATTACAAACCGATATAAAGTAATATCAAGTATTACAAACGGGATGTAAAGGGGTCCACAGGCGGATCAAATAAAATAAGATAATTGTTCAACAGTTTTATTATCGTCCGAGCTTGCGAGACTGTTGTGGACGCTCTAGGAGACAGCCAGCCTAGTACGTGTAGTACCTGCACTTAACCTTTTGGGAAAATACGTCAGTTTACACTGGTAAATACAAATTAACTGACTCATTTTGAAAATGATTGAAAATTGATTTAAATGCACATGGCATAAAATATTTTTATAACTTGGGATAATTATGCAATATAAACTTGTGAACGAATTACATGTTACTCGTGTGTTCGGTAGCCCGATTCACAGACCGGGTTAAAGATTAATAGACACACCACAATATAGAGTTATACACTGACGGGTGTACGCCTACACCCCGTGCTCTGGTCGTGGCCATCTCGTAAGATAATGCCAAGGATATCCGGGACATGGTCATTAATTCCCCCAAAGGCTTTAAGTAAAACAAGACTGTTTAAACGAGCCGATCAAATCATTCAATTGAACACCCAAGGGTGCAAGATTTGTACGCTCGATCAAGCGGTATTCTATATACCGTACCCCAAGCCCGTATAGGGAAAATAAGTTAAAAGTATTTACCTGAGCTAAATATAAATTCAATCTCAGCCGTATACCATCAAGCAAGTACAGATAGCTTTTACTGGGTCTCCTATTCTGGAACAAAGGTTTATAATAACCTATTAGATTCCTCACGGGTCTTTATTTAAGCCTAAGCTTAGACCGGTTAGTTTTAAGGACGATACGGTTCAAGCGCACGATTAAGCGAAAACCGGATAGAATGTGATTTAGACCCGAAAAGTTTAAATACTTGTATAATATGGGCATGCTAAATACATTCTGGATTTTGAGACAAAAATGATAACGTTTGACCCGTTTCGGTCAATTTATGCAAACTAGTTACATAAACCGAACCGAGCGCTAAGAGAGCGTTACAGGTAGCCAAAAGAGTCATATGCAAGTTCTCTGAGATAATATGCTTTAAATATGATATAATATCAGCAAGTTATGTTCGATTATGCCCCGAATAAATTTAAACTCAATTTATGCCTTATAAGGGCATTTTGGTCATTTAAAAGGTTATAAAAGAGTTAAATTGGAAATCTGAGTTACAGGTTTGATTTATACAGTAAATATACTTAATTTGATATGTTATAACAGTAGGGTATGACCCATATACAAAACTTATCATTTAAAATCAAACTATGCACCGTAGGGGTATTTTAGTAATTTCACAAGGGCTAAAAATGTCAAAACTGGAAACCTGAGTTCAAAAACTTATACTTATTGTTATTAGATAAAAATATGCTAAGAACATCAGTAGGTATTATCCTTATATGTTTAATATGGATATAGCGCATACTATGCGCTAAAAACGCTTAGAAAGGCGATTTAGAGCCGTTTCCGGGTTTTCAAAAGAAAACTGAGATTTTTATATTTCCAGAATGCTCAAAATAATTTATTTAACAAATAAAATCAGTAGAAAAAGGTTTGGGGTCAAAAGGATTTATAAAACTCATTTTATGGCTTAAACGGTCAAAACCGGTATTAACCGAATCAACTTAGATACCTATGATACGATCATTCAAAAATTAAATAAAAATATTCAAAAATCCCAAAATATTATATATCATCAGTGGATAAAAAGTTTTATATCAAGAAGTGGCCTTAAATAGGTTATACGCTAAATGCGCCGTTTATTTAACATAAAGCTATAGTTTTACGATATCGGCCATAACTCTAAATCCGGACCTCCAACTGATATCAAATTTTTGGGGCAAGTTTATAAATCAGTAATAAAGGTTTCTACTCTTTCATTTTTCCAAAAATCACGTTTTATAACAAAAAGGGCAAAATAGTCAACTTTAAGCATAAATCGGAAACATGCATATGAATCGGTTAAGCATGGACTCAAGATGTAGAATTTCCAGAGAGTTAAACATAAATAAAAATGGTTCAAAATAAGCTCTAATGCAGATCTCAAACATGCATGCACAGATCCGAGTCAAGAGTCAAAGAAAAAGTCGTTTTATAAGACTTTCGGTTCCGATCCGAGTTTATACTAAAGATTGTCGAGTTGATCATGATAAAACATATTCTTGTATTCATTATAAAGTTACTTTTGATGATCAAACTGATTGCATGTCATCTACATTACCATTTATGCTATATTTCGCAAAAACACTTCCTGTTGACTTTTTAAGAACAACCTTGACTCGACAAATAGCATGCTTAGAGTGGGAATCAGAGAACACCCTTTTGAGGGTTTGTTTCCCACATAAATACCAACTTGTAGGTACTTTCAATTTGAGAAATGGCTGAGCCATAATCGTTTAATCGAAAAGTCAAACTATAACTATGACGGATTAACTTTTGGCTAATGATCAAAGCTAGAACGAATTAGATAAGGTTATGGATGCTTACAAGGGTCCTAATGAAGCCCACATGGTCTGATGAGTGTGACATCCTTGAAAACTTCAAACCAATGGATTTCACAACCACTGATGGTGTAAAAGCTCCCAAGGTAAAAGTCATTCCACTCAAAGATATCCCAACAGTGGTTCAAAACTTTGTTGCTAAAGAATCTGAAAAGGGGAAGAAAAGGGAAAAAAATCAAAAACCTGTTTTGTGATTTCTGTGAAAAGAAAAACCATCTAACAAAAGATTGTTTTCATCTAAAAGCATATGATCTCAACAAAACAAGTGTAATTGAAACTGCTGAGAGCTGCACCATCTGTGGTAAAACAAACCACAAAACTCAAGAATGTGTGTATCTCAAAAACTTTGATGTAAAAAAGAATGAGTACACTGCAAAAACATCTTTTAGTTCATCAACATCATCTGTCAAATTCACCAAAAATCAACCACTGTTTGTGCCAGTCCAAACAGCTGTTACAAAACAGCAAAACCAAACATCTGTCAAAAGAGTTGTTCAGGTGACTGATGCACCCCCTGCAAATCAATACAGAAGAGGTAAGGGCCAACCATCATACCAAAGGATCCCATATGTTTATGAGGTTTACAAAAAAACCTTCTAAACCAAGAGTGAACAGGTATCCTTTTGGTTATCAGCAGGTGACTGGTCAAGAACCCCAATAGTAGTTAGAGACAAACATTCCCAAAAATGTTCAAACCCCTGAGCTAACCACTTTCCATCCACCTGAACTCATCCCAGACACTGTTGAGACCCCATCCAAAGCCTTATTGGCTTTGGAGACCCTAATGAACTAATCCTTTTACTTCATGTGCAGGGAGCTTCTGCATGCTTAGATAGCCTTTGGTATGTAGATAGTGGAGGCTCCAGGCACATGACAGGATGTAAAGCCCTACTCAAAGATTTCAAAATCCATGGAGGGGGTGATAGATCTTTTGGTAATAATAGTAAAGGGAAAGTTCTGGGGTGTGGTACAGTACAGTCTGGTAATGTAAAATTTGAAAATGTCAATCTAATAGACAATCTAAAATTCAACCTCCTGAGTGTCTCACAAATGAGTGATAAGGGCTATGGCTCATTCTTCACAAAGGATTGTTGTAGGATTGTTGGGCCAGAAATGGTTGAAAAGATTGAAGCAATAATAAAAACTAGAAAAACCAAACTTGTTGCTCAAAGAAGTGGCAATGTTTATGTAGTCGATATGTCAAAAGAGAGTCCCAGAACTGATGTCTGTCTGTTCTCAGCTGCCTCAACCAAAGAGACAGAATTATGGCATAGAAGATTGGGGCACACAAATCTCAAGACAATTACTGCTATTTCAAAATAGGGGTTAGTAAGAGGTTTACCTCAAAAACTGTTCACTTGTTCTGAGCATTGTGTTTCCTGCCTAAAAGGAAAACAACATAAAAGCTCATACAAATCAATTGAAGAGTCCAAAACAACCAAATGTTTGCAAATGCTTCATATGGATTTGTTTGGCCTAGTTAAAGTCATGAGTCTCAAGAAAAAAAAGATATTGTTTGGTTATTGTTGATGACTTTTCTAGGTTTACATGGACTTACTTTTTACACTCAAAAGATGAGACTGCATGTTTTCTGCAAGATTTTGTAAAACAGGTTGAAAAGCAGTTTGACTTGCCAGTAAAAATCTTCAGAGTGATAATGGCACAGAGTTCAGAAACAAGGAGTTAGATGATTTCTGTATGTCAAAAGGAATTGTGAGGCAATACAGCATTCCAAGAACACCAGAACAAAATGGGGTTGTTGAAAGAAAGAATAGGACCTTGATTGAGGCTGCCAGAACCATGCTTGCTGATTCAGGTTTGCCATTAACTTTTTGGGCAGAGGCAGTAAACACTGCTTGCTATGTCCAAAACATAGTTTTAATCAACCCCAGGCATCAAAAGACTGCCTATGAACTACTGTATAAAATAAAGCCATTGATTTCATATTTCAAAGTTTTTGGCTGCCCATGCTTCATTTTAAATTTAAAAGATTCTATCTCAAAGTTTGCAGCCAAAATTGATTGTGGTTATCATATGGGATACTCAACCACTGCTAAGGCCTACAAAGTGTTTAACACAAGGACTAAGACAGTGGAAGAGACTTTGAATGTAAAGTTCAATGAACTTTCATCAATGAAAATCCCAGCATAACCTGCAGATTTATTTGATCTTGATAAATTCACATTTGAAAGTGTTGTTGTCAAGTCTAGCAATGCAGGTCCATCAGAAAATTCATCATTAGACTATGGATATGAAATCATCATTCCACAACAAAAGTCTGCATCAAGTGGAAGAGCAACAGATGTTCAAAACAGCTGTCAAAGTTCAACCACTGCTACCTCAACAGTTGTTGACCAAAGCAGCCCATTAACCCCTGCTTCCACATCATCAAACACTGTTGATAAAAGTCCTCAAACAGTGGATCAAAGTCAGCATGTGTCCACACCATTACCTCCTATTCCACCACCTTGTAGGATCGTTGTTGGACCCGAATGAGTCAATCAGAAGAGTTGTGAATCCGATTCAAAGGCGGAATCAGTGAAACGGACGCTCAAACTAATTATAATGCTTCTTTGATTGATTTAACAACGTTTACAACCTGAAAGCAATTTGGCAGCACTTCGTTACAATTTCCAGATCCGTTGCCAAATGAACAACAAGTGCACCTATATATAGTTGGGGAGGTTTCACTTATATGGACATGTCCATATAAGCGGAACCTTTTGCATAACCACTAAATCTCGACTCTCGAACCTCGTGCACTGATTATTCTAATCTATCCTATTCTATTACATGATGCAAGACGAAGTCAATAGATGTAATGCACTAACAGACTCCCCCTCGGATATTGACGAAGTCTTCAGTGACTATTCTCTGTTATGACACCTCTTCAGTCTTGATCATTTTGCCTTCTCAATCAGATTGTAACAATGTAAACATCTTTCAATCTTTGTCTTTGATCAGCTTCTCTCTTTTGAATGTTATACCAGGATATCATCAATGGATTTATCATCAACAACTTCATCATCAGCAGACTCCCCCTTTCTTCAAGCTTCCGTGCTTTTAGAGATCGAAACCTCTCTTTCAGCTACAAGCTCATTCTCACTTTCAACTTTTCTTCAGACTCCCCCTTAGACTCTGCTCTCGGGATCGTAGTCTGGATTTTTCTGCAATCACTCATACACTCGATAAGTAACAACATTTTAAGCTTCCAAATATCGTAATCTGACAAATCAAACTTTTAAACACTCCCCCTATCATCAACCTATGAATTATTTTGCAATTTCACCAAACAGGATTTTAAGCTGATTCTTTAACAGTATAAGCATCCAAATCCCCCACAGTTAATCATCCAAGTCCAAATTAATGACCTTGGAGATATCACAAACTGTTTTGAATTTTGATTTTTAATATCAAGTTTCAAATTAATGAACTTGTTTTATTTTCAGAAACACATTCAGCTTACTCCGATTTTAAAACTCAGCATGTCAGACATCGGTTGTCAAAAATAATGCAGAAATCAAAATCTTTTTGTATTTTCTGAAAATATAAAGCAGTAAGAAATATGTACAAACATATTTACAGATAATATTTTGTTTGAGTATGCGACAGAGGATCATATCAGTTGTTGACAAGTTACAAGTACCGTTGAGCTTAATTTCACTTTATGAATTAAATAATTCACTTAGATTATCGATATACTGGTCCACTTAAATTTTCATACAAATTTCAACTGATTCAGGATACGATTTAGATGTTTTAGAAACTTCACTCATTCATGTGTCCCACCTCTTGAATATACTCCCGTATCCAGAATCCCAGATATTCAGTCTTACAGGTGAGTATACCACAAATGATATCTGTAAGGGGTTAAATGCGAGGGCCGTGAGAGCTCAGGTCGATACTTTCGTATACGCAGAGAGATGACGGCTTCGACTTTTTGGGACTAGGTCAGAACTTCAAGCAATGCGAGAAAGTATTATTCGGGGACTAGGTCAGAACTTCCATTCAGCAGAAGTCCCGGAATAATACCCCAGATGTCACTGAGTATAAAGACCTAGTATCTCAGAATATGGGACCTTTCAAACGAGATTTCAGGGGTTACCTATATATCCAAGTAGTGTTCCCCACAAAATAAGCAAGTGTTTGAATTTAGGTTTATATCCCGACAAAGTTTACTAAATGTATAAAAACCTATCGACATATCATTAGTGAGACTATTTAACGCTATTTAATCATTACAATTCTTTAGCATACTGTAACTGTCTACTGATGTACTATCATTTCCTCTTTTTTTCGCAAAACTCATTTTTTGAATTTTATCATGTTTTTGTCTTTTTCAAATTTTCTAATGTTTTTGGATTTTCTAATGACAATTTTTCTCCCCCTAAAATGCAAAATCATTAAAAAAAATTTGACAACACGATACTAATAGCTTTGTCTCGCCATCCATATTCTGCATCTTGTGAGCTGAATTAAAATAAAAACAGTAATTACCCCCATGATTTACAACACATTGATTTTTACAGTTTGAAAACCATTTTTCAATCTGATGAATGTAATCATGTTTGTTCAGCCGTGAGGGTTTCGGCGTATTCAATCAACATTTATTCAAACAAAAATTAAAAACAAACATATTTTTGGTTTTTCTAATTTTAACAAACTAAAAACATATTTTTGATTTTTAATTTTTCAATTTTTTAGGGTTTTGAAAATATTGTTTATTTATGTACAAACAACACTCAAACTAAACTCCCTGTTCAACCAAACCAGGGTCCTGCACCCTCTTCCTGTGCCAGGCTACCCCAACTATCATTCTCACAATCTTCAGCTTCATTGAGCACCTACACATGCAAACTTTATCAATCATTTGAACAATTTAGCCCAGGTCTGTTGGACCTTAGGCATTTCAACACAATAATTTTCATTCAATTTTGGAAATTCTTTGTCATTTAAAACTTTTTCAGCTTTGATTTCAACTTTCACATCTTTTACCGACTTCACTTGTTTCTTAGCACTCCATACTTGACCTTTCGGAGTACCTCTTTTGTAAAAGTTTATCTCTTTTTGAACCTTTTGATTTTGAACAACATTTTTAGGTTTCCAAAACTCTTGAGGTTTTGTCATATCAACAGATGTTCTCCAACTTTGTGTTGTTTTGAATCTGGGTGTGTGAGAATTCCAGGTCTGTCTTGAATCGAACCTGTTCGGGTTTGATTTCCAATTTTGATTTGAAGAAAACTTGTTTGTATTATACCTCCAAGTTTGTCTCGAATCAAATCTGGTTGACCTTGGTTTCACACTCTCAGATTTCTGTTTTTAACATCAACAGGCTTTGGATTTGGACATTTTCGTGCAACATGTCCAATTTGATCACATTTAAAACACACTTTCTTTAAAACATCCTTGGCCTGTTGTTGTTTCTTTTTCATAGCCTCAAACTCCTCATTAGACTGTTGTCCAATTTTGAGTTTTTCTTCTTCTTTCAAGCTTTTCCCTTGAACAAAATTCATCTTTTGTTGCAAATTTTGTTTTTTACTTTGATTCCAATTTTGTTTCCTTTTATAACCCAAACCAGCCTTCATGTTTTTCTTTTTAGAACCAGGTTTGTTATAAAAAGATTTATGACCGTTACCAGCAAACTTTGAAATCTCAGACTTTTCAATCTCAACCATTTTGAAAACTTTATCAACCTTTTCTGAAATCACATTCTAAATCGGGAATACAACATCTAAGAATAATTTGTCCGATCCAATCATGGTATAAACCAATCCCTTTGAATCATCATTCAAATTTTTCTCGGATTTTATGTTTTTCAGATATCCATCATAAAGATTTCCTTCATCTTCATCCTGTGATTCAGACTTACCTTTTGCAGACTCATCTTTCAAAACGCTATCAACAACCTTACTTACCACCTCTGAATCATCAGCATCATCAGATTTGGTGTAAGTCACATCGATACTTTCAGGTAATTGGTCAGCTATGTTCAAACCCTTTGCCACCTTTTCCTCATCATAAAAAGTATAATTGTTTCTCAATGGTGGTGGTACCTGATGAAATTCTGAACCAATACCCTTTTTGCAAATATCAGTATCTTTGTCATCTGGTGTGATGTTGAAAATGCGTTCGAGAATGTACAAAGAGTTATGATAACTTTGAAGTTTTGTAACAATCTTTTCTTTTTCAGCCAAAACTTGTTTAAGATTAGCAACTTCATCAACACACTTGTTCAATTCAATTTGCTTTTCTTTAAACTTTCTTTCATACATTTCTTTAGTGACTAAAGTTTCAGACAATCTTTGATCAAAACTTTTGACTTGGCTTTTCAAAGTATCATAAGCTTCTTGTACTCTCTGACTCGACCACTTTAAAGAATCATACTGTTTTTGTAAATCTTGAAATTTAGAATCTTTTTCAACACAATCAACCCATTTAGCTATACACTTTTCTTTCAAAACCTTATTTTCTTCTTCAAGACCATGACATTTTAATGTTAGCTTTTCGACTTTTAATTTCAAAATTTCTTCTGTTTCAACCATTTCTTTACATTTCGTTTTGAAAACATTTTCAAATTTGGTTGCTTCAATTTCTTTTGCTTTTATTATTTCTTCTTTTTCAGTACAGGCTTTGCACATTTCTATGCAATTCCTGCACTTGTTTTCTTTTTCATCAACCAATTTGACATTTGATGAGTCAGAAGATTTTCTTACCTCAGTCTCTTTCAGCACCGATTCTTCTGTCTCAGCTTTTTGTTTCTCTTCAGTTTTCTGTTCCTCTTCAGCAGCAGTCTTCGCAACAGCTTTTACTTCTTCAATCATCTTCTTCAATTCTTCTTCTTTCTTCTTTTTCAGCTCTACCACCTTCGGTAGACTTGCTTCACAAACCTCTCTTATCTTCTTCTCCAAATCAGGCAAATATGCTTTATCATATAACCTTCGTGTGTTGAAAGTAGCCTGCCTAGGAAGCAAATTTGTTACAGCTTTGAAATCCACTTTTGATGGGTCAGCAACTGGATTACCCTGTGGATCCATGTAACATTCCAACTCTTCATTCCATCGTTTGGCTCTTTGGGCTTCTTTGAAAGGTTCGTTTAATTTTCCAATTTCCCATCTTGCATAGTCTGCTTTCCACCATCTATCAGGATCAGCATCAGCCACAAATGCATACCCAACAACATCTTTTTCAGGACAAACTTGACTCCAATCGTAACCTTCATCGTCATATATAACTGCAAGAGCCCTTGACTTTTCTTCAGGCTGTTTCAATCTTGGTGGCTCAGACTTGTTCTGATGGTAAATCGCTTTCTTGTAATAATCTTCGTTGAACGGGTTTTCAGAATCATCAGCAGCATACGCATTTCTGCACTCGCGCTTGAAGTGACCTTTTTGTTTGCATTTAAAGCATGTCACTTTGGATTTATCAAAACCCAGTTTGGTAGATGGTCCACCAATTGACTTTCTCCCCGTGATCTCCATGAACCGCTGTGCTCGACGAACCGCACTGGCCATGCACCATCTTATGTCCATTAGTTCCATCTCCTCGGGGTCCAATTGATCATAATCTTCTTTTGTCAAGTTGGTGTTGCCAATCTTCCCTGCAACGAGGCATTCATACGATTCAAGTACAGATGCCAAGAAAACCATCTGTTGTTTTGCCGATTCTTCGCTGAAATTCTGCCCATTCTTCAAATCAACTGCGATATTACACTGGAATAGATTCTTTGAAGCAGATTGGCCTGAAGTGTTAGAAGAAGATCCACTGTGAAGACTTTCATTGTTCACTGAGCTTGAACTTTCTGCAGAAAATGCTGTTCTTGGAGATCCAGCCTGTGGTGCATTTCCTCTGTAGTAAAGTTCCACATTCTGCTGATTAACTGGACTGTTGACTTTGGATCTTTTTATCTCCAACTCATGGCTTTCAAGCCTTTCTATCAGCAAATCCACTTTTAAATCATCAGGCTTGATTGTATTTTTCAACATTAGAGCGAAATATTGCCAATCTTGATCATTGGGCAATGAGTCAAACAATTTATCCACCATCGCTTCTTCAGAATATTTGATTTCATATCTAGCCAGCTCCATTTTCAGATGTCCAAATCTCTCGATCATTTTACAAACAGATTCATTTTTCATACAACAGAATAAATCAAACTCTTTACGCAACAACTTCTTTTTGTTTTTAACAATTTCATTACTTCCTACACACTTTTTCCCTAGTGCTTTCCACAAACTCTTTGAAGTTTTTTCTTGTTCAAGTAACGAAATAATATCCTCTCTCACTGACTGTTTGATTAATGTGATCATTTTATATTCAGCCACAATATTTTTTATGTCTATGTCTGTGAAATCTTTTGGATCGATTAACTCTCCTCCCTCTTTCACTGGTTCAATGTATCCATTTGTCAATTTTAACCAGCTTTCAGGAGCGAAAGCTTTTACCCAACCCTCAAATATGTTTTTCCACCAGTTATAGTCTTCAACTTTCATTAACTTTGGTGGCTTCTGTTGGCTTTCGTACATGTTCTCAAACTTCAAATTCTCCGAAATTTCTCTTGAGTATTCTTTCAACTCAGATCTTCTATCTGTCGATTCGGAAGTGAACGCGTTGTAAAATGTGTTGTAGAACTCTTCACCCTTGTTTGACATCTTTAATCACCTGAAAGCAAACAAACAAACTCAATCAGTTTAAACAATATCAAGTAATCTGAAATACACTGACACTCGATTGTCGTGAAATAATCTTGACGCGATAAAGTTCACTATCGAGCGAAATATGACACACGGGCGAAATCAGATTGAACGTATGAGCGAAACCCAAGTGATGACCAGATGAGCGAAACCTTATTGGACCGAATAAGCGAATCCTTATTGGACCGAATAAGCGAAACCTTATTGGACTAAATGTCACAAGAGCGAAACCAGAATGATCAAATGAGCGGAATTATCATGGACTTATGGGCGAAACTATCTTGAACTCTTGGAGCGAAACCTCACTGAACTAAGTGTCACAAGAGCGAAACCTTTGAAATTTTGTTCACTGGAGCGAAACTATGTGGATCTATGAGCGAAACCACACGTTGTCCGAATAAGCGGAACCACATCCGAATGTAATTTGGTCCATTTTTAGGTCGAATTTTGATATAAAACTTTCAAGGGTTTGTAATTATCCACTAATACACATTCTGTGTAAAATTTGGCCGATTTTAACCGTGAAAACTTGTTCAGATCGAAAAAGAAGGTGTAGAAGACAGAAAACAGATCCAATTGAGCTAAACTCTTCCTCCTGAGCTCTGATACCACTTGTAGGATCGTTGTTGGACCCGAATGAGTCAATCAGAAGAGTTGTGAATCTGATTCAAAGGTGGAATCAGTGAAACGGATGCTCAACTAATTATAATGCTTCTTTGATTGATTTAACAACGTTTACAACCTGAAACAATTTGACAGCACTTTGTTACAATTTCCAGATCCGTTGCCAAATGAACAACAAGTGCACCTATATATAGTTGGGGAGGTTTCACTTATATGGACATGTCCATATAAGCGAAACTACATGCTATGGTTTCGCTTTTATGGACATTGTCCATATAAGCGGAACTTTTTGCATAACCACTAAATCTCGACTCTCGAACCTCGTGCACTGATTATTCTAATCTATCCTATTCTATTACATGATGCAAGACGAAGTCAATAGACGTAATGCACTAACACACCTTTTGAAGCCACTACTGGATCATCAAAGTCACCAGCAGTGGTTAGCTCAGATGATACACATCTGCAACCCTCCCCACTTAATGCCATTGTTCCATACCAATGAGATCTTATCTTCTTGAAATCTCATCCACCTGACCAAATCATTGGCAACATCAATGAAGCGGTGCTCACAAGAAGTCAATCCCAAAACATTTGTCTTTTTGCTGGTTTCCTATCTCTCCATCAGCCAGTCAAGTACCAAGAGGCACTAAAAGACAATAGCTGGGTAGAAGCCATGCAAGAGGAGCTCCAACAGTTTAGAAGACAACAAGTTTGGGAGCTTGTACCATTGCCAGAGGGTGTAAGTCCTATTGGAACAAAATGGGTCTTCAAAAATAAAACTGATGAAAGGGGTATTGATGTCAAGAATAAAGCCAGGCTTGTGGTTCAAGGGTTCAGACAGGAAGAGGGCATTGACTATGATGAAACATTTGCCCCTGTAGAAAGACTTGAACTATCATATTATTCCTGGCCTTTGCTGTCAACCATAACATCAAGGTGTATCAAATGGATATCAAATGTGCATTCCTCTATGGTAAGATTCAAGAGGAGGTTTATGTTTGTCAACCTCCAGGCTTTGAGGATCCATTTAATCCAAATCATGTCAAGCTAAATAAAGCTTTGTATGGCTGGAAACAAGCACCAAGGGCCTAGTATGAAACTCTTTCCACCTTTCTACTCTCCATTGGTTTCACAAGAGGTAAAATAGACAAAACACTGTTTTTAAAATGGAAAGGAAACGATTTGATGATTGTCCAGATTTATGTGGATGACATCATTTTTGGAAGCACATGTAACAAAATGTGTGAAGAGTTTAGAAAACTCATGACAGCTGAGTTTGAAATGAGTGCAATGGGTGAACTCTAGTGCTTTCTTTAAGGCAACTACAAAATGGCACCTTTATCCATCAAGACCAATATGCCAAAGAACTTTTAAAGAAATTTGAAATGGATGATTGTAAACCATGCAGTACACCCATTGCAACCAATAAAATAGTCATGTCTGATGATAAGGATGATTTGGTTGATCAAACTTTATATAGAAGCATGATTGGGTCTTTATTGTACCTAACTGCATCTAGGCCAGACATCATGTTTGCATCATGTGTTTGTGCAAGATCCCAATCAGCCCCCAGAAAGTCAAACCTTATTGCTGTAAAAAGGATATTCAGATACCTAAAAGGTGCTCCCACACTTGGTATATGGTACCCAGCTGATGGTAAAATTAAGCTTTCAGGTTTCTCAGATAGTGACTTTACTGGATGTGACAAGACAAGGAAGTCCACTTCAGGAGAGTGCCAATTCCTAGGCAGTTGTTTAGTGTCTTGGCAAAGAAAAAAGCAAGCAGCTGTTTCCACATCCACTGCTGAGGCAGAGTATATAGCTGCTGCAAGCTGTACAACCCAATTGCTTAGGCTTCAAAATCAGTTGCTGGTTTTTGGTATCACTGCCCTAAAGACACCTCTCATGTTAGACAGTCAGGCAGCAGAAAATATCATCAAAAATCCAGTTTCCCACTCAACCACCAAGCACATTGACATCAGACATCACTTTGTGAGGGATTGCTATGAAAAAGGTTTGATTTCTCTGCACCATGTTCCAACTAAAGATCAGCTGGCAGATGTGCTAACCAAAGCATTAGACACATCCATCTTTGAAAGCTTGATCTCTAGGATTGGCATGCTAAACATGGAATAACATGCAAAATCATGTTCTTCTATGAATAAAAGCATTAAAATGTTTTTAGAAAATTAAAAATCCATCCTTAAACATAGCTAAAAATGAATTTTTCATTAAATCCTTAAAAGTCTGCCATAAGCACTGTTTTGTTCAAAAGTCTGTTCTACTTAAAATCTGTCCACTGTTGAAAGTCAGTCCTTGTTCTTTCATTTCCTTGATAAGCTATCCACTGATAGTAAAAATCTCATACTGCCTTCATTATTACCGTTACAACCACTGATCTTGTTCCATCAGTGGTTTTCATAAACCACTTGTCCTTCATTACATCAGAGGTTGGCACGTGGACAGTACATAGCGGTCAGATCTTTTGTAACCACTGCCACGTCAGCATTCACTTTTTCCTCTATAAAACCCCCTTCAAAACCCCCAAATAGGGTTTTACTGTCGAATCGAATTCACAAAAATTCCTTTCTCAAAGCAGTTTCCATCTCTTTCTCTCAAATCCTTCATCGATCTTCTTCTTCAAAAATGACAAAATCAAAGTCATCTGTAAAATCCACTTCAAAATCATCTTCTAAAAAGGCCACTCAAAATGGCTTCCACAACCATTGAAATACCATACAAAGCTCCTCACAACTATCTGGGTCTCCTCACAAAACCCGACACCATCGATATCTACGATTCCATCATTGACACTATGTCATCTTCAAAGTACAAAACTTTGTTGACATCAGATGCTTTGATTTTCCTGAAAACCCAGAGAGAATTTTGGAAAAATGCTACTCTTGAAAAACAAGGTGAAGACATCATAGCCATAAATTCCTCGCTGATGGGTAAAACAGTCAAAATCACACCACAATCCATTTCAGAGGTATTCGGACTAGATGATCAGCAAGGTAAAACCATCTTCCCTAAAAACGAATATCAAACTGATTTTCTTGAAAGAGGATATGCAGAACAAATGAAGAGGGATACCTTACAAAAAGGTAACTTCCCTCCTGCAACAAGATTTTTATTCCATACCCTGTTAATGTGTGTTTCAAATAAAACAACTGCTTGTAATGAAATACCATTAAAGATTCAATATATGGGATATGCTATTTTACAAAATGAAAATTTTAACTATTCCTAGAAAATCTTTGATGACTTGGTTAAAAATGTTTCTACAAAATCCTTTCTATTATTTCCAAGGTTTTTAAGTTACTATTTTCAAACGAAATTTGGAAAGGATGATGCAAATGTGTACCAACAAGGTGATTCTTTCAAAATAAACAACTTAACTGCTGAAACTTTTACTAGATTATCAACACCTTGCAAAACACAAGTAGAGGTGCCTGAGCAGAATTTAGCAGCTACCACTGCTCCTCAGGTATCTGCTGCTGAGCCCACTGCTCAAGTTGATCACAGCAGCAAAACAACTGTTGTGAAACCCACACCTAAAATCACCAAAAAGCCACATCAAAAGAAAACTCAAAAGCCCCCTAAACCCAAATCAAAGGCGACTCTGGAGGATGAGATACCAGAGCAACTGCCAGTGACAGCACAAAAGTCACAAGAAACCACTACTGCTACTTCCTCACAGCAGATGGAAGAAATATCTCAACCCATGCCTGAAACTCCTCCTACTTCTTCTCAAAAAGAAAAGGTTGTACATATAGGGACACCACAATATTGTTAGTGCACTATGTCTGTTGACTTCGTCTTGTATCATGTCATGTAATAGAATTGATAGATCAGAGCTCGTAGTTCGAGAAAATAGGATTTAGGAGGTTTAGGGTAATTCCGCACGAAATTACCATATTGGTAATTCCGCACGAAATTACCATCTTGGTAATTTCGCTTGGAATGGGTAATATCGCTTGTAGGTTAATTCCGCATGAAGAGTTAACATGGTTAATTTCGCACGGAATTAGCTTTAGCTAATTTCGCACGGAATTAGCTTTAGCTAATTCCGCTTGAACTAAACATGTTAATTCCACACGGAATTACTTGCCTATATATACCTTTATTCCCGTTTCACTTGGCACGGAATTAGTTCTTGGTAACGAAGTGCTGCCAAATTGTGTCCAGGTGCTGTAAGACTATCAAATTAATAATAGTGACATATTAAAGAGTATCAAGCTGTTTCCACGTCCGTTTCACTGATTCCGCCTTTGATTCGGATCCAAAACTCTTCTGATTGACTAATTCGGGTCATACAACGATCCTACAAATATGATGATCTGTAATCACTTGCTTCCATCATCCACAGCCCAATGCCCGGGGCCAATTCTCTTTCTGCACCCAACCTCACCTCCACAATTCCCCCACAAACAAAATTATTGTTGGATGTTCTTGATTTGAACCAGACACAAACCAGTCCTTCTCAATCACCTGTCAATGAGAACATACCTCAACAAGTGATTGGGTCAGATGTATCAATCATTGCTAACCCACCAACAACACCTGAGGAGGTTACACCCCTTGAGTTACAAGTAACTCTTGGTGGTAGTCCAAGTGAAGCAGCCACTACAAGTGCTGAACCCACTGGTTTGCATTTGGACAGTGGTTACATCAATAAGAATTCCTTGGAGGCAATTCCTTCTTTGGGAACACCTGTGTATCCTGTGTTCACTGGTTCACTAAAAAAGTGTCTCTCTTTTTGAAGGAAGAAGTCCCCAATTCCAAGACAAAGGGGCATCAGTGGATGATATTTGGAGTAAACTCCCTGAATCAACCACTATTACAACCACTGCTAGTGGGAAATCAGATGATCCCATTAAATTTGGTGATGGTTTAATGTACCGAGAATTGATGGGTAGAATTGATAAACTTGATACTTCTGTTGCTGAACTTAAAAATATGGTGCAACAGTTGTTAAAAGTTCAAAAGGTACCAACCACTGCTGCTCCAGCTCAAGCACCTGCACAACCTGCACCTGCTGCAAATGAGTTATGGAACTTATTTCAACCACTGCTCCAACATCAAAGACAATTGGCTGATCAGCAGCATGAAATACATGTTCAAGAGCTGAGAAACATGATGGAGTCAAGGTTTAAAGATACCCAAGTTGACATCAAGGCTATAAAGGCCCACATGCTGAATACCACTGGCACTGCTCCTCCCACTGTTCTCTTTATTGATAACCCACCACCAGATAATGCCAAAAAGGGGGAGAAAATCAAGCAGTGGAAGAAGAAGGGAGTTGAAGATGGTCTTTATATTGAACCACAAAAAGATAGCATGACCAAAGACATTCCCTTGCCAGATGGTAGTAAGAAGATTGATGTTACCACAAATGCACTTGCTGAAGCAATAGCAAGTGTAAAAGGGGATAGAGAGGCTAAGGATAAATCCAGGTGGAATGAGGAGAAAAGAGCTTTTATGGAGCTGAATGAGCAGGATACTTCTGAGCCTAAGGATGACCAAAATCCTGAGCCAAAAAGAAAGAATCCCACTAGAAAAGTGAGGGAACCCAAGCACAAATCATCCAGACCCACAAAGCAAACTCCTAAACCTACCAAAAATCTCACACCTCAATCTTCCACCCAAACAGCTGTTGCAACACCTGTTGTATCAACAACTGCTGATACTTCAGTGGTTTCAACAACTGCTAGCCAAACATCTGCCACCACTTCAACACACACCACTTCAACACACACCACCACCACCACCAAAGATCACCTCACCACCAAAAACATCATCAACGCCACCTTCATCTCCTGCTAAAAACCAGAAGACAACAGATGTTACAACATCTGTTGTGATGGCAACAGTGGTTGAAACACCAGTTGTTTCAACAACTGTTAGTCAGCAACCTCCCACTTCAATCACATCCACTACAATAACCACCACTCAAATCACCACCACTGATCCACCCTAAACATCATCAGCCTCTCCTCAACCAAAAAGGAGAAGATTAATTCTGAAAGATGATGATACTTTACCACCACCAACATCTTCATAACCTCTATCACTTGTTACTACACCAAACCCTGTTCCTCTCTTATCAGCTCTGGTTTAAAAGCCAATCACTGACATACTCATGCAGGTGTCCAATATCCTCTAGAACTTGCAGCAGTCAGAGAAGAGATCAAGTCCTTCTATTTTGAGGATGACCCTGCTAAAAGGAGTTTGCCATTAGTTGGAGGATATCCAAGGCCTAACAATATTGAAGAATATTTGAAAATCAAGGCTCTGCAAGCAGAGGATATCTCTAAAAGAAGTTCACAAGGGAAATCTGACAAAGAAATTCAAAGGCATTACCAATTCCTGCTCACACAAGTCAGATCCTTGGAACAATTTGCAAAGAATGTTTATCAATAAATATCAGAAAGAGCAGATGAATCCCTGAGAAAAGACTACATTGATAACATTATGTCTTGCAAGAAATACAAGGGAGAAAAATACATGTACAAAGAATGGACCATTCCTGAGCTTGAAAATGAAGCAGCCAGGATTCAAGAAATGATTAAAAACAAAGTTAAACACACTCCTCCTGATTGGGCAAAGTATAAGAAGAATGTACCTGATAAGGCATTAGAGCTGAGGAGAATGAAAGAGGAATTGATCACTGCTGAATTTGGGTCAAAGAATCAAGTGATGAGGTGGAAAGAAGACAAAGTCAGGGTCACTTATAAAAAGTTGGAGGAATTAAAAAAGAAAAATCCAAAAATTCCTCAAAAACCTAACTATCCTTAAGCAGAGGTTTCAACAAGACCACCAAAGCTGCAAATCGGAAGAGCCACTGCTCCAACTTGTGCCTTTCTTTATCAAAGAAGAAGGCAAAAACAGATGGATGCAGAAACAACAAAAGAAATAGCTATTGGTAATGAAGTGATAAAGATGGTTTACAAACAGATGATGGTTGATATTCCTGAACTTGCTCAAGCTTAAAGCACTGCCCAGTCAGTCATCACCAGGCCAGAATATCCAAACTCCTCATCTAATAAAAATCTCCCAAGAAACCCACCAGACTCAAAAGTACTAAAGTGGAAAACTGATAAACAGTTCCATGTACTGACTGTGATCAAGTCTAGTGGAGAAGTGAAGAAAATATCAAGGGAACAAGCACTTGGCCTAAGTCTTGAAGATCTGCAGGATCTCCTTGATCTTCCACTGTGCAGGGATGAAGATGACACAGATGCCTTAGACTTTGAGTTAAAACTCAAAGGGCAAATAAGGGAACTGTTGATGAGGCAATAAAGCTCCACAATAATGAAGGGTTTTGGCATTATCTGTTCCAGGGGGAGATTGTTGGGATTGAACCCTATCAGAGGAACAGATAATTAAAGCCAAAACTGGATCAGAGCAGCGGATCCAGAATAAGCAGATGTTATGTATACAAGTCTCTCCCCTTGAAAGTGGTTTCAACATCTGATGACCTCCAACCCACTGATCCTTACAACTGCTGATCAAGTAAAAGACTGATGAAGACTAAAGCCCTGCTGATCAATCAACTGCTATGGGTCAAGCACTGCTGCATATCTCAAGTACTCCTGGAGTCACAACAGTGGAAGGATAAAGCAGTAGTTTAGCTTGTTTTATGTAATGTATTGTAATCAGCAGTTAGTATAGCAGTGTTTGTATAGATCAGTTGTTTAGAGTTTGTAAGGAGGTTAGATGTCACTTTCATGGTGACGTCAGCAAAGATGCCACAGTGGTTTGTCCGTACCTATAAATAGAATAGTACCCTGTACTGTTCTATCAGCTCTCTTCATCACTTTCATTCCTGTACGAACAATCACTGTGAGCACAGGCTGAGGGGGGAGTTTGTTACATACTTGCATATTGTAATTGAATCTTGTAATAAATTCAAGCATTCGGTTCAATGTTAAACTTGTATGTTGAAAACAATTCTCCTGTTTGATTGTGTGCAAAGTTTATTTCCATTTATATTCCGCTGCATTACTCATTCATCTTTCATCTTATTTCAAACATAAAACACAATCAATCCAAACTCATATCCTAACAATTGGTATCAGAGCTCGGACAGTCAAATTTGATTTAACAATCATTTTGACATAAATAGTTCAGCTCACAATCGTTGATACTGATATTTGTTCGTTTTGTTGAAAAACAGAGCAAGGTTTAATCACCATCAAAGTTGATTAATCAGTGCTTGTAAAACAACCAGGATGACGTCACAATCACAAGATGATAAGAATCACATCGGCTCACTTTTCAAACCACCCATGCTTAAACGTAATGAATACAACATCTGGGAGAGAAGGATGGGTCACATCCTTGCTCAACAGAATACTGGATGTTGGAGATCTGTTGTTTTTGGACCACATGTTCCCATGGTGCCAAGTGCTGAGGATACAAAGAATTTCGAACCTAAAAAAACCTGAAAACTATACTGAAACTGATTTTCAAAAGTTTGAACTCGATGCCAAAGCATTTAGCATTATAGCATCTACATCACCCAATGAAATTTATGCTGGGCTGTTACACTGTAACAGTGCCAAAGAATTATGGGATGCACTTAAGGAACAGTTTGGGGGAACTGAAGAAGTTATTGAAAATAATAGGGAAATTCTAAATCAGTAGTACGAAACCTTTTGTCACATTAAGGGTGAATCATTGACTCAACAGTTTAAGTGATCCAGTTGTCTCATTAGTGAGCTAAGACTTGTTAAAGTTACATTTGCTAATTCTACACAAAATAGCAGGTTTGTTAGATCACTACCTGCAAAATGGGATACAATTGCTTTTGTAGCTAGGAATTCTGTTGAGTTCAAAGATCTGACCCTGACCCAACTTCATGGTAGATGATGCGTGTGTAGTGTAATATTTTTTTGATATATATTTTAAGCCCTTTTTACACTTTTAGCCAAGTTTTAAATTTATAAAACACGATATTTACTAACACTAAACACAAATATGGGCAAGTGCACCCATCGTGGACGTAGTATAGTGTTGGTACGATACCGAGGTCGTCCAAGGACACAAGAGTTTTTAGTACTGGTTTATCCTCAACGTCTAACCAAATCAAAATGTTAGAAAAGATTTTTAAACTAAGAAAATAAAACTAACTAAATGCTGAAAAATAAAATAAAAATAAAAACAGATAGACAAGATGAATCACTTGGATCCGACTCGTGTATTAGTATAACCTTTGATTATTTTCGCACTTTTGCACTTGTTTAAGAGATTATCTTAGTTATTGTAGTAGGCCCCTCTTTTGAAGGCGACGTTACCCTCAACCCAGTAGTTTGAGTCAGCAAGGATACAATCCTAAAAGGTCGGATTATTGAAAGATAATGAATTAAGTTATTAATGCAAATTATGGTAGGCCCCTCTTTTGGAGGTGACGCTACCCTCGACTAAGTAGTCTGAGTCAGCAGGGATATAGTCCTAAATAGTTGGGTTATAGTATTAATAGTAGTTAACTTATGAGGGGGTCAAAGAGTTTGGATCCCCGCCATCCAATACCTTTGGGTATTGAAGGAGATCCTACTAAATTTGACCCAGGTCCCTTGCAGGACCTCTAAACGCTGAACAAGGGCAAGACCCTTACCAAACCGTTCCCTTAACCCCCGACCAGGTAGCCAACATACCTCCATATAGACCGTGGAGATATGAATGGTGAAAATCTTTTATTTTATATAGACAGTAAAATAATGCCAAGACACCCCGGACAAACGATAAGGAAGAATCACCTTCAACATAAGCAACTAGTTATTAAAGTCATTAATACAAAACCAAATAAAAAGTGCAAAAGACTAAAAATAAAAAGTATTATACTAAACACTTGTCTTCACCAAGTGATGTAAGAGACTTAGGCAAACATGACCTTGATTGTCAAGAACTCTTACGATCAATCTTGGATCCCGAGACGACTCACACACTCTATGATGGACAATGGATGATGGTGGTGGATGATGGTGTTGTGATGGTGGTTGGTGGTGGATGTAGTGTGAGAGAGGTGGTGTGCCAAGGGATGAGTTGCAATGAAACCAAGCACTCCTATTTATAGGCTGAACAGAAGCCTGGGCACGGCCCCGTGTCCGCTGGACACGGCCCCGTGCCCGTCTGACAATCTCTCTCCTCATTAATTGCAATTCGCAATTACAATTAATGCGCCTGCAGTACTTTCGCCACGCCCTCGTGTTCACTGGGCACGGCCCCGTGGTGAGCAATAGAAGCTTCTATAGGTTTGTCTTATCTGCTGCTTCTTGGGCACGGCCCCGTGCTGGCTGAGCATGGGGCGTGTTCAGTCTTCTGCCTTCTCTGTTTTGCTTGGGAAGATGCTGTCGAGGGGTCGGGCAATCCACTTATGTTCCTTTTCTTGTATTTATGTTAGATTTAGCTGCCTTTTTGCTTCCTTTGTTAATTTAAGCTCATTTAATCCTGAAAATACAAAAGGAAGACAAAAACACTCTTTTTCCAACATTAGTACTTAAAAAGGGTTAGTTTTATGCCTCATTTGATGTAATTTATATGTTGTATTTTACACACATTAAATATCCCCACACTTGAATTTTTGATTGTCCTCAAGCAAAACTCTTTAATATGTGGCTTACACTCCCAAATGGAATGGGTAGAAGAGAAGGTTTTGGCTTGTCATAGAGTGTCGGGAATCCAATATCTTTATTGGGTTTTATTTTTATTTATTTACAATCCTATTCGTTATGATTTATTTAGAACGTTTCATAAGAGAAATTACTTATTTGGGCATAACATGCCTTTTTAAATTTCCATTTATATACGAGTTCACATACCTCACGGGAGAAATCACTCACACTCGGCCGAAGGTGTCTTTTTTTAGTGAATCACTCGAGAGCGGCATGGAACTTATTCCTACCATAGGCTTGCCAAGCAATCAATCCTCCTCCTTTTTAACTTTTTACCTTTGTAAATATCAAGAGGACGTTTTTGGGTAAAGGCTTGGGCTAAAGGTGGGTAGTTGGGTTAGTGGTTAGTAGAAAAGGGCGAAAATCGTAAAAAGCGTCGGTTTTCGTAAAACATTTTGTTTTAGTGACTTTTTATTCTTAATGAAGTATTTCTTCAAACAAGCTTTTTAGGATCTTTGTTTGTTTATTTCTAACTTCATTGTAATTTTTTTTAGTCACACGAAAACCAAGCTTGTTACTAAAATAAAGGGTAAAAATAAAAAGGGTTTTTGGTGGGTAAAAAGGGTTTCGGGTTAAGAAATGAAAAGGTTTAGGCTCAAAGGGGTTAACTAAGGGAAGTTTTTGGGTAGGTGAAAAGAAAAATAAAAATAATGATTTTGAAAGAAAAAGGGTTAGTCCTAATGCCTCCATCATTTACTTACTTGGGTTTAAGTTGGTATGGACCGGGAATGAATTGTCGTGGCAAGTTCTAGAGTCGTAAGAACCAAGCGGCTATTCACACAAGAAACGAAAATTGAGCATTTAGCGTAAAGATTTATATTTGTATGCTCAATAAAGGCTCAAAACTCACTTTTGTGGGAATTGGTTTTTCTATGTGATCAAGTATATATAATCGAATTTTAACTAAGCTTGTCATGTCGTTTCATAATTTTCTTATGTTGGTTCTTTTATCACGACGCTATCGGTTGTAAATTTGTAAAAATATAACCTTATTGGTCTTAGAATTCCCAACTTAAACTTTAGACAAGTAAAAAAAAATAATTTTTTTTTTTGAAAACAATTTGGGGTGATTAGCGGTTCCAATAGAGTTTTGTGTAAGGCTTGTTATTATGACTTGCAAAATTCAAGGTTTTAGCATCCCCCCCCCCACACACACACTTAAATTACACATTGTCCTCAATGTGTCCAAAAAAAACAAATTTTTAGGTTGATTGAATGTGTAGCATCGTGTTAAAAGCAAAAATTTATGTTACTGGCAGTCTGGACACGGCCCCCTGGGGACCGGGCACGGCCCCGTGTTCAGGTGCCAGTAACGATAATTAAAGAAAAGAAACAGAAGCCTGGACACGGGGGCGTGTCCGGTGAACACGGCCGGTGTCCAGTTACCTGAATTGGGCATTTTTCTGCAGGGTGTTCAGCTCGGGGCCGTGTTGGCTGGGCACGGCCCGTGCTGAACCTACTGTAATGGAGAAATTGTTGTCGGGTGGCCTTGTTCTTGTGCATGGGGCCATGTTTCTTGTTTCCCTTATCATCCTTTACCACCATGAGTGTGTTTTATTCATTATGAACCATTCAAACCTTAAAACCATCATTCCGTTAAAACCATAGAGAGATACATAACATTCCTAAAATAAAATAAAAAAAACTTAACTAATTAGGTAAGGAGGTACACGAGGTTATCATAAAGAGTTCTACTTTTTAAGAAAATTTCGAGAATAGTTTCACGATGTAGTAGGACTTTCGGCCGACGGTTTTCTTCCCTAGATGTTTGTTAAAGCCATTCTTCTATTTCCCATGGAAGGAAGAAGGCAGCTTCATTTTCCTCAGCAACTTGTGGAGGAGGGGGAACACTCACCGGGACTCCTTGCACTACCCTTTGCGGAGGCTCAGGGTGCATGGCGTACTATTCGGCCGGTATGATGACTTCGGGCACCATGTTCCACGCCCTTTGGGTTATTATAGGTACCAAAGGCGGGGAGGCGAGAAGGTTTAACCTCTGGTGCAAGAGGTTTACCTCTCGGAGACATCCCTCCAGTCCCACCGTTAGATGGTTGATACGGTCAACCAATGCTTCTTCCACTCCTGTCATTTCATCAATAGCCTCCCTTAGGGCGTAACCATAGTTTACAAGAGAGTCTTCCGCCGTTGATGATCTCCTCCCTTGTCGGTTATTCCTTGAAGATGCCCCGCTTGTTCTGCTTGCCATTTCTGGGAAATAAACCAAAGAAAGCTAAATTTTTAAGAAACAGAACCTCGGACACGGCCCCGTGCTCGATGAGCACGGCCCCGTGTCCACTTGTCTGCAGGATTTTAGGCCAAGGAGTCCTGGAGTTTTAAATTATTTTTATGGTTTTCGGCTGGGTTTTAAGCACAGATAATTTAAAATAGAGTTATACAACTAACTTTAAACAAGAGTCCTTAGCCAATAATCTTACAAACTTATCATTAAAGGTTGGGATCATGGAGTTCCCAAGCTTTCATGGAGGAAATGTTTGAAAAAATTTGAAAGAAGAGGTAATGAATAAAAGTGGAAGGGACAAGAGGGTTCTTGGGAACCTTCTTTTAGAACTTACCTAGGATGGTATAAGTGAAGATCTCAGGAATCTCTGTCTTTTGAAGTGGTCAAAAATGAGCGGGAATCAGGCTGCATTTAAAGAAAACAACAGCGCACTGGACACGGCCCCGTGTTGGTTGGACACGGCCCCGTGTGCAGATGAAATCCTAACACATTTTGTCCGTATTCTGACAAAATCAGAAGAGAATCTTTTAGGTGAGCACGGGGGCGTGTTGACCTGGACACGGCCCCATGTCTGGAAGCTGTCTTATGGAGTTTCTTTAATTCTAATGAACTTATTGATATCGGGTGGTTCCTTACTGGTTGGAACAACCCCAAAGTGCCTAAGATACCTTAATTGTCCTAGACTAAGGCGAGAACGCAAGAGCTTGTCGGTGAGGGTAATTCCTATTTTTATTCAAGGTGGACAAGTCCAACCCTTTTCCGGGCTCTCGTTAAAGAAGGTATATGCCGAATCGCTCAGGTCTATGTATGCACCGAACGAAGTCGATGGAGAGCCCTTCACGGCACAATCGGCATAGGGACGACTATCGTCCAAGTCTTCGCTAGGTATGAAGGTATTTTTGGGAGCAACGAGGTTGTTAGAATGCGATCCCAACATTTCTTCATGGTCATCGTCTTGGGGTGGATTAATGAAATCCTTCCTAAGCTCCTTTAACCAATTTAAAATTAGATCTTCTAGTTGAAATAACTCGTCAAGGAGCATTTCTCCTAGAATATCTGGCTGGGCGCATTCGAGGGAGAGATAGTGATTATTTTTACTTTCGCCCCTCTTAAGGTTATAGGGAGTTGGTGTGTCTATGTAGCGGGGCTTATAATTTAGAAAGTAACATTCTAATTCTTTATGTTCGCCTCCACATAATTGATACCACGTACCATAAGAGTGCCGAAAGTAGAAAGAATTACCATCACTCATGTTTGTGTCAGAAATTACCAACCGCCGGGATCTAATGGTTCTGTTTTCAGTAAGTGAATCTTGGGCACGGGGGCGTGTTGAGTGAGCACGGCCCCGTGTTCAGCTTACTGTCTGACTTAAAACAAGATTGCCAGTTTCAATGATTGAGCACGGGGGCGTGTTCAGCAGGCACGACCCGTGCTGAGCTCTGCAGAAGATGAAAAACTAAGAAAATCCTAAAAACAAAAAAGAAAAATAAAAAAAATTGATTAGGCCGTTGATTCCTAACTTTCTTAAAATCCTTGTGTCCCCGGCAACGGCGCCAAAAACTTGATGCGTGTGTAGTGTAATATTTTTTTGATATATATTTTAAGCCCTTTTTACACTTTTAGCCAAGTTTTAAATTTATAAAACACGATATTTACTAACACTAAACACACATATGGGCATCTGCACCCATCGTGGACGTAGTATAGTGTTGGTAAGATACCGAGGTCGTCCAAGGACACAAGAGCTTTTAGTACCGGTTTATCCTCAACGTCTAACCAAATCAAAATGTTAGAAAAGATTTTTAAACTAAGAAAATAAAACTAACTAAATGCTGAAAAATAAAATAAAAATAAAAACAAATAGACAAGATGAATCACTTGGATCCGACTCGTATATTAGTATAACCTTTGATTATTTTCGCACTTTTGCACTTGTTTAAGAGATTATCTTAGTTATTGTAGTAGGCCCCTCTTTTGAAGGCGACATTACCCTCAACCCAGTAGTTTGAGTCAGCAAGGATACAATCCTAAAAGGTCGGATTATTGAAAGATAATGAATTAAGTTATTAATGCAAATTATGGTAGGCCCCTCTTTTGGAGGTGACGTTACCCTCGACTAAGTAGTCTGAGTCAGCAGGGATACAGTCCTAAATAGCCGGGTTATAGTATTAATAGTAGTTAACTTATGAGGGGGTCAAAGAGTTTGGATCCCCGCCATCCAATACCTTTGGGTATTGAAGGAGATCCTACTAAATTTGACCCAGGTCCCTTGCAGGACCTCTAAACGCTGAACAAGGGCAAGACCCTAAACAAACCATTCCCTTAGCCCCCGACCAGGTAGCCAACATACCTCCATATAGACCGTGGAGATATGAATGGTGAAAATCTTTTATTTTATATAGACAGTAAATAATGCCAAGACACCACGGAGAAACGGTAAGGAAGAATCACCTTCCACATAAGCAACTAGTTATTAAAGTCATTAATACAAAACCAAATAAAAAGTGCAAAATATTAAAAATAAAAAGTATTATACTAAACACTTGTCTTCACCAAGTGATGTAAGAGACTTAGGCAAGCATGGCCTTGATTGTCAAGAACTCTTACGATCAATCTTGGATCCCGAGACGACTCACACACTCTATGATGGACAATGGATGATGGTGGTGGATGATGGTGGTGGGTGGTGGATGAAGTGTGAGAGAGGTGGTGTGCCAAGGGATGAGTTGCAATGAAACCAAGCACTCCTATTTATAGGCTGAACAGAAGCCTGGGCACGGCCCCGTGTCCGCTGGACACGGCCCCGTGCCCGTCTGACAATCTCTCTCCTCATTAATTGTAATTCACAATTACAATTAATGCGCCTGCAGTACTTTCGCCACGCCCCCGTGTTCACTGGGCAAAGCCCCGTGATGGGCAATAGAAGCTTCTATAGGTTTGTCTTATCTGCTGCTTCTTGGGCACGGCCCCGTGCTGGCTGAGCACGGGGCGTGTTCAGTCTTCTGCCTTCTCTGTTTTGCTTGGGAAGATGCTGTCGAGGGGTCGGGCAATCCACTTATGTTCCTTTTCTTGTATTTATGTTAGATTTAGCTGCCTTTTTGCTTCCTTTGTTAATTTAAGCTCATTTAATCCTGAAAATACAAAAGGAAGACAAAAACACTTTTTTCAACATTAGTACTTAAAAAGGGTTAGTTTTATGCCTCATTTGATGTAATTTATATGTTGTATTTTACACACATCAGTAGACTCCTGACCTATGAAAGGGACTTAAACCAGAAAAAGAAGTTGCAAGAGTCTGGTAAAGTTGCTGATGATTATTCATTTGGCAGCACTGCTCTTTTTGGTCAGGAAGAATCTAGTAGCAGTAGTAAGGATCAGAGTTATGATCATTTTATTGATATAACTACTGGAGGAAACTTTAATAACTCTGATTCTCACTCTGCAAATTATGCTTTTACTGCAAATGGTGAAAACCAGATGTCAGATAACTTGTGCTTTGAACTCAATGACTTACAGCACTTTGATCCAACTGACCTTGAAGAAATGGACACTTTGCATCAATTGCCATTGCTTAGTGTAAGAACAAGAAAATTTTACAAAAGGACAGGGAGAAAATTCCCAGGGTTACATGGGAATTTAAAAGTGGGTTGGATAAATCTAAGATCAAGTGCTATAAGTGCAATAGGCTAGGATACTTTGCTAGGGAATGTAGGAGTCAAACTGCTGGTCCAATTGTTACTCATCCCAGCTCAAACCCTAGGCCACATAATCAAAGCATTGTGCACTATTCCCATTATACCCCTGCTGCCCATGTAAACATTGCTCATTATGCAAACCCTGTTCCTGTGCATTATGTTCAAACCACTGTCCCTCAAATTCAGTATGTTCAGGCTCATGTACCTCTGGTTCAAATGCAACCAGTTGCACCACAACAAGTTGCACCACCAGCAGTGGTTCAACCAGATCAGCAAAGCTTTTTCACCCAAGGCTTTGTTGACTGGAGCAGCTTACCTGATGAATCAGGTGATGAAAATTTTGCACTCTATGCTACTAATGATGCTTCTAATGATGAATTTTGTCTTATGACATTAGAGTCAATACCAGAAGAGCTGGATGTTGAAAAAGAGCAAGCAAGTGCAGAAACAGTGGATAAAGTTACTGAAGCAGTGGTTACTGCTGTTGCTGGTAAACTACTGTTAGAAGAAAATTCAGAACCCCTGATTGAACCATTGAATGACCCCTTGTCCAAAGAAGAATAAAAGGAAGAGAAGAAAGAAGGTGAGAAAGAAGAGAGAGCTGATGAAGAAAATGATCATCAATGTGATTGTGCCATGATGGCTGCAACTAAGGTATCATCTCAGGTTCTTGAAAATCTGTGTTCAGACAAATGCATCAAAGCATTTGCTAACATTAAAGAGGTGAATGAAAACCTTAGGGATAGAGTGTTGAATGATGAAGTCAAATTTGAAAAGTCTTTAAAAGAACTTAAAAACAAATTGGCTGAAAAAGATAAAGAAATCTGCAGCTTAAAAGAAGAACAAAGCATAACCAAGAACCAACTCCAAACAATGGTAGAAAAATACCAAGTTTGCAAAAAGGAGTTGGAATCCACCCAAATCACTTGTGAAAAATGGGTGGAATCATGCAAAGGTTATGAGGCCATGCTTGAAAAACAGATCAAAAGCAATGTGAAATTTGGTATTGGTTTTAGAAAACATGATGAAATTGAAAACAATGCTTTAAAAGAATCTGTTCAATCCATTGTTGAAGTTATTCCCACAAACAAGGATGGCCAAGAGATTAAAATAACTGACAAACTTGGTAACAAAATAACTCTGGAAAGATCTGTGGGATCCTCAACTTTTGAGGAAATTGAGAAATACCAATTTAAACCCACATGGTCTGATGAGTGTGACATCCTTGAAAACTTCAAACCAATGGATTTCACAACCACTGATGGTGTAATAGCTCCCAAGGTAAAAGTCATTCCACTCAAAGATATCCCAACAGTGGTTCAAAACTCTGTTACTAAAGAATCTGAAAAGAGGAAGAAAAGGGAAAAAATCAAAAACATGTTTTGTGATTTATGTGAAAAGAAAAACCATCTAACAAAAGATTGTTTTCATCTAAAAGTATATGATCTCAACAAAAAAAAAGTGTAATTGAAACTGCTGAGAGCTACACCATCTGTGGTAAAACAAACCACAAACCACAAAACTCAAGAATGTGTGTATCTCAAAAACTTTGATGTAAAAAAGAATGAGTACACTGCAAAAACATCCTTAAGGTCATCAACATCATCTGTCTAATTCACCAAAAATCAACCACTGTTTGTGCCAGTCCAAACAGCTGTTACAAAACAGCTAAACCAAACATCTGTCAAAAGAGATGTTCAGGTGACTGATGCATCCCCTGCAAATCAATACAGAAGAGGTAAGGGCCAACCATCATACCAAAGGATCCCACATGTTTATGAGGTTTACAAAAAAAACCTTCTAAACCAAGAGTGAACAGGTATCCTTTTGGTTATCAGCAGGTGATTGGTCAAGAACCCCAATAGTGGTTAGAGACAAACATTCCCAAAAATGTTCAAACCCCTGAGCTAACCACTGTCCATCCACCTGAACTTATCCCAGACACTGTTGAGACCCCATCCAAAGCCTTATTGGCTTTGGAGACCCTAATGAACTAATCCTTTTACATCATGTGCATGGAGCTTCTGCATGCTCAGATAGCCTTTGGTGTGTAGATAGTGGAGGCTCCAGGCACATGACAGGATGTAAAGCCCTACTCAAAGATTTCAAAATCCGTGGAGGGGGTGATATATCCTTTGGTAATAATAGTAAAGGGAAAGTTCTGGGGTCTGGTACAGTACAGTCTGGTAATGTAAAATTTGAAAATGTCAATCTTATAGACAATCTAAAATTCAACCTCCTGAGTGTCTCACAAATGAGTGATAAGGGCTATGGCTCATTCTTCACAAAGGATTGTTGTAGGATTGTTGGGCCATAAATGGTTGAAAAGATTGAAGCAATAATAAAAACTGGAAAAACCAAACTTGTTGTTCAAAGAAGTGGCAATGTTTATGTAGTTGATATGTCAAAAGAGAGTCCCAGAACTGATGCCTGTCTGTTCTCAGCTGCCTCAACCAAAGAGACAGAATTATGGCACAGAAGATTGGGGCACACAAATCTCAAGACAATCACTGCTATTTCAAAACAGGGGTTAGTAAGAGGTTTACTTCAAAAACTGTTCACCTGTTCTGAGCATTGTGTTTCCTGCCTAAAAGGAAAACAACATAAAAGCTCATACAAATCAATTGAAGAGTCCAAAACAACCAAATGTTTGCAAATGCTTCATATGGATTTGTTTGGCCCAGTTAAAGTCATGAGTCTCAAGAAAAAGAGATATTGTTTAGTTATTGTTGATGACTTTTCTAGGTTTACATGGACTTACTTTTTACACTCAAAAGATGAGACTGCAGGTATTCTGCAAGACTTTGTGAAACAGGTTGAAAAGCAGTTTGACTTACCAGTAAAAATCTTCAGAGTGATAATGGCACAGAGTTCAGAAACAAGGAGTTAGATGATTTCTGTATGTCAAAAGGAATTGTGAGGTAATACAGCATTCCAAGAACACCAGAACAAAATGGGGTTGTTGAAAGAAAGAACATGACCTTGATTGAGGCTGCAAGAACCATGCTTGCTGATTCAGGTTTGCCATTAACTTTTTAGGCAGAGGCAGTAAACACTGCTTGCTATGTCCAAAACAGAGTTTTAATCAACCCCTGGCATCAAAAGACTACCTATGAACTACTGTATAAAATAAAGCCATTGATTTCATATTTCAAAGTTTTTGGCTGCCCATGCTTCATTTTAAATTTAAAAGATTCTATCTCAAAGTTTGCAACCAAAATTGATTGTGGTTATCATCTGGGATACTCAACCACTGCTAAGGCCTACAAAGTGTTTAACACAAGGACTAAGATAGTGGAAGAGACTATGAATGTAAAGTTCAATGAACTTTCATCAATGAAAATCCCAGCAAATCCTGCAGATTTATTTGATCTTGATAAATTAACATTTGAAAGTGTTGTTGTCAAGTCTAGCAATGCAGGTCCATCAGAAAAGTCATCATCAGACTATGGATATAAAATCATCATTACACAACAAAAGTCTGCATCAAGTGTAAGAGCAGCAGATGTTCAAAACAGCTGTCAAATTTCAACCACTGCTACCTCAACAGTTGTTGACCAAACCATAACCCCTGCTTCCACATCATCAAACACTGTTGATAAAAGTCCTCAAACAGTGGATCAAAGTCAGCATGTGTCCACACCATTACCTCCTATTCCACCACCTTTTGAAGCCACTGATGGATCATCAAAGTCACCAGCAGTGGTTAGCTCAGATGATTCACATCTGCAACCCTCACCACTTAATGTCATGAATAAAACTGATGAAAGGGGTATTGTTGTCAAGAATAAAGCCAGGCTTGTGGTTCAGGGGTTCAGACAGGAAGAGGGCATTGACTATGATCAAACATTTGCCCCTGTAGCAAGACTTGAAGCTATCAGATTATTCCTGGCCTTTGCTGTCAAACACAACATCAAGGTGTATCAAATGGATATCAAATGTGCATTCCTCTATGGAAAGATTCAAGGGGAGGTTTATGTTTGTTAACCTCCAGGCTTTGAGGATCCATTTAATCCAAATCATGTCTACAAGCTAAATAAAGCTTTGTATGGCTTGAAACAAGCACCAAGGGCCTAGTATGAAACTCTTTCCACCTTTCTACTCTCCATTGGTTTCAAAAGAGGTAAAATAGACAAAACACTGTTTTTAAAATGGGAAGGAAACGATTTGATGATTGTCCAGATTTATGTGGATGACATCATTTTTGGAAGCACATGTAACAAAATGTGTGAAGAGTTTAGAAAACTCATGACAGCTGAGTTTGAAATGAGCGCAATGGGTGAACTCTAGTGCTTTCTTGGTCTCCAAGTAAGGCAACTGCAAAATGGCACTTTTATCCATCAAGGAAAATATGCCAAAGAACTTTTAAAGAAATTTGAAATGGATGATTGTAAACCATGCAGTATACCCATTGCAACCAATAAAATAGTCATGTCTGATGAGAAGGATGATTTGGTTGATCAAACTTTATATAGAAGCATGATTGGGTCTTTATTGTACCTAACTGCATCTAGGCCAGACATCATGTTTGCAACATGTGTTTGTGCAAGATCCCAATCAACCCCCAGAAAGTCAAACCTTATTGCTGTAAAAAGGATATTCAGATACTAAAAGGTGCTCCCACACTTGGTATCTGGTATCCAGCTGATGATAAAAGTGAGCTTTCAGGTTTCTCAGATAGTGACTTTGCTGGATGTGACAAGACAAGGAAGTGCACTTCAGGAGGGTGCCAATTCCTAGGTAGTTGTTTAGTGTCTTGGCAAAGCAAAAAGCAAGCAAATGTTTCCACATCCACTGCTAAGGCAGAGTATATAGCTGCTGCAAGCTGTACAGCCCAACTGCTTTGGCTTCAAAATCAGTTGCTGGATTTTGGTATCACTGCCCTAAAGACACCTCTCATGTTAGACACTCAGGCAGCAGAAAATATCATCAAAAATCCAGTTTCCCACTCAACCACCAAGCAAATTCACATCAGACATCACTTTGTGAGGGATTGCTATGAAAAAAGGTTTGATTTCTCTGCACCATGTTCCAACTAAAGATCAGCTGGAAGATGTGCTAACCAAAGCATTAGACACATCTTCCTTTGAAAGCTTGATCTCTAGGATTGGCATGCTAAACATGGAATAACAGGCAAAATCCTATTCTTCTATGAATAAAAGCATTAAAATGTTTTCAGAAAATCAAAAATCCATCCTTAAAAATAGCTAAAAATGAATTTTTCATTAAATCCTTAAAAGTCTGCCATAACCACTGTTTTGTTCAAAAGTCAGTTCTACTTCAAATTTGTCCACTGTTGAAAGTCAACCCCTTTTCTCTCATTTCCTTGATAAGCACTGTTATGCTATCCACTGATAGTAAAAATCACCCACTGTCTTCATTATTACCGTTACAACCACTGATCTTGTTCCATCAGTGGTTTTCATAAACCACTTGTCCTTCATTTCATCAGAGGTTGGCACGTGGACAGTACATAGCGGTCATATCTTTTGTAACCGCTGCCACGTCAGCATTCACTTTTTCCTCTATAAAACCCCCTTCAAAACCCCCAAACAGGGTTTTACTGTCGAATCGAATTCACAAAAATTCCTTTCTCAAAGCAGTTTCCATCTCTTTCTCTCAAATCCTTCATCGATCTTCTTCTTCAAAAATGACAAAATCAAAGTCATCTGCAAAATCCACTTCAAAATCATCTTCTAAAAAGGCCACTCAAATGGCTTCCACAACCATTGAAATACCATACAAAGCTCCTCACAACTATCTGGGTCTCCTCACAAAACCCGGCACCATCGATATCTACGATTCCATCATTGACACTATGTCATCTTCAAAGTACAAAACTTTGTTGACAGCAGATGCTCTGATTTTCCTAAAAACCCAGAGAGAATTTTGGAAAAATGCTACTCTTGAAAAACAAGGTGAAGACATCATAGCCATAAATTCATCGTTGATGTGTAAAACAGTCAAAATCACACCACAATCCATTTCAGAGGTATTCGGACTAGATGATCAGCAAGGTAAAACCATCTTCCTTAAAAACGAATATCAAACTGATTTTCTTGAAAGAGGATATGCAGAACAAATGAAGAGGGATACCTTGCAAAAAGGTAACTTCCCTCCTGCAACAAGATTTTTATTCCATACCCTGTTAATGTGTGTTTCAAATAAAACAACTGCTTTTAATGAAATACCATTAAAGATTCAATATCTGGGATATGCTATTTTACAAAATGAAAATTTTAACTATTCCCAGGAAATCTTTGATGACTTGGTTAAAAATGTTTCTACAAATTCCTTTCTATTATTTCCAAGGTTTTTAAGTTACTATTTTCAAACGAAATTTGGAAAGGATGATGCAAATGTGTACCAACAAGGTGATTCTTTCAAAATAAACAGCTTAACTGCTGAAACTTTTACTAGATTATCAACACCTTGCAAAACACAAGCAGAGGTGCCTGAGCAGAATTTAGCAGCTCCCACTGCTCCTCAGGTATCTGGTGCTGAGCCCACTGCTCAAGGTGATCACAGCAGCAAAACAACTGCTGTGAAACCCACACCTAAAATCACCAAAAAGCCACATCAAAAGAAAACTCAAAAGCCCCCCAAACCCAAATCAAAGGCAACTCTGGAGGATGAGATACCAGAGCAACTGCCAGTGACAGCACAAAAGTCACAAGAAACCACTGCTGCTACTTCCTCACAGCAGATGGTAGAAATATCTCAACCCATGCCTGAAACTCCTCCTGCTTCTTCTCAAAAAGAACAGGTTGTACATATAGGGACACCACAATATGATGCTCTAGAATCACTTACTTCCATCATCCACAGCCCAATGCGCGGGGCCAATTCTCTTTCTATACCCAACCTCACCTCTACAATTCCCCCACAAACAAAATTATTGTTAGATGCTCTTGATGTGAACCAGACACAAACCAGTCCTTCTCAATCACCTGTCAGTGAGAACATACCTCAACAAGTGACTAGGTCTGATGTATCAATCATTGCTAACCCTCCAACAACACCTGAGGAGGTTGCACCCCTTGAGTTACAAGTAACTCTTGGTGGTAGTCCAAGTGAAGCAGCCTGATGCGTGTCAGTGTATATATGTTTTAGGTGTATATTTTAAGCCCTTTTTACACTTTTTAGCCAAGTTTTAAATTTATAAACACAATATTCACTAACACTAAACACACATATGGGCAAGTGCACCCATCGTGGACGTAGTATAGTGTTGGTAAGATACCGAGGTCGTCCAAGGACACAAGATCTTTTAGCACCGGTTTATACTCAACGTCTAATCAAATCAAAATGTTAGAAAAAGGTTTTTAAACTAGGAAAATAAAACTAACAAAAATGCTGAAAAGTAAAATAAAAATAAAACAGATAGACAAGATGAATCACTTGGATCCGACTCGTGTGTAGTGTAACCTTTGATTATTTTTGCAGTTTTGCACATGTTTAAGAGATTATCTTAGTTATTGTAGTAGGCCCCTCTTTTGAAGGCGACGTTACCCTCAACCCAGTATTATGAGCCAGCAAGGATACAATCCTAAAGGGTCGGATTATTGAAAGATAATTCATTAAGTTATTAATACATAATGTGGTAGGCCCCTCTTTTGAATGCGACGTTACCCTCAGCTAAGTAGTCTGAGTCAGCAAGGATACAGTCCTAAGTAGCCGGGTTAAAGTTTTAATAGTAGTTTAACTTATGAGGGGATCAAAGAGTTTGGACCCCCGCCATCCAATACCATTGGGTATTGAAGGAGGTCCTACTAAATTTGACCCAGGTCTTTTGCAGGATCTATACACTGAACAATGGCAAGACTCTTACTAAACCATTCCTTTAACCCCCGACCAGGTAGCCAACATACCTCCATATAGACCATGGAGATATGAATGGTGAAAATCTTTTATTTTATATAGACAGTAAAATAATGCCAAGACACCACGGACAAACGATAAGGAAGAATCACCTTCAACATAAGAAACTAGAAATTAAAGTCATTAATACAAAACCAATTAAAAAGTGCAAAAGATTAAAAATAAAAAGTATTACACTAAACACTTGTCTTCACCAAGTGATGTAAGAGACTTAGGCAAACATGGCCTTTGATTGTCAAGAACTCTTACGATCAATCTTGGATCCCGAGACGACTCACACACTCTACGATGGACAATGGATGATGGTGGTGGATGATGGTGTTGTGATGGTGGTGGGTGGTGGGTGAAGTGTGAGAGAGGTGGTGTGCCAAGGGATGAGTTGCAAGAGCTCCAAGCACTCCTATTTATAGGCTGAACAGAAGCTCGGGCACAGGCCCGTGTCCGCTGGACACGGCCCCGTGTCCATCCTCCTCTCTTTCTTCATTAAATGCAGTTTGTCTGCATTAGTTGACCACGCCCCCGTGTCCGCTGAGCACGACCCCGTGTGCAGAAGCATATCTGTACTATCAAGATTTGCCTTGATTCCGCGAATCTTATAGTTGACCACGGCCCCGTGCCAGCTGAGCACGGCCCCGTGGTGGGCGATGGAAGCTTCTACCACTTTGTCTTTTCTGCTGACACTTGGGCACGCCTCCGTGCTCGCTGAGCACGGGGCGTGTTCAGGCTGCTGTCTTCTTGTTTTGCTTGGGAAGATGCTGTCAGGAGGTCGGGCATGCCACGTTTTGTTCCTTTTCTTGTATTTATGTTAGATTTAGCTCATTTAATCCTGAAAATACAAAAGGAAGACAAAAGCACACTTTTTCCATCATTAGTACTAAAAAAGGGTTAGTTTTATGCCACAATTGATGTAATTTATATGTTGCATTTTGTGCACATCACAGCCACTACAAGTGCTGAACCCATTGGTTTGCATTTGGACAGTGGTTACATCAATAAGACTTCCTTGGAGGCAATTCCTTCTCTGGGAACACCTGTGTATCCAGTGTTCACTGGTTCACTAAAAAGTGTCTCTCTTTTTGTAGGAAGAAGTCCCCAGTTCCAAGACAAAGGGGCATCAGTGGATGATATTTGGATTACACTCCCTAAATCAACCACTGTTACAACCACAACTAGTGGGAAATCAGATGATCCCATTAAATTGGGTGATGGTTTAATGTACCGAGAATTGACGGGTAGAATTGATAAACTTGATACATCTGTTGCTGAACTTAAAAATATGATGCAACAGTTGTTAAAAGTTCAAAAGGTACCAACCACTGCTGCTCCAGCTCAAGCACCTGCACAACCTGCACCTGCTGCAAATGAGTTATGGAACTTATTTCAACCATTGCTCCAACATCAAAGACAATTGGTTGATCAGCAGCATGAAATACATGTTCAAGAGCAGAGAAACATGATGGAGTCAAGGTTTAAAGATACCCAAGCTCACATCAAGGCTATAAAGGCCCACATGCTGAATACCACTGGCACTGCTCCTCCCACTGTTCTCTTTATTGATAACCCACCGCCAGATAATGCCAAAAAGGGGGAGAAAATCAATCAGTGGAAGAAGAAGGGAGTTGAAGATGGTCTTTATATTGAACCACAAAAAGATAGCATGACTAAAGACATTCCCTTGCCAGATGGTAGTAAAAAGATTGATGTTACCACAAATGCACTTGCTGAAGCAATAGCAAGTGTAAAAAGGGATAGAGAGGCTAAGGATAAATCCAGGTGGAATGAGGAGAAAAGAGCTTTTATGGAGCTGAATGAGCAGGGTACTTCTGAGCCTAAGGATGACCAAAATCCTGAGCCAAAAAGAAAGAATCCCACTAGAAAAGTGAGGGAACCCAAGCACAAATCATCCAGACCCACAAAGCAAACTCCTAAACCTACCAAAAATCTCACACCTCAATCTTCCACCCAAACAGCTGTTGCAACACCTGTTGTATCAACAACTGCTGATACTTCAGTGGTTTCAACAACTGCTAGCCAAACATCTGCCACCACTTCAACACACACCACTTCAACACACACCACAACCACTGTCTTACCACCACCACCAAAGATCACTTCACCACCAAAAACATCATCAACACCACCTTCATCTCCTGCTAAAAAGCAGAAGACAACAGATGTTACAACATCTGTTGTAATGGCAACAGTGGTTGAAACATCAGTTGTTTCAACAACTGTTAGTCTGCAACCTCCCACTTCAATCACATCCACTACAATAACCACCACTCAAATCACCACCACTGATCCACCCAAAACATCATCAGTCTCTCCTCAACCGAAAAGGAGAAGGTTAATTCTGAAAGATGATGATACTTCACCACCACCAACATCTTCATAACCTCTATCACGTGTTATTATACCAAACCCTGTTCCTCTCTCATTAGCTCTGGTTCAAAAGCCAATCACTGACATTACTCCTGTAGGTGTCCAATATCCTCTAGAACTTGCAGCAGTCAGAGAAGAGATCAAGTCCTTCTATTTTGAGGATGACCCTGCTAAAAGGAGTTTGCCATCAGTTGGAGGATATCCCAGGCCTAACAATATTGAAGAATATTTGAAAATCAAGGCTCTGCAAGCAGAGGATATCTCTAAAAGAAGTTCACAAGGGAAATCTGACAAAGAAATTCAAAGGTATTACCAATTCCTGCTGACACAAGTCAGATCCTTGGAACAATTTGCAAAGAATGTTTGTCAACAAATATCAGAAAGAAGATTTTAGCAGGATCTCTTTTTAAAACCGGAAATGCCCGATTTAATTTATTTCATCATTCGGGATAAAACCCCGGTAGTTTATAATAAAGTGATTTCACTGGGAAATCCTTATTTTACAAAACACGTTTCTTTATTTATATTGAGCCACAACCTTAAGATTGTAGTGCTTCATGGCACTTTTCCTAGATCACAACAGATCACCTGAAACATGTTTGAAAAAGGTTTTGTCAGCAGGGAAATACTGGTGAATCATTCTTCTTGTCTAAAATGACGCATATTATAATTTACAGTATTAAGAGCGATTACAATGTTTATATATATCAACCATCTACCCAACGGTATTTGTCACTCGACCACCTATTGGCTATCTCGTTGTCCAATGGTGTCTGTGACTATGGTCATATCACCCCTCGGCCAACCCGTTGTCCAATGGTGACGGTTATCAAGTAATGTATACAAAACCCCACATACCGGCTGTAATTGAAGATTACAAAGACTTAATCCCTGTAATTATAACTTTGAAAACAAACATGATTTTTGTAAAGTACTTTGATAAAAAGAGAATGACTCACATTGCAGATTTATGCGGGCAGAGTTTAGCCTACTGATAAGCCTAATAACCTAATTTAAATAACAATGCACACGAACTAGGTCAGTAACTAATACAGCATTTACGATAACTCACGAGATTAAACGCTCACGACGAATGACAAAGTGCAATACTTAAACATCTATAGAATTTACGACGAATGACAAAGTATAAACCCTAATTTGAGCAGCACTTAAACATTCATCGGATAGTTTCAATCGATCGGACATTGAATCGTAGCAGCGATCGAGTTAATACTTGGTATCGTAGCAGCACCTCGCTATTATGAAAGTAAATTTCGAGTTTGGACAATATGACTTCGTTTTTATGAAATATTTTCGACACCATAGAACTGCTCAGGAGCCAAGCTATTTATAGCTGAAAATTAGCTCTGTCGCGGCCCGCGTGAACCATCGGCCAAACTTTCCGTGGCCCGCGTGGCCGCCTAGTCTACGTGTAGGTCTGATTGGTCACGAGTAGGGTCGCCATGTGTATGCCACGTGTCCTGGGAATGCTTATCCGGTCAACCACACCTTGACGCGGCCCGCGTAAGGTTAAGCTAACCCTTACGCGGCCCGCCTGAAACCCATGTTTCACATTTTATTGATTTTTCATGCACAGTATGGTTTCAGGGGTTCAGACAATTTTGAGAGTCCTTACATCCTCCTCACCTTAATTAAAATCTCGTCCTCGAGATTTATTGAAATAAGTGAGGATATTTTCGCTTTATCTCTAATTCCAGCTCCCAGGTGTATTCGGGTCCTCTTTTCGAATCCCACTTGACTTTGACTAGCACGAGTCGTTTGTGCTTGAGAAACTTGATCTATCTGCCCTCTATCTGCAGTGGTTTCTCCACGAATTTCAGCTTTTCATTTACCTCTATATCTTGAAGAGATACTACCAGGGATTCGTCAGATAGACATTTCTTGAGGTTGGATATATGAAACACATCATGTACTCCTGCTAACTCTTCTGGTAGTTGTAAACGATAAGCAACTGGTCCTATTCGTTGAATTACTGGGAATGGTCCTATGCACCTTGGACTCAGCTTTCCTTTCTTACCGAACCGTACTACTCCTTTCCAAGGAGAAACTTTCAAGAGTACCTTGTCTCCAACTTGAAACTCTAGTGGCTTGCGTCGATTGTCGGCATAACTCTTTTGACGATCTCGAGTCGTCTTTAGTCTTTCCTTGATTTGAGTTATCTTGTCGGTGGTTTCTTGCACGATTTCAGGACCTGATAATTGATTTTCTCCTATTTCTGCCCAACAAACTGGGGTTCTGCATTTTCGCCCATACAGTGCTTCGAATGGGGCAGCTTCGATGCTTGCATGATAACTATTATTGTAGAAGAATTCGATTAAAGGTAGGTAATCATCCCATTTTCCACCGAAATCTATCACACATGCCCGGAGCATGTCTTCCAAAGTTTGTATCGTCCTTTCACTTTGTCGTCTGTTTGTGGATGATATGAAGTACTTAAATTTAGTCGGGTTCCCATTGCTTCCTGGAAACTAGTCCAGAAATGGGAAGTGAAACGACTATCCCTATCCGATACAATGAAGAGTGGAACTCCATGTAAGGATACTACTTCGTCTACATACAACTTGGCTAACCTTTCCATACTAAAGGTTTCTTTCATGGGTAGAAATGAGCTGATTTGGTTAATCGATCCACAATTACCCAAATCGTATCATTACCCTTTCGGGTTTTGGGCAACTTAGTAACGAAATCCATGGTTATTAGTTCCCATTTCCAAACAGGCATCTCTAATTGTTGGAGTAACCCAGAAGGTTTCTAGTGTTCTGCCTTAACTTGTGAACAAGTAAGACACTTAGAAACATATCTAGCTATGTCCTTTTTCATGCCTATCCACCAGAAATTATTTCTTAAATCTTGGTACATCTTATTGTTTCCAGGATGTATGGTATACCTAGATTTATGAGCTTCCTCTAAAATCTTATCTCTTAATTTTCCTTGCTTAGGTACCCGAATTCTTTTCTTATGGAATCTCCAAATTCCATCATTTCCTTGCTCTAACTCTTTTATTCGTCCTTTCATTCCTTCAGCATCGTCTTCGATTGCTGTTTCTTGAACATTCTTTAATTTTTCCATTAAATCCAATTGCAGATTTAATCTAAGAGCTCGAACTCGTCGTTGTTTCTCATGATACTTACGACTTAAGGCATCTGCGACTACGTTTGCCTTTCCTTCGTGATATTGAATATCACAGTCGTAGTCGCTTAGTATTTCCATCCATCTCCTTTGTCTCATGTTTAATTCTTTTTGCCCAAATATGTACCTTAAACTTTTATGATCCGTATAGACAGTAAACTTACTTCCATACAGATAATGTCTCCAAATCTTAAGGGAAAAATTATGGCTCCTAATTCTAAGTCATGAGTCTTGTAGATTTCCTCGTGCTTTTCCAATTGCCTTGAGGCATATGCAATTACCTTCTTGCGTTGCATTAGCACACATCCTAATCCTAGTTTTGAAGCATCACAGTATACTTCAAAATCTTCAGTCCCTTCTGGTAAGGCTAGGATTTGGGCATTTGTTAACTTTTGCTTTAAAAGCTTAAAGGCCTCTTCTTGCCTAGGTCCCCATTCAAACTTAACTGCTTTACAGGTTAGCTTAGTTAATGGCACCGCTATTTTAGAAAAATCTTTAATAAAGCGTCTATAGTATCCAGCTAATCCTAAAAAGCTTCTAACTTCCATAGCTGATTGTGGAACCTTCCATTTGGTGATTGCTTCTATTTTGGAGGGATCTACATGAATACCTTCATGATTCACCATGTGTCCTAAAAATTGCACCTCCTGTAGCCAAAATTCACATTTCGAAAATTTGGCGTAAAGCTTTTCTTTTCTTAACAAAGTTAAGAGTGCATGCAGGTGCTGACAATGCTCGTCCTGACTTTTTGAATAAATAAGTATATCGTCGACAAAAACAATTACAAATTTATCCAAATACGGTTTACAGATTCTATTCATCATGTCCATGAATGTTGTAGGTGCATTCGTTAGTCCGAAGGGCATGACTGTAAACTCGTAATGACCATACATAGTTCTAAAAGCACTTTTAGGTATGTCTTCTTCTTGTACTTTTAACTGATGGTATCTGGAGCGTAAGTCAATCTTAGAAAAATATCTAGCTCCTTGAAGTTGATCAAAGAGGTCATCAATCCTAGGTAATGGGTATCGATTCTTCATTGTAACCTTATTTAATTCTCTATAATCAATACACATTCTCATTGACCCATCTTTCTTTTTCACAAACAACACTGGTGCTCCCCATGGGGATGAACTAGGTTGTATAAAACCTTTACTTAGTAATTCATCTAATTGCTTTTTCAGTTCTACCATTTATGTGGGTGCTAACCGATAAGGTGCCTTAGCTATCGGTGTAATTCCAGGAATTAGATGAATTCTAAATTCTACTTCCCTATTTGGTGGTAATCCCGGTAGTTCTTCGGGAAATACATATGAGTATTCTGCTACTACAGGAATTTCTGTAAGTTCCTTATTTTTCGTGTTAATGATTACTGAAATCATATACACTACTTCTTGTTTTCTTGAATAACTGGCCAACTTCATTACTGAAATAAATTTCAGTGGCTTTCGTGGCTTATCTCCTGTAATTGAGATTACCTCTCCTGTGGGGGTACGAATTTCTACGGAATTTTGTCACAAAGGATTCGAGCATGGTTGGCTACTAACCAATCCATTCCTAACACGACATCGAATCCGGCTAAATTGATAGGTAACAAGTTTGCAGAAAATTTATGGCCTAAGAGTTCTATCTTTCCTTCTCGCAAAACCTTATCTATGTTAACAGAATTTCCATCTGCCGTTTCGACTTTAAAAATCTGCCTAAGATTGGTCAAAGGTAAATTAAGAGCTTGCCAGAATGAAGTATTGATAAAACTTTGGTTTGCACCAGAGTCAAATAATACTTTTGCATACACGTTGTGAACTAGGAACGTACCAGCTATCACATCTGGAATGAGTTCTGCTTCTTGGGTGGTCAGCTGGAATGCTCTGGCATTCTTCTTAGTAGCTCCGTCGGCCGTCTTGGCTTTGTTGTCTGCTGGTTTGACCAATTTGGGGCATTCGGGTCTGAAATGCCCAGCTTCTCCACAGTTATAGCAGATCCTGGTCTTTTTTCTACAATCTTCCTCACGATGTCCTACAACTTTGCAAAAGTTGCAGGTTTCATTGCATTTTCCAAAATGTTTCTTTCTGCAATTCTTGCAGAAAGGCGGAGTGGAAGATTACCCGGTTCCCCTCTTCTTGAATTTGCTATTATTACCCACACGAAATCCTTGGGTAATTTTCTGAGCCAATTCCTTCTTCCGGTTTTCTTCTCTTGTGCGTACCAGCTCGTCAGTTAGGGTGTTAGCTAATTCTACCGCATCGTCAATAGTGCGAGGTCTCGCAGCTTTGACGATATTACGGATTTCGCCAATCAATCCCCAAATATAGCAAGAAATGAGTACCGGTTCTGGCGAAGCCAGCGTTGGTACCACTCTAGCATATTCGAAGAATGTCGAAGTATATCCTCGACAGTCTACACCCACCATCCGATGGTTCAGGAATTTATTTGCCATTAGTTCTTTTTCATATTCGGGACAGAATTTTCTTTCTATTAGTTGTTTAAATTCTTCCCAACTCATGGGCATAGGCCATATTTCTTCCTTTGGCTTGAAGTACCGTATTCCACCATTCTAGCGCCCCTTCTTTAAAAAGATGCGACGCATACATAACCTTGTTTTCTTCAGCACATTTACTTATCATAATTACTGCTTCGGTTTTCTCCAACCAATGCAGTGCCGCAGTCGCCCCTTCATTGCCTGCAAATTCAGCTGGTTTACAAGCAAGAAATTCTTTGTAAGTGCAACCAGGCGTTGTAGCTTTCATTTTCTTAGGGAGTGGGGCCTTCCGTGGATCATTATCATGATTAGTATGGTTGTCGCCTCCGTTTACGCTATTACTGAAGTTATCTTCTTGAGTACGTTTACTAGGAATAATTTGTTGAGGTTCAACAGGTTTCTGGGCAGCAGCCAGGATTGCTGGAATAGCATTGGCTATTCCTTGAGCAACGATATTCTCGATATCTTGCCTAGTCATAAATTGATCTTCCTGATTTTGCTCAGATTGGTTCACTTCATTAACTGGTTCATTATTAGCAGGTTTCATCTGGTAATTAATATATATATATATATATATATAAATTATTAGCATAAAATAATTGATAACCAAATATAACAAAAACAATTGCACATAATTACACAAATTTTACAACACACGTATAGCCAAAATTATCGATTTCTCGACTTCCATTTTTATAGATTATATTAGGCATCCGTACACAGTGTTATTTTACAAAAAGTTTTATTTTTAAGTTGTTTTATAAGATTATATTTTTATTACTACTATTATTATACAATCACAACTACTTTCTCACACCATCCCTTCTGCTGATATTTCAGAAACGACGTTCCCTCTCGTCGTATTTCCAGGAGATCTGTGCTCCCACCTCCCGGGTCCTATTTCCCGCATCCACCAGCTCTTCGCCAAAATGGCGGAGTTCAGCTAGGTTGTCATTGCTCATTGGTGGGTTTGGTATAGGTTCTGGGTCGAACTGAAGGAAAAAGGTATAGGGGTTTTGAGGAGGTTTTGAAACTGCCAGTCGTTAGTCCACCACTCGTCCATTTCTCCTAAAGGTTGGGTGTGGATCAAAGGTTCTGGGATGGCTGGTTCCAAATTTATTGGAAGTTGGGTTTCAGCAGGATAAGGGTAGAGGTTGGTGTTGATAGGTCTAATGATATCACAGCTTGCCAGTAGGCGATCTAATTCTTCCTGTAATGGTAATTCTTCAGTTTGCTTAGAACTTTCCCCAATTTCTATTTCTGTTGGTCTAGAACCTTCCCCCATCTCGATCCCTTTTCCTTTTCCTTTATCCTTGGGATTCTCTATTTTGGGACTTTCCTAGTCGCTGGTTTCCTCCTGCGTACACGTCTCCAGCCTACAAATCTTCTCCTTTTTCTTAGGCTTTGGTTTCTCCGGAGGTGGAGCTTGAAATTCCATAGGTTCCTCCACATCGGCGATGTAACCAATAAAGTCTTTGGAAACTTCTACTTTCACAGGATAAAGATTGAGATTCTGAAGGGCTTCAGATAACTCATTCATGCTGTTTAGCATATATGCAAAAATGCACACAAAATGCTAAGTTAAAATTTTATAATAAAATTTCACAGATAAACATTCAAGTATTATTGCATACCGAGTGACTAATTTAATACAAAGGATAACTGAAAATTAAAACATACTAGGGTTTATTGTAAACTTATTTATTTACTGGGTAAAATTTTCTTTAGAGTTTCTGGATTGTAGATGATATGGGTGCTAATACTGGGTCAGGGTATTTAAAATTTTGCATTTACTGCTACAGTGGCTAACATATAGAGATCTGCCCATTTTTCATCTCACTCATCTTCCCATGGTGGATTATTGCCTATTTCCTATGTCTCCTTAGGCATCCTTACTTCTTTTGGTTGTGGCTTCTTTATTTTCTCTTGACTTTTCCTAATAATCAAACTTCTTTTATTAGGAGAAAGTGGTTTTTCAAACTGTGCTTTACGAACAAATATTCCTTCCTCAGTAAGTATTTACTGAGTGTTTTGAGGATGATGATCCCTTATCTTTTGTTGCACTATCTAATTGATGATAGATGTCTGAAAGTCTTTGCTTACCCATACTGTAAACAAATATTCAAATAATAAAACATATAATCACAAAAATGGCAATCAGTAAAATTTAGTATTTCTAAATGCTTAAATCAGTGGCTCTGATACCACCTTTTTCTGACACGGCCCCCGGCCCGGTTTGACCCGGTTCAGAAGCCGCGAAATAGAAATCCCGTGGTATTTATTTTAGTAGAGTTGAAAGCGGAAGATTTTAGCAGGATCTCTTTTTAAAACCGGAAATGCCCGATTTATTTTATTTCATCATTCGGGATAAAACCCCGGTAGTTTATAATAAAGTGATTTTCACTGGGAAATCCTTATTTTACAAAACATGTTTCTTTATTTATATTGAGCCACTTCCTTAAGCTTGTAGTGCTTCATGACACTTTTCCTGGATCACAACAGATCACCTGAAACATGTTTGAAAAAGGTTTTGTCAGCGGGGAAATACTGGTGAATCATTCTTTTTGTCTAAAACGACGCATTGTTATAATTTACAGTATTAAGAGCGATTACAATGTTTATATATATCAACCATCTACCCAACAGTATTTGTCACTCGACCACCTATTGGCTATCTCGTTGTCCAATGGTGTCTGTGACTATGGTCATATCACCCCTTGGCTAACCCGTTGTCCAATGGCGACGGTTATCAAGTAATGTATACAAAACCCCACATACCGGCTGTAATTGAAGATTACAAAGACTTAATCCCTGTAATTATAACTTTGAAAACAAACATGATTTTTGTAAAGTACTTTGATAAAAAGAGAATGACTCACATTGCAGATTTATGCGGGCAGAGTTTAGCCTACTGATTAGCCTGATAACCTAATTTAAATAACAATGCACACGAACTAGGTCAGTAACTAATACAGCATTTACGATAACTCACGAAATTAAACCCTCACGATGAATGACAAAGTGCAATACTTAAACATCCATCGAATTTACGTCGAATGACAAAGTATAAACGCTAATTTGAGCAGCACTTAAACATTCATCTGATAGTTTCAATCGATCGGACATTGAATCGTTGCAGCGATCGAGTTAATACCCGGTATCGTAGCAGCACCTCGCTATTATGAAAGTAAATTTCGAGTTTGGACAGTATGACTTCGTTTTTATGAAATGTTTTCGACACCATCGAACTGCTCATGAGCCAAGCTATTTATAGCTGAAAATTGGCTCTGTCGCGGCCCGCGTGAACCATCAGCCAAACTTTACGCGGCCCGCGTGGCTACCTAGTCTACGCGTAGGTCTGATTGGTCATGAGTAGGGTCGCCATGTGTATGCCACGTGGCCCGGGAACGCTTATCTAGTCAACCACACCTTGACGCGGCCCGCGTAAGGTTAAGCTAACCCTTACGTGGCCCGCCTGAAACCCATGTTTCACATTTTATTGATTTTTCATGCACAGTATGGTTTCAGGGGTTCAGGTTTTCACTTATGGGTTATTTTGGGACAATTTTGAGAGTCCTTACATTGTTGGAGTCACAACAGTGGAAGGATAAAACAGTAGTTTAGCTTGTTTTATGTAATGTATTGTAATCAGTAGTTAGCATAGCAGTGCTTGTATAAATCAGTTGTTTAGAGCTTGTTAGGAGGTTAGATGTTACTTTCATGGTGACGTCAGCAAAGATGCCACAGTGGTTTGTCTGTGCCTATAAATAGAACAGTACCCTGTACTGTTCTATCAGCTCTCTTCATCACTTTCATTCCTGTACGAACAATCACTGTGAGCTCAGGCTGAGGGGGAGTTTGTTACATACTTGCATATTGTAATTGAATCTTGTAATAAATTCAAGCATTCGGTTCAATGTTAAACTTGTATGATGAAAGCAATTCTCCTGTTTGATTGTGTGCAAAGTTTGTTTCCATTTATATTCCGCTGCATTACTCATTCATCTTTCATCTTATTTCAAACGTAAAACACAATCAATCCAAACTCATATCCTAACAGTAAATCATCATGAATGATATCAAAGGCATTTATATGCCAAAAGGTTACTTACACATCATTCATCAAACATTGTTTCATAATTGATCATTAATCGAACCGCAAGGGCAATATTTGTCCGTTTAACATCCGATAACCATCAACATACAAACTAGTGGACTAGTTAACATTGTTTAACATCCTAACACTAGTTTAGTTTATTAAACATCCTAAATCATCCTAATTAAACCCTAACTACATAATACTTACAATATACAAACCTTTCATGCTTAAACACTTAAACAAAATTCAAACCAACCCAAGACTCCCCCTAAAGCGAGCGGCTTTAGGGAGGGCCCCACATGCCCTCCCTTGTTGTCTTGGTCAAAGTCAAAAGAAGCTTAGTCTTATTATCCAAAGGGTCCTCATGTATTATAAAGGATTAAACTCCTTATCCTTTCACCACCACCAACACTTTCACTTTCAAAATCACACACAAACTCTCTCTTCCTCCCTCTCTTTTTGGCTTCCTCATATCATCCTCCATTTTCAAGTTTCATAAGGATTGCAAGTGTATACAAGCTTGGTGATCATCAAGGAAGCTTTTATCGAAGACTTGAAGATTTTCAACTTCTTTCTTTTCATCAAGTGATCTTCCCTAGCCTTGTGCTAGTTGTAAGTCTTCACAACTTTCCATTCTACTTCTTATCATATGTAGATTCAAGTACAAGTTGATAATGCAAGAAACCTTGTTAAAAATACATAAAAACCCTAAGAGAAAACAATAAAATCTAAACAATATTAGTCGTTATTAGTGTTAATCTTGAAGTTGATGAACTAGTATACATGTTGAACGTACAAATTGATGAGAAAAATAGATCTAGTGTGATGTATGAAGTATTATGTTTTTAGATAACTTGTTATGAAGTTGATGATCTTATTATATTAAAGCATTTTAAAGTTTATGAAGTTTTGTATAAAGTTCATGTTCATGATTTTTGGTCTTGAAAGTGTATAAAAGTTGTATAGTATAAACTTGTTTAGAAGGTGGATGAACATGAAAAGTGGTTTTCTTAAAAGATCTAAAATTTTATAAAAAGTTCATGATCTTGGTTGTTAAAAAATATATAGAAGTTATTCTTGTTAAGTTGAAAAGTTGTTGATGATTTGGATAAATTGATGATGATTTTTAGACACTTGATGATTATTATGATAAAAAGGGAAAAATGATATTTTAGAGGATACCATGCCAAAATTTTCTAAAAATATAAGTTGTCATTTAACATAAACAAGAATTTACAAAGTTAAAAATGGGTTAAGTGCATTAATCTTGATTATACAAAGTTTTGATGAAAATGTAAGTTTAAGAAATTATAGTTTTCATAAATCTAAAATACATATAAATGTATATATATAGCAAATCATGTGAAAATGTGTATTTGTTTATATCATGTGTGTTATGTGTATTTAGTATAAAGATATAGTAAACTATATCTAACAAAAATACCAACTAAAAATACACCTACAAGAATATGTAAAAAAAATATGACAGTATAAATATATACACACACATACCTACAAGAATACATGAACAAATATACAAGAATATGTATATATATATACTAGTCGTTTACCCGCGCGATGCGGCGGGAAACATATCACTTAGGTTGGTGAGTTTAGGGCTATGTACAGGGCGGTTCGGTTTTGAGCCATAACCAAAACCAAGTTCATGATGCGACAGAAAACAAAGCACTTGATGGCAATTTAAAAGCGTGCATGGGAATGTATAATTCGATTGGGTCATAACTAAAATAAAAAATTATCGGCTTTGGTACTTCAAAACCAATCAAGGGGATTTAAAGGGTTTTAAAAGGGTGTAAACAAACGGAATTATGCCAAGCAAACCAAAGCACAACAACAAGCTAAAAACTAATCAAGCCAATCCATCTTGAATTGTTTTTCTTAACAAGCTAAAACCTTCGGCTCAACTTGTAAAAATCCAAGCCCGCTCATAGTCATCTCTTCTACTTTACTCTAGATATTGAAAATTGAATATATTTTGATATTAAAAAAAGAATATATTTAACTTAGAATCGAAACAACTTAAGTCCCACCAAAAAAATACCAAATGTACCATGTAGGCGATAAAACTATACGTGAATGGTATTTTTTTTCTTTTATAGCTTATTCATCCTCATTCACACTTCTTGAAAATCGACGTGGGACCATGACAACAATCATTTCAATATTTTTTTATTAATCTTCATGCGTTTTATTTATCAAGTTTTTGGGTTAAACTTTATATACAAAATGTCACACTATTCTAGGAATGTATTTTCCTAATTTCCTCGTTGGGCCCATTAAGAGCTTTGTTTATAAAAACCAAAGGCGACATAATATTACTAATCAAATACAACCCAGCAGCTCATCACTATTTCAGGTATAGTAGTCTGTGAGGGGCACAACAATCTCAGGTTGACCTATGAAATTAGTAGTTAGCAGTTATAATAGTTATAATTGGAATATACGTAAGACCGACACATATAGTTATGAGGTTCGGTTTTTCTTTGTGTTTGGTTGTTACTTTTAAGGATCAAGCAACTTACTCTGATCTAGAGGTCAACAAAAAAAACAGGTTGGGGACATAACCTATTTTTAACCCCTACCAAAACTGTTTTTAAAACCGGGTTGGACCCTAAGCAATGCGCACCAGTTAAACGAACCAACCTTTTTCATCTTATAAACCAGTTTGAGAGTTTCAAATTGAACCGACTTTAGCCGAAGCCCAATGTTGACCAAGGTTGACCAATCTTGAACTGGCTTTGGTTTGGGACCAGAAACTATTCTTCTCTATACATCTTTACCCAGATTCCCTTCCTTTCAAGCCAACATTTAAAAATATACAGATATTTAATGACCAGCGTACCATGTATACTATCATCCTTCACCAAAATATCTTTCACAAAATAACACGATTTCTATATTATATTCAAGTTTTTTAGTTAAAATTCATCCGTCATTGGTTAATTAACCTCACTCTACACCGAAATCAAACTCTTTGCATTTTTTTTCGCAATAAATTTTCATTCCAATCATCAGGGCAAATTACATAAGGATAGTAGGTAGACGAGCAACAAACTGCGCCGCCATCCCTTTCTGAATAGAAAACCCTAATCTACTAAAAACAAAGACTCGCCCCTGAGGGGTCGAAAAGTTGCTGTGGACCACACGCTGAACTCTGGACAAGAAACAATCAAAATATAGACATCAGATTTCCTTGAGAAGTAATGATTCACTTAGTGTCAAATTATTATCGAACAGTAGCTTGAGAAGCCTTCTATCAAATGTTCTAGCAGAAGTCAAAGTGTCAACCAGTCCGATAAATAATCTGTTACAAATTCACAAATTTAGAAAAAGTTACAAGAAGAAAATTAGTACTATTTTGAAACAGAAAATATATTCTAACAGAGGAGCTACCTTACCAAATGTTTTGGCTGCTTAACTGGGCCTAGTTGGGACAGGCGGATGACTTGTCACGGGAAAACCTCTCCAATATGCATAAACAAAGGCAGTCTTTAAAAAAGTGGCAAATGACCAAATTTGTCCCTCCAATATGCATATTATATATAGTATAGACACATACAATACTTCACCCATCAAATTCATAATATGGATTAGAACAGGAGAACCCTACACTTTTAAACAAATTCATAACTTCAATTTCCTACATAATGTGCATTAAAAATGCAACTTGTGTGCCTTTCATATCTTTTTTTTTTTTTTGAAAGGAAAACTTCATACACGCACAAAGCCACAAGCGGAAAACGACATTACATCACGTCTATAGGATATTTACACCAAACATTCTAATCAATACCTTTCAAACTAGACCTATGACGAACCACAAAAACGCCGCAGATTTGACAATTTCCACCACCTTGATTAGTTTACGAGAGTTGCCTTTGAAAATTCTAGCATTACGTTCATTCCATATCGACCACATTGTGGTGTAGATAATGCCTCTAAGAATGTATTTCTCCTTCTTCGTCTTCGTTTGAGTACCCGCCATCTTCAAAAGATCTTTCACTTCAAAAGCATAGATGGGACTTAAACGACACCAAGATCCCACTCGCGCCCAAATTTCATCCGAGAACACACAACCTGTGAACAAATGCGTCATAGTTTCCAAATCCTCATTACATATGGCACACGATCCATCATTAAAAGCAACCCCACATTTAAGAAGTTCCGCCTGTGTTGGGATCCGATTAATGTCTGCCCTCCACACCAAAATTTTGCACTTCAATGGCGTCAAACACTTCCATTTCATACTCGAGTTCATCGGCACCTGTGTCCTATTTTCAGCAATCATCTTCTTTGCCTTATGCACGGTATACACTCCATTTTTATCTCCTTTCCAACACCAGCGATCATGTCCCAAGCTCGGTTGATAATCATGGATGTCCGATAATAATTGAAACAACTCATTAACCTCCTCATATGTTGAAGGGCTTCTTTTCCATTCCCAGTTCAGATTTTTCGACCCATTTACAAGTTGAATCCGATCGTCGACCATGGCCCACTTCTTCTTTTCCAAATTAAACAACATTGGGTAAGTTAAGCGTAAAGGTTCTTCACGTAGCCAAGTATCTCCCCAGAAGTGAATCGAAGACCCTTCGCCAACTGTACCTACAAAAAAACTATTTAGAGTTTTACCATCACACAACTTCCTGTCCCCTATTTTGACGATTTGTTTCCAGCATCCACTAGCCGATAAAGAACATCGAAGCATGGACCACGGCCGACTTGAACCCTGACAGCCCATCACTACCCTTTTCCACAAACAATTACTCTCTTTTTTGAACCGCCACGCCCATTTAAGAAGAAGAGCGTCGTTAATATCTTGAAGTTTATTCACACCTAATCCACCCTCATCCTTCGGTCTTGTTATCACATCCCAAGCCACCCAAGGTATCTTTTTTTCTTCGTTAGACCCCACCCATAAAAAACGTCTCATAATAGCTTCGATACTATCAATAACCACAACTGGGGCTTTATAGAGAGAAAAATAATAAATCGGTAAGTTTTCAAGAACCGATTTTATAAGAATCAATCGACCCCCTATAGATAAAGTTTTCGCTTTCCATGACACAAGCCGAGACTTAACAACATCAATCACCGTGTTCCAATTATTTATACGAGACATTTTAGCTTCCACTTTAATCCCTAGATAAACAAACGGAAAAGCACCTCGTCTACACCCCAACACCTCCATCATGTTATCAACTTCATTGTCTTGGGTACCAACTCCATACAAGTTAGACTTGTGAAGGTTAATCCTGAGACCCGAGCATAAGTAAAAAACACGAAGAATCTGGGCAGTGCTCTGAAGATTCTCGCGAGACCACTCTCCTAAAATAAGAGTGTCGTCCGCGTAGAAAAGGTGGGTAATGTCGGCTTCATCATCCATAAAATTAATGCCCTTCAACTCACCAATCGCCTTAGCTTTTTTCAACATCCAAGATAAAGCTTCCATGACAATCAAGAATAAAAAAGGCGAAAGTGGATCTCCTTGACGGAGACCTTTTTCAATTTTAAATTCAAACGTCGGAGAGTCATTCACTAAAACTGCGGCCCACGAGGATATAAACTGCGGCCCACGAGGATATAAGAATACCTTTAATCCAGTCGCACCACGTCGATGGAAAACCCATTTGCTCCATAATAGATATCAAAAAATTCCAATTAACATTGTCATACACCTTCTCGAAATCTATTTTTAAGAGAAATGCCTTTCTATTCCGTTTTTTCAACCACTCCATTAATTCACTAACCACGAGAGGACCATCAAGAATAAAACGATCTGACAAGAAAGCCGATTGAGACTCGGATATCACGTTCCGTAACACCTTCTTAAGACAGTTAGCAAGGATTTTAGAAATAACCTTACTAATCATCCCAATAAGTGTAACGGGCCGATAATCTTTGAGACCCAAAGGCTTTTTAACCTTCGGGATCAAAGTAATAAAAGATGAGCCACAACCTGTATTAATAATACCTGTCGCACGGAACTCCACCAAAATCCGAAAAAAATCATCCTCTAAAAGATTCCAATACCGTTTAACAAAACGGAAGTTGAAACCATCAAGTCCCGGGGCCTTATTCGGACCACAATCAAAAACCGCATCTTTAATCTCTTGTTTAGAAAAAGCCGCGGTTAAAAAATCACAATCCCGATCCATAATACTGTTACTACCTGAGCATAATAAAGTCGGCCGAAAACAACATTCCTCTTTAAAGTGAGCTCTAAAAAATCGTAACACCTCCTTCTTAACCAAAGTCGGTTTAGAAACCCACTCCCCGTTCACTTGGAGGCCCGGAATAGCGTTCCTGGCCTTTCTACCATTCACCGTACTATGGAAGAAACCTGTATTTTCATCCCCAAGAGCCGCCCATTTCACCCGAGATTTTTGACGAATGTCACGAGATCTAAACAGCTCAATCTCTTCAAGACTCTTTTTGCACTCGGACCACACCCATAATTCAGACTCCTCTAAATCTTTCTGTTCCATTAGCCTCTCGATCTCATCTCTTTCTTTACGAAGTCTTTTTTCCTCTTCCTCTTCATTGCATTTACATGCTTTATACCACACTTTTAATCTGTTACGCAACATCTTTAGTTTATTATTAAGATTGAGATCCGAAGGACCCTCCATATTATTTCCAGTTAAAACCAAAGTAATAATCTCAACGCAGCCCGGTCTATCAAGCCAAGAATCAAAACAACAAAACGGGTTTGGTCCAAAATTGGTATCAACGAGTGACAGAATTAGGGGCGAGTGATCTGATAATTCTCTATTTAGAGCGCGAACACAAGCATTTGGCCATTTATTAAAAACATTGCAACAAACGAGCATCCGATCAATTCTACTCATCTTACACTTGCCCCTCTATCCGTCATATAAGTATACTTCATACCTTTCAAATTATATTCTCGAAGGCTCGCCTCATCAATAAAATTGTTAAAATCCCTAGCACAAACTGTATCGAACTTTGAATTTTTTCTTTCTCCCATATTTCGAACTGCATTGAAATCGCCAAAAACCAACCACCAACCTTGACCCGATTGCATAAGTTGCACAATTTTTGCCCACAGATTTCTCTTATCTTGATTGTGTTGAGGAGCATAAACATTAATAATATTAAGACGAATAGAACCATCCGTCAGCAAACCCGAAACATGAAGATAATTATCATCTTTTGCTACCATGTCTTTCACATATGTCTTGGGATCCCACATACATGCTAAACCACCCGAGTGACCATTAGAATTAACAAACTCATAGTCAAACCCCATACCTCCCCAAAAATTAGCCAACATCCCCGATTGTACATTAGTCGACATAGTTTCTTGCATACCGATAAATGACACACCGAATTCATTTTTTAGTCTTTTAATCCAAGACGCCTTCCCACTAACCCCAGTCCCCCGAATATTGATTGATAAACAATTCATGCCTTAACAGTTAGTAAACCTTCTTGAACAATCAATTGTTGTATAAGGTTATCGCAATTGTGAAGGACGGCTCCAAGCTTCTCCCCCATGTCTTTCGTAGCTTCAATCTCTAATGAATGATCACAAGGAACATCTTTATCATTCACTAAAGAATCATCAACAGCACTTGTGGACTTTGGATGAACATTCTAATCAAAAACCTCCTGGTTCTCCTCAGTCTCATTAATCTCTTCGCCACTAGCATCCAAATCTTCTTCATCCTCCAATCCCAAGAGACCGTTAAGTTCGAAAGGGTCTGATCGTTTGGGGCGTTTAACAATCTTCAAACTTTCCTGGCTACTAGAGTACGAATTACTTGGGCGCCCACTTCACTTCCTTTTTTGAATTTTTTCCTCTTGGTAACTTTGTTCTCAACCGACTGGATACTAACACTACCTTCAATAACTTGTTCAAACTGAAATGACACAGCAGGCACAAAGTGTTCGGTGTTTTCAGCCTCGATGGAAACATTGTTGTCATTCAAATCCTTAGTATCACAATGATTATTTTCCACATTAACATTCTCATCATCATTTTCCGAATCATTGTCACTCGAATTGCAATCCTCCTCGGACATCGACCCATCAGATACATGCCCTGAGCCATCTTGTTTATTTTCACAATTATGTGGTGAATTGATTTCCACAAAATCCGGGATCCATTCGCCTAATTCCTCCATAACCCACACGCGAAATTTCCTATCCTTCCAATTCAAAACAATATCCTCCGACACCGTTTTCCCATCGCCCAACAAAATTCCAACATATTCATAGGATAAATCAAGGTCCGATTCAGATCTATCAGCATGATGAACCACCTTACCGAATAAACTTCCAACCTCATCAATGACTTCGTTCATTAATAAACGTAACGGAATTCCTTGAACTTTAAGCCATGCTAACCTCTCAAACCCAAAAGCTTGTCCTTCCCATATACTAACCATAGAAAACTTGTCAACCATCAAAACAGCAACATCTCGAAACACAGCAGCGTTCTCCGGAATATCAAAAGTTAGCATTACATCTAAACCTCCCAAATATTGAATTTTTTCTAGAAACGGGCAAATCTCACTAACTGTAACCTTAATGTTCTTCAAAGCGTTAACATCAACCATTCTTGCAATTACAGCTCTCCCATGCACCCCATAAAACGCGTTGACATTACTATCAATATTGATCGATTTACCAACAAGCATATCTTTAAAAGAACGTTCACCTGTACTAAACGATGATGCACCACCATTCCTGTTATCTTCAAAGGCCTGACGATTGTTAGTAATATTAGGAACCTGTTTCTTTTTTACCGGATCTTTATTACTAATCTCTCCGTCTTCCATAACAAACCGAGCGACACTAAACCACAGTTTATAATCCCCCATGCGAATGTTACGAAGGTTCTTCAATAGATCGTCCTTGTCTTTAACATCAAGCATCGAAATAAAACCAAATCTGTTACCTCCTTTATCCCTCTTTCTTGCAATATAAAGATCGAAAATATGTCCGTGCACACGAACTTCAGCAGCCAAATCAGAACCACTACTTCTTTCCGGGAGATTGGTGACGAAGAATTTGGTAATCCGACGTTGAATGTTTTCCGGGATTGGAGTCCGGCGGCGGTTCTCCATCTAGGGTTTTTCAAAAACGTATATATTTTTAATTGCCTTTCATATCTGTTCCAGCTGGGTCAGTTTCATCTTGTTTAATAATTGTGAAAATTTTCAAAACACTAAACAAAACAATTCTGAAACATGAGTAATATTTGGTGCCTTTGTACAAATTTAAACTAAAGTTACAAAGCTTCCAATAAACATACTAAATAGTAACAACATAATTTATTATTGTTTAGTGAAATAAGCATAAAAATGTAAGCCAGATTCAGTATTAAACCCATAAAAATAGCCACCATTAATGACAGCATATGAGTGAAAGAGAGAGAGACTCACAAGTAATGCCTTCCCCTTCTTCTATAAATCTCTGATGAGAAAATAAGCAGCTTGCTTGCAGAGCTCTAGAAGATCCCAGCCAGTATAACCTTCACATAATGCAGCTATGTAGTCTAGATGAATGCCTTCCTTTACTCTCTCACCTTTCAAAATCACCAAATGCTAGCCCTTTCTTTGCAGTCGGATATCCCGATCTCAAATGCTTGTGGAATTCGTCAAAAATATTGCTTTATCAAGCTCTACATAAACAACAAATTCACACTTTTAACCAAAAAGCTATATGCCTAAAGGGATACCAAGGACTGCAATTGCCTAAAAACTAAAATTTAACACAAAATTCAGGGCTTTAAAGCATTTCCTTTATACTCTTTAATATCTACATAAATTAATGTTCATTCAAATGAAAATTAAGCACATAATTTACTGCCAACAACAATCAAGGACAAATAGAACCCCACCATTACCATGATATCATCCTTTCTATGTAAAAACTTAAAAAAAAATATTGAACTCTAATGATGCTGTCAGATTAACCACCAAAACATTATCAGTTGCGGGAAACGAAGATATCCGGTGAGGAATTAGATCAGAATCGGAGTAATAAACTCAGATAGTTGAAACTTACCTTGGATGGTTTCGATATGGTCAGTAAAGAGACATGCATCTGTAAATGGGTGGATGTGGAACAAGTTTTCTTCTATGCATTCATCAATAATGGAATCCTGCATGCCGTCGTTCACATAGACATTTCATCAAACACCATGACTACAATAACCTCACAACAAAATTACATTGATTCCAGCCAAAATCACCATTAAATCTTGAAATTATGGAAGACATATATCCCTTAAAACCAAATTAATCATGCGATTTGAGTAAGAAATTGATCAAGCACACATTCTTGGAACCCTAATTTCAAGAGCGATTTTAAATGATTCTAAAACCAAACAGATATTAGTGTATTCAACTATTTTTTATGAACATCAAATAATCAAGCCTGACTTCTCTAAAATTTGCAAACATGAGCATGAAAATAGAATTACCAATCAATTCAAAGGCGAAAAGCTTACCTGTGAAAAGACTTAATCAAAAGAAAATAAAGCAATACAACCAAGAATTTTATCAACTTCAGAAAATAGGTGTAAAATCGACAGTTGGACCCAGATCTCTGCATTCCTGCTCTTCAATCACTGTCCTCTTAGGTTTTTGTCAAATAAATCAACACAGATGTATAAACTGCTAACGGCAATGTTATTAGAAAGGGATAAATAAGAAAACAGTTCTTGAAGGGAAAAAAGGTGCGATCAACGGTACCAAATACCTGAAAACGGAGAAAAAATTGACGTTAATGAACACACGCCAACAAGAAACAAAGAGATGAGCAACGCGGTATATACGATGGGTTTAGGTCAACTTACATGACCTGTTTAAAAAACAGGTAGGATTCAGGTTTACACGTAATAGAAATAGGTCGAATTTGGTCCTACAACATTTAGTTACAGTAGATCCCACATCTGCTTATGAATATATCATGAAGAAATGACACGGATTTAAGCCTTATAAGAGTTCGTTTTGTGTGTATTTAGCGGATAAAGTAAACATAACAGGGTCGAATTATGCCAACCAGAAGAGAAATAAACAGGTTTGGGTCAGGCTTAAATGGATTTCGGAAGTAAAAATGAGTTGACACATCTAGCTAACAAGTGTAACTAACGGGTCGGGTTCAAGTTGAAATCTGCAAGAATCTAACAACATGCAACTCAGATTAATCTAAATTATGCATATTCGGTTTAGTCTTAAACTCTTAATTTTAGGGTGAATTCAGTCCGAGTAAACCCAAAATGTGAAACATTTAAGCCTAAAAGTATACATATTCAGTCTTGAACGGACCCAACCCGAAAAGACCAAGACCGAGCCAGTTACCTACCATATATTGGTTTGATCTTCGGTTTTAAGCAGCTAGGTATGTAATGATTTGGTTTCTTCATATCACAGAGCATTGTTATCGGTCTCTTTTGCACCTGTTCCTTTACCATTGACTGCAACAAGCTCTGTATCAAATTAAAGTGTGGTCTCGCCTGTTTAAAAAAGGTCATTAGTACATTTACAATTGTACAAGTTCATAACCGCCATGGTATTGAATGTTTCATAGTATTTTCATAACACGAACAAGAAAAGCACAAAAGAGGAGCAAAAGATTACCTGGAATAGTAGGCGGTGAACCCTAGATCTTCAACTTACGCATCTCCACAACGCACGTTCCCAGTAGTCCATGGCCCATCCTAAAACATTTAAATTCATCAAATTCTAACAAAATCGAGTTCTGTATCAAAATCCCACAAATAAAAGGCTTTATGAATGCATTTAATAAAGGCAAGCACGAATTAAGAAAAAGCATCAGGCTTCTTTTTTTTTTTTTTTTTTTTGGTTTTCTAACAAAACCACTGTTTTCTTTTTAGCCTTTTTAATAATAAATAAACTAACCAGCAAATGAAATAAAAACAATATAAATAATCCCTGTAAAAAGCTTCAACCTGGTATGACTATAGATTTAGGGTTTTCATCAAAAACATATGATTAAAAGCAATTTGAGCTAGATAGGGTAATTAATCAAAAAATCAACAGGGATATAAAAATAAGTAACAAAAACTATATTTTACTTACTTTTTACCTGTTTATACATTATTATTAAGATGAAGCATGAGCAGAGGAAGTGGACGATGAGAATCTTGTTGGTTTACAGCCCTTCTCTTTCTGTAATTTATCCATCACACCAGATGATTCAATCTTTATCTCTGAAATCAAGAAACCCTAAACAATATCAAGAACCAAGAAAAAAAAAGGGAGATGAAAAAAACCTAGGTAAAGAATACTCGCATGAAGATCTGTGCTGAAAACCTGTTTTAAGCATCAACCTTCAAAGAGATATAAGGAACCTGCGTCTAGGGCTATGTCGCTCCGTTCTCCTCTACATGCGTCTGCATGAGGGAAGGTGTACAGAACGGTGGTCGGCCCTCCTCCACAGCAGTGACTTATGGTGGATCGCGATGAGAGATCAAATCCAAATCCAAATCCAGATCTAGATCTTTGACGGACAGGGAGAGAGAGTGTGTGTGTTTTAAAGTTTGAATTGAGGTAGGGATGAAGCTGGGAGTGATGATTATGCTCTGTAAATGAAAATGAAAAAAAGAGAAAAGAGGGGTGTATGGGGAATTGTGAGTGAGCGGGAATTCAAATATTAAACGAAAATTTTGGCCGCCCAAAAATTGAGTGACCAAAAGGGTATTATCGGAACTTTTGATATTCATGTGCTTAAAAGGCTTGTACATTATGCATTAATGGTGTTTTAAGGAAATTTTAATGACTTTAAGAAGTCCTTTGGATATGCTTATTAATATAGTATAGACATATATCCATGGCAATGATATTGGACAAACTGGACAAACGGACAAGTGTAAGTATACATACATACATACATACATACATATATATATATATATATATATATATATAGGGGAAGGTTCATTTGAGAAGAAATTTAACTTGAGAAGAAAAAGAAGAAAGGGCAAAATGGTAAAACATTAAATAGTTTATAACTCCTCCCATTAATTATGTTATCTCTCATTAATAAATGAAAAAAACATTTTATCCTACACATTTCAAAATTTATTCTACATATGTCTTACACTTACTGAAATTTACCTTACGCATATCTAAATTTATCATACATATTTAAAAATTTATCTTACGCATACTAAAATTTATCCTACACATGTCGAAAATTGTCCTTCACCCTAAATTATTTTATCTTGAAAGAGTATATTTAAAATGGGAGTTCCAAGTCTAATAAGTTAGCTAATTAATTACAATTAGAAATTTACATATATGCCCTTATTAATAACATTAAATACACATATTAAATGAACTAAAATGGAGCATTTCTATTGGTTTAAAACTTATTCTTTTTATTCTTACAAATTTTTTCTTCTCATTTGAACCTTCCACTATATATATATATATATATATATATATATATATATATATATATATATATATATTGAATGGAAAATATACAATATCGAGACTCGATAAAAATGTATAAAATTTCGGATAGATTAAAAATATATTTTTGCCAAAGTATAAGAAATATGTATGTTACAAATCGATCTGAAATATATATTATTTTTAAGAAACACCAAAGATATATTTCACATGAAATATAATTCTAAAAAACTAACAAAATACCAAATGTGGAAATATTCCAAGAAATACAAGTATACATGTATAAATATACGTATAGATACATGCCTATGTATAACATAACACACTTAGTAAAATACAAAATTACAAGTATTATACATGTACATACGTATATTTACAAATACGACACAAGTACCTATGAAATAAGAATACATATACTTGGATACACGTATACATAACAAATGCACGACTTGGTCAAGTATGCAAGCAAGTACACATAAATGTATATCCATATATATACACACACAAAGACAATGTTAAAAATATAATATTTTTAACAAAGTATCAAAATTGGAAAATATATGTAATTAGGGATATATATATATATATAGTGGAAGGTTCAAATGAAAAGAAAAATTTTGTAAAAATAAAAAGAATAAGTTTTAAACCAATAGAAATGCTTCATTTTAGTTCATTTAATATGTGTATCTTTTGTTATTAATAAGGGCATATAGGTAAATTTCTAATTGTAATTAATTAGCTAACTTATTAAACTTGTAACTCCCATTTTAAATATACTCTTTCAAGATAAAATAATTTAGGGTGAAGGACAGTTTTCGACATGTGTAGGATAAATTTTAGTATGTGTAGAATAAATTTTTAAATGTGTATGATAAATTTATATATGCGTAGGGTAAATTTCGGTAGGTGTAAGATATACGTAGGATAAATTTTGAAATGTGTAGGATAAAATGTTTTTTTTGCTTTATTAATAAAAGATAACATAATTAATGGGAGGAGTTATAAATTATTTAATGTTTTACCATTATGCCCTTTCTTATTTTTCTTCTCACATTAAATTTCTTCTCAAATGAACCTTCCCATATATATATATATAATATTTATATATATACTTGAACATAATCAAAGATCCATTGGAACAAGATTATATGAAACAAGAATATATTTTTGGATAATAAAAATATATTAGTTTCACTAAACAGAGCAATCGTGTAAGACACAACGTCATACAAGGGGCTAGGCCCTAGAAATACACAAACAAAGCATACAAATGTATATAGATACATTACCCCATAATCATACTGATAATCGACCAACACAAGTCTAAACAAACAAGGATTTTCAAACAAACTAAACAAGATCAAGTCTTGACAAGGTTCATGATGAAAGAAACAAGATCAAGTCTTAACAAGGTTCATGATGAAAGACTTGTACATGAACAAACAATTAGACCTAAGTATCTTATCGAAATTAGTACACTTGTAGGTCAGATACAAACAAGGGACAAACGTGATTGCTAGCAAGTGCACGAACGCAAACAGTGAATTCATGTCCCCTCTTTTAAATATATCTTTTTTTTCAAAATTAGGGGAGATACATGTTACAAAATGGTATGATAAGATAGGGAGTGAAATCACTTAGATCATGTGTGTATAAGTAGAAAAACACGAGTAGCCATTAATCACAATACAGACCGAGAAACAAAAGAGGTAGATCTATTGAGTATGGGCGAGCTCCACTCCTGGAATATGAGACCCTGTTGGAGTGCTTTTGTGTCCTAAGTCGGGGTATCACTATACACTTAGTGGCCTGGTAATGACAGAGACATCATCTAGGTTTGGTTGCTTACTTATGTCGGCACTTATATTAATGTATTAGCTACATATTAATTGATCCACGAATTTTATAGACGCTATGCATACCGGTTTTCAATATAAATCTATTCAAATGTTTTAAAGATTCATTTTTGACAAAACAAAACACATGAATTCACCAACATATTTGTTGACTTTTTACTTAACATGTATTTCAGGCAAGTAAGGTTTGCATGGTTGGAAACCAAGGAAACATGAAACAATACCACTTTTGGAGGGTTTGCCTCTTATATATCGCCTTCATGCAGGGATATAGAAGCCAAAACCTTGATTTACAAAAACTATATTTTGTTAAAAGTCATTTTGTGAACTTAATACTTTTGGATGTGTTGTAAAGAATATACTTAAATCTTGTGTCGTGATTTCATATAACACTGGCAATGGTATCATGGTTTATTTTTATCATGTAGAATATTTACACTATCGAATGCAATGAGAACCTTTCATGATCACACGCATACGCTTTCGCTACGAGAAGATGTGACAGAATTATCCAGTTATCCACTGTCATAAAGAGATATACACCTACAGAAGCATCTGCTAAGCTTTCTGGTGAAACAAATAGAAAAATGATTTACACCAAATAATAACTCGAAGATTGTTGGAAATTTGGTGAAAATAGCATTTTTCACAAATATAGGAAAATGATTTTTTCCTATTTTGGACTAGAAATATATATAAGAAACCGAGGTTTCTTTATATATTTATTTGTGGGTTTGTGTTCTATGTTGGAAGAGCTTCGCAACGAACTAAACCATGTCCAAAACGGAGCTAAGATGAATGAGATATCGATGCTCAAAGTTTGGTGTTTGAAACATTGAATGCTGAAACAAAAGGAAAAGTGGCATGAAGGCATGCGGTTGTGCGCATGGAGCATGGGCCCTGATGTGACGTGCGCGGCGCACCAGAGTGAACCAATACGGCGCGACTGTGTGGCGTGCTCGTATAGGCTCACAGGTGACGTGGCGCACGCGCGCATGGACCTGAGTCAGTATGGCGCATGCGCGCATGGCAGTGACCCAAAATGGCGCACGCACGCATGAGCGTGCAGGCCAGCGCGCACAAGGGTATGCGCGCACCAGTGTGTCTTACGCGCGCACGCGCAGAAGCTTCCAGCATTTAATGATGAAGCAGTTTCAGTTCAGCATTCGAAACTGACGTGCCAACGGTTTTGACTGAGAATTAAATGGCGTATTAAATTGCATTGAAGACGTTTAATGCAATTTAAACCTCTCCTTTAATTCCTTTTGACTGTTTCGAATCAGAGGCTGTATAAATACAGCCTCATAGTCACTGCAGAGATACACCAGCAACTACACAGCATATGCAACTTTCTCCCTACATACTTCTAATCTTCTTCCTGCAATTTTCAAGGTAGCCTTCGGGTTCTGAGCCAGTTCCGGCAGTACTTCTAGTCCGGCTGTTGTACACTGGGAAACAAAACGAGTACTCCTGTGAGACTAGGAATTTGTTTCAAGGGAAGCGTGTTGAACACGTGCCTCAGCCATTCTGTTTCATCTCATTTCTTGTATTTCAGTTTATTCAGTTGTAATTGTAATAGTTTTTCAGCTTTCTTTATTTCTGTATTGTAATTCATAAATAAAATTTGTTTTATTTTTGTTTAATTATGCGAACGGTTCTTACAATCTTAAAACAAATTTTAAAACACCGTTCGTGTAATCAAAACCATTCTGCTTGTGATTCAAACCAGTTTTGTTTCACTAAGTTTATGTTTTAAAAACAGATTTTTTTTCTGTTTTCATCTTCAAAGGAACGACTTTGGTTGAAAACAGTTTTGGTTACCTTCAGATTCTGTCCTAAAATTGCTAAAAACTTTCTGCCTTGGTCTTCAAAGTTGGACTTAGAAGCCAAACAGTAAGTTCTAAAAATTATAAATTTGCTGTTTTTTGGTCTTCAAAGTTGGACTTAGAAGCCTCAACAGTAAATTTGTGGTAAAATTAAAATTTAATTGTTTACTTCTGTTTTAGTTGGGTAAAACAGAAATTTTGGACTAAAACTTTAAATTTTAATTTTTCAGAATGTCGACCGAAAACGTCAACGTTAACAACAATACGAATGTTGTGACGGGAACCCCCTTGAACGCCACCACTGTGGGAGCATCCACAATGGCCAATCACGCTGAACGACCCGAGAAATTCTCGGGTCGACACTTCAAGAGGTGGCAGCATAAGATGTTCTTCTACCTGACCACCATGAACCTTGTGAGATTCTTAACTGAAACCGCTCCCCAACCTGTGGAAGGGGAGACCGACGCACAAAGACGGTGCGCGGAAGATGTGTGGAAGCATTTGGATTTCATATGTCGAGGCAATGTGTTAAACGGGCTTTCGGATGCATTGTATAATGTGTACTACAATGTCAAGACTCCCAAATATTTATGGGATGCCTTGGACAAGAAGTACAAAACTGAGGATGCTGGCACAAAGAAATTTGTGGTAGCCCGTTTCTTGGAATTCAAAATGGTTGATTCTAAAACAGTTATGAATCAAGTCCAAGAATTGCAAATTATACTACATGACATCCTCGCGGAAGTTATGACACTTAGCGAGACATTCCAAGTGGCAGCGATGATTGAGAAGTTACCCCTGGTTGGGTGGATTTTAAGAATTATCTTAAACACAAACGAAAGGAGATGACTATAGAGGATCTTATTGTTCGTCTTTGGATTGAAGAGGACAATAGAATTGCCCAAAAAGGCCTTGCGCAAACTTCTGCTAGCGCAATTTGGTTGTCTTAGCCAGCCGATTATTATCACTAATTTAGGAATAGATTGTTGTGTTAGTTAGAGATAATCTTTTGTATTATTTGTATATATCCTTTCCTTTATTCTTGGTTGTATGATTCCCTATATATAGGGCCCTTGTTTATCAATAATATTCATTCAACATTATCAACCATAACTGCTTGTATGGTATCAGAGCCATAATCCGCTTCTGATTGCCTTCTTGCCCTCCGTTTTTTTTTTCGTCTAAAACCCTAACCGGATTCGTTCGGTCTCGTCACCATGCCGCCAAAAGAAGACACCGCTGAACCATCGACCAAACCCAACTCCCTCCACCCCGCATACTCTGTATCGAACATTCAATCCAAGATCCGTAATTTGGACGGATCGAAGGTCACTTATACAGCCTGGGTCAAACTGTTTCGCCTTCATGCCGTCACGTATAAGGTGTCAAAACCACATCGATGATTCAGCCGCTCCAGCCACTACATCACCCGAGTATGATGAATGGAAAGAACTGGATGCATTGGTTCTTCAGTGGATCTACAGCACCGCTTCGAATGATCTTCTGAAACGGCTCATGGATACGACTGTAGCCAGAGCGGCGTGGACCAAGCTCGAAAAGATTTTCTTGAGCGATAAAAAGGCTCGTGCTGCAGCGCTCGAGACGAAGTTTTACAATCTTACTCTCACATCTTGCTCCTCGGTTGACGACTATTGTCAACAGCTGTCCAATTTAGAAAGCTAATTGGTTGACGTTGATCAGCCTGTCTCAGAATCCAGACTTGTTCTTCAGCTGGTTCGCGGCCTTCCGGCCGAGTATAATACTACTGCATCTAGGGATGTTCAAAACCGGATATCCGAAAATTCGGATATCCGAAATTTTTGGATACCTGATTTCACTATCCGAATCCGTATCCGAATTTTCGGATATCCGAAATTCGGATATCCGAAATATCCGAAAATTTCGGATATCCGATCGGATAGTGAATCGGATATCCGAATATCCAATTGTCATTGCAGAAATACACCAGCAACTACACAGCATATGCGACTTTCTCCCTACATACTTCTGATCTTTTTCCTGCAATTTTCAAGGTAGCCTTCGGATTGTGAGCCATTTCCGGCAGTACTTCTGATCTGGCTGTTGTACCCTGGGAAACAAAACGAGTACTCCTGGGAAACTCAGAATTTGTTTTAAGGGAAGCGTGTTGAACACGTGCCTCAGCCATTCTGTTTCATCTCATTTCTTGTATTTCGGTTTATTCAGTTGTAATTGTAATAGTTTTTCAGCTTTCTTAATTTCTGTATTGTAATTGTTAAATAAAATTTGTTTTATTTTTGTTTAATTACGCGAACGGTTCTTACAAAGATCACACTCACATAGTAACTAACTCACTCAATATCTCTAATCTTTCAAATTCAAACCTCATTAATGTCATGCATGTGTCATTTTAGGGTTAGGGGAAGGATTTTGGGGAACAAGGTTTGCGATGAAAGGGGTTGTGTTTTGCAGACACTTAAAAAGGAGATGATACTTTTCATTGTGCTTTTTGTCACTTATGGGTATTGTGGTCATTTGATACTTTTAAATTGTGTTTTTTTATCACTTATGGGTATTATGGTCATTTAACCTTTTCAGAAATGGTCACCTAACGAATGTTTCCAAGAAGGATGTTATTGATTAACATGGACCGGAATGGTTGAAATTGGCAAACATGGTCTGTTTGTGAGATCTTGTGTAAATCACAGGGACAAAAATTGTATTTAACTCTATAATTTATATATCAGTTAAAATATATTTAAATATTTAACAAAAATTATCATTTACATTTGTTTATAAAAAGTAACATTATATAAAAAAACACCAATACATTAAATTAAATAAAAACAATAACATAATTTCAAAAAATAGGATAAAAACACTTAAAGATATTATTCGCAAATTGTTTGTTTCACTTCCATGGCTATTTCACACTCTCATTCAAACAAATTATCAAATTAGTTTTCAAATATATCATATCCATCATCCTTTGCTTCTCTTTTCTCTGAAAGTTCATGATATGGTTCGTAAACGAACATTAATTATGTGTTTAACCTCGTTTTAACGTGCAAAATCCGTAAAACAAAGTCATAATTGTGTGAACGTGTCGTAAATATAAATCGTTAAGCTTTATTACGAACTTGACGACAATCGGACAGAATTTCATCACAATCAGACTCCTTTCTTAGCCATGCTCTCGAGATCAGTTCCGGTGAGTTATGTGAGAGTCATCTATGAAGCGCATGACTCAAAGCTATTTATAGACTTGAAATCTTGAGCATAGGAGTTCCAAAGCACAAGAGTCATGCGCACTTTGAATCCCACGCATGAGGCCTACGTAATAAGACATGCGCAAGACTTGTTTGACTTCTTAATCTTATAACATGCATTATGTATATCATGTCTTGAATGCCCCATGCATGCATATCACTTTTGTTTTTGGTAGCTTGTTATCATAAGAAGTGCATATGGTGATGTGTTGTCACCAACTCAACAAAACATAATGAACCTTCCTAATCACTCATTACTTTCTAACAAGCCGTAACCTATTAACGAAACTCTAGCGAAACCTCTGTCCGGATTCACACACTTACATACTCAACACTTTACACGTTACGAACATGAGATTTCTACGCTATGGACATACTACACTAACAGTTTCATCACAAGTTTCATCTCCGTTAGATAATTGAACCGCTTCAATGAGGTCGTCATGTTTTCTATGTTGTCTGATGATGAGGCTCTTTTGCCTTTGTTATCCCTTCTGGTCGCTTGTACTGGTTCCTCTTGGCTTCCAAAGCATTATCAGTTAACTTAAGGTTTAATGGACACCAACCATCCGTAGCTTAACTAGTAGTTTCGTCGTTGGAAAATCACGGGTTGACCTCTTTAATGATTGCCTCATTAATGGGACGTTTGTCCATTTGGTGAAGGCGTGAAGAAGCTCCCAAATCAGCATCATAGCAAACGGGGTCTTCATGTCTACCAAATATTCAGCACACGTGTCTTGGAAAACCAGGCCCGGCCATAGAGTGCGCAGGCGTGCCACCGAATAGGACCCAAAAACTTTTAGGGCCCATAATTTTTTTTTCGTTTTGTTTATATATAAAATATATGTAGTCCCAGTTAAACCAAGAAACTTGTTGTAGTATGATTGGTACCGCGCTTCCCATTTGGTACACAAGTCTCTGGTTCGAGACAGGCTATCTATGTTTTTTTTTTTTTGAAAAAAAACTTTCATTCAAAACCCCAAAACGGTCCTCAAAGCAAGGACCGAGGCACAACCCAACTTACATCATGTACAACGGGGACCGACACCAATCTTTCCACACTAAATTATTACATTTAGACCTATTCTTTAACCATAAAAAGGAAAGGGACTTCACATTCGCAACTCTATCCCCAATATACGCCGTCTTCCCATTAAACACCGACTCATTTCTAGCTTTCCACAAAACCCACATCGTCACGATCATCACACCATGCACAATGTTCCTTCTCATCTTACCACCCGTAACCTTTTTGTACACTTGCAACAAATTGTTAACCTCAAACGCATAGATCGGCTCCACACCACACCATCTCCCAATACGCTCCGAAACATTAGTCGCTATAAGAAAATCGGAAAGGACATGTATAGACGTCTCCTCACAATAATCACACTAAACACACGTCGTAGGAATATGCACACCTCTTTTCACCAATTCTACCTTAGTCGGCAAACGATTCATCTCCGCGCGCCAAGCCATAATAATACACTTTAACGGCACCCATGAAACCCATTTTATCACAAAAAAAAATTGCCGTAATCTTCTCCCTTTCGCATCAAATTCCTAACCGACTGAACCAAGAAAATGTTGTCATTCTCCCCAACCCACACCCATTTATCTTCCGAGCTCGACATCTGCATGTCTTCAAGACTGATACAAAGCTGTGACCATTGCTGGAAGTCTTCGGCCGATTGCAACAAAGGAATCCAATCTGCATCGAAATGTAGTTGGTCATCCACAATCTTCACCCGCTCCGACACAAAGCATGTTTTATTATTTTCCAATCTGAATAAATTTGGCCATCTATGTTTTAAGGCACAATCTCCCATCCAAACATCTAGCCAAAACCGCACAGAGTTCCCATTTCCTAGCTTCGCCCTTATAAGAGTATGGAGAAAAACGTCGTTCGCTTTTAAAGAACCTCCCACTTTCACAATCGTCTTCCAACAACCCACACCATTTTTATTAACCGGAAGAACATCCCATCTATTACTGTTTTTATGGCACGCATTCACCACCCGACGCCACAAACTATCCTTATCCGCCCTATACCTCCAAACCCATTTAAAAAGGAGCGCTTCGTTTATCTCTTTCAACCTCTTGATCCCTAACCCCCCAAGTTTTTAGGAGTGGTAACTCTACTCCACTTCACCCAATGAATTTTGTTATTGTCACTTATTCCCGACCATAAGAATTTCTTCATTAACCGTTCAAGATAATCTATTATTTTCCCAGGGGCTTTATACAACGAAAAATAATAAATAGGAATGCTTTCGAGGACCGCCTTAATAAGAATGACCCGACCACCAATCGATAGAAGCTTTGCTTTCCACAAAGCTAACCTCGCCTCAAACACTTCAACCACCTTCTTCCAATTACAACATCTATTCATATTCGCACCAACCCTAATCCCCAAATAATCGAAAGGAAAATCCCCTCGTTTACAACCCAAAACCAAAGTCGTTTATTATTATTATTATTATAAAAACAAACTTTTATTACTGGATTTATGAGCCAAAAACATTAAAACCTAACTGTTTTTGCCAATCAAATTTAAAAGCACAACTATTTTAGTGTGTAAAACTTGGCTCAAATCAATAAAAAGAAATACATAATGAGTTAATGAATGGGGCCCAAATTTTTAATCTTGCAGAGGGCCATTTTTTTTTTAATTTTCAGAGACGGTCCTGTGGAAAATATTCTTGTCGTTAGTACCAGTTTGTTAGCTAGTGCTTCGTCTATCGTAGTTTGTTAATATCCCTCCATTTTTATGAAATACAATCGGGTATCCCATGTGTTCAAAAATTTTGTCACGAAAGTGTTCCCAAATTCTTATAGCCTGTTTAGTTAGTTCCTAAAAACTAAAAGATTAATATAAATAAACACGCTTAAATATTAAAATAGACAATGCTAAAAAAAGATATATATAACTAACATTGTTATCGATTTCTGGATCCTCGGACAAGTTACTCCGAGTCTTAGCTAATGTGTATTCGTCATCTCGGGTCCATCTCTCACTTTTACGAATAGTTCCTTCTGGTACAGAAGTTGTGGCATCCTTCTTTTAATGTGACCATTTTTTCGGTTTTGGTTGTGATTCGAGTTATGTTTCCGGGATATATTCGGGTGTGTGTGGAGATGATTGAGATATTTGGAAAGGATTGAAGTTGGGGAGAGTTTGGTTCCAACTTGCAAAAGTTGGCATTGGTTGAGTTGGGTTGTGTTTTGTTCCAACGTGGGTCAGTAGCATACGTTCGGGTCAAAGAGGTTTGTTTTAACTTGGTCCAGATTGTTTAGGTTCCCAACATCATATGGATAAATTATTGTAAATGAGACAGTTGTAATAAAATAAGAATTTTGAGATTTTTAGAAGAAAAATGTTGTGTAAAAATTTTGAGTATTTGTTAATATTTATAGAGTAAAACGGAAATGATTTTTATATTAATAACGTTTTTTAAATGCCGCCAAATATCAAATTTGACCATTTTTCTCGTGGCCACAATCACGTCATCAGCCCCACGCCCCTCCATTGCCCTATGTAGGGCGATGTGCAACACCCACAAAGGTTGACTTGCCACGCCCCATGCAGTGACGAAGCATGAGATTTCCGACGGGGGGTCGAAAACGTAGATACCAAAAATTTCTATAAAACTGGGGGGTCGAAAACGTATATACCCAAAATTTTCTATACGAAAACTACATACTCTCCACTACTGAGCGAAAAGTTCGGAGAGTCGGCCGCCCCCTCCTGCCCCCACAAAGCTACGCCCTTGGCCCCACGCCAAAGCCTTCCACTAGGCATATATAGTCTCATAATTAATAGAAGGGATGCTTAAGCATGTAACTCTCGAGACTTGAGATTGACCCCGTATTGAATAAAATGATTTAGCATTTTTCCAAAGTTACATATCTACTGCTTTCAACCGTTCTCACACGTTTTTTTATTAGTAAATATTTAGTTTTCCCTGTTAACGATAAAACATAACCAGAATCTACTTATCCGGAAATTGGGCCAATCTACTTATTCGGAAATTGGTCCAAATTTCCAACTGAACTGGAAGTACAAGTATAAAATATTTTTTAGTTGTAAGTAGAAAGCTAAAGGCTTGATTGTTTACTTCAACAGTTCAACCCACTTGTAAGTTGTAAAATCATCTATTAGGTAATGGGCCAAATCGTTCTCGGATCAAATCAGGTCATCACATAAAACAAGTCAAATGGGCTCGGGTTGTCTAATTAAATTTTATCATTCAATTTCTTATTTATTAATTAAATATTAAAGATTACTTTAGAATTCGTATATTTAGACCAAACCCAATACAATACATTTGAAGAAAGAGATTTTATATTATTTTTATTCGAACAATTAATATTAATGATTTACAGAACTAAGAAAAAATAAAAATAAAATTAAAACAAAAGTAGTCGATAAATGTTAATGCGCATACATTTGTCTTGCCTTACTGGATGAAATGGCTATATGACATCAATAAACTTAACATCAACAATTGCATCTCATAAAATTGTTTTCTCAAATTATAATGTTAAAACATGAAAAGCTTTAATACGTTCCAGATTACTAAACAGTGTGTAAATTATTTAAAAACTCTTTATATAAGTTTTTTTTTCCATGACTTTTTTCTCCTAAGTTAAGTGAGCTTTTACGTATTAATTGCCCTTCTTACCATTTGATTTGTAGATAAATCAAACTCCAATCACCATATGTACATTTCACATGTTTGAACTTAATTATTTTTAAGTTAATTTTACATCATTCAACTACGTGATTTTTTATTCATTAATCACAATCACAATATGATTTTGAGCCGGGCCTACTTTAAAAGTGGACAAGTTGAGATAATACAACTTATAAAAAGCCTCATTCCAAGAATTTTAGCTTTGAAATGATAAGTTGGCATAAAAGAGGGCTTGGATCTTGAACATGGCTTCTAATTAAGCTAGATCAATGTTATATATAAAAATTATTATGTAAAAATGTATATAATACAACAAATAATAATTATACTAGTAGCAGGCTCGCTTAAGCCCACAAGCCTGCTCGAACTTCAAATAAGAAAAAAAAAATTATAAGAATAACAAAAAAAATTTCAACCAATAAGAATACTTTATTTTACTTCATTTAATATTTTCATTTAATTTTAATGTAAGGGTATTTTTGTAAACTTACCTAAATCATTAATTTTTAGTCTTCCTATTTAATAACTTATTTTTGAAATATATATTATTTCAAAAAAAAATAGAGTGTAGGACAAAAATTACTAGGTGTATGGGATAAATTACGAGTTATGTAGGATAAATTTAAATATGTGTAGGATAAATTTCGAAATGTCTATGATACCTTTTTATGTGTGTAGGCAAAGAAATATTAGCGTAGAGAATGATACTTTTTATGACTAATTAATTAATTAAAGATAATAATAAATGAGATAAAGAAAACTACTTAATATTTTTTACAATTATTCTCGGAAAATTGGTTTTTAATAAACCAACCTTTGTCCCGTTGGTAAATAATAATCTTATCTATGTAACTGGTATACAATAATCCTACCTATCAACATGTTGGTACTCAATGAACTTCCGTTAATTTTTTTTAACTGAACTTAGTTTTTTAAGTTTTATTTATTACACAAACAGTCCCTGTAGTTGTAATTTACTAGTTTTAACTATTTTAAAACTAGTAAATTACAGTCCCTTGAGGTTTTTTTGTTTTATAAAATAGTTAAAACTAGTAAATTACAACTACATAGACTTTTTGTGTAATAAATAAAACTTAAAAATTAACTTTAGTTAAAAAACATTAACGGAAGTTCATTGAGTACCAACATGTTGATAGGTAGGATTATTGTATACCAATTAAATAGGTAAAATTATTATTTACCAACGGGACAAAGGTTGGTTTATTAAAAACCAATTTTCCATTATTCTCTTTGTTCTGTTTTCTTCTCAATTAAATTTTCTTCCCAAATAAGCATCCTCTATATAAAACTTATTATGTAAATTTGTATATAATATAACAAATAATAATTATACGAGTAGCAGGCTCACTTAGGCCCACAAGCCTGCTCGAACTTGATAACTAAAGCTCGGGCTCGGACTTGTTTATTAAACGAGCTTCTGGAGCGATCAGCTTTTAACAAGTCGATCACGAATAGCTCAAAAGTGGTTTGGCTTATTTACACCCCTAGAAGAAGTTTGTTTAACGAATTGAACTGACCCAGATTCGATGATGGTTTGAAGCCTATGATCCGAACCGGGTCTTCTAATTTATCTTCTTAGATAACCAAAACCAACAGTATGTTTACTTATCAATGGCAAATCATAAAAGCAACCCTACAACACGAGCAGACAGGAATGAAAATACCGTTTAAAAGAAGAGACCAAATACATTTATTTACTTTTGTTAAACTTTCCACTAATAATAATTATAAACCATAAACAATAATTTACTACTCCACTTGCTTTTTGGTCCTTACTTTCCACCACCAAGTAAAGGGATCCGATACTAATCCATATTGATTATTTTAATAATTATTATAAACTAACAAGATTAATAAACTAATATTAATTCTAAAAAACCACAAAATCTTGCCACTCACCACTAGAAATCCATGCCCACTTGCAACATAAATAGTTGGTGACAATCCCAATCTCTCTACTCTTTTAAATCAACACCCTTTCAACTTGTTAATTTCTATTTCTTCGAATCATAAAATATGTTAGAAGATTGCATCCGTTATAGTTTTATTGTTTATGAATAAATGAAATTTTATATAATATCAACTCATACAGCTTTAAGTTAATAAAATATTATTGCATCCTCGCATTTTACAAAATTCTCCATTGGTTATAAAAATTAACGGAAACAAACTCTATTAAAAATACTTTTAGTTGGTTAAAGCTAGATTCGAATTATAATATAACCCTTTACAGATTTTGCAATAAGTCCTCACTTAGAAGATATGTAAGATTAAATATATTATGATTTAATATTTAATCTGTATCCATTATAATCATTTACATAATATAGATCAAAATATATAATAACCTATTAAATAATTAGTTGGTAATTGTTGATAAACCATATTACCCTTATTAACTAATTAGGGTTTCCTCCTGGGTGCTTATATAAGGAGAATTATGTAGAGGTCATAAGGTTACACACTCAATCAGAAAACCTAATCATAACATCATCATCATCGACCTCATCTCTCCTATAACCGATTCCCTTGTCGGTTTTCTAAGTCCCCATCATCAGTTAGCATCCTAAGGAGGAACCAAATCACACTGACAATTATGTCGAACACAATGGGATCATCTCTGACTGGATTCTCCACTGCACTGTCTGCTGTAACAGGTATGTTTATATTGTTTTCCATTATGATTAAACAGAACTGATCCAACATGTGGTATCAGAGGATATGTTGATTAGTCAGTTCTGTTTTGTATCCGTAAATCTGGATTAAAACTGGAAAACAGGTTTTAAAACGATAATTAAAATTCGTTTTACATCATCCGAAATCATTACTGTTCGATTTCTGTCATCCGGAATGGCATCTCGGATGATATATTCATCCTAATTACTGTTCCGAAATCAGGTTATTCAAAATATGTTTAAATGTGTAATAAATTTCCAGATTTCGGATGAACTTTATTTGAATGTTTGAATATTTTAGTTTAGGGTTCATCATGTTCTTAGTTAAAATTTGAAATTTCCTTTATGTTTTGGAATATGATTTGAATTGTGGAATGTTTTTCTTAATTTTGATCTAATTTTTATCTAATAAGTTTTCGAAATCTATTAATAGGATAAACAGATTATGATTTTCGAAATTTACTGATAAAATTAGATCAATGATAAAATAGGAAACTCTATCACAATCCCAAATTTTTTGAATTTTCAGTTATGATTTCGCTATTAACAGCTTGCAGAACACATTTCGGATAATCATTACGGATCAGCAATTGTCTGATCATTCCGGATGAACATTATTCACCCATTACAGATCAACAACTAACCATTTCGGACTAAGCATCACGGACTAAGCATTACGGATGATCAAATAACTGACCATTTCGGATGAATCTTGGACTAAACATTACCATCCGAAATCATCCGAAATCCGTCACGGATCATCAGGAAATGAGCATTTCGGATGAATCTCAGACTAAGTATCATCATCCGAAATCATCCGAAATGACTTGACTTACGCGTCTTGGACACATCCGAAATCATTCGAAATCATCCATTTCGGATAATCCGAAATGATTCGAAATTATTCATTTCGGATGAATCCAAGACATCACCTATCCGAAATCATGAGTGTTCATAAAGTTTGGCAGTTAATGTGAACTAAAATTTAGCTTGGGGCTCCGCCCCGAACCCCGTGCTAACGGGTGGTTTGCTATTAAATAAATGGTTTTGTAATTACTTAGTTAATTAATCAGAATCAGATAATGTTTTACAAAAACCAAAATGGCTTAACTTGAATGAGCTTTTGATGTATCATTTCTGGCCAAAGCTGACTTGATACGTCTACTTATCATTCGAGTATTACGAAAGCTATGTTAAGTGTGCATCATAAACATGAATGTCTTAATATCTGGCCAAAGCTGATTTAATTCTTTCATAGATGGCATACTTAACAAGTGCATAACTAAAGTGATTGTCTCAATGTCTGGCCAAAGCTGATTTGTTACGACCACTTTGCACATATGCTTAAATGATTACACTTCTAGCCAAAGCTGATTTGTCTAACGAAGTCTATTATTTTGATGTTAGTAATGGACAATATCACAGCTTCATAATGTAAAATGGTCATTATTTATGCCTGTCTTAGTTTAACATGCCCTTAGATCACATTAGAACTTCTTCCTTAGTATCATAACTTGTTCATCTTATTTCCACTATCAGCACCAAATCAGGGGATTCCACCTTTGACTGGTGATAACTTTGCTGCATGGAAGGATGCCCTCATGCTCACACTTGGATTGCTGGACTTTGATTATGCTCTAAGGGAGAATAAGCCAGCGGATCTTACCACTCAAAGTACTGCTGCTGAGCAGATAGTTCATGAAAAATGGACTAGGTGTAACCGCATGTCTCTCATGTTCATGAAGCAGTCCATCAGTAATGCAATCAGGGGAGCTATTCCTGATTCTGAAGATGCTAAAACCTACTTGGCTTCTGTGGAGGCGCAGTTCAAGGGGACGTCTAAAGCACACGCTAGTACTCTTATCCTCAAGCTGGTGACGACTAAGTATGATGGGAGGAGCGGCATTCGCGAGCACATCATGATGATGAATGACATGGCCAATAAGCTGAAGGGGCTGGAAATGGAGATCAGTGATGGTTTCCTTGTTCATTTTATCATCACTTCGCTTCCTTCGTCCTTTGAAGCATTCAAGATCAATTACAACACTCAGAAGGACAAATGGACGATGAGTGGGCTGGTCGCTATGTGCGTACAGGAGGAAGAGCGTATGAGGATGGATCGCACTACCGATGTTGCTAACTTCACTACCTCCAACTCTAAGAAGCGAAAGAACAATCATCAAAGGAAGGATGCTTCAAAAGTCCAAAGGCCTAATCCTAATACAAGTGCACCCTCCAGCTCTAAGAACTCCTTAGGCAGAATCCGTTGCAAGTTCTGTAAAAAGACAGAACATATGGAGAAGGAATGCCCTGACTATAAGGAGTGGCTGGCTAAGAAAGGTAACGATTATTTTATGATACTTGAGTCCTATAATTTAAGTGTTCCTGCTAATTCTTGGTGGTTTGATTCTGGTTCTATGGTTCATGTTACCAATTCAACTCAGGGATTCCTTTCAATCCGGAAGCTGGAAAGAAACCAAAGAACATTTAAGGTTGGGGATGATCGAGAATTAGAAGTGAAGGCCATTGGAACATTACAATTAGTTATGAAAACTGGTTTATGTATTAAACTTTATGATACCTTATATGTTCCTGAGGTAACTCGGAACCTTGTATCAGGACCAAAGTTAGACATGGACGGTTTTATTGTTTCCCATGGTCATTGCAAACTCTCTATCCTCTATGATTCTGTTCTTTATGGTACTGGTATTCTAGATGGTGGTCTCTATAGATTAGAACTAGATAATGGCTTTTCCAAATCTTTGTTGTCATATAACATTAATGAATCACTCACAAAGATGAAAGAGAAACGAGACTTAGAAAATTCATCCATGTTGTGGCATTAGCGTTTAGGCCACATTTCAAAAGAACGATTAAAACGTCTTGTGAAGGATGAAGTCTTACCTCCTCTTGATTTCTCTGATTTTGGAACATGTGTCAAATTTCGTAAAGGTAAAATGACATTAGCGAATAAGAAAGGTGCCACTAGGAGCTCTAATTTATTAGAACTCATTCATACTGATATTAGTGGCCCCTACCAAATCGCTGGCATAACAGGACATACTTCATTTATCACTTTCATTGATGAGTATTCTCGTTACATGTACTTGTATCTTATTAAGGAGAAATCTGAATCTCTAACAACTTTTAAAGATTATAAGGCTGAAGTTGAAAAGTAATTAGATCGTCAGATTAAAGTTGTGAGATCAGATATAGGTGGTGAGTATTATGGAAGACATACTGATGTGGGTCAAGCTCCTGGTCCATTTTATGAGTTTTGTAAGGGCCAGGGGATTGTGAACCAATACACCATGCCTGGTACACCTCAGCAGAACGGTGTCGCTGAAAGAAGAAACCGTACCCTTATGAACATGGTGCGCAGTATGTTAGCCAACACAAATTTACCATTATTCCTCTGGACTGAAGCGTTAAAAGCAGCTGTTCATATACTCAATACAGTTCCTTCTAAGTCTGTCCCTAAGACTCCTTATGAACTTTGGACAGGAAGGAAACCGAGTCTTAAATATATGAAAGTATGGGGCTGCATTGCTGAAGCAAAACTTTACAATCCTTACCTAAGGAAACTTGACCCTAAAACAGTTACCTGTTTCTTTATCGGGTATCCTTAGAACTCAAAGGGTTATCGTTTCTGTTGTCCTTCCCACGTCACCCGTATTGTTGAAACCAAGCGTGTCGCGTTCCTGGAGGATTTCAAGGTCAGTGGGAGCAGTACCAACCCTTACGAAGAATTGCAAGAAGTACAAGACACGGGGGGGGGGAGACTCGTCGCTTACCATTACTCCGATTACTCCTCTTGTACCCAATGCAACTACTGTACCTGAAGCTACTGCACCAACTGCAAATTTACCTCTACAATCAGAACCTATTATACCTCATGAAGAAGGCACATCAAACACTCAAAACCAAGACAACGCTGAACCCGATAATCCACTCAGGAGGTCATCTAGGCAAAGAAGGCCTACTAATTGGGATGATTATGTTACCTACCTGACTGAAATGGATCCCGGAAAGCTCAATGATCCTATCTCTTACAATGAAGCCATTAGCAGTGATCAGTCTTCTGAATGGAATAAAGCAATGATTGATGAGCTTGAATCCATGAAGAAAAATGACGTTTGGGATTTGGTAGAATTACCCAACGGTGTCAAACCAGTAGGATGTAAATGGGTGTTCAAAACAAAACTGGATCCGAATGGGAACGTTGAACGCTACAAAGCGAGATTGGTTGCAAAGGGCTACACTCAGAAAGAGGGAATTGATTATCAAGAGACGTTTTCACCTGTCTCTCGTAAAGATTCATTAAGGATCGTCATGGCCCTAGTTGTAACATCCGTGCCTGTAATCATTGTGAACAGTTCAATTATCAATAAAATAATGTTATTTGATCCCAATGTTTGTTTCGTTGTGCTTTACATTTCTCGTGTTTTGACTTTTGTTCAATTTCAAACTCTACATCGCTTTCTAGAGAATTATACGCAAACTGGTGCGAAAACGTACTCAGTTTAATGCGACAAATACTCCGGAACATCAACATATACTCAACATACCTTAAATAACCTTTACATAACTTAGAAATAAGTTTTGAAGGCTTTGGTATGGCAAAAACAAGTTAATTCGCTTACAGGGACTAAACTTGACAAACTGCGAAAGTATGCCAATTTGAACTGTAACGAACATTCCGGAACATGTCCATAAGTTAAACATACCATAAATATCCTTTACATGGCTTAGAAATAGGCTTTGAGGGGTTTGGTATGCTAAAACAAACTTTTGGATCATTCAGGGGCCAAAAATGTCAAAAAGTGCACAAGTTTGCACTTTCGCGCATAACTGACGTTCTGAATACATCCGGACATCCAAAAATTTATGTAAGCATCCTTATATTATGCCTAAGTGTTTGGCATAAGAAAAATCCATTCGTCGCGTCATTTGGATCGTCTTTCGCGCTTATGCGCACTCCGTCGTAATTTACCGAACATCGCGACCGTACGGCTAAACGAACCGACATCCGACATATTTTTGAGCACATTTTCAGTTCCCTATACTTTAACATCATTTTAGAGCTTTGAAATGAGGTTAACGGAGCTTAAACGTGCCAAAAACGCATCAAATACTAAGTTTTGGCGCTGCAGGGACTAAAGTTGTAATTCTGCCAAACTAGGGCCTTACGGACCGTAAGGCAAAACCCATACGGTCCGTAAAGGGTCCCCAGATCAGCAGAATCAACATTTAATGCTGATTGGCTCTTCAGATTGCGAAAGGTTCGAATGCCTTTTCACCCAATGAAAGGCCAAGGGCCAAATTCAGTGTATTTAACCCCTGGACACATGTACGCACGAGATCAAGGCACGATATTCGATAAAACGATCCTAACGGTTCCACTTTTCCTATAAATACCCCCCCCCCCATTTGTGTAAAAACCCACAAGAATCAGATCTAAAGCTCTAAGTTGAAACCATTGTTTCATACCTGAGCTATTTGATCTTGATTAGCACTCGGGGACCCTCCGTAAGTCTTCTTTCGCTCTTTTATTCGCTTTTCGAGTCCGGAAGTCGACGTTTAGTTGACTTTCTGCATTGACCAGCTTATGGTCAATGCGAAGTTCATGGAACTTCATAACGTGAGCGTGATCACGATGGTTATGGTCCGTAGTGACCATACCTACTGATCACCACGTTATCTAGGCTCAGTGACGAGTCGTAGTTTCGGCCAAAATGTGCATTCTTGCATATTTTGCAACCAAACTACTCGTAGGCATCAAAGTCGTTTGTTTTGATGTCAAACCTGTTTTCAAACGTAGTTAAGCATGTTCTAACATGCTTAGCTCGTCACTTTTAGTTTAGTGCTTATATAGGGTCGTAAGGTAAGCGATCTAAACCATCGCTTATACTTTCGAACCCGACCCATTTGGTCGGTCATTAGGACCCGACCAAACACATTAGGTGACCATAGCTATAACCTTTCGAGGTTATACCTTGTAGTCACGATGTTAGGCGTTCCGAACGCGTTCTACGCGAACGACGCGTTAGGGTAGCATAAGCTACCTAAACGGGTCGTGATGGACCGTAAGCACTTAGGTTAAGTTTCATTTTAGTATTTAGGCTTGTTTAAACCATAATACACGAGTCTCCATACTCGTTTGGTTTACAAACCCGCGTACTATCCGATCCTCCGATTTAGGTCCGGTATATTAACATAAGCTACCTAATAGGTGCCGTTGATATTCCGTGATCTCTCGCATTTCCTGATTATTTCACAAGAACAACAAAGCAACCTCAGGTGAGTACATAGAACCCCATCTTTTACTGTTTTCTAAACTGTTTTGGGGTGAAACACATGTGCCTATCTGTTACTTTCATGCTTTCCATGTTTTCACATCGTATATCTGCTATGTTGTTAGTACATTATAGTACACGATTTCATTACATTTCATGCTATGTATGCCCATTGTGTGCGTACTTAGTACATTTGATTTACATAAACATTTCTGCTGCATATGTTTACTCAGCATATGGGCACATTGCTTTATATGAACATTTCTGCTGCATATGTTTACTCAGCATATGGGCACATTGATTTACATGAACATTTCTGTTGCATATGTTTACTCAGCATATGGACACATTGATTTACATAAACATTTCTGCTGCATATGTTTACTCAGCATATGGGCACATTGCTTTATATGAACATTTCTGCTGCATATGTTTACTCAGCATATGGGCACATTGATTTACATGAACATTTCTGCTTCGTATGTTTACTCAGCATACTTAGTACAATTGTTTACATCACATGCCTTCATTTTGTTATGACATTTGGTTTGTTTAACATGGGACAATACATTCATTAACATTAGCTACGCCGTTCGTTAGTAGGTAGTGGTACCATAGGAATTGACAACTCCCATTCCTGAAGTCCTGGGTTTGATAGGACTGGAAGGAATGACCGAATTCGATATACATAACTTAGATAAACCTTTAATTTGTTTAAGGGTTTATCGCCGCAGTCTCAAGGCTTGGATGTATGCATAGTTTACAATACCACATAAATGTTAATATCAATAGAGCATGCATTTCCCGCAGAACATAACGCTGATTTAAACCACGTTTTACTTCAACGACTTGTTTTGTGCATATGGTTTAAGTTGATACATTTCGCTTACCATACATGATACATTTTGGGATTACACATTACATGATTTACATTGAACATAAACACGTCGACATTGACATACACATTTGGTGGTTTACATTTGAACATAAACATTTGACATGGTTTACAATAACACTTGACATTTGGTTTACACATGAACAATTTACATGGTGGATTGGTTTGGGTAAATGATTTAAGTAACGTGGCATATGTAATATGATACAAACATGGTGGATACGCCGCTGGTACTTCCTATATATAAATGTTTGTATGATATTACATATCGTGGCGTTATCTAAGTCATTTCAGTTTAGACACATCACATTTTACATAAATAACATTTTCTTCACAAGACATTATTTTCACAAACAACTTATCTTATTCAACTCATTTTACTTGGTTATTCGTTTAACCTTGCACTTATCTATACATATCGTTTGATGTTATCGTTTTTCAAATGATTTACAAAGCAAAACAAATTACAAGGTTCATGACTGACTGTTATTAAACATTCTTCAAAACTCAAGTCATGAACCCCATTTTCACAAAACCTATGTATCTCACATGCATTTTTATGCTGACGTACCTACTTTCTCATGTGTTTTCAGGAGCTATTCCATAGGACGATGATCATGATTCTAGGGCGGACCTGTGCCTTAGAGCCTAAAAATGAAGTTTGAACTAGCTTAATTATGTTTTGATTTCCGTACTCTCCTTCTAAGACAATGTAACACCTTTGTTTATAAATAAAATACAACTTGTATGCCATGGTTATGACACAATTTAATTCTGTCCACGACACTCCCCGGCGTTTCCGCCGCGGTTGCATGTTATACGCGGCCGGGGTGTGACAGAAGAGTTGGTATCAGAGCCATTGGTTATAGGGAATTAGGTTATTAGTAATGTTTTGACCTAGACTATAACTTTAGGACCCTAACACAAGTTATCTTGTGTTTAGAGTTTAAAACATGCACATCACCTATCCTTAGGTGATAACCACAACGGGAACTTCGGTTCCGAATTCGCTTTGAAAATTAATCATCTGTTCTAGGATGATTGATTTCTAGGTTTTGAACCCTCTATTATAAGGTTTTGAACCCCTTTGGATTTTCAAAAATCCCGTCAAAGTGTTGGGTTAATAGTGTGAACACGTGCGAACTGGAAGGGTGAATGCCTGTACCCTGAGTTTTCTGTCTAAGGCTAGAGTGTTCGTACAAATCCACATAATCGGACCAGTCACTCTTACCTGGGAACTCTTGGGGTGAGTGTTCACTTATAGGCGAGCATGTCTTCGCGATACACTAATCCTGACCCATTTACTTTGACTAGACATTTCACGTCGCTTATTTGCTTTGCGATGCATAACCGCCATCTTTGCTTTTGATTGATTTTGCTTCATCTCATTCTCTTCATCCAATCATCTCACTCGTTTCATTTCATGTTTTTCTCTTCTAGAATGCCTCCTCGCCGCGACAACCAGATAGCTACTGCCGAGCTGGCGGAGATTATTGCGCAGCAGATGGCCGCTCAATTTCCGAATCTCTTTGCTCAATGGAACCAGGCCAACAACAACAATGGTACATGCAAATACAAAGATTTTAACTCGGCTAAGCCACTCAAGTTTAGTGGTTCTGAGGGAGCAACTGGGCTTCTTCAGTGGTTCGAGAGCATTGAGAACACTTTTCGCCACGTGCAGTGTCCGGATAATCGCAAGGTCGAGTTTTCTTCCAGCGTGTTTCAGAAGAGGGCTCTAACATGGTGGTCTGGGGTTATGAGAGATCAAGGTGCAGAAGTTGCTCTAGCTCAAACATGGGCTGAACTGAGAGCTCTTATGATGAGGGAGTTTTGTCCTCGTCATGAGCAACGAGCGTTGGAGAAAGAATTTGATGTGTTGAAGCAAGATAGTGGCGAGCACAGGGCTTATACAGATAGGTTTGAGGAGCTGAGTCTTCTTTGCCCGACTATGGTTACCCCACTCGATAAGGCCATCGAAAGATACATCGACGGCCTACCTGACTCAGTACAAGATATCCTTACTGGTAGCAACCCTACCACACTCCGTCAGGCAATCGAGTTATCGGCGACGTTAACTGAGTCGCAGATCCGAAAGAATAAACTACACAGGAAGGGTGACAAGGGCAAGAAGCAGTCGGCAGACAAGGAGGACAGTAAGAAAGGTCAGAACAAGAAGGGAAAGGACTCTGGTTCCTCAAGGGGGTCAAGGAAGCGTAAGGCTTCCCAAAATTTTGCTGTGATTGCCCAAGCTAACCAGGCAGCTCCCAACCAAGCCGCACAGCCTCCAGCCAAGAAACCCTACTCAGGAAGTGCACCTTTGTGCAATCAATGCAACAGTCACCATCAGCCGCAATATCAGTGCCGTTTCTGTACTAACTGTGGGAAGTCAGGTCATCTTGCCAATGTTTGTCGGTTTGCTCAGAATCACGCAGTCCAGAACCCTGCTCAACAAGTTGCTCAGCAACAGGGTCAGGCTGCACGACCAAACTACCCACCAGGTGCATGTTATAATTGTGGGGATCTGACCCACTACAGAAATCGGTGTCCAAGACTAGTCAACCAGAAGCAGAATGCAAATCAGAATCCGGCACCGGCTCGAGGCCGAGTCTTTAACATGAATGCACAAGAAGCACAAGCAGACAACGAGGTGGTGAACGGTACGTTCTTTATTAATAATCAGCCAGCATCTGTTCTTTTTGATTCGGGTGCCGACAAGAGCTTTGTGTCATTGTCTTTTGAGACAATGCTTCGCGTGTCTAGAACGAAACTAGGTAAACCTTTGATAGTAGAGGTTGCCAGTGGTGAACCCATTGTTCTTAATTCTGTTCTACGCAACTGCCAGTTAAACCTTAACGACCATATTTTCCCTATCGACCTCACACCAATGCAACTTGGAAGCTTCGACGTTATTGTGGGAATGGATTGGTTATCTAAGCATCACGCAGAGATAGTTTGTTCTGAAAAGATTGTTCGTATACCGCTGTCGACAGGCGAGATCCTGCAGGTTCGTGGTGAGAAGCCTGTCGGTGGTCTCAAACTCATGTCCTGTTTTAAAGCACGGAAGTATCTGCGAAAGCACTATGTGGCTTTCTTAGCACATGTTACAGCAGATAAAGGCAAGGGTAAGTCTATTTCAGATATTTCTGTCGTTCGGGATTATTCCGAAGTATTCCCTGAAGACTTACCTGGCCTACCTCCAGCACGCCAAGTCGAGTTCCGTATTGACCTCGTACCTGGTGCAAATCCCGTTGCCAGAGCTCCATATCGTCTTGCACCGTCCGAGATGCAAGAGTTGTCTAAACAGCTGCAGGAACTCTCCGACAAAGGTTTTATCCGTCCTAGCTTTTCACCTTGGGGTGCTCCCGTTCTCTTTGTAAAGAAGAAGGATGGATCTTTTAGGATGTGTATCGATTATCGTGAGCTTAACAAGCTTACCATCAAAAATCGATATCCCCTACCTCGCATTGATGATCTCTTCGATCAATTACAAGGCGCATCTTACTTTTCAAAGATTGATCTACGATCTGGATATCATCAGCTTCGTGTACATGAAGAAGACATTCCCAAGACAGCGTTCCGTACTCGTTATGGACATTATGAGTTCACAGTCATGCCATTCGGTTTGACTAATGCTCCTGCTGTTTTCATGGACTTAATGAATAGGGTCTGCAAGCCTTATTTAGATAAGTTCATCATCGTTTTCATTGACGACATTTTGATATATTCTAAGACGCGAGCTGATCATGAGCAACATCTTCGTCTTACATTGGAACTCCTAAAGAAAGAACAACTTTTCGCCAAATTCTCCAAGTGTGAATTCTGGCTTAAAGAGGTTCAATTTTTAGGACATATTGTCAACGAACAAGGTATTCATGTAGATCCCTCCAAGATCAGTGCGATTAAGGATTGGGATACACCTACTACCCCTACTGAAGTTCGTTCTTTTCTTGGTCTAGCGGGTTATTACCGCCGCTTCATAGAAAATTTCTCGAAGATTGCAGTTCCTCTAACTGCTCTAACTCAGAAGAACAAGCCATTTTATTGGGGAGTCAAACAAGAGGAAGCATTTCAGACTTTGAAACAAAAACTTTGTGACGCGCCTGTCCTAACTTTGCCTGAGGGCAATGATGATTTTGTCGTTTATTGCGACGCATCTAAATTAGGTCTTGGATGCGTCTTGATGCAAAGAAACAAAGTCATAGCATACGCATCTAGGCAGTTGAAGATACATGAGAAAAACTACACCACTCATGATCTTGAGTTGGGTGCAGTTGTCTTCGCTCTTAAAATCTGGAGACACTACTTGTATGGTACAAAATGCGTGGTTTTCACAGACCACAAAAGTCTCCAGCATATCTTCAATCAAAAAGAGCTCAACATGAGACAACGACGTTGGGTTGAACTTCTAAATGACTACGACTGCGAGATTCGCTACCATCCTGGTAAGGCGAATGTCGTAGCCGATGCTTTAAGTCGCAAGGAACGTACTAAGCTTCATTGTGTACGTGTCCAATCTGTTATTCAAACCGATATCCAAACTCGTATATCTCAGGCTCAACAAGCTTGTGTTTCGCAAGGTTTGTGTAACACCTCGAAAAATTTCGGCCAATAATGTCTTGACACGTGTCATAAGGTTCCGTTATGTGAAAACATACTTTAGAGGGACTAAAAGTGACAAACAGTGAAAACTATGGAACGTAAGGGTCCAAAGTGTCAACAATGGATAAATAGACTCTATGATAACCCCACATAATGTTTATAACCTTTAACGGTTGGTTCATGGATCATACGACGCGGAAATTGCCCAAAAGTGAAGTATTGTAAACTATAGGGGCCAAAAGTGTCAACATGTTTAATTTATACCTCTGAGTGAACTTTTGGCAGACCCGAAGCTTTGTATAGCTAAAATATACTCACTAGAATATGTGGTAAAAATTTCATGAAGTTTCGTCAACGTATGAGAAAGTTATGGCCAAAACCGTACTTAAGGGACTAAAAGCGTCAACGTCGAATTCAGGGCTTTTCGGTTGAGCGCAAAGTCATCCGAGGGCATTACCATGTTGGTAAAAGTCCTAAGGTTATTAGAAACCAAGTTTGGGGGTTTACGGGTCGAGAAAAATAACCGAAACATCGCGTACAAGTTCAGGGGTCAAAGCTGTCAATACACGAAAGTTGTTTGGCTGAAACAGGGGTCAGGCGACCCGCCTGGGAAAGCCCAAGCGGGCCGCGTGGGACTACCAGCGACAGAAAATGGGTTTTGGGTCGAATTGAGTCCGAATTTGAAGTGGAATCCAGTTGTTTTCGCCTCCAATTGCACCAATAACCTTTCATGCATGCCTACATCTACAGTGGCCTCGAAAATTTGTGTTTAAATCAGATTATTGATCACTTTTGGTCATTTGCAATTGAAGAACATAAGCTCTCAACATTCAAGAACTTCAAGCAAGCTTTCTGGAGCATTTCTGAAGATCAAGGCCGACTCCTAGTGATCATTTAACATCTATAGGACTCTTGTAAGCATTCAATTCGTTCTTTAATCCGTTTTTGCTTTGATTATTGCTAAAAGTCAAACTGGGTGTTCATAACCTTTGACTTTCTGATTAAACGGATTTCTTTCAGTAATTTCTCGAATTGAAACTTGTTATAGATTGGTATCTATGTGGGAAACAAACCCTCTAAAGGGTACTAACTGATTCCCACTACATGCATGCTTAATGTCGAGTCAAACCAAATTCTAAAAAGTCAACAGAAGCAATCTTTGTGAAAAATAACATGATTAATGACATAGATGACATGCAACCTGATTTATCATTAAAAATAACTTGTAACACATATAAGAATGTGTTTTAATCATCATCAACTCGACAATCTATAGTGTAGACACGAATCGGAACCGAAAGTCTTGTAAAACGATTATTTCGTAGACTATCGATTCGGATTCGTACATGCATGTTCGAGATCTGCATTGGAATGTATTTTTGACTATTTTTTTATTTTAGTTAAACTTCCTGGAATTTTCTTTGATCGAGTCTATGCTTAGCCTATTCGAATGCTTGTTTCCGGTTTATGCATAAAGTTGACTATCTTGCCCTTTTTGATTTAAAACGGGATTTTTGGAAAAGTAAAAGAGTAGAGATCTGTATTTTTATTATATAAACTTGCATCGAAAGTTTCGGATCAGTTGGTGGTCCAGATTGTGAGTTATGGCCATTAGCGTAAACTATGTTATAAATTTACATAAACGGCCCTTTTTGCGTAGAACCCGTTTCTGGCCACGTTTTGGTACAAAACTTTTTACCAACTGATTATATATAATATTCTGGGAATTTTGATGATTTTTAAGTAATTTTTGGCTGAACGGATCCTAGATCACCTAGTCATTTCGGCTTATGTCGGTTTTGACCGTTTTAGCCATAAAAGGAGTTTTACACATCCTTTTGACCCGAAACCTTTTTCTACTGATTTTGTATGATGAATAAATTATTATAAGACTTCTGGAAATATAAAAATCTCAGATTTTATTTGAAAACCCGAAAACGCCCTTAAATCGTATTTTTAGCGTTTTAAGCGCATAGTAAGCGTTGTACTTGTTTTAAACCTATAAAACTTATACCTACTGATGTAAATCACATATTTTCATATAATAACAGTAAGTATGATATTTTAAACTCAGGTTTCCAGTTTTGGCATTTTTAGCCCTTGTGAAATTACTAAATTACCCCTATGGTGCATAGTTTGGTTTTAAATGATATATTTGGTATATGGGTCATACCCTACTGATATAATATGTTATATTAAGTATATTTACTGTATGAACCAGACCCCAACTCAGATTTCAATTCTTATCCTTTTATTATCTTTTAAATGACCAAAATGCCCTTTTAAGGCATAAATTGAGTTTAAAATTATCCCGGGCAATATAGAACATAACTTACTGATATAATATCATATTCTAAGCATATTAATTCAGGGAACTTGCATTTGAATCCTTTGGCTACCCGTATCGCCCTTTTCGCGTTCGGTTCGGTTTACGTAACTAGTTTGCGTAAATTGACCGAAACGGGTCAAACGATATCGTTTTTGCTTCAAAATCCAGAATGTATTTAGTATACCCATATTATACAAGTATTCGAGCTTGTCGGGTCTAAATCACATTCTATCCGGTCTTTCGCTTAATCGTGCGTAAACCGTATCATTCCTAAAACTAACCGGTCAAAGCTTAAGCTTAAATAAAAGGCCGTTAGGAATCTAATAGGTTAATTATAAACCTTTGTTCCAGATTAGGAAGCCCGGTAAAAGCTACCACCACTTATCGTTTGTGACTTATACTTGCTCAGGTAAATACATTTTTGACTTATTTTCCCTATACGGGCTTGGGGTACGGTATTTAAAATACCGCTTGATCGGGCGCACAAGTCCTGCGCCCTATGGGTGTACAGTCTTGAATAGCTTGTGTGATTTTCGTTTAAACAGTCTTGTCTTACTTAAAGGCTTTGGGGGGTTATTGACCATGTCCCGGATATCCTTGGCATTATCTTACGAGATGGCCACGACCAGAGCACGGGGTGTAGGCGTACACTCGTCGTGTATAACTCTTTAATGTGGTGTGTCAATTAAATCTCTAGCCCGGACAGTAGATCCCGGGCCACCAGAGATACAAGTGCATGTAAATCGTTCACAAGTTTATATTATATAATTATCCCAAGTTAATAAAATATTTATGCCTTGTGCATTTAAATAAATTTTAAATCATTTTCAAAATGAGTCAGTCGATTTGTATTTACCAGTGTAAACTGACGTATTTTTCCCAAAAGATTAAGTGCAGGTACTATACGGAAATAGGCTGGCTGTTTCCTAGAGAGCGTCCACAATAGTCTCGCAAACTTGGACGACATTTATCTGTTGAACTATTTATTTCTATTTTTATTTGATCCGCCTGTGGATCCATTTCAACGACTGTGATAATTATTATTGCACTTTAATTAAAGTTGAAATGTTTCTATTTTGCTTCCGCTGTGCATTATTATATTGTGTTGATTGTCTATGACGATGCCAACTACGTCACTGTACCCCACACCGGGCCCACCGGTGACACGTGAAAATTCGGGGTGTGACAGGTTGGTATCAGAGCCAACGCTGAGTGAATTAAACACTATCCTAACGTGTTTAATCTCAGTTACACAATTGCACATTCCTCGATTTTCGAGTCTAGACAAAGAACTTAGGAAATGTTCAACATTTCGTTTAATTTATTTTTATTTATTATTGCATTGTCTTATATATTTTGTTGTGCAACTTGTTTGACTTTTGACAGGATCAGGATGCCGCCAAGGATGAGAGGTCGTGGAGGATTTCCTACATCGCACGATCATGAGGCTGGTCCCTCGCATAGGCGGGCTCCATCTGCTACACACAACACAGCCGCTAACGACCTTTGGAGGTCTTTTGCCGAGCCTGCTAGGCATTCGGTTTCCGCGAGCACTTCTCCGTCATTACCCCACTCGTTTGGGCCCCATTCGGAGAACGGGCCCCATGGTTCGCTTGGATCGTACATACCATTGCACCAGTCACCACAGCAGTACCCAGCGCCAGCCTACCAGGGTTTGTATAACCCTAATGCTTATGTGGAGGAGCCAGTGGGCCATAACCCACTTGGACAGGAGGACCACTTTTCTGGTGGTCACGAGATGGACGTAGACGAGGAGACGGACCCTTCGCTCCCACCATCAGGTACACCAAACCACCCGATTGAGATATCGGATGGGTCGCCATACACAGGATCACCATTTAATGGTGTGGACAGCTTCCAGGAGAGGTTTAAGCAGCATGATTGGTACTTCACCCCTAGCCACAACTCTCCGATGCTTCAATCACTCCATGGTACTCCGATGCTCCAATCGCTCCATGGTTCGCCGGTGCACTCACAGCACCACTCGCAGCAGCAGCAGCTCCAGCAGCAGCCGCCTCTACCGCAGGACCTATCTGAGGCCCTGTGGCGTGACGTGATCACTCCGTCACCACCGCCGCCGCCAGTTTTACCTCCTCCACCTCAGAGGCCGAGGAGGAATGCGCGCATGTCTACGCGCGGAGGGATTCGCATAGGCACCCCTCCACGTGTTAGTAGCAGCCGCTACACGTCTCTACCCGGGGAGTCCGAGACAGGGGAGTCTCAGCATCCCGTATCGGAGGTTACTTCTGTTCCGATCCCGCCTCTGCCGCCGCAGAATTTTGGAGAGCCGATTCCGGCTTATGCTAGTGCCGCTCAGTTCAACCCGTTCGAGCAGGTGTTCCCTCAGGGTTATGATTACACGGGAGACCCTTATTGGCAAGCTGTGAACTACAGCTCACTCCCACATAGTGGTCCACTTGGAGACCCTTGGGCTGCTGGCCCATCTACTTTTGGTTACCCTCCGGGTTACCAGCAGCCACCGCAGCCGCAGCCTTACCAGCCGCCGCAGCCGCAGCACTACCAGCCACCACCACCGGCGCCTATGATGTCGCCGCCGCAGGTTCAGGAGATCCTGCAGGGGATTGATAGCATGCGACGCGAGTTCCAGCACAATATGCGAGAGGATCGCCGACGCACCAGTGGTATGTTTAAGAAGGTATTTGATTTGCTCAAGGGTAAGAGCAAGAAGGATCGTTGAATCCTTCGATTATTATTTCATGTACTCATGTCCCTGCGTGGACATTTATTCCAGTACTCTACCCCTGCGTGGGTATATCTATCTTTCTCTACCCCTGTGTGGGTATGTTATCCTGTTAACCCCTGCGTGGGTTTGTTTTATTTTATTTTGTTATTGTTGTACTTGTTTAGCCCCTGCGCGGGCATGTTATTCATGCTAGTTATGTTATTTCAAGTCCCGTTTAGGGCAATTATGTACTGGTATTTTATTGGAAATTTAAATGGTTAATTTGAATTTATCATTTTATTTATATGCATGAATAATAATAAAATAATGGAAAATATCAATTTTTATTTGATTTGCCATTTTATAAGAATCTTAGTAAGGTATAACCTAGCTTGAATGCCTTATTAACAGGCCTGGCCATGATGGTAAAACCTGGTTGAAAGGATTCAACTCCCTGTTAACATCTGGGAACATGTTAACATTCTGGGCTAAGCGTGATCTGTAGAATCACACGACCCACCTTTTTAATAAATTATCTACAGATTATATCTGTATACTAGTCTATTAATGACTTAATACCTACGGGTTATGACTATGTCATACAGTGGCAGTTGTGGTCTATGACTCCCTGCCTAGTAAAGAATTATCTACAGATTATATCTGTACACAAGTCTATTAATGGCTTGATACCTACGGGTTATAACTATGTTATATAAAGACAGTTGTGGTTTATGACTCTCTGTCTAGTAAAGGATTATTTGTTTAATTATACAATTTATAGTCCTATAAAAATCTAAATTTATAATTTAGTGATTGTCCTTGTGACTAGGCCTATGGTGCCAATACATATATTTTCATTCCTTGATTGCTATTAAGAGCCTGAATGGAATTTATTAAATTAACTGCTAAGGTTTTTGATACCATGGTTAATAAATCGTCTAGAACGATAATACTGTTGGGTTCTAAATAAGACCTTGTCCTTTATTGTAGCTTAAAGCTACGATGGCCAAATCGGAAGAAACCAACAGTCATTCCGGGGAACGCTCAGATAATGCAAGGATTCACGTTACCGGTGCAGAACTGCAAGCACTGATTGATAATGCTGTCGCCAAGGCTATGGATAGGCAGTTCAGAGAATCTAGTGGTACTCAGAGTAGAACCCGCTCAGTGACGCATGTCAAGGCTAAGACTCATTCTGGGGCTCATAGTAAGCCGCCGTCTAAAAAGAGTGAGCCAAAGAAAGTTGAGGATGATAATCATTCCTCCAACCACAGCAGCGTCCCGAAGCAGGAGATTGAGCTGAAACGTGACACGTACAGCAGGTCCTGTACGTACAAATACTTTGTATCCTGCAAGCCCAGAGATTTCACTGGGGAAAAAGGAGCCGTCGACTGCATGACGTGGATTGACGAGATGGATACTGTAGTTGATATCAGCGGGTGTGCTGATAGGGACGTCGTGAAGTACGTGTCCCAGTCATTCAAAGGAGATGCGTTAGCATGGTGGAAGTCACTCCTACAAGCTGCCGGTAAGGCCACACTGTACGGTTTGTCGTGGGAACAGTTTGTGGCCCTGATTAAAGAGAACTTCTGTCCGCAGCACGAGGTCGAGCGAATTGAATCGGATTTTGTATCCTTAGTTATGAAGAACCTCGACTGCCAAGCGTATCTTACTACGTTCAACACGCTGTCTCGTTTAGTGCCTTACTTGGTGACCCCGGAGCCGCGTAGGATTGCTCGATTCATTGGGGGTCTGGCACCGGAGATTAAAGCCAGCGTCAAAGCTTCAAGACCCACTACATTTAGATCTGTAGCAGATCTATCCCTCTCCCTCACTCAAGACGTGGTTAGATTGAGAGCCATGAAGAGCTCTGAGGAGAACAAACGAAAACGTGAGGATGACACCTCACGAAGATCTGAAAAGCGACATAGAGGGAACAACGACCACAGGAAAGGGTCGGGGTCTAGGAAAAGTGATCATCAGTCGGGTGAGAAGCCCAGATGCAAGATCTGCAGGAGGCACCACTTTGGGAGGTGTCGGTTAGAAACGAAATCCCAGTCTTTCGAGAAACGTTGTGGGATCTGCAAGTCCACAGATCATAAGGCTGTGGATTGCAAGAAGATGAAGGATGCAACGTGTTTTGGTTGCAACGAAAAAGGTCACATTCGGCCCAACTGTCCAAAGTTTGCGAAGAAGGCCGAGGAAGGGAAGAAGACTAATGCGAGAGTCTTCAAAATGGACGCAAAGGAAGCAGTCCTTGACGATAACGTCATTACCGGTACGTTTCTTGTAAACGATATTTTTGCTAGAGTTTTGTTTGATTCGGGGGCTGATAAGTCATTTGTAGATAATAAGTTTTGTAAACTGTTGAACCTTCCTGTTAAAACCTTAAGCGTAAAATATGAGGTGGAATTAGCCGATGGAACCTTAGAAACCGCCTCGACTGTTCTAGATGGGTGTGTTATATCCATTAGGAATCATTCTTTCCCGCTATCCTTGCTTCCCTTTAAGCTAGCTGGATTCGACATAGTGATAGGCATGGATTGGTTGTCGAGTAACCAAGCCCAGATTCTGTGCAACAGAAAGCAAGTAATAGTTTGGACTCCGTCTGGTGAGTCACTTACTATTCAAGGAGATACCCAGCATGGATTGCCCGGGCAAGTGTCCATGCTCAAAGCATCCAGATGCATGCAGAAGGGATGTGTCATTTATATGGCACAAGTTACCATAGATGAGCCGAAGCCGAAGATTGAAGATATTCCTGTTATTTCGGAATACCCTGAAGTGTTTCCTAAAGAACTACCCGGTTTGCCACCGGATAGACAAGTAGAGTTTCGGATAGATATCATACCAGGTGCAGCACCTGTAGCAAGAGCACCATACAGATTGGCACCAACGGAGATGAAGGAGTTGAGGACGCAGTTGGATGAGCTTTTAGCCAAAGGTTTTATTAGACCTAGCTCGTCTCCTTGGGGAGCGCCAATCTTGTTCGTTAAGAAAAAGGATGGTTCGATGCGTCTGTGCATCGATTACCGTGAGCTTAATAAGGTCACTATCAAGAATCGGTATCCGTTACCCAGGATCGACGATCTGTTCGATCAGTTGCAAGGAGCAAGTTACTTCTCCAAGATTGACCTCAGGTCAGGTTATCATCAGTTGAAGGTCAAGGAGGAAGACGTACACAAAACCGCGTTTAGGACTCGTTATGGACATTACGAGTTCCTAGTGATGCCTTTTGGACTCACTAACGCACCAGCCGCGTTCATGGATCTCATGAATCGCGTCTGCAAACCTTATTTAGATAAGTTCGTCATCGTCTTCATTGATGACATTCTCATCTACTCGAAGAGCCAAGCTGATCATGAGAAACACCTTCGTTGTATTCTCAAACTTCTGCATCAAGAGAAGCTTTATGCCAAATTTTCGAAGTGTGAATTTTGGCTTCGAGAAGTCCAATTCCTTGGACATGTTGTAAGCGAGCGTGGTATCCAAGTAGATCCCGCTAAAGTAGAAGCAGTCATGAACTGGCAGGAGCCGAAGACTCCTACCGAGATTCGCAGTTTCCTCGGATTGGCAGGATACTATAGGCGATTTATCGAGAACTTTTCAAGAATTGCTGCGCCCCTAACTTCATTGACCCGTAAGAAGATTAAGTTTGATTGGGGCCCTAAGCAGCAGGAATCCTTTGACATTCTGAAGCAGAAGCTGAGCAATGCGCCAGTGTTAACATTGCCTGATGGTATAGATGAATTTGTGGTGTATTGTGATGCATCACATACTGGCATGGGCTGTGTACTCATGCAGAAAGGCAAAGTCATTGCCTACGCTTCTCGACAGCTCAAAGTGCACGAGAAGAACTACACCACCCACGATTTGGAATTGGGTGCAGTTGTATTTGCTTTGAAGTTATGGAGACATTACTTGTATGGAACCAAGTGCATAATTTATTCGGATCACAAGAGTCTTCAGCATCTGTTCAATCAGAAGGAATTGAACATGCGTCAAAGGCGATGGATGGAAACTCTCAATGATTATGACTGTGAGATAAGATACCATCCAGGCAAGGCAAATGTGGTTGCCGACGCCTTAAGTAGAAAGGAAAGGGTGAAGCCAATCAGAATCAATGCCAAGCGCATTGAGATAAGGAATAGTTTGAATGAAAGGGTGTTAGCTGCACAGAAGGAAGCTGTGCTGGAAGCTAACTATCCTGCAGAAAAGTTGGGAGTAACTGAGGAGCAGTTATCCCACGACAAAGATGGAATGCTACGCCTAAACGGACGAATATGGGTTCCAGTATATGGAGGACTTCGGGATGTTATCCTCCAGGAGGCCCACAGCTCTAAATATTCAGTTCATCCTGGAGCAGATAAGATGTACCAGGATTTGAAGTCAAACTACTGGTGGATTGGTTTGAAAAAGTCCGTGGCCGAATATGTGGCCAAATGTTTGACTTGTGCGCAAGTCAAGGCTGAGCATCAGAAACCGTCAGGTTTGCTTCAGCAGCCTGAAATTCCCAAATGGAAGTGGGAAATGGTGACAATGGATTTCATCACCAAGTTGCCAAAGACGAAAAAGGGAAATGATACCATATGGGTCATAGTTGACAGACTGACTAAGTCAGCTCATTTTCTACCCATCAAAGAGACGTATAGCTCAGATATGTTAGCTCAATTATACGTCGATAAGATAGTAGCACTACATGGTATACCTATATCTATTATCTCCGATAGAGATACTAGATATACGTCACATTTTTGGAAAAGTTTCCAACAGTCGTTGGGCACTCGTTTGAATTTTAGTACGGCTTACCATCCTCAGACCGATGGTCAGAGTGAGCGTACGATTCAAACTCTGGAAGACATGCTTCGAGCATGTGCGATCGACTTAGGTGGTAGTTGGGATAAGCACCTACCACTGATTGAATTCTCCTACAACAATAGCTACCATTCCAGCATAAAGGCTGCGCCTTTTGAGGCCCTATACGGTAGGAAGTGTAGATCGCCCATTTGTTGGGCAGAAGTTGGAGATGTCCAGTTGTCTGGACCAGATATCGTCTTTGAGACGACAGACAAGATCGTTCAGATCCGTGATCGTTTGAAAGCTGCCAGGGATAGGCAGAAAAGTTATGCGGATCCTAAGCGCAAAGATTTTCACTTTGATGTGGGTGAAAAAGTGTTGCTTAAAGTATCACCTTGGAAAGGTGTCATGCGATTTGGAAAGAAAGGCAAGCTAAGCCCGAGATATATAGGACCTTTCGAGATAATCGAACGTGTCGGGGCAGTCGCTTACAAGTTAAACTTGCCTGAAGAGCTTAGTGCCATTCATAATGTGTTCCATATCTGTAATTTGAAGAAGTGTTTCGCTGACGATTCACTGGTTATACCGCATACAGATATACACATAGACGAAAGTCTAAAGTTTGTCGAAAAACCTTTGTCGATCGAGGATCGACAGGTAAAGAAGCTTCGAAGGAAGCAAGTGCCTATTGTTAAGGTCAAATGGGATGCCCGTAGAGGTCCCGAATACACGTGGCCTCCAATTGCACCAATAACCTTTCATGCATGCCTACATCTACAGTGGCCTCGAAAATTTGTGTTTAAATCAGATTATTGATCACTTTTGGTCATTTGCAATTGAAGAACATAAGCTCTCAACATTCAAGAACTTCAAGCAAGCTTTCTGGAGCATTTCTGAAGATCAAGGCCGACTCCTAGTGATCATTTAACATCTATAGGACTCTTGTAAGCATTCAATTCGTTCTTTAATCCGTTTTTGCTTTGATTATTGCTAAAAGTCAAACTGGGTGTTCATAACCTTTGACTTTCTGATTAAACGGATTTCTTTCAGTAATTTCTCGAATTGAAACTTGTTATAGATTGGTATCTATGTGGGAAACAAACCCTCTAAAGGGTACTAACTGATTCCCACTACATGCATGCTTAATGTCGAGTCAAACCAAATTCTAAAAAGTCAACAGAAGCAATCTTTGTGAAAAATAACATGATTAATGACATAGATGACATGCAACCTGATTTATCATTAAAAATAACTTGTAACACATATAAGAATGTGTTTTAATCATCATCAACTCGACAATCTATAGTGTAGACACGAATCGGAACCGAAAGTCTTGTAAAACGATTATTTCGTAGACTATCGATTCGGATTCGTACATGCATGTTCGAGATCTGCATTGGAATGTATTTTTGACTATTTTTTTATTTTAGTTAAACTTCCTGGAATTTTCTTTGATCGAGTCTATGCTTAGCCTATTCGAATGCTTGTTTCCGGTTTATGCATAAAGTTGACTATCTTGCCCTTTTTGATTTAAAACGGGATTTTTGGAAAAGTAAAAGAGTAGAGATCTGTATTTTTATTATATAAACTTGCACCGAAAGTTTCGGATCAGTTGGTGGTCCAGATTGTGAGTTATGGCCATTAGCGTAAACTATGTTATAAATTTACATAAACGGCCCTTTTTGCGTAGAACCCGTTTCTGGCCACGTTTTGGTACAAAACTTTTTACCAACTGATTATATATAATATTCTGGGAATTTTGATGATTTTTAAGTAATTTTTGGCTGAACGGATCCTAGATCACCTAGTCATTTCGGCTTATGTCGGTTTTGACCGTTTTAGCCATAAAAGGAGTTTTACACATCCTTTTGACCCGAAACCTTTTTCTACTGATTTTGTATGATGAATAAATTATTATAAGACTTCTGGAAATATAAAAATCTCAGATTTTATTTGAAAACCCGAAAACGCCCTTAAATCGTATTTTTAGCGTTTTAAGCGCATAGTAAGCGTTGTACTTGTTTTAAACCTATAAAACTTATACCTACTGATGTAAATCACATATTTTCATATAATAACAGTAAGTATGATATTTTAAACTCAGGTTTCCAGTTTTGGCATTTTTAGCCCTTGTGAAATTACTAAATTACCCCTATGGTGCATAGTTTGGTTTTAAATGATATATTTGGTATATGGGTCATACCCTACTGATATAATATGTTATATTAAGTATATTTACTGTATGAACCAGACCCCAACTCAGATTTCAATTCTTATCCTTTTATTATCTTTTAAATGACCAAAATGCCCTTTTAAGGCATAAATTGAGTTTAAAATTATCCCGGGCAATATAGAACATAACTTACTGATATAATATCATATTCTAAGCATATTAATTCAGGGAACTTGCATTTGAATCCTTTGGCTACCCGTATCGCCCTTTTCGCGTTCGGTTCGGTTTACGTAACTAGTTTGCGTAAATTGACCGAAACGGGTCAAACGATATCGTTTTTGCTTCAAAATCCAGAATGTATTTAGTATACCCATATTATACAAGTATTCGAACTTGTCGGGTCTAAATCACATTCTATCCGGTCTTTCGCTTAATCGTGCGTAAACCGTATCATTCCTAAAACTAACCGGTCAAAGCTTAAGCTTAAATAAAAGGCCGTTAGGAATCTAATAGGTTAATTATAAACCTTTGTTCCAGATTAGGAAGCCCGGTAAAAGCTACCACCACTTATCGTTTGTGACTTATACTTGCTCAGGTAAATACATTTTTGACTTATTTTCCCTATACGGGCTTGGGGTACGGTATTTAAAATACCGCTTGATCGGGCGCACAAGTCCTGCGCCCTATGGGTGTACAGTCTTGAATAGCTTGTGTGATTTTCGTTTAAACAGTCTTGTCTTACTTAAAGGCTTTGGGGGGTTATTGACCATGTCCCGGATATCCTTGGCATTATCTTACGAGATGGCCACGACCAGAGCACGGGGTGTAGGCGTACACTCGTCGTGTATAACTCTTTAATGTGGTGTGTCAATTAAATCTCTAGCCCGGACAGTAGATCCCGGGCCACCAGAGATACAAGTGCATGTAAATCGTTCACAAGTTTATATTATATAATTATCCCAAGTTAATAAAATATTTATGCCTTGTGCATTTAAATAAATTTTAAATCATTTTCAAAATGAGTCAGTCGATTTGTATTTACCAGTGTAAACTGACGTATTTTTCCCAAAAGATTAAGTGCAGGTACTATACGGAAATAGGCTGGCTGTTTCCTAGAGAGCGTCCACAATAGTCTCGCAAACTTGGACGACATTTATCTGTTGAACTATTTATTTCTATTTTTATTTGATCCGCCTGTGGATCCATTTCAACGACTGTGATAATTATTATTGCACTTTAATTAAAGTTGAAATGTTTCTATTTTGCTTCCGCTGTGCATTATTATATTGTGTTGATTGTCTATGACGATGCCAACTACGTCACTGTACCCCACACCGGGCCCACCGGTGACACGTGGAAATTCGGGGTGTGACAGTTTGATGGATAAGGAGTTTCCTTATCACATAACCCCTGCTCTTGAACTGAAGGACAATGGATCGTACTATTTCATGGACCGTTTGTGGGTCCCAAGCCAAGATGATCTTCGTACCTTGCTTATGGATGAAGCCCATAAGTCTCGTTATTCTATTCATCCTGGCTCAGATAAGATGTATAAGGATCTTCGTATTCAGTATTGGTGGCCTGGTATGAAGAAAGACATTGCCTTATACGTATCAAAATGCCTTACTTGCCTTAAGGTTAAGGCTGAACATCAGCGTCCTTCCGGATTATTGGAGCAACCAGAGATCCCAGTTTGGAAATGGGAAAACATTACGATGGATCTCATTACTAAACTCCCACGCACAAAGAAAGGTCACGATGCCATCTGGGTAGTCGTTGATCGCCTTACCAAGTCAGCACATTTCTTACCAATCCGTGAGGATTATTCAGCTGACAGACTTGCTCAAATCTACGTGGATGAAATCGTAGCTCGACATGGTGTTCCTTTGAACATCATTTCTGACAGGGATGCTCGTTTCACTTCTCATTTTTGGAGAACCATGCAATCTGCTATGGGGTCCCAACTTAATTTGAGCACAGCTTATCATCCGCAAACGGATGGTCAATCTGAAAGAACAATCCAGACACTGGAGGATATGCTCAGAGCTTGTGTGATCGACTTTGGTGGTAGTTGGGATTCACATCTTCCATTGATTGAATTCTCCTACAACAACAGTTATCACTCCAGCATCAACATGGCTCCTTTCGAGGCTCTCTATGGTCGAAAATGTCGTTCACCAGTCTGCTGGAATGAGATTGGTGAGGCTCAGCTTACTGGACCTGCCATCATTCTAGAGACAACAGAAAAGGTAAAGAAAGTTCGTGATAACCTTCAGACAGCTAGAAACCGTCAGAAGAGTTACGCGGACCTAAAACGCAAACCCTTGGATTTTCAAGTCGGTGATCGTGTATTACTTAAGGTCTCACCTTGGAAAGGTGTGATCAGATTTGGAAAGAAAGGAAAACTTGCACCTAGATACGTTGGACCATTCAGGATCGTCGAAAGAATCGGTAAGGTAGCCTACAGACTTGAGTTACTTCCTGAACTTGGAAATGTTCATCCAACCTTTCACGTGTCCAATCTCAAGAGGTGTTTAGCCGATGAGAACCTCCACATACCGCTTGATGAAATTCGTGTTGACGAAACATTGAAATTTGTTGAGAAACCGGTAGAAATCATGGAACGTGAAGTCAAGTGGCTCAAGCGCAAGCGCATTCCTTTGGTCAAGGTTCGTTGGGAATCTAAACGTGGACCCGAGTTTACTTGGGAACGTGAAGATCAAATGAAGGCAAAGTATCCTCATCTTTTTCCACGAGTTTCCTCTAAATAAATTTCGGGACGAAATTTCCACAAGTAGGGGAGACTGTAACATCTGTGCCTGTAATCATTGTGAACAGTTCAATTATCAATAAAATAATGTTATTTGATCCCAATGTTTGTTTCGTTGTGCTTTACATTTCTCGTGTTTTGACTTTTGTTCAATTTCAAACTCTACATCGCTTTCTAGAGAATTATACGCAAACTGGTGCGAAAACGTACTCAGTTTAATGCGACAAATACTCCGGAACATCAACATACCTTAAATAACCTTTACATAACTTAGAAATAAGTTTTGAAGGCTTTGGTATGGCAAAAACAAGTTAATTCGCTTACAGGGACTAAACTTGACAAACTGCGAAAGTATGCCAATTTGAACTGTAACGAACATTCCGGAACATGTCCATAAGTTAAACATACCATAAATATCCTTTACATGGCTTAGAAATAGGCTTTGAGGGGTTTGGTATGCTAAAACAAACTTTTGGATCATTCAGGGGCCAAAAATGTCAAAAAGTGCACAAGTTTGCACTTTCGCGCATAACTGACGTTCTGAATACATCCGGACATCCAAAATTTTATGTAAGCATCCTTATATTATGCCTAAGTGTTTGGCATAAGAAAAATCCATTCGTCGCGTCATTTGGATCGTCTTTCGCGCTTATGCGCACTCCGTCGTAATTTACCGAACATCGCGACCGTACGGCTAAACGAACCGACATCCGACATATTTTTTAGCACATTTTCAGTTCCCTATACTTTAACATCATTTTAGAGCTTTGAAATGAGGTTAACGGAGCTTAAACGTGCCAAAAACGCATCAAATACCAAGTTTTGGCGCTGCAGGGACTAAAGTTGTAATTCTGCCAAACTAGGGCCTTACGGACCGTAAGGCAAAACCCATACGGTCCGTAAAGGGTCCCCAGATCAGCAGAATCAACATTTAATGCTGATTGGCTCTTCAGATTGCGAAAGGTTCGAATGCCTTTTCACCCAATGAAAGGCCAAGGGCCAAATTCAGTGTATTTAACCCCTGGACACATGTACGCACGAGATCAAGGCACGATATTCGATAAAACGATCCTAACGGTTCCACTTTTCCTATAAATACCCCCCCCATTTGTGTAAAAACCCACAAGAATCAGATCTAAAGCTCTAAGTTGAAACCATTGTTTCATACCTGAGCTATTTGATCTTGATTAGCACTCGGGGACCCTCCGTAAGTCTTCTTTCGCTCTTTTATTCGCTTTTCGAGTCCGGAAGTCGACGTTTAGTTGACTTTCTGCATTGACCAGCTTATGGTCAATGCGAAGTTCATGGAACTTCATAACGTGAGCGTGATCACGATGGTTATGGTCCGTAGTGACCATACCTACTGATCACCACGTTATCTAGGCTCAGTGACGAGTCGTAGTTTCGGCCAAAATGTGCATTCTTGCATATTTTGCAACCAAACTACTCGTAGGCATCAAAGCCGTTTGTTTTGATGTCAAACCTGTTTTCAAACGTAGTTAAGCATGTTCTAACATGCTTAGCTCGTCACTTTTAGTTTAGTGCTTATATAGGGTCGTAAGGTAAGCGATCTAAACCATCGCTTATACTTTCGAACCCGACCCATTTGGTCGGTCATTAGGACCCGACCAAACACATTAGGTGACCATAGCTATAACCTTTCGAGGTTATACCTTGTAGTCACGATGTTAGGCGTTCCGAACGCGTTCTACGCGAACGACGCGTTAGGGTAGCATAAGCTACCTAAACGGGTCGTGATGGACCGTAAGCACTTAGGTTAAGTTTCATTTTAGTATTTAGGCTTGTTTAAACCATAATACACGAGTCTCCATACTCGTTTGGTTTACAAACCCGCGTACTATCCGATCCTCCGATTTAGGTCCGGTATATTAACATAAGCTACCTAATAGGTGCCGTTGATATTCCGTGATCTCTCGCATTTCCTGATTATTTCACAAGAACAACAAAGCAACCTCAGGTGAGTACATAGAACCCCATCTTTTACTGTTTTCTAAACTGTTTTGGGGTGAAACACATGTGCCTATCTGTTACTTTCATGCTTTCCATGTTTTCACATCGTATATCTGCTATGTTGTTAGTACATTATAGTACACGATTTCATTACATTTCATGCTATGTATGCCCATTGTGTGCGTACTTAGTACATTTGATTTACATAAACATTTCTGCTGCATATGTTTACTCAGCATATGGGCACATTGCTTTATATGAACATTTCTGCTGCATATGTTTACTCAGCATATGGGCACATTGATTTACATGAACATTTCTGTTGCATATGTTTACTCAGCATATGGACACATTGATTTACATAAACATTTCTGCTGCATATGTTTACTCAGCATATGGGCACATTGCTTTATATGAACATTTCTGCTGCATATGTTTACTCAGCATATGGGCACATTGATTTACATGAACATTTCTGCTTCGTATGTTTACTCAGCATACTTAGTACAATTGTTTACATCACATGCCTTCATTTTGTTATGACATTTGGTTTGTTTAACATGGGACAATACATTCATTAACATTAGCTACGCCGTTCGTTAGTAGGTAGTGGTACCATAGGAATTGACAACTCCCATTCCTGAAGTCCTGGGTTTGATAGGACTGGAAGGAATGACCGAATTCGATATACATAACTTAGATAAACCTTTAATTTGTTTAAGGGTTTATCGCCGCAGTCTCAAGGCTTGGATGTATGCATAGTTTACAATACCACATAAATGTTAATATCAATAGAGCATGCATTTCCCGCAGAACATAACGCTGATTTAAACCACGTTTTACTTCAACGACTTGTTTTGTGCATATGGTTTAAGTTGATACATTTCGCTTACCATACATGATACATTTTGGGATTACACATTACATGATTTACATTGAACATAAACACGTCGACATTGACATACACATTTGGTGGTTTACATTTGAACATAAACATTTGACATGGTTTACAATAACACTTGACATTTGGTTTACACATGAACAATTTACATGGTGGATTGGTTTGGGTAAATGATTTAAGTAACATGGCATATGTAATATGATACAAACATGGTGGATACGCCGCTGGTACTTCCTATATATAAATATTTGTATGATATTACATATCGTGGCGTTATCTAAGTCATTTCAGTTTAGACACATCACATTTTACATAAATAACATTTTCTTCACAAGACATTATTTTCACAAACAACTTATCTTATTCAACTCATTTTACTTGGTTATTCGTTTAACCTTGCACTTATCTATACATATCGTTTGATGTTATCGTTTTTCAAATGATTTACAAAGCAAAACAAATTACAAGGTTCATGACTGACTGTTATTAAACATTCTTCAAAACTCAAGTCATGAACCCCATTTTCACAAAACCTATGTATCTCACATGCATTTTTATGCTGACGTACCTACTTTCTCATGTGTTTTCAGGAGCTATTCCATAGGACGATTATCATGATTCTAGGGCGGACCTGTGCCTTAGAGCCTAAAAATGAAGTTTGAACTAGCTTAATTATGTTTTGATTTCCGTACTCTCCTTCTAAGACAATGTAACACCTTTGTTTATAAATAAAATACAACTTGTATGCCATGGTTATGACACAATTTAATTCTGTCCATGACACTCCCCGGCGTTTCCGCCGCGGTTGCATGTTATACGCGGCCAGGGTGTGACACTAGTAGCTCATTTCGATTTAGAGTTACATCAGATGGACGTTAAAACCGCTTTCCTTAACGGAGATTTGGACGAAGATGTTTACATGAAACAACCTGAAGGCTTTAACCTGAAGGTTAGGAGCATCTAGTCTGTAAGTTGAAGAAATCCATTTACGGGTTAAAACAAGCATCACGTCAGTGGTACCTCAAGTTTGATGAAGTCATGAAGAAACAAGGTTTTATGAAGAATCAAGTGGATCAATGCACCTACCTCAAGATGAGTGGGAGCAACTTTACTATACTTGTCCTTTACGTAGATGATATTCTATTGGCAAGTAATAGTTTAGACATGTTGCATGAGTCGAAGCGTTTACTCTCGCATAACTTCGACATGAAGGATCTCGGAGATGCTTCTTACGTCATTGGCATCGAAATTCACCGGGATAGACACAAGGGGATCTTAGGATTTTCCCAGAAGGCTTATATAGATCGTGTCCTTACACGGTATAACATGCAACAGTGCAAACCCTCCGTCGCTCCAGTAGTTAAGGGAGATGTTTTCGGTTCATTCCAGTGTCCGACAACAGAGGTTGAGAAGGAGCAAATGAGCCAGATACCTTACGCGTCAGTAGTCGGGAGCTTGATGTATGCTCAAGTCTGTACTCGCCCAGATATCGCTTATATTGCTGGAATGCTAGGCCGTTATCAGACTAATCCTGGTCTAGATCACTGGAAAGCAGCTAAGAAGGTACTTCGATATCTGCAAGGGACGAAAGACTATAAACTGACTTATAGAAGAAGTGATCATTTAGAAGTGGTGGGCTATTCTGATTCTGACTTTGCGAAATGCAAAGATGACAAGAAATCCACTTCGGGCTATATCTTTATGTTAGCAGGCGGCCCAATCTCATGGAAGAGTCATAAACAACAGTTGACCACAACTTCCACAATGATGGCAAAGTATATTGTTGTTTATAACGCAACCTGTCATGGAATGTTGCTTAGAAATCTGATCACTGGACTCAAAATCGTTAATTCCATTTCTAGACCATTGAAGCTTTACTGTGATAATTCAGCTGCCGTTAGTTTCTCGAACAGTAACAGTTCGACTGGAGCTGGTTTATATCTTGATACAAAATATCTGTTCGTACGTGAACGAGTTGAGGAAAATAATCTTTGTATCGAGTATATTAGTACTAAAGATATGCTTGCGGATCCGATGACTAAAGGTCTCCCTCCTAAGGTTTACGAAGAACATGTTCGGAATATGGGATTTAGTAAAGACCTTATTTAAGCATATTGTACTAGCTTATGTTTTATGTTTAATGAAATTTCCTCAGTTTGATTTTGTATGTCTCTTAGAATATATTCAACCGGTATAATGGCATATGGACAAATAAAGTTACAAATCAAACAAAGGGCTTATGCGTATTTTGATCATGACGATTAGGTTTTAAATTAAGGCTATAGTATGATTAATGGGGGTCCTGAGTCGCATAATGATTCAACGGCTGTATTTCTCTGCTATAGTACTTGTTTAAGGCTAAAATGAGTGTTAACTCCTGATCAGGCTTATCTAATACTCATGGTAAATGATTACTCGGCTAAGTGGGAGAATGTAAGATTAAATATATTATGATTTAATATTTAATCTGTAGCCATTATAATCATTTACATAATATAGATCAAAATATATAATAACCTATTAAATAATTAGTTGGTAATTGTTGATGGACCATATTACCCTTATTAACTAATTAGGGTTTCCTCCTGGGTGCTTATATAAGGAGAATTATGTAGAGGTCATAAGGTTACACACTCAATCAGAAAACCTAATCATAACATCATCATCATCATCATCGACCTCATCTCTCCTATAACCGATTCCCTTGTCGGTTTTCTAAGTCCCCATCATCAATTAGCATCCTAAGGAGGAACCAGATCACACTGACAATTATGTCGAACACAATGAGATTATCTCTGACTGGATTTTCCACTGCACTGTCTGCTGTAACAGGTATGTTTATATTGTTTTCCATTATGATTAAACAGAACTGATCCAACAAGATATCCAATTATCAAAGTATTAATCTCTAATAACGATCTCCATTAGTCATAGTTTAAAACTATGTGTCTTGAATCTAGTTTCCATAATGCTAAGGAGGCAACATATATATAGATTTCTTACAACATCCATTTATTTGAAGCTACATTGTAACCAAAGAGGATATATGATATCCTCATCACTGGTGGACCTAGCTTGTTAATAGGGGTAGCCCCCGCTACCCCTTAACACTCCGATGATAGTGTAAAGTTTTTCAAATTTTAGAAAAATTTGATGTTTTTTTTTTAATTTTGTTACCTTTTTTTTTTTGAAACTTTGCCCATATAAAGATATTTTAGATACGTCACTGATCCTCATGTTAGATGGTAGGTCTAAGAGTCTTCAACCTACTATTTAAAAGAATGTTCCAATCCAACAGCTAACAAACACACTGTCAACAGGGCCGACCCTATACTGTTTAAGAAAAAAATATTGGTCTTTTGACTATGAAGATAAATCATTTTTCCAGATATTTTCTTTCGATGCGATCCAGGATTTTTTTTTTTTTTTGGCAAATTGGAAAATAATAATCCCATCTTTCTGAAATTGGCCGATAATAATTCCAATCAGTTATTAACCATTAATAATCCGACCTCATCCAATTTTTTTTGTAAAATAGTCTGCAGTTAAAATAAGCTTAACGGAGTTAATTGTTTTTCCGAATTCCAAACCGATGTTTTAGTGCTTTTGATCGGAACGAGGATACGAGTCGATTGATGTAAAACTTACCTCAAAATACTGCCCGCAACCCACGAAAACGGTGCTTCAATTCGGGTGTTTAACTTCCAGTTAACAAAATTCAAGCCATTTCGAACACAATTTCGAGGTAAGTTTTACATCAATCGACTCGTATCCTCGTTCCGATCAAAAGCCCTAAAACATCGGTTTGTAATTCGGAAAAACACTTAACTCCGTTACGCTTATTTTAACGGCATACTATTTTACAAAAAATTCGACGAGGTCGGATTATTATTGGCTAATAACTGACTTGGGATTATTATCGGCTAATTTCAGAAAGATGAGATTATTATTTTCCAATTTGCCTTTTTTTTCTCTTAATTCTTTGATGTTTATATTTTTAGTCATCCGGGATATGATGACAATATATAAATTTAATTTGAATAAATTGTATTTATTTATTTTTTTATGAAAAAGGCTCAAAACTAAATTTCGCAAGAGGCCTGATTGCCGTCCCTTGTTTGGTCTCTTGTCAAGACACTAGAAAACAACTTTTATTTATATAATAATATGCAATATTACTCATCGCTAAAGATTCTAATGCAATTACAGCTGGAATAAACCATCTATATTTTATAAATCATGTTACTCCGTCGCTAAAGAATTTGTAATAAATTGTTATGATTTCAAATGATTATTTAGTAATAAAAATCTCACTACTACAGTACTACAAAAGGGTAGTAACCCCAATTTGTATATATAATATACTAGGTTTGAATCACGTGTATTACACGGGCTGTATAAATGTCTTCTTGTTAATAGAAAAAATGGATGTAGTTAACCCAGTGAATTAAAATAGCAACGGTGAAACCTTTTTGGATCCACGGATAAAAAATGAAATTTTTGGACTAAACTGATAAAATAACTCAAACCACAAGATTTAAAATGGCATTTAACTCAACATATAATATAAAGATTGTTACTTATCTTGAACCCATTAAAATATAGTTTACTCTTAAAAAAGTAAAACCAATTAATTTTTTGAATTTCTTATTTTCAAACTTGTGATCACATATCCGTAAAATAGTATTTTCAAATAGTAAAATATTTATGTCTAAAATTATTATTATTTAATATAAGAGATAAATAGGAAAATAAGATGAGAAAACACCAGAAAGTGACATGTCTCCATAAAAGATTTTTATTTATTTGGAAGATTTTCAAACTTGTGATCACATATCCGTAAAATAGTATTTTCAAATAGTAAAATATTTATGTCTAAAATTATTATTATTATTATTATTATTATTATTATTATTATTATTATTTAATATAAAAGATAAATAGGAAAATAAGATGAAAAAACACTAGAAAGTGACATGTGTCCATAAAAGATTTTTATTTATTAGTATATATGTGTCCTTGTGATACACGGATGTAACAAATAAATATATAAAATTTAAAAGTTTAAGTAATTGAAATTAAATATTAACGTAAGGGAAAAAATACATATTAATTAAAATTCAATGCATCAATAATTTAACATCAGCTCTTCTCAGTGACATAAAAATGTCCTGTGTACTCTTATCTTGTTTGTATACTTTTGCCAATCATGGCCTAAAACTTGATTGATGGGTTTAATTATCCTGTGAAGCAAATAAAAAAAATGAAACCTAGTTTTAGACTTCTCAAACACATTTATATAATTTTTTGTTAAATTGTGACCCGTGTACTAAATAAACTTCGAACCACAGGCACAAACGTATCTAATAAAGTTTAATACTAGTTGCATGATCAAAACTCAGATTCAGTGGTATCTTTTAAGCTCCTTGACCGCTTTCATGATTCATGATGTTATCGAATTATTATGTCAAATAATAAATAGCTTTGTGCATGTACGATCCAAGATATGCATGAGACCGATTTTGCTTTGTATATGCAGCTAAAAAAAATTGTATGAACATAGAAAGTGGGAATGTGGGATCCATTATGTATCGGTGTGGGTGCTAAAATCTAAGAAATGAAAAGAAAAAAAACACCTTTTGATGATGTGTAAAACCACTATTACAAACCAAGAAAAAAGTAAAAAGATAAAATATAAAAAGTAAAAGTGGAGTGTGTGTATATATATTAGAACTATTCAGGTTTGACTCCCACTCTCTTCATTATTTTTTATGGCATTCAGATGAAGGGTGAATACTAAAGATGTCGGTTCGTCTTGGATGAGAGGCGAGGTTTTACCGATTATTCCACTGTCGTGCCTTCAGGCAGGTGGATGTCGGGTTTCCGCGCATCTGGGAGAGCCAAGGGGCTGACAACGGTTGAGTAGTCGACCTTGGCCACAACGCCCGGTCTCACGGTAATTAACATGTCGTTCCTTTTCGTTAAAAAAAAGTAGTCGGCTAGCTGTAAAAATGGGTGTCAAACTTTTTATGTTAATAACGGATCTTCTTAGTTTGTTCGGGTATTGTAACATCGTAAATAGTATAAGGGGCCGTTTGACAACTTCTGAATGGTTAAGTGTTGAACCAGTAAGAGGTCTGAACTATTAAGTGCTGAATCAGTAAGATGTCTGAATCATTAAGAGCCAATATAATGCTTAACCGTTTAGAGCCAAATGTTTGACCAATTCAGATTAGAGGTCTTAACCATTCAGACTCAGTATAATGCTTAACTATTCAGAGGCAAATGTCTGAACCATTCAGACATCTGCTCATGAAATAAACAGTCTGAACTATTAAGTGTTGAACCAGTAAGAGCTCTGAACTATAAAGGGCCTTATTAGAGGTAAACAAACAGCCCCAAAGAGATTAAAAGTAAATATATTTTTATTTATTATAGTTTAAACTAAAAATACATATCACTTAGGTAGTGTTTGGTATGCAAGAATGAGAGGTGGAATGGAATGGATGATTACGACGGAATGAAGGAAATGGTGTTTGGTTGGTCAAAGGAATGGAATCACTCATTCCAAAATGCATTCCATTCCCTCAAAATCATTCCTTCCACCCCCCATGTTTTTTTCCATTCCATCCCCTCTTGCACCATTAATCAACAACACCACAACCCACCACCTTCGCCACAACCCACTACCACCACCACCCACCACCACCACCACCGACGCCACCCGCCACCACCTCACCCCGACAGCCACCGCCGCCACCGCCGCCACCCACTCGCCACCGTTATCACCCACAGCTGCGACCAATCGCTAACGACACTCGCCGCCGCCGCCCACCACCATCGTCGACGCCACCGCCACCACCACCACCACCGCCACCGCCAACCGCCGCCGCTACCACCAACCGCCACCTCTGTTGCCACCCACCACCCACCACCGACCACCTTGCCACCACCACCACTCGTCGTCGTCGCCACACCGCCACTCGCCGCCACCGCAACCACCACCACCCATCGCCGCCGCCGACACCCACCACCGCCACATATAACCACCCACAATCACTACCACCGACCACCACCACTCACCGCTGATTTTATTACTCCGTTTTTCTTGGCTATCGAACAATACACAATAATAACTGATTCCATTCACACATGGTAACCAAACAAGACATGGAATGGTAATGATCCATTGCATTCCCTCGTCCATTCCATTACCTCGTCCATTCCATTCCTTTGTTCATTCCATTACCTCATACCAAACAGACCCTTAATCTTTTAGTTGTAGCAATTCAATTTAAGGGTGGAGATATAATAGGAAGTTTATTTGCCTAGAAAGTGATCTTGACCATCCATTTAGTTAATCAAGGGCTAAGATTAAATGATGGAAATTGAAGGGAAGAAAAGAGGCGCGTGAGTTTGTTTAGGGGCATTTTAGTTAATTCAAGACAATAGTTTCTCTCTCCTCCAATTCCCCCCCCCCATTTTTTAAACATTAATAACTCTTTCATACGACATTATTTTTTTATAAAAATTTCACCAAAAAAACGAGCGTTTTTTAATCTTTAAAACGAGTATACTATTGCTATATTCTAAAAAAAATTTAAAAACCCAGTTGCGTAAAACGCAATAGAAAAACCCCCAATTACGTAAAACACAATGAAAAAAAAAACCTAAAAAACGACATTTTTCTAAAACGCAATGCACAAAAAACACAAAGAAATGTCTTATTTGTAAAACGCAATGGCCAGAAAACACAAAGAAATGCCTTATTTCTAAAACGCAATAGCCTAAAAACTCAAAAGAAAATGTACTTTCTAAAACGCAATGGACTAAAAACACATAAAAATGTGTTTACCTAAATCGCAATGCACAAAAAACACAAACAAATGTCTTATTTCTAAAACGCAATAGCCAGAAAACACTTAAAATGTCTGTTTTCTAAAACGCAATGGACTGAAAACACATAAAAAGGTGTTTTACCTAAAACGCAATGCACCAAAACACAAAGAAATGTCTTATTTGTAAAACGCAATAGCCAGATAATACTTAAAAATGACTCATTCTAAAACGCAATTGCCTAAAAAACAAAAGAAAGTGTTCTCTGTAAAACGCAATGGAATGAAAACACATAAAAAAGTGTTTTACCTAAAACGCAATGCACCAAAAACACTTCAAGAATGTGTTTTTCTAAAACGCAATGGCCAGAAAACACATAAAAATGTTTTAGTTGTAAAACGCAATTGCCTAAAAACACCAAAGAAAGTGTTCTCTCTAAAACGCATTGAACCATGACAATAGTTTTGTCTGTGCTGTGAACTGTCTGAACCAATGCAGTTTACGAATGCAGTTTCCAGAGGCAATTTACAAAAAATTAATTTTTCTGATGCATTTTTATTACAGAAAATTTAATCCGAGCTGACCTGGCAGCTCAACCCCAGCCAGAGGCTCTGCCCCTTGGACCCCGCCAGGGGCTGCCGCCCCTGGGACCACGCTACCAGGGGCGCTGCCCCCGGACCCCCGCCAAGATCGTAAAACGCAATGACTAAATCAAAAACCCAGATCGTAAAAATGAAATTAAAGAACTTCGTACATGGATTGAAGTGATTTCTTCAACAATTGACGAATTTTGAATGATTGAAACACTTATCATCGCTCGAATCGAACGAATCGAGTGATTATCTTCAAAATCACCAGAAAAAAACGAGATTTTGTATGAAATTAAACTGGGTTTTCTTCAAAAAAGCTGAAGAACACGTTGATCGAGTGTTTGAATCATTGATTGGTGATGAAAATCGCACTATAATGTAGTGATTATTGAGATAGAAAGTGAAGAAATAGTTGAAGATGGTGGGTTTTGAAGTTACTGGGTTTTGAAAAGGAAGAAGAAAGGGTTGAATTGACTAAAATACCCTTTTTCTTTATTTTAAATGTTGCAACATGTTCTAATCCTATTGCTTCCTACACTTCCTAGCCAAAATAAACTTCCTATTTGATCATTTCCCTTCAATTTAATATCAAGAAAGTAATACTTTTATATATAATTAATTAATATATGATAAAATGAAGAGTGAATGAACAGTATCATTCACTTTTCATTTTATACTAGTAATTGTACCCGCCGCGCGTTGCGGCAGCGTGAAAACATAATTTAACTCGAATTTATACCGTCAAATAAAAATGAATTATATTTGACATGACTCGTTTTCAAACAAAATTTACGTCAAAACGTAGAACAACTGAAAAGGTACAATAGGCATGGTAATGTAATATACATGTACATAAAAATAAGCACATAAGAAAATAGTTTTTTTTAAGTTAAAGAATGAAAGTATCAGGAATAAACGTTAAAGACTCAAGATAATTAAAATAACATTTTACAAAATTTTTAACAATTAAAAGGGATGCAAATATTAATATTGAAATTTGGGAGAAAATTAAAAAGTGTGAATTTTTATTAATGACATAACAATTTTTTGTTGAACGAAAATGTATATGAGACTTGCAAAGAAAAGCATGACTTTTCCTTTACAGATCGTAATTGTAATACTAAAAAAGGAGCATATCAAGGATCGAACACCTGACCTCTTAGTCATTACTGATGCGCCAAACCACTATAGCAGAGTCCACTTTTGTTTGCTTTTTCGCAAACAATTTAAATATAAAAGAACCAGCTCTACCGCCTCCTTTGATATCCACCTACAAAAGTGATAACAACCAAACTATTCAAGATCTACTAAAGAAGTTTTAAATCAGTAACAATAAGTTATACGCCAATAATAAAATACAGATTATCTATCTATACTATATTATAATGCATAGTGGGAAACCCGCGCGTTGCAGCGGGAATACACTACACATCAGACAATTAGGTAGTGAGTAGAGTGAAGATTTAGATAGATTTAGATATATAAAAGGCTTCTCCGTTTAATAATGTAATCAAAATATCACATTCAGATGTAATAATTTGGCCCGCCACCCATTCATGTTTATTTATAGATGTCCGTCAAAATGACTATTTATGTACAAACATTAGTCAAATAGCCGTTTTATGATTAAGAAAAATCACTATGCCCTTTGATAATAAGTTACGAACCACTATAATGCAATTATTAGAATCCAAATAATTTGAAGATTACAAAACTACTCTATCTGCATCAAATTGAGGTATGAGAATTACCAGCTTTGACTTTCTAAAAGTCCCAAAAAGGCATATCTTCTATGTTCCTGTATTCAATCAAACCACACACTTATCTGGACCAAAAAGTGTAACCTAGTAATAATCAATGAGGAACAGTGGAACACAAACATTAAAACACACACAAACTAATTGTTAACAATGTACAAATCATACAAATACTAACACCACCATAAACCAAGGAAGTTAAAAAGTCTCGCAGGTTAAAATGTCACAGTATCCACAAAGCATATTAATAAATTCCCTAAATTAAAAGGAAATCCATGTGAATCTGATACGAATCTGTAATCAACAACGTAGTTTGAGCGTATCAGAACTAATTATGAAATGAAAATTACCTGGTACGAATCTGATATGCTTTAACTTTTTAAGAAGAAATATGTATGTTGGATCGCCAATATTCATAGGGAAGAGAGTGGTGCAAGGGTTTTAAAAGTTTTGTTCGACGATTGGTTTCTTGGTGCTTAAAGCTTGAAATCGTCCCCAACACCTCCATGATCTGGTTTCAAAACCCCTAATCCGAAACCCTAGCTGCCATCGCTGCGAATCTGGTTATCTACCTCAGCCCTAAGCCATTGCCATCATCCCCTTCATCGTCTTGGGGTGGCCGGCTTCCTCTTCCTTTCATCGGTCTTTCTCTCTCTCCTGCGCCGGAACCGGTGGCTGAAACCTCTGGGTTCCTTTTGCTCTGCTTCTTTCTCTTCTCTCTGTCCCTTCGTCTCTCCGGTCTCCACCATAAGATGTATTTCTTCACTCTCTCTATTTTGCGCAGAAGAAGGTGAGAGGGGCTTGTGGCATGTGGATGCTGTGACACCCCAGGAAAACCGGGAAAACCACACAACTTAACTAGCTTCCTCAGTGAGTGCCTATCAAATTTCGGGACGAAATTTCTTTCAACTTGGGGATGATGTGACAACTCGAAATTTAGAACCTTCCATTGTATCTCGATGTAACCTACTTGAATCGTTATGTGATTAGTTGACGTGTTGGTGTAATGATATATGTGAACATCCTATGTGATTATATGTTATGTTTATATGTATGCTTGTATGTATGCGACCCGAGACACAAGAACCCGACTCGAGACCATGTGGTCTCGAGTGAACAGTGCAACATATGGGCCGGTTGGGCCGTGCACCCCATCCGAAACCCATTAGGGTGCACCAATGTGGAACAAGTATATAATCCTTAGTGAGAGCTAACCTTGCCATTCTTTGGGCAATCCACACACTCCTACCTTCTCTCTCTCTCACTAAAACCATAGAAGCACAAACCTTCTTCCCTCATCCTCGGATTCAAACCGGCAACACTAGGACTCTCGAATCGAGCTTGGGATCATCACTCGGAAACTCCATTTTATTCGTCTTCCTTACTACCTCGGTGCCTTTTCACAACCGGTTAGTGATTCATGCTAAGTGCTTTTATTTCGGTTGATGATGTGTGATGAGTTTGTATGATAATATGCATTTGCTTGTTAAGTTTTACACATCCTTCTTGAAATGCCGATGTTAAGATTGTTGTTATCCATGAGTAATGCATTATGACTATTGTTGGTGTTTGATAAAGTTGCTTGTTTGATTTGGAGTACACATGTTCATGTTTGATGTGTAGGATGTGTTTTAGATAACATAAAAATGGATGAATGTTGATGATAAATCCTATAGATGCATGTATTAATAGGATATGGATGACTAGGTTGTATAACTATCGTGGTTTATGCTTATTTTGATTATCCAAGTGTGCAAGATGAAAACTATAATGAAGAACATGATGAATATGTGAAGAACTTGTTGAATATGATTTGGATATTTGAAAATTGATATGTTTGATCCATTTTGGCTAATTGCTAGACAAGAAAACATATTTGTATGGATAGTACACACTGTTGCATGAAATCGGATTTCCATTGGTTAGTACAAATGCCGGCTATTAACAGGTGTGCCAGTCGAGACCCTTGGTCTCGACTCGAGACCATGTAGATGACAACTCGAGATCACGGTTTCGACACAAGGTTGCGAGTCAAGGACCCCTAGTCTCGACTCGAGACCACACTTGATCAGCACACAAAACAGCATGACTCGAGAACTCGTAGGCTTTAACCGAGATCGCACAGTCTCGACTCGAGACCATGTACGCACACTCGCTGGACTGGACTTGCATAGTTACGGGCCTGAGTTAGTGGGCCGAATGTATGGACTCTCTGTGTAATATTAATTGTGTATGTCGTGCACTGTTTTGGACCTGCATGCTATCACGAGCCCAACTGTTTGGGCCGCATACTTAGACTTCGGTTATTACATAAATGTTACCGCGGAACTTGTTGCGAACTGTTGATGAACTGCCATGCTAGACTTGTATGCCATGATCGTTACTTGTGTACAATACGTGTAGAACGTACGTGCACTACTTGGTTTGAATCTGACATGAATGGTATCTATGTTACGACATAGTTGACCACTTACGACTTGATTGACTTTTCTGTGTATCTGCCGAGCAAATCAAGGTGAGTTCACACCCTCCACAAAGCATGGGATTCCCTGGGCTGGGAAAGGGGGATTAAGGAACGTGGATTCCTCGTCCTCCTTGAGTAGGACAGCATTGGTTCAGGAATGAAATTCCTCGTCCTCATGGACAGATAACTCGTACTAGACCAAAACTCTATCACGAAGTCCCTCCTTCTTTATATCGACTTAATCGCCGAGCCAATGGCGAGCGGGTCATTAGTTAGATAGCGCTATTTAGGTCTGACAAGCCTCACACCGTGCCGCAGAGGACGGGCGTGAACTAATGGATCTGGGCACGTCAATGATGATAGACATTGACAGTTCAGGGCACATGAACATGACTACAGTCAGCAGTCGATATGGTAACGAGTCTAGTGTATACATGGGGTAGCCCCCACGGCTGGATGGCCAGAGTCATTGGGTTAAACAAATCACGTTTTCAACTATGGGGTAACCCCCACGGCAGGATGCCAGATAAAGGAAACTGTTTTCGAAACAAACTAAAACGAATACCCAACTGTGAACTCACTCAACTTGTTGTTGACTCGTTACTACATGCTTTGCAGGACCATAGGTACTTAGCTGGAGTTTGCATGGAGGAGAATCGTTGTGGGACATGGATAACTGCGTGCCATGTTAAACTTGGAAACAATTGAACTTATGTTTTGGTTTTAAATCTTATGCTTCCGCTTGCAACTTCAACTATGTTTTGTTTGAACACCAATTGTATTGGTTAGATTTTATATCTACTTATATGCTTGTTCAATATGATTGGTGGCTGGATCCTGGTCAGTCACGCCTCCAAGCAGTAGTACTCCGCAGGTGGATTTTGGGGGTGTGACAGATTGGTATCAGAGCCATTGGTTATAGTGAACTTGGTTTTAATAAGGAAAAGGGTTTTATTAAAATCAGACTATAACCTGTGCAGTGCTCTACGGTCCACAACGACGCTTCACTCCACATGCAAAACTCGACATTCTAGGTGATATGATCTGTGTATATTGCCTACTTGTTAGTTACATAGTACATTGCCCATGGTATGCTTGATTAGTATAACTACTGTTGCTTGAACACATGTGTGCTTACTCCCTTCTGCCATCGTACTTTCACGAACCTCTCTCACTCATGTTTCCCTCTTATATGAAGATCATGAGTGGACGCGTTAACATGACTCAAGCCCAGTTAACGGCTCTGATTAACGAACGAGTTGCTGCGGCACTTGCAGCTGCATACGCAGGAGGTATACCCTGCAGTCCGAACTCCTTCTAGGATCTTTAGGTCCTACTCCCGTGAACCAACTTTTGTATTAAACTCTGTCTTTCTTTCACCTACCTTAGGTCAACATGCTCAGCCACCGGTGTGCACCTTTAAAACCTTTATGGACTGCCGACCCACTACTTTTAGCGGAACTGAAGGAGCAGTAGGTCTCCTCCACTGGTTTGAGAAACTAGAATCTGTGTTCGAAATGTGTGAATGCCCCGAAGCGCGCAGGGTGAAGTATGCTACCGGAACTCTCGAGGGTTTAGCCCTCACATGGTGGAACGCTCAGGTTCAAATGCTAGGGTTGGTTGCAGCCAACGCCACCCCATGGGAAACTTTCAAGGAAATGATCAGGGAGGAATACTGCAGTCGTGATGACATTCATAAGCTGGAAGACGAGTTCTACAACCTCAAGATGACGGGGTCAGAAATCGAGGCGTATACTAAGAGATCGCATGAGCTTGCCTTATTGTGTCCTACTATGGTGGACCCTCCATTTAAGCGAATTGAACTCTTTCTCAAGGGCTTGGTGCCAGAAATCCAAAGTCATGTGACTTCAGCAAACCTGGCCACTATCCAGCAGGTTGTTCAGTTGGCTCACCGTCTTACTGATCAGGCGGTGGAACAAAACAGGCTACCAAAGCGTATAAGTGCTACAGCTACTTCGGGTGCTCCTAGTGACAACAAGAGAAAATGGGATGGAGCTTCAAGCAAGGGGTTCAACTTCTGTGCAATCTCAGTCTCAGCAGAGAAAGACTGATGACTACAAGAGCCCCAGTCAGCAATCGTCTGGTGGTCAAAGTCATGGTGGGTACAAGGGGAATCACCCCAAATGCAATCGCTGCAACCTACACCACAGTGGACCATGCACCAGGAGCAACTGTCATCGGTGCAACAAGCCAGGTCACGCTGCCAAGGATTGCAGAAGCTTGTACCCCGCAAGCCAGAATCGTCAACAACAGGCCCCACCGAACCAGCGGCAGCAGCAGGGTAACAATAAAGGGTGCTTTCAGTGTGGAGCTGAAGGCCACTTCAAGAAAGATTGTCCCCAACTGAACCAGAACCAGAACAACAACAACAACAGTAATCAGGGGAACGGTAACAATGGGAACCACAACAACAACAATGGTGCCAGGGGGCGGGTGTTCTTGATTGGCCAAGGTGAAGCAAGGAATGACCCCAACGTGGTGACGGGTAAGTTCCTTCTCGACGACTTTTATGTTACAGTTTTATTTGATTCGGGTGCTGATACTAGCTATGTGTCCCTAGAAGTTAGTCAAATGCTTAAGCGTATTCCAACACCCTTGAACAACAAGCACACTGTAGAGCTAGCAAATGGTAAGAGTTTGGAGGCCTCACACGTAGTCAAAGGTTGCAAACTTATTCTCGCTAACCAGACCTTCTCTATTGACCTTATTCCTATCGTCTTGGGTAGTTTCGATGTTGTTATTGGGATGGATTGGTTATCCCAACACCAAGCAGAGATCCTTTGCAACGAGAAGATTGTCCGTATTCTTGGTTCAGGCAATGAACCCCTCCTAATTCGTGGCGACAAGAGGAGTGCTGTTGAAAACGTCATCTCTTTCCTTAAGGCCCAGAAGTGCTTGCGAAAGGGTCACACTGCCATTTTGGCTCTCGTTACGGACACCTCGGAAAAAGAGAAGAAACTAGAAAATTTTCCAATTGTACGTGACTATCCTGAGGTATTCCCTGAGGAATTACCTGGTCTTCCACCCCATCGCCAAGTCGAGTTTCAGATTGAACTAGCTCCTGGAGCTGCGCCTATAGCTCGTGCGCCTTATCGTTTAGCCCCATCGGAGTTGGAGGAACTCTCTACGCAACTACAAGAACTCTTGGATAAGGGTTTTATTCGTCCTAGCTCATCACCCTGGGGAGCTCCCGTGCTATTTGTGAAGAAGAAAGACGGCACCTTCAGAATGTGTATCGACTACCGTGAGCTCAACAAGGTGACTGTGAAGAATCGTTATCCTTTACCACGTATTGATGACTTGTTCGACCAGTTGCAGGGGTCGAGCTACTATTCAAAGATCGATCTGAGATCGGGATATCACCAGCTGAAAGTTCGAGAAGAGGATGTCTCTAAGACAGCCTTTAGAACTCATTATGGGCACTATGAGTTTTTGGTCATGCCGTTTGGGCTGACAAACGCAACGCACCTGCGGTTTTCATGGATCTGATGAATCGGGTGTGCAAGCCTTATCTGGACAAGTTCGTTATAGTTTTCATCGACGACATCCTAATCTATTCTAAGAGCCAAGAGGAACACGAGCAGCATCTACGACTTATTTTGGAACTCCTTCGAACAGAACAGCTTTACGCAAAGTTCTCGAAATGCGACTTCTGGCTTCGTGAGGTCCATTTCCTAGGCCATGTGGTAAACAAGGATGGGATTCATGTTGATCCATCCAAGGTGGACTCGATTAAGAACTGGCCTGCACCTCGTACACCAACGGAAATTCGTCAATTTTTGGGTTTGGCAGGTTACTACAGAAGATTCATAAAGGATTTTTCTAAGATTGCACAGCCCCTCACCTCATTAACACAGAAAGGTGTTGTTTAGCGATGGGGAAGTGCACAGGAGCTAGCCTTTCAGCACCTAAAGGATAGACTTTGTAGTGCACCTATCCTTTCACTGCCAGAGGGCACAGACGATTTTGTGGTTTACTGCGACGCATCAATTCAAGGTCTTGGTTGTGTATTGATGCAACGAGATAAAGTCATAGCCTACGCCTCACGACAACTCAAAGTTCACGAAAGGAACTACACTACGCATGATTTGGAGCTGGGAGCTGTTGTTTTTGCACTTAAGATATGGCGACATTACCTGTACGGTACCAAGCGCGCCATCTACACCGACCACAGGAGCCTCAAGCACATCTTCAAGCAGAAGGAACTGAATATGCGGCAACGACGATGGGTCGAGCTACTGAATGATTACGAGTGCTCGATCAGGTATCACCCGGGGAAGGCCAATGTCGTGGCGGACGCCCTCAGTCGAAAGGACACCGCACCTAAGCGCGTGAGAGCTTTACAACTCACTATACATTCTACTCTCCCTTCTCAAATACGAACTGCTCAGATAGAAGCATTGAAACCAGAAAACGTCAGGGCTGAAGCCCTACGTGGCTCAAGGCAACGTTTAGAACAAAAGGAAGACGGTGCTTACTACGTAACAGGACGCATTTGGGTTCCACTCTATGGCAGCCTACGAGAGCTTGTGATGGATGAGGCACACAAGTCCCGCTACTCGGTACACCCTGGTTCGGATAAGATGTACCACGATATTAAAACTACGTATTGGTGGCCTAGCATGAAGGCCCACATAGCAACTTACGTCAGCAAGTGTTTGACTTGTGCGAAAGTCAAGACAGAATACTAGAAGCCCTCAGGTTTACTTCAACAGCCAGAGATACCTCAATGGAAATGGGAGCAAATTTCCATGGATTTCGTTACTGGCTTGCCTAGATCCCAGCGCGGAAACGATACTATTTGGGTGATCGTGGATCGACTCACAAAGTCTGCACATTTCCTGGCTATCAAGGAGACGGATAAATTCTCCACTCTAGCAGAAGTATATCTCAAGGAAGTTGTCTCGCGGCACGGGGTGCCCACCTCTATCATCTCGGATCGAGATGCACGTTTTACTTTAGAGTTGTGGCAAGCGATGCACAAATCTTTTGGCTCATGATTAGACATGAGCACGGCGTATCACCCTCAGACGGACGGGCAGTCCGAGCGCACTATTCAAAATTAGAAGACATGCTTCGTGCATGCGAAATCGACTTTGGCAACAGCTGGGAAAAGCATCTGCCACTTGTGGAGTTCTCGTACAATAATAGCTACCATACCAGCAATAAGGTTGCTCCGTTTGAGGCATTGTACGGGCGTAAATGCCGGTCACCTCTTTGTTGGGCAGAGGTGGGGGATAGTCAAATCACTGGTCCGGAACATGTGGTGGACACTACTGAACGGATTGCTCAAATACGACAACGCATGGCGGCAGCTCGAGACCGTCAGAAAGCCTACGCCGATAAGGGCAGGAAACCACTTGAGCTCCAGGTTGGGGAGCAGGTACTACTCAAAGTTTCACCCTGTAAGGGTGTGGTTCGTTTTGGCAAACGAGGCAAACTTAACCCACGATACGTCGGACCTTTTGAAATCATCGAGAAAATAGGCAAGGTGGCGTACAGACTGAACTTACCAGCAGAACTCAGTGCAGTTCACAACGTTTTCCATGTGTCGAATCTGAAGAAGTGTCTGTCAGATGAGACCCACATAGTTCCTCTGAAGGAACTCACTATCGACGAGCAGTTACGATTCGTCGAGGAATCAGTTGAAATCACGGACCGGGATGTTAAGGTCCTCAAGAGCACTAGAATACCTCTCGTTCGGGTTCGTTGGAACTCACGTCGCGGCCCAGAGTTCACCTGGGAGCGCGAAGATCAGATGAAACAAAAGTATCCCCAACTGTTCGCAAACAGTACAACCACTACTGAGGCTGAAGCTATGGAATTTCGGGACGAAATTCCAGATCAACGGGGGGAGGATGTGACACCCCAGGAAAACCGGGAAAACCACACAACTTAACTAGCTTCCTCAGTGAGTGCCTATCAAATTTCGGGACGAAATTTCTTTCAACTTGGAGATGATGTGACAACTCGAAATTTAGAACCTTTCATTGTATCTCGATGTAACCTACTTGAATCGTTATGTGATTAGTTGACGTGTTGGTGTAATGATATATGTGAACATCCTATGTGATTATATGTTATGTTTATATGTATGCTTGTATGTATGCGACCCGAGACACAAGAACCCGACTCGAGACCATGTGGTCTCGAGTGAACAGTGCAACATATGGGCCGGTTGGGCCGTGCACCCCATCCGAAACCCATTAGGGTGCACCAATGTGGAACAAGTATATAATCCTTAGTGAGAGCTAACCTTGCCATTCTTTGGGCAATCCACACACTCCTATCTTCTCTCTCTCTCTCTTACTAAAACCCTTGAAGCACAAACCTTCTTCCCTCATCCTCGGATTCAAACCGACAACACTAGGACTCTCGAATCGAGCTTGGGATCATCACTCGGAAACTCCATTTTATTCGTCTTCCTTACTACCTCGGTGCCTTTTCACAACCGGTTAGTGATTCATGCTAAGTGCTTTTATTTCGGTTGATGATGTGTGATGAGTTTGTATGATAATATGCATTTGCTTGTTAAGTTTTACACATCCTTCTTGAAATGCCGATGTTAAGATTGTTGTTATCCATGAGGAATGCATTATGACTATTGTTGGTGTTTGATAAAGGTGCTTGTTTGATTTGGAGTACACATGTTCATGTTTGATGTGTAGGATGTGTTTTAGATAACATAAAAATGGTTGAATGTTGATGATAAATCCTATAGATGCATGTATTAATCGGATATGGATGACTAGGTTGTATAACTATCGTGGTTTATGCTTATTTTGATTATCCAAGTGTGTAAGATGAAAACTATAATGAAGAACATGATGAATATGTGAAGAACTTGTTGAATATGATTTGGATATTTGAAAATTGATATGTTTGATCCATTTTGGCTAATTGCTAGACAAGAAAACATGTTTGTATGGATAGTACACACTGTTGCATGAAATCGGATTTCCATTGGTTAGTACAAATGCCGGCTATTAACAGGTGTGCCAGTCGAGACCCTTGGTCTCGACTCGAGACCATGTAGATGACAACTCGAGATCACGGTTTCGACACAAGGTTGCGAGTCAAGGACCCCTAGTCTCGACTCGAGACCACACTTGATCAGCACACAAAACAGCATGACTCGAGAACTCGTAGGCTTTAACCGAGATCGCACAGTCTCGACTCGAGACCATGTACGCACACTCGCTGGACTGGACTTGCATAGTTACGGGCCTGAGTTAGTGGGCCGAATGTATGGACTCTCTGTGTAATATTAATTGTGTATGTCGTGCACTGTTTTGGACCTGCATGCTATCACGAGCCCAACTGTTTGGGCCGCACACTTAGACTTCGGTTATTACATAAATGTTACCGCGGAACTTGTTGCGAACTGTTGATGAACTGTCATGCTAGACTTGTATGCCATGATCGTTACTTGTGTACAATACGTGTAGAACGTACGTGCACTACTTGGTTTGAATCTGACATGAATGGTATCTATGTTAGGACATAGTTGACCACTTACGACTTGATTGACTTTTCTGTGTATCTGCCGAGCAAACCAAGGTGAGTTCACACCATCCACAAAGCATGGGATTCCCTGGGCTGGGAAAGGGGGATTAAGGAACGTGGATTCCTCGTCCTCCTTGAGTAGGACAGCATTGGTTCAGGAATGAAATTCCTCGTCCTCATGGACAGATAACTCGTACTAGACCAAAACTCTATCACGAAGTCCCTCCTTCTTTATATCGACTTAATCGTCGGGCCAATGGCTAGCGGGTCATTAGTTAGATAGCGCTATTTAGGTCTGACAAGCCTCACACCGTGCCGCAGAGGACGGGCGTGAACTAATGGATCTGGGCACGTCAATGATGATAGACATTGACAGTTCAGGGCACATGAAAATGACTACAGTCAACAGTCGATATGGTAACGAGTCTAGCGTATACATGGGGTAGCCCCCACGGCCGAAATGCCAGATAACTATCATGGGGTAGCCCCCACGGCTGGATGGCCAGAGTCATTGGGTTAAACAAATCACGTTTTCAACTATGGGGTAACCCCCACGGCAGGATGCCAGATAAAGGAAACTGTTTTCGAAACAAACTAAAACGAATACCCAACTGTGAACTCACTCAACTTGTTGTTGACTCGTTACTACATGCTTTGCAGGACCATAGGTACTTAGCTGGAGCTTGCATGGAGGAGAATCGTTGTGGGACATGGATAACTGCGTGCCATGTTAAACTTGGAAACAATTGAACTTATGTTTTGGTTTTAAATCTTATGCTTCCGCTTGCAACTTCAATTATGTTTTGTTTGAACACCAATTGTATTGGTTAGATTTTATATCTACTTATATGCTTGTTCAATATGATTGGTGGCTGGATCCTGGTCAGTCACGCCTCCAAGCGGTAGTACTCCGCAGGTGGATTTTGGGGGTGTGACAGATGCGGTCCTGGTTGTTCTCTAACCCTAAAAGAGAAAAGAAGAAAACGACAGAATGGGCAATATTGTAATTTGGTAGGGTCACCGACATTTCATTTTAAGATTATATTATTTATTATGTGATTTATTTTTATATTGAGCAATGCCTTATATTCATTTATTAGACTATAAGGTATGGGGTGAGGGTTGGGGCGTGGTTTGGGTACAAATGCCCAAGTCACCACCCCGGCTGGGTTTAGGTTTCGGCGTGACCCCTTGAACGGGAGTTTCAGCCCGGGCGTTGGGCATGCCTAGCGGTTCTCCGTGGCCGGCTCTCATTGGCTGGGTTGGCTAGGCCTTAGCGGCTAGGTTTAAATTTTAAAAAATAACCGTTTTGCAAGTCACTATAAAACCCCCCAATCCCACCGCCTGTCCATATCGCTACCCCAACCCTTCACTCCACCTACCCGAACCCGCTACCCACACCTGATACCGACACAACGCGATGAAGGGCCGCCAACCCGGTGAGACCCGTTGCTGGCCAGAAGCTTTCGCTAGCTACCGGCACAACGTGGGGAACGACCAGCACAATTTAAACTCGTGCCAACACAAGTGGCGCGAGCTACGGCCGAAGCTCTACCGTTTTAAAGCCTACTACGATAGCAGCCCGGGTGGTGATATAAGTCACGAAAACCGGGTGGCGGTGGCCGACATCGAGTTCCGGGGCAAGGACGGAAGCCGTTTGACAAGCTCGCCCTGTTCGAAATCTACCTAACGCTTTAGGCTTTTTTTTTATTAACCGACCCAACACGTCACTCACCAGCGGGGAGGCTTGAAGTCCACGTGTCAACCCATGCCCCAAACATGAATCCTGTAATTTTTACAGTGATTAAATGGTGAAACAAGAGTTAGGGTCTACGTTGAGTCTTTGCAAGAAGTGAAACAGTTAAAAGAAGAGTTGCAGGATGATGTCGGTCGAAAACACCAATGTCTTTCGCGCAACGCGCGTCATTGAAAAACACTAGTTAAACATTAATAAATAATTATATATGGTCATGAGATAAGTTTTTTTTTTTTTTTTTTTGAAAGGCATAGTCATGAGATGAGTGAATCAGTTATGTATATGCTTTTGATCGCAAATAAATGTGGTATTATAAAATGTTGTATGCGAAGGAGCACTCAAATATCAAAATTTCACTTGCGTTGCGTGTCATCAGCAAATGTACCTTTAGTGTAGTTAGCTAAAAAAGAAAATAAAATACAAATGCAGAATGGACTCTCATATTATTTGTTTCACGTATCTGATGGAAATGAGAACATTTATTTGGGTTTGCTATTTTAATGCATAATTTTTATACAATGAGTATCACTAATTCATTACTCAGTTTAAACATATACACAAATAGATTGTTACGTAATAGAGGTTCTTATATTAGTGAAAGAGTTCCAAACATACAAAGACATGTAGGATCACAAGATAAATCATTTGTACGTGGTTGGTTCATATGATCAATCATTATAGTAATGTTGTTCAACGTTCTCACTTTCAAAAAATTAAAGCACGACGATTAACGCTTCATGGCTTGTGGTATTTATATAACCTAGCAGCAAAGAGGGTATACGTATACGCTCAGTTTAGTGCTCCTTTTGTGAGAGTTTGTCTATATTACTCTCTTAATTATTTTTTAAGAAACAAACCATCTACTTATTACAACCTTCATGACTTGAAAAATACAAGCTATTACAAATATTTTCAGCATACCTTTGTAAATGGTTGTGTTCGTTTAACCCTTGTTATATCTCCCTAAGAACTTCATCATACATAGAAAAGCTAAATTTACCATCAAATTGCACTTCATCGCCTTGAGAACGACACCTAAATCCAGCCAGCTAACATAGAACAGCTCGTACCTTTTCACCGTCATGTTGAACATGTTGGTGTTCACCCATTACTCCATTAGTAATTTAGTGATCGATGTCAATAATATAATGTCATGTTCATAGCTTACAATGTTTGTAATACAAGCTTTCCCCATAGAGAGATGCATTGGTGGATAGATTGATAATAATGCAATATATTCAAGCCATGTTTGCTACCTAGTAAAGTTCTTACTTTAGGTCTCCCATTCGACTCATTTTTAGTTTGGTAAAAATGCAATACATTGAAGTCATTTTGTGCTACTAAGGTCGCATTATTTTGTTAAAGTCGGTTACTAAGTATTAAAGCAAACACTCTTAACTTAACATAAGGGAACACACTCAACTATTTGTTCAATGTGCAATGTTGTTAGTGACTTCTTATAATGGTAGTTAACCTAGATGAGTGATTACCACAAAGTTAATTTGTGAAGGAAATAAGATGTTATTTAATGATCGGTTGTTCTCATATCTCCGAAAATGTATAGAGGTATGATCATTGGAGGTACCCTATTCATTAACTTCAGCTGTTGCGATCATTATATTAACTAAATATATGGATTTACGAGTAAATTACAGAATTTATCTTTATTTTATATATGTTTATTAAATATGGTTGTTCAAACACAAAACTTCATATATAAGGGTGAAGGGGGTGCTCACCTAATAGGTGAGTCCCCTTTCTTACGCCAAACCAATCCCCGTGTGCCACGTCAACTCCCCTCTTAAACTCCCCTAACACCCCAATTTGATGGCGCCACTCCCCTCTTAGGTGAATTGGGTTTTTTAAAAAAAAAAAAAAAAAAAAAAAAAAGAAAAGATGTGATTGGTCACTCCCTCTCTCTCTCCTCCCTCTCTCTTCGGTGAGCCGCCACCGGCTTCCATCCTTCTCTCTTGGTCCCCGAAGGGTTGGCGGAGCCTTGCCGATCGGGATATGGTGTCCCCGAAGGGGTCCCCGAAGGGTGCCCCGTACAGCCTAAGTCTGGTTCGAGTGTATAACTGCAGCTATATTGAATCCAAATCCCATGTTGTATTTAGGCAAAAGGTTAGGGAAATTATAAAGATGGAAAAAATATGAGATATAAAAAAATATAAGAGAAAAATGCCCAGATAGTCCATGCGGTTAGCCCATTTTTCACCTTTAGTCCATAACTTTATAAAAATACAGCTATAGTCTCTAACTTTTGCAATTTCGTTCCCAGATAGTATCTAGTACGAATGGGGGTTAGTTTTTAGTGTTACTTGGGTGTGAAACGACTAAAATACCCTTATTATTAAAAACAAGAATTAAAACATTAAATCAAAAATAGATAATACACATAATTAAGGTGGGCCCACATTTTTTATTTCAATTAATAAATCAGGTCAAAGTCAATCAACCATAACCACAACCACCTGCACCACTTCATCTTCTCCATGACCATCATGTTTCACCGGAACTTCAGCAACAAAAGACGTTTTCCGACAAACCTCTAACTCACTCCGGTGAGCTCCTCTATCACTTCGTTTTCCGGCCAATGTCACGTTAGCACTCAGTCAATGCCCTTTCTCATATGCTTGAAGCTCACTTTCATTGATTGGCCAATTAATTAAAGTTGGCAATGAATTTTGTTTGAATAATTGTGAACTCAACATTCATGTATTCCACTAGTTGTGGCTATGGATTTCCATAACTCTTTAGCCCTTTTGTACTCCCATGAATGTTTCTAAATCTTTCACTGAACCTTCAATTTGACGTCATGAGCACCCACTTCCGAGCACCTTCACCAACCCACCATAACCACAGCCACGTTTTCCGAACACCCACCTTCGAGCAACTCCGGCAACCCACCACCAACCTTCGCTCATCACCATACACCACTAATCACGAACCTCCGAGCAGCAATTGTTTTCGTTTAGAAGGTAGAAGCATATGGCAGCTTGCAAAGGTGTTTATGGTTTGAAAGATTTGTTATGGTGGTGGGGGTTAGGAAATTAATGGTGCAAACAAGGAGAAGAAACAGACAAAAGGGAAGATGAGTGGGGGTGTAGTGGGTTGGTAGGTAAAAGGTGGGCCGAAATAACGATGCGGCGAAGGTTTTGACTGGAGAAGAACAGGGTGCAATGGTCGCCGGAATAACGAGTGGCGGTGGTTTTCACGCCGGAGAAGAAAGGGATGGGTGTGGTTTAAGTTTTATTGTATTTAAATAAAAATGTGGGGTCCACTTAGATTATTTATTAATAAAAGTTATATTTCTGTTTTGATTTATATTGTTTAATATTGAGGGTATTTTAGTCATTTGACATCCACTTAACACCAAAAACTAACTGTTATCCACGTTAAGGACTATCCGGGAATGAAATTGTAAAAGTTGATGAATCATTAGTCATACCTCTTCAAGATGTAGAGGTAAAGTTCATTAAAAAACCGTTATATGTCCAAGATAAAAAGAAATTAAGAATCCCAAAGCATAGGAGATTAGTTCTGGTCAAAGTGTAGCGGGATTTCAAAACATGGACCCAAATATACTTGAGAATTGGAATCGAAGATAAGATGGAAATACCCATACTTGTTTCAGTGAATCTCGAGGACGAGATTTAAAAACAAGGTGGCGAGGATGTAACAACCCTAAAAAAATATCCCGAATAAACACGTAATCAAAACCCCAAGTTCACGCGATGAAATTTGTAATAATCAATTTAAGAGAACTTGGCGGTTATGAACCAACCCACACAAAAATACCCTTAGTAAACTCATAATTAAAAACCGAACCATTTAGGATCAAGACCCGAGCATACGTGATAAGAACTGGCACAAAAATCGAGAAAAACATGCGATTGGACGAAAAAACGGTGGAGGACAGGCATCACAACGAGGTGACACGTGTCAAACCTATGCTGGAGGGCGACCTCCTAGGCGCCACGCGGGGGACACCCTGTCTCTTCCTGCGACGCGCATGATAATCCAACCTGGGCTATATCAAGGCCACATCTGGGACCAAATCAGTTGCACATTTTTTATTTCTAAAATCGATCCTCAGATCTCTCGTAACTTTGTTTCTCTGTATTTGTGTGTATTAAACCCTAATCACTGAAACGATACCATGTCTGATCAATTACAAAACCAGTCAACGGATGCCAAAGTGCTTCCTGAATAAGGCTATCATTTGTTAACTACGTTGAGGTTTTATTCTCGTGATTATCGTTAAAGTTTGTGTTGGGTTTATACATTAATACAGATTACATTCTGTGAAATTAGGGGTTAGAATCAGAAAGCTTAATATTATAGATTCAATGATAAAGTAGATGCTTAATTATCAGAAGACTCGGAACTATAAACTTACTATTAATCAAGAGGCTTAGTATCAGAAGTGTAACGCCCTGCTCTTTGGTACTTTCTATTTATAGAAAGTTTTGTTCGTATTTCTATTTTTGGAAACTTTGTGTTCTTGTAATCATTCCTTTCTTTGTAATCATTGTCAAACCGAGACTCGGATCATTAATGAAGCTTGTATTTTGTTACATTTATGTCATACACACTCTATGAATGCTCGTATGTTCGACTTCGTGAATCAATCAATGTCTAATTGTTATTCTTGGAAACTATGTGCGAAACTTGTAATTAATCTAAACTTATGCATTGAACGTCTTTTGAACGAGAACGATACTTGGTTATGACATTTATATGCTTAAACATACTTTGGTTATGATCATTATGCTTAACTACACCTTATACTATGCTTTTATATCAAAACAAGTCCCTAAACTATCAAAAATGCACCTAATAGACTCAAGCATAAACTTCAGGGGGGGTAAAATGCAAAATTATGGAACTTGCCGGCACTAGGGCGCCGCGTGACGCGAGGGTCCTAGACGTCACGCGAGCCCCTTGTTTCGGCAGAATGTGTGTTTCCTTGAGCTGCATGCACGAAATCCCAATAATCCAACCCACCCAATCACCTTTAATCCACCTCTAATCACCTCCAATCACCTTCTAACTCCTCCATTATAAATACCCACCTTCTCCAACCCATTTGACACTTTCACAACTCTCTAATCTTCACTAATTCACTCTCAATCTGCAGTAAATCTGAGTTTTTGGACAGATCCTTGTAACTTCACTAAAGTGAGTGTAACTTGCTTATTTCTTAACCAAATCACTTGGTTCTTCTTCCTATTGCTTTGTTATGTCCTTGGGTTTGAATCCTTGGTTTTTCCTTGGAAGAATCATGCTTGGATTTGCCCTAAAATGGACTAAAACTTTCTGTTTTGTTTACTACTAATCAACAACATGTTATTTCTTATCCAACTTGTGTTTAACACATCTCACACCAATGTCCTAATGCTTACAACCTCTCTTATGGTTGGTTAAGCTTAAAAACATGGTTGAGAAACTTAAATCAGAGGTTAAAACCTCACAAACTTTCTGTTTTTAATTAGGGTTTTACCCACAAGTAGTGTTCAAGTGTGAAACTTGATGTATGTGTGATGGTTGGTTTAGCCTAGGCTATCCTTCATAAGAATCCACTCATTACTTGATGTTTTTCTATAGATTAGTTGTTGTTACTACCTTAATACTTGTATGTTCATGACCCTCCTTGTTGTTTATAACAACAAGTGTAGTGGTGAACAATAGAGGTGCCTAAATGGAAGCTTGTTCTTCCTACCTCATGTATGTATTCTATGACACAAAGAGGTACCTAAATGGAGACATTAATCTCCTACCTCATGCTTGAATCATAAGACTTGTAAACTATATAATATCTAAGTTATTCTATATGTATACATCTAAGTAACTAAGACTTGATGATGACTTAATAGTTATTTGTTAAGTGGACGTTACATCATCTATGACCATGCCCTTGTTACGACTCTAATGGATCCTTGAATCCATGAAATCATACCAACTCTTTTGAGTTTAATAGTATCAAGAACAAGAGTTATGTGTACAAGATGATTATTTTCACTTATGTTATTTTTATACATATTAAACTCCGAATCTATAATCTTCCGATTTCCCCCAAACTCACACACCTTTGCTTTCCCGTGTAGAAGGACAAGGTGCTCCAAACTAATCCATCCACCAACTTGCTCTCGGAACTTCAAGTCACGACTTGTAAACCGTGAGTATACTCGTATTTTTCCCCTTTTTACTTTTACCACTTTTGGGGTGTAACATGTTTACCTATTGAAACTTACACATGAACTTTTGTCTAAACACATGAACATTCCTATAACATGCTTGTATACGTGATGGCTTGATACTTTAAATTGGGTGATTCTTATGTGTTGAACTTATCATTAACTTCGTACGAGCCAAACCGTGACATATGTAGCGCTATAGGATTAACGACCCGCCTCTACTGAAACTTTGGTTATGTCATGAGCAAGTTGCGTTTTCTTGGTTTGATATGTTAGACACATGCCATATTTAATGTTTATCTTGAATCGCATGCTTGCTATGAGGGATTGTTCACACTTTTATCTTATGCTATGTATGTACCAAACTTGTATACTCGCCTTTGCTTTTGCATTGAATTGTATTTTAAACATGTTACAGGTTGATGATGATGAAATGAAAGAGGTAGCACGATGCCTAGATACACACTTTAGACGTTAGGTTTAATATGTTGTATCGAATTTTGGTTATGTTGGTTTGTTATTTTGATTAAACTTGTTGTTAGTTGGGATCTTGTATTGATGACTACTTGAAGTTTGGAAATGAAATTTGGATTATTAAATTATTGTCACAAATAGCGTTATGATGTCTCGAGCAATCTTCACACTTCGTCTCATCCTGATGTTTCCGCCATTGGTTGGGGTGTGCCAAGAAGGTTTAGAATCAGGAGGTCTGTTAAATCAGAATTACAGATATACAAGGCGAGTCGTTCTCTTTTTCTCACAATATTGTGAGTCATTCTCTTTTATCAAATGCTTTTGAAAACCTAAGTGTTTTCCAGTTATTATTTATAATTCCAGGGGATTAAGTTTTTGTATCCTTACATTACTGTCAGTATGTGGGGTTTTGTATACACTACTTGATAAGCTTTGCTATTGGACAATTGAGGGCCAATAGTGATATGACCACAGTCACCGAAATGGGCGTGTGACAAGTACTGATTTAAGTAATTGAAAGATATAAACAACTGTAAAAACCGTTAATGCTGTAAATATTAGCATGTGTCATTTTATGAAAATGATTGATCTCACCAGTATTCGCTGCTGATAAAATGTTTTTAAACATGTTTCAGATGATTACAATAGATCTAAATAAGAGTTGTGATATGACACTGATGCGTGCTAGTGTGTATATGTTTTAGGTATATAATTTAAGCCCTTTTTACACTTTTTAGCCAAGTTTTAAATTTATAAAACACGATATTTACAAACAGTACACACACATATGGGCAAGTGCACCCATCGTGGACGTAGTATAGTGTTGGTAAGATACCGAGTGTCACACCCCGGCCGCGTATAACATGCAACCGCGGCTTAAACGCCGGGGAGTGTTGTGGACAGAATTAATTGTTATACAACCATGGAAATTAAAGTTACATTTTATTTATTAAACAAGGGTGTTACATTGTCTTAAAAGGAAGTACAGAATCCAAAACACAGTTATTCTAGTTCTATCTTCAGTTTTTAGTCTCTAAGGCACAGGTCCGCCCTAGTGTCGTGTACATCGTCCTATGGAACAGCTCCTGAAAACACATGTGAAAGTAGGCACGTCAGCATAAAAATGCCTGTGAGATACATAGGTTTTGTGAAAATGGGATTCATGACTTGAGTTTAAAGAATGTTTAATAACAGTCAGTCATGAACCTTGTAATTTGTCTTGCTTTGTAAACCATTTGAAAAAAACGATAACATCAAATGATATGTATAGATAAGTGCAAGGTTAAACGAATAACCAAGTAAAATGAGTTGAATAAGATAAGTTGTTTGTGAAAATAATGTCTTGTGAAGAATATGTTATTTATGTAAAATGTAATGTGTCTAAACTGAAATGACTTAGATAACGCCACGATATGTAATATTATACAAACATTTATATATAGGAAGTACCAGCGGCGTATCCACCATGTTTGTATCATATTACATACGCCACGTTACTTAAATCATTTACCCAAACCAATCCACCATGTAAATTGTTCATGTGTAAACCAAATGTCAAGTGTTATTGTGTAAACCATGTCAAATGATTATATTCAAATGTAAACCACCAAATGTGTATGTCAATGTCGACGTGTTTATGTTCAATGTAAATCATGTAAGGTGCATCCCAAAATGTATCATGTATGGTAAGCGAAATGTATCAACTTAAACCATTTGTAAAATGCACAAAACAAGTCGTTGAAGTAACACGTGGTTTAAATCAACGTTATGTTCTGTGGAAAAATGCATGCTCTATTGATATTAACATTTATGTGGTATTGTAAACTATGCATACATCCAAGCCTTGAGACTGCGGCGATAAACCCTTAAACAAATTAAAGGTTTATCTAAGTTATGTATATCGAATTCGGTCATTCCTTCCAGTCCTATCAAACCCAGGACTTCAGGAATGGGAGTTGTCAATTCCTATGTTACCACTACCTACTAACGAACGACGTAGCTAATGTTAATGAATGTATTGTCCCATGTTAAACAAACCAAATGTCATAACAAAATGAAGGCATGTGCCCATATGCTGAGTAAACATATGCAGCAGAAATGTTCATGTAAATCAATGTGTCCATATGTTGAGTAAACATATGCAACAGAAATGTTCATGTAAATCAATGTGTCCATATGCTGAGTAAACATATGCAACAGAAATGTAATGTAAATCAATGTGTCCATATGCTGAGTAAACATATGCAACAGAAATGTTCATGTAAATCAATGTGTCCATATGCTGAGTAAACATATGCAACAGAAATGTAATGTAAATCATTGTACTAAGTACGCACCCAATGGGCATACATAGCATGAAATGTAATGAAATCGTGTACTATAATGTACTAACAACATAGCAGGTATATGATGTGAAAACATGGAAAGCATGAAAGTAACAGATAGGCACATGTGTTTCACCCCAAAACAGTTTGGAAAACAGTAAAAGAGAGGTTAAATGTACTCACCTGAGATTGCTTTGGAGTTCTTGTATAATAACCAGATAATGCTAAAGATCACGGGATATCAAACGGCACCTAATAGGTAGCTATGTTAATATACCGGACCAAATCGGAAGGATCGGATAGTACGCGGGTTTGTAAACCAAACGAGTATGGAGACTCATGTAATATGGTTTGACAAAGCCTACATACTAAAATGAAACTTAACCTAAGTGCTTACGGTCCATCACGACCCGTTTAGGTAGCTTATGCTACCCTAACGCGTCGCTCGCGTAGAACGCGTTCGGAACGCCTAACATAGTGACCACAAGGTATAACCTCGGAAGGTTATAGCCATGGTCACCTAATGTGTTTGGTCGGATCCTAATGATCGACCAAATGGGTCGGGTTCGAAAGTATAAGCGATGGTTTAGATCGCTTACCTTACGACCCGATATAAGCACTAAACTAAAAGTGACGAGCTAAGCATGTTAGAACATGCTTAACTAAGTTTGAAAACAGGTTTGACATCAAAACAAACGGGTTTGATGCCCACGAGTAGCTTGGTTACAAAATATGCAAGAAATGCACATTTTGGCCGAAACTACGACTCGTCACTGAGCCTAGATAACGTGGTGATCAGTAGGTATAGTCACTACGGACTATAACCATCGTGATCACGCTCACGTTATGAAGTTCTAATGAACTTCGCATCGACCATAAACTGGTCAATGCAGAAAGTCAACAAAACGTCGACTTTCGGACTCGAAAAGCGAACAAAAGAACGAAAGAAGACTTACGGAGGGTCCCCGAGTGCTAATCTAGATCAAATAGCTCAGGTATGAAACAATGGTTCCAACTTAGAGCCTTAAGATCTGATTTTGTGGGTTTTTGGAACAAAGGGGGGGGGGGGTATTTATAGGAAAAGTGGAACCGTTAGGATCGTTTTATCGAATATCGTGCCACGATCTTGTGCGTACATGTGTTACCTAACTAGATTCACTGAATATGGCCCTTGGCCTTTCATTGGGTGAAAAGGCAATCGGACCTTTCGCGATCTGAAGAGCCAATCAGCATTAAATGTGGGTTTTGCTGTACTGGGGACCCCTTACGGACCGTATGGGTTTTGGCTTACGGTCCGTAAGCCCCTAGTTTGGCAGATTTACCATTTTAGTCCCTGCAGCACCAAAACTTGGTTTTTGATGCGTTTTTGGTACTTTTAAGCCCCGTTAACCCCATTTCAAAGCTCTAAAATGAAGTTAAAGTATAGGGAACTGAAAATGTGCTCAAAAATATGTCGGATGTCGGTTCGTTTGGCCGTACGGTCGCGATGTTCGGTTAATTACGACGGAATGCGCATAAGCGCGAAAGACGATTCAAATTGCGCGACGAATGGATTTTTCTCATTCCAAACACTAAGGCATAATACTAGGATGCTTACATAAATTTTTGGATGACCGGATGTATTCAGAACGTAAGTTATGCGCGAAAGTGCAAACTTGTGCACTTTTTGACACTTTTAGCCCCTAAATGATCCAAAAGTTTGTTTTAGCATACCAAACCCCTCAAAGCCTATTTCTAAGCTATGTAAAGGATATTTATGGTATGTTTAACTTATGGACATGTTCCGGAATGTTCGTTACAGTTTAAATTGGCATACTTTCGCAGTTTGTCAAGTTTAGTCCCTGTAAGCGAATTAACTTGTTTTTGCCATACCAAAGCCTTCAAAACTTATTTCTAAGTTATGTAAAGGTTATTTAAGGTATGTTGAGTATATGTTGATGTTCCAGAGTATTTGTCGCATTAAACTGAGTACGTTTACGTACTAGTTTGCGTATAATTCTCCAGAAGGCGATGTAGAGTTTGAAATTGAACAAAAGTTAAAATACGAAAAATGTAAAACAAAATCAAACAATCATTGGGATAAAATAACATTGTTTTATTGAAAATTGAATTGTTCATAATGATTACAAGCACAAATGTTACAGTCTCCCCTACTTGTGGAAATTTCGTCCTGAAATTTATCTAGAGGAAACTCGTGGAAAAAGATGCGGATATTTTGCCTTCATTTGATCTTCTCGTTCCCAAGTAAACTTGGGTCCACGCTTAGATTCCCAACGAACCTTGACCAAAGGAATGCGCTTGCGTTTAAGCCATTTGACTTCACGTTCCATGATTTCCACCGGTTTCTCACAAAATTTCAGTGTTTTATCAAGACGAATCTCGTCAAGCGGTATGTGGAGGTTCTCATCAGCTAAACACCTCTTGAGATTGGACACATGAAAAGTTGGATGAACATTTCCAAGTTCAGGAGGTAACTCAAGTCTGTAGGCTACCTTACCGATTCTTTCGACGATCTTGAATGATCCAACGTATCTAGGTGCAAGTTTTCCTTTCTTTCCAAATCTGATCACACCTTTCCAAGGTGCGACCTTAAGTAATACACGATCACCGACTTGAAAATCCAAGGGTTTGCGTTTTAGGTCCGCGTAACTCTTTTGACGGCTTCTAGCTGTCTGAAGGTTATCACGAACTTTCTTTACCTTTTCTGTTGTCTCTAAAATGAGGGCAGGTCTAGTAAGTTGAGCCTCGCCAATCTCATTCCAGCAGACTGGTGAACGACATTTTCGACCATAGAGAGCCTCGAAAGGAGCCATGTTGATGCTGGAGTGATAACTGTTGTTGTAGGAGAATTCAATCAATGGAAGATGTGAATCCCAACTACCACCAAAATCTATCACACAAGCTCTAAGCATATCCTCCAGTGTCTGGATTGTTCTTTCAGATTGACCATCCGTTTGCGGATGATAAGCTGTGCTCAGATTAAGTTGAGACCCCATAGCAGATTGCATGGTTCTCCAAAAATGAGAAGTGAAACGAGCATCCCTGTCAGAAATGATGTTCAAAGGAACACCATGTCGTGCTACAATTTCATCCACGTAGATTTGAGCAAGTTTGTCAGCCGAAAAATCCTCACGGATTGGCAAGAAATGCGCTGACTTTGTAAGACGATCAATGACTACCCAGATGGCATCGTGACCTTTCTTTGTGCGCGGGAGTTTGGTAATGAGATCCATAGTAATGTTTTCCCATTTCCAAACTGGGATCTCTGGTTGCTCCAATAAACCAGAAGGACGCTGGTGCTCAGCCTTAACTTTAAGACAAGTAAGGCATTTTGATACATATAAGGCAATGTCTTTCTTCATACCAGGCCACCAATACTGAATACGAAGATCCTTATATATCTCATCTGAGCCAGGATGAATAGAATAACGAGACTTATGGGCTTCATCCATAAGCAAAGTACGAAGATTATCTTGGCTTGGGACCCACAAGCGGTCCATGAAATAATATGATCCATTGTCCTTCAGTTCTAAGGCAGGAGTTATGTGATAAGGAAATTCCTTATCCATCAACCCTTGTGAAACACAAGCTTGTTGAGCCTGAGAAATACGGGCTTGGATATCAGTTTGAATAACATATTGGACACGTACACAATGAAGCTTAGTACGTTCCTTGCGACTCAATGCATCGGCTACGACATTCGCCTTACCAGGATGGTAGCGGATCTCGCAGTCATAGTCATTTAGAAGTTCAACCCAACGTCTTTGCCTCATGTTGAGTTCCTTTTGATTGAAGATATGTTGAAGACTTTTGTGGTCAGTGAAAACCACACATTTTGTACCGTACAAATAGTGTCTCCAGATCTTAAGAGCGAAGACAACTGCACCTAACTCAAGATCATGAGTGGTGTAGTTTTTCTCATGTATCTTCAACTGCCTTGATGCGTATGCTATGACTTTGTTTCTTTGCATCAGGACGCAGCCAAGACCCAATTTAGATGCATCGCAATAAACGACGAAATCATCATTGCCCTCAGGCAATGTTAGGACAGGCGCGTCGCAAAGCTTTTGTTTCAAAGTCAGAAACGCTTCCTCTTGTTTGACTCCCCAATCAAATGGCTTGTTTTTCTGAGTTAGAGCAGTTAGAGGAACTGCAATCTTTGAGAAATTCTCTATGAAGCGGCGGTAATAACCCGCCAGACCAAGGATAGAACGAACTTCAGTAGGAGTAGTAGGCGTATCCCAATCCTTAATGGCACTGATCTTGGAGGGATCCACATGAATACCTTGTTCGTTTACAATATGTCCTAAGAATTGAACTTCTTTAAGCCAAAATTCACACTTGGAGAATTTGGCGAAAAGTTGCTCTTTCTTTAGGAGTTCCAATGTAAGACGTAGATGTTGCTCATGATCAGCTTGCGTCTTAGAATAAATCAAGATGTCATCAATGAAAACGATGATGAACTTATCCATGTAAGGTTTGCAGACCCTATTCATCAAGTCCATGAAAACAGCAGGAGCATTAGTCAAACCGAATGGCATGACTGTGAACTCATAATGTCCATAACGAGTACGGAATGCTGTCTTGGGAATGTCTTCTTCATGCACACGAAGTTGATGATATCCAGATCGCAGATCAATCTTTGAAAAGTAAGAAGCGCCTTGCAATTGATCAAAGAGATCATCAATGCGAGGTAGGGGATATCGATTCTTGATGGTAAGCTTGTTAAGCTCACGATAATCGATACACATCCTAAAAGATCCATCCTTCTTCTTTACAAAAAGAACGGGAGCACCGCAAGGTGAAAAGCTAGGACGGATAAAACCTTTGTCGGAGAGCTCCTGAAGCTGCTTAGATAATTCTTGCATCTCTGATGGTGCAAGACGGTATGGAGCTCTGGCAATGGGATTGGCACCAGGTACGAGATCAATACGGAACTCGACTTGGCGTGCTGGAGGTAGACCAGGTAACTCTTCAGGAAAAACTTCAGAATAATCCCGAACGACAGAAATATCTGAAATAGTCTTACCCTTGCCTTTATCTGCTGTGACATGTGCTAAGAAAGCCACATAGTGCTTTCGCAGATATTTCCGAGCTTTAAAACAAGAGATGAGTTTGAGACCACCGGCAGGCTTCTCACCACGAACCTGTAGGATCTCGCCTGTCGACAGCGGTACACGAACAATCTTCTCAGAACAAACTATCTCTGCGCGATGCTTGGATAACCAATCCATTCCCACTATAACGTCGAAGCTTCCAAGTTGCATTGGCATGAGGTCAATAGGAAAAATACGGTCGTTAAGGTTCATCTGGCAGTTGCGTAGAACAGAATTAAGAACGATGGGTTCACCACTGGCAACCTCTACTGTCAAAGGTTTACCTAGTTTCGTTCTAGACACGCGAAGCATTGTCTCAAAAGACAATGACACAAAACTCTTGTCGGCACCCGAATCAAAAAGAACAGATGCTGGCTGATTATTAATAAAGAACGTACCGTTCACCACCTCGTTGTCTGCTTGTGCTTCTTGTGCATTCATGTTGAAGACTCGACCTCGAGCCTGTGCCTGATTCTGGTTTGCATTCTGGTTCTGGTTGACAAGTCTTGGACACCGATTTCTGTAGTGGGTCAGATCCCCACAGTTATAACAAGCACCTGGTGGGTAGTTTGGTCGTGCAGCCTGACCCTGTTGCTGAGCAACTTGTTGAGCAGGGTTCTGAACTGCGCGGTTCTGAGCAAACCGACAAACATCGGCAAGATGACCTGACTTCCCACAGTTTGTACAGAAACGGCACTGATGTTGTGGCTGATGGTGACTGTTGCATTGATTGCACAAAGGTGCACTTCCTGAGTAGGGCTTCTTTGCTGGAGGCTGGTTGGGAGCTGCCTGGTTGGCTTGGGCAGTGACAGCATAGTTTTGGGAAGCCTTACGCTTCCTTGACCCCCTTGAGGAACCAGAATCCTTCCCCTTCTTGTTTTGACCTTTCTTGCTATCTTCCTTGTCAGCCGACTGTTTCTTGCCCTTGTCACCCTTCCTGTGTAGCTTATTCTTCCGAATCTGCGACTCAGTCAGTGTCGCTGATAACTCGATTTCCTGACGGAGTGTGGTAGGGTTGCTACCAGTGAGAATGTCTTGTACTGAGTCAGGTAGGTCGTCGATGTACCTTTCGATGGCCTTATCGAGTGGGGTAACCATAGTTGCGCAAAGAAGACTCAACTCCTCAAACCTATCCGTATAAGCCCTGTGCTCGCCACTATCTTGCTTCAAAACATCAAATTCTTTCTCCAACGCTCGTTGTTCATGTCGAGGACAAAACTCCCTCATCATAAGAGCTCTCAGTTCAGCCCATGTCTGAGCTAGAGCAACTTCTGCACCTTGATCTCTCATAACCCCATTCCACCATGTAAGAGCCCTCTTCTGAAACACGCTTGAAGAAAACTCGACTTTGCGATTGTCAGGACACTGCACATGTCGGAAAGTGTTCTCGATGCTCTCGAACCACTGAAGAAGCCCAGTTGCTCCCTCAGAACCACTAAACTTGAGTGGCTTAGCCGAGCTAAAATCCTTGTATTTGCATGTACCATTGTTGTTGTTGTTGGCCTGGTTCCATTGAGCAAAGAGATTCGGAAATTGAGCAGCCATCTGCTGTGCAATAATCTCCGCCAGCTCGGCAGTAGCTATCTGGTTGTCGCGTCGAGGAAGCATTCTAGAAGAGAAAAACATGAAATGAAACGAGTGAGATGATTAGATGAAGAGAATGAGATGAAGCAGAATCAACAAAAGCAAAGATGGCGGTTATGCATCGCAAAGCAAATAAGCGACATGAAATGTCTAGTCAAAGTAAATGGGTCAGGATTAGTGTATCGCGAAGACATGCTCGCCTATAAGTGAACACTCACCCCAAGAGTTCCCAGGTAAGAGTGACTGGTCCGATTATGTGGATTTGTACGAACACTCTAGCCTTAGACAGAAAACCCAGGGTACAGGCATTCACTCTTCCAGTTCGCACGTGTTCACACTATTAACCCAAAACTTTGACGGGATTTTTGAAATCCAAAGAGGTTCAAAACCATATAACAGAGGGTTCAAAATCTTATAACAGAGGGTTCAAAACCTTATAACAGAGGGTTCAAAACCTAGTAATCAATCATCCTAGAACAGATGATTAATTTTCAAAGCGGATTCGGAACCGAAGTTCCCGTTGTGGTTATCACCTAAGGATAGGTGATGTGCATGTTTTAAACTCTAAACACAAGATAACTTGTGTTAGGGTCCTAGAAAGTTATAGTCTAGGTCAAAGCATTACTAATAACCTAATTCCCTATAACCAATGGCTCTGATACCAACTCTTCTGTCACACCCCAGCCGCGTATAACATGCAACCGCGGCGGAAACGCCGGGGAGTGTTGTGGACAGAATTAATTGTTATACAACCATGGAAATTAAAGTTACATTTTATTTATTAAACAAGGGTGTTACATTGTCTTAAAAGGAAGTACAGAATCCAAAACACAGTTATTCTTGTTCTATCTTCAGTTTTTAGTCTCTAAGGCACAGGTCCGCCCTAGTGTCGTGTTCATCATCCTATGGAACAGCTCCTGAAAACACATGTGAAAGTAGGTACGTCAGCATAAAAATGCCTGTGAGATACATAGGTTTTGTGAAAATGGGATTCATGACTTGAGTTTAAAGAATGTTTAATAACAGTCAGTCATGAACCTTGTAATTTGTCTTGCTTTGTAAACCATTTGAAAAAAACGATAACATCAAATGATATGTATAGATAAGTGCAAGGTTAAACGAATAACCAAGTAAAATGAGTTGAATAAGATAAGTTGTTTGTGAAAATAATGTCTTGTGAAGAATATGTTATTTATGTAAAATGTAATGTGTCTAAACTGAAATGACTTAGATAACGCCACGATATGTAATATTATACAAACATTTATATATAGGAAGTACCAGCGGCGTATCCACCATGTTTGTATCATATTACATACGCCACGTTACTTAAATCATTTACCCAAACCAATCCACCATGTAAATTGTTCATGTGTAAACCAAATGTCAAGTGTTATTGTGTAAACCATGTCAAATGATTATATTCAAATGTAAACCACCAAATGTGTATGTCAATGTCGACGTATTTATGTTCAATGTAAATCATGTAATGTGCATCCCAAAATGTATCATGTATGGTAAGCGAAATGTATCAACTTAAACCATTTGTAAAATGCACAAAACAAGTCGTTGAAGTAACACGTGGTTTAAATCAACGTTATGTTCTGTGGAAAAATGCATGCTCTATTGATATTAACATTTATGTGGTATTGTAAACTATGCATACATCCAAGCCTTGAGACTGCGGCGATAAACCCTTAAACAAATTAAAGGTTTATCTAAGTTATGTATATCGAATTCGGTCATTCCTTCCAGTCCTATTAAACCCAAGACTTCAGGAATGGGAGTTGTCAATTCCTATGGTACCACTACCTACTAACGAACGGCGTAGCTAATGTTAATGAATGTATTGTCCCATGTTAAACAAACCAAATGTCATAACAAAATGAAGGCATGTGCCCATATGCTGAGTAAACATATGCAGCAGAAATGTTCATGTAAATCAATGTGTCCATATGCTGAGTAAACATATGCAACAGAAATGTTCATGTAAATCAATGTGTCCATATGCTAAGTAAACATATGCAACAGAAATGTAATGTAAATCAATGTGTCCATATGCTGAGTAAACATATGCAACAGAAATGTTCATGTAAATCAATGTGTCCATATGCTGAGTAAACATATGCAACAGAAATGTAATGTAAATCATTGTACTAAGTACGCACCCAATGGGCATACATAGCATGAAATGTAATGAAATCGTGTACTATAATGTACTAACAACATAGCAGGTATATGATGTGAAAACATGGAAAGCATGAAAGTAACAGATAGGCACATGTGTTTCACCCCAAAACAGTTTGGAAAACAGTAAAAGAGAGGTTCAATGTACTCACCTGAGATTGCTTTGGAGTTCTTGTATAATAACCAGATAATGCTAAAGATCACGGGATATCAAACGGCACCTAATAGGTAGCTATGTTAATATACCGGACCAAATCGGAAGGATCGGATAGTACGCGGGTTCGTAAACCAAACGAGTATGGAGACTCATGTAATATGGTTTAACAAAGCCTACATACTAAAATGAAACTTAACCTAAGTGCTTACGGTCCATCACGACCCGTTTAGGTAGCTTATGCTACCCTAACGCGTCGCTCGCGTAGAACGCGTTCGGAACGCCTAACATAGCGACCACAAGGTATAACCTCGGAAGGTTATAGCCATGGTCACCTAATGTGTTTGGTCGGATCCTAATGATCGACCAAATGGGTCGGGTTCGAAAGTATAAGCGATGGTTTAGATCGCTTACCTTACGACCCGATATAAGCACTAAACTAAAAGTGACGAGCTAAGCATGTTAGAACATGCTTGGAGGTGACGTTACCCTCGACTAAGTAGTCTGAGTCAGCAGGGATACAGTCCTAAATAGCCGGGTTATAGTATTAATAGTAGTTAACTTATGAGGGGATCAAAGAGTTTGGACCCCCGCCATCCAATACCTTTGGGTATTGAAGGAGGTCCTACTAAATTTGACCCAGGTCCCTTGCAGGACCTCTAAACGTTGAACAAGGGCAAGACTCTTACCAAACCGTTCCCTTAACCTCTGACCAGGTAGCCAACATACCTCCATATAGACCGTGTAGATACGAATGGTGAAAATCTTTTATTTTATATAGACAGTAAAATAATGCCAAGACACCACGGGCAAACGATAAGGAAGAATCACCTTCAACATAAGAAGCTAGTTATTAAAGTCATTAATACAAAACCAATTAAGAAGTGCAAAAGATTAAAAATAAAAAGTATTATACTAAACACTTGTCTTCACCAAGTGATGTAAGAGACTTAGGCAAACATGGCCTTGATTGTCAAGAACTCTTACGATCAATCTTGGATCCCGAGACGACTCACACACTCTATGATGGACAATGGATGATGGTGGTGGATGATGGTGTTATGGTGGTGGTGGGTGGTGGGTGAAGTGTGAGAGAGGTGGTGTGCCAAGGGATGAGTTGCAATGGCTCCAAGCACTCCTATTTATAGGTTGAACAGAAGCCTGGGCACGGCCCCGTGCCCGTCTGACATTCTCTCTCTTCATTAATTGTAATTCGCAATTACAATAAATGCGCCTGCAGTACTTTGGCCACGCCCCCGTGTTCACTGGGCACGGCCCCGTGGTGGGCAATAGAAGCTTCTATTAGTTTGTCTTTTCTGCTGCTTCTTGGGCACGGCCCCGTGCTCGCTGAGCACGGGGCGTGTTCAGTCTTCTGCCTTCTCTGTTTTTCTTGGGAGGATGCTGTCGAGGGGTCGGGCAATCCACTTTTGTCCCTTTTCTTGTATTTATGTTAGATTTTGCTGTCTTTTTGCTTCTTTTGTTAATTTGAGCTCATTTAATCCTGAAAATACAAAAAGAAGACAAAAACACACTTTTTCCAACATTAGTACTGAAAAAGGGTTAGTTTTATGCCACAATTGATATAATTTATATGTTGCATTTTGCGCGTATCAACACCAAAAGGCTTGTGGCTTATTTTATAAATGAAATTAAAAAACGTTGTTTTATGTATTCGGGTTTATCCACTGCTAAAGCTAACTTTGTAAAACATGGGTTTTATTCCCATTTGTTATAAATAAAATTCCGATGTCTCTAAACTCTTGATTTTTTTCTAACTCACGACCCTGATAAAATTTCCGCTGCAATATTTTCAAAATAACCACCGGTACCACTTGATTGTTCACGGCTCCCGTCCACAGTATCGTCGGGAGTTGTGACAGGTACACTGCCGGAGATGCATGGTAGATTGCTGCAGTTGGAGGTTCTTGATACAATATCTACACTTGGTATAAGAATAAAAGGAGAAAACTGGATAACAGAATCTTAATATGCCTAAAAAGATTTCGATCGAAATCCCAAAATAAGCCATAACACGCATTAACACAACTCGTACTACCTGCTTCATGATATGTAAAAAACGTTCTTCATGAACACTAACGACATATGTCCAAGTTGACTAAATGTTATATTATGTAATGAGGCGTATAAAATTTATGTTCACATAATTTTCGCTTATTTCATTTTTGACTAATTAAGAGTTAAAGTGCATTCGTGATTTTATATTTTTTAAAAAGAAATATAAAATCTTGCCAAAGCATACTAAAATAACTTATAAATAAACATATTTAGTTTTCGAGTAAATTACAAAAATCGTCCTTTATGTATGTCACTTATTGCAAACTGTGTTCTTTATCTTCAATAATTACAGAAAACGTACTCGATGTTTGCAAACCCTTGCAAGTTATGTCCTTAACCCTAACTCAGTTAATTTTTTGTGGTTAAATTTGACCAAATGGACCCCACATAAGGGTATTTTGGTCATTTTACTCTCATGTGGGGTTCATTTAGTCAGATTTAACCACAAAAATACCCTCATGTGTGGTCAATTTGGTCAGGTTTGACCACAAAAATTATCCGAGTTAGGGCTAAAGGACATAACTTGCAAGGTTTTGCAAACATCGAGTACGTTTTCTGTAATTATTGAAGACAAAGGACACAGTTTGCAATAAGTAACATACATAAAGGACGATTTTTGTAATTTACTCTTAGTTTTCTATATAAATACAATTAGCAACTGTGTTATCCTTAAAATTATAACCATAAAATTAGTTAAATATAAAAACAATATGAATAACTTTTTAGTAAATATTTAATGAACTAATATGATCTTTCTAAAATATATAAAAACTATTTGATATTTAATATTTAATTTTTAAAAACACTATCAGAGCATTCACATCCTAACCATCAAATTATGTGAGGAGGGGTTTTTATATTATAAAGGGTATAAAAAGTGGTTGTGAGTAGAGGAGAGAGAAAATGTTACTGTTCATCTGTATATTTGGGGGGGACACTGTTCACCCGTTATAATTTTTTAATATATTTTGAAAGTGGTTGTGAGTGGAAGTTAGAGAAAAATGTAATGATAATATTATTTAATTGAAAGGAGAGAGAAAAAGTATTTGTTTTTAGTGGAAGTATATTGATATAGGAGTTGTTTTTTAGTAGAATGTATGTATAGTTTGATGGATTGGATATGAATACTAGCATCACTACAATTGAAAGTAAAGAAATGGGAATATTGTAATTAATGAGTAAATATTATAATTTTGGTTTAAAAAAAGTCGTAAATGAAGCACAAACTTTTTGGGTGGGTCTCTTCTCATTTTTCATATTAAGTGCTACAAAAAGTAATGTGCAATTGTCCAATAATAGTTCATGAATATATCGATACATAAGTTATGCAAGACTTTTATATCATTATTCAACACACACAAAAAGATGATGCAAGAATAAATTTTTAAACTTTTTTTCTACAGAAAATCATCTTTTTACATTAACCCTCCATGATATATTTTAATCCGACCTATCACTTCTTCCCTTGAATAATTTCGCTTTGCTAAGGGTGCGTTTGGCTCACGGAATGATTTGAAATTGGAATTGGAATTTGTATAGGAATTAGAATTTGAAGGAATTGAATTTGGAATTTAAACATTCGAATTGGAATTGGAAATTGTTGGAATTGGAATCTCAATTCCATTTTTGTTGAGTTAGATTGTCAAATGAATTGGAATCCATCACCCCGGCACCCACAACCACCAGTTCGGGTCGAAATGGTACGGGTTAAAACAGTTCGCGTCGAAACGGTTCAGGTCAAAGCGGTTCGATTCTAAACGGTATTGGTCGAAACGGTATGTGTCGAAACGGTTCACGTCGAAACGGTTCGATTCGAAACGGTACGGGTGGAAACGGTTCGCGTCAGAACGATTCGATTCGAAAAGGTTTGGGTCGAAAAGGTACGGGTCAAAACGGTTCGATTCGAAACGGTTTGTGTCAAAACGGTACGGGTCGAAACCAATATGGGTTGAAATGGTACGGGTTGAAACAATGCGGGTCGAAATGGTCGAAGATTCCAATGGATTTACTTTAAATCCTTCACATATAGGAAGGATTTTGAATTCCTTTAGTTAAAGGAATTTGAAGGAATTCATGTCTAATTCCAATTCCAATTCCATTGTCAACCAAACACATGCATATTAGAATTGAGATTCCAATTCCATCAAATTCTGTGAACCAAACATCTTAAGAGATGGAATTTAAATTCCAATTTCCTTAAATTTCATTGAATTCCTGCGAACCAAACGCCCCCTAAGTGTGTGGCTCTGATTAGGATCTTCTTAGTTCTTAGAACAAAGACAACAGCAAAATATTGTAGTAGTTGAGTATGGTAGATGTGTGTCTTGTCATACGTTTTTGTTGCATGTGTAGATGACAAAGTACCTATATTAACCAAGTTTTCTTTGTAAACTAGTAAACCCTAAAAATTTAAAGAAAATCGTAAATTCGTTAATACTAATATTTTATGGAAATGATTATGTTTGATTTTTGGGTAAGACAAGTCTTCAACATTCTTAAATTGATGAGTTTTACATGTTTGCATTCTAGTTATTTAAGTTGTGTTTGCTGAAAGAAAATGAATTTTTGCATTGATTCATTGTTTTACCAACTTGTAGCCTATAGACCAACTTTTACCAACTTGCATTGATTCATTGTTTGATGCAAACTTATAACTTTGACCAAATATCTTATAAGTTTGTATCAACTGGTATCACAATATTACGCACCGTTATAATTCGCGCGTTAGAATACATTGTTTGCAAACTTAGAAATAATGTAAGCCTACTTTTTTTCAAAAACATATAGAGAAATGATGTAGAATTATATATAATACAATTTTGGATTTTTATCTAATTTGTCCAAAGATAATTTATATTAAAATATTATTGAAAATTGACATGAGTCGATGGAAATAATCTCCATTCTCCAGTTACTTTTTTCATGTTTTGTACTTCTCATCAATTATTTGATGCAATCAATTGTTAAAAATACTATAATCTTCCATTGGAGGTTGGGCTTGACCAATTGGCAACTGGCCTAGCTATATCCACTTGAGAAAAACCACAAGCGGTTAAGTTACCACAAATAGAAACAGTTTATAGTACACTAACTTTATAATATGATTGATTAAAAGAACCTTTCCTTTTTAACTAACTTCAATGATTAAACACCAATTGTGTTTTAGGAGAATTGTAGGTATAATAAAGTTGATATAATCCAAACCATAACGATTTTGTAAGGCTACCAAAATAACTTATTTTTTCTTATCCATATCTAGATTAAGTTTTTGAGATACCAAACACCAGATTTGGAATTATCTTAGTAACATTGTTGCGGTCAGGGGCACAACTTAAGAGGGGCCGGGGGGCGCTTGACCCCCCGAACTTTTCGCTCAGTAGTGTTATATATGTAGTTTTCGTATAGAAATTTTTGGGTATATACGTTTTCGACCCCCTGGCTCTACAGAAATTTTTTGGTATATACGTTTTCGACCCCCCGTCTTCATTGTCAAGCTTCGCCACTGGTTGCGGTAATCGTTTTTTTATAGAATGTCGCACACTCACTAATTTACATCACCTAAAATTTACTTAATTACCTATAATAGGGTTTCAACTCTTACCATTTTGAAAGGAATTCACCAATGTCATTGGATCATAGCCTATGTACATTTTCGCGTAGTGACAATAAGCTCACATCAAACGTCATTGTTATAAAAAATAAAAAAATAAAGTAGTTGTTGATTACCTAATATCTTTAATTAATAAATAATAAATTAACATTAATTAAGATTAATATATTAAATTATGTAAACAACTTGAAAATGGAAAAAAAAAAAAAAACAAAATCCATATAAACAATGTTATTTGGCAGTCACCCAACCAATTGCTTTCTTCAATCTTCCCTTCACCTTCAAGAATCTCCAACTGTATCCATACGGCACTTGCAATTGGATTTTGATTTATATATCAGACTGTTAACTGGTACTATTCATTTAACTCACTCTCTTGATCTGTTACTTTCTTGGAATATTCACTATGTTTAATTTTTATAATTCTAAAGATTCCCCTCAGAATCAACTCACTACAAGAAAACTAGACTTTCACTGACGGAAATTATTCCGTTAGAAAATTACCCATCGATCATAGACGGTACGGTCAAAACCTACTTTGTATTTTTTTTTTCTAAATTTAATTTGTCGTCGGTTGGTGATCTGTTAGAAATATCCAACCGTACCGACAGAGCTTCACCGATGGGTTCCCGTTGGTGATAGTTTTCCAACGGTAACGTTGTTGTTGGTAAAACCCCAGTTTTCTTTTCTTGTAGTGAATATTTGCTATTTAAGATAAGTTGATAACTATTTAACTTTGATGGTTTTTCTAATATTAGTGTTTGATCTTGTTCTGCTTGGAATAATGTTCTTGATGATCTAACAGGTTTAAGTTTGCGGAAATCGGTCATTTTGGTGGAGAAAGAAGTAGAATCTGATCTGGGTTATAGTTATGACTATGAATTCTGTTTATTACAAAGAACATGATGATGACAAGGATTGGAATCAGATGGGTTCGGGTCCGTGGTGGAGTAGTGAGCTTGTGACTCGGTCAGCTCCTGAAGAATCAATCCTGGTGAAATCTTCAACAAAGGATGATGTTACAGCTAAACTACCAAATCATGATTCAGACCAAGTTTTTGATAAGAGGGATATAACTCAGTTCAATATTATTGGTGGTAATGTTCTAATTTCTTTAAGTTTACCAATTTTTCTAGTTTAATATGTATCTCCAAGTTTAAGTTGTTAAGATAGTAATTTGGCATTCACATATTTAGTGTGAAATGTTGTGCATGTCTTGGTTTTAAAAAGCGCGAGTCATCCCGAGGCGTTTAAGCCCAAAAGCCGAGACGTGAAGCTTTGTTCTATGTACAACCAAATAAGTTTTATCTACAATTTTTTATTTGTTTTACATATCAACCTTTTTTTATCAAGTAAACAATTCGTGCTCTCTTCATCCTTTTGGTCGGTTTTACATATCAACCTCCTCCAGACCGTGATTATGACCAACGTTGACCCTAATTCATCAAGAAGCACCACCTCAACTCTCAAGACCTGAAGCGTAATTCTGATCGCTTAAGCGCGCTTTTTAAAACCATGTTGCATGCTTCTATCAAGTTAAAGATTGTATTAGAGTGAGACAGGACTTGTTAGGAAAACTTGATTAATTTTTCATTTTATTCAGATGACAGCAAAGATTTATCCAACAAAAGAAAATCTACTAAAATTCAGGCAGCTCTTTCAATGCAATCTGACCAAAGTTATGTTGAGCTTGGATTTGGTCAGCCAACCATGGTACAACTTTTTAGTCATCAAACATTATCTTGTAGACAATTTTGAACTTTAATCTTTATATAAAGTTGATTTATATTATCTCTTTTTATCAATGGTGAAAGGTATGTGGCAGATACCCTTTTGAAGATCAATGTTATGGATTGTTCTCAGCTTATGGACCTCAAATCAAGGTGCTGTTTCATCTCTTTATACTAATCTGTTTACTGTTTACCTGTTTCCCTATGTATGAGAATAATTTTTGAGATACTCTTATGAAAAAAAAAAAAAAAAGATATCTTTTGTAAAGTAATTAATTCGCCGGCACTTTGACTAATTTATGTTTATTCTATTTGGATGAACAAGCTTAGTTGGGAATCTGATTCATGTTTTAGTACTTCTGATATGTTGACACCTGCAATCTTTTGAAGATGGTCTGTTTCACAATGATTCAGGGTCGGATCATGTTGCCGTTTAACTTGGGCAGTGATGATGGACCGCTATATGTGAATGCGAAGCAATATCATGGAATTATAAGGCGTAGAAGATCGCGTGCTAAGGCGGAAATGGCAAATAAAGCTCTAAAAAGCCGAAAGGTATGTTTATATGTAGCGGTTTCTTTATCTTCAGGACCAAGGACCAAACCGTACACAGCCTTATTTCGGTTTATCGGGTTGGTCTAGGTCAGTTTCTTGGCCCAACCCAGATCTTACTCACCCTTATTAATATGAGCAATTGATTTCAGTTCATTATTATAGGTGTTGTTGGAATGTCTGTTATTACCAAAATCAATATGGTGCCTGTCAAACATGCTTTTAGAATAATTAGAGATTAAGCAACAACACTAATTATATATGGTAACAATTTTTTTTGAATGGCGAATTTCTTGTGTTAAGCTACCGCACTCCCAAATTGGACTGTCCCGTTGCCCCACTCCAGCCAGACTATGTTGTCTTAACCGGGCTTATGTTGGCTTCAGAGTTTGGCTTGGGTGTTCCCCCGGGAAACCATACCGCCGACTGCCACTTGACAGACGTTGTGCCACCACAAGAGCTTAACACTCTCTAACGTAACACACGGTGGGCCGAAAACCCGAGTGGGCTCAAAATAGAACCTGACACCTCTGCAAGGAGACTAGACTTTATCCGTCATTGTCTAATCCACTAAAGTGACACAAGTGGGGTGTTTCGTACACATATATTTTTGTGTAATTAAAATTTTATCTAATGAATCAGATTTTAAAAAATGAGGATTTGAAGGAACTGAACTTTTTAGAAAAACATTTTTTTTCTCCTTTAGATTTATCATGTGTTATAATTAAATGCATTAGATTTATCATGGATATTAATGGATTATTAAAATTCAATTTCCCTTTTTTTTCTTCTTAAAATTAGTGTTTGTTTGATAGTAAAATCCCCATAAACTCATATGCACCCAATTCAATGTACTTAAAATTCTTAGGTATGTTAGTCATTTCATATAGTTTTTTCTGGATATAGTTAATGTTAATAGAGCTTTCCTTAATTTACTTTCTAGAGCAAATATCTCATGTAAACATGTGCTATTGGTTTTTGTATGCAGCCATATTTGCACCTTTCACGTCATCTCCATGCAATGCGCCGACCAAGAGGGAACGGTGGCCGGTTCCTGAACAGCAAAAAGATTGGAAACTGCAAAGATGAAAACACGGATCTGAAAAAACACAACCCTTCACCGGATTCTCCAAATTTCACTATTTTGTTGTCGGGTCATAACAACTTGAACTCTCCACAAGAATCAAATAGTAACGGGTCCCACATTCCTCGATCGGAGGTGACTAGTATGTTCTCAATAGGAGATTGTAAGCACTTCCCAATCGGGAACCTTTCGATGGTCTCTTTGTCAGATATGATGTCTGGAAACAATACTGGACATGGTTTTAGCATGCACGGAAAATGGGTTGAAACCGCAGGTAATGCTGGTGTTGGTGTTGGTGTTGGTGGTAGCCGTTTCAACTTTGCAGTGTAATGTTGATTGGGTCCAGTGTGTTGTGCCACTGACATACTGGACCTGACATCCTGGCAGCCAAATGAAATGATCGTTTGGCTGTTTTTGGCAACTCATCCTTGGCTTTGTGTGTTAAGGTTGTCTCTGACCTCTTTCTACTTGCATTTGCTTGTTTTAAGAGTTGTTATGAGGTGCTAATAATAGCCTTAATGCATGTGAAAAAAGAAAATATATTGTGTTTGTTTCACCTCTACTTAAGTGTTGTTGTTTCAAATAAATCTTTGTATGTGTTTTCTGTAGTCTTGTGAATATAGCTTTCTTGTTGTGTGCCTTTTAATTCAAAACTTTTGAATAATGGAATCTTGTTGGTGCCTCTAGAAAACTCCAATATATAGCTTCTTACTACTATAAGGACATATAAATTTATCAGGCAGATTTCTTTCAAAAGAAAAAATAAACAGTTGTTTCTGGTGACTTTTTATTTAGAGTAAATTTCAAAGTTCGTCCTTTATGTATGTCATATATTACAAAGTATGTCCTTTATCTTTAATAAGCTCAGAAAACATCCTTAATGTTTGAAAAACCAATCAAGTTATGTCCTTTACCCTAAACCTAGTTTGTTTTCCCAGTTAAGTCAGGTCACGTGAGAAGCACATGAGGGCATTAATGTCATTATACCTATCAATTACAGTGACCCTAAACCCCACCATCATCTTCTCCATCTTTCAATCACCTGCACATCAACATACCCCCTTCTTCTCTCTATCTAACAATCCTACCACCACCACAACCTACCTGCCGCCACCTCCCCCCACCACAACCCACCTGTCAAACCGAGTTATACCAAACCCGAATTCTGAGTTGTATGAATCCGAACTTAAGGACGACTGTTGTTAACCCGAAACTGACCACACCACTGCCTTCACTTGCCGGCCGGACTGAAGCCGCCGGAAACGGTGTTTTACCACCACCATCATCATCATCTGTCTTCAACATCAACATCATCCACCTTCACCGACCCCTCCTGAACAACACGAAACAGCCAAAAAAAAGAAAAACAAAAAGATTTGGGGATCTAAAGGATCTGAGATGATGAACTTAGGAGTCAAAATCTTACCGGTGTTCTTGTCGGGAAAGCGGCTCCGCCTCCTGATTAGCGTCGCAACCCACAGCCGCCGCCATGAGCAGCGGCGCCGTCGGAACTCCTCACCTCTTGTCTGAAATTGACGGAGCAGAGGGAAGAGGGTGGTTCGTCTGCTGGTGGGTGTTGTCGGAGAGGGGAGCCGGTCGGAACTCCTCACCTCTTGTCGTCTGCCAAAGGAAATTGAGAGGTAGAGGGTAAGGCAGAGGGGTGTATCATATGTATGTGTGTTTGTATGTGAAGAAAATGAGGTATCAGGATCTTACATCTGCATTTTTGTTTTGTGAGATTGGATTTAGGATAAGTTTTGAATATTTTTTTTCTTTGTGTTTTGAAGATCTGGGTTTTGTTTGAAGTTTTGAAGATATAATGTGCAGTTTTGAAGATATAATGTGCAGATTATGAAGATTTGAATTTTTTATAATTTTATTTTTCTAGTATTAAGGTAAAGACCAATATACCCTCATGTGCTTCTCACGTGACCTGATTTAACTGGGAAAACAAACTAGGTTTAGGGTAAAGGACATAACCTGATTGGTTTTTCAAACATTAAGGATGTTTTCTGAGCTTATTAAAGATAAAGGACATACTTTGATATATTAGACATACATAAAGGACGAACTTTGAAATTTACTCTTTTATTTATGGAAAAACTAATAAAAACTGGTTAGAAATAATGAACCACATTACAAGAAACAGCCGCATAAGCGGCGACATCAATAGCGACAGCATAGCTAATGTCGTTGCTAATAATGTGAATCCAGATCGTGCGTCCAAGGGCGTAATCTGACGATTCATATAATGATAGATCCAAGGGCGTGTGTTTTATCATACTAAAATCATTAGCGGCAATTTTATGGATCACTAGTGGCGAGCTTCTTCGCCACTAAAACACGGATTCTTTGTAGTGCCATTTCTATTTGAGCCAGCCTATTAGGCTATAGGGTGTGGGGATCATGGTTGGGACATGATTTGCCACCTAGGAACATGAATGGAAGGCTACACCACCCCCTTGATTGATCCACCATGGTGTGCATGAATTAAACCATGGCAACCATGGTCCTCCTTTCCATTTTTCAACAAATCATTTCCTTTTTGTTTAGACAAAGATAATAAATAAGAGGCTAATTGTTTGGGTCATAACTATACCCTTAGGGTAGTGGTTTTGAATGGTGGATTAAAGATAAGTTACATGGTACTAACATGGATGGTCATGGTGGTCATGAGGGTCATGACCACACCCTATAGCCTTACCTGATTGGATAAACGAATCATTTCTATTTTAGGAAATGACTACCTTGTTTACATGTTTAATATATATAGATAAAATTATATTGTCTTTTACTCTGTTAATACTTGATAATATATTTTTTTTGCTTTTCCCGTTGAAAAAAGAAAAAATATAAAAATGCTAAAGTATAAATTGATCCATATATGTTAAATATAAAAGTAATAACAATGATAAGTGTGGTTCCATATATAATCGGGTTCTAGTTACTAGTTAAAGTCGTGGTTATTGGACTGCAGGCCAGGTTTTATTACATGATATATATTGTCTGGTTTTTTTATAAGGAAGCGAGTTCCATACTTCCATTAATATATCAACCATAGTTTCACAACCGGGTTATACTGACTCCATGTAATAAGGTTAGGTGAATATTAGAGTTATGTTAAACATGTAAATTGGATTATAATAAGTAATAAACTAATAACCCACATATAATATAGTTTTGTAATAATATAGTCCTAACTATAAAATCCTATAATAGTAATTAATTGTAATGATCAACCACTTATAAGGTATCATAACTTCTATTTTTCATGTAAAATATTGACACAAAGTTTGAAACGAAAGAAGAATCTCGGAATCTTTATGGTATGGATACAAGAATCCGAACCATATATATAGTCTAGTCATATTCTATTGAGTGAAATGATTTATTATTATCACACTTGTTCAATCATTTTAAAATCTAATAAAACGAATAATTGACCTTTTCAAAAGTTTATAAATTTGGTAGAACACGTCATAACATCAACTCAAACTACCTCTCTTTATAAATGTATATATTAACCTTTCAAAGTTGGCAATTAAGTCACAAATAAATTATAAATGAAGGGTGAGGATCAAAAAGTTTATTTTGGCTAGAAAGAATAGCAAGCAATAGGATTATGACATGTGTCAAAATTTAAAATAAAGAGTAATAGTATTTTTCGTCAATCATATCCTTTCTTCTTCCTTCTTCTCCCCAATAACTTCAAAACTCACCATCTTCAACCATTTCTTCACTTTCTATCTTAATAATCACAACATTATAGTGCGATTTTCATCACCAATCAATGATTCAAACACCCGATCAACGTGTTCTTTAACTTTTTTAAAGAAACGCAATTTAATTTCATAAAATATCTCATTTTTTTCATGTGATTTTGAAGCAAATAACTCGATTCGTTCGATTCGATCGCTGATAAGTGTTTCTAACATTCAAATTTCGTCAATCGATGAAGAAATCTGAAGAAATCGGCTTCGATCTATGTAAGATTTTTTTGAATTGCATTTTTACGATCTGGGTTTTTTTCGATTAAATTGCTTTAATAAAAATGCATCAGAAAATTTAATTTTCCAGAAATTGCCTCATTTCGAAGAAAGTAATTCGTAGACAGTTTTTGATTTGCTACTCTCTGGTTCAGACAATTCACAGACAATTTTATGTATCCATTGCATTTTAGAAATAAGAGAGTTTTATGTGTCCATTGCGTTTTATAAATAAGAGAGTTTTATGTGTTTTCTGGCCATTGCGTTTTAGAAAAAAAAAACACACATTTTTGAAGTGTTTTAGTTCATTGTGTTTTAGTTAAACACATTTTTATGTGTTTTCAGTCCATTGCGTTTTAGAAAATACACTCTTTTTTGTGTTTTTAGGCGATTGCGTTTTAGAAATAAGACATTTTTATGTGTTTTTTTGGCTATTGCGTTTTAGAAAAACACATTTTTGAAGTGTTTTTAGTTATTGCGTTTTAGGTAAAACACATTTTTAGGTGTTTTCAGTCCATTGCGTTTTAGAAAAAGACATTTTTAAGTGTTTTCTGACCATTTCGTTTTAGAAATAAGACATTTCTTTGTGTTTTTGGTGCTTTGCATTTTAGGTAAAACACATTTTTATGTGTTTTCAGTCCATTGCGTTTTACAAAGTACACATTCTTTTGTGTTTTTAGGCTATTGCGTTTTAGAATAAGACATTTTTTGTGTTTTCTGGCCATTGCGTTTTACAAAAAAGACATTTCTTTGTGTTTTTAGTGCATTGCATTTTAGAAAAATGTCATTTTTTAGGTTTTATTTTCCATTGCGTTTTACGCAACTGGGTTTTTTCCATTGCGTTTTACGCAACTGGGTTTTCAAAAAAAATTCAAAAATATAGCAATAGTATACTCGTTTTAAAGATAAAAAAACGCTCGTTTTTTTGGTGCAATTTTTATAAAAAAATAATGTCGTATGAAAGAGTTATTAACGTTTAAAAAATGAGGGGGAATTGGAAGAGAGAAACTATTGCCTGGATTGACTAGAATGCCCCTAACAAACTCACACGCCTCCAATTTTTTCCTCCAATTTCATTTATTTAATTTTAGCCGTTGATTAAATAAATAAATGATCAAGATTACTTTCTAGGTTTCCTCTCCAAATAAACGTCCTATTATATCCTAACCGTATAAATTTTGAGGCTAAAAAACTTTAAAAAGATGAACCTTTTTTTTTATTTTTTCTAATACATGCGCTTTGTAAAAATCTATGTATATCTATATATCTATATAATACATTTCCAATGGACACAAAGGTAATTTAACATATCTTTTTTAAGATTTTTTTAAGATGGCAGACTAATAGTCTTAAATAAAACCTATATTCTTATATTTTTCTTCTCATTTTATCCTCCTCTTCACCTGAATCGTTCTCTTTCAACCACAACTCATCACGTTGTTGAACATCAAGCGCCTGCACATTTATATAATATGAAAGAACAATGTCGGTGCACAGGTGAAAGTACAATCTTACCCCTTTCAAACAAAGTACAATGTTACCCCTTTCACTACATCTCAAACAAAGCCTACCTGATCTCCTGCCAACACAGCCGCTCCACTCCCTCACTCCCACATCTCCGGCTCTTGGATTCCCGACGACACCCACCAGCCGAACACCACCCCCCTGTCAGTTGCAGAGCCGACCGCCACCATCGGGTGGTGGTGAGTGACGTTTGGACCCAGAAGTGAGAGAGATCAGAGAGAAAGAGGAGAGCCGACGTTGTTCGAGCGGCGACAAGGCTGAGAAGAGAGAGAGAGAGGCATATGGACGAGAGAGAAAGAAGGGTGGCGGCAGCACCGCCGTATACGTCGGTGGCCGGCGGCGGTTCGGAATGATTTTCTGGCGACCCGCCAGAGAAGATGATGGTGGCGGCGGTTTTGTTTCTCCTGACAGCTTCACGGTAAACCCCGTTTCCTTTTTTTATATCTTTTCGCTTCCTGTCGGTTTTGTTGTCCGATGATGATGATAGTGGTATTATTTTGAAGATGAGAGGTTGAAAGGGACTGATGGTGCGTTGATTTGTGTGGTTGTTTCGAGCTCGGGTCAGGTTAAGGATCAAGGTCAGCCGCGGTTCAGGAGTTTCGGTTCACCCATGGGTTTGTTCGGGTCAGATCTGGTCAAGCCTTGGATGGTCAGCTTTGGATCAAAGTCAGTGGGTTCGGGTCGGATCTAGAGATGTTTGGGTCAAGCTCTGAATTTTTGGGTTTTGGTTGACTCGGTCAAACACTCAAGAGGACTAACCAGCTGGACCTCAGTCTGCAGCCAATATATTCATGCTACTAGAGGTTTATATTTATGCTGTTCTTGGTGTTTTTGGATCTCTTTGGTGTTTTTATATAATGGAAGTTTATAAGGTATCATCTTGCATTTTGTAGGCTTCATGATTTGTCCTCGGCTCTCGAGCAACCACAACAGTATTAATTACAGTTAGTTGTACGTGATGACGATCAGAAGCGGAGCATGAACGAAAACGCGGTGGGGGCCGGACTCTCAAAATCCTAAAGACGGTATGAAGGTTATGGATTCATCGGAACGAAAAAGTCATCAACAGAACAAAAACATCGGTGTTCAAGGTAGTGGAGGACATAAAAGAAATAACGTTTTGGTGGGTGACGAAGTGGTCAAGGCTTCAAGGGAATCACTTTGCAAAAGGGGTGTTCATTTACTGGTATTCCTTTTTGATTTGTAATATGTTTCACTGGTAGTTTTTGTTGTACTGTGTCCCTCCTTTTAGCTTCTTGCCGATAGAGGTGTAGTATGTCTTTTTGGTTTACAATAAAGTGCTTTGGTAGACATTCAAAAGATAAATAAAAATGTAATCCTAATTTTAGACATTTTTTTTTTGTTCTAATGCTGGATCCTTTAGCGAATGCATTTGATTCTTGAAATATTTGTGCCATGTGATCTTTGACACTTTGATTAAAATTTTTATGTTACATTTTAGTGAGAAATATGATATCCACATTTTTTATGTTACATTGAATGCCTCTTCGTGTGATTTACTTTGCTTTGACAAAGTGATTGGGCAATATACTCATGCTATGATGCTAGGAGATGGTCGCCTAATATCACATGGCAACCAGTAGGTTTGTAATCTGTTTTGGGTTTGTTTTCCTCTAGGTGAAATGCTCTAAAGGAACCACAAAACTCCACCAAATGTAAGTTATTTAATTATGTTTCAGATTTGTAGAATTGATAGATGTAAACTGATTATACCAATCTATTACTGACTTGGTTATTAGTTGCTAAATCATGCCAACATAATTTGAAATTAGTAGTCGATTAGTTGTTTTTATTCCTTTGTTTGTTATTTTTTTGGGCTTTTCAAATTAACTTTAGTTTGTATTATTGTGTATTGAATCAGCTTGCAAAGCTAGGATGGGATCGCAGGTGTCACTTCAAGGTATTTTTTGGTTTATTTCATTCAAAGGTGAATTCACACGTCACGCGTGGCGTGCCACACATGAATGTCATCATCGTCACGCGTGTGACTTGATGTCGTCGCCGCAACGCGCGGCGCGGGTAAAAAACTAGTTGAATATGGAATCAAAAGGTTATGGTGTTTAATGCTTCACCGGTTTGACTTCTCGGCAATCATTATAGTCAGTTTACACACACAAATGCCGTCTGATCACAACCCAACCCTACTGCATATAAATCCCAAATCAATCAGTCAATTCTCCAAATTAGGGCATTCAAATCTCAGATTTAAAGGTAACAATCACTCTAGGTTTACGGATCACACGATTATACATTTGAATTGTGAGTTACATGATCTGTTTAATTGTTTGATTGATTAATTAGGTTAAAAAACGGTTGAACAAGATGTTGACGAAGCTTGAGACGAAGAGTGATCGAGTGAAAGGTTTGAGTTTCGACAGCAAGAGGTTGTGGATCTTGGCGAGTCTTCACAGTGGTGTGATTCAGCTATGGGATTACCGGATGGGGGTTTGATGAACATGATCATCCTGGTTCGTGGCGTGCCCTCAGACGCAACCGCTTTTTTGTTTCAGGAGGTTTGTTATGTTATGTTTGGATTGTGTTCAGATGTATGGAATGGTTGTGGATTTTAGGGATTTTTTTTACAGGTGACTAAAAGTCATGACTTTTTAAATCTAAAAAACATTGGGTACTTGTGAATGGGTTGTGTTTTATCTCAAACTGGTCAAATAAAAATAAAGATGGTATAGTTTCAGTTTTATAGTTTGATTTTTTTATTATCAAATTTGGCTGGGTTTATAATCTGTATCGTTTTTGGCCCTGTCCAACCGACCCATGTTCAAAGAATTGTGTAATAGATGAGCATACTGAAGATGAAATATAACTTCTTAATCATGTCTCACACATTATTAAGTCACTAAATAAATCCAAAAGATTTGTACAAACAGCGTAATGGTTCGACCCGTCCGACCCAAGTTCAAAGAATGGTGTAAAAGATGGGGGATATAACTTTATTATTCGTGTCTCATACACTATAAAGTTGTAAAAAATCAAGAACTTTTGGACAAACTATGTTTTGGGTCGAATCGACTCGGTCATGTTCAGAGAATGGTGTAAAAGATGAGCATATTGAGGGTGGAATAGTGGTCCTATGAGAAGTTATAAAAAGGAGGATGTGGGTTTCATGGACATGCAAAGCTTTTAGCTGTATATAGCTTTTGTTTTTGTTATAGATTTACAGGAGCTGGATTGTGACCAGACCATAAGCTTCGAAGAGCATGTGGGTTTGATGGACTTATGTCTTTATTCCCTATAACGGCACGTATGATGACCTGGTCGCTGAAGTTCATAACAAGGTATAATATTTTTTTTCCTAAGCTTTATATTTGCATAATATATTAAGGGTGTAGGTCTAATCGGGTTGTTCATGGGTCACGGGTCAGCTGTGGATAGTTTGGAATGGGTCAACAGTTATTTAGTCACAGGTTCATTGAATGGTTGTTATGGGATTCCGTTACCACAGCTCATTGAATGAGGTTATGAACCTCAAGTTTCGACATTATGATCTAATTATAGATTTCCGTTACCACAGCTCATTGCAGTGGCGGAGTATTATGGGTGCCCGGGGGTGCACCCGCCCACCCCAATGTTTCGGTTAGAAGTGTATAAGTTCTGATTTTTCGTCCGAAAATTTTAAAATTATATAGGATCGCCCCCTCGATTATTTTTCCTAAATTGTATATCCTAAATATTTATAAACTTTGTATATAAATGATGGGTAGTTTGGTAAATATACACTTTGTTTTATTTGGAACTATTATTATTTAACCCGACTTGAATCGAATAGCCAACCCGACCCGACCCAAAACATAACGATAGGGAAAAAAATTTTGGGTCCCATCACTTTACGCCCCCTCGAAACTTTTGGTCAAGCTCCGCCACTGGCTCATTGAATGGTTGTTATGGGGTTCCGCGGGTTCACTACAAGGGACGGCAAGGCGATTTTTACATTCTGGTGAGTTTCGACTCTTGACTTTGACATCATGAACCACTCAGTTTGTAGTTGAATAATTGGTATTTATAATTATTTATGGTTTTATATGGTCAAAGTTTTCTGAAACCAACCGTCGGTTCATGAGCAAACCGAAAAAAGAAAAGAAACCGAAACCGAAACCAAAACCAAAACCGAAAACCGAAATACGGAATCAAGTCTCACCTCTGCCTGAGCTCATTGCGGAGCCCACGAGTGCCAGGTCAATATCGTTTGTCAGGACCCACGAGTATTTAGCTCCGGAGATGATCAAAGGCGAAGGTCATGGCAGCGCGGTTGACTGGTGGACGTTCGGGATATTTCTTTACGAGCTTTTGTTCGGGAAAACTCCGTTCAAGGGGAACGGTAACCGGGCCACTTTGTTTAACGTTGTCGGGCAACCGTTGAGATTTCCCGATCGCCTTCGGTTAGTTTTGCGGCGAGGGATTTGATCACGGGGTTACTTTTGAAAGAGCCGCAACATCGACTGGCGTATAAACGAGGGGCAACTAAGATCAAACAGCACCCGTTTTTTCAGAGTGTGAACTGGGCGCTGATCCGCTGCGCTACTCCGCCGGATGTACCGAAACCGGCGTCGGAAATGGTGGTGGTAGATGTGAAACCTTCCGGTAACTACTTAGAGATTGATTTCTTTTAGTGTTGCCTGTCAATGGATTCTACTAAATTTCAAAGGAACTTGAACCTGTGTTTTTCTTTTTTCTTATGTTTATGGTGGCTTCTAATTGCCTTGTTTCAATTAATTTATTACTGTTTAACAAAATCCTAATAATGCCAATATTTTTCTTTTTATATTGTGTTATTTTATATTTTTTTAGCTATAATACAACTATATATAGTTATATACTTATGAACCCAAACACTACTTTTACATTTTTATTTATATTTGTTAATTTCAAAAGCATCAATCGTAACACATCACATGGTTTTTGATTTGTTACACCAGCTCTGATCATCTGTTGCTTCTTTTTGTAACCGCGTGACTCGTGTTGTAGGAGCATAATAATTCTTCACATTTTGATGTGATCCAGAATGATGGAATTAATGCTTTAATTTCCTGAATAAGATTGTGAAATCAAGCCTCTTGTTATAGTCGCTTTCTTTGTATTTCTCAATGATTATCATAATTTGTTTAATGGTTGAAAAGAATCACTTAACTGGGCCCTTTTATCCATACAATACCAGTAATTTAATAACAAGCTAAAATATTATGTTTTTATAAGATTGACAGTTATAATCTGGATGAAGGAACTTTTTTAAAGCATAAGTTAAAGAAAATGTCATGTTAGATTAACCACTATAACTACTTTTAAATAGAAAATCACAAAAATCATATGTTTACTTGATGTTTTAAGTATTTGTCTTTACACCCAAATGTATACCATTGTAAATTGTCGACCCGCCGCAACGCGCGGGCTCCCCACTAGTAAAAAGATAATAACCATTGTTATAATTTATAAAGGCAACGATTGATGAATTCAATTTAATATTTTGTGGCTTTAATTAACTAGCCACCAAGCTACCTTCATAGTATTAGTAAGACTTGAAAAACCACTTGTCTTATAAGTGCCTTTTTAATTTAGTAATCCAAATTAGATAGGTTATTTTGGAATTGAATGGAATATATTGGACTTGGGATTAGTATTAAACAAGTAATAAGCAACTAAAGCACATTTTATTTTAGTTAAACAAACAAGGAATATTGTGGGAAAATTACCAAAATGGCCAAAGACCAATAATGACTTGCAAAAATAGCGAGCTCATGCCCCCTTGAAATAGGGCATCATGTGTGGGATAAGTCTTTCAAGCGAAACCCAATAAAAAATGGACACATGGCCACGGGATGCGTCCTTGGAGCGAGGCATCATGCACGGGATGCATCCGGAGAATTTCTGAAGCGTCCGACAATTTTTTCGGCAAGTTGCAGGTTTCCGGCGATGAAATCTGAAGTCGGGCCGACGGAAAGATTGTGCAGGTTTCTTGGTGAATGGGATGGGGCCGTTAAGGTCATCAATGAAGAACTATTTGAAGAAATCATCAAGGGTGAAGAGTAGAGAGTAAAGTTAGGTCGGAATCGGTGAAGAACTAGCTTCATTAACCGCTTAGAGTCGTTGATTGTGGTATGTTCTTGTCGCTGAAACTCGATTAAAAACCGTCGAAAGTGATCCAGCGACATCTGGGAGTCTCCATCGATGAAGGAACTGAAGGCTTCGGTGACATCTAGCGGTGGCTTACGTTCGGTGATCTTGAACTTCCGGTTGAAGACGATCATCTTGTAGTAATGGTAATTCTCTTCCATTATTCTAGTTCGTTTTCTTGTTTAACAGTGTCTTCAGATTTCATTTCCGGAAACCTGCAACTCGCCGGAAAACTCGTCGGAGGCTTCAGAAATTCTCTGGACGCATCCCATGCATGATGCCTTGCTTGAAAGACTCATCCCACACATGATGCCCCGTTCTAAAGGGGCATGAGCTGACTATTTTCGCAAATCATTTTGGTCCTTGACCATTTTGGTAATTTTCCCCTTTATTATGAATAAAGCCTAGCCAGGGGTTGGATAAAGTAACAAAAGAAGAGAATACAACAAAGAAACAAAACTTACAATATAGGAATAATGTCAAAATTCAGTCAATCTACCCAGTTGATCATTTTGATCTCCCCTTTAGTGGTGCACAAAAAACCCAAACTCGGACCCAAACCCTAAAAAATAACCCGGAACCCGGGTATTGTAATAATCGGGTTTTTAAAACCCGGACCCGACCCTACCCGTAGGGTAGGGACCGGGTATGCATAATGTCATCAAAACCTGAACCCGTAACCGGGTTTTTTTCGTACCCGGTTTTTAAGTATACCTGAGTTAATAGAATACCCGGAACCGGGTTTTAAAATACCCGGATCAGGTTTTAAAATACCGGGGTTTTTTAATGATATTGGAAGCTTTTTACTTATTTCCTTACGTTTACACACTCAAATACGTTCATATTTAACAAAAAAATAACAAAAGGTTGGAAAAAAATGCCCACAAAATTCGTTACACACATTCTGTTGCTTATTTCGCTAACCAGGGTTTCAAACACCTAGTCGGGTTTTATAAATACCCAATGCGGGTTTTTCAATACCCAACCCATACCCAAACCCTACCCGAGCCATACCTGAACCCTACCCGAACCCGGAAATAGGGTATTATAATACCCGGGTATTATAAAACCTTATCCGAACCCGGGTACATAGGGTATGTGTCACACCCCGACTGCGTTAAAACAACAAATCGCGGCGGAAACGGCGGGGAGTGTCGTAATAGAATCATTGTTTCACAACACATGGATTGAAGTTTCGTTTTATTGAATTAAGTTTATTACATTGTCTCGAATATTAAAAACAAAACATGAACATATTGTCCTTCATTGTTATTAAGTCACTAAGGCCTCGTCCATCCCTATGTGAGCATGCATCATAATCATCATCAAATATCATCAACTATGGTACCTGAAACATATGTGAAAATACGTCAGCATAAAAATGTCGACGAGTACATAGGTTTTGTGAGTGTGTCAGATTCATGGCCTTGAGTTCATATTGCAATACCTCGTCCAACTACGAAAGTTGACGAGTGTATACCTTGAAAACAAAAGAGTTTGATATTGTAATATGTTTCTATCAACTTTTACAAGTTGATATATATGTGTAAACCAAAACCATTGTAGCCATGAATCTTAACTGAAAACATTTGTCTTTGTAAACAAAGTAGTAAATCGTCGTTGAAGGTAAACATTGTATGGTTTATATCGTTAAGAAAACCTTGTAGTGTAACTTCGTTTTGAAAACAATTCGTCCAAGTGATCTAGATAACGCAACGACATGTAATGTGTTAAAAGCACTTATATATAGGAAGTACCAGCGGCGTATCCACCATGCTTTTATCACATTACACCCGCCCCGTTATGTAACACCCCGAAAATGTAAATCCTTTATTTTAAATAAAAGGTCGGTAAATAAATAAGTGAACTAACTAGGATTAAAAATAACCTAGTTAGACAAAAGTCCAGTATTGACTTATAAGTGTGTTAAAAACACTAAAAATACAAACTAATGTTAGTAGAGAGGCCAAACTTGTTAAAATTGAAACATAAAATATATAAACAAAAATTAAAAACCCCCACACACACACAAGTGTGTGGGTCTGGGTCGATTGAAGCACAGGGGCGATCAGGAGAAACCCCACAAACCCTAGTTCTTGACAAATCCAACAAATTAAAGGTCAAAATCAGTTCCAAAAATCCAAGCTAAAATTAGTGATCTGCATTGCAAGGGGGTCATAAGGTATGTGAATTTTATAAAAAAATCTCTTGTTGAATATCTGGATAAACCTAAGAAATTCGAAATTGATCTTGCATGAATGTTGTTTGGATGAGATATGAATGATATTGTGTCAAGGAGTAAAACCCTAGTCATTTACTTGTTGAAATTATACCCAATCCTTGTGAATTCATAATCACCGTTGAAGGTGATAAGTGGGTTTTGTAAGAACATGTTGAACATTAGAAATTGATTGTTGTTCTAGTGTAATTTGAGCTCTAGGAAGTAAATTCAGATGCTGATAATGATAAAAATTGATATGAACATGCTTATGTGATGTTAACATTGGCTAAGTAACAAGCCATGAACTTGATTATAAAAGCTATAAAATTCTGCCCTTAAAGTGTTTGTGAAAATGCCTAATAGAAGATTAAATGTTGAAATATGAACAAAAACGCATAATCTCACTAGATGGTAAACTATGTGTTATATGTGAAATAAAGAGTTCTAAATGTAAAGTGATTGAACTCTATAGGAAAGGAAGCCGGAGCCTCGAGCGAACAAGCCGGTGTTGACGCAAGATTGAAGGGTGTGATTTGAAGGTATGTAACTCGACTCGTTATATTAAGTAAATTGATATTTGAACATGTACAGTTATGTTTTAGAATAAAAGTTCTGTTGATTAAGGTGACGACGTTCACTACTTAAATTAATAGGTTAAGAATCAACTAGGAATCGTTTGGTAGTCATTATAATGGAGGATTCCATAGATGAGCCAAACGGGTCGAATAATTGAGTAATTAGTAGTGATAGTGTTGATAGTTAGCATATGGCGTTGATAATCACAAGAGCATGAAGCCATAGGATTGGTAATGAAATGCCGGTGATGTTAAGCCCCGGATGTTGGGTAAAGCGCCTTATGGTTACTATTGTAAGGGTAGCAAAATGGTGTAAATATAATGGGTCGAACAATTGTATAGTGATATTTAGTCGTTCGGTCTGTAAACCAAATTTTCGGTACGATAATTATAATAGACACGTCAGTAATTAAATTACGGACGCATAGAAAGAAGAATCACCTAAAACAGACCTACAGATCAAAAGTTACGAACATTTGAAGTTGAAATTTGGAATTTTCGGAGCTTGTAGGAAATGCAACTCAAAAACCTGTACCTGCTGGAAAATGATCTCCTTCGCGCCACGCGACAGGATCCTTTGGATCTGGCGCGACACGCGGGAGACATCGCGACACGTGACAAGTTTAGTGGGTCCTGGCGCGACACGCGGCAGGACCAAAACTGAAATTTTATTTTATTTTTAATGATTTGATGCTGGAACTTGTTTATACGCACTATATCAATGTCAAAACTAACATTTTAAGTGGTTTTGACTTTAGGTGATGATGGGGACTTTCCGGATGGCGATCAAGCATGTTTTGAAGAACCGAACACGCACTTTTGAAACTTCCGCGTTAATTTAACTTTGCTAGACAATGTTACGATGTAAACAATTCACTAAACGTGTTTTAATTGTTTAAACTATTTTAATAGATAACTAGTATGTAGCCACTTTGAAACTTCAATTTTTGTATTGTGATGAAGTAAAGTATCCTTTTGATGAAGTCACGCTTATTTTTAATAAAATTCGAGTAGAAATTAGACGGGTGTTACAAGTTGGTATCAGAGCTCAAGGTTGTCAACAAGTGTTCGGTTCAAGCTTGATCGATCATCCGGTAAGAATTAATTATCTAATTATTTTAGTAGATTTTATCTTATGTAAGTAAAAGAGATGTGAATTAATGTGCACGGGAAGAGTGTGTTAACACACTCAAACCCGGAAAGTGCACTAAATGAGAACGGTCAAAGCAAGTTACGAACTTGGCTAAACCGAAGCAAATAAAGCTATGTTATAAATGAAATGTTTAATAATTGAAGTAAACATTTTAGTTTAGAGATGACGGAAAGGAATGACGATGATCCGATGCCGACAAGCACCGAACAAATGAAAGAGATAATTGCCGAAGAAGTGGGAAAGGTAATTGAGGGTAGTCTATCCGGGTTCATAGATAAAATTCAGAATACAGTGTTATCATTAGTTGAAGAGCGAGTTAAAAGGTTGGAAGATAATGTCAACCTTATGAGAGAAAAATCTAGAGAACGTAAAGGGTGTTCGTATAAGGAGTTTATGGCATGTAAACCGCCAATTTACAACGGGGAGGTCGACCCAATAATATGCCAAAGATGGCTAAGTGATGTCAAAGGGGTGTTTGAAAGGACCCACTGTGACGTGAGTGATTTTGTTGCTTACGGAACGGGTCAGTTGAGGGGTCAAGCCAAGGATTGGTGGGACAACAAAAAGATAGAGATAGGAGCCGAAGCGGCAAGGGTCATGACATGGGACGATTTTAAGGTGCCATTCCTTAAACATCACAGTCCCAAGGCAGTCATCAACAGGATCAAGGAGGAGTTCATCTAGTTAAGACAAAGGGGTGAAACGATTGATAAAATCACGGGTATATTCATGGACAAGCTGAGGTTCTGTGATGAGTTAGTGACTACGGAAGAGCAGAAAATATATTATTATTATAATATGTTAAGTGCTGAGTACCGAGAGTTCATGACCTCTTCCAAGTATGAGACGCTTACCAAGATCATAAATACGGCTCGGGAGAGAGAAATTGAACTTAAGAAGCAAATCGAGAGGTTGAACGAAGGGTAGTGGATGTTAACCCGAGCCCTACAAAGAAAGCTCGAACGGCTGAATCGGTGAAGAAGGCGGATGTGAAAGGTGGTTCGCTGAGTTGCAAGGTGTGTGGAAAGGGGCACAAGGGTGAGTGCCGCTTCAAAGACAAGCCGTGTCCCATATGTGGGAAGATAGGACACACCGCATCGTTATGTCCGGGAAAGGTTTCTGTGTGCTACAAGTGTTACCAACCGGGCCATAAAAAGTCCGAATGCCCAGACTTGGTTGGAAAGAAAGACACCAAGGAATCTCCGACAGAAACTTCAAAGGCGAAGGCGAGGTCCTTCCAACTGACAGCGGCTGAAGGAAAAATAGAACCCGATGTGGTCTCAGGTATATTTGCAATAAACTCGATTCCTGCACGTGTATTATTTGATACGGGTGCGAATAAATCCTTTGTTTCACACGGATTTATTCGACATCCTTCATTTGTATTGACAAAATTATCTGTGCCCTTAGAAGTTGAAATAGGGGATAACAAGAGTTTCATAGTGTGTAATGTCTGTCAAGGCTGTAAATTGAGTATCGATGACGAAGAATACTCGATAGATCTAATCCCGATGTCGATGGGAGAATTTCAAGTGGTTGTTGGGATGGATTGGATATCCCGACACCACGCGAAAGTCGTGTGTTTCCGTAAAGAGATAAAACTAACATCTCCGAGCGGAAAACACGTTACAATCTATGGCGAAAAAGGAGGCCATCCTGTAATATGTTCGATGTTGAAGGCCCACAAGCTCATGAAGCGTGGATGTAAAGCGTTTATGATATATGCGAATGAGCCCGAGAAAGAATCAGCGAAGATCAGAGACGTGCCGGTAGTACATGACTTTGAAGATGTGTTTCCGGAAGATTTATCGGGGATACCGCCAGAACGGGAAGCAGAGTTCGGATTCGAATTGGTTCCGGGCGCGAAACCCATAGCAAAAGCGCCGTACCGACTCGCGCCATCAGAATTACAAGAACTAATGTCGCAGATTCAAGACTTGCTCGACAAAGGATTTATAAGGCCGAGTGTGTCTCCTTGGGGCGCACCGGTACTATTCGTGAAAAAGAAAGACGGAAACATGCGAATGTGTATCGATTACCGGTAGTTAAACAAACTCACGGTAAAGAATCGATACCCGCTTCCGAGAATAGACGATCTATTCGACCAGTTACAAGGTGCGAATTGGTTTTCAAAAATCGACCTTAGATCGGTGTATCACCAATTAAAGGTCAAAGAAGAGGATGTACCGAAGACGGCTTTCCGCATGTGATATGGACATTATGAGTTCCTCGTGATGTCATTCGGGCTAACGAATGCACCCGCGGCTTTCATGGACCTCATGAACCAGGTCTGTAAGCCAATGTTGGACAAGTCGATAATCGTGTTTATTGACGACATTCTGGTATACTTGAAAAGTGAAGCAGATCATGCGCATCATTTACCAGAAGTGTTAGAGACACTCAGACGAGAGAGGTTGTATGCAAAATTCTCAAAGTGCGCCTTTTGGTTACGAGAGGTGCAATTCCTCGGCCACATCATAAGTGCCGATGGGATATTGGTAGACCCGTCAAAGATAGAGGCCATGTCAAAATGGAACCCTCTGAAGAACCCTTCGGAAATAAGAAGTTTCTTAGGGCGTGCGGAATATTACAGGAGATTCATCCAAGATTTCTCCAAAATTGCTTCGCCGTTAACTAAGCTAACTCGGAAGGAGGAGAGATTCATTTGGGGCGTTGAACAAGAAAGAGCGTTCCAAACACTAAAGGAAAATTTAACACAAGCTCCGATATTAACGTTACCGGACGGAGTCGAAGACTTGGTAGTCTATTCGGATGCCTCACTTTCGGGGCTCGGATGTGTTTTAATGCAACGAGGCAAAGTGATAGCTTATGCCTCGAGGCAATTAAAGGTGCATGATAAGAAATATCCCACGCACGATCTCGAGCTGGCGGCGGTAGTGTTTGTGTTAAAAATATGGATGCACTATTTGTACGGAGTAAAGTGCACCATATTTACTGACCACAAGAGTTCGAAATACTTCTTCGATCAGAAGGAGTTAAATATGCGACAAAGGCAGTGGTTAGAAACGGTAAAGGACTACGACTGTGAAATACATTACCACCCCGGAAGGGCAAACGTTGTGGCGGATGCCTTGAGCAGAAAATCGGGTTATGTCCCAATTCGAGTGAGGGCGATGCAGCTTGTTGTAACCTCGGGTCTACTAGAACGTATCTAAGAATCACAAGTTGAGGCAGTGAAAGAGGAAAACTTGAAAAAGGAAAGGATAGTCGGTCAGTTGAAGGATTTGGCGGATGGTAACAACGGGTTGAAACTCGATTCGGAAGAATATAGGTCCCAAACTCTTGTGGAGTCAAGACGCTCCTGCTTGACGAAGCTCATATATCCCGTTATTCAATTCATCCGGGGGCAACCAAGATGTATAACGATTTAAAGCAAAATTATTGGTGGCCCGGAATGAAACGAGATGTTGTAAAATATGTGGAAAAGTGCATGACGTGTTTGCAAGTCAAAGCAGAACACCAAAAGTCGTATGGTAAGCTGCAACCATTGGATATCCCAGTTTGGAAATGGGAACAAATCACAATGGATTTGTTGACAAAACTGCCCAACTATATGGGTAGTTGTGGATAGATTGACGAAAAGTGCCCACTTTATTCCGATTCGTGAGACTTATACATCCGAAAAGATGTCAGAAGTATATACCAATGGAATAGTGGCACGCCACGGGGTACCGATATCTATTGTGTCCGACAGAGATACTCAGTTTACTTTGAACTTTTGGCGCGAATTCCAAGAACAAATGGGGACTAAATTGTTCATTAGCACTGCGTACCATCCACAAATGTAAGGACAAAGTGGAAGAACAATACAGATGTTGGAGGATATGTTACACACATGCATTATCGACTTTGGGGGTAGTTGGGATGTCTATCTACCATTGGTTGAATTTTCATATAATAACAATTACCACGCAAGCATCGGTATGGCTCCATACGAGATGCTTTACGGTAGAAAATGCCGAACCCCGGTGTGTTGGGGAGAGGTTGGTCAACGTGAGCTTGCACATAAGGATGTAGTCCAGATCATGAATGAAAAAATTGACGTGGTTCGAGCCCACTTGAAGGCGGCTCAGGATCGACAAAAGTCGTATGCAGATAAACGAAGGAGAACAATCGAATTTCAAGTCGGTGACAACGTTATATTAAAAGTATCTCCATGGAAGGGAATCATTCGGTTAAGAAAAAGGGGAAAGTTAAGCCCAAGGTTTATTGGACCATTTAAAATCATTGAACGGGTTGGTAAGGTAGCGTACCGTCTAGAATTACCCGAATAATTTAGTGGAATACATAGCACGTTCCACGTATCACATCTTCGGAAATGTCTAGCTGACGAAACCGCTTATATCCACTACGACGACATCGAGATGGATAATAGCCTCAACTACGCAGTGAAACCAATTGCGATTTTAGTTCGCAAGGTGAAGAGTTTGCGGAACAAAGAAATTGATCAAGTAAAAGTCAAATGGGAGCATAGAAAGGGCTTGGATACCACATGGGAATCCGAGGAGGAAATGTGGCGTCTCTACCCGACACTATTTGGTACGTAATTTCCGGTTTCGAGGACGAAACCCTTTTTAAGGGGGGTTGACTTGTAACACCCCGAAAATGTAAATCCTTTATTTTAAATAAAAGGTTGGTAAATAAATAAGTGAACTAACTAGGATTAAAAATAACCTAATTAGACAAAAGTCCAGTATTGACTTATAAGTGTGTTAAAAACACTAAAAATACAAACTAATGTTAGTAGAGGGGCCAAACTTGTTAAAATTGAAACATAAAATATATAAACAAAAATTTAAAACCCACACACACACAAGTGTGTGTGTCTGGGTCGATTGAAGCACAGGGGCGATCAGGAGAAACCCCACAAACCCTAGTTCTTGACAAATCCCACAAATTGAAGGTCAAAATCAGTTCCAAAACGAAATCCAAGCTAAGATTAGTGATCTCCATTGCAAGGGGGTCATAAGGTATGTGAATTTTATAAGAAAATCTCTAGTTGAATATTTGGATAAACCTAAGAAATTCGAAATTGATCTTGCATGAATGTTGTTTGGATCAGATAGGAATGAAATTGTGTCTAGGAGTAAAACCCTAATCATTTACTTGTTAAAGTTATACCTAATCCTTGTGAATTCATAGGGCTGCAAACGAACCAAACGTTCGGCGAACAGTTTGTGAACTATTCGGTGGGAAGTTCGTTTGTTTATTAAACAAACGAACACAAACAAGAAATTCCATTCATTTAGTTAAATGAACAAACATGAACAGAGGGCGCGCTCGTTCATTTATGTTCATGAACGTTCGGTAACGTGTTCGTTTGTGTTCGATAGTTTATTAGTGTTTTTAGCTTTTATATTTTATTTAAATACTTCAAAATTCTGACAAATAAAATATTTAATAAGTGTTGATGTATTATATATTTTGTTCATGAACTTTTTCGTTTGTTACCATTTGTGTTCATGAACATTAGTTTGTGCTCAATTGTGTTCATTGTCGTTCGTTTTCATTCGTTGCCTAAAATTAACAAACAAACACAAACAAGTTCATTTCCTTAACAAACAAACACAAACATAAAATCTTGTTCGGTAAGCGTTCATGAACAGTTCGTGAACACATATATTTCTTAACAAACAAACACAAACAAGGACTTCTTCATGTTTGTTCGGTTCGTTTGCAGCCCTATGAAGTCATAATCACCATTGAAGGTAATAAGTGGGTTTTGTAATAACATGTTAAACATTAGAAATTGATTGTTGTTCTAGTGTAATTTGAGCTCTAGGAAGTAAATTTAGATGTTGATAATGAGAAAAATTGATATGAACATGCTTATGTGATGTTAACATTGGCTAAGTAACAAGCCATGAACTTGATTATAAAAGGTGTAAAATTCTGCCCCTTAAAGTGTTTGTGAAAATGCCTAATAGAAGATTAAATGTTGAAATATGAACAAAAACGCATAATCTCACTAGATGGTAAACTATGCATTATATGTGAAATAAAGAGTTCTAAATGTAAAGTGATTGAACTCTACAGGAAAGGTAGCCTGAGCCTCGAGCGGACAAGCCGGTGTTGACGTAAGATTGAAGGGTGTGATTTGAAGGTATGTAACTCGACTCGTTACATTAAGTAAATTGATATTTGAACATGTTCAGTTATGTTTTAGAATAAAAGTTGTGTTGATTAAGGTGACGATGTTCACTACTTAAATTAATAGGTTAAGAATCAACTAGGAATCGTTTGGTAGTCATTATAATGGAGGATTCCATAGATGAGCCAAACGGGTCGAATAATTGAGTAATTAGTAGTGATAGTGTTGATAGTTAGCATATGGCGTTGATAATCACAAGAGCATGAAGCCATAGGATTGGTAATGAAATGCCGGTGATGTTAAGCCCCGGATGTTGGGTAAAGCGCCTTATGGTTACTATTGCAAGGGTTGCAAAATGGTGTAAATATAATGGGTCGAACAATTGTATAGTGATATTTAGTCGTTCAGTCCGTAAACCAAATTTTCGGTATGATAATTATAATAGACATGTCGGTAATTAAATTACGGACGCATAGAAAGAAGAATCACCTAAAACGGACCTACGGATCAAAAGTTACAAACATTTGAAGTTGAAATTTGGAATTTTCGGAGCTGGCAGGAAATGCAGGTCAAAAACCTGCACCTGCTGGAAAATGTTTACCCCCGCGCCACGCGACAGGATCCTTTGGATCTGGCGCGACACGAGGGAGACATCGCGACACGCGACAAGTTTAGTGGGTTCTGGCGCCACACGCGGCAGGACCAAAACTGAAATTTTATTTTATTTTTAATGATTCGATGTTGGAACTTGTTTACGCACTATATCAATGTCAAAACTAACATTTAAGTGGTTTTGACTTTAGGTGATGATGGGGACTTTCCGGATGGCGATCAAGCATGCTTTGAAGAACCGAACACGCACTTTTGAAGCTTCCGCGTTAATTTAACTTTGTTAGACAATGTTATGATGTAAACAATTCACTAAACGTGTTTTAAATGTTTAAACTAGTTTAATAGATAACTAGTATGTAGCCACTTTGAAACTTCAATTTTTGTACTTGCGATGAAGTAAAGTATCCTTTTGATGAAGTCATGCTTATTTTTAATAAAATTCGAGTAGAAATTAGACGGGTGTTACACGTTACCTAATCTCTTACCATAACCCAATCGTTTAATAGTTCCATCGTTCAAATAGTTTAAATAGTTCACATAGATCAAATAGTTCCAATGGTTCAAATAGTTCATACAGTTCACATAGTTCTCGTGGTTCAAGTAGTTCAAATAGTTCACATAGATCAATAGTTCCAATGGTTCAAATAGTTCATACAGTTCACATAGTTCCAGTGGTTCAAGTAGTTCAAATAGTTCACATAGATCAATAGTTCCAGCGGTTCAATAGTTCATACAGTTCACATAGTTCCAGTGGTTCAAGTAGTTCAAATAGTTCACATAGATCAATAGTTCCAGGGGTTCAATAGTTCATATAATTTAAATCGTTGTGTTTAATATAAACCATAACATTCGTTTTAGGAAACTCGAAATCGTTTAGCACATATGAATCTCCCCAAAACATTCGAAAACGATAAAAGAGGAGAACTATGTACTCACATTGAATGCAAAGTATCCTCGATTAATTGAACTTAACAAAGCTCGGGCAAACCAAGGAAATCAAGTGGTACCTAGTAATCGGATTGCTAAGTTAATAAATCGACACCTAAATCGAAGGATCGGGTAGAATGAGGTTTCGTAAACCAAATGAGTATTGGAACTCATGTAATATGGTTTAACAAAGCCTACATTCTAAATCAGAACCTATCCTAAGTGCTTACGACCCGTTACGACCCATTAAGGTAGCTTACGCTACTTTAACGCGTCGTTTGCGCAAATGCGCGTTCGAGACGGCTAACTAGTCCTATGACAAGTATTATATGCCCTAACATGTTTAAATATGTTGCATAATCAGTTTAAGTGACAAAAGTTAAGTTACATATGCTTAAAATCCAATTATGCATGAAAAGGGCATTTTGGTCATTTACCTAATGCATATAAACTACCTATCATACAACTAATTAAACTATGTGACCATAAGGTGTAACCTCGGAAGGTTATTCCCTATACAACTATGGTCAAAAAATATTCTTGGTCGGATCCTAACGATCGACCAAACGGGTCGGGTTCGAAAGTCTAAGTGGTTGTCAAGACCGCTTATCTTACGACCCTATACAAGCACTAGACTAAAAGTGACAAGTTAAACTTGTTAAAACATGTTTAACCAAGTTAGAAAACATGTTTGATATCAAAACAAAGTGTTTTGATACCCAAAAATAGCTTCATCACAAAATACGCATAAACACGTATTTTGTCCGAAACTTTGACTCGTCACTTCGACTAATCAACGTGGTAATCAGTAGGTATAGTCACAAGGGACTATAACCATCGTGATTACACTCACATTGCAAAGTTCAATTGAACTTTGACTTGACCAAATCATGGTCAAAGCAGAAAGTCAAACACTGTTTGACTTTCATGCTTGAAAAGCATAAACAAGCATGAAAGAAGCTTACTAAAGGTCCAAGCTAGGAAGAATTGAACCAAAATACTCAGGTATGAAGCCTTAGCTTCAACTTAGAGCAGAATTGATTCAATTTGTGAGGAATGATGTAACGCCCCAAAATTTTATTATTATATGTTTTGATATAATATTCATGTATGAAGTCTTAGGATTAAATGGTAACCTTAGACTTTTAATAATAGCATGTTATTTACCATGTTAGTAAAACTAACTATGTAGTATAAACAAAGTTTACTATGAGAAAAAGAAATCTAAATAAAGGATGTGTAATTAGTTGATAAGTAGCTAAACATAAGGGGCTGAATGTGAAAGTTAGTAAATGAGAATGTTCAAGTCGCTCTGGATCGCAAACGAACAACGACAAAGGTAAGTTCCCTTGCTTACGAAACGTTATTAGTATGCATTAGTATAAATGATATCTTTTTACGTGTTGAGACCGTATACCTGTAATGAGTTAGTTAAGGACGAAGTATGATAAGAAAATGGTTTGAATGAGTTGAAGTGATAATGTATCAAGTTAAGAAATTCATGTTTGGAAGAAGGTTTAAATGTTTTCTTGAAGTTCAACTAGTAATTTGATGTCGAATAAATTTATGAATTTAATTGTCTAACGGATTGGTTGTATGTAGGTAAAGCAACTTGTTAACGGCGTTACTTGGATCGAACACACTCATGATGCACGCTTCCGCGAAGATCCTAGTTTTGGTTTAAACTTTTGTTAAGTGGTGTCTTTTATTAAAAACGGGTCTTTTATAAGTATCTTAACCCGGTAGTCATTAGATGTTAAACTAGTAGATAAAGACTATGTTATTGGTTTTGAAACGTTTGGGTTGAAAACTCCTTTTTGTAATCACTATGTTAGTTACTATGAAGTTAAATGTAAAATTTTACTTATGAATTATTCGACCCGTTTGCTATTTTGTCAAATGAATGCTTGTTAGTTTCTTTTAAAAAGTTTAGACCTTACAAGTTGGTATCAGAGCCTAGGTTTGAGAGATTCGAGCAAGATATGGTGCTCGGACTCAAACCGAAAGCTCTTGTGAAAGTGTGTTCGTTCCAAAGCGCCACGCAAATAAGTGATTTAAGGTTTTGAGCTATGACTTTGGTGGGAAACGGGAAGGGATTATGGTTAAATTACAATAATAATTTGATTGGGGTGTAGAGGAATGTTACGGGAGGTTCCGGGGATCCACGGAACCATTTCGGGTTGAAAGAAGGCCTGGAAATGAAAATTTTGAGCTGAACAGCGTCTGCAGATCAGAAGGACCGTCAGCAACGACCCCTTGTGGCGTCGGCGACGGCACCCCTTCACCCGACGGCTTACTTTCCTGCCTACGAACAAAAGGCAGCGACGCAACTATTTAGGGACCGTCAGCGACACACACATGTGCCGTCGGCGACGGCACCTCCTTGTCTAATTTTTCTGATTTGCTTGTTTGTTATGCAAGACTCTTTAATTCAGTTCTAGTATTCGTTTAAACGCTAGGAACACCCCAAATTGAGTATGAAACTAAGAATTCAAGATAGCTAACATGTTTTAATGATGAATGTGAGAAAGAATGGGAAGTCTCGAACACGAACGAATGAAGTAATTAACGCATTTAGAATGTTGTAAAGCAAGATTGGATGGGTTTATGACTTATGAGAATGAATTACTAAGAACGAATGATGTATAGAAAGATAAGGAGAACGAATGTAATAATGTTTAACATGAGTATTTAAATTGTAGATGGCAAGTGGAGGAAACACGGATACCACGGAACAGATAACTCGAAACGAGTTAAACAAGATGATTTCGGATGAAGTAGTGAAGGCGTTTGATGCAAATGTTTCAAAGTTAGCGCAAGAAGTGGAGAGCCAAGTGTTGAGTAGGGTGGAGACTATTGTAACAAGTAGGGTAGATGAGTTAAAAGAAATGATAACTAGGATTCAAGGCAAGAAGGATGCATGACGATGCACGTATAAGGATTTCATGGCATGTAAGCCTACAACTTATAATGGAGAAATTGATCCCATTGAATGCCAAAGATGGATAGCTAATATGGAGGGAGTGTTCATTCAAAGTCATTGTGATAAAGAAGATCAAGTCATGTTTGCCACGGGGCAACTTTTACGAAGAGCTAAAGATTGGTGGGATACGTATAGTAAAGAGATCGACGAGGATAGGGTTCAAACCTTGACTTGGCAAGAATTCAAGCAACCTTTTATCAAGTACCATTGTCCACAATCAGCCGTGGATCGAATCCAAGAAGATTTTCTCCGACTCCGACAAAAGGATGAATCAATTGATGAGATCACAAATACCTTTCTTGATCAGCTGAAGTTTTGCAGAGAAATAGTCGGAACAGAGAGGAAGAAAATTATCCGTTATCATGGCATGCTTAAGGCTGAATATCGGGAGTTCATGACTCCTTCTAAATGTGAAACTTTAGACGAGATTATCGATTTGGCAAGGGATAGGGAAATTGAGCTAAAGAGACAGACTGAACGCGGGGAGAAAAGGCAAGTAGAGAAGGGATCAACACAAGGTTCATCCGAGAAACCTAAAACACAAGAACAAGGAAAGAAAGAGGCTTCTAAGGGAGGGTTTTCACGATGTAAAACATGTGGAAAACCCCATTCGGGTGAATGTTTATTGGGAAGGAAAGGATGTTACAACTGCGGACAAGAAGGGCTTCCGTATTACAATTGCCCAAATCCCAAGAGAGTGTGCTACAACTGTAATTAATCGGGCCATGTGAAGGCCGAATGCCCAAAACTCAAACAAGGGGTGAAGAAAGAAGGAAAGAAGGAAGAACCCGCTAAAGCTAAAGGAATAATGTTTCAAATTTCTACGGAAGAAGCTAGAGCTCACCCGAATGTGGTGTCAGGTATCTTTATGATAAACTCTATACCTACATATGTGTTGTTTGATACTGGGGCTAGTAGATCATTCATTTCGACTAAGTTTATACACTCCCCTTTATTCATGATAGAAAGAATGCCTACACCTTTAGAGGTAGAAATAGCCGACTATAAGAGTTACCTTTTGCATGAGATATGTAGAAATTGTAAAATTACTATCGAGGATGAAGATTTTGACATTGATTTGATTCCCATGGTCTTAGGAGAATTCAAGGTAGTAGTAGGCATGGATTGGTTATCCCGCTATCATGCGGAAATCTTATGTGAAAGCAAAATCATTCATGTGACATCTCCTCGGGGTAGACGGGTAAGTATTCATGGGGAAAGGAAGGTAGAGGCAAAATTTTGTACTATTTTGGAAGCGATTAAGTATGCGAAGAATGGAAGTAAGGCATTTTTAGCCTATGTTGTAGACACAAAATTAGGTGCTTTAAGAATTGAAGATACTAAGATTGTGAATGAATACCCGGATGTGTTTCCGGATGAATTACCGGGACTCCTACCAGAGCGAGAAGTTGAATTCCGTATCGAGTTGGAACCAAATGCCAAACCGGTAGCCAAGGCCCCTTACCGGTCAGCACCCGCGGAAGTACGGGAATTAATGGTGCAGTTACAATAACTTCTTAATAAGGGATTCATACGCCCTAGTGTGTCCCCATGGGGAGTGCCCGTTTTGTTTGTTAAAAAGAAGGATGGGTCGATGAGAATGTGCATCGACTATCGTGAGCTCAACAAACTCACGATAAAGAACCGATATCCCCTTCCAAGAATAGATGATCTTTTCGATCAATTACAAGGGGCAAGTTGGTTCTCAAAAATCGACTTGCGATCGGGGTACCATCAAGTACGAGTAAGGGAAGAGGACGTACCTAAGACCGTGTTCAGAACCCATTATGGACATTATGAAGTTTTAGTAATGTCATTCGGGTTAACTAACGCTCCAGCCGCTTTTATGGATCTAATGAATAGAGTGTGCCGAAATATGCAAGATCAATTTGTCATAGTGTTTATCGATGACATTTTAGTATACTCTCATAGCGAGTCTGAACATGCGAACTATCTACGTCAGGTACTTGAGACGCTTCGAAAGGAAAGATTATACACTAAGTTTTCTAAATGTGCGTTTTGGCTCAGGGAAGTGCAGTTCTTAGGCCATGTAATCAACGAGGAAGGGATTTTGGTGGATCCCTCTAAAGTGGAAGCTGTGATGAAATGGGTACCCCCGAAGAATGTTAGTGAAATAAGAAGTTTCCTCGGTCTAGCGGGCTATTATCGGAGATTCATCCAAGATTTCTCCAAAATAGCCCTCCCTTTAACCAAGCTGACAAAGAAGGAAGAAGGGTTTGAATGGGGTGAAGATCAAAAAAAAGCCTTCCGGTTGTTAAAAGAGAAATTGTCAAGCTCTCCCGTATTAACCCTGCCAGAGGGAACGGAAGACTTAGTGGTTTACGCGGATGCATCTCATCAAGGGCTAGGATGTGTCTTGATGCAACGAGGCAAAGTTATTGCCTACGCGTTAAGACAACTGAAATAGCATGAAATCAATTATCCAACCCATGATTTAGAACTGGCGGCGGTAGTTTTTGCCTTAAAAATCTGGAGGCATTATTTGTATGGAACAAAGTGTACAATTTATTTAGATCACAAAAGCCTTAAATATTTTTTCGAGCAAAAAGATCTTAATATAAGGCAACGAAGGTGGCTAGAATTGATCGAGGATTATGATTGCGACATTCTTTACCATCTGGGTAAAGCCAATGTCGTGGCGGATGCATTAAGTCGGAAAGAATACCCACCGCCTATTCGGGTAAAGTCAATGAGAATGATAGTCACGCCAAACCTCCTCGAAACACTACGAAAAGCGCAAGATGGGTCCTTGAATGTTGGTGATCCGCAAGGTGAAAGGACGAAAGGGTTCGAAAATAAACTTGAAGTAAACGCGAGCGGGTTAAAAACAAGGTATGGGCGGGTTTGGATACCACGACATTGTGAAGCAAAGACCTTATTATTGGAAGAAGCACACAAGTATCGTTACTCGGTTCATCCGGGAGCCACAAAAATGTACCGGGATTTGAAAGAAAATTATTGTTGGCCGGGAATGAAACGCGAGATTGTTAAGTACGTATCTAAATGCTTGACATGTTCTCAAGTAAAGGCGGAACATCAAAAACCATATGGGAAATAACAACCCTTAGAAATCCCGGTATGGAAATGGGAAAATGTAACCATGGATCTTGTAACCAAACTTCCGAAAACAAAGAAAGGGCATGACGCAATATGGGTCGTTGTCGCCCGCCTTACCAAAAGCGCCCATTTCCTACCCATTCGGGAGACTTATTCCTTGGAAAGGTTAGCAGAAATTTATGTGAATGAGATCGTTTCTCACCACGGTGTACCAGTGTCTATTGTGTCAGACCGGGATACGTGATTTACCTCCCGTTACTGGCGGAAATTTCATGAAGGAATGGGTACCCAATTGCATGTGAGTACCGCATACCACCCACAAACGGATGGTCAATCCGAACGAACCATTCAGACTCTCTTAGACATGTTGAGAGCGTGCGTTATGGATTTCGGGGGAAATTGGGATGAACATTTGCCATTAGTGGAGTTCTCGTATAATAACAGCTGCCAAAGTAGCATACAAATGGCGCCATATGAAATGCTATATGGGAGAAGGTGTAGAACCCCTGTTTGTTGGGGAGAAGTGGGACAAAGGGAACTCGCGCCTAAAGATGTAGTAGCTATAACTAATGAAAAGATCGACATTGTGCGGGCTCGAATAAAAGCAGCGCAAGACCGACAAAAGTCATATGCTGATAAAAGAAGATGCCCTATTGAGTTCCAAGTAGGGGATCGAGTGTTCTTGAAGGTGTCCCCATGGAAAGGCATAATTAGATTTCGTAAGCGAGGAAAGTTGGGTCCCCGGTACATCGGACCATTTAAAATCTTAGCTCGTATTGGAAAGGTAGCCTACCGGTTGGAATTACCCTCATCATTAGAAGGGATTCACAACACCTTTCATGTTTCACAATTGTGAAAATGTTTAACGGATGAAACGACCCATGTACCCCTCGAAGACATTGAAGTAGACGAGAAAATGAATTACATAGAAAGACCGGTACCTATAAAGGATTCCAAGGTGAAGTGTCACACCCTGGCTTTGCGGAAGCGTGGCTGATTTGGTGTGACTTCTTAATACCATAGCTTAATCATAACAAAGCTATATGATGAATAAACCATGCAAGATCATCCATTGATTTAAGTTCCAAAATAAAAGTACCACAACATTGTTTTTAAAGTACTGACACATGCAACGGAAGTTACAACCTAATAACATAAAAACATTGTTAAAACCACAAACATAAGCAGACGTAGTTTAAAAGCGGTGGCTCGTCCAGGCAAGAACCACGACCCCTAAACTTGGATGACCTTATTTCTTTTACGCAGCGTGAAAACGTATCATACCATGCCAGATCCTTAATTACCTGAAATACATGTAAGTTGGAAAAATCAACAAAAATTGTTGAGCAAGTTCATGTGTAGTGAGTAAGTAAACCTTTGTTAATATAAAATCCTGGTATGTTGCAAATAAGGAAAAAGAGATCACCAATGGTTTGCAAGGCCATCGATATGTGTGAAGTGTAAGTAGGAAGACTCAAACCTAGCAGATTTCGCGATGGGTACACAGTCACCACCTGGTCCATTAGGCGGGCTCAGGGGTTGGGCTCGCTACACCCAGATAGATCTACCGCTACTGTCCCTCGGTCCTACCCTGAGGATTAATGGCCTCAAATTGCGCCTACCCACTCACATGATCTAAGTAGTAACCCTCCTTACGCTAACCATACCATGTAAAAAGTACTCGTAATCATAGTAACATGTATTTCACCCCCGCAGTTTAGAAAACTGATAACAGTTAAGAGAAAAGGGGGACATGAACTCACAGTGGTGCGTCTCTACCAAGTATATCTTCTGATCAAGCAGCTGTGCGACGACCTACACGTACTAACTCTATTAGACGGACGGCCGTGCCTTAGCTTCATGGTTTAAGTTTTTGGGAAATAGTTAGACAACTATTTCGTGTTTACATTTAGTAATTACTTGGTAATTATTTTCCTTCCCAAGGATGGGGGATTTAATACATGTGCGTTTGTGAAATTCGAAATATATTACTTAGTCTCACTTAAAATATATTTTATTCCTAACTCCAAAATATAAGTATTTTTCTCAAAAATATTATATTTTTATTTCACAAAATTTTCCCAAAATAATACCTTGATAAAAATACACTTTCATAAATATTTTCTTAAAATGCGTAAGTTACGTTTTAACGATCGAGTGGTAATAATAATGACCGGTGTAACTTATATATTTATCGTAGAAGCGTTCGTATTATTTTGGAGTCGTTAACACGGTAGTATTATTTTTACCCTAAAAATAATATTAGTATCTTCACAAAATAATCATAAACACATAACAAGTGTCGTTATGAAAAACATATACTAAATATATATATTTACCAAGTTTTATTTTTGTGAAATCCCACCTCCGATATTTTGTAAATAAAGACGTGGCGAAACTTATATGTGAAAACAAGTTAAAAACGCATTTCTAACACTTGTAGTGAAAATATTTCTAAGTGTTAGGTTTTTGGAAAAATTTCGCCAGAGTTTCCCCTGTAACTGGAGGTGGCCACGCTTTCAAGCGTATCATTTTCTTTTATAATTCAAATCAACAACTTTCTCATTTAACCAAAACAATATCCAAAGCATCAAACTAGTAAATAAATATGTAAATCGCATAAATTTCATGAACTTGCGTTTTATCCAAGAATATAAAGTAAATCCCATTACTTTTAGTGGATCTTTATATAAATCAATCCGGTTTCATAAAAACCTCGCTTTTAAAGAAATTCCATCTTTACAACTTCTTGTCAACTTTTACAAAAATAGTTATTTTGTCGAAACTTTGTGTTACACAAGTGTTTACACACTTGTGTGTTTAAAAATCACCCTTGTTAGTGTAAGATCCGGTTTTAGAAAATAAAATTTCTTTGACACTCGGTCCTTTGAAAATACCGCTTGTAGATCCGTAGATCTACTAGTTTTAAACACTCTTTCATAAGTAAAATCGTTTTTACACAAGTTCAAGTTTCTTGCGTGGTAGAGTTTCATCACTTAACCCTTGTACACTTAGACAAGCTCTACGTCATGATCCATGATCATGACCAATCCGGGTTAAACGATGATCCGAGCTACCACAACATAGATCGGCCTCAAATAACTACACAAAACCAATACTACAAGATTTACACATCATTCAAGCTTTTAACCATCATTACTTGCATTTTTAGTAGACTTTTATACTTCATCTTGTAAGATTGCGAGTTTTAACCGTTATATATCATTTTAACCATCTTAAAATAGTTCGAGAAGGTGATTCAAGCAACTTACTACTAGCTCGAGGCTAGGGAAGAATCTAGATGCAAAATGAGTGGATAAAAGCAATAAGGTGAGGTCCTGCGCCTTCCGAATGCACCAAGCCTCCTCGTATACGATCCTTAACACTTGAATGATCTTGGAATGGCTTGAACAAAACTCGAAAATTTGATGGGTGGTGAAGGGGGTTCAGCCGAGAGTTATTTAGAGAGAGAGAGAGAGTTGTTTTGTTGAGTTTGAGAGTGGAAAGAATGATAGTCCAAGTCTTGATCTTATAGGCTAATCATATGTTTATTATCCAAGGGTTTAAGTGCTAGCTTGATATGGAACATGGAGATTAAAATAATCAAGTGAAGGACAATGTGTGTCCCCCCTCTTGGGGACGGTTTGGTTAGGGGGGGGGGTAGCTAGTTCAAATCCAACCATTTGTTAGATATTAGTTAGGTTAAGTTATGTTAGTTTAGGGATTAACCCGGTTACTAGTGCGTTGTGCATTACAGTGGGTGTTAGGGCATTCAGGGACCCTAACTGGCTCAGAAAAAAAAAATAATGTTAATGGCAATATTTTTGTGTTCCGGGTAAAGTCCGGTTGTTCGGTTGGATAGTAATCCATTAAAGCGCTTAACAAAGCTTTAAAGTGTCATTATTATCAATTTTAGTGACACAACTTACTCCTGACACTTTGGAAAGTGTCTAGTAATATCTTTCTCATGTTTTGGCACTTTATTAGTTAGCCAAAAGCTGAATTGTTAATTAAAGTGCTGAATTTTGTACTTAGAGTTCGTTTTAGGCACATCCTGTCACTGTAACTTATTCCTAGAGACGCAGTTCTACCACCCTTGTATCTCTACACTCTCTACTAGTGTAGTCAAATATTTCTGGCTCATACAGGCCTTAGAGGCAGTATCTGCCTGGTGCTAGTTATGACAACACGTTCAATAGGTTATCCGTTCACTGTGCTACTGTGCTTTTGGTGCATCAAGGTTGTCACTAAGGTGCTGTAAGGAAAACATGGAGTGACAGCAAGTAAATTATGATGTAAATAAGTATATGTATCAGCATTCAAGTAGCAGTTTATCCATAACTTCAAGCAAGCACAGTAATTAAGCAATAATCAATTATTAATTAAGTCGTACGGAACCTGGTTTAGTGAGGGTTGTCACATGAAGACTCTTCACAACAAGGAAGTCAAGCAAGTATTAGTCCAATGGCAACATAGAAAGGGGTCGGATCTTACTTGGGAATCGGAGGATGAAATGAGAAGGTTCTACCCGTCTTTATTCGGTACGTAAGACAGGTTTCGGGGACGAAACCATCTCTAAGGGGGGTAGACTTGTAACGCCCCGAAATTTTATTATTATATGTTTTGATATAATATACATGTATGAAGTCTTAGGATTAAATGGTAACCTTAGACTTTTAATAATAGCATGTTATTTACCATGTTAGTAAAACTAACTAAGTAGTATAAACAAAGTTTACTATGAGAAAAAGAAATCTAAATAAAGGATGGGTAATTAGTTGATAAGTAGCTAAACATAAGGGGCTGAATGTGAAAGTTAGTAAATGAGAATGTTATAACAAAAAATTGAGCTAGTTAGTGGGGTGTGTATGTGTGTGTGTCGAGATTGAGGGCAAGAAGAACAACACCCACCTCTTCACCATCAACTAGAAATTCAGCCAATTGTAGGTGAATGAGAATCAAAATCTTGTGCATGTGATGAGATTCATAACCATCTAAGAATTCTCTACATAAGGTATGTTGAATTTTATGATTTAATGATCATGTATGAAATGGGTTTTTAGTAAAACTCGAAATTCATGTGAAATTAGTATGAACATGTGTTAGAAATTCCATATAGAGCTTGAATTATGCTTGAATTTGACCTAATTGATAGTTAAAAGTAAAAACCCACTTAGAATTGGATGGTGGTGATTTGTAACATGAAGTTGTGATGTAGATTAGCATAAATGATGTTACATGATGATGTTCTTAATAAGATGTCACTATTGAAATCGAATTAGGATGAAGGTTGTATGAGATTTTGATTAAAATTGATGTTCTTAATGTTATTGGTATGAACTATCTATGTTATGCATATAATACTAGTACATTATGCTTAACTAGTAGTACGCACACCAAGTGTTTGTTAAAATGCTTGAATAAGGTGAACAAATGATTTTACAAAGTTAAATGGTTAGAATTGAGAATTGTTGTGTTTTAATGTAAATAAGTTGATAACGAAATGAAAAAGAATGACATAAGCCTAAAGTATGCGATTCTTGGATTATAGGGATCAAAGAAGAAAGTTCAAGTCGCTCCGGATCGCAAACGAACAACGACAAAGGTAAGTTCCCTTGCTTACGAAACGTTATTAGTATGCATTAGTATAAATGATATCTTTTTACGTGTTGAGACCGTATACCTGTAATGAGTTAGTTAAGGACGAAGTATGATAAGAAAATGGTTTGAATGAGTTGAAGTGATAATGTATCAAGTTAAGAAATTCATGTTTGGAAGAAGGTTTAAATGTTTTCTTGAAGTTCAACTAGTAATTTGATGTCGAATAAATTTATGAATTTAATTGTCTAACGGATTGGTTGTATGTAGGTAAAGCAACTTGTTAACGGCGTTACTTGGATCGAACACACTCATGATGCACGCTTCCGCGAAGATCCTAGTTTTGGTTTAAACTTTTGTTAAGTGATGTCTTTTATTAAAAACGGGTCTTTTGTAAGTATCTTAACCCGGTAGTCATTAGATGTTACACTAGTAGTTCAAGACTATGTTATTGGTTTTGAAACGTTTGGGTTGAAAACTCCTTTTTGTAATCACTATGTTAGTTACTATGAAGTTAAATGTAAAATTTTACTTATGAATTATTCGACCCGTTTGCTATTTTGTCAAATGAATGCTTGTTAGTTTCTTTTAAAAAGTTTAGACCTTACAAATGAAGTGAAATACCCAAGTCTATTTATAGTAAGTTTGGATTACAAGATCATTCCAAGTGTTATGAGGATCAATCTTGGCCATACACTTGTGGAACATGGTTTCTAATACAGTGGGAATCCAAAAACCAGCCTAAGGTATTGAGAAAATTGCTTAAAAGACCTTGAATTTCAATCTGGTTGCTGAAACTGTTTTGATGAAAAAGTGCATCTCAGGCGACACGCGGGAGGTGACAGTGATTCTGTCGCGACACTCTTGGTAGGTCAGGCTGAAAGTTTTCAGTTTTGGCAGTTTTGGTCCCTGCATGCTAAAAACTTGGGTTTTGACACGTTTAAGCCCCGTTAACCCCATTTTAAGGCTCTAAATGAAGTTAAAGTATAGGGAACATGAAATATGCTTGAAAACATCTTGGATGTCGGTTCGTTTGGTCGTACGGTTGCGTTATTCGGTTAATTACGATGAAAACTCGAACCGACCCGAAAACGATCCGAATTGCGCGACGAATGGTATTTTTGAATTTCAATCACTAAAATAAAATATTTTAATGATTACAAAAATTTTTGGATGTCTGGATATGTTCAGAACGTGAGATATGCGCGTAAATGCAAACTTATGCACTTTTTGACGCTTTTAGTCCCTCTTGATCAAATAAGTTTATTTTCGCATACCGAACCCCTCAAAGCCTATTTCTAAGCTATGTAAAGGATATTTAGGGTATGTTTAGCTTATGATCATATTCCAGAATGTTCGTTACTATACGAATCGGCATACTTTCGCAGTTTGTCGCAATTAGTCCCTGCGATCGAATAAACTTGTTTTCGACACACCAAACCTTCCAAAACTTATTTCTAAGTTATGTAAAGGTTATTTAAGGTATGTTAAGCCTATGTCACTGTTCCGGAGTGTTTGTCGCATTAAACTGATTATGTTTACGTATCAGTTTGCGTATAACTTTCCAGAAAGTGATTTAAAGCTTGAAATCGAACAAGAATTGACATGTGCAAATGATACACGTATTTATACAAATCCCAAGAATGAAGCACAGGATTTCATTGGTTTTGTATTTGTATGATGGTCGTAGGGGCACAGATTTCACAGTATGGAATTCCTGGCCAGAACTCGGACCCAAACCCGACGCGGGTATAGCTAACACCCGAAAATTAAAAACCTGGTCGTACCCGAACCCGGTTCCATAGCCGGAAACGGGTATTCGAAAAAACCCGATTTGTGCACCTCTACCCCCCCCCCTATTTTTTAGGAATAGCAGATTTTACTAATCTCAACTATTAGCCGTTAACCGACAGCGGTCCAAACTTAAAAAAAATTAATTAGTCATAAAGAGTATCATCAAAATTTATCTTACACGTTTTGAAATTTATCCTACACATATTAAAAGTTATCCTACACTGCTCGTAATTATCATGCACTTTAAATTATTTTTTTCCTTATTTGAAATTTTTTTTAAATAAGGTACAAATTTATTGTAGTTAGCTATTAAAAAGGAAGGCAATCAATTAATGATCTATCTAAGTTTACCAATATACCCTTACACTAATATTAAATACAAAAGATAAATGAAGTAAAATAAAGCATTCTTATTAGTTGAAATTTCTTCTTACAAATTTTTTTTTCTCATTTGAACCCTCCACTATATATATATAAAGTATATCGTACAAGAGGTCTTAACGTACGATGCATATGCGATGGTAAATCGCACGTTATGTTTAAAAAAAATAAAACAAAATCGCATGTACAGTATATAGGGGAAATCGCATGTTGTTCAATAATAACAAGGTCGCATGTTGATAATGATACCAAAATCGCATGGTTGATAGTTGAAATCACATGTTGTTCAGTAAAACCCAAATCGTATGGTGTTTAATAATACCAAAATCGCATGTTGATAATGTCTCGCGTACGCGTCGTATGTTAAGGCCTCTTGTACGTTAACCGGCTTCTCTCTCTCTCTCTCTCTCTATATATATATATATATAGGGCATGGATGTATAGAAAACTTACTTGTACTAAGAAAACCTAGGAAACCCAATCTATGACCATTGATCAAGATCATCCAATGGCTCATAAAATTTGAAACCTTTTTGAATTAAATTAAATAGAGTGATAAAGTCAATAAAGGTAGCTCAAGGGCATATGGGTAAAATTACCTATGATATTATTACATTTGATTAGACATGCATGTCTGCATGATATGATATGAAGAGAAAGAGGCGCGCGTTCCTATAAGGAATACCCAACTCATTTCAAAACTGTCATCCAACCCTTTCACTCTTTCTCTCTCAAACCTTCCATCTACCCCTAAAACCCACCGCCGGAGAAGAAAGAAACCGGAGAGGAAAGAACCCGGAGAAGAGAGAAGCCGGAGAAGAAAGAAGCCGGATAAGAACTATCAGCGGAGAAGGTGCCGGAGAAGAAGGTGCGGCTGCGAAGGTATGGCGGTGTATCGAAATCGCCGAAAAAAGGTGCGGAAACCCATCGGAGAAGAATAGATATGAGATCTTCCTTTCAGTTGTTATCGTCCGGTAAACGTCGCCGGAAATGGAAGAAAGAAAGAACGCGCAGAAGCAAGTAAGTTTGATTCGGTGTTTCATCTTCTTATGTTTTTTTAACGCCCGAAATATAGGTTTAACACATGTTATTTTTTGTTTTTTGAACGCCCGAAATGTTGGTTTTTCTGTTTTCTCTGTTCGATCAGTGTTATGGTACGATTGGGGTGGGGTTTTTGTTTTGAAAGTGTTAATGTTGGTCCGATTGGGGTGGGGTTTTTGTTTTGAAAGTGTTAATGTTAGTCTGATTGGGGTGGGTTTTTTTTTTTTTTTTTTGAAAGTGTTAATGTTGGTCCGATCAGTGATGATTTTGAGTCGAAGTTGTCTTCTGTTATTGTTTTGAATGCCACTAGGAAGTGTCTCGAGTTATTTTCAGTATGGGACTGGAGTGTCCGATTTTTTGTTTTAGTGGTTAGGCCATGTATGGGATTGATTTGGGATTGATTTGAAACAATAATTTGGTGGTTCGGCCGTGTATGTGTAGGTTAAAGTTATGTGGCGGGAAGAGCGGCGAGTTCAAGAGTACGCCGGAAGCGGGTCTGGCAAACCAACAAACAATAGGTAAAGCCACTGCTTAAAAGAATGAATATTTATTAGGTTCTGATTTTTTTTCGAAGCTACAGATATTGACGATTGGGACTCAGACACACCAATCGCAGAAATACAAAAAAGGAGATTGGGTTTGTTCTTTTTATATTTACTTTTGTTTACGTAGGTAGTAAGTTCGGTTGATTAAAACACTTCATAAATTTTTTTATAGGAGCGGTTCGTATTGATGTCAGCAGCGCTACTCCGCCGACTATGGGGCGAAATGGTACGTATGTTATATTTTGTATATATGATAAGCTAGGGGACTGTAACGTGTGTAACGGTTGTTGTTGTTATTCATTTGCTTAGGCAAACATCCAATTGTAGTGGGGAGCAGAAGTGAACAAAGTCAAAAGCATACAGGTATGAAAAATTTTATCAAAATTAGGTAACATGTGTTTAACCTATCTTGTTTTTGTAGAAAAAAAAATTAGGTAAACCTGTCTTATTAGGGTTTGATGTGTTAAACATCTGTAAAGATATTATCGGAACATGTGTTATTTTTATCAAACTAGGTAACAGGTGTTTAAACTTATCTTATATTTTTATGAAAAACATATTAGGGTAACATATGTTACAGCTGCCTTGTGTCTTGTCAAAAACAAATGAGATAAACCTATAAGATTAGGCTATAAGTGTAAGGGCTCAAAAGCATATAAATATATTTGCGTAACATGTGTTAAACCTGTCTGATATTAGGGTACAAGTCAACAGACTCAAAAGCATATTAGCGTAACATATTAGTGTAACATGTGTTAAACCTGTCTCAAATTTATAAAATGATGTACCATGTATTAAACCTCTCTTATTACCATGTGTTAAACGTCTCCTATTAGGCAAACATGTTAGTGTAACATGTGTTACACCTGTTTTACTTTTGTCAAATAATGTAACATGTGTTAAGCTCTCATATTTTTTCCAAGTTATCTAACAAGTGTTAAACTTGTTTTGTTTTTATAAAAATAGGTAACATATGTTAAACCTGGCTTTATTTTATCAAAAACATATTAGGTAACCTGTTTTATTTTTATGAAATTAAGTAACATGTGTTAAACCTGTTTTATTTGCAGCTACAAAGAGAGTAACAAGATCGCAAACTGTTAAGATACCGAAAAAGCGAAAGAAAGTAGACGAAGAAACCGACGATGAATGGGATGAAGAAAGAGAAGAAGCTGAAGCGGAGGTCGAGGGTAGGTTGAGGAAAAAGTCGAAGCGTGATAATTGGCCAGGGCTTAGAACGAGATCATCGCCAATCCAACTGGCCCGATGCATTAACGTTCTGTCTTTCGAACAAAGAACTGCAGTAAAACAAATGGAATTTGGTCGACTTTTAAAGTTTAAAGTGGATGGCATGCCGGCAAAGTTGGCAAATTATGTGGTTGAAAGATTTAATCCTTCAACAATGGAGATTAATTTGCCGTGTGGGGATATCAAGGTAAATGTTAAAGCAATACATAAGTTGTTGGGCATACCTCGTAGCGGTATCAACTTAAGCTCTCTGCCTAAGCTTGCTGAGATGGATGAGGCTATTCGAGGATGGAAAAATCGGTTCACGGGAAGATATGTTTCGCCAACAAGAATGGTTGATATGATTGAGTCATCGGATGAAGGGGATAGTTTTAATTTCAGAATGGACTTCCTAATGTGTTTTGTGACAGTCATGATTGACTGCCACAAATAGGGCTGCCTTCGTCCGTGGATATTAGATCAAGGGGCTGCGTGAACCATTTGAAGTTGGGTTTAGTACAAATGGTAGCCGGAAAATGAAGGAGGTGAGAAAGTTACGGACGAAGTATGCCACTCATATTCTGTTGTCGCCCTCTAATACTATGAAAGGCAAGATAGAAGCCGCCTCATTTATTGGGGGACGCTGAGTGTTAGTGTGGTCTTTTTACCAAGTGGGTTTTGGGGAACATCTATGGTGGTTTTTGTAGTTATCTTGGGTTCCACAACTTTTGTTTATAACAAGTCAACTGGATAGTGATATATGCGTGGTGGTTTTTGTAACTATCCTAGTCACCACGAATTTTGTTTATTTTAAGTTATGGCCATAACCCAGATACAATATGACCATTCTGGTCTGCTCTTAATATGTTGTAACTATCGTAGTCACCATGAATTTTGTATATTTAAACAGTTATTAGTTAACCTGTGTTATTAGTTGACATGTTTTATTCAGTTAACATGTGTTATTAGTTAACATGTTTTATTCATTACCAATTGTAAGAAAAAGTAGTAGACGAGCATTGGGTGGTGAACATACTGTTTCAATTGTAACCTGTGATATAGGGAAAACAAGTGTAACGTGTGTTACACAAGATGAAGTAGAAAACAAGGTACGTACCTTTACTGTTACTTGAAAACAAAAACCAAATGTAACATGTGTTACACATCTTACGGAAGTATATGCATTAAGCTCATCAGGTTCATATGGAAAGCGACCGGGGCTAGCTGGCCCCTCCGTCGAATTCGAGTACATGGTGGAACATGTAAGTAATATGTGTTATATACGATGTAGCGAATAAAAACAAGGCACATATATAGGGAATAACATACAAATACATGTAACACGAGTATATGCATCACAGAGGCATATGCATGTTACATGTGTGTATGAAACACACTTGGTATATATAAAACACTTGGTATATGTAACGTGTATACATCCAAACATGCTAGTACATGTGATTTGTAACATACGTTACAAAAGTATATACAACACATCGGAATCATTGACATCTAATATAATTGAAGTAATCGCATAAAAGTAGTGTGTAACACAAGTAATACATGATGGTTTGATTGGTTAGCGAATTGGTTACAGGGGTGCACCCTTTTAAAAAAAACAAAAATAGGTCGTTAAACATAAAAAGTGGTAAGGTAACATATAAAAGGGTACCATACACAAGAATATACACAACTAGTAAACACAAGTTAAGGGCAACCATGCCATTGTCAAATTACAACCAAAATACATGTTGAAACACGAGCGGGATATTGTTTATGTTTCACATGAAACGTACATACATTAAACTAAGTAACGAAGAACATACTAAGCTTCACCAATCAAGTTGCAAAAAGTAGCTTACCTAAACAAAAACAACCATTGGATAATGCGTGTTACACACGTAACAGTTTTACTGTTGCATCGAGGTGCAAAGTCCAAAATACTGTTACACGTACATAACACGTGTCAAAAGTTGGTGTCTGGTCAGCGATTGTCGTCAGCTAGCATATATAACTAAAGGGCAGATGAAGACCCCATGTCATTCAGGTTGGGAGGCTGATTGATGCTATCGGGATCGGTGAATTTTTTGCAATTACGGGAATCATGGCCAGTGACGTACTTCATGCAGGTTCGGCACAGTCGAGCAGCCTTTGGGGGTTTTGGAGCTGGCTGGTTGCTGCTACCAGTAATGCGACGGTGTTTACCACATCCTTTATTACGCGCCACATCAGGGTTATTCACCACAACCTCGTTCTCTCTTGGATGCCCAATCAGTTCTTCTAAGACATCCTCACTTGCCACTTGGGCTGGCATCTGGATAGATCCCTTTGTTAAAAAATTCATTTTGATGAGTTTTAGCTGTTCAAGCAAGGATGAAAGTGAATCAACATCGTTTCGAACAACATCCACACAGTCGGAGACCACGTCAATAATCTCAGATCGCATAACGTCCTGTGGTTGCGTGTCTACACCATAACGACTCTAGACGGAAAACACTCTCTTTGGCAATATATCACGCTGCCACCTATCAGATATGTATTGGGCTGGGATCGTATCAACATGTTGTAAGCGATACACACAAAAGACGTGGCGACATAGGTAGCCCATGCGAGTGAAACCACGGCATGAACAATCTGCTGTCCTATCAACGTTATTAAACTTGACCTGCATATTATAAAGCTAAACCAATATTAGGCACTGTAACGCTACGGTGTAAAAAAATATTATATGTAACATGTGTTAGGTAGCCTATTGTAAAAAAAAATAACCGTGAAAACGTTGTCTTCATGTGTGACAGAAAAAACCATTGTGCCGTCTTCGGCCGCTTGGTTTGAGATGTAGCAGTAAAACTTTCCCTTGAGGATTTCCTTTCGAACAACGTGAAAAACAGAGTGAGTATAATAGCGAACGCATGTTCTTCAATGGGTAGATTGCTTTTGCCATGGAAAACAATGGAAGAAGATTTGAAATGAGCAACTCTTTGGCGGTAACGTTGTGCGTCAATTCGCGCGTCATAACATAGCAGCCATTGAACCAGAGTATTTGCGCTGGTAGAGTTAACTTTGAAAGCTGCATTTGAACTTTCGGAACGTGAAGTCGTCTTCATCAAACAGCACATAGGGATGTCCCTGAAGTATGCGGGTACCCAACGTTCCCTGATTTCGTACATCTAATTGAGCCATTGGTGGTCTTGTAGTCCAAATTTTTCCAGCAACGCTGCCCATCGCGATTCAAAGGTAGATGGCTTTATGTAAACATTCCAAACCAGTCGATGAATGCAAGCCCTCACATCAGTGTTTTGCAACAGGTCACCCGCAATTTGTTAACAATGTTAAAGGAAAAAAGAAACAAGTCGACAATAAGGTACTGAAAAAAAAATAACTTCGGAATAATAACTCAGTGCTTATCTTTGACCTTGGTTGGTAGCTTTTTCATAATATGCCACATGCAAAGCCTGTGACGAGATGTAGTAAAGACTTGTTGAATAGCCTGTTTCATCGACGGGTCCTGATCGCTTAAGATCAACCGGGGTTCAGTCCCATGTGCTTTCAGGAATGCTTGGAGTACCCATTTATAAGATTCAACAGTCTCATTTAAAAGCAACCCAGCACCAAAGGTCACACAATGCATGTGGTTGTCTACGCCAGTGAATGGTACAAAAATCATGTTGTACCTGGGGAAAAATAGGGTGGGTGGTTAGCACAAAATCATGTTACATGTCGGGGGTAACACATGTAACAAGTGTCAGAACTCAAAATAAAATGCATATTCTTATTCGCATCCTTAAACATTATCCAGATACATGTCATAATGCAAGTTGTTATTTGAAAAAGATAGACAATTTTAAGATGTGTAACACATGTTACAACTAACTATTGTTTTGAAGTAACGATGAAAAAAGATATCTTTGCTGTTACTTCAAAACAATAAGCAATTGTAACATGTGTTACACATATTAGGAAAGATTGTAATATAAGAGCTACATGGGTAACACATGTTACAACTGCCAATTGTTTTTAAGTAACAATGAATGAATCTTTTTTCACAACATTATGCAGATACATGTAAGAATGCCTATTGCTACTTCAAAACAATAGATAATTCCAACATCTTTAAAGGTGTCAAAGATGTAAAAAATGCAGATCTGTAACACATGTAACACATGTTACAAATGCTTATTGTTTTGAAGTAACAGAAAAGATATCTTTCTTCGCCACCATTTATCTTAATAGATAGATGTGAAACACATGTAATACGCCTAACATTTGTTAGGAGACATTGTAAGACAAGAGCTACATGTGTAACATATGTTACATCTGCCTAATATTTTGAAATAAGAATAAAGCAATCTTTTTAAAATGCCTATTGTTCTTCAAAACAATGGACAATTTTAACATGTGAAATAAGAATAAAGCAATCTTTTTAAAATGCCTATTGAAATAACAATGAATTTATCTTTTTTCCATAACCACTTAGAGTAAGGATTACATGTGTAACACATGTATAACTATCTGAAAATTAAAAAAAAAGGCAAATGTGTAACACATGTTACCAATTGTTTTGAAAGTAAAAGAAAAGGTTATAACGTAAGAGCTACATGTGTAACACATGTAACACATGTAAAACATGTTCTATATATTAGGTGTAATATATCTACTAACTTGTTTGTCTGGTAAGTAGCATCGAACGCTAACACATCCCCAAAAGCCTTGTAGTTTAGCTTGGAGATCTCATCAGCCCAAAACACAGCATTCAATTTCCCATCAGATACAACAAAGTCATAGTAGAAGTTTGGAAGACTTTCCCTTCGATCACGAAGGCGATCCAGAAAAAGTTGAGCATCTCGGTTACCTATAAAAATCCTCAACTTCTGGCTAAAGTTTTTAAAGTCTTCGGGAGTACCATGCACGTTGTGATGACCACCTTTAATACTTACAAGGCACCTGTGGGCCTTAACCGGACCAATACGATTGAGGCTCATTCGGTGAATAAATTGTTGCGTTGCAAATGGGAGTTTTCTTGATATTTTTGAAAGGTCTCGGTTGAATGGGTCAATAAGGGGGTGATTATGCACATCAATCCAGTTGTGTACAACAAAACGAGTAGGGTTTTGCGTGATGAGGACAAGAATCTGCGCCTTGCAATCAGTGTGTGTGAATGTACTTTTCCTGTTGGTCATCACCGAAGACTCACAGAGAGTGTCGAACGTCCTTTTCTGTTGCGGTTTAGAAGCTTTCGAGCACCTCAAGTATTTGTGCGTCGCATACCCATTCCAAACCTTTGTTTGCGCCTTTTTACATCGAAGCCAACTTGGTATCCGTATGCCTTATACATTGCAATAAGCTCCTCAAATGTGTCGTATGACTTTCCAAGAACGGGATGGAACTCCTTGTCAACAATAGGAGTCCAATATTTGGTTCCTTGTGGGGTCTGAGTTACAAAGTAGCGTGGAGTTCTTGTTCATCTGTGTATAAAATGTGTAAATTAAACAAAAACTGAATCTTTTTACAAAAAAAAAAAAAAAAAAAAAAAAAAAAAAAAAAAAACATAACGGCTACATATTTAAAACTGAGTAATTTTGAAAAATAACATAAAATGAATCTTTTTAGGAAAACCTTGTCATAAGGGCTATATTTTGTAACACCATCATGGATTTTTTTAATTTTCTGTAAGGTTTTAACACATGTTACATGTGTAATGTGTACGTGTTACGTTGACCAATGCATATGAGACTTGTAAACAATGGATATTTTTTTTTTAAAATACAAAGGTAAAAGTTACTTTTAGAGCAGTGCTAACACTTTTATGGGAGTGCTAACACATGTTACAATGTTACGAATGAATATTTTTCAAAAATATTTATGGTTTCATGCTGCCAAAAAGGTTGAAGATAACCTTCATGAACATCAGTTCCGGTTAGTGGGGATTTCCCTCTGTCGTTAGGTCGTGCGCGTAGCGGTGATTCCTCGTCATACTCATCACTCCACATATCTGAAAATCGAGTTTGCACCGGTAATTAGAAAAACAAGAATAAGATTTTTTCTTTAGAAAAAAAAAAGCTTTTAAATCCAAATGTTAAACCTTCTTCATTTGGTGAAAACATCTGAAACTGAGACTGTTGAAGTTCTACCTTTGGCTGCATGGTCTCATCTCTAATATGTCCAACACCTGATTATACAATAAATCACAAACTTGTATAGTAATGGGTTTCAAACACCAACAAAACAAAAAGAAAATACAAATTGGTTGCTTGGTTGTGCAAGATATTAAAAATGTGAAAAAGCTTCAAATAAGTTGAACAAAAGGATCCAAGCTTCAAATAAGTTGAACAAAAGGATCCAAGATAAAATCATCTAATCCGCAAACACATGTAAGTGCGAGGGTGTTCATGATTGACTCATAAAAAATGAAGAAAATGAACCAAAAAGAAGATGATCACCAAGAAAAGAAGATGATTGACTCCTAAAAAAAGAAGAACATGAATAAAAAAACATTATTGTCTACTAAAAAAAAGAGAACAGATTTTTCATTCATTCACATACCGGAAGAAACTGATGCCTGATGGAAGTACACCGCCGGTGATTGATCGCCAATGAAGTTGTTCCGGAATACACGGCTAGGGGAAGAAGCCTGAAAATCGGCCATGGAAGATGGGTGAAAGCAATAGAGTTAGGGTTTTGAAGAGAAAGGAATGGGGTATGAAGAAGAAAGAAAGAGATGGATTCTGTATGTAATTTTTGGTTTAAAAAAGGATGAGATGATGGGTAATAAATGAGTTGATGGGATGGGGAAGAGAGTGAAATGATAGCTTGATCAAATGACCAATGTGCCCTTTTAACATGTGTTTTAAAGAGATGATGTGGATCAATCTTGACCACACAATTAAGGTTTGCCAAGTTTTCTAGATTAAATGGGTTTTCCATAGATACTTACATTATATATATATATATATATAGAACGTCAAAGAATCTCACGTGTAAGCTTACCTTCCTCGGGGCTATGTCCAAGGTCGACTTTTCGACTGCCATGAGAATGTGCCCCCTATGCGCGGGAGCCGGATGGAATTCGTAAACCCTTGCCCTCGCCAGCTTCGAACCCAGGATTAAAACCCTGATTCGTCCCTTCACCCAAATGTTCCTTGAAAATGGGCCAAACAGGAATCAAACCTACGTCTCTACTAGGGAGGGCAGACCTTTTGAACACTCTACAAATATCTTAAAGTATAGTTGCTTATGTTTCACTCACCGTTATGTTACATTATATATCTCTTTAACAAGTGTTAAGTTTAAAGGTAAGATATTAAGTTGATATTAATTATCCTTATATTAAAAAACCAACGAAATGAACAGTAATAAATATTAAATATTAAAAAGAGAAATGAATTAACAGTAAAAAAATAGAAATGAATGAATAGTATCGGGTACTGGTACCGGTATCAAATTTACTAAACTGAGTGTATTTTCGGTATCCGTTTGGCACCGGTAATCATCGGGTTTTACCCTCAAATACCAGTGCCGTACCAGTACCGACCGTATCAAGCCGTACTGTACCAGTTATATTCGGTACCGGTACCCACTTTTGGGGATTTCGGTAACGGTATTTTCGGTACATTTGTTAAATCTGATACTTCTTTAAAAAACTTACAAATTTCAAGATGTTTGCTTTGTAGGTAAATTTATTTAAAAAACCAACATCTTGAAATTTTTAAGTTTTTTAAAGAAGTATCAGATTTAACAAATGTTGTTGGTGCATCTTGCAAACGAATAGATTTGATAAGAGAAAGTCAAAGAGAGAGATTGGAATTGAATCCAGAAGTTGAAACCGGGCGAGGAAAGAATCAAGAACTATCATTTGCAAGAGCCGGAGATACACGTTGGAGTTCTCATGAAAAAACACTTCTTCGTTTGCTTGCTTTATATCCTACTGTTATTGACGTGCTCGAATATATAGAAACTTTGGGATTTGATTGTGTTCACAAAAGTCAAGCAGATGGACTTCAAATATACATGAAATCTTTTAAATTCGTATATTATTTACACTTGATGAAACACATCTTGGGAGTTACTAACACATTGTGTGTTGCTCTTCAAAGAAAGGATCAAGATATATTGAATGCGGTTGGGATGGTTAAATCAACTAAAGAAGAATTACAAAGGTATAGGCTTGAAGGTTTTGACTCACTTTTGAAAGATGTCGCTTCCTTTTGTGACAAGTATGAGATTGAAATGGTAAACATGGAAGACGAGTATGTTGACCCGAAACATCGGAGAAGGAAAACTAACATCACCAATCGTCATCATTATGAGGTTAATAATTTCAACACGGTTCTCGATATGCAAATTCAAGAGCTTGGAAACCGTTTTAGTGAGGTAACCACTTTGTTGCTTACATGTATGAGTTCTTTGATCCCGTGTCGTAATTTTAGTGCCTTTAATATAACAAACTTGCTAAAGTTGGCCGATTTATATCCGTATGATTTTAACTTTGATGAAAAAGACAATCTTAAATATGAACTCGGACACTACATTGTTAATGTGAAAGAAGATGCGCGGTTTGCCAACATGAATGGAGTAAGTGACCTTGCCAAAAAGATGGTGGAAACAAGAAAACATATTGATTATCCGTTGGTCTATCGTTTAATAAAGTTATCACTAGTTTTACCGGTTGCAACGGCTAGTGTGGAAAGAAGTTTTTCTTCAATGAAGCATGTGAAGACGGAATTGCGCAATAGGATGGGTGATGGATACATGAATGATTCTTGCATTTGTTACATTGAAAAAGAGTTCTTTCAACAAGTTTCCATCGACGATGTAATGCAACGTTTTCAAAAGATGAAAACTCGTAGGGAGCAACTATAAGTAGTTATTTTTAATTAGTAAAGACTATCGAATTTATATTATGTGATTTTATTAATTTTTAATGAAGATGTTTGTCTTTATTATTGTATTTTTTTTAATTATATGATGAACTTTATCCGACCCGAACCATCGAACCGACCCAGAAATTTTTATGTCCGCTACTATGAAATTGAAACATCAAAAAATAGTGACATCATTGGAAAAAATTCCTGGATCCGCCACTGCATACCACCGTCCTCTGAGTCTCTACCCCATATTACGAGTCTGTGTTAGTCTTCCGACCACGATTTGCCACCGTGAACCGACTGTATTGCCACCATGACAAGAGACGTGAGAGGATCAGTGTTGCTGCCAGCGCCGATCATACTTCCTTGTTCGTCATAACCGGCCAGAACAAAAACGCTATTTGGTTTTCATTTATATAAATGGAATTACTTCACCAGTTTGTCCATATATTTCCAACCAGATGATTTGGTCTTCGAAATGAAGCATCGTGTTGCATCTTTACGTTTTTTACTTTAATTTTAAGTAGGGGGCTACTAAATGTACCCTCTCTTGTTACTTTTTATACTCCCTTTCTATAAAATTACACTTAAACTTGTCATATTTACCCCCTAAACAAGTCACATTTTTTAAAAGTATTCTTTTTTGTTACAAAACAAATTCAAAAGTGTAAAAATATATTATAGACGTTTCTTAAAGGGTTATTAGATTTTATCACCCTTAACTATTCGCCATTGGTCGCTGCCACCTCCAACTATCACTTTGACGTCCGTCACCCTCAACTTAACACTTAGTGTGTTCTGTCACCAGATCACTAACTTTTGATCCTGTTATTATACTTTTAGGGGTGTCCTAAGATCCCTAAAACCTTCCCAAGATCCCTAAGACACCCCAAAAAGTCTAGTAACAGGATCAAAAGTTAGTGATCAGTTAACGACGTGGTGACAGAACACACTAAATGTTAAGTTGGGGGTGACGGGCGTCAAAGTGATAGTTGAGGGTAGCAGCGGTCAATAGCCAATAGTTGAGGGTGATAAAATCTAATAACCCTTTTTTAAATTGTTTGTTTTTTATGTTTATTTAAAAATCATATTTTTTAAAAAGTTTTCAAATATTGTTTACACTTTCTCAAATAGCATTTTGATTATGTTTTCTTTTATTGAACATCTTTACAAATTACTAATAACATTTTTCATATAATAACAATAATAAAAAAGTTTTGAATTTTATTTTTGAAAAAAGTCTACATTATATTTTGAGTTAGTTACACAAATGGTCCTGTGGTTTTACTTTTTTGATAAATAAAAATTGTTAATTATTTTATAAACACATCTAAAGTATTAAAAGTTATAAAAGTAAGACTTTTAAAATACAAACTAGACGAGGAAATAACATAATATATACTTTTTTCAAAAAGAAAGTTCAAATTTTTTTTATTGTTCTTATAAGAAAAATGTTATTATTTATTTGTAAAGATGTTCAATAAAAAAACATAATCAAAATACTATTTGAGAAGGTGTCTTTAGAAACAATATATGAAAACTTTTTTAAAAAAAATATGATCTAAATAAAAATTAAAAAATAAATATTTAGAAAAAATGTCTGTAATCTTTTTTTTTTACACTTTAATTTGTTTTGTAACAAAAATAATATTTTCTAAAATGATGATTTGTATAGGGGGTAAATATTACAACTTTTAATGTGATTTTATGGAAAGTGGGTATAAAAAGTAATAAGAGAGGGTACATTTAGTCTACCCCTTAAGTAGTTGCAAATGTTTAATTACTTTCATGCAATATAGGTTATGTTTCTTTAATGCATGGGAATAAGTCAAGTAGTTGGTCATAGAAATTAGAGGGTAGTTATATTCATTTGGTTTATATGTATCATATTGTCTTAGTTTGGAGGTTATGTTGTCACATTCCTCTTTTCTCTTTTCTATCCTGTCATTTGCCAGTGCATTTATGATTAGTTTTGTTACTATCACGAAACATACAATCATCCCTGTTTTCCTTTCATTTATCTTAAACCATATGGGTTTTGACTCTTGTGTTTCTTTTCATAATTAAAAGACACGCACACCACCTTATATATCTATATCTATATATAAATGAGATGAATTTGGGCCATGTGGCATGTGATTTTGAAGGTTTTTAATGATGTGGCAACTTATGGTGAAGGTGGATTGTGAGTTTAGGAGGGAATCAATTCTGAATTTGTCAATACACAAATTGGACGCGGGATCCGGCTTCTTTTTCGGGTCGGTTCTATGAATTTGGATCTACTATAAATTCATTTTTATATGGCTTTACACACTTCAGAATACAAACACAATTAGGGTTTCTTTTTGAATCTCTCTGCGCTCCTCCATCAATGTGTGAACCCGATTGTAGAACATGCTCCTTCTCCATGATACATCGGAAACATTAATTCTTCAAGCTTAGCCTATTCGTGTCTAAAGATCAAGGTACGCGTATCTTTTCGTTGTTTTTTTAATTTCTTCTTCGTTGTCCCCTTGATTCTGATTACCTCTGGGCGATTATGAGGAAATCATCTTCCATAAATCGCAAAACTTGATTTCTGGTTCAATCTGAGGTTTGATCATCCAAGGTTCGTATCATAAATCACAAACTCACTTCTCTCAAACCCTAAATCCCAAAATCGCAAACCTGCTTCATCTGTTCTCACCGATTCATCATTGTATGCAATCGATTATGATAAAACAAGAAACAGAGTAAGAAAACTAGGGTTTGAATTGATACCAGATCATAAAGTGTAAATTCATTTTTTAAGTATATACATATAAGTATATACTTATATGTTGTGGTGCTGGCAACCATTGTTAATGGGGATCCAATAATTCGTTTAAAAAAGTTTCTAACAATGGTGAAGATTTTCGTCATTGATGCTTCGATTGTGGTTATTGATTTCAGGTAATACTTTTTCTTCGTGATGGAAAGCTGGTGTTTACATTTGGTCGACGATTGGTCAGCGGCTACCGGTATGTTTTGATTATTAAGGTTTGTTATAGCCTATCTTTAGTGTATTTGTTTTTGTTATTTAACCATGGATGTTTTAGGGATTCATAAGCTATTTGGATATATTGTAGCAATAATTATCCATATTGATGTCTTGTATGTAGATTGTAGACTGATTCAACCTTCGTGAAACCCAAATTTTTATTGTCTCTGAATTCCAGCTTTCACTAACTCACATGTACTATCAATTTCAGGTAAAAAGTTAATATTGTATTCATCTTTTTAATCGATACTTTGGATTTATATGATACATCATTGTTATGATTCTTAATTGCAGAAGTGAACGCTAATGATGATGAGTTAGGTTGGTTATCGGCTTCTCAAGCAGATAAGATAGCCCTAATGTATTGATGGATATAGATTTATTTTTGTGTGTGTTTGTGTATTTACTGATCAAAATTTTGCAAATGGGTTGATGTAAAAATTTTACAGATTCTTTACAGATCTTAGCCAAACTTGAAATTCTAAATATAGAAAACTCGATTTTGCCATTTTTTAAATCTGGCCAACTTGATATTTGATGGTTTATGCTTTTTATCATATGCATCTTCAATCTAGCAATCCTTAACGTAGTCAATTTTCTCAAAATGTTCAACTTTGTGCTATAGATAGGGTTTTATTTTCTGATTATAAATGTCCGGTGAATCAAATGTGCTCCGATTTTGGTGTTGAATATGTAGTATTGGTTTTTAGGTTATGTTAACTGAGTGCGGTTTACTTGCAGGTAGAGATGGTGGAATATGTAACATCTAACATGTGGTTTCCAATTTAGTAGTTTTTTTTTTGGCAGTTTGAAGATATATGCTTTTGCCGGGAAGTTGGCCTTTGTGCTCTTCTACCAATTATTTACATGGGAAGTCATATGGTTATTGAATTTCCGACTTCACAAACAAGTCTCTGGAATCATTCACTATTTCAAATGTCAATGACATATTGAAAAAGGTGATTGTTTACCATATGTTTGTTACTTTTATAATCAATCATCTTCGTTACTTTTATGTGATGTGATATTTTCTTCAATTTTTTTCTTGCATTTCAGATAATGAACCTATAGAATTAGTTAATCGTTTGTATCTATATTTGTCTGAATATGTAACACCATCGAGACAACGAACACTACATCAACCACTATAGTTTCTACTGAAAGTCGCGTACAACCAACCTCTTTTCAGGTGAGAAATTAGGCAGAGTGGGTATGGAAAAGTATACAAAGGCATCTTTTTGCTTGGATTCTGTGATGAAGAAGGCAAGCTGGTAAATATTACTTGCATCATGAGGGTGGGCTTGGCGATGGGTTAAATGCGTAGTTTTTAGTACGGGTCAAAACGAGGATGGGTGATGGGTAGTTTTTAGTGCAGGTAGCACCCTTCAATCTCTCCTTTTTCTCTGTTCTGTGCAGATTCGAAGAAAAATTGAATACACATTCGTACAATCAAATATCAATTCATCAGAAGTTATGAAGATGTTAAATGTTACAATGAACTAGAGATTTATGTTTAATGCAGGTGATTTGTTCAGTTTGTGACACAGAGCAACCTGTATGCTCTATTGATTTGAATATTCGATTTACGCAGTGCTTTTTCATTTGCCAGCGACGACAACAGAGCTTTTTGGATGTTCTTATGCAGCACTTTTTCATTTGCTAGCGACATCAACAGAGCTACAAAGACAACTGGTATGTTTATTCAGTCATTCAGGTTTGGTTGGTGGTAGATCGGGTCGGGTTAATCGGGTCTCTAAAAATCTGATATTAAATTCGAGTGCTGACCCGTATGTTTTTTTAGTTAGCTTTTTGGATGTGGTTCTTTTTCATTTGTCGGCGACGGCAACAGAGCTGCAAAAAAAAAAAAAAAAAAAAAAAAAAAAAAAAAAACTGTTATGTTTATTCAGTTAGTCATTTGTTGTAGAACTTTAATAATTTAAATTTGGTTCTCCTAATAAGCCCAAAAGTCCTAAATATTGAGTAATCATTTTAGTCATCGGTGAAAACATAGTGTACAATATAAAATTTATTTTTTCAACAAAGAGTGTATGAACTGGGGAACAAAATGGTTCATAAATATTTAGTGGTTCTCAGTTGTACTCCCCCTGCCACCAAACACACACACATATATTTTTTGATGTCTTTTTACTCGGTGGCGGAGCTTGAATGAAAACCCGACGGGGGCCGGACTCTTAAAATCAAAATCGGTGGCGGCTGGGCTCTTAAAAGAAGCTTTTGATTTTACAAGGTTTGCAATTGATTTATAGTGTAGGACAATCTGTTTTATTTATTATTTATTTCATATTTATATTTATAATTTATTGTTTATTTTAGATATAATCTTTTAGGTTGGATTGATTTGATGAAAGATGGAGAGTTCCATTTGATCAGATTTTTGTTTTCAAAATAGTCAAGGGGCCAAGAAAGCTTTTGGTTGCAATAGATCAAAACCTTTAATATCATTTTAAAATTGTTTTTAGCAAACTGATGTTTCTATTGATTGTTACCTTATAACTTTTAATACATGTTCACAACCCGTGATAAGTTATTTGATGGACGTAATTACCCTTATTATCTAATCAAGGGTTTCCATTTGGATGTATGTAAGGAGAGATAACTAGGGAGATAAAGGTCATACAATCACAGATTCACAATAACATCAAGAACTCACGAATTCGTTCACACACTCTCTCTCTCTCTCTCTCTCTCTCTCTCTCTCTCAAATGTGTTCATCAAAAACCATTGAAAACATGTGTTTTTATTTTATTTAATGACAATTCGATTAATGCAAATGAAATTTTCCGATCCGCGAGTATTCACGGGTGATAACCTAGTGTTTTCTATAAATTAAATGATTCTCAATCAAATGGTACTAAATCTATACTATATAGGGTAAAGATCCGGTATAAAAAGTTCTTAACCTAGGAAGTGTAGAAATCGGGTCAAACGAACTCCGATGGAGCTCATTTCAGCGGCGTTGGAACCGGCTCGTCGAAACCTAACCAGAAACCCTAACCCCTTAAACATAAACCCTCAATCCTAAAAAACCCTAAAGCTAAACCCTAAGGCTAAACCCTATGCTAAACTCTACGCTAAACCCTAAAATCTAAATTATAAACCCTAAATGCTAAACCCTAAGGCTAAACGCTAAATGCTAAACTCTAAAGCTAAACCCTAAATACTAATGCTAAACCCTAAAATTAAACCCTAAACCTAAGCCCTTAAGCTAAAATCTAAAGCTAAACCCTAAAAGTTAAACTCTAAACCCTAAAAGCTAAACCCTATATATATTTGAATAGGATTCGACGAGCCGGTTCTAACGCCGCTGGAATGAGGTTAATCGGAGTTCGTTTGACCCAGTTTCCTACACTTTGTAGGTTAAGATTGTTTTGTATTTTATCCTACATAATAAAAGAAACCAATAAAAGGACACATGTCATTCATTGAAGCCGTTTATTTTTATAGATAATTAATATCAATTAAAAAATAATTATAAAATTAAATTTAATATAAATTTAAACAATTTGTATAGGAGATAATATAATATTTTATAATATTTATAACTTTGTTATAGTTTCCTTCTTACCCCAAAACTTTATCAAATTTTATCTTTACCCTTTCTTCGCCCTTAAGTTCAGGAAATGCAATTTTTAACCGCTTAACTTTTTATGAACTTTGTAAATGCCACTTTGACCCCCTCAAGAGTTTTTGCCTTGACGATATAAATTCGAGTTAGTCGGGTCGCGTATAATACGTTATGATTGTACAATATAAATTCGATTTACGTTACGTTTTGATCCAATCGCAATGCAACTATAGGATATATAGAGTTCAATCGGATATGTCAAAACGTGCGTTTTCATATGGTTAACACATCACATAACGCTTGAACTAATCCATTCTATATAAATTAATATAATGTAAATGATTTATTTATTTTATTAAACTAAATTAGTTAAGGATAGAACCTGTTTCAAAAATGTTTATAAGGGGTAAACAAAATATTAATCAATGTTTATTGTTTCTATATTTTTATTTCCATGTTCAATTCTCAACTCAAATTCGGTAACCACTATGTTTACGTGACATTTATAAGAACCATCACCGCAATCACCCCATCCATCGTATATCGAGTATATCCGTTAGTTTTTTTTAAGATATTACTACACAAAATTACATTTATGCAAATACACGGGGTTTTTAAAAAAAATATAACTTTTTTTATTATGTAGTATATAAAATTAGATTTATTCAATCCATATAATACATAGGGTTTATAAAGATTTAACTTTTTATTGTTTGGTATATAAAATTACATGTGCTCAACCCGCATAACACATGAGGTTCTTAAAAAATGTAACTTTTTTCATTATTTAATATATAAAATTGAATTTATTCAACCCGTACAATACACGGGTGATGTACTGAAAAGTACATATGTTTATAGTGTATATTTTGGTCAGTTTTCAGTCGTTTAGAGTCTAGTTTAGGTTAGAACTTCGATACTGCTGACGTTAAGCTTTGATTTCAGGTCCCGTAGCTTAAAGTGATGAAAAACGAGTAAAACCGAGCAGTTTGGAAGAAAACCGGGATTCGTACGCACGTCGGAGAAGCTGGAACTCGAATTGGAATAAAAAATAATAAAAATCAAACAAGGAGGCGCCGCGTGACGCGACACCCCCTTGGCGTCACGCGAGGGCCTGGTCTCCGGGAAAAGTGTTGTTCAAGCTAGGGTTTTGAAGATTGATTTCCAAGAAACTTAACACAATTCTAATTACGAATCAAGAAACCCTAGGACGAATTTCAGAGGTGATTTTGAGTATTCTGGAGTGCTTTAGCTTGCGGGAATCAATCGGTTGAAGCTTGGATCGTGAAAGTGAAGGTTGTTCGGGTTTTATCTCCCAGTGTTCTTTAACTTCGTGTTTTCGATACTTTCCGATGAATTCTTGTTTTGAACTTGTTTTGTCTATTTTGAACATCATGTTTCTTGGCTAAACCTTAGATACTACCTAGATTTGATGATGGTTTAATTTATGTTTGGATCTTTTAACGGTTTTTATTGAATTGGTTATGGATTGATCTTTGAAAGTAAAGTGTTCTAGATTTTCTAATTTGGTGCGTGTGCGTATTTACTTGTGATTGTGGATTGTTTACTGTTTCACATAGATTTTGGTGGATGTCTTTCACATAATAGATCTGTGTTGATTATTTGCATCCTTGCGGGTTCGGGTGATCTTTGGGTAAATCGGCCGATAGCCTTAGAAACAGTAATTAAAATACAATTAGAAATAAATATTCTGCTTAACTTGTCACTGAGAGGCTCGAGTTAGTTATTAGGTCTCGGCGCAATATATAGCTAAATTAGATTTTGAGAGAAGTCGACGTTAGTTCCCTAATTGCATTTGTGTCTAGTAAACCAAGTCAGAACCTAGAATTGCCTTAGATTGTCGCGCTGAGAGGTAGATAGTCGTGTTAGGGCACTTTTAGAGTCGTTAGAGGACTGAGAGGAAGTCTAAAAGTCGGTATTCACAACAGCCTTGTAGGGTTTCCTAGGTTTCTTCCTGAGAAGGGTCGGGAAGTCTTAGCATTGAAATACCTTAAGGTTTAGTATTTTACGATCCCGGCTCCATACAACAATAATACCGTTAGAAGTCCATTCATAGTTAAACTGGATTCAAGTCTAGGTAGTCCATAATCTTATCTGAATTAAAACCCTAGTCTTCGTTCGTAATTTAGTTTAATTTCATTTTAATTGCAATTTTAGGATTTTAGTAAAAACCCCCCTTTAAACACAACAATTGTTTAGTCGTGTCAGTGTCTAGTCTAAATAGAGTCGTTAACGTAATTCATTAGAGTCCTTGTGGGTTCGACATCCGGACTTACTTTTCTGTGCTAGAGTCGACCGGTTCACTTGCCGGTGAGTAGTTTAGTCGGGTTAGAGAGTCTAGATTTTTATTACTTGAGTCTTAATTTAGGGTAACTTTAGTTTATTTAGTTGAACTACTTTTTCCACATCAAGTTTTTGGCGCCGTTGCCGGGGATTCTTGGCAATTGCGTTAACTGCTTTGTTGGTTTTCAACCGATATCGTTACGTGCTTTTTGTGTGTTTGTGAGTCGTAGGAGTCCAAGTAGTTTTAGTGTCTTTTTCGTATTTCTTTGAGTCTTTTGTTGGAGTTGACTTACTTGTTTTATTCTTGGTTTTGCAGTTCATGCCCCACACGCGTTCGCAGGGACCAGTGAAGCCACCAATTGACAAGTCTTCCTTCTCCACACCAATCCCTCAGGTTCGAAAACCCCCAACTTCATCTTCAGCCCTTTCTGACTCTACACTTCCATCTAAACCACCGAACTACGACTTCACCCCGAAGTCATCACCCCATAATTCCCCACCACCCTCCCGTCACCCTAGTCCACCACCAGTTCACCAAATGGCCGAAAACCAAACTGTCCACCAGCGTTCCACCACGGGTTTTACCGCAAACTCACCCATCACCCTTCCTGAAATCACCAATGATAAGTCTTGGCAAATTCCTTCATACATCATGACTGCCATTAACAACTCTTGCCAGTTTCATGGTCGTGATGATGAGGACGCGCCAGCACATATCAACCGTCTCACCCGTCTGTGTAGCACCTTCGGCATCGAAGGTGTTAATCTTGATGCCCGCTATCTCCAAGTCTTCCCCTTTTCGCTTGCTGGTCGCGCAGCCACATGGCTCAACTCGCAGCCAGCAGGTACTTACACTACTTGGGCTGGACTTAGAGATGCATTCCTTACTAAGTATTTTCCACCTGCGAAGGCCTCTCGCCTTCGAGATCAGATCCATTCCTTCAGAATGGAGCCTGACGAACCTTATCACTTAGCTTGGGAGAGGTTTCAAACTTTACTCTCACGTTGTTCCCAACATGGACTGTCGGATTGGGCCTTAGTAGAAAAATTTTATAATGGTCTTACCCCTGAGTGCAAGGCCCGATTCGACACATCCGCAGGAGGCCACCTAATGGGAAAGAAAACTGTGGCTGCCTGCAACGACCTCTTTGAGAGCTTCGCTCATGCTGATATAGATCATAGTGCTACCGGAAGGAATTCCAATCCTGTGATTACTTCCTCATCTTCTCGAGGAGTGAACCAAGTCATTTCAGACTCAAAGGTAATATCTCAGCTTGACTATATCACCAAAGAGTTGCTAGAAATTAAGAAGAAGGTAGATAGATGCGAGGTTTGTAGAGGTGGACATGACACCATAGATTGCCCAACCCTTACCCTAGAGCAGGTCGAGTATATAGCAGGTCAAAATAGGGGTCCAACTAACCCGTTCAACAATAGTAACTCTAATTGGCGTGCTAACAATTATCGCTCCTCAGGTAACCCCCCTGGTTTTCCGTCAGGTCAATATCAAAGCAGGGGGGCAGGTTTTTATTCTAGTGGGGGGTCGGGTCAAACAGGTCCATTTGCTAGTTTAGGTTCAGGTGGGCAGTTCAGAGGTGAGGGGTCAAACCAAGAGGTTCAACCTAAGAGTGAGGGGTCAGGTGGTAGTTTGTCTAGGATAGAGGACCTTCTTTCCCAATTATTGGTTAAGGATCAGGCTACCCAACGTACCTTAGAGGACCATGCTATGCTCCTAAAGAATAATCATTCAAGTTTCTTAGACCTTCAAAGGCAAGTAGGGGATATTGCACGCCAGTTGCAAGAACGACCTCCCGGTCAATTCTCGGGCAACACAAAGCCCAACCCATCTGGCTCTTTGAAGGCAATTTCGACCCGTAGTGGTAGGACCTTAGGAGAGGTAGTGAGACCCGAGAGTGTTGAGATAGAAGATGAGGACCCCGTAGATAAGGAGATTGAAATGGAGGCGCCCGGTAAAGTGCAACCTAGGTTAATCCCAGAAAGTACCGCACACACCGGGGGTAGTTCAAGTGAGAAGAGTGTAGGTAAGAGACCCGTTCAAGTTATCCCATCACCCAATGTTGATATTTCCCGTGCTCCGTTTCCTTCCCGCCTTAAAAATCAAACTTATTCCAAAGAGTATGGGAAATTTTTAGAGATCTTTAAGCAGCTTAGGATCAACCTTCCTTTTATAGAAGCCCTTCAATCAATGCCGAAATATGCAAAATTCCTAAAAGACCTTCTAAAACGCAAGGATAGGTTAGGAGAGGTTTCTAACATCCCCCTTAGTGGAGGATGTTCCGCTGTAGTGTTGAACAAGGTCCCGGAAAAATTGACGGATCTGGGCCTTTTTACCATCCCGTGCTTGTTTGGGAGTGATACCGAGTGTAGGGCCCTAGCCGATCTAGGAGCGAGTATAAACTTAATGCCATATTCCATGTATGAGAGGTTGGGTCTAGGAGAGTTGTCCCCTACACGCATGTCTTTGTCTCTAGCCGATAGATCCGTTAAGTATCCACGTGGCATTATCGAAAACCTTTTAGTCAAAGTGGATAAGTTCGTCTTCCCCGTAGACTTTGTCGTACTTGATATGGAAGCCGACGAAAAGGTTCCTATCATTCTAGGACGGCCATTCTTGTGTACCGCCAAGGCCATCATTGATGTCTTTGACAGGTAAATCACACTTCAAGTCGGTGAGGAGAGGGTCACTTTCGAGATAGCACGCTCCATGGAACACCCTAGTGGTTCCGGTGATCTTAGTAGTCCTTGTCATTCGGTCTATTTCATAGAGTCTTTCTTATCTTGTGTCGACCATTGCTTTGACTATATTAGTGGAGCCGACCTAGTTGAGAAGAGGATAGACGAGGTAGTTGAGAAGGTAGTGGAGGTTGCTAGTGAGAGTGAAGAGGTAGAAGAGAACGAGTGGGTCCCCGAAGTACTAGAATTGAGTGAGATCAAAAGTGAGAGTGAGAGTACACCTATAGAGAAACCCGCCCCATTAGAACTCAAAGTCCTCCCGTCCCACTTAGAGTACGCTTTCTTAGGTGAGGGTTCCGAGTTTCCCGTCATTATTTCGTCTAAGTTAGAGGAGGGAGAGAAGGGTAGGTTATTAGAGGTGTTGAGAGTGAATAGGGAGGCCATTGCATGGCGTCTTTCGGATATCAAGGGCATAAGCCCCGCCTATTGTACCCACCGAATACTCATGGAAGATGACTATAAGCCGGTGGTGCAACCTCAACGGCGGCTCAATCCGAACATGCAAGAGGTCGTTAAGAAAGAAGTGCTTAAGTTGTTAGATGCCGGGGTGATCTACCCTATTTCCGATTCACCATGGGTTAGCCCGACCCAAGTCGTCCCAAAGAAGGGTGGGATGACGGTGATCATGAACGAAAAGAACGAGTTAATCCCTTCCCGTACCGTTACCGGTTGGCGTGTGTGCATAGACTATCGAAAGTTAAACGACGCCACCCGGAAAGACCACTTCCCCTTACCATTCATTGACCAAATGTTGGAGCGTCTAGCGGGTCAACAATTCTATTGTTTTCTCGATGGATTTTCGGGTTATTTTCAGATCCCCATCGCCCCGGAGGATCAAGATAAAACAACGTTCACATGCCCTTACGGCACTTATGCGTATCGCCGCATGCCTTTCGGGTTATGCAACTCTCCGGCAACTTTCCAAAGATGCATGGTCGCTATATTCCAAGACATGCTTGAGACTTCCATGGAGGTTTTCATGGATGACTTCTCGGTTTATGGCACCACCTTCGAACAATGTCTTTTAAATCTTGATAGGATGCTTAAGAGGTGCATAGAGACAAATCTTATGTTAAATTGGGAGAAGTGTCACTTTATGGTGACGGAGGGGATAGTTTTAGGACACAAGGTGTCGAGAGAGGGTATAGAGGTGGATAGGGCCAAGATAGATACCATAAGTAGATTGCCTCCACCTACTAGTGTCAAGTCCGTTAGGAGCTTCCTAGGTCATGCGGGCTTTTATAGGCGTTTCATAAAGGATTTTTCCAAAATCACACGCCCCATGACCCGACTTTTAGAGAAGGATGTACCTTTCGTCTTCGATGAGGAGTGCATCAAGGCTTTCGACTTCTTGAAAGAAAAACTCGTGAGTGCCCCGATACTTGTTTCGCCCAATTGGAGCTTACCTTTTGAGCTCATGTGTGACGCAAGCGATTATGCCGTAGGTGCGGTCCTAGGTCAAAGAGTCGATAAACACTTTCATCCAATCTACTACGCGAGCAAAACTCTAAACGATGCTCAAGAGAACTATACCACAACAGAAAAGGAACTCTTAGCCGTAGTGTTTGCGTTTGATAAGTTTCGCTCATATCTCGTGCTTTCCAAAACCACCGTGTTCACCGACCACGTCGCCTAGTGATTTCTGTTCCAAAAGAAAGACGCGAAGCCGCGTCTCATTAGATGGATTCTTTTGCTCTCCGAGTTCGATATAGAAATTAAGGATAAAAAGGGAGCGGAAAACGTGGCCGCCGATCATTTATCACGTTTAGAGGATCCAAAGAGAGAAGAGGTGCGTGAGGATTCCATAGGAGACACTTTTCCCCACGAAACCATAGATTTTGTTAGTGCCGAGGCAGATGGTTTGCCATGGTTCTCGGACTTGGCGAATTATTTAGCGACCGGTGATCTTGTGAGGGGTATGTCTTTTCAACAAAATAAAAAGCTTCTTAGGGAGGCTAGGAAGTATATTTGGGACGACCCGTACCTATTTAGGATGGGGGAGATCGAGTACGTAGGAGATGTGTTTCAAAGGAGGATGGTTTAGACATCCTTAGACATGTGCACGAGGGTTTAACGGGAGGCCATCACAGAGCGAATGTGACGGCACAAAAGGTATTTGATAGTGGGTTTTATTGGCCAACGGTAGTTAAGGATGCCGTAGAGTTTGTTAGGACATGTGATCGTTGCCAACGTACCGGCAACATCTCATCCAAGGATGAAATGCCCCAAAATCCCATCCAAGTCTTGGAAATCTTTGACGTGTGGGGCATTGACTTCATGGGACCTTTTCCATCTTCAAGTGGGAATAGGTACATCCTCGTGGCCATTGATTACGTTTCAAAATGGGCCGAAGCTCAAGCCTTGCCCACCAATGATGCCCGAGTGGTGGTGAGATTCCTCAAAAAGTTATTCACGCGTTTCGGAGTCCCTAAAGCTATCATAAGTGACCGTGGCACGCACTTTTGCAATTCCGCCATGGAAAAGGCACTTGCACGCTACGGTGTCACTCATCGTCTTTCCACCGCGTACCACCCGCAAACTAGTGGCCAAGTAGAGAATGCTAACCGAGGGGTGAAGAGAATCTTAGAGAAAACGGTAGGAAAAAGTAGAAAGGATTGGTCGGAAAAGCTTGACGACGCTTTGTGGGCTTTCCGCACCGCCTATAAGACATCGTTAGGAACAACACCCTTTATGATTGTGTATGGCAAAGCGTGCCATCTTCCGGTAGAGTTAGAGCATAGAGCTTTATGGGCTTTGAAAACCGTTAATCTCGACCTTACCGAGGCCGCTAGACGGAGGTTCTTCCAAATTCACGAGTTGGAAGCATTGAGGGATGTCGCCTATGAACGATCTTGGAGTATCAAGGAAAAAACTAAGGCGTTGCATGATAGGAGGTTGTGAGGCGTGAAAAAGTTTAAGGTAGGTGATAAAGTGCTTTTGTTCAATTCGAGGTTGAAATTGATAGCAGTGAAATTGAAATCAAGATGGAGTGGACCGTATGTGGTGAAAGAAGTGTTTCCATACGGCACGGTTGAAGTATACGACGAAGTTGACAAAGGAGTATGGAAGGTAAACGGTCATAGATTGAAACATTACTTGGGAGGTCCTATTGATACCACCGAAGAGGAAGAAATTCCTCTAGAGGACCCACCCACCTTCACCGACCAGTGAGTGCAAAAAGCTTCGTGTGTAGAGTATGTACCGTTTGTAAATTTCTTATTTTTTTCGTATTTTTCGTAGTTTTTCTGTGTTTGTTTTGTGTCGTTGAGAATTTTGCAGGTTTCATCATCGCTACGGAACGGAAAGAGCATGAGAAAAGAGGTTCCAGGTATGTGTCTTGGACACTTAGAAAAAAAAATTTGAGGGTTTTGGATGGTTTAGGAAAAGTTTAAAAATTTTTCTAAGGCATGAAACAAGTTTTTCAACGAAACATTCTGTGAAAATCGGCCCTTGGCGTGACGCCAAGGGCCTTAACGTCACGCGAGGCCTATAGGTTCAAAAACAAATAAAATCGGACCCGCCGCGTAACGCGAGGCCCCCCTCCTGAGCCTTAGCGTCACGCGAGGCCCCCTCGGACCGAATTAAAGCGTTTAACTTGAACCTGTTAGCTGAAACACTTTCCTTTCCCCTTTTCCAAAACCCTAATCGCAAAATTCACTAAAATCACCATAAATCATTCGTTTTTTCACCAAATCACTCTGTTCTTCTTCCTAAATCACCACAATCACATTCCCTACAATCTTAACCATCAATTTCACCCGAATTCGTGCTCCATTCTCGCGTTTTTGGACAAATTCGTGCACCAAAAGTTCAAGACTTCATTTTTCTTGCTAAATCCGAATCCAAGGTATGTTTTCTGTGATTTCTTGCTAGTAGGTAGCTTTATTGCTTTGTTGTAGTGTCGGGTCAGTCATGTCTTAGATTTAGGGTTTGTGTAGGTTCTTAAAGTTGGGATTTTTGAGCTTTTTGTCATGTTAGTGGTATGCGGGTGGTTATGTTTGGGATGTTTACATACAATGGGGTCTGCGAATGGTTCGGGTTGGTTCGCTTGAGGTTGTTTGAGAAGTGTGGGATATGTTTGGCCAACTAGACAACATGTTTGAGCTTTACGGGTTTGTTTGGCTATCACTAATGAATTTTTGCTAAAAAAATAGGTTTTTGAACTGATTTTTGCAAATGTGATTAGTTTTCTAAACAGATTTTGTTGCCACAAACGTTGCGTTAAGGTTTAAAAAGTCAAACTCTCACGTGTTTCGCCTCAAGTGTGGGGATATTTTGGCACTTATGCTTAATTGAGGACAATTAAAGTGCCGGGAGGAGATAGTGTACATTGAGTCGTAGGTCGTTCGAGTCATTGAGTCTAGTAGTTTCTTTAGAGTAGTTTGAGTCTAGTGTCAGGTTTACTTATATGCACGTACAAGTTCACAACATTTTGCCCGTACTCAATCTCCATTCGGGTAGAATGATGTGTAACTTATGCTTTTGTAAACGGAAACCCATATTTTCGAAATAGCCGCGAATGAAATGCTATACGGCTATTTTCATTTTCTGAAAAAAAAATTTAAAAATTTAAAAATACCAAAAATAGCTTGTGATTACTAACAGTCTGCATTGTTTTTCTTGTCAAATCTTTCTTGTTTTGCAGAACATGTCGGGTGAAGGTTCGTCGTCAAACCCAAGAAAAAGGAAGATCAAGTATCGCGGGAACGATAGGAGGGTGTATTCCCGAATTGAGAGGTTGGTCGATCACCCGGTATTGGATTTTGAAGAGGCTACTGAAGAGAGGGTAAAGCTCAAAAAATATGTGGTAACTCAGACATTGGAGCATCGTGTAATTGATTGGGAGTGGTTACAAGGCATGGGAGCGAGTGAGCGTGTGGCAGAATTATTGGGGCCGAGGTTGAGAGCGGCAATGGATTATTGTGATGGGCCGCAGTATACCGAACTTACAATTGAGTTTCATTGTACCTTCCGTCACAAAGAGGGTACTTTTGCTGAAAAGGATGCGGTATCGTTCTCATTGGGTAGAAATCTTTATGAAATGAATATGGCTCAGTTTGGAGTAGCTCTGGGTTTTACACACCGGAAGAAGTGGAGACGGATGAATTTGTGAATGGGTTAAGGGGTGTGTACAATCACCCTCAGCCGAAGTGTTTGAATTCGGTGGATTTGGAAAGATTTTGGGATACAATTGCGTCTCAGCCGTTCGCTCAAACGAACCTCATCACATCGGTTCGTGATCCGATATATAGGTATATTTTGAAGGCATTGGCGACGACGGTTGTAGCGAGGAAGTCGGGCGAGAATAAAGTGAATTGGTTAGATATTTTCGCGTTGATGTGTATGGTTGAAAAGCGAAATTGGAATTTGGCAAGCTTCTTTGCATGGTCGTGCAATAGGCCTCGTCGGGGAGGAAAACGGGCTGCTATGGATCTTGGGCCTTATATAGCTCGGTTGGCAAGGAATATTCGGGCCCTTACAAAATACAAGCTTGAGCAGATGCATGAGGGTATGCCCACGGTTCGTTGGGATGTTACGGATTTACGGTTGGCAGGTATTCTTACACATTCGGACCTGCCAGAGTGGAACTTCGAGGTTGGTGCTCCTCCGCAACGACAGCCGGCACCTCGACAGAGGTATGAGATCCCAGCGCCACAGCAGCCAGTTAGACAGCCGAGGCCTGACCCGTTCACTCCTGAGGCTGCTTTTGACTACACATAGCAGAGGTTTGCTCAGATTGAAGATAGGATGTGGGTTGACCATCAGTGGACCATGCAGATCCACCACTGACAGGACGATATGCTCAGGTACATGATGTCGGGTATGTCACTAGGTCCACAGATACCTCCCCCCTTTGCGGGATTATTACCTCCACCAGTTTATGGAGGCGAGCAACAGACCCCATATGTTTATGGTCAGTATCCGGGGTATGACCAGTGGAGGGGGTCAAAGTGGTCATGCGTATAGTGGTCAGTTCGGGTGGCAACAGGCTGGAGGTTCGGGAACACAGCAGATGGAGGAAGATTCTGAGGAGGAGTGATGTAGCAGACTGCAGCAGCATATATATCCTTTCATGTTTTATTTTATTTATGTTGTTTCAGTAGTTCGATATGGTTGTATCCGTAGGACATATTTTTCTTTTCTGTTTGAATTTCGGATGATGCTACGCTAAACGTTTGGTAGTGGTATGTATGGTATGGTACTTGTGTTTAGGTTGATGATTTGGAGCCGCTTTCCGTTCGTGTGTGAGAGAGTTTGGTATTGTTTGCTGAGCACGTGCGGTATTGGAGGGCTTATGTGGAAACGACTGGCACTTTGACAGTCTCACATATCAGTTAAGTCGTTTTCTTTTTGTTGTTGTTGTATTTTTATTTTATTTCGTCGTCTAGTTATTTAGTAGTTCGTTAGTAGTCTAGTAGTTTTAGGTAGTGTCGAGTCGTGTTTTCGTTCTTGCATTAGGGACAATGCAATCTCTAAGTGTGGGGATGGGAATACATGTAAATAATCGAGTCTTTATTATTAAAAAATACAAAAAATTAAAAAATTGAAAAAATCCAAAAAAATTGAAAAAATTAGAAAATGTCTTTCGAATAAAAAAGAAGTTTGCAAATTAAAACGGAAAATGATAAAAAAGAAAAAATTTTGCTTGGGTTCGAATAATAATAATATGAGAGTTAAATAAATCGAGCTTGCGTCTAGTTAGGGATATGTGGATAGGCCCGGGTTTGGTTTTAAGTCCCTTTGAGCTAATATACCTTAATTGTCAGTCCGCTAGTGGGTTTTCGCCTGGGAGATATGGGAAACTAAAACCGCCAATAATAGTATAAGGGGCACCGTTATAAGTTAAAACCGTTAGAGTATGTGATCATGAAAAAAAATAGAATAAAAAGTGAGCTAGAAACTAAATGAAAGTAATGCATTCCTATGTAATTTGGGTTGGGGATAGCGACTCTACAGCCGAATTACCTCTAGGGTATGTGAAATCGACCGTGCTAAAAAAATATAAATAAATAAGTACCGAAACCTAAGTAATCTGTGGTTGGGGATAGCGACTCTACAGCTGGATTGCCTCTTGGCTAGGGAAAGCACCGTCTAGACTCGCGAAAGAAAGAAAAAGAGAAAAGCGAAAAAAAATGGAAAAAGAAAAAAATTGTGATTGTAAACTCTATTGGTTTTGATATAAGACGGTTGGAAATTGGTCAAATGATCGTTCTTTTATTCCTATAAGCTTGAGGCGGGAGTAGGTGGACTGTTGATTCTAGTGTGAGACCCTAGGTGGATTGACCGCACTTAAATTAAAATCACATGATAAGGGCTTAGGATTGGGTTCGGGTTTAAAGTGGACAAAGTATATTCGCAATCACAGCTAACGCAAGCTTTGGTTTTAATTAATTATACCTATCATTTTCGACCCAAGTGAATATTTATCTCTGATTCCGTTGCATAATTCTTTTTCGAGGACGAAAAAAGAGTAAGTGTGGGGATGTTTGATGTACTGAAAAGTACATATGTTTATAGTGTATATTTTGGTCAGTTTTCAGTCGTTTAGAGTCTAGTTTAGGTTAAAACTTCGATACTGCTGACGTTAAGCTTTGATTTCAGGTCCCGTAGCTTAAAGTGATGAAAAACGAGTAAAACCGAGCAGTTTGGAAGAAAACCGGGATTCGTACGCGCGTCGGAGAAGCTGGAACTCGAATTGGAATAAAAAATAATAAAAATCAAACAAGGAGGCGCCGCGTGACGCGACACCCCCTTGGCGTCACGCGAGGGCCTGGTATCCGGGAAAAGTGTTGTTCAAGCTAGGGTTTTGAAGATTGATTTCCAAGAAACTTAACACAATTCTAATTACGAATCAAGAAACCCTAGGACGAATTTCAGAGGTGAATTTGAGTATTCTGGAGTGCTTTAGCTTGCGGGAATCAATCGGTTGAAGCTTGGATCGTGAAAGTGAAGATTGTTCGGGTTTTATCTCTCGGTGTTCTTTAACTTCATGTTTTCGATACTTTCCGATGAATTCTTGTTTTGAACTTGTTTTGTCTATTTTGAACATCATGTTTCTTGGCTAAACCTTAGATACTACCTAGATTTGATGATGGTTTAATTTATGTTTGGATCTTTTAACGGTTTTTATTGAATTGATTATGGATTGATCTTTGAAAGTAAAGTGTTCTAGATTTTCTAATTTGGTGCGTGTGCGTATTTACTTGTGATTGTGGATTGTTTACTGTTTCACATAGATTTTGGTGGATGTCTTTCACATAATAGATCTGTGTTGATTATTTGCATCCTTGCGGGTTCGGGTGATCTTTGGGTAAATCGGCCGATAGCCTTAGAAACAGTAATTAAAATACAATTAGAAATAAATATTCTGCTTAACTTGTCGCTGAGAGGCTCGAGTTAGTTATTAGGTCTCGGTGCAATATATAGCTAAATTAGATTTTGAGCGAAGTCGACGTTAGTTCCCTAATTGCATTTGTGTCTAGTAAACCAAGTCAGAACCTAGAATTGCCTTAGATTGTCGCGCTGAGAGGTAGATAGTCGTATTTGGGCACTTTTAGAGTCGTTAGAGGATGAGAGGAAGTCTAACAGTCGGTATTCACAACAGCCTTGTAGGGTTTCCTAGGTTTCTTCCTGAGAAGGGTCGGGAAGTCTTAGCATTGAAATACCTTAAGGTTTAGTATTTTACGATCCCGACTCCATACAACAATAATACCGTTAGAAGTCCATTCATAGTTAAACTGGATTCAAGTCTAGGTAGTCCTTAATCTTATCTGAATTAAAACCCTAGTCTTCGTTCGTAATTTAGTTTAATTTCATTTTAATTGCAATTTTAGGATTTTAGTAAAAACCCCCCATTTAAACACAACAATTGTTTAGTCATGTCAGTGTCTAGTCTAAATAGAGTCGTTAACGTAATTCATTAGAGTCCTTGTGGGTTCGACATCCGGACTTACTTTTCTGTGCTAGAGTCGACCGGTTCACTTGCCGGTGAGTAGTTTAGTCAGGTTAGAGAGTCTAGATTTTTATTACTAGAGTCTTAATTTAGGGTAATTTTAGTTTATTTAGTTGAATTACTTTTTCCACATCAACGGGGTTCTCAAAGATATAACTTTTTTTATTATTTAATATATAAAATTACATTTATTCAACACGTGTAATATACGGGGTTCTAACCTAGTATTGTATATTATCAAAGTGCGAGGTTAAGGTTATTTTTAGAATTTATAGTTATTTTAGTAACTACCATAAATATAAAATTTAACAAATGGATTGCATGAAATTGATTTAATTAATCAGTGAGTTTTTATATAGTAATTGTAATATACTCAGAATTTATATGTTGGGCTAACTAAATAAATACATTGTCTTTGAGTCATTTATTTATTTACTAGTATTAAGCCCCTGCGTTGCAGCGGTTGTCGTAAAAATGTGTCAAGTAGTATCAATGCTATACCATTATCAGCGATCACCAACACCGGAAAAGTCGTAAAAACAAAATAAATAAAAACGGAAAAAAAATAAAGCCGAGCGAAAAGCAGACGTAAAATATTTGAATTACGCACGCTCATTGTAGAGAAATTAAATCAAAACATAAAACATAGAAAAAATAACTAAGTTAATCCAGGACCCGTGCGTTACGACGAACGTGTCAAACGGAGAAAAATAGATGTGTTTTGACGGGCCAAATGGGAAAAATATACGAAAAATGTTGAACCCCACACGCACGTTGCGGTGCGTTAACTCACAAAATTTAGAACGAAACGAAAAGCTTGGGAATGATGAAAAGTATGGTGGAAAAAAATTGAAAATTAAAAAGAGTTGGGGTTAAATTGAAAAAGATGAAAAGCTTTAGATTAATAAGTAAAAAACAAAGGGTCTAAATTGCAAAAGTATAAAAGTTTTGGGTAATATTATTAATAAGTAAAAAACAAAGGGTCTAAAACAAAGGATATTAATAATTTATTAGATATTAGATTTAGATATTTATAATATTATTAATTGGATTTATTAATATTAAAATAAAGATAAGGATAAAGATAAAGATAAGTGATATTTATATATATATTAGTTACTCGTATTAAAAGAAATATTTTAGTTAAATAAATATAAATAAAATTTATGTGGTTGAAGGAGAGAATGCCATGTGACATTTATTTGTAGTCTTTTATTAATATTTAGATTTTGTGTTAACTAGATAAGGGCAAAACAGGGATTTACTTATTTTGTGGGAGGTTGCAGGTTATCAGATATAAAAGACAGGGGGTGTTGGGATGGCAGCGGTTTGGGTTTATGTGGTCAGAGAGTTAAGGAACGAAATTGAAATTAAGATAGTTGCTGAAGACATTTGTTCAATGGAATGGGTCAATTGGTTTTCGTTTGGCGTTAGGGTGGATAATCGCATCCCTTCAAGGGTTGAACCGAGAAATAGGAGTGTGTCTTTGGATGTTGGATGCAGTTTTTGTGAAGAAGCTCAAGAATCCTTGGACCATCCTTTGATCTCCTGTAGGTTGGTTGACATGTGGGGTGTGAGCAAAGATAAATTGCTGGTGCAAAGATCGCTCAGATATCAATCAAGAAGATATAGAGCGAGATACATGACGACTATCTGATTCATTTGGAAAAGGGAGAAACAATAAACTCTTCAATGGATTATTGAAATCTCGGGATAAAATTGTGGACGACATCAAGTCAAACCGATAACAAGAAGCTTGCAAAGCAACATACAAAGACAATTAGAAGCTTGCAAAACCGAACCAAATCGCCCTATTACACCCCTAAAATCATCAACTAAGTGTTGTGTTCCCCGCCGCATCGCATGGGCACCTCACTAGTAATTTCAAAAATAAAATTACTTAAACATTTTAAAATATAATTAATTATTATTTATCCACTCTACAAATATGAAATATAACTAGTGTTTTTCAATGACGCGCGTTGCGCGAAAGGCATTGGTGTTTTCGACCGACATCATTCTTCAAACGATTCGAGATAAACGATGCGTAACCAGTCATATCCGACATAGTGGAGTGTATTAAAAAGAGAGCAATTGAATGATTGGGTGCTGGGCTAGGTGTTTCTTGAAATGCCCACAGATTGTTCGGGTCAAAACCACAATTATGAGGATTCATTTTTCTTATTGTGGTTGGATGAGAATTTTTTTTTAAATAAGATAGAGATGATTATAGAAGAGGAGTAGTTGTGGTAAAAAAATGAATAGAAGTGTGAGTATTTACAGTGAAAAAATAATTTTTTTTAAACACATAGCCGTTGGCCAACGGCTACTTGTCTTGGCCAATGAGATTCCGCCATGTCATCTTGATAGACCAGCCCAACACCCGGGCTGAAACCCCCGCCCAAGGAGCCACGCCGAAACCCAAGCCCACCCGGGGTGGTGACTTGGGCGGTTGTACCGAACACACACCACAACCCCCACCCCATACCCATATTCTAATATACCCTAGATCACTGGTAATTCAGTTTACTTTTTAGATCAGCGCGAAAGGCATTGGTGTTTTCGACCGACATCATTCTTCAAACGATTCGAGATAAACGATGCGTAACCAGTCATATCCGACATAGTGGAGTGTATTAAAAAGAGAGCAATTGGATGATTGGGTGCTGGGCTAGGTGTTTCTTGAAATGCCCACAGATTGTTCGGGTCAAAACCACAATTATGAGGATTCATTTTTCTTATTGTGGTTGGATGAGAATTTTTTTTTTTTTTTAAATAAGATAGAGATGATTATAGAAGAGGAGTAGTTGTGGTAAAAAAATGAATAGAAGTGTGAGTATTTACAGTGAAAAAATAATTTTTTTTAAACACATAGTCGTTGGCCAACGGCTACTTGTCTTGGCCAATGAGATTCCGTCATGTCATCTTGATAGACCAGCCCAACACCCGGGCTGAAACCCCCGCCCAAGGAGCCACGCCGAAACCTAAGCCCACCCGGGGTGGTGACTTGAGCGGTTGTACCCAACCCACACCACAACCCCCACCCATACCCATATTCTAATATACCCTAGATCACTGGTATATTTTTTAGATCACTGTTCATTCAGTTGAATTTTTATTATATATAGATGTATATATAAACATTTTAAGAATCAAATAGTGGTGTTCAAAACCATTCAAACTTATCGAACCATTCATACCGAAGCAAAAGGAATCAATTTGCACAGTTTGAGTCCAAACATTTCGGTTAACAATCTTGTTTGATGGTATACTCATCCGGTCCGAATTGGAACCCAGAATTTATCATGTAGATCAATCGTTAAAACATTAGACCGACCAGTCAAGCCGACTCTTTGGTTTGTCACTATGTCATTCTCCAAATTTGTAGTTAGCAGTTCAATTCAAAATTTATATCTTTTCATCAAAATTAGTTGTAACAGATCGTAAACATCCACTCTCAAATATTATTTTCTCATTTAAAAAATTGTCCTCCTTACTGGCTCTTTATATATAATATATATATATATAAAGTGTGGTTGCAGTTAAAAAAAAATTGTCCAATACAATTCTTTTGCATCTATGAACCCACCTATTACCTCTTTCATCGCAGCTCCATCACACCTACAATGGCAATCCCCAAACCTATCCACATGAATTATCACTTTAATTAATTACATGCATATCATTATCACTATAAATGTTTAAATTTTCTAAAATATATAAATATCATGATAATATAAATTTTAAAAGATAATTTTGTATTCATAACATACAAATACAAATAATATCATCAAGATAAGTGTCTTAAAAGTAAAGTTTATTTTCCAAGTAATGAAGTTATTAAAATGAAGCATTACTAAACAAGGGTTAGAAATAAAACAAATAAAAATTAAAAAATTTGAAGGATATGTTTCGTGTAAATGGGTATATAGTTCCGGGTAATCGGGTCGAGTATCAACTAATCTCACATCCGTTTCATACCCGCAAAATATATTTTTTTTCATTCACATACCTGGTCACCTACCCATCAGGTTTAGGTATATTAAAACCCAAATGTTTCGGGTTTCGGGTATAGGCGTTGGGCTCGGGTTTTTTTGTCCATCCCTAGATACAATTATAATTACAGGAAAGTGATAAAGCTTACTTAAAACAATTTAAAATATAATTAATTATTTATCCACTCTAAAAATATGGTGTATATATATAATGGGTGTGGTTAATGTAAAAAGTGGTGGTTTTGTGAGAAGTGTAAGAAGCGTTTTAAGGTCTTAGATCTTGTAGTTAATGGTTGAGATCAAGAAGGGCTTAAAATGTAAATTATGTTTTATTTTTTTGACTAATTTGGCTAGATTAGGGGTAATAGTGTCTTTTTATATTGTATTGTTTAAATAAAGAAATTGTCATCAACTTTAATGCACATGCAAGTTCCAACCATTTTTTTTAATGTCAATAACTTTTTATACGTAACGTTTTTTTTTTAATTTACACCATAATAACGAGTTTTTTGTTATCTTTAATATGAGTACCATATTGTTATATTTATATAGATAAAAAAATTGCGTATAGCATGACATGAAGCCTACTGGAATGCAGGTTTAAAACACCATACGAAGAATATATACTAGAATGCAGGTGTAAAACACCATGAATGCAGGTGTAAATGCAGGTTTAAAACACCATGCAAAAAACATACGAAGAACACATATTGTACTGCAGGTTTAAAACACCCTCAATGCAGGTTTAAAAAACCATACGAAGAACACATACTAGACTGCAGGTTTAAAACACCATGAACGCAGGTTAAAAACACCACACATAATGTGTAGTGCAATCATTCCAGATGTTAAAACACCATGAATGTATTACGATTCATGTTATGGTGTTTTTGGAATTTGAATAGTGTTTTATACTTACAAAATAATTAAATCATTCTAGATGTTAAAACATTATGACTGTATTAGATTCAAGTTGTGGTGTTTTCTGGATTTCGTATGGTGTTTTATACCTACGAGTTAAAAAAACGTTGATATGAATTTTATGGATTAAACATTGGTTGAGACCAGAATTAGAATAATAGAAAGATACCAAATATATTGTTGAGAAAAATGCAATTTGCGTCCCTGTGGTATATCCCAAACATCAACCTGAGCCCCTAAATTAAATTTTTGGTTTTTTGAGCCCCTGACCTTATGAATTCATAACACTTTGAGTCCCTGCCGTCAGTTTGACTGTTTGAGGCAGGGGTAAGACCGTCTTTTGGCATATTATTAATAACGCTTTGCGTCCCTATGGTATGAGTGAAATATCAACCTGGGCCCCTAAATTCATTTTTTGCTTTTTTCTTAAGAAATCTAATAATTCAAATTAACTCTTTTATTTTTAAATAAATGCAATCTAATAATTAACCCTTTTTAAATAAATGCAATCTAATAATTAAATGTATACTATATATAACAAATTATTAAAGCCTAAATTCTCTTTTATTTTTAAATAAATGCAATCTAATAATTAACTCTTTTTAAATAAATGCAATCTAATAATTAAATGTATACTATATATAACAAATTATTAAAGCCTAAACTGTATATTAAATGTAAACTTTTAATACATACAATACAGAGACAAAACGTCATACCAACTTCGTAGACTTGACGGAACTTACAGACTCGATAACAAAAGACCGTAACAGACAATACAGAGACAAAACGTCAAAGATCCACAAGCAATTGTGGATCTTTACTGACGGGTGCACTTCGGAATGTAGCAGATATGAATGAATATAACCTCAGTGTAGGTAATTACATATCTGCCACTGGGGTTATATTCATTCATATGAATGAATATAACCCAAGTGGTAGATATGTAATTAACGAGCTCTGGAATTTCAAGGAAAATCGAAGAGCTACACTGGGGTTATATTCATTCATATCAATCACTTCCTTATGTGCACCGCACCATCTTCTAGGAGGTTGTCAAGTGTTCTCGCCTTCGTAGTTGGTGTTTTGCGTATCTTTACATCCGCAGCCATTCTGTACAACAAAACACATTCAAATGAGGAACACATTCGAATCAAACCAAAAATCAATATGAGGAACACATCAATCCGAAACTGATCCGATCAGTTCTTAATATGAGGAACCCAAATCATCGAATCAAACCAAAAATCAATATGATGAACACACAAGAATCAAAACCAAAACACGTTCAAAACCACTGATCCGATCAGTTCTTAATATGAGGAACCCAAATCATGGAATCAAACCAAAAATCAATATGATGGACACACAAGAATCAAAACCAAAACACATTGAAAACCTCTGTTTTGATACCCTAAACCCTAAACCCACAAGAATCAAAACCAAAACACATTGAAAACCTATGTTTTGATACCCTAAACCCACAAGAATCAAAACCAAAACACATTGAAAACCTCTGTTTTGATACCCTAAACCCTAAACCCACAAGAATCAAAGCCAAAACACATTCAAAACCTCTGTTTTGATACCCTAAACCCTAACCCACAAGAATCAAAACCAAGACACATTCAAAACCTCTGTTTTGATACCCTAAACCCTAAACCCACAAGAACCAAAACCAAAACACATTCAAAACCTCTGTTTTGATACCCTAAACCCTAAACCCACAAGAATCAAAACCAAAACACATTCAAAACCTCTGTTTTGATGCATTTTGAACAATATACTCAGTTGATACATCAAACCCAAAATCAACCCTCTGTTTTTTCAAAATCAACCCAAAATCATCGAATGGAACCCAAAATCAACCCTCTGTTTTTTCAAAATCAACCCAAAATCAAACCCAAAATCATCGAATGGAACCCAAAATCAACCCTCTGTTTTTTTTTTTCAAAATCAACCCAAAATCATCGAATGGAACCCAAAATCAACCCAAAATCATCGAATGGAATCAAAAATCAAACCCAGAATCAACCCTCTGTTTTTTCACAATATAAACACATTCAAATCATCGAATCAAACCAAAAATCAATATGAGGATGAAGATGAACCTAATATGTTCGATGATGAAGATGTTCGATGAAGATGATGAAGATGATCTGTTGATCTGTTCGATGAAGATGATGATGATGATCTTGGGAGTTGGGAGAGATATTGGGAGTTGGGAGAGCTGTTGATGATGATAATGAAACTGGTGGTCTGCTATTAAGTGTAGATATTAAGGGCGGGGGGTATTATGGACTTTTCACAACTGTCAAACGGTAAAACTGACAGAACACTGACGGCAGGGACTCAAAGTGTTATGAATTCATAAGGTCAGGGGCTTAAAAAACCAAAAATTTAATTTAGGGGCTCAGGTTGATGTTTGGGACATACCACAGGGACGCAAATTGCATTTTTCTCTATATTGTTTCCTAAAATCTCTCAAAACAGTTATGAAAAGATTTTGTTAATTAAAATGATTGTTATTGAAATTACTCTATTACCTTTAATCTCTAATTTTAATTAAAGACACATGTCATCACCATATTATTTCTTACGCTTCTCAGTTCTCACACACTTGCCACTTTTTACAATATCCTTAATCTAAATATAATAAATATTTTAAAAATCAAACAGTGGTGTTTTAAGTGATCGAACCGTTCAAACCGAAGCAAATTAGTATTCTCGGCTTGAGCCCAAACAATTCGGTTCACAGTCTTGTTTGGTGGTTTACCATCCTCTCTAGGGTTGTAAATGAACCGAACGAACACGAACAAGGTCTTGTTCATGTTCGTTCGTTAGGGAACAAGCTTATTCATAAACTGTTCACGAACGCTTACCAAACGAGATTTCTTGTTCATGTTCGTTCATTAAGGAAACGAACAAGTTTGTGAACTGTTCACGAACACTTACCACACACAAATGAACTCTAACAAATGTTCATGAACATAAATGCACACAAACGACGTTTATGAACCCAAATGAATACAATGTTCATTTTAAAAATCTACATTTTCATCAAAAACATTACGAAGAATCCACAAAAAATAAAGAAACACTTAAAAAAATTATTCAAACACAGTTGACGTGATTATCAGAAACATGATAAACACAAAATTAAGACTTTGTCAAGCTTTACACAAACTAAAATTGAAATAGTGAAACGAGGGTTGTTGTGAGAGGCATATAAGATAACCAGGGTTTCAAAATTTTAAAAACTAGAAATAATAGAACAAAATACAACATATAAAAACCTTTTAAACGAATGAACACAAATAAACATTAACGATCAAACATAAAAGAACTCATTACCGAACTCTCACGAACATAAACGAACGAACAGAACTTTTGTTCATTCCGTTCGTTTAACTTAACGAACGAAATTTCTTGTTCATTTTCGTTCATTTACTAAATGAATAAACATAAACGAACTCTCCGCCAAACAGTTCACAAACTGTTCATCTAACGTTCGGTTCGTTTACGGCCCTAATCCTTTTGACTCTAAACCTAAAACATGTCTCATGTACATCAAATCATTAAACCATCAAATCTACCGGTACAGCCCAACATATTTATTTATTTGTTTTTCATCAAAATCGATCGAATTATACCCCTCAAACTCTCAAGAACCCCAATGGCGATCCCCAAACTCTCAAGAACCAAACCCAAATCCTCCAGATCCCCAATCTGGCTCCTCACAATCACCATCTCTGCAATCGCACTCCTCTACCTCTTCTCATCCCTAATCTCAACCACCGGATCAAACCCACTTCAAACCCCCATTTTACAGTTCAATAACCGCGTTTATCAAAGTGATTCAGACAAGTTTCTGTATTGGGGAAACCGAATTGACTGTCCCGGGAAACACTGTAAGTCGTGCGAAGGTCTCGGTCATCAGGAGTCCAGCCTCCGTTGTGCTCTTGAAGAAGCAATTGTCTTAAAAAGGTTTCATCTTTAACTTATTTTGTTCAATTTAAATCCACATTATTTCACTTGATTTTGTCAAAATTAATTTGGGTTGTTGACATTGGGATTGATAGAACAAGACCCAGATTTTTGTTTTTTGTTTTTTTTTGTTTTTTTTTTTTTTGTTTTTTGTTGTCTTTTTTATGTATAGTTTTCATTAGTTAATGTGATTTTGAATCTTTATGTTTCAGAACATTTGTGATGCCTTCTAGGATGTGTATAAATCCAATACATAATAACAAAGGAATTCTGCATCATTCAGACAATGTTACTTCAGAGGAAAGGTAACTTCTTTTTGCTTTCTTATTATGCGCAATCTATTCGGATGAATAATGTAAAAGGTTGCTATGTTAGGTGGGCTGCAAGCTCTTGTGCAATGGACTCCTTGTACGATCTGGATCTTATATCCAACAAGGTGCCCGTAATTTTGGATAATTCAAAAAAATGGTTCCAAGTAATGTCGACAAGTATGAAGTTGGGATCAAGAGGAGTCGCTCATGTGGAAGGAGTTAGCCGGGCCGATCTTAAAGAAAAAAGTCAATATTCCAAGATTCTGCTTATTAATCGAACCGCAAATCATTTGTCATGGTAATGATTAAAAAACTCCATATAAACTCTAGCGTTTGGATAGATAGTATCGATATTGAATTCTAGAGTAAAATGTCATTTTCGTCCCAGCGGTTGGTCAGTTTTGCGACTTTCGTCCAAAGGTTTGTTTTTTCGCATCTGGATCCAAAATGTTTGAAATCTTGGCATTTTCATCCGGCTCGTTAACTCCATCCATTTTTCTCTGTTAAGTCAGAGGTATTTTCGTCTCTTTTGCTAACTTAAAGGCAATTCCGTCTTTTTCAGGGTATTCGTTCTTTTTACATAATGTGAAAAAGACCGAATTGCCCTTTAAGTTAGCAAAAAAGACAGAAGTACCTCTGAGTTAACAGAGAAAATGGATGGCGTTAACGAGTCGGATGAAAATGGCAAGATTTCAAACATTTTGGATCCAGATGCGGAAAAACAAACCTTGACGAAACCTCTGGGACGAAAATGGCATTTTACTCTAGAATTCTATATAAAAGCACGTTCCAGTTTAAATGGTCATGGTCCAAATAAGAAAAGTTTGTCTTTAGTTTAGGTGTCTTTTGGATTTATTATTTTGTGTTGTGTGTAGGTATTAATCACCATAATCATTCAGGTTCATGGAATGTAAGGATCGGAATAACCGCAGTGCTGTGTTGTTACCGCACTCGTATCTTCCTTCAATGGCTGCCAAAAAGCTTAGAGATGCAGCAGAGAAGGTATCTTAATATATTTTACTAACCCGACTCATTTTGTTACCAAAGTATTCTTATATATTTGGTTTATTTTTGATGAATTGGTCCAGATTATGTCACTTCTTGGTGATTATGATGCTATTCATGTTCGTCGGGGTGATATTTTAAAAACAAGAAAAGACCGGTTTGGTGTTGATAGGACCCTTCATCCTCATCTTGACCGAGACACGCGTCCTCAGTTTGTTCTTTGTAGAATAGCGGACTGGGTCCCACCTGGACGGACGATATTTATCGCGTCTAATGAAAGGACACCGAATTTCTTTTCCCCTCTTTCTGTGAGGTAACTTGTTAAAACTTATCATTATAAAAAACAATTTGAATTTTATCTATGGGATTATAGTTCATCATATGGTATTTTAATATATGATTTACAGGTACAAACTAGCTTATTCGTCAAATTATAGCAGGATGTTGGACCCGGTAGTAGAAAATAACTACCAGTTGTTCATGATAGAAAGGCTTATTCTGGCTGGAGCAAAAACATATATAAAAACATACAAGGAGACCGATACAGATCTCAGCCTCACCGATGACCCGAAAAAGAACACAAAAATATGGCAAGAGCCCGTTTATACAAAAGAAGGATGCTGAAGTCGCTTCAGGTTCGGGTCTTTTTTTGTTCTCCCTTGTAATCCATCTGTTGTGGGCTTGTTTTCAAGTGATGAGCTGACGGATCGAGTGTTTAAGGTTCTTGTATATTTCCGGTTTAGAGTTTGTACACGAAAACTTGTGTATGGGTTTATTTACATAGAAATTAGATTTGGTGTGTAGTTTTGGAATATTTATTCAACCCAAACACTCTTTTACTTTATTGTTATAAGTGCATCAGTTAGCTTATCTATTCTTGAACCTGAAATTGATAGTCCAAATTCAAGTGTTTTACTTAAAGGTTTCTTTGTATCTTTTGGATGATGAAGTCAGCGGTTTTAGCTGAAGGTTTTATGATCTAAAGGTTTTATGTATGTCACATTGCACGCTTGCATTGCCACGAACCAATTGAGAACCGCCTTTATATTTTTAATAGTAACAGTCAAACATGGTTCAGTACTATGATAGTTGGTTCTGGTGGATAACTTGACGGTGCTTGCAGGACAGATCAAATTTGTCCGGTTCATGGACACAATGATTCGTTTTGGTTAAGAAAGGCTGCGACATTTGAACACATCGGGTGCTTCAATGGATTGCAACAGTGAGTCAGAAGAGATATATTAGCAGGTTTCAACCCGCGTGTTGCCATGAAGGTGCGATGGGAATTACATCAGTATCGGTTTGGTTTGTTATAGTACTGGCACATGCTATTCGCAATCCGCGCTTCACAGCAGGGCAGGCGGACTGATTTTAAACAGAAGATTAAATGGAAACAAACGCAATGTTAAAAATAACATTCCGGTCAATAATGGTTCGGTACATTACAAGACCAGTATGATTTCGTCGCTCGACATAGCAACCAAAAGAGAACAAAAAAAAGTTTGTGACATACCCAAAAAGAAATCCAACGTGTTTCCTTCCATCAATCAAAAACCTTAAAAACAAATTTCAACAACGGTTCTGATAATACAGATATTGTTTGGTCAAAATCGACATCATAGAAATGCAAATGTAATACTCACTTTTAAAAGTAAAAGATATTGTATAAATTTAATTGGCTTAATGTGGCCAACAGATACATGAGAGACCGACAGATTTTTATATGTTACACATAATGCTGCTATCAAATATCAAAGAGAGTAAATTACGATTTTGGCCCAAGTGGTTATATCACTTTTACCCTTTTAGCCTAAAAACAAATCTTTTAATATCTGAGCCCACATCTTTTTTTCTTACCCTTTTGGCCCCCAACGTCTTTTTTTCTAACCCTTTTGGCCCTTAAAAGTAAATGGATGTGGTTAGTGTTAGGGGCCAAAAGGGTTAGAAAAAAAACGTTGAGGGCTCAAATGTTAAAAGATTCCTTTTTAGGCTACAAGGGTAAAGTAATATAACCACATGGGCCAAAATCATAAATTACTTTATCAAATATCATAAAGGGTAAATTACTCTATCAGGGTAAAAGGGACTCAAAAAGTAATTTACTCTATCAGGGTAAATTACTTTTTGAGTCCCTGTGTTTTAGTGGTTTTAACTAGTTGAGTCTAAAAGCAAAAAGTTTAACGACCTGAGTCCCTGTAAACATTTTCTTTAACCATTTGAGTCCTTTTGAGTCCAAATTTTAACCTTTTGAGTCCAAACTTTTTTTTTACTCAAATCGTTATAAAATGAACAAAATTAAACTCAAAACGTTATAAAATAAATGGTTAGGGACTCAGGGCGTTAAACTTTTTGATTTTGAACTCAAGTGGTTAAAATCACTAAAACAGAGACTAAAAAAGTAATTTACTCTATCATAAATCAAAACATTCATCTATTAAGAAAGGGATGAGTGCTTAACTTATAAAATCTCATAAATCAAAACATTCAGAGTACATCACCATAAGAGTACAGTTACCATTGTCTAGCAACATGAGTTTCTCCAAATAAGTGACAAACCATAACCACAAAGCTTAAAACACATTCAAACACATCAGGCTCAGGGACTAGGAGATATGTCCCTCTCTGGCTCACCCCTGGGGTAGTCACGTGCATCAGGGCTAGCACTACGACTACGGCTTAGATCCCTTGGTGCCCGTCGCTCCCTTGCAGGACTGCGGTCCCTTGCTGGCAGCCGCTCCCTTTCAGGACTACGGTTTTGGCTCCTTGACCCGTTGTAAGGTGGAGACCTACTGCGGCTTCTTGGAGAACCATCATAAGGTGGAGACCGCTCTCTAACCGGAGACTGTGAGAGTGACCTTTCTCGGCTATGCCTTTTCTCTTGAGGTGAAACAGACCTACCCACAATAATCAGAGCAAATCATAAGATTCATGACAGCATGCCAAATAGTTCAAAAAACATATATTTAACGTGATGAAGCATACCTTGTGTGCTGTTTTCTCTTTGGGGGAGGAGAGTAGTCACGGCTGTGAGATCGTGATCGAGAGTAGCGACGTGGCGGTGAGCGGGAGTAGCGACGTGGTGGTGAGCGCCTGCGGTCATTGAACCTACCACCGCCTCTGCAATAATAAATCACCAAAACTAAGTATTCATGGAAACATTATTATTGAATTAAACTATTAATTTAAAATATTAAAAAAAAGCTACCTTCTTTCCCTGCTTCGCATGTCAGTTGGCTTCTTGCGGTTTTCCTCTGCAAAGACAACTGTCATCTGTCGGCCGAGAAGAACCTGACCATCCATCTGGTATTTTGCTTCTGCAGCATCAGCGGGATCTAGAAATTGAACAAAACCAAACCCTCTTGGCTCCCTGTAAAAATAATTAAAAACTCGCATTAAAATTTGTACCTTTGACCATCAGAATTAAACACGATATTCGTTTGGGGCTGTTCGTAAAACTCGAAATTCTGTCAGCAACAAATTTTGACAGAATTTGTGACTTATTAACAAGAGCTCTCATTATCCTTTTATTTAACAAAAAGTTGGAACCATAAAATTAAAAAAAAATAGAAAAAATATTTTTCAAACAGCCCCTTGTCGGTAAAAAATACAAATACCAAAATTTCGGTAACATTGAAAAGGTCATCATGACAAGCAGATAAAGCAGGCACATGGCTGCTGACCTTGCAAAATGTGAATATAAATATGACTTGAAATTCTTCAAGACTTGAGAAATCTTGATATCTTCACTACCATATAACACCCATCTTGAACAAAACTCTTACTCTACTTGAACTTTCTACAACTGGAATATTTCACAGAGCCCTTAATACTCGATTGATGTCTTCAAAATGTTTTACCTCACTTCATTGTTGCATCTCAACAATTCAAAAACCCAATTGAAGATATGAGATGCTATGATCAAGTTTATTAAAAAAAATAAAATCAAGCCACCATCACATGTAAAAATAAAAACTATTTCTGAATTTAAGATATCAAGGGAACTAGGTCTTAAACAAATTGATGGACTTTGTAGAATTTTTTTATTGTGTTAAGAAGGCGCGATATATAGTAATAATATCGAACTCAAGTGAACTTAACTAGCAATAACAGTATGACACAAAGATCATGAATGTTAAGACTATGCCAGCTCACCCGCTATAATAATCTCTTGGCAAATAGATGTCCTTTAGGGGGCCAAATTGTCCAAATGGCCTCCGGAGGTCTTCAGGGCTGCAAGCATAAACGATTAGTTTAAAAAAGCAGATCATCTGGTTACAAATGTTAATAAAGAGTAAGAAGTAAGAACAAACCGGCAATCATGACGAAGATTGCGAACAAGAAGACTGGTTGGAAGATCGCTTTCACGGCCACGGCTGCCTCCACCGCCACCATAACCACCGCCGCCGCCATAGCGACCCCTGGGACTAGGGCTTCTTCCCCTTCTCCCATGACCACCCCTGGGAGGTGGAGAAGGCGAGTAGCTCCTTCCGCCCATTTACTTAGCCCTGTTTAACAATAAAGAAAACATGCATCAATGCACACGCACATGAATGTCTCACACAAGCAAGATAAGTCTTAACTAAATTATACATAACAGAACAGAAATTGACAAAGGATTACACATGTGATGTGCGTATATAGGTGCACATATTACAATTTAATTCCCTAAGCTATAAGTATAACCTAATACATTTTGGTCAAAAGTTGGGTGACAAAATCCACACATTAATAAGTAAGAACAACGCAAGTTACCCATTAACATCCAATCCAAATTCTTACCTACGGCTTTAGTAACAAAATAGTTGAATAACATATTAGCTGTAAATCCAGTTTTCAATCTTCTTATTCTAAATTACAGTCACTAAACTAAGCCTAAATCAGTAAATACAACAACAAAAGCTCACAAAGATGAAACCTAACTTCCAACAGCTTAGTTTCATGCAAAAAAAAAAAAAAAAAAAAAAAAAAAAAAAAAAAAAAAAAAAACTATAACAAGCACAATTGCTACACAACACCACTAATATAACTCAACTGAAACAAAACCTAATAAAGCTATAAAGTTCAACACAAAACCCTAATTCTGCTAAACAACTAGACAGAAACATAAAACCGTACACATAATCCTCTAATTCTCCTAATACAATGCTACACTATCATTAAAAATATTAAATCTCGACTAATTATCCAATTAAAAGTCGAAAACAAATAGAATTAACAGTAACGCAGTTAAAAGCATTGATTTTAAGTGTAAATGAGCTGAGATCTAACGGAATACTTCGAATTAAGACTGAAATTGAAGTGAAAACACAAGATTAGCATGAATATACCTGTAAAATATGCAGAAAAGATGAGGAAGATGAACGAGAGATGCAGAAGGAGACGATATGAATATTATTATCAACTGCCGGCTGCTGGTTTTTATGTTGCTAGGGCAAAGTTTTCGTTATGAGGTATACGAATGTTTCATGAATAGTCCTTTAAGTAATTAGAATCTTCGCTTTTTTCCCTTCTTCTTTTTTCTAGTTTATCATTAGCGATCAAATTTTATTTACTGTTTATTTTACTGGTTCGGGTTTCGGATTTTCTTTATTTCGGGTCTTTATATTTTGTTAACATTGTGTCATTTCACATATAGAAAGATGATATAGTTGTATGTTTTGTTTTAGTTATATATAGGTGAGATCACTAGAATATTGTGAGAAAATAAATAAGAAAAAAACTACTTTGTTTTTATTTTTTTTATCGATTATGTACATGTGTGGAGACATTATAACTTACATATAACCTGAACATGAGTATGTTGAAAACAGAGCAAGAAACAATAAAGATTACCACTTTCTTTTATTTTTAAATCTTTAGAATATTGAAAAAATGAATGGCTCGTTTGTTGTGCATGTTATCGTAATATATAGTGTTCTGTATAAATCTATCACACACACACACATACATACATACATACATACATACAAACATACATACATACATACATACATACATACATACATACATACATACATACATACATACATACATACATACATACATACATACATACATACATACATACATACATCCATACATACAGGTAGAGGATCCTGTAAAAAGTGCTCAAAATGTGAGAAGTGTAAGAAGAGGTAGAGGATCCTGTAAAAAGTGCTCAAAGTGTGAGAAGTGTAAGAAGTGTATTATAACACTATATATAATACTACATAACACCATATAAACACCGTATAACAATATGTAACACCATATAATACCATATAACACTATGTAACACTATATATCATTATATAACAAATATAACACTATAGGTTGTCTGATAGCATGTCTATGATAGATGTATAGTGTTATATTTGTTATATAATGATATATAGTGTTACATAGTGTTATATGGTATTATATGGTGTTACATATTGTTATACGGTGTTTATATGGTGTTATATAGTATTATATATAGTGTTAAAATATACTTCTCACACTTTAGGCCCTTTTTACACTATCCTTACCCCATACATACATACATACATATATATTGACTCAAATGGAGCATTTTGAAACTAGAGATTTGGGCCCCCAATCCAATAGAGCCCCAAATTTTAAAAAAATATATACATATACTAGGTTATCACCCGCGAACTTTTCGGACAGGAAAATTTATTTTAAATTAATAGATTTATGTCGTAAAAGACATAAAAATGTGTTTTTACAAATGTTTTATTTTTTTGATTTAATTGACATGTGTAGATGTAACATCTCGGATATTTTTATCGAATCATAAAGCAACACGTGTACGGAAACTCTCCAAATATTCCAGATATGTTGGAGGAGAGGGAAAAATATATAAAACGGGGTTTGGAATCAAGTTGAGGGACTAATATTGTAAAAATACCAAAATTCCATTTCTAGAGGTCACTTACGGACCCCTTGCGGTCCGCAAGGTGTTCAAAATGTTTCAATGCCAAAGGTCCTTATGGACTGCAAGACGTTACGTCTAGTGGTTCGCAAGGAGGTCACTGACAGCAGAACTTAGTTGTCAACTGCTCTTGTGCCACCTAGCTCCGGTCTGTGCCACTTTCCTTCTCCTTTGGACACATGTTATGCCACTAATCAAAACATGGGGGCTTTTGAAAACACTTAGGCATGATTCTATGCATCTTGATCAAGTATAAATAGAGCTCCATATTTCACTTTCCATTCACACATTAACAATTATCTTCTCTTCTATATTTGGGGCTTGGTTCTAGACTTGAAGCCTCCTATTCTAAGTTCTAAGTTTCCCTCCTAACACTAGTAAGTGTTCCCTCTAGTTCTTTTCTGTGACACCTCGAAAAATTTCGTCCAATAATGTCTTGACACGTGTCATAAGGTTCCGGTATGTGAAAACATACTTTAGAGGGACTAAAAGTGACAAACAGTGAAAACTATGGAACGTAAGGGTCCAAAGTGTCAACAATGGATAAATAGACTCTAAGATAACCCAACATAATGTTTATAACCTTAAACAGATGGTTCATGGGTCATACGACGCGGAAATTGCACAAAAGTGAAGTATTGTAAACTATAGGGGCCAAAAGTGTCAACATGTTCAATTTATACCTCTGAGTGAACTTTTGGCAGACCCGAAGCTTTGTAAAGCTAAAATATACTCACTAGAATATGTGGTAAAAATTTCATGAAGTTTCGTCAACGTATGAGGAAGTTATGACCAAAACCGTACTTAAGGGACTAAAAGCGTCAACGTCGAATTTCATGGCTTTTCGGTTGAGCGCAAAGTTATCCGAGGACATTACCATGTTGGTAAATGTCCTAAGGTTCTTAAAAACCAAGTTTGGGGGTTTACGAGTCAAAATAAGCAGCCGAAGCATCGCATGCAAGTTCAGGGACCAAATCTGCCAAGTTTGAAACTTGTTTGTCAGCAGCAGGGGTCAGGCGACCCGCCTGGACAAACCCAAGCGGGCCGCGTGAGACTACCAGTAACAGCATTTCGCGAAAATTTGCAATCTGGTACAAAATTGAAGTGTATAACAGCTCATTCCACCTCCACAAGCTCCAATAAAACCCCATGCATGCCTAGTGCAATAGTAACCTATCCTCAAACCTCTGAATCCATCTTTAAATTAGATCAAAGCCCCATTTCTTGGCATTTCCTTTGTGATCAAGAACACTCTCAACTTGCAAAACTCTCTCAAGCATTTCTGGAGCATTTCTGATCATCAAGGCAACATCCTAGTGTTATCTAAGCACCTATAGGACCTTTGTAAGCTTCCAATTCGTTCTCTAATCCGTTCTTGCTTTGATTATTGCTAAAAGTCAAACTGTTTGTTCATAAGCTTTGACCTTCTGATTAAACGGATTTCTTTCAGTCATTTCTCGAATTGAAACCTGATATAGGTTGGTATTTATGTGGGAAACAAACCCTCTAAAGGGTACTATCTGAATCCCACTATATGCATGCTAATTGTCGAGTCAAACATGTTTCCAAAAAGTCAACAGAAGTGATTTTTGCAAAAATAAGCTTGAATGTTAATATATTAGACATGCAATCTGATTGATCATCATAAATAACTTGTAATACATATAAGAATGAGTTTTATCATCATCAACTCGACAATCTATAGTATAAATACGAATCGGAACCGAAAGTCTTATAAAACGACTATTTCGTAGACTATCGATTCGGATTCGTACATGCATGTTTGAGATCTGTATTGGAGAGTAGTTTTGACCATTTTTTATTTTGGTAAAACTTTCTGGAATTTTTGTTGATTGAGTCTATGCTTAGCCGATTCGAATGCATGTTTCCGATTTATGCATAAAGTTGACTATTTTGCCCTTTTTGATATAAAACGTGATTTTTGAAAAAGTGAAAGAGTAGAAATCTTTATTTCTAATATATAAACTTGCACCGAAAATTTCGGATCAGTTGGTGGTCCAGATTGTGAGTTATGGCCATTAGCGTAAAACTACATTATAAAGTTACATAAACGGCCCTTTTCGCATATAACCCATTTCTGGCCACGTTTTGATATAAAACTTTTTACCCACTGATGTATTATAATATTTTGGGATTTTTGATGATTTTTAATTAATTTTTGGCTGAACGGATCTTAGATCGCTTAGTTATTTCGGGTTATGTCGGTTTTGACCGTTTAAGCCATAAAATGAGTTTTATACATTCTTTTGACCCGAAACCTTTTCCTACTGTTTTTATTTGTTGAATAAAGTATTTTAAGTATTCTGGAAATATAAAAATCTCAGCTTTTCTTTGAAAACCCGAAAACGCCCTTAAATCGCATTTTTAGCGTTTTAAGCGCATAGTAAGCGTTATACTCGTTTTAAACATATAAGACTTATACCTACTGAGGTATTTAGTATATTTTCATATAATAACAGTAAGTATAAATGTTTGAGCTCAGATTTCCAGTTTTGGCATTTTTAGCCCTTGTGAAATTACTAAAATACCCCTACGGTGCATAGTTTGATTTTAAATGATAAGTTTTGTATACGGGTCATACCCTACTGTTATAATATGTTAAATGAAGTATATTTACTGTATAAACCAGACCCGTAACTCAGATTTACAATTTTACTCTTTTATAATCTTTTAAATAACCAAAATGCCCTTCTAAGGCATAAATTGAGTTTAAAACTATTCGGGGCATGATAGAACATAACTTACTGATATTATGTCATATTTAAGGCATATTATCTCAGGGAACTTGCATTTGACTTATTTGGCTACCCGTAACGCCCTTTTTGCGTTCGGTTCGGGTTACGTAACTAGTTTGCGTAAATTGACCGAAACGGGTCAAACGTTATCATTTTTATCTCAAAATCCAGAATGTATTTAGTATACCCATATTATACAAGTATTCAAGCTTGTTGGGTCTAAATCACATTCCATCCGGTCTTTCGCTTAATCGTGCGTTTAACCGTATCATCCTTAAAACTAACCGGTCAAAGCTTGGGCTTAATTAAAGACCCGTTAGTATTCTAAATTGGTTATTTATACCATCGTTCCAGGCTAGAGCTTTCCGGTAAATTGTACCTACGCTTACTTAGGAATATGGCTGAGTTATTATTCTTGCTATTTAAGACAGGAGCTAGCTCAGGTAAATACTTTTAACGTATTTTCCCTTATACGGGCTTGGGATACGGTATTATAAAAATACCGCTTGGTCGGGTGTAGAAACTGTTTAATCAGAGATGATTAAATTGCATAATCCCGTTTTAATCTGTGTTGATTGATAACAAATAACATTGGGGGTTAATGACCGTGTCCTGGATATCCTTGGCTCATTTTAAAAAGTGAATGGCCACGACGTAAGCACAAGGTGTAGACAGAACACCTCCTGTTGCATATGTATAACGTATACTCACTCGTGAGATTATCTTCTTGTGAGATTATATTTGTGGTGTGTCGATTAATCTTGTCCGGCTTGTATTGTATAATCACCGGCCCTAAATGTTGGACAACCATGTAAATCGGATACAAGATTTTTTATTAATAAAATTGTCCCAAGTATAAAGATTAATTTTGCCTCTGTGCATTTTAATCAATGTGTCAAGATATTTTGTGCCGTTTGCACTCAAATTACTTTTCAAACTCTTTTTCCAAAATGAGTTAGTTAATTGTATTTACCAGTGTAAACTGACGTATTTTTTCCAAAAGGTTAAGTGACAGGTACTATGCGTAATTGGCTGGGAGCTCGGGGCGTCACTAGGGAATCTTGCAAGTCCTAGATGCCTAAAGTCTATTGAACAGTTATCTTTTATTGATCCGCCGGTGGATCCTTTACCTTCCGTTGTAATACTTTGACATTACTTATATTCGGAATGTAATATATTTATCTTTTGCTTCCGCTGTGCATTTATATATTGTGTTGTTTGTCTATGATGACGCCAACTACGTCACTATGCTCCCCCACCGGGCCCACCGGTGACACGTGGAAAATTAGGGTGTGACAGGTTGGTATCAGAGCCAACATTGAGTGAATTAAACACTAGCTTTTGTGTTTAATCTCAATGACACAATTGCACATTCCTAAATCTTCTGAGTCTAGACTTAACATAGGAATACTCCCGATTCTAATCTGGAATTTACTGCTTCCGATTATTTTTATTGGATACGTCGCCAAGCGAAGAAGCCGTAATAGGAGTTCTCCACACCGGAGCCCGAGATGCTGAGTCTCGTACCGCGGCTAAAATGGAACGAACATCCAAGGAGAAAGCATTCAGAAATAAGATGAAGAAGAAACTCCTTTTACTGAAAATCGTTTTCCTTATTAGTCCTTATAAGGACATAATTATCTTTTAACGCCTACGGGCCAAACTTATTTAAAACATCCATTAGTGATGTAGTGCCTGTGGGCCAAACTTATTAAACATCCAATAGTGATGTAGCACCTACGGGCCATACTAATTGTCATAGAAGACAAAAGGCAGTGGTGGTCTATGACTCCCTGTCAAGAAAAGGTAATGAACTTTGATTCACACCTAAATGCCTTGATCCCAGACGATCATGGCTTATAAATTAAACTTGTCCTCGTGACTAAGCCTTTTGTGCTATTACTAAATGCCTTGATCCCAGACGATCATGGCTTATAAATTAAACTTGTCCGCGTGACTAAGCCTTTTGTGCTATTACTAAATGCCTTGATCCCAGACGATCATGGCTTATAAATTAAACTTGTCCGCGTGACTAAGCCTTTTGTGCTATTACTAAATGCCTTGATCCCAGACGATCATGGCTTATGAATTAAACTTGTCCACGTGACTAAGCCTTTTGTGCTATTACTAAATGCCTCGATCCTAGACGATCATGGCTTATAAATTAACTTGTCTACGCGACTAGGCCATTTGTGCTATTATTAACTTATAAATTAGGATTTATGATAAAATCCTGAATAAAATAAATATCCTTCCTTCCCTGCCAGTAGGCATTTTTAAAAAGAATCTTAAAGGTGAAATCTAGCCTACGCGGCCAAGATGGTGAAACCTACCTAAGGGATTCAGGTCCTTGTTAACGCCTAAGAACGTGTTAGCACTCCTGACAAATGTGATTCGATAAATCACAACAATCAAACTTATATTGGATTCTTCCAATTTTCTTATCTAGCCTAGTGATTTAGAAATCATGGCTTGTGTCATCCTATAAGATGATCACATTATAAACATCCGATAGTGATGAAGTGCCTCCGAGCTAAACTTGTTGTCCGATAAGACAACGACAGTGGTGGTCTTTGACCTCCTGTCTAAAAGTGTTGGACCAGGTCCAAGCATAATAGTCGGTAGGATCCATACGATCTCGACTAATAGCATCTGAGAAGATGATCATATTATAACCATCCCTCAAGAGGGGAACGCCCACGGGCTATGCCTATTGTCCTAAAGGACAAAAGACAGTTGAAGTCTACAACTCCCTGTCAATAGAAGGTAATGAACGTGGTTCGAACCTTAAATGCATCGATTCTCTGAAATCATGGCTTACAAAAATTTAGAACTGTCCTTGTGACTAGGCTTTATGCGCCACTTTAATATCCTTAATGTTTTATAACTAGGATAAATTATAATGGAAAATACTAATTAAATATAACTAACAAGTTAACCAATATGGTTTATATTACCATGGTTGATAAATCGTCAAAGATGATGATTCCATAACAATCTCTGAATAAATCATTGTTAATAATTATGTAGCAATCAAGCTACATGGCTGGATTAGATGAAGTTAACAGTCGTTTGAAGGAGAGCAATGATACTACCGGAATTAATGTAACTGGAGCAGAACTGCAGGCAATAATAGATTATGCTGTTACTCGAGCTCTTGATCGACAGAATGATGAATCAAATGATACCCACTCCAAGACTCTATCTATGGCTCGTAGTAAGCCCCCTCCTGAAACACATGAGTCAAGGGAGGACGATGTCCATAACTTGTCAAATCAAAGAAGTATTCCGTCTAGACAAGTTGTGTTTCATCAAGAGGCACCAGTTAAGACCTGTTCATATAAATATTTTATCTCCTGCAAGCCCAGAGACTTTACAGGAGAAAATGGGGCCATCGATTGCATGACATGGCTCGATGAGATGGACGCTGTTGTTGACATCAGCGGTTGTGCGGAGCAAGATGTTGTGAAATTTGTTTCACAATCATTTAAAGGAGAAGCGTTGGCATGGTGGAGATCATTGCTCCAAGCCACGGGGAAAGTTCTACTCTACAACTTATCTTGGGGACAATTTGTTGCTTTAGTCAAGGAAAACTATTGCCCTCAGCATGAAGTAGAAAAGATAGAATCAGACTTCTTGACTTTGGTCATGGAAGATTTGAATTGTCCGGCATATGTGACAAGTTTCAACACTATGTCCCGCCTAGTTCCTTATTTAGTCACCCCTGAACCTAAACGCATAGCGCGTTTCATTGGAGGCCTAGCACCAGAGATAAAAGGAAATGTTAAAGCATCTAGGCCAACCACATATAGGTCCGCGGTGGACTTATCCTTATCTCTCACCTTAGATGCAATCAGAATTAAGTCTGTTAAGGCTTCTGGCGAGAGAAGAAGAGAAAGAGAGGAGGAAAACTCTCATCAAACTAACAAGAAGAAGAAGGGAAGCTCGGAGCGTGGGAAAGATTCCGAGTTTAGGAAGAACTCGAGTCAGTCTGATAACAGACCCAAATGCAATAACTGCAAAAAGCAACATTTTGGAAGATGTACAATAGACCCACGCGCTAAATTGTGTGGAATTTGCAAGACCAAAGGCCACAAAACCTTAGATTGCAAGGGGTTAAGGAACGCCACATGCTACAACTGTAACGAGGAAGGGCACATCAAAACCAACTGCCCAAAGCTTATAAAGAAGCCTGAGAGGCCAGGAAAAACAAATGCATGAGTCTTCCGGATGAATGCCAGGAAGGATAACTATATAGCAGGTACTTTTCCTTATCAAGCAGTTTATGCAGAAATTTAATTGATACTGACACATGTGATTCAATAATGAACGATCACTGTTGAGAACTGTTGTACCCGTCTTGGTAGGACTTCGGTCATTTTATACGAAGTAGAAATTGGCCGATGATACTTTAGAAAATGCTCCAACAAACCTTAGATGGATATTTTATATCTAAATAGGAATCACTCTTTTCTGATATTCCTATGACAAGCTTTCAAGCTACCTAAATTCTTTAATATAATAAAGTCAGATGTGACGTTTTGATCCTCTGTCAGAAAGGTAATGGACTAGGTCCAAACCTTTAATGCCATTGATGGTCTTTTGCGACCTAGGCTAAGTAATATTATTATATTTTAAATAACGTTCATTAAGAATGTTAGTGCTATAGTAGCCTGTATAGGTGATTGACACCATGGTTAGTATATATTAAGGCCATCAGAGTGAAAAATAGCAGTTGTTGGATTTCAACTAAGAAATTGTTTTATTGGTATTAGGAACCAATATCGAGTATGGCAAACTCGGGTAAGATAACAGTCAATCGCGCCATTGATGACGCGACGCATGCTAATGATGCTGAAATTGTAAACCTTAGAATTTCCAAAGATGTTCTTCAGACTATGATAGACGCAGCCGTTGGAAAAGCTGTAAAGAAGGCTGTGAAAAAGTTAAAGGAGCCCCATGCTGCTCGGTCCAAGTTTTATCTAGGACCACATTTCCTTGCTCTTAAGGAGGATCTCGTTCATGCCTCGGATGCGAAGGATGAACTAAAAAGGAAAAGGGAGGTAGATAACTCCCAGAGTTCTAAGAAAAAGAACAAACAAAAGTCTGACAAGAAACCAGTATGTGAGACCTGCAAGAAGCGCCATTATGGGAAATGCAGGTTCGAACTAAGATCCAAATCACAGCCCAGGGCTTGTGGGATCTGCAAGTCTAAGGGACGTAAAGCATTGGACTGTAAGGACATGAAGAATGCAGTTTGTTTTGGCTGTAATGAGAAAGGCCACATCAAGACTACGTGCCCTAAATATGTCAAAGGAAATGCGGCGGAGGAAGTAAAGCCAAAAATTGAAAGCACTCAAGATGCCTAAGCTGGCCATAAATAATGACAACAGGTACAATTCCTTGTCGTTTTATCAGTAATCTAAATGCTAAGAGTTTTATTTTGGTTCGGATACCAGTAAATCCTTCATAAACCATAAGCTTAGTAAACTTTATATTAGCCATAGGGTATGAATTACCAAGGAAACCTTAGTAACCGATTCTTCTCGTATCGGCAAGGGATCCTTCCGAAGGATCTAAGAGTACTCTTTCTTCGCATAGAATACGACAACATATGTTATTTTAATTATTATTTTTTCCTCTTTTTCTTCTCATTGTTTTATATCGCCTGCGAATGCCAAACTGTGTTTGATAAAAAGTGCCATATGAGGATTTGCGTATCCTAGTGCGTCCCATAGATTGCTTCCATGCCTGATCAGTATGGAAGTTTAATGCATGGGATCCCCGAAGATATCCCAATAGTCATATTGTACTAAAGTCGACTAGTAGTATTCAAAGAAGATATCCAAAAAAAAAAATGTCCCTATAAGTATCTCTACTTAGGGCATCTTTGCAAAGGTAAAAGGAATGTGTCATTTATCTGACACCGACAGCGATAGATGAGCCAAAGCCTGAGAGTACGGAAATCTCTGACATCTTTATGTGTCATAATTAGCTTCCTTATAAGAATTACCATGTTCACCTCTTGAGAGGCAAGTAAAGTTAAGATCTATATCCCATTTCGGGTTATTCTATTATGAAACCTTCAAGGTAGCTAGTACCATCATTGGAAGAATCGAAACCCCGAATAAGTAAGTTTTAAAGTAAAGGATTCATGTAGCCTAACTCGATATCCTGAGGAAATCGGTATTGTTAATTAAGAAAGAAGGTTCATTCTGCTGATGCATTGAATACCACAACCCAAATTAGGCAACAATTAAGAATTTCCATCAGCTGCCCAGGATCGTCGATTGTTCGACTAACTAAGAGAATTAACTATCCCTTAAGATTAGTTTTAAGTAATGGTTGGAAGGACCATCTCACATTAAGATAAGCATTTCTATAATAGTGATATATAAGTATCAAGGCTACTCCTTTGGGGGCCTTGCCTAGATGGAATGTTAATTATCTATTGATAAATAGAAGATTGGTAAGTCCAATCGTCCGGTCTGATAGATGCCTTGGAAACAACGAATAAGATCAGGCAAATCCACGATCATCTGTAAGATTGCCGGTTTTGGCAGAAAAGTCAAAGAGTTGTAAAAATAGCAACCCTCCTAAGTCCTTGTTAAGAAATAAGGTTCATCAAAGACATCACTCTGGAAGGGTGTGCCAAATTAATAAGTATCAGGCTAGTTAAACTCTGATTATATATAAAAATCATTCGAAGGAATCGAATGTATCATAGAACATATAACCTATGAGCTAAAAGCCTATTTAAGGAGCTTAGAGGAGCTCGCGATGTATTGCACCCTAAGGATTAAGGGATATGTTTCGCCAATAAGTCAAAAAGCACTATCACATAACGGTTGGAAGACTTGTGATATAATGATAAACCCGTATCGAATACGGATCCAAGGCGCAAAGATTTTCACGTCAAAGTAGGTGAAAAAGTGTTACTTAAGGTGTCACCTTGGAAAGGTGTGATGCGATTTGGAAAGAAAGGCAAGCTAAGCCCGAGGTACATAGGCCTTTCGAGATAATCGAACGTGTCGGGGCAGTTGCTTACAAGTTAAACTTGCCTGAAGAACTTAGCGCTATTCATAATGTGTTCCACATCTGTAATTTGAAGAAGTGTTTCGCTGACGAATCACTGGTTATACCGCATACAGATATACACATAGACGAGAGTCTAAAGTTTGTGGAAAAATCTTTGTCGATTGAGGATCGACAGGTGAAGAAGCTTCGAAGGAAGCATGTGCCTATTGTTAAGGTCAAATGGGATGCCCGTAGAGGTCCCGAATACACGTGGGAAGTGGAATCCACGATGAAAAGAGAAATATCCCCATTTGTTTCAGTAAATCTCGGGGTCGAGATTTCTTTTAAGGGGGTGAGGATGTGACAACTCGAAAAATTTCGTCCAATAATGTCTTGACACGTGTCATAAGGTTCCGGTATGTGAAAACATACTTTAGAGGGACTAAAAGTGACAAACAGTGAAAACTATGGAACGTAAGGGTCCAAAGTGTCAACAATGGATAAATAGACTCTAAGATAACCCAACATAATGTTTATAACCTTAAACGGATGGTTCATGGGTCATACGACGCGGAAATTGCACAAAAGTGAAGTATTGTAAACTATAGGGGCCAAAAGTGTCAACATGTTCAATTTATACCTCTGAGTGAACTTTTGGCAGACCCGAAGCTTTGTAAAGCTAAAATATACTCACTAGAATATGTGGTAAAAATTTCATGAAGTTTCGTCAACGTATGAGGAAGTTATGACCAAAACCGTACTTAAGGGACTAAAAGCGTCAACGTCGAATTTCATGGCTTTTCGGTTGAGCGCAAAGTTATCCGAGGACATTACCATGTTGGTAAATGTCCTAAGGTTCTTAAAAACCAAGTTTGGGGGTTTACGAGTCAAAATAAGCAGCCGAAGCATCGCATGCAAGTTCAGGGACCAAATCTGCCAAGTTTGAAACTTGTTTGTCAGCAGCAGGGGTCAGGCGACCCGCCTGGACAAACCCAAGCGGGCCGCGTGAGACTACCAGTAACAGCATTTCGCGAAAATTTGCAATCTGGTCCAAAATTGAAGTGTATAACAGCTCATTCCACCTCCACAAGCTCCAATAAAACCCCATGCATGCCTAGTGCAATAGTAACCTATCCTCAAACCTCTGAATCCATCTTTAAATTAGATCAAAGCCCCATTTCTTGGCATTTCCTTTGTGATCAAGAACACTCTCAACTTGCAAAACTCTCTCAAGCATTTCTGGAGCATTTCTGATCATCAAGGCAACATCCTAGTGTTATCTAAGCACCTATAGGACCTTTGTAAGCTTCCAATTCGTTCTCTAATCCGTTCTTGCTTTGATTATTGCTAAAAGTCAAACTGTTTGTTCATAAGCTTTGACCTTCTGATTAAACGGATTTCTTTCAGTCATTTCTCGAATTGAAACCTGATATAGGTTGGTATTTATGTGGGAAACAAACCCTCTAAAGGGTACTATCTGAATCCCACTATATGCATGCTAATTGTCGAGTCAAACATGTTTCCAAAAAGTCAACAGAAGTGATTTTTGCAAAAATAAGCTTGAATGTTAATATATTAGACATGCAATCTGATTGATCATCATAAATAACTTGTAATACATAACTTGCATATTTAAGGCATATTATCTCAGGGAACTTGCATTTGACTTATTTGGCTACCCGTAACGCCCTTTTTGCGTTCGGTTCGGGTTACGTAACTAGTTTGCGTAAATTGACCGAAACGGGTCAAACGTTATCATTTTTATCTCAAAATCCAGAATGTATTTAGTATACCCATATTATACAAGTATTCAAGCTTGTTGGGTCTAAATCACATTCCATCCGGTCTTTCGCTTAATCGTGCGTTTAACCGTATCATCCTTAAAACTAACCTGTCAAAGCTTGGGCTTAATTAAAGACCCGTTAGTATTCTAAATTGGTTATTTATACCATCGTTCCAGACTAGAGCTTTCCGGTAAATTGTACCTACGCTTACTTAGGAATACGGCTGAGTTATTATTCTTGCTATTTAAGACAGGAGCTAGCTCAGGTAAATACTTTTAACTTATTTTCCCTTATACGGGCTTGGGATACGGTATTATAAAAATACCGCTTGGTCGGGTGTAGAAACTATTTAATCGGAGATGATTAAATTGCATAATCCCGTTTTAATCTGTGTTGATTGATAACAAATAACATTGGGGGTTAATGACCGTGTCCTGGATATCCTTGGCTCATTTTAAAAAGTGAATGGCCACGACGTAAGCACAAGGTGTAGACAGAACACCTCCTGTTGCATATGTATAACGTATACTCACTCGTGAGATTATCTTCTTGTGAGATTATATTTGTGGTGTGTCGATTAATATTGTCCGGCTTGTATTGTATAATCACCGGCCCTAAATGTTGGACAACCATGTAAATCGGATACAAGATTTTTTATTAATAAAATTGTCCCAAGTATAAAGATTAATTTTGCCTCTGTGCATTTTAATCAATGTGTCAAGATATTTTGTGCCGTTTGCACTCAAATTACTTTTCAAACTCTTTTTCCAAAATGAGTCAGTTAATTGTATTTACCAGTGTAAACTGACGTATTTTTTCCAAAAGGTTAAGTGACAGGTACTATGCGTAATTGGCTGGGAGCTCGGGGCGTCACTAGGGAATCTTGCAAGTCCTAGATGCCTAAAGTCTATTGAACAGTTATCTTTTATTGATCCGCCTGTGGATCCTTTACCTTCCGTTGTAATACTTTGACATTACTTATATTCGGAATGTAATATATTTATCTTTTGCTTCCGCTGTGCATTTATATATTGTGTTGTTTGTCTATGATGACGCCAACTACGTCACTATGCTCCCCACCGGGCCCACCGGTGACACGTGGAAAATTGGGGTGTGACATTTTCACTTTATTGGCTAGTTATTAGCAGAAAGTCAAGAAAATTGACTTTTTGCTTTGATTTTCGGTTCTGACCGTTTCGGTCAAGTCAAAGTTCAAATTGAACTTTTTGCTAGGGTGTGGGATTGTATTTGGGGATGTAGGTTGCGTATCAAGAACGTATGTTGATCGTTGATTGATATCCACCTCAAAAAATAACTTTTCAGAACCCTATAATATTAACAAACATGAAAACCTATTAGAAAAATAAATAAATATAACAAAATGATAAAAAAACACAATTTAAGCAAAACATCAACAAACTGTATTCAGATTGAAGCGGAACAATCACGAATCTATAAATTATTTTAATCACAAAAAAACGAACAGGTGAATTAACCTAACCAGAACAGATTTCGCAATTAGGGTTTCTATTCTAATCAAATCAACTTTGTACAATCTCTGAGCACATTTGAATGACAAATTAAAATAACTTTGATTAAATACAAAATTAACAAAAATCATCTAAAATGGAACGACAGAGAACATACCTCGACACTTCCAAAACATGAAGCTTGAAGGTTAAATCACTGGAGGTTATTCAAAATTGAATGATTGTGGTGGTGACGTCGATTGATTTAAGGTTTTGGATCCTAGGAATGAAAAGAAGCCGCACACAGGTTGCGAAGATGAACGAGGGGTTTAGGTTTTAGAAGTTTTATATCGCCGAGTCAAAATTCTGGGTTTGGAGTAACACGGGATATCCATATAAAAATAGCATTTACCCATTCATTTTCCCGCCCAAAGCCTAGTGAGATTGCACCACAAGGTGCCATGTGTCACAAACCTTATTTATATGTACTCTATAATAAAGTAAACCTATGGTGGACACGTGTCGCATTTCTATGCATCATAAGAATTGTTTTCCCGCCAATCTCTATAGGTAATTATTATTTAGTTTAATTATAATTATTTAATTATAGATAATCAATAGTTAATTTTTATAAATAATTATTTTTAAGTTTTAATAATTAGGATTGTTTTATTCTTTTGAGTAAAAATAAGAAAAGATTTCCTTTTGTATATTTTTTTCTTCGATTATTTTTTTCCCTTTTAACTTATTTCTTTTTTTAATTTCATATGTTACATTTTTTTCTCGCATCTCTTCCCTACTCACTAATAGATAATTATTATTTAATTATTGATAGTTACTATATTTATTAACAAGTGAAATTAATATGAAATTAATTATGAATTTTATAAATAAACTTATCTTTTACCTAAAAACTTATATTTAAGTCTCCAAATATTACTAAATTTAAAATTATCTTTGTTAAAATATTATAAAAAGAAAGAATAATAATAATAATTGTTTTTATGGGTGATTTCTAAAAATTTTCAAATATTTAATGTGGTTGAATGGTTTGAATCGTAAAAATATGTCAAATAAAAAAGTAGATAGTACTAAAAGAATCAAATTTAAAAAAAAAAAAGATGGTACTAAAAGTATCAAAGTTTAGTCCTTAATTTTTATATGTATTCATATTTCTATATATTTATAATTATAGTTTCAATTAACTTAATTGTGTTAAAATGATATTTAAAGGAGTATCTACAATTTAGTTGAATTAACATTAACATTTATAAATAAATAAAAAATGTTAATACACGGTTGAGAAAAAAATAAGTTTTATAATTAACTTAACAAGATTATAAATGTCAAGTTAAAGTTCATTTTGAAACATATGTCTTGACGATTACGTGTGTTAACAGATGACATATATTTTATTTAACCCGTATAATATGCATGTTTTTTTAAATATAACATCTTTTTATTACTCAGTATATATTTAACTCGTGTAATACACGAGATTATAACCTAATTTATTATATATAATAGAATATAATAGATATGTAATATTTTTTTAACCAAGGTCTGATGATGCAATTTCGAATTTACAATTGGATTCGGTTTTGGGGATTTAAAATTTGATTCTTGCAATTTGTGGTCAATGCTTGATACAAACTTCTCACAAGGCAAACCTCTAGTCGGATATCTTTATGGTATGTAAGCTTGTTTATTGTATTTAGAGTAAACTGCCATTTTGGTCCCTGTGGTTTGGCCAGTTTTGCTACTTTAGTCCAAATCTCAAACTTATTACATCTGGGTTCCTGTGGTTTGGTTTTTGTTGCCATTTTGGTTCAAAATCCAAAAACCCCCCTTTTTGACTGTTAAAAACTGTCTATTTTGTCCTTTAGTGCAGGGGCATTTTGGTCATTTTTTAAATTTCATTTTTTCAACAAAAGAGAGATCAAAATAATCATATCTCTCTTCTCTTCTCTCTCTCTCTCTCTATAGCACCACCACCACCACCACCTCCTCCCTCACTCTGCTTCTCTCTCTCTCTATAGCACCACCACCACCGCCACTCCAAACATCATCATCAAAACCCAGATCAAAAACATCATCAAAACCCAGACAAGAACATCATCAAAACCCAGACATCATCAAAACCATCATCAGAACAACATCAAAACCCAGATCAAGAACATCATCAAAACATCATCAAATATCATATTTGCAATAAAACCCAGATCAAGAACATCATTAAAACCCATATTCCAACACCACCCGCAAACTTAAAAAACAAACCCACAAACAAAATCAAATCTTGATCAAAACCCAATAACCGTATCCAAATTACAAACAAGCCCACTAAATCAGATCAACTATCAATACCGATTTCAAAACAAAAGAAAAAAAATGAAAAGTTGACCTGCACTAAAACCCAGAAATCAAGAACACCGCAACCACCACCGCCTGAGATCAAGACCCAGGAGAGAGAGCACCATTCTGGCACTAGAAAGAGAGAGAGAGAGATAGAGAGAAACAGGAGAGAGAGAGCCGAACAAGAGAGATAGAGGAACGCCGGCGGCTTCTTTTGGCCGGTGTCGGCGTTGCCGTTCTCAGCCCCATCAATCACCACCACCCAGTCATCTTGTCGTCTTCAACATCATCATTATCTTCAAATGTCATCAACAGAAAAGAAACGGTCGGAGCCGATTCCGACCAGATCACCGTGCACGGCGGCGCTGACGCCGGAGCTGTCGTCGTCTCTCCCTTTCGTCTCCATGTGCGGCTGTGAGAAAATATAGAGTAAATGAGGGTTGTGAGGGGTGCGTGTGTGTGTAATTTGGTACCTAAGTGTGATGAAGAGGTGGGGTTTGGGGGATCTTTTACTGGGGAAGATGAAGATGGACCAGAGTTAATTTGAAAGGTGGGAGGGGGTGAGAGCAGAGAAATGAAGTTATGAGGGTAGATGAAGATGAAGATTATATGTTGTTGTGTATATTTATTAGAGTTAAATGAATTAAGTATAATTAATCTTATTATTAATATGTTATAATAAATTAAGATGGACCAAAATGCCCATGCACTAAAGGACAAAATAACTTGCTTTCAACAGTCAAATAAGAGGGATTTTGGATTTTGGATTTTGGACTAAAATGGCAACAAAATGCACACCACAGGGACCCAGATGTAATAAGTTCGAGATTTGGACTAAAGTGGCAAAACTGGCCAAACCACAGGGACCAAAATGGCAGTTTACTATTGTATTTATCATGTAAATAGTTATAGGGTATGTTTAGTATGGAGCTTTTAGGAGCTTTTAAATTTAAGTTTTAAAAAAAAGCTCCTACTCAATAAAAAGTCTTGTTTGGTTAAAGGGGGTTGAAGCTTTTAGGTCGGGAACTTGAAGGTTTTGGTTGAACGCTCCTACTAAGGTATATTTGGCAAAAGTAGCTGATGGCTGGTGGCTAGTAGCTGTAGCTTTTTAGATATATTTGGTGTTTAGCATAGTAGCTGGGGCTTTTAATAAAATGAACATAGCGAAAAATTTAAAAAGTTTGTGCATTAAAAAGTTCATTATTTTTAGAGGTTAAAATAGTCATTTTTCCCTAAAAGCTTGTAGCTCCTTCTAAACACTACTAGTAAGGAGCGTTAAACCCAAAGTTTCAAGCTCCTAACCTTAAAAAGCTCCTCTAACCAAACAAGGCTTTTTATTGAGTACGAGTTTTTTCTTAAAAGCTCAAAGTTAGAAGCTCCTAAAACATATCCCTAGTAGCGTTTAGAAGGAGCTACAAGCTTTTAGTGAAAAAATGACTATATTAACCTCTGAAGATAATGAACTTTTTAATGCACAAACTTTTTAAATTTTCAGTTATGTTCATTTTGGTCATTTTATATATTTTTAGTTACTGTTTTATTCCTCGTTTTAGGTTGTTTTTATCTTTTTTTTAGTTTTGCAATGAGCCTCCATTTTAGTATTTGCTTTAGTTCTCTATAAAGGTTAAACCAACCCTAATTACATGGTTTTTTTTTTTCAACCGGTCGACCATTTAATTAATAAGATTGAATGTTGATAGTGATTTATTTTAAGTATGATAAATTTTAGTATGATAATTTACGGGATTGGATGTTAGTGGTTTAATTTTCAGAATTCAAATTTTAAATTTTGACGTTTCTATTTTAAACTTTAAATTTAAAATTTTGAGCAATTTTAAATTTCGTTAGTGATTTATTTTTAGTATGATAATTTTCCGGAATTAAGGTTTCTATTTCTATAAATAAATGGTGTTACGTTTTTTGAAACCTCAAATTTAAAATTTTAAGGTTTCTATTTTCGGAATTCAAATTTTAAATTTAAAATTTTGAGCAATTTTAAATTTCATTAGTGATTTATTTTTAGTATGATAAGTTTCCGGAATTAAGGTTTCTATTTCTATTTCCGGAATACAAATTTTAAATTTTAAATTTTGAGCAATTTTAAATTTCGTTAGTGATTTATTTTTGAAACCTCAAATTTAAATTTTAGTGATTTATTTTTAGTATAATAATTTTCCGGAATTAAGGTTTCTATTTCTATAAATATATGGTGATTTATTTTTAGTATGATAAATTTTAGTATGATAATTTACAGGATTGGATGTTAGTAATTTAATTTTCAGAATTCAAATTTTAAATTTTAAATTTTGAGGTTTCTATTTTAAATTTTAAATTTAAAATTTTGAGCAATTTTAAATTTCATTAGTGATTTATTTTTAGTATGATAATTTTCCAGAATTAAGGTTTCTATTTCTATAAATAAATGGTGTTACGTTTTTTGAAACCTCAAATTTAAAATTTTAAGGTTTCTATTTCTATTTCCAGAATTCAAATTTTAAATTAAAAATTTTGAGCAATTTTAAATTTCGTTAGTGATTTATTTTTTAGTATGATAATTTTCCGGAATTAAGGTTTCTATTTCTATTTCTGGAATTCAAATTTCAAATTTAAAATTTTGAGCAATTTTAAATTTCGATAGTGATTTATTTTTGAAACCTCAAATGTAAATTTTAGTGATTTATTTTAGTATAATAATTTTCCGGAATTAAGGTTTCTATTTCTATTTCTATTTCCGGAATTCAAATTTAAAATTTAAAATTTTGAGCAATTTTAAATTTCGTTAGTGCTTTATTTTTAGTATGATAATTTCCGGAATTAAGGTTTCTATTTCTATAAATAAATGGTGTTACATTTTTTGAAACCTTTTTTTGTTTGTTTCGGTTTTATATGTTTTCCGCTATTATGAGTTTATTTCTATAAATAATTTATCGTTTTTACATGTTTAAAACTGTTCACATTTAATTTGCAGGTATGGATTTGAGTAACAACAGTCTTTCATTCTTAAAGCTGATTGAGGACGATTATCCTATTTTTTTGGTATGTTTATTGGTTTTATGATTACTAAACATATTGTATTTAGACTTATGTATTTATTTATTATGTTTTTTTGTTTTCACTGATAGGAAATACCTAATGAATTTGCTTCATTATTGTGGGGAGAACAACCACCTTACAAGGAATCTAACTATGATTTCGTTACATCTTGAAAGATCGACAAACAGGCAATCATATTTTCCTTATTTACATTGATTATACAATTTTTGTCTAACTCTGTCTTAATCCTCTTTTTCATGATTGATTCTCTCGATCTTCCGATTTGTGTTTGTGTACAACAAAAAAACATCAACATGTGAAAAAAATTTGTTTGTTTTTCTTCAAGTTATCGTTAGATTGTGTGTTTATGGTTAGATTTTGTGTTTCTCAAAAAGATTTGTGAGTAAAAACGATGACGACTATTCATATGAGAGGTATGTTATGGATCGATTTATTTTCGCGTATCCGGGTTGTCACCGTTATTGAAAAAATATTATGATATATATGCATTGGAAAGTAGCTTTTGACTTATGCGTCAAAAGGAGGTCAGTTTGTAAACAGGTTAGATGAATCTATAAACCTCTCATTGTTTATTTTGTTTGTTTCAATCAATCTCACTTATTTGATTTGGATGATTTTTTTTTCAATATCATGCTGATGTGTGGAGAGGAATCAATTGAGGAGTTCAATTTTATCAAATCAAGGAATCTTACAATGTACGTGATCTCTCACTCTTACACTTTCTTTTGAATTTTATATTATTTTGCTTTGGGTATCATGGGGAATTCATTAATAATAGACGAATGAATTAGATTTTAAAACTGAAATTAATAATCTTAAATTCAAATTTTAAATCTCAAAATTGAAATATTGTTGATCTAAAAATGAACAAATTCTGATCTATCATCTGGTGGATGAAGAATCCATTAGATCTGCACTTAGATATGATCAAAAGTTGATTTTATAAAGATTGTTTCGATTGCTAATAACGTTTTCTTTGTTCTTATTTCTGTAGATCCGATAAAAAAAATTAAAGGTATGTTGTTTTAGTTAGTTGTTTATCATGTCTTCCCCATTTATGACAGTTATTGAATTTTGTTGAATTTGTTTTTCATGTGAATCCGTAATTTGTGATAAAAACCAGACTCCGATAATTCCTTAAACAAAAGAGGTTAGTTAAATTTTATATTTTTTTATCTTTTTTTTAAGTTTGTAATATTTAATTTTATCCTTTTTGTTCAGTAATTTTTTTAAAATTAGTAATGTATGTTCTGAATGATTTATGGTTTGTATTTTCCCATGGTTAACCGTCAATCTTTTGTGAAATTCGTATTCGGAATGTTCGTCTACCAAAATAGGTTAGTTAAATGTTGTTGGTATTGTTTGTTTTTTTATGTATAGTCTTTCTTATTTCTTATTAAACTTTGTGTCACTATTTTTTTTAAATTAGTAATATATGTTCTGAATGATTTATTGTTTGTATTTTCCCATGGTGAATCCTCAATCTTTTTTGAAATTCGGACTCGGAATGTTCGTCTACCAAAACAGGTTAGTTAAATGTTGTTGGTATTGTTTGTTTTTTGATATGTATACTCTTTCTTATTTCTTATTAAATTTTCTGTTTAGGCATAATTTTGAAACTTTATGTCATTATCTTTTGAAGTTCATATTGTTAGTTTTGTCACTTATGAGTTTTCCTATTTAGGTTTAAAGATACCTTTAATTTCTTTCTAAAGAGGTTTTTGTTTCCATAAACACATTACTGTTTTTAAGATTAATTTTTCTATTTTCAATTATAACTCGGTTTCTGTAATTAGACATTGTTTCTATAAATAAGTTACCGTTATATTTTTTAAAAAATTCCTTTATTTCTTTACAGGTATGGATCCTAAAAACAACGCTCCAATCGTTTTTAAAGTTGATTGATGACTATGATCCTATATTTTTGGTATGTTTCTTTGGTTTTCATTTTATCAACAGACAATAAGTTATTTAAGCTTATATGTTTTTTGTTTCGATTCATAGGAAATACCGTATGATTTTGCAAGCTTATTGTGGGGAGGAAAAGTTCCATATGGTTAATGTCTTGAACTTATTGATGATGACTTATGCAACTGCAGGAATCTGAATCTTCTTCGAACACAAGAGGTAAGTTTATTTTTATCGTTTTTTGGTGGTTTTTTGATCTGGTATAATGATAGTTTTCATCGTTTATGCTAATCTCTATAATTTTTAAGTTATTTTGTTTATTTTTTTTGATAAATCTAACTGTGATATTTTTTGAAACTTGAAAATCTTCGTTTTTTTACTAATAAATTTTGTATTGTATTAATATGTATTAGTAAATCTTTTGTTTTGGTTTTTTATTTCTGTTTTTCTTTTTCATGATTAACTAATAAATTTTATATTATGTTAATTTTGAATCCATTAAAGATAATGTAAATTTTTAGTGTGTGATATGTTTTTACGGAATATTGATTGTGTTTCTAAAAATAAATAGGTTTTAATTTTTTTTGAAACCGTTCCTTTTTAATTATTTGTTTTAAAAGTTTCTCCCGATATTATAAGTTTGTTTCTATAAATAGTTTACCGTTTTGATTTTTAAAAAGCCTTCATATTTAATTTCCAGATATGGATCAGAGTAACAACTGTCCTTCATTTTTAAAGCTTATTGAGGAAGATGACCCATTATTTTTTGTATATTTATATGTTTTCTAATTATTATTTTTTTGCCATTGTTTTTTTTCTTATTTTGTTAAATTTAATTACTATTTGTTTTAGGTTGTTAAACATTTTTTTCGCTTATATGTAGTCCAAAGATGATTGGGATAAAAAAACTGAACCGAAAGGGAAAGCAAGTGTTATTTGTGATGAAAATCAAAGTTCAAAGGTTTGTGTTCATTTACTAAATTATAGGAGTCTGTAATTAACTGAATTGTTTTACCTTTATTTTTTCATTTTCAAAGGTTAATGTTTTATGTTTCTTAGGATGATCCGAAGGGGAAATCAAATGTTGTTGTTGATGAAAATCTAACTTTAAAGGTTTTTGTTCACTTAGTTTGATTTTATCGTTTTTTTTTTGTGTTTTTTGATCTGGTATAATGATAGTTTTCATCGTTTATGCTAATCTCTATAATTTTTAAGTTATTTTGTTTATTTTTTTTTGGCAAATCTAACTATGATATTTTTCGAAATTTGAAAATCTTTGTTTTTTACTAATAAATTTTGTATTTTATTATATGTATCAATGATTCTTTTGTTTTGGTTTTTTATTTCTGTTTTTCTTTTTTTTATGATTAACTAATAAATTTTATATTGTGTTAATTTTGAATACATTATAGATTATATAAATTTTTAGTGTGTGATATCTTTTTACGGAATACTGATTATGTTTCTAAAAATAAATAAGTTTTAAATTTTTTTGAAACCGTTCCTTTTTAATTATTTGTTTTAGGAGTTTCTCCCGATAATATAAGTTTGTTTCTATAAATAGTTTACCATTTTTAATTTTTAAAAAGCCTTCATATTTAATTTCCAGATATAGGTCAGAGTAACAGCCGTCCTTCATTTTTAAAGCTTATTGAGGAAGATGACCCATTATTTTTGGTATGTTTATTTGTTTTCTAATTATTTTTTTTGTCATTGTTTTTTTTTCTTATTTTGTTAAATTTAATTACTATTCGTATTAGATTGTTAAACATTTTTTCCCTTATATGTAGTCCAAAGATGATTGGGATAAAAAAACTGAAACGAAAGGGAAAACAAGTGTTCTTTGTGATGAAAATCAAAGTTCAAAAGTTTGTGTTCATTTATTAAATTATAGAAGTTTGTAATTAACTGAATTGCTTTACCTTTATTTTTTCATTTTCAAAGGTTAATGTTTTATGTTTCTTATGATGATACGAATGGGAAATCAAATGTTGTTGTTGATGAAAATCTAACTTTAAAGGTTTTTGTTCACTTAGTTTAATTTTATTGTTTTTTTTTTTTTTAATCTGGTATAATGATAGTTTTCATCGTTTATGCTAATCTCTATAATTTTTAAGTTATTTTGTTTATTTTTTTTTGGCAAATCTAACTATGATATTTTTTGAAATTTGAAAATCTTTGTTTTTTTACTAATAAATTTTGTATTGTATTAATATGTATTAATGATTCTTTTGTTTTGGTTTTTTATTTCTGTTTTTCTTTTTTCACGATTAACTAATAAATTTTATATTGTATTAATTTTGAATCAATTAAAGATTATCTAAATTTTTAGTGTGTAATATGTTTTTACGGAATATTGATTATGTTTCTAAAAATAAATAGGTTTTCTATTTTTTTTAAACCGTTCCTTTTTAATTATTTGTTTTAGAAGTTTCTCCCGATATTATAAGTTTGTTTCTATAAATAGTTTACCGTTTTAATTTTTAAAAAGCCTTCATATTTAGTTTCCAGATATGGATCAGAGTAACAACTGTCCTTCATTTTTAAAGCTTATTGAGGAAGATGACCCATTATTTTTGGTATGTTTATTTGTTTTCTAATTATTATTTTTTTGTCATTGTTTTTTTTTTCTTATTTTGTTATATTTAATTACTATTCGTATTAGATTGCTAAACACTTTTTCCCCTTATATGTAATTCAAAGATGATTGGGATAAAAAAACTGAACCGAAAGGGGAAGCAAGTGTTCTTTGTGATAAAAATCAAAGTTCAAAGGTTTGTGTTCATTTACTAAATTATAGGAGTTTGTAATTAACTGAATTGTTTTACCTTTATTTTTTCATTTTCAAAGGTTAATGTTTTATGTTTCTTAAGATGATCCGAAGGGGAAATCAAATGTTGTTGTTGATGAAAATCTAACTTTAAAGGTTTTTGTTCACTTAGTTTAATTTTATCGGTTTTTTTTTTTTTTTTTTTTTTTTTTTGCGTTTTTTGATCCGGTATAATGATAGTTTAATGGTTTATGCTAATCTCTATAATTTTTAAGTTATTTTGTTTATTTATTTATTTTTTGGCAAATCTAACTATGATATTTTTTGAAATTTGAAAATCTTTGTTTTTTTGCTAATAAATTTTGTATTGTATTAATATGTATTTGATTCTTTTGTTTTGGTTTTTTATTTCTGTTTTTCTTTTTCATGATTAACTAATAAATTTTATATTGTGTTAGTTTTGAATCCATTAAAGATTATGTAAATTTTTAGTGTGTGATATGTTTTTACGGAATATTGATTGTGTTTCTAAAAATAAATAGGTTTTAATTTTTTTTTTGAAACCGTTCATTTTTAATTATTTGTTTTAGAATTCAAACACGTATTTTTTTGTAGATGTTTTTTGTTGTAGCTGATGTGGGTGGGGCAAGGTTGGGAATAAGTATGAGTCGGGTCAAAATAGTTTGATTTAGAGTGTAGAGTGACAGTGAGGTATTATCTATACGTGTATACAAATTTTAAAAAAATATACATGATTAATATACATTCTTGCTTTTGTATGTTTTTATGGCTCTTTACAACAAGAAAAAGTTTAAGAAACCTAATTAAAAATTTATGGTGGAGAAAATGGAAAGATGATGCTTTAGATGTTAAAAGTGTCATTTTTTATACTTTTATTTGTTGTAAATTAAATTTTCCTACCTGGAAAATTTCCGGGTTATAACCTATATATATATATATATATATATATATATAACATTTTTATTATTTTTCTTATTGTTCTTTCTACAGCTCATTCCCGAGTCTATCATGCCCAAGTTTTTTGATTATACATCAAATGATATTATTTCCATTATAGATATAGGCAACAAAATCTTTCACTTCAAGATTGAAACGCTTAATGGTAAAGTCAGTTTCTCCATTGGTATTGATGTAATTGTTAATCTGTTTCAATTGGAGGCCGGTTATTATTTAATATTCTCAAGAGGTTTTGGGAATTATTTCCATTTAACAATTTTTGGTAAAAATGGTGTTGAAATTAATTTTGCTGATGTAGAAGTTGATGAGGTAAGTATAAATTTGGTTGCTTCTTTATATATTTAATTACTATATTGTTATTCTAATAAATGTTATATATGATTTTGAGCCTGTAGTTGCACCTATTGATGCAGTTGAAGAGCCAGCTATTGATGAACAACAAGATGGTCGTGTTTATAAGTTTGTTCGTATGGGTTCTAAAGATTTGTAAGTTTTAATATTATTCTTGGAACTACTATATATTAAAAATTACATTTTTATTATTCACATAAAAATACATTATTATTTTTATATTCTTCTTCTTATTAATTTTATTTTAAAAACAATACAGCGGCTGCCTGATAATGTTTCAAGGATAGCTAAACTTGATTCTGATTTAAAACCTATGACCGTCAGACTTCTGCATTTGACTGAGCAAGAGGAGTTTACCAACCGTACCAGACGTGAAAAGAGAGGAGAAGATTTTCGTTATGCGTTATGCAAATGGTCGAGATTCATGAAACGTGCTCGCGTTAACGAGGGTGATATGGTTCACTTTTCTTTTGATGAAACTCATCAAGTCTTGAATGTTGAATTGGTTGTACCTCACAAAAGGAGTACTGATTAGTTGTTTTACATTTAGGTTTTGGATATTTGGTTTTCATATGATATACATTTACTTTGTTATGGTTAATAGTTTTTAACAATGTTTAATGGTTTTGAATTTTAAGTTATTAAATCTTATCATATGTTAGTTTACTATTAGTGTTTCTTTTAATGGATAACACAATTTTGACATTATTTAGTGTGAAAACTTTATCGATAATTGTTTCGACTTCCAATGCAGTTTTTGTTATGATATCCATTCATATAATCAGCCACAAACCGTTTTATCATTTATTCATACACCTTATTCATCATACAATTTTTCGTTTATTAATATATATGTATATATTTATTTGTTTAGAAAGATAGATTAACAACCCGTGAGTATTCACGGGTTATAACCTAATCCTCTATAAAGGTTAAACCAACCCTAATTACATGGTTTTTTTTTTCAACCGGTCGACCATTTAATTAATAAGATTGAATGTTGATAGTTTAATGGTAGATCCGGTTATAAAAACATTAGTATTGGTATTATGTCTCTTTTTTTAGTCTTTTTTTTTAAAGAAAAATTTCATTAAAACACGACCAACCCGAAAGACCGGGGGCCAACTCAACACCACTATACAAATTTACACCAGTCCGCCCACGAAAAATCTATACATTTTGATCTATTCTTAAACCAGAGAAACCCTAACGATTTAATCGAACAAAAAACCTCTTCCGGATTAGGACTTTTATCATTAAACACCAAATCATTCCTAGCCTTCCATATCAACCAACACGCTATCAATACTATGCGCTGATATGCCAACTTTTTCTTGCCAACCAACCCACAAAAACGATGAGCATTTAAAACGTCTTTAAACGAGAATGCCACGAGGTGAGGAACCTTGCACCATAAACTGATCTTAGCCCAAATAACTGACGCAAAACCACAAGCAGTGAAGAGGTGAGAAGCCGTCTCATCCCCAAACTCGCATAACGGACACATCACGTCCCCGACCTGGATGTTTCTTTTCAAAAGCTCGACCCTAGTAGGCAATATCTCTATTACCGCCCTCCATGCAAAAATATTGCATTTGAGAGGAGTCCACCGACACCAATCCCAGATGAACCTGTTGCTATCAACCTCCTCAGAACTCAAAATAACATAGGCTGAATGAACCGAGAAGCTACCTGAATCGTCGGGCAGCCACCTCCACCGATCACAACCATCTGAAAGAACAACGTCCCGGAGACGAATGCACAGTGCTGACCATTCGGCCAAAGCACTGCCATAATCAGGAGGATGAATCCACCGCCACGCAGCTGATGGATTGAGAAAGGGACTGATAATCCGATCACGGACACAACAGTTCTTATCAACCTCCAACTCGAAAAGGTTTGGGAAACAGTACCTGAGAGGTTCCTTTTGCAGCCATGGGTCTAACCAGAAGGCGACCTTCGTCCCATCTCTAACCTCTACTCTCGTAAAATGCCTGAAACGATCCGATCCGACGATCGGCCTGTCCACCGCTTTAACAATGTTACCCCAAACCCCACCGAGAGCTGCCCTAACCGGTAAAAAATTCCAAGATCTACTGTGCGAGTGAATAGCCTCTACAACTTTAACCCACAAGGAGTTACTCTCCACTTTGAACCTCCATGCCCACTTAAACAAGAGAGCACTGTTAACATGACCTAGCTTACGAATCCCAAGCCCTCCCGAGTTAATAGGAGACGTTACACACTCCCACGACACCTAACACGTCTTCATTTCCGCACCAGAACCACCCCACAAGAACTTCCTCATAATAGCTTCCAACTGATTAATAACACCAACCGGCACTTTGAATAGAGAGAAAAAGTAATCTGGAAGGCTTTGTAACACATACTTAATAAGAGTGACCCTACCCCCGATCGACAAAACCGAAGCTTTCCAAAGAGACAATCTAGCTTCAAACATATCAATCACCGACCTCCAATTCGAAATGCGATTCATATTTGCCCCAACTGGAAGCCCGAGGTACTTAAAGGGAAACTGTTCAGACTTACACCCAATCTCAGTCGCTAACTCAACCACCTCCGAGTCCGCCACACCGATCCCGATTAAAATTGACTTAACCAAGTTAATATTAAGACCTGAGCAAATACGGAAACACCAGAGTATTCTGACCACGTTAAGAATGCTTTCCTTCGACCAATCCCCCAAAACAAGAGCGTCATCGGCAAAGAAAAGGTGAGATAAAATCGGCCCATTGTTCGGAAGGCTAACTCCCTCCACCAAACCGAGCTCAACTGCCTTAGAGAAACCGGCCGAAAGGGCCTCCATAACCAACCGGAATAGGAAAGGAGATAAAGGGTCCCCTTGCCGCATACCCTTATGACATTGGAAATCAAAAGTAGGCGACCCATTAACCAGAACCGCCGCCCCAGCAGATGATAGAATCCCTAACACCCAAGAGCACCATCGGTGAGGAAAGCCCATTTGTGACATTACTGAGACAACAAAACCCCAATTCACATTGTCGTAGGCTTTCTCGAAATCTAGTTTGAAAAGAAACGCCTTCTTTTTCTTCTTCTTTAACCAATTCACAGTCTCACTAATTATTAAAGGGCCATCAAGAATGAACTTCCCTTTGAGAAAAGCCGATTGATTCTCAGAGATGACAGAAGCAATAACTTTCTTCAAACGATTGGCAAGGACCTTAGAAATAACTTTGTTAATAGCTCCAACCAAGCTAATGGGCCGAAAATCATTGAGATCGGCGGGATCCCGAACCTTCGGAATGAGCGTCAAGAACGAAGTCGCACATCCCCTACTAACCAATCCACTAATGAAAAACTCATTCAAAACTTTAACGAAATCTCCCTCGAAAACATCCCAGAAGTGCTTTAGAAATTTAAAATTCAACCCGTCTGGGCCGGGAGCCCGATTACTACCACAATCCCAAACTGCCACCTTCAATTCATCCACAGAAAATTCCGACTCCAGCCAATTAGCATCCTCGAGACTCAAGCGTTTAAGGAGACCACAATGCAGCAACGGACGCTCCTTAATATCCTCTTTGAATTTGCCCCGAAAAAACTCGAACACATGTTTTTTAATAAGAGAAGGTTTAGAGAACCATGACCCGTTAATATGGAATCCATGAATCGAGTTACTGGCCTTCCGACAATTAATCATAGAATGGAAAAAGCTCGAGTTTTCGTCTCCCTCTTTAGCCCATCTAACCCTCGATATCTGTTTCAGGTCCTTCGTCTTGTTCTCTTCTCTCTCCTTAATACGAAGAATATTCTCAGCAAGAACCCACTCTTCCTCCTCATCTAAGTCTCTAACTTCCAACAATCTCTCTAGCTCCTCAATTTCTTCTCTCGCCAAAGCCTCTAATTCCCCTTCTTTCTTTATCATAACATCCCTCCAAGCCTTGACCCAGGACCTAATCCATTCGAATTTTTTCAACAAGCACAAATCGGCAGGCCCAGTACCAATAAAAGAATTTGCCGCTTCTCTGACCGTTGAGTCAAATCCCGACCGACCAAACCACGAGTTAAAGACTCGAAAGGGCTTTGGCCCGAAGTTAGACTCCTTTGTAACCAACACTATAGGACTGTGATCCGAAAACATCCTTGGTAATGCTCTGACGCAAGCGTTAGGCCACAACCCACAAAACCCGGAGCAAACCAGAAAACGATCAATCTTACTACACTTTTTCCCATTGTCCGCCCATCTAGTGTACTTTCTGTCTTTCATCCCATACTCCAATAACCCGCCATTAAAAATAAAGGAATTAAAGAGTCTAGCACAGGAGGCGTTAAATCGAGTGTTAATTCTTTCCTCTGGAACCCTGACCGCGTTGAAATCCCCGAGAAAAATCCACAGACCAGAAGAGGCCTCAATTAACCCCAAAAGACGTTCCCAAAGAAGCTTTTTACTGCGAACATCCTGAGGAGCATAAATATTGGCAATGTTGATCTGATGACCGCTCCCTTTGATCTTCCCGTTAACGACCAAAAAATTCCTATCCTTGATGGAACTGCTGAACTCAAATAACTTCTTATCCCATATACTAACCATCCCACCAGACAAACCACTCGAATCGACCCAATCCATACCATAATCTTTACAACCCCAGAATCTGGCGAGAACCCCATTATTCACGGCCCCACACTTAGTTTCTTGGAAAGCCGCAAAGGAGATCCCAAATTTAGCCTTTATCCCTTTCACTCATCTAGCTTTCTCATCCCCACCCAACCCCCTCAAATTGATGGACAAGAAATTCATCCCTTAACCGCATTAATACCTTTACCCAATAAATTTTTCCTCACAAGTTCCTCACTGTTACCCAATTCCATTCCCAATAAAACCCCCACATGAACAGTTTTACTTACCTCCATTTGTAAAGGTCCCCCGTCTTCCCTGTGCGTTCCTTCAGACTCAGGGATACCAGGATCCAGCGAACCGTCGAGCCTTTGGTCCTGAACCTCCAACGAGACCTCATCCATAACCCCTTCGATAATATCGATCGGAATCCCGTCCGAATTCAGCGGCTGATTGAGATTAACAGTGGCGACCGGTGACTGACCATCAACCCTGGTAGATCTATTATCTCTCATCTGATTTAACAGGTTATCCAAAGAAAACGGATCACTATCCTCCGACTCCAAGACCTCCTCATTACACTCACTCTCTTGGGCCCTGTTCCTTTTCTTGGGCCTACCTTTCTCAATGGAGTCCATTAACCCACTAGGACTGCCCACAACAGTAGCGCCTGTGTTTTTAGACCCTCCCTTCCTAAATCTTTTTGACTTCCTCCCTGCCTTAAAATAATGAATACCCCCTTTATTTATCTCAACCTCCTTGTAAAGATTCCTTACACCGGGGTCCATAAAAGACTCCCAATTAATGTGCACCTCATTAGGACCCTCACCAGATCCGAGACCCTTGGAGAGAGAATGTCACGACCCCCGACCCCATCTAGCCGGAATCGGTGCCGTGAGCAGTCCAGTGGTACCGGTGATTATTTTTTTAAAACATTGCAGCGGAAATTTCATCAGGACCGTGAGTTAGGAAAAATATCAGAGTTTAGAAACACCGGATTTTATTTAAAATGATGGAATAAATTTCATGTTTTACAAAGGTAGCTTTTAATAAAAATAATATTTCTTAATTTGAAAATAAGCCACTTCTTGAAGTCCTTCAGTGTCGGATCCAATCCTTACTTCAATCTATTGTAATTACCTGAAACGCGTTTTAAAAAGATTTTGTCAGCGGGAAATACTGAGTGAATTATTCATTTTACTGAAAATGACACGTTTTATGATTATTCACAGTGTTAAGATCTTTTACGCATGTTTCTGATATCAACCAACTACCCACAGTATTTGTCACTCGACCAAATCTGTGACAGTGGTCATATCACCATTGGCTGCCCCAATGAATGACGTAAATCAATTAAATTAGGTTCGCCCACCTAAAATGATTTAAACTGTAATATTGTGCACAATACCCCACATACTGGCTGTAATTTGGTGATTACATCAACTTAATCACTGGTATTATAATCTCGGAAAATGAATTTGGAGTATTGTAAAATAGTTAATAACTCACAAACGGTGAGAAAAGAATTTATAAAAGAAGAATAACTCACAAATCATCATGCAGGATTGAGTTAACAAACTTCTTGATTCTACTTTTCCCGATAATTAAGCATGTACTTTATTATTCTGGATCTTCTGATGATTTAATAGTTTGTTTGATTGTAAGGGTGTAGTTGGGAGTGTTTTTGGTGGTTTAACAGAATAGAATACGTATTGGTGTAAAACCCAAATCAAACCTTAACGGTAGTCATGAGATTCGAACCTTAACGAATTTCACAAAAACCGGGTTAATGATCAATACAACAGTTACGATAATTTCCCGAGATCAAATTCTCACAATGAATGACCAAGTGCAATACTTCAACTCATTTATCAAAATGACAAATGACAAAGTATAGTACTTCAACTCGTATATCGAATTATCGACAACGACAAAGTACAATGCTTCGGCTCATTTATCGGATTACCGACAAACGATAAAGCATAGCCCAATGTGGGCGGCACTTAGGCATTCTTTGGATATATTGATCGCTCGGGAACTGAATCGTAATAGCGATCGAGTAATTATTGGTTAGAACACCAACGTATAGAGAGAAGAAGAAGAGAAATGAGCAAAGAAAAATGAATCCTAAGCTTCTTATTTATAGCAAGCAGGCAGGCAGCTCAATTTCATATTCTGGTCGATGTGGGATTCAAGTGACGTGCTTGCTAGCTAGCTTGACGTGCTAGCTAGCTAGCTTAGTTATATTATTTCAGCTGCTTAACTCGTTTTTCTTGTATAACTTTTAAAATATGACGTTTTATAAAACGACGAATATGTCAATAGAACGAGCATATTTTTATCTACGTTTTAACCTAAGTTTCATTAAAAACGGAGTAAGGAAAAAAAATAATATATTTTATTATTAATATTAAACGTTCTTATACGACCCTATATATATCTATTTTTAATAGACCTTACTTAGCTTAATTAATCTTGTTAGCTTAATTAATATTGATTAATTGATTAATTAATCATACTAAACTTAATTAGGGTTTCCTTATTGCATAATTATCATGCTAAATATTAATTTTTAGTGAGGGTTGTTACATTCTCCCCACCTTAATAAAAATCTCGTCCTCGAGATTTGAACTATAATATTTTCTTGGGGTTTATGTTTTTCTTTTAATTAAGAGGAATAATGTAGCGTGGAATGGAATCAAAAGATATTTTGAGGGGTATGAACATTTTAAAAATAAAAATGACTTGTTAATGATTATCCGAAAATCAATATTGTTTACTTAAATGGTAATAGATAACAGGATTTAGTGTATTGTAATCTGAGTACATAATTGTACCAAGAATATGACAAATCAAACGAATGAGATGAAATGGTATAGTTTTTCAAGGTGATTGGGTTCAAGCCAAAAGATATATGATCTATAGATTCTTAAAATGAATGTGAAGAATTTTTTTGGAATTAGTAAAATTCTTTGTCAGAAGAAAACTTACCTTGATTGGTACCTAAGGAAGACTTAGAATTGACGGGTTCAAAAGCATGAAAAATGATTTGTCAAACAGTAAATTATGATATGAGAAATTCTATGTGTTGAGATGAGTTAATTGCAAAGATACACCAAAGGACAATAGAGTTAGTGTATTAGAGTTCCAAATTGTTTTAAATGGTGAAATAATGTGATAGTACAATATTAGTGACTATATGCTATGTCCTAGAGATGAAAATATAAAAAAAAAATAAGTTGTTTTGACATGACTAACCATTATATTATATTTGTAAAGCCAATGTAATATATATTATTTGTTTCGCATTTTTACTATGTGTAAATGGTTACCACTTTCAAATAATATTATTTTAGTATTTATTATACTATGTAAAATAACTTATATTTATTATGTAATATAGATTACAACATACTATAGTGAAGTTATTACATTTACAAAATATTTTAGTATTATGATTTTGTAAAAGAATCACTATTATTTATAACGTTTAAATGAAAGTTGTGAATAAAAGGGGTAAAAGTATTTGTAAAATATTTTATATAACACTGGGTCAATTCTATGTGATTACTTATTTTTATTTTGAAACCATATAGCGTTGTAAAATGTAGTTACAAATGTTGTGGTGACTATTCTTTATGTATTACAATGTTCTTCTAATCCAATGTAGTCGCTGACTACTATATTATTCTTATATGGTTATTTTCTTGCTAGAGTGTTATAGTACATAGTTATCACAAAATATGTGATACATAATTATTTGTATAATTTTATTCGTCCCTCTAATTCTGGTATTGTTTTATAAAAATATGTCTTCTCTTTTTAGTACAAAGTAAAATATTTTTATATATAATTAAAATTTACTAAATAAGTATGATGACTTAATTAACTAGTCATTATCACGGCGGATATTGGTTAGTGCTGCCTTGTTTAAGCATAGGTGGCCAGTCCATGCCTAACTAAGGCTAGGCTATTCAATACATGCCCCTGATAATAACTTTAGTATCTGAAAATAATACTAACACTATTATTATTAATATATTATTACTAATAATAAATATTAATTACCAATAATAAATGCATAAACTTAAATGAGAATATACTTTAAACAAAATTTTATACGTAAAAATATAATTTCTTTACCTTAATGGTTTTAACAAAATTTTTAATTACAAAAATACTATATTTGTAAGTTTCTATATATAATCAATTAAGTTTATACAATGTTTTTCGATTAATGAAAGGTAAGAAATATCACGAAAGGCTCGATTGGTTGTAAGGACTACGGAATTAGGACATGAAATGGTGGATCATTATCTTAGCACATAATTGTGTTAAGATTGCTTCTATAAAATAAATCAATAAAGCGGATTCAATATAAATAAATAATTAAATCTTAGATTAGCGCAATCTTCAATTTTGTGAAAATGTCATCACAAAGTGATCGTGATCAAAGAGATGATTTGATGAATTCGAAGACTAAACAAGCATATTATGGTTTAAGAGAATTGAAGTGCTTGTTAGGACTATTTTAAATATGATGGTTTCAATCCATCATATGGGACTTCGAATTGAGTACGTATTGCGAGCAAGTTAACTGGGTTTGGATAAAACGAGTTTTAATAAGAAAGTTCAAACATGATCACAAAGAAACCATGTATCCCTTTTAAAAGAAAATCGAGTTTTTCAATAAATTCATTGATTCGATATTAAAGAGTCATTGCTTTGTAAAAACGCGGTTTACAATGCAAATATCAAGTATAGCGGAACGATATTTGAACTTTTGATATAACAACAAATTGAAATGATGCCTTCCTAGGGTCTTATAACTCAAATGAACCACATGCGCAACAAATAGTGCATGTGTATCGTGTGGATTTACCAAGAAACGAAATGGATCAATATTTGCTATTATGAAAGAATTCTTTATGGTATGATGACCATTAAAAGAACACGAAAGTCAACTTATTATAGGCAGAAGTTAGAATTGCAACGAAAGAAATATAAGAACTTCTTATCTGAAATTTCGTGTGATAACTATTTGTTAAATGATATTATCAGAGAATGTCGAATGAAGTGAAATGAAATCAGGGATTTGCAAAAATATATGACTTCTTTTGTAGTGCTAATAATTATGACTCAGGTTAGACTATGCACCGATGTTTGTGAAATATTGTTCCAACGTACCTCAGCGATATTTTGATCGTTTGTAAGATCATGTGGCAAAGTGCCGATTTTTTGATTGAGGAGTTCTTTTACTGATGGAATTAGTGTAGGTATCATCGTGCCTAATTTATATTTTTCAAAGATCTTGCCTTTGGAAGTCGTGTGTGATAAACTTCGACATCTGTGGATGTATAATTTAAGTTTCATGTGTTTTCTTGTGCATTAGCACAACTTGACATGTTTCTTACTTGCGTTCATAATTTATGGCGTTAATAATTTATGGTAACGTTTTGGTAATTCTTATATTTTTGATGGTGTCCCAACTTAATGGGTTTCCAGTATTATTTTGTTGCACGAGTTACGAGGTAGATGATCAAACGAAAGAATGTTTGATATCAAAATTAAAGATATATGCGAAAGATTTCTGATAAAGAAATCTATATACATATGCTTGTGCTTTATTCTTAATTGACTTTTGGAATTCCTTATAGATATACATATCTATATTATATATTTCATATGTTGCAATATACATACCTTTCATAGGGTTAAATGTATATAATAGATTCATATTCCCAAAAACCAGTTAGATATTTGGTCATGATACTATTTAGGGAAATCTTGTTACTGGTTTGACATACCATTTATCCCGTCTTATCCGGTTCGCGCCGGAGCGGTAATTTCAGTATATCCGGACAAGCTAGAGAGTCTGCTACTCTATACCCAGTTTTGCCGGAGAAAATTTCCTATTTCCCATAAATAGTATCTTTTTCAAAAAGTGCCTCTTTTTATTAGGGCTTTAATCCAGAATTAAGGAAATTTATATTTCCATAATATATTTTTACTCTTGACCAAGTAATACCAATAAACAAAAATAGCAATTAAATGCTATTGCCTGCTAGTCGTTATTCTTATTGAATACCAATTATACTTATTTATACTCATATAAGTAATTTTATCTTGAAGCTTATATTAAGACAAAATTCTTAAGTTCGAGTCTAAATATCATTCAGAGTGCTATCAAATAATATTAAGTTTCTAACTTTCCGTTTAAGCTTAGGTATTATTATAACACCTATTTGCGTAAACAAATGGTTTAGCTTATACTAAGGCATCTTTTCTTAAGTTCAAGTCTAAATACTATCAGATGTGCTACCAGTTAAGTTAATAGCAATTTCCTAACTCTTATATTTAAGCTTAAGTATTGTTATCACAACACTTATAGGCTTAAAGCAGTGGCTTAGCTCTGATACCACCTTCTGTCACGACCCCCGACCCCATCTAGCCGGAATCGGTGCCGTGAGCAGTCCAGTGGTACCGGTGATTATTTTTTTAAAACATTGCAGCGGAAATTTCATCAGGACCGTGAGTTAGGAAAAATATCAGAGTTTAGAAACACCGGATTTTATTTAAAATGATGGAATAAATTTCATGTTTTACAAAGGTAGCTTTTAATAAAAATAATATTTCTTAATTTGAAAATAAGCCACTTCTTGAAGTCCTTCAGTGTCGGATCCAATCCTTACTTCAATCTATTGTAATTACCTGAAACGCGTTTTAAAAAGATTTTGTCAGCGGGAAATACTGAGTGGATTATTCATTTTACTGAAAATGACACGTTTTATGATTATTCACAGTGTTAAGATCTTTTACGCATGTTTCTGATATCAACCAACTATCCACAGTATTTGTCACTCGACCGAATCTGTGACAGTGGTCATATCACCATTGGCTGCCCCAATGAATGACGTAAATCAATTAAATTAGGTTCGCCCACCTAAAATGATTTAAACTGTAATATTGTGCACAATACCCCACATACTGGCTGTAATTTGGTGATTACATCAACTTAATCACTGGTATTATAATCTCGGAAAATGAATTTGGAGTATTGTAAAATAGTTAATAACTCACAAACGGTGAGAAAAGAATTTATAAAAGAAGAATAACTCACAAATCATCATGCAGGATTGAGTTAACAAACTTCTTGATTCTACTTTTCCCGATAATTAAGCATGTACTTTATTATTCTGGATCTTCTGATGATTTAATAGTTTGTTTGATTGTAAGGGTGTAGTTGGGAGTGTTTTTGGTGGTTTAACAGAATAGAATACGTATTGGTGTAAAACCCAAATCAAACCCTAACGGTAGTCATGAGATTCGAACCTTAACGAATTTCACAAAAACCGGGTTAATGATCAATACAACAGTTACGATAATTTCCCGAGATCAAATTCTCACAATGAATGACCAAGTGCAATACTTCAACTCATTTATCAAAATGACAAATGACAAAGTATAGTACTTCAACTCGTATATCGAATTATCGACAATGACAAAGTACAATGCTTCGGCTCATTTATCGGATTACCGACAAACGATAAAGCATAGCCCAATGTGGACGGCACTTAGGCATTCTTTGGATATATTGATCGCTCGGGAACTGAATCGTAATAGCGATCGAGTAATTATTGGTTAGAACACCAACGTATAGAGCGAAGAAGAAGAGAAATGAGCAAAGAAAAATGAATCCTAAGCTTCTTATTTATAGCAAGCAGGCAGGCAGCTCAATTTCATATTCTGGTGATGTGGGATTCAAGTGACGTGCTTGCTAGCTAGCTAGCTTAGTTATATTATTTCAGCTGCTTAACTCGTTTTTCTTGTATAACTTTTAAAATATGACGTTTTATAAAACGACGAATATGTCAATAGAACGAGCATATTTTTATCTACGTTTTAACCTAAGTTTCATTAAAAACGGAGTAAGGAAAAAAAATAATATATTTTATTATTAATATTAAACGTTCTTATACGACCCTATATATATCTATTTTTAATAGACCTTACTTAGCTTAATTAATCTTCTTAGCTTAATTAATATTGATTAATTGATTAATTAATCATACTAAACTTAATTAGGGTTTCCTTATTGCATAATTATCATGCTAAATATTAATTTTTAGTGAGGGTTGTTACAGAGAAGGAGTCGGTTCGTCAACCCCCACCGCCCCTTCTCCCATGCAAGTCTCCTCAACTTCTACGTTATCATCCCCTGCGAAACCCGGTTCAACCGGTCTATCCACCGGTGACGCCATAGCCGGTGAAGAACCAGATGGACTAACATCAACCACCACCCCTAAACGATCGGGAACACAGACATCAAGCTCCTCTTCAACCAGAATCCTAAAGCTTCTATCCTTCCATCTGACAACCACGAACTCCTTGATCCTATCCACCTCACCGACAAGCACTCCAACCATGCCCATGGACAGGTCCTTCTCCTCCCCACTGGACTTTGGAACGTATAAAACTTTCCCGAACCCTTCTCCGACCATCTTGACCACATCCGACTCAAGTAAGTGCAAAGGAACCCCTAAAAGCCTAATCCATGCCACACGCTCAAACGACAATGATTGTCCCTCCCAAGCATCCAGCTTCGAAAACCAGGGCCCCCAAACATCCCCGGCTTCAAGAAAATTTTTGGCTACGCTCTCATCAGCAAAGGTGATTAAGGTTGACAGACCCCCAAGATATTGAATATTAGTATAGTTGACTTTAGCAATACGAAAAAGACGATTAAGATCAACCAATGTCTCCAGGTCAACCGACTTGGCCACCATCGCTACCCCCCACAAGTCCCTGAACGTTGCCGTCCTATCTGGCACCACAACAGACTTCCAGCCACCAACACTACTATCCGAATAACTACCCCCAACCTCCTTAGACGATCCCTCCACCTTCCCTTTACCCAACACATCCCTGTATGATCTGAAATCCCTGGTATTAAACTGCCTCCCAGAGTCATTACAAACCTGGCGAGGTCTCTGAACTGAGTTATTAACAGGCACTCCCCCAGCTCCGTTATCGAAAGAGAACCTGGCAATGTTGACAATTAACTTGCACCCACCCAGCTTAATACCCTTCAAAGCCTTTTCCAATTCCGATGTGTCTTTGACATCCTTAAAACTAGCAAACCCAAACCTGCGTCCATCCTTATCCCTTTTCTTTGCCACGAACGTACCAGAAACCTCCCCAAAATTGGCCACCCCACACTTCAGTTCCCATGGCGTGCATCCTTCCGGAAGATTGGTGATAAAAAACTTCGTAATATTCCGACTACCGCCGGGCCGAGAACACCCTTCCATACTAAACACCAATACCGACCAACCCTAAACCAGCTAACAATCTCGATATGCAGTAGCCAAACAACTACACCATAAGCTCAGGCTGTTATACTGGTCAGGGAAGAATCAACGGAAAAAAGGCAACGAGCGACAATCTTTTACGAAGGAAGGAGAGAGGAAAATAACCGACACACCGACTAACTCGAATCCGGCTAACAATCTCGATATGAGGGATACGAAGCAGGCTTCCCCTCAAGCTCAGGCTGTTATACCAGAAAAGATGATGGCCGGCGGCGATTAGGTTTTCCTATTTTTTAGGAGAGTCTATTCTTTTTTTAGTCTAACCACATCATTTTATGTTTAATTTAATGATAGATCCGGTTATAAAAACATTAGTATTGGTATTATGTCTTTTTTTTAGACTAACCACATCACTTTATGTTTAATAAAATATAATTTAATGATGCAATGAATCTTGGATAAGAAAGTTTAGTGATGAAAATAAAAACTTAGCAGCCCTCCTTTTATCAACTAGGTTTGGTATAAAATGTAGGTAGATCCATAGATGGGATGACCACTGACAACGAGACGGTAATTTATTTTATACAATCACATCAAATGTTATAACTTATATTAAAACTAGGTTATAACCCCGTGTATTACACGGGTTAAGTAAATAAAAATACAAATAGTTAATAACGAAGATTTAACAATTAGAAAACGATATTTTTAAGATGCGTTTTTGATATCCAAACAAAATTTTGTGTCATGTATGATCAAAACGTGTGATGTTTGTCAAGTTTACAAATACGAAAGCATTTGAACCATTGATTAGAAGACCACATTTATCATCGACTTTCTCACAAGTTTTAACAGTCATGTGAACATACATTTAATAACCCAAGTTTTATTTAAATAATAGTGGTCTTAATTTATTAGTTTTAAAAAAATGTTGAAATGTCCAGTTTAGGCATATAGCAATTAACCAAATAGATAAACTTATAGCTATAAAATAATATTTAAATTTAAATTAATCAGATAAGTATAAAATATCGGTAATCCATATATTAAAAAACCTCATGTATTACACGGGTCGAATAAATGTAATTTTGTATAGTAAATAATAAAAAAGGTATATCTTTAAAAACCACGTGTATTACACCGGTTTAATAAATCTAATTTTATATACCAATAATAAAAAAGTCATATCTTTCAATATACTAATGAATAATACTCGATACGCGATAGTTAATATCAAGAGTAAATTACAATTTTGTCCCCTGTGGTTATATCACTTTTACCCTTTTAGCTAAAAAATGAATCTTTTAACATCGAAGTCCCCAACGTTTTTTTTCTAACTCTTTAGGTCCCTAACACTAACCCTATCCATTTACTTTTAGGGGCCAAAAGTGTTCGAAAAAAAGACGTTGGGGTCCAAAAGGGTTAGAAAAAAAAGACGTTGAGGGCTCAGATGTTAAAAAATTCTTTTTTGAGCTAAAAGGGTAAAAGTGATATAACCACAGGGGCCAAAATCGTAATTTACTCTAATATCAAATTAGATAACTAAGTTTGAATTTGAAGTAAAGTGATAAATATAAAAGTAATAATTAAACTAAATAATATTTAGTAGGAGGATTATCTATAATTAATTAGAAGAAATTAAACTAAAATAATAATTATCTATAAGAAATGGCCTAATATGATGACAAGTGTCCTCAAAATGGTTTCTTTTATTATATAGTATAGATTATATTCGATTAATTCAAGTTTGATTTTATTATCTACTAGGTTAGAACGTGTATTACACGAGTGAATAAATATAATTTTATATATAAAATAATAAAAAAATATATCTTTAAAAACCCGTGCATTGCACAGATTAAATAAACACGTGTAGACGGCTTGAATACATATAATGTAATCGGTTAACACAAAGTCCTCAATATATGTTTTTTTTTTTTTAAATGAACTTTGATGTACTATATACTTTTTATAACATTTTACTTTATTTTTTATTTATTGTTAGATTAGAAACTTGTGTATTACATAAGTTATAACATTTTACTTTTTTATTTATTTATTAATATGTTAGAAACTTGTGTGCTACACATGGTTTATATGTCATGTAAAAAAGTGAGGATGAGAGAAATTAAAAAAAAAAGTCGGTAGAAAATAATGAAAAATCGAATGTATTAATATTTCCCTACTTAATTATCTTTTAAATAATTATAAATATTAAAAAAATATAGTGAATATCTTTAATTATAAGACAAATATAAATTTTTGTTCTAGTGTTATCATTTATTTATTACTATATAAAATGAGTATCTTTAATTATAAATTAAAAGATAGGTATTTATAACTAAGAGATAATTAAGTAGGAAAGATAGACAGGAAAACAAAAAATAAATAACTAACACATGTTTCATATAGGTTTATTTTATTACATAGTATAGATAGATGGATTTGTTATTACAATTCACAAATACAGTGGGTTCTGTTCAGTCTCGCTTGTTGGGTCAAAGAAGCTGGGGCTTAAGCCCATTTTATATCATCAACAGTTTTGTCTTTAAGAGAATTTTTTTAAAAAGGGAAAAGGTGCTTGTGCTTCTTTTCTTTCTATTTTTTAATTGTTTAGATTATGCTTTTAGTTACTTTTACCTTTTAAATTGTTATAATTTTCTGATTATTTCAGTTGTTAGATATTAAAAAAATTTAGTATAAATTGTTAGATATTTTGATGTAATCGGGACTACCTTGGTGACCAAAGGGAATTATAATATACATCGAACAAGTTAGGAGGTGTGCGAGTGCACGCTTGTTCGAGTGATTATAACTCCGAGTGTTCAGGCGCAGTCCCGAATAGGGTTCCAAGAGGGCAAGGCCCACTTGGCGCGGGTGTGGGAGCAGCGCCCCTGGGAGCAGAGTCCAAGAGCCGGTAGTCCCTGACGGGGTCCAAGGGGGCAGAGCCCCTGGCTGAAATTGCTTTGTATAAAAATGGCTTAGAAATTTAATTATACGTAATTTGGACATTATTTTCGAAATTAAAAAAAAGGCATTTTGAGGCTATTTATTCAAAATTAAAAGATGATTGCGCAGTTACTCATCTCTAACCCTGAAAATCATGTCAGTTTTTTGGTCACGGTTACTCTGGTTCATACGATTTTCACAAACATACTATTGTTTGATTTCTCAATCAGAGTTGTATCGGATTGAATTATTCGAGAGAACTACCAAAATAATTGATCTGAAAGTGATTACACACGTCTCTAATTATCCATGTATACAAAATTTCCCAACATTAATATAGTGGTTTTCAAAGTAGTGTTTTATTTTTCAAAGTAGTGTTAACTCACAACTTGTAAATAGTTTTAACTCCTGCTTATAATATCAATATATCATAGTCTTCAAAGTCACAACTTGTAAATAGTTTTAACTCCTGCTTATAATATCTGGTCTACCCAACTAGAATTAGCATGATATTCTTACGATATAGAAATATTCAACACAAAAAACAAAACAAGTCAAACAACTAGCAAGAGACACATATATAAAATTGCTAAGAATTTGAAGAGTAAAATATATTTATTCGTAAAATGTAAATTTTTATGTATGCTCTATTGTGGAAAAGTCAATATGCCCACGTTAGCCAATTAAACTAACAACAATTATTCTTTGCCTAAGTATAGTTGAGCACATGATGGACTAGTCAAATTTAAGAAGTGTGCTTCTTTGAGCACAACTTGCAATTTAAAGTTACACAATAACAAAGTTTATTAGCTTAGATAAAACTTTTAGAAACACCTATGTTTGGTGCTCATGAGTTCAAGTCCCATAGATGACAGACTAAAGAAAAACGTAAGCGCTAAGGCTCACTAGAATTTAGCGTCAACTATTAACTTCACCTCCGATGTCCAAATTTCTTTCCGCACCCTCATTAAAGGTTATAAAAAAACTATAGAAGTTGAGCCTTGATGCGGGTCAAGTTTCAATTTATGGGTATCCATATCCGGCCCATACCTGCAAAATATATTTTTTTTGCATACCCATACCCGGCCCAATACCCGTCGAGTATCGGGTATACCCGTTCCAAATGATTCGGATTTCGGCTACACCCATCAGGCTCGGGTATTTTTGCCATCACCAAGTCCAATCCCACTCGACCACATGTGATTTTATCGGTTCTTAATATCTTAGTAAAAGCTTAAAATTATTTTTGGATCCATCTCGCAACAGATTTATTTTTGAAAGGCTAAAATGATAACATAAAGATTAAAGAGTAAGGTACTAGAATGGTCCTTGGACATGTACATGTATCAATCAAATTTTGTTCTTTCGTTATCTTCTTGGGGTATTTAACCAACCTTTCCTCCCACACTTTTTGACTCAACCTCTTGAAAGCTTAAAATTACTATAAAAAGATATTCTTCTTCAAGTGATATTTAATTCATAATCCAAACATCATAGAGTGAAGAGAAATAATATGGTCAGGATCAAGAGCAATATGTTCAAAAGGGAAAGAAATGTGTGTGCTACTATTTTAATAGTCATTAGTAAACATCTTCAAAAGTATAGAGGTGATCAGTTGATCACTATCTTTATTAGTGAGATGTTGAAGTGGTAATCACCAGGGGCGGACTTATGTATCAACATCGGGTTCCCAGGAACCATTCGGTTTTTAATTTTTAGCGTAAATGTATAAGACAAACTGAAAAGGAACCCATAAATAAAATATTAGGGGAACCCATAACACAGATACTTTAGTGTTCCACTGGTTAATTGTGCACCCCTTTACCTTGACACCCCAAGTTCAAATCCCGCATCAACCATTTTCAAGTGTTTTTTTCCCGATTTTCTCCTTTTTTTCTGATTATTAATTGGGGTGTAGCTCAATAAAGGTGATGGTAGTAGTATTAAGTGCCATTAACTTGATTCAAGTTAATATGATATGCATTGAATGACGTGTGCTCTTTAATTCAAATAAATTTCTAGCAAACTCTATTTTAATTTTGATAATTGTTTAGTGCTTTTGCATAATTAATGTATGTTTAATGCTAATATCATAACTTGATGTTCATGTGAAAGTTTTAAACTATCATACGAAAAAAAGTGACTTTAGTGATAAAGCCCGACCCGACCCAACCCGGACGGAAATTCTAATGTCAAGTTGATGGAAATTAGAACACCTAAAAAGTGAACCCAGTGAAAAAAAATCCTGGATCCGCCACTGGTAATCACTACCTTTTTAGTGAGACCTCGTATTGGTGATCCCTTCAAAGTTGAACACAAAGGGAAATATAGGTTATATGCCCCGAGAGTACTTGGGATTGAGTTTGTTGGCCGTTAAAAAAAAAAATTGTTAGGGGTTTTAGGCTTTTTCACATGTATACATTCAATATATTAAATCCTAATATATAAGAATGATACCTAATCATTCATACAAAAGATATACATCGATTGGAGCCATACTTTATTTTTGGAGGGGAGACGGCTACAACAACTGGACGCAAACAACAGAAGCCTTGGACGAAAACATTAGATCATATTAGACGCAATTTAGCCATATACTTGAGACGCACAAAAAAGAGAAGCATAGAGGCACGAAGGGAACTTGGACGATCAGACGAAAAGCAACATCAGTAGGGGACGAAAATTAGAGATTATATTAGCAAGAAACAAAGCTACGGGAATCGTCGGGATCGAGCGGGAAGCTTGGAGAGCGAGGGATTAACGGGTTTTGTCTATTTCTTCTTGTTTAATATCGATGAATTCTTGTTTGAGATTTTGTTTATTTGTTTTAAAGACTATGTTTCTTGGCTAATTTTCTAAACTACCTAGGTTAAGATGAATATTTAATAAAGTTTGGAGTTTTATTCGTTTATTATCGTGTGTATGGATTTTATTAAAAAGTAAAGAACTGTGGCACCTTTAATTTAGTGCATATGTGTATCTAGTTTTGATTATTGATTGTTTACTTGTTTCACATGAACCTTGGTGAATGTCTTTCATAGGATAGGTTTGTGTTGATTGTTCGAGTCTTTGCGGGTTCGGGTAGTCTTTGGGTGAATTGGCCAATAACCCTAGAAACGGTAAATAAAATATATTTAAAACTTGATATTCTGCTAATCTTGTCGCTGAGAGGCTCGAGGTTATTAATAGGTCTCGGTTTGATATATAGCTAGGATTAGGTTTTGAGAGAAATCGGTCTTAGTTCGCTAATCTTATTCGTGTCTATTAAACTAAATTAAAATCCATAGTTGCCTTAGACTTTCGCGCTGAGAGGTAGATTGTCGGATTAAGACACTTTTAAAGAAGTTAGAGGACTGAGAGGAAGTCTAACCAACCGGTAGTCATAACAGCCCTGTAGAGTCTCACAGGTTTCTTCCTGAGAAGGGTCGGGAGGTCTTAGTAGGGATTTCTTAGGGTTTAGCACATAAAGATCCCGGTTCCATACCACTTTAGTTTCGAATAGAAATCCATTCTTAGTTAAATAGGATTCTAACCTAGGTAGTTATTCGTTATCTCTGGTCTCAATCTTCGTCGTCTAGTTAGTCTAATTAATTAGTTTAAATTTAATTGCAATCGTAGGATTTTAGAAAACCCCCCAAAACAATAAAAACAAGTAATTCAGTTAGGTCAGTTAAGTTAGTCGAGTCTAGTCAACGTAATTAGAGAGTCTCGTGGGTTCGATGCTCGGACTTACTTAGGCTATACTACATTGACCGGTACACTTGCCGGTTATGTGGTCTAGGTTTAGAGAGTTTTAGTTATAAATTTAAAACTTAGAGAGTCTAGTTTAGGGTTTAATTTAGTTAATTTATTTAGACCACTTTTAGCACATCAGCGCCCCTGAACACCATTATGGGTACGCTATGGGGGTTGAAATCCTTGCTCCCGTTATCATCTTCATGGCGTGAACATCTGCACAATCTTTCCCCCCACTCACACACATATATACACACATTGAAATCCTTGCTCCCGTTATCATCTTTCCGGCGTGAACATCTGCACAATCTTCCCCCCTCCCCCCCGCTTACACACACATATATATACATACATATGTATGTATAATTGAAGGGGTTATATACCCCTCTTACCACTACATCCTCTTGTGATATAAAGCCTCATTAAGCCTATCTCTTACGCATTTGGACACTTGTCGCATAACGCCCCCAAAAGGGCTTTATGACTACACATGACCTTATACTCCGATAATTCACAAGTAACAGTTGGAAATTTGTTATATCTAAATTTGGAAAATTACATTACAACTTATATCAATCTACAAATAAGAGAAATCAAGGAACGAGTAAGACTTCACAAACAACCAAATTAGAAGTTGAAAAGAGTAAAACTCTCAACTCTTGTCGGGTAATCACTCGTCACATCAAACCCATTAGTGATTATGTTTTTTTATCCTTTTTAATTAAATTGGAGCTTCTATTATGCCATGCGTAACCCCTTAGACCATCCACAATAGGAAGATTTGTTGATGTTTTTAGGGAGAGAGAAAGTGATGTGGAGGAGAGAGAGAGTGATGTGGAGGAGAGAGGGTGTAGAGATGTTTGTGGTGAAAAATGAGAAAAAATGGAGAGAGAAAAGTTATGTGAGTATAGAGAGGAGAGAGAAGAAATGTGTTTGTGAGAGAGGCAAGTGAGAGAAAGACGGGGATTGGTTGGGCAAGTGCCACCTTGGCATTAGAAAAAATATGAAAAAACATCCCTTATTGGGGATGCTCTTACGATGTGGGTTATACAATACGTGGCAAATGCGTAACAAAGGGGAGTTATATATATAACTTGAGGGTGTAGTGGTTAACCCTTTAATTATATATACATACATGCATAGGGGAGATTCATTTGAGAAGAATCTTCTTAAAAGAAGAAAAATGAATTAATCTAGACCTTATATTTTTTTGATCAATGGTTGTGAATCAAAATATCTTTTTTGTCCACTTTTAATTAATGCTTTAATTACTAAGGGTAATATAGACATTTTGATGTAAAATGTTAATAAATATTTTAAAGAGTTACTTAAGTCTTATTAATGTAACCATAAATTCCTCCTTCACCATCGTTAATGTATTGGCTCCTACACAAATTTTATTAGAAGTGACAAAATTATTTAAAAATTTTGTGTCCTACACATATTTTATTATGAGTCGCAAAATTATTTAAATGTGTTTGAGTCCTACACATTCTGTATCCTACACAAAAATATTGTTTTAATAGTGTAGGAAACGTTGAAAATGTAAGATCATGTGCATGATTGTTTTTTATAGTGTAAGGTGCACAACTATTTTATAAGATAGGCTCATTAAATGATTAGAGTACATTAATTTAAATAACAAAATTAAATAATAGACTCATTAAATGATTTGTTCAAATTACCTTTGTATCCTTTATTTCTTTTTATTCTTAATTTTTAATTTCTTCTCATTTGAACTCTCCACTATATATATATATATATATATATATATATATATATATATATATGGAGCCGCTAGAATGAGAACCACCTCGAGTTGTAAGAACCGCGAGAACTACACCCCACGGAGCGCCGTTCGCCATGATTTTTTTTTACAAGTAGATGTGTATATTATAAACACAGCCGTAAAAAATCATGGCGAACGGCGCTCCGTGGGGTGTAGTTTTTTACACCACAAGTTTGGTGAAAAAAAAAGAAAAAAGAAAAAAAATTAAAAAACACCAAACTTGTGGTGTAAAAAACTACACCCCACGGAGCGCCGTTCGCCATAATTTTTTACGGCTGTGTTTATAATACACACATCTACTTGTAAAAAAAAATCATAGCGAACGGCGCTCCGTGGGGTGTAGTTCTCGCGGTTCTTACAACTCGGGGTGGTTCTCATTCTAGCGGCTCCCTATATATATATATATATATATATATATATATATATATAGGATTAGGATCATGAGTGAACAACTTTTTGAGAGTGAACTAAGTGAACTAATCTTAACCCTTGATCATTTTTTAGATTAAAAGGGTAAGATTGACATTAGCCAAGTACTTTTAATTAGAATTCCTTAATTTTCTCCTCTCTTAACTCTCTCTTTCTCTCTCATTTTTAATTATTTCCCTATTATTTTAATTATTAATTATAAGAGATTGAATGGCTAATTTTTTTTATATAAATCATTATGTTCCTTTTAAAATTAAATATTAAACCTAATTAAATTGATTTTTAACATATGTGTATACAGGTTAGTATATACAAGACTTATACACTTGTGTATTATTACATCTTGTTTTCACGGGTCGCTATAAACCAGATTTATACACTTGTGTATTATTTAAGTACATATGTGTATACGGGTCGGTATATACCAGACATATACACCTGTGTACTATTCAAGTACATAGTGTATACATGTCGAAATATACCAGACTTGTACACTTGTATATTACTACATATTGTTTCCACTATACATCTTTTCATCAAACATTGATCTAATACATATATGTATAGATAATGTAATTAAATATTTTTAATTGTGTTCTAGATGGAACAATATTTGATAATATTTGTATTTTTTTAAAATTATGTAATATTAAGTTAGGTAATATGTGAGAGAAAAAAATATAAAGAATGTAATTAAATATTCTCTTAATTGGAAAGAGAAATCAGGAGAGAGAAAAAATTAATTAATTAAATGAAGATAGAAATATACAATTATACCCTTGTGTCTATTAAAATACATGTAAGTTACAAATGATAATTACAATCTTGCCACTAAAGAAAAAATCTAGATCTACAAAATCAATGGTCAGGATAAGTTCATTTTGTTCACAAATAAATCATTGTTCACTCATGAACCCTACCCTATATATATATAGGGTAAGGATAGTGTAAAAAGGGCCTAAAGTGTGAGAAGTGTAAGAAGTGTATTATAACACTATATATAATACTATATAACACCATATAAACACCGTATAACAATATGTAACACCATATAATACCATATAACACTATGTAACACTATATAACATTATATAACAAATATAACACTATACATCTATCATAGACATACTATCAGACAACCTATAGTGTTATATTTGTTATATAATGATATATAGTGTTACATAGTGTTATATGGTATTATATGGTGTTACATATTGTTATACGGTGTTTATATGGTGTTATATAGTATTATATATAGTGTTATAATACACTTCTTACACATCTCACACTTTGAGCACTTTTTACAGGATCCTCTACCTATATATATATATATATATATATATATATATATATAAGTGTGTGTGTGTTGTGTTTTATTTTTAAGTGGTAAAACAGCACCTCTCGGTGGGAGAATCGAGGAAACGGGTCTTTAGGACAGGCTTTGTTCAAGCCTCAGGCTCATCAATCAATAACGTTTTTATGAGGAAGGATGCTGCAGAATATGCTCGCATACGATCCAAACCAAGGTTCGGTGCGTAACACACCTCGCGGAGTTCCCGCATTTTTTAGGCCTATAGGGAGGACATGTCCTCTCTCACATTTCATCCACCACCCACCACCGTCCAAGCCTAAAAAGGACGATGAAGGGTCAGGAGCTGGGCTCACGGAAGTCGTAACGAACGCAAAAACGATAGTTTTCCAACCATCCGATTAGCCTACCATCGATCAATCAATGTCCTAAGTATGCACTGAATGGACATAAACAAGCGACCATCCTAAATTTCCAGTTTGCTTTAGTTTAGAAGTTTATGATGTTTTGGTACATAGACACTCGCCCGAAGGCACGACAGTGAGGTACTTGTCAGTCCGCTCGTACAGCATCATTTTCTGGGTCTTTTTCCTTAGATAATTTTCATTTTCTTGTCATCAATTTCAGCACCAAAATTCTGGTGGAAATGAGTACTTAAATTGCGCATTGAAGTGCACTACTCCCCGGCAACGGCGCCAAAATTTGACGGGCAACCAGTGGAGGTTCTGGATCGGAAAACCCAGGATGATTTACTGTGAGGGATTTGGATGAAGTTCGAATGCAAAAGGATGAGGTTCGTGACAAAAGCAGCTTTCGGTTCAAGAGGCTATTTTTCAAATCCTGGTACATTTTGTCCGCTCCAGTTATTTTATAATAAAAATCATGGCGAATTTTATTTGGAGTGGCAGCGTACTGGCTTTACATTTTTTTTTATGGAGATACCATCTTGGCCTTGTCTTAAAATGACACGATTAACTTCACCAACACCACAGTTATTATCGAGGAGATGCCCACATCACCAAATAGAAAAATGGGACTATACCGCTAGCTAGAAAATTAGCGTAGTACAATAAAAAATTGGACTGTATAACCTTCAACCTTAGACTTCTTGCGCGTGAGAAACACGAATAGTGGCATATACCTGACAGTGTCAGTTTAGGTCCCTGTTGTGGTTTAAGGCCATTTCCGACAGGGAGACTCCAAGGATGTGCAGTTCATGGCATCTGCTTTTTAAAGTCTGTCCACTGCTGAACTGGATTTGGAACCCCTAATTCATAACCAACGTTGCCGGAGAACCTGCTCGTCACCAGTTAAGGTATGCACATCCCAAAAAGCCATGCAAATGGTTTTGGGCAATCTATGGGCTGGTTTGGGGGCACATTGTTTAGTTGGGTCGGTTATTATCCTCCCTCCTAGCCAACATTAGGCATAATTAGGAATAGCGTAAACAGAGGTTGGCTAGAAATATTGCATGCCACAGGCGAATCAGATTGCTCAAGAGAATCCATACATATCCTAAATTCTTTCAATCTGAGTTATTCTCTCTTGCCTCCTAGACACCCCTTGGAGGATTTGTTTATTGAAAGTTAACGAATACAACTTACGCCATGTGGATGGAGAATTAATGCGATTCTCAACAAGATACTCGGGGGCGCCCAACCTCAAGAACTCCCTCTCTTTATCCCAAAACCCTATATATATATATAGGGAGCCGCTAGAATGAGAACCACCCCGAGTTGTAAGAACCGCGAGAACTACACCCCACGGAGCGCCGTTCGCCATGATTTTTTTTTACAAGTAGATGTGTGTATTATAAACACAGCCGTAAAAAATCATGGCGAACGGCGCTCCGTGGGGTGTAGTTTTTTACACCACAAGTTTGGTGGAAAAAAAAAGAAAAAAAGAAAAAAAATTAAAAAACACCAAACTTGTGGTGTAAAAAACTACACCCCACGGAGCGCCGTTCGCCATGATTTTTTACGGCTGTGTTTATAATACACACATCTACTTGTAAAAAAAAATCATGGCGAACGGCGCTCCGTGGGGTGTAGTTCTCGCGGTTCTTACAACTCGGGGTGGTTCTCATTCTAGCAGCCCCCTATATATATATATATATATATATATATATATATATATATATATATATATATATATATATATATATATATATATATATATATATATATATATAGGAGAAGGATCCGTTAGGAACCACCCTTTATTGCGAGAACCGCGAGAACAAATGTGAACACAACAAAAAAAAACTGAAAATAGCTAAAAAACACACAAAATTTTTTTATTTTTTATAATATTTTTTTCCTCAAAATCGCTAATTTCCGTTACCAAAAAAAATTTAAAAAAGTTTTCTGGGTGGGGGGTTAGGTTTTTTTTTTTTTTGGGGGGGGGGGGGTAGGTTTTTTTTTTATGTGTTCACATTGGTTCTCATTGTTCTCACAATAAAGATGGTTATATATAAATATATAAGTGTTTATTGGGGAACACTAAAAAAGTGAAGAACTAGATAACACTTTAAAAAATTCAACTTAACATTTTAAAAATCAATTTTTAAAAAAAATTCGACGCTTTACCTTATAAATACATGTAGATGAATTTTTAATAAATAAAATAAAAAACTAAAATATAAAATAAAATGTATAAAAAACAGTTAAAAATATATCTTATAAAATTAACCTAACATGCTAAAAGTCAATTTTTAAGTTTTTCAGCGCTTTTCCTTGTAAAAATGGGTAAAAACTATTCCAATAAAATAAGTTTTATAAAAAAATTAGCCTTGTTTTAACTGTTTTTTTATATTTTTAGTTTTTGGTTTTTTATTAAAAATGCTTCTACAAGTATTTAAAAGGAAAAGTGCCAAAAAAAAAAAAAATTAAAATTGATTTTTAACATGTTAAGTCAAATTTTTAAGAGTGATTCCTGGTTCCCTAATTTTTTAGTGTTCCCCAATGATCCTCACACTATATATATATATATATATATATATATATATATGTCCATATATGTGTGTGAGAAACCTTCAGTTTACCCCGTTATAATTTTCCCGAGCCTCGCCGGATCCCGCTATATGGCGCCCCTCGGGGCGGTGTTGCGTAGTGCCACAGGGCGCTATGTGTACAAATGGCGCGATACCCCGTGCGACTACACATGGACTTAGTTGCTCTTTAGTGAATGTGTGTATATTTCTTTGATCATTTAGTTTGTGTTTGGTTTTTTTAAGGTAAACTTCATTAAAACACGAACCGTCTTAAACTGAGACAGCTGGAAAACAAACTACAAATTTACGTAATTACACCAATCTTCCCAACTAACAGACTTATTTTTGGATCTAGTCGAATACCACAAAAAAACCCACATATTTCACCTCGTTGATGATATCAACCATTTTAGCCGGAGAATTATTAAACTTGACGCCATTTCTAGCCCTCCATATGCTCCAGCAACCGATTCTCACGATACCCTTGAGAGCTTCCTTTTTTTTTTTTATCCTTCAATCCAACATGTTCATGAATTTCAGTTAGTTTGTGTTTGGTTAGGTGTCTAAAGTAAAAGGAGTGACTTCCAAAGTGATCGGAAGTAAATTAGTCAACAATAATAGACGACATAACCCTTAAAAGTCAACAGTACGGACAGATGTTGAGCTGTCGTCGGTGGCCTCGTCCTCACTTACAGTTGGCACCTACTTTACTACTCTCCATCCCCTCCAAATAAATTATGGAAATAAACCCGTTGGTTCTTTTCATATAGTTTTTTTATAAAAAATTTTATAAAAGTAATTTGGTTGGATGTACATTGAAAAAATACAAGTAGGATTTTATTATTACTATAAACAAACTATAAAATATTTTGAATATCTTATTCATTAAGCGTGTTAGTCTTAACAAATAAGATATTTGTTAAAATACAAAACATTTTTTGAATATTTAATCATTGTTATGTGAACTCATAAGTACGTCATAACTATGAAGATTTAAGAGTTTTACTTTTAACAACTACATGTACATGTTTGGATGTACAAGTAAAGTTAAAAATGAAATACATACTAAAATATTATTATAATTATATAAAAAGAATAGTTATTATTATTTTTGACGGCTTAACTTATATACCTTCTAATCTCACTCATAAGTATACAGTGATATCTATTATGGGATAGAACCCATAGTCATATGTTAAGGAACATTTTTACAATACACCTTGATAGGTGAAACCACTGGGGTACCATTTGGTAGCTTAAATTGAGTCCATGTTATACGTTGGTGTATAAAAAGTATAATAAATTAATATAATAGGTAGAGGATTCTGTACATTAATCCAGAAGTGTGAGAAGTGAGAGAAATGTATTATAACACTATATATAAAACTATATAACACCATATAAACACCGTATAACACTATGTAACACCATATAACACTATATAACATTCTATAACAAATATAACACTATATTTTGTCTGATATCATGTCTATGATAGATGTATAGTGTTATATTTTTTATATATTGTTATATAGTGTTACATAGTGTTATATGGTGTTATACGGTGTTTATTTGGTGTTATATAGTGTGATATATAGTGTTATAATCAGTGGCGGACCCAGGATTTTTTTCCAATGGGGTCCAATTTTTTCGGTGTTCTAAAATTTCACAACCCGACGTTAAAATTTTCGGGTCGATCGTCGTTCGGGTCAGGTCAGTGTGAGGAACATATAACAAAAGATATATATTCTTTACTCATTATATAACACAAAATAAGTATACGATGTCATTCGAAACCAAAAAAATCATTGCAAATTTTTAAAGTTAAAATTCATAACATCCAAGTTTTTGATCCTTACATCTTTTGCCCTAGAATTCAAATTTTAAGAAACTAAGTCTTTTTTTAACGCCAACAAATCTTATTAATAGAATGCCAGGGTGCTAGGCAATAGAAATAAAAACCTGCTGCCATCAAAAGTCCTAATGGACGAGTTCCAAAAGTCAAAAAAAAAAAAAAAAAAAAATGATACACCAAGTTAACTGTTTTATGTATGTTTGCATCTGTTTGTTTAGGAAGTAAGAAACCCAAAGTTTTAAATTTAGACTAGGAAAAAAACAGATCGCAAAAAAAGAGAAGTACCAAATTCGAACTCGTGACTTTTTGTTACCAAACAAAGAAGTTTACCACTACACCAGCTTGACTGTTGATGTTATGGTGTCTACCTAATTAATTTTATGGGGTCCTTAGAAATTTTAATATACCGAGTCTACTAATATTTTTTAAAACATTGGGGTCCGGGGACCCCGACCCACTCTATGTGGGTCTGCCCCTGGTTATAATACACTTCTCACACTTCTGGATTAATGTACACTATCCCTACCCTAATATAATATTATATACATATTTTGTAAATCTCTATAATATTCAATAGTTTAGCTAACTTATTGTTGCATAAAAGATAAATATTCATTTGAGAATTTATTATAAAAGACTAAATTATTAGAACATCAAAAATGTCTAGTTGTATACATAAAAACCCATTAATCTAATTTGTTCATATGTTTTTTTAGATTATAGGTAGGAAATATACATATACATATACTGATATACATAATCTATAGACATGTAGGTTCTATAAATAAATAAATTTTGTTTAGATATATTTTTAAAATTTTGTAAATATTGAATAAACATTATATTTCAACCGTTTTCTTGTATTTTATTTCTTAAAATTTTGGAAAGATTGAATAAACATTATATTTCAACCGTTTTCTTGTATTTTACTTTTTAAAATTTTGGAAAGATTGAATAAACATTATATTTCAACCGTTTTCTTGTATTTTATTTTTTAAAACTAAAGAAATGAATTATCTATATATAGTAGTAGTCTTTCTGTTTTCGCCAAAAATTTTTTTTGCTTAGAACCTCCCATACACACACATATATACATATACATGTATAGAACTAGTTTGTTAGGATCCCTTAAGATGAGTTATCTAAAATGGATGTGGCGATATAAAACGGAACGAAAAGCTTTATGGAAGTCGATTATTGATGCTATACATGGGTCAAGTAGAGGATGGGGCTGGTTAACGGCAAATAAAAGGTTTGCAGGAACATGGAACAACATTGTGAATTTTGGCTGTAATGGATGTGGCGATATAAAACGGAACGAAAAGCTTTATGGAAGTCGATTATGGATGCTATACATGGGTCAAGTAGAGGATGGGGCCGGTTAACGGCGAATAAAAGGTTTGCAGGACCATGGAACAACATTGTGAATTTTGGCTGTAATGGATGTGGCGATATAAAACGGAATGAAAAGCTTTATGGAAGTCGATTATTGATGCTATACATGGGTCAAGTAGAGGATGGGGCTGGTTAACGGCGAATAAAAGGTTTGCAGGAACATGGAACAACATTGTGAATTTTGGCTGTAAATTGAAGATACAAGGCTTGGGTATTGAGACTAAGATAAAAGGAAGGATTGGAAATGGGATGGATGTGCGTTTTTGGTTGGATGCGTGGATTTCGGATGAACCACTGAAGTGTAAATTCCCGAATCTGTTTAGGATTGAGAAGCACAAATGTTATAGTGTGGCAGCTAGGTGTTCCAGTATGGGGGAGAATAATACGGTGGGGTGGGATTGGTTAGCGGTACCGAGTACAAAGATGGAATTGCAGGAACTTAAGTGTTGTTTGCAGCTGCTGATTGGGGTCCGTTTAGGTACAGCTGCAGACGGCTGGAATTGGAATGCAGAGGCAGGTAGTAATTTCTCTATTGCTGCGGTAAAACAATGGTTAAATCTTAAATGTTAATGGGACTAATGAGGAGCGTTATGTTTATAAGTGGTGTAAGTGGACACCGAGCAAATGCAACATATTCTTATGGCGAGCGGAACATGATAGACTTCCGACTAAGAAAGCGCTAAGAAGGAGAAACATTCATTTGGTGGACGACATTTATGTGTTATGCGAGGACAGGAAAGAGTCGATTGATCATCTATTAATAGCATGTGGTTTCGCTTCTGGAGTTTGGCAATATATTTCAAAGTGGTGTGGTGTTCCTTTGGTGGTTTCGCTTTTGGAGTTTGGCAATATATTTCAAAGTGGTGTGGTGTTCCTTTGGTATATGTTTTCTCGGTAAAGGATTTGGTTGAGATGCATACATATATAAATGGATCGGCGGTAATTAAGAAGGTTTTTCAAGGAATTGTTATTAACTTATTATAACGGCTTGGAGTATTTGGAAGGCACAAAACGATAGGCAATTCTCGAACAAAAAGAAGACGGTAGTTCAAGTGGCAGCAGAGATTAAAGCGATTGGTTTCTTATGGTATAAGCATAGATTTAAAACGGGTTTGGTTGATTGGGAGAAATGGTGTAAATTTGACTTTATGTAATTTTTGGTTTGGTTCGGCTTTATCTCAGCCTTGGAGATAGTCAGCCGGTTTTTGGTTAATGAAAGTTGATTTTCAAAAAAAATAATCTAAACTAATTTATATAAAACTAGTTTGTTAGGATACCTTAAGATGAGTTATCTAAACTAGTTTGTTAGGATCCCTTAAGATGAGTTATCTAAAAAGAACTTGTAGGTTATTAAATCATTTATTTTCTCCTCTCATATATATTTGATAGCATACGAGACACTGATAAAGTTGTTAGTTGACTAAATAGGTAGATATAACAATATAAATGTGGTTCATTTAATTAAACATGTAAATAAACATGTGTTGCTTATTAAACGAGTTAAATATAACAACACAAAACCAAATATTTTTATGGTGTGTCTGTTTCAATGTTTCTAATGTCATGTTCACATTTTTTACCCTTATTTTAAATAAGTGGTCTATATCTTAATTATACATATCTATGATTAAAAAAACATAATCATTCAAATTAGGGTGTTTATAAATTCACCAAAATTACACTTTTAAATAACACAAAACAATTTTATTACTTCAAAAGATTATAATTAAAGTTGGAGCAAAAATATCTAGAATCAATAATTGAAGTTGATAATATGATGGAGGTGTTGGGATGCAAAAGAGGAGCCTTTCCTTTTGATTATTTGGGTATTAAAGTTGGAGCAAAAATGTCTAGAATCGATAATTGGAATGTGGTGATCGAGGTTATAAAAAATCGCTTGGCCTCGTGGAAGACAAAACATTTATCTATTGGAGGCCGTCTAATTCTTATTAGATCGGTTCTTGAAAACTTTCCCATTTAGTACTTCTCTTTGTACAAAGCCCCTAGGGCGGTTATAGAAAACATGGAGACGATTCTGAGGCGTTTCTTATGAGCGGGGTCAAGTGTTGATAAAAAGATTAATTGGGTGGCTTGGAATACGATTACATTGCCAAAGAAGATGAGAGGTTTGGGAATAACAAAGCTGCAACATGTTAATAATGCCTTACTCCTTAAATGGACATGGCGTCTCAAAAATGAAGCCCGTAGTCTATGGAAGCGAGTCGTTTTGGGTTGCCATGGGTTGAGTAGGACATGGTCTTTATTGCCATGTTCGCCTTCGGCAAACGGATGCTGGAAACAGATTGCCAAAGCTGGTGAAAACAGAGTTGGGAATGATGTCAGGCTCAATAGTTATTTCGCTGCTACTGTGGGGGATGGCTCTTCGATTAGTTTCTGGGCAGATTCTTGGCTGCTTAATGAACCCCTTCGTTTGGTTTATCCAAATCTTTTCAGGATTGAGAGATATAAGTGGGCGACTTTCGCGGACAGGATTCAAGTTGTTGATGGTGTAAAAATTCTGACATGGGACTGGCGAGTGGTTCCTTCTGATGCAGAACAGATTTCAGAGCTTTTTTCTTTGTTATCGGACATACATGATTATGTACGGACAGGTGGTTGCGATAGACGGAAATGGACAGCAGCTTCTGATGGCGTATTCTCTGTTAAGAAGGCAAAAACTCTGATGCAAACAGCCAACTTGCAGCCGAATACTTGGTACATGAAGTGGAAATGATGGGCGCCTTTGAAGTGTAAAGCTATGGCTTGGAGAGCTGCAATTAATCACCTTCCAACAAAAGACGAGCTGCTGAAACGAGGGGTTCCTCTATAGAGCGATCTGTGCGTTTTCTGCAACTCTTATGCGGAGTCAGCATCCCATTTATTTACCGGGTGCATTTTTTGCAACTGAGATTTGGTCACGGGTTGCTACGTGGTGTCGCCTACCGCTTATTTTCGCTTTCGAAGTCACTGATTTGCTGAACTTGGCAGATTATCAAGCTCCTACGTCGGATGATAAATACATCTTAAGGGGAATTATGGTTACTTCTATATGGGCGTTATGGAACGAAAGAAACAATAGAATCTTCAACGGTACAAAAAGGAGAGCTATAGAAGTCGTGGAGCACATAAAAACAACTTCATTTTTCTGAATTTGAAATAGGTCTAGATTCAAAGACTTAGATTGGAATGTATGGTGTAATTCTCCTTTGATTTCGGTGTAATTGGTTTGTAGCCCCAAGGGTCCTTGCTTTGAGGACCGTCTGGTGCGTTTTTGAATGAAATTTAACTTTCAAACAAAAAAAAGATTATAATTACAATTTTTTTTTTCTTTATAACCACAGATTTTAAGAGTTTTAGTGCCATTATAAATCCTTTTTTAGTTGCTATTTTTTATTAGTTCCATTTTTAGACATCTCACATCTCTCTATATCTCCCTGGTTCATAGCTGTCGGGATGAAAGTTTCTTGAAATAAATTATTTTTTTGAGAAACACAAAACTATAGAGTCTACAGTCTACAACATTTTAAATTTTATGTAGTGTTGTTTAACAAATTTAGTAATTTACAATTAATTGTCTCAACTACTTGCTAACAAAAAATAAAATAGCATTTGAATCAGATTTGTACCATCGATACTTTGAACGAATCCTAATAAGAAACGAGCTTAAAATAAGATTGTTTATTTTAGAACATTTTTCTTCACACATAAGAAATACAAACTGTTTATTTTTTCATCGATAGTTCATATTTTAAACTTTTTTGTAGTTTTAGATCTAGAGGATCAAGATCAAGGGAAACCCCCCAAGTTATAATAATTTAGAGAATTTGGCGTTCTCGTACGACTTTTGCCCCATTTTTTTCACACCCATAGATTAAAATGTTTAGAAGGACTGTCGTAAAAAAAAAAAAAATCGAAGTGGTGTTTTTGGCCTCTTACAACAGCTGTAAAAAACTGATAAAATAAGCATGACATCACTTTTTTACAGTATCTACGGCTGCTGTAAATGAAAAAAACAAGGTTTTTTTTTATTTATTTTTTTTTGGAAAAGTTGTTTTTTTTTTTGGATTTTTGGTAAAAAAACCTTTCGTAAGACCAAGTTCTCTAAATTCTCACAACTCTTATAAGTTTTATTTCACCTTAACCCTACCTACATATACATAGGCTATCAGGGCCGTCTCCGAAAATACTCAAAAACTTTTGGGCCCTGGGCGAGTAGAAAAAACGAGCCCCTATAATATAAAATGAATCACTCAATTTTGTAAAGAAAAGATAATTATATTTGGATTAGTGCATATTTATATATTAGAAAGCATAAGAATAAATGAAAAAAATGGTCGGTAAAATATATCTTTTCAAAATATCTATAAAAATTTAAAACTAGTGGATCAAACCTTCGTGTTGCACCGAGTGGAAATTTTGTCGTTTCAACACACTCAATATAGCAAACGAAAAAAAGAAAATAAAAAAAAATATAGTCGTAACATGGTCAAACATGATCGCTTCATTAGTTTTTGTATAATAAAAGGAAAAAATATGTGCAAATATTGTTTTATTAAATTTAATTTAAATAATAAACAAAACAAAAATAAGTAAATAATAAAAGTTTTCAGTTTAAACTAAAAATGAGAACTTAAAATTCAATTGGAAAAAAAACCGCAAAAATAAAACATTAGAAAAAAACGAAAAAAGAATTGGGAAACAACATAAATGGAAAATGGGAATTAAACAACTTAAAAACCGATGTTAAGGAATCGAACTTCGGATCAATCCAAACTCTTTAGAGATTAGAAACCACTAGAGTAAGGAGACATTTGAACTACTGTCTTGAAACAAAATGTATGTATACACATTTAACTTATATATAGTTTTTCAAAAGAAAATCTTTTGGGGATCTCGGAAAGTTTGGGCCCTATGCTGTCGCCCACCCTGCACCTCCTCTGGGCCAGCCCTGCTAGGTAACGTACTTTAAATATTATCAATTTTACTTGTTCATACATTTTTAGGTTTGTGCCATGTACATACACTTGAGTCGGTAATATAACATAATACATGTAGGCTATATCATATACACCCTTCTCTCTCTCTCTCTATATATATATATAGGATGATCCTCTAGAGTGAAACACTAGTGAATTTGCGAACTGAGTGAACAAATCCTGACTATTGATTTACACACGTGTATGGTTAGGATTTCATCATAAAATCACAAAATACACTAGTGTATTTCATTAACAAATCCTGGCTATTGATTTACACACGTGTATAGTCAGGATTAGTTCGCTCAGTTCGCAAATAAACTAGTGTTTACTCTTAAACCTAACCCTATATATATAAACAAAAAATCAAACTAATTTGTTCTTGTTTTATTATTTTTTTAAGTTCTAGGAGAGAGTAATGAGAAATTAATATACATTACATTTATGCCATATTTTTTAATATTAAAAAAGTTTTTTTTTTTTTTTTTTTTAAATTTAACTATTATTCACAAGCTGCCCTCAACAGAGGGAAGCCAAACCAAAAAATCACTTACATCACATTGAAAGAACACCAATCTCTCCAAAGAATTCTCCTATTTTTAGATCTATTGTGATACCAATGAAATCCTAAAACTTTTATATCTTGGAAAATCTCAAGAATATCTTTCCTGTTGTTATTAAATCTCCTTTCGTTCCTCGCCGACCAAATGCACCAACAGCCGACAATGATAATACCGTGAAGAGCTTCACTGGCATCCTTGTTCAGCCCTGCATAAACATGAATACGGAGCAGATCTTGTATGGAAAACACAAAAATGGGACTTATCTTGCACCACTGGCTGATCATACACCATATGTTTGACGCCACCGAGCAAGAGCAAAAAATATGATCAGCCGATTCTTCTTCGTCTTCGCATAAAGGACATAACGAGTCACCGATGAAGCAGTTCCGTTTAATTAGGGCGTCAGACGTCGCGATCCTACCCATCTCGGCTCTCCAAACAAGGATGTTACACTTCTTTGGCACCCACTTCGACCATTTAAATATAAAATTCCCGCTATAATCAGACTCACTATTGAGAAAGGATTTAACCTCTTTAACCGAAAATTCTTTATTCTTGCCTCCATTCCATTCCCATGTGTCAAGAGAGTCACTCAAGACTTTATCAGACAGCAGGAGCTCCAATGAAATTAAATCATCCGTCTCGGGCCCAGAACCAAGCGGTCTTAACCAAGACCAATTACCAGAAAAGGATTTGGTTTCCACATTAAATCTTTCAGCAATCTTACAACTCTTCTCAGCTTCAAGGAGGAATAAAGACGGGAATCTATCCTTAAGAGGAAAACTGCCAACCCACCGGTCCAACCAAAAATTAATAAATGTTCCATTGCCAACCTTTCCTGAAAAATTTTGAGAGATGCTAATAGCCCCGATCTTCGTTTTATCCATCAAAGCGGTGATATTTTTCCAAATACCATTTATACTTTTATTAACCGGGATCGAACTCCAAGAGTTTCTCTTAGAATGAATAGAAACAATGACTTTCCTCCATAATCCATTAATGTCAGTTTTGAATCGCCACAACCATTTTGATAAAAGCGCTATGTTCACGTCCGAAAGATTGGAGATGCCAATCCCCCCCTTATCAATAGGAATAGCAAGACGGTTCCAAGCGACCCATGAGATTTTGGAAACTTCACTGCTACTACCCCACAGGAATCTCCCCATTATCATTTCTAAACCTTTTATAACTCCCACCGGAGCTTTAAAAAGCGAGAGGAAATAATTAGGAATGCTTTCAAGAACCAATTTAACAAGGGTCAACCTACCTCCAATGGAGAGAACCGAGGCTTTCCATAACGCAAGCCTGGACTCGAAAATATCGAAAAGTGAATGAATGATGTATATACACACACTTTTTTATAAACTTTTCATTTTAGTTCAGCACCAATACACTTCCTTGGGAGTGTAGATTTCGGTCGAAATGACCTAAAAATCCCAACTTATATATAATTGCTCTATACAAACACACATAAGAAATTTTCAGATTTGGTTTCAAGCGTGCTAGGTCGTCTCTACTTGTTGTACTCTAGAAAACAAACATAAAATTTGTTATTAGAAACCACGTTACACATAAAGACAATTAAGCAATGCATTTACCATGAATATGTTAAGCTTCCTTAGAGCCCATGAAATCCATCTAAAGATAAATCTTTGTCAATCCACCCCACAAGTTTGAACTTGTACTAGTTAAAAATGTTGAAGTAGGGCTTTCTTCGAAAATTGCCTCTAATGAGCTAGGTGATGTGTGTAAAATGCAACATATAAATCACATCAATTAAGGCATAAAACTAACCCTTTTTAAGTACTAATGTTGGAAAAATAGTGTTTTTGTCTTCCTTTTGTATTTTCAGGATGAAATGAGCTCAAATTCACAAAAGAAGCAAAAAGACAACTAATTCTAACATAAATACAAGGAAAGGAATAAAAGTATGCTGCCCGGACCCTCAACGGCATCCTCCAAAGCAAAGAAGAGAAAGCAGAAGTCTGAACACGCCCCGTGCTCAGCCAGCACGGGGCCGTGCCCAAGAAGCAGCATAAAAGACAAACTTATAGAACCTTCCATTGCCCACCACGGGGCCGTGTCCAGCGGGCACGAGGGCGTGGTGAAAGTACAGCAGGCGCATTAATTGTAATTGCGAATTACAATTAATAAGGAGAGAGAGTGTCAGACGGGCACGGGGGCGTGTCCAGCGGACACGGGGCCGTGCCCAGCCTTCTGTTCAGCCTATAAATAGGGGTGCTTGGTTTCATTCCATCTCATCCCTTGGCACACCACCTCTCTCACACTTCATCCACCACCCACCACCACCATAACACCATCATCCACCACCATCATCCATTGTCCATCGTAGAGTGTGTGAGTCATCTCGGGATCCAAGATTGATCGTAAGAGTTCTTGACAATCAAGGCCATGTTTGCCTAAGTCTCTTACATCACTTGGTGAAGACAAGTGTTTAGTATAATACTTTTTATTTTTAATCTTTTGCACTCTTTATTTGGTTTTGTATTAATGACTTTAATAACTAGTTGCTTATGTTGAAGGTGATCTTTCCTTATCGTTTGTCCGTGGTGTCTTGGCATTATTTTACTGTCTATATAAAATAAAAGATTTTCACCATTCATATCTCCACGGTCTATATGGAGGTATGTTGGCTACCTGGTCGGGGGTTAAGGGAACGGTTTGGTAAGGGTCTTGCCCTTGTTCAGCGTTTAGAGGTCCTGCTTGGGACCTGGGTCAAATTTAGTAGGATCTCCTTCAATGCCCATAGGTATTGGATGGCGGGGATCCAAACTCTTTGACCCCCTCATAAGTTAACTACTATTAATACTATAACCCGGCTATTTAGGACTGTATCCCTGCTGACTCAGACTACTTAGCCGAGGGTAACGTCACCGCCGAAAGCGGGGCCTACCACAATTTGCATTAATAACTTAATTCATTATCTTTCAATAATCCGACCCTTTAGGATTGTATCCTTGCTGACTCAAACTACTGGGTTGAGGGTAACGTCGCCTTCAAAAGAGGGGCCTACTACAATAACTAAGATAATCTCTTAAACAAGTGCAAAAGTGCGAAAATAATCAAAGGTTATACTAATACACGTGTCGGATCCAAGTGATTCATCTTGTCTATCTGTTTTTATTTTATTTTATTTTTCAGCATTTAGTTAGTTTTTATTTTTCTTAGTTTAAAACATTTTTCTCACTTTTTGATTTGATTAGACGTTGAGGATAAACCGGTATTAAAAGCTCTTGTGTCCTTGGACGACCTCGGTATCTTACCAACACTATACTACGTCCACGATGGGTGCACTTGCCCATATGTGTGTTTAGTGTTAGTGAATATCGTGTTTTATAAATTTAAAACTTGGCTAAAAGTGTAAAAAGGGCTTAATTAAACATCTAAATTATATATACACTACACACGCATCAAGTTTTTGGCGCCGCTGCCGGGGACACAAGGATTTTAAGAAAGCTTAAAATCGACGGCCTAATCAGTTTTTCAAAACCTTTTCAAAACGCGCGCAATTTTTTCTGCATTTTAGATTAGTTTGCATTTACAGTAGACTGAACACGGGGCCGTGCTTGCTGAACACGCCCCCGTGCTGCATATTTTTAGTTAGATACCCAGATACAGAGTCTGAACACGGGGCCGTGCTCACTGAACACGCCCCCGTGCTCAACGTGACCAGTAACTTTAATTAAAACGCCCAGATACAGACCCTGACCACGGGGCCGTGTTCACCCAACACGGGGCCATGTCCAGCTTCTGTTTCCGTCTTATTTTTGTTTTCTGGTCCCGAGACTCAGTTGTGGTCTGTTGAGTGATTCTTATGGATCAATACTCAAGAGGTTACAACTACACCTATGATGAGGATGATTATAGAGGTAATTATTGCACTAATTGTCGTAACACACGCTCGGTTCAATATAATAACTCATATCAACCATCCAATTCATACAACTATTATGAGGAGCCCAGGTACGAGCCGTCAACTTCATATACATCCTATGAAGACCAAAGGTATGAACCTCCTCCCTCATACTCATATTTTGATGAACCAAGGTATGAGCCTTCATACTCATACTTTGAAGATTCAAGGTATGAGCCACCACCTTCATACTCTTATTATGAGGAACCATGGCGTGAACAACCCACCTCATATGAGTACTATGAAGAACAAAGTTTCGACCCTTATCCATCATATACTTACAATGAAGAACAATGGTGTGAACCATCTACTTCATATGAGTACTATGAGGAGCCAAGGATCGAACAACCGGATTCAAGCTTTGAGGATCCAAATTCTTTTTCTCTCACCGAAGTGACCAATAGGATATTAGAACACATTAAAACTATCGAACGTTACATGAAAGAATCTCGCGCAAGGGAAGAGGAATCCCGCGCAAGAGAAGAATTAAAAAATGATAATAACGTAGAGATAGTTGAAAATGTAAAAATGGAAGAACAAGAAAGTGAAAAACCGACACATGAGTTAAACAATGAAAAAGGTGAGCCCGATAATGTTAAAATTCATGAAGAGTCTAATTTTGAAGAAATTAACCTCTTGTCACCTACTTTCGAAAATCATTGTTTAATAACCCCTCATGACCAAGTTTTTAAAAGAGTTAAACACTAGTGCTAAAATCAAGGAAATCGTGAGTGTTAAGTTAACTAATGATCAAACTTCGCTAATAAAAGAAGACCCTTTTGAAATTAACATTACACCGGTTCCATGTTTCTTTCAAAATTCATTTATTAGTAATATCACCATTTATAAAGATCTTTGTGTTAACATAATGCCTAACTACATTTTTGAAAAATTAAGTATTAGTGATTTTACTCCACTTCAAATACCCATTTTTCTATCCGATCGAAAAGTGATAAAATCAATCGGTGTAGTTGAAGATGTTTTGGTTCACACAAATCAATTGGTAATCCCAACCGACTTCGTCATCCTTGATGACGCCCCTCTAGTCTTGGGAAAACCTTTTGTACAAACTGATAAAGCATTGAAAAACCGGAAGTTCAACAATCTACCTCTTCAGTTAGGGGCATTCAAAAGGAGCATAGATCTTGAGCGTTCAATGAAATATCCTTTTGGCAATAATGACCCCCTAATTGAAGATGAAGCTGAACCACCCGATACAACTAACGAAGATGACCACTTTGTCAAGGAAGAAATAGCCATAGAACAAACCTTTAAGGTTCTTAATCTAGACGAGCCACAAAATAAGGTGTCTTCTAAAGACCCACCCATTGAGCTCAAAGAACTTCCTAAAGGCTTGGAATATGCTTTTCTAGGCAAAGATGGTAGTTTACCTGTAATTATTTCATCTAAATTAATTAACGTAGAAAAAGAGAAATTAGTTAATCTACTTAAAAAACACAAAAACGCGATCGCTTGGAAGCTTGTAGATATTAAAGGAATAAGCCCTTCCATGTGCACGCACAAAATTTTAATGAATGATGACTACAAAACAGTAATTCAACCACAACGAAGAGTGAATCCCAATGTTCAAGAAGTGGTTAAAAATGAAGTCATCAAGCTGCTTGACGCCGGATTAATCTACCCTATCTCCGATAGTCCGTGGGTAAGTCCCGTTCAAGTAGTCCCGAAGAAAGGAGGTATGACGGTAATAACTAATGAGAAAAATGAATTAATACCAACGAGAACCGTCACCGGATGGAGAGTTTGTATATATTATAGGCGATTAAATGAAGCAACAAGGAAAGACCACTTTCCTTTACCCTTCATTGATCAAATGTTAGAACGACTATCCGGTCATAAATTTTATTGTTTCTTAGATGGTTTTTCAGGTTACTTTCAAATACCGATAGCACCAGAAGACCAAGAGAAGACAACTTTCATATGTCCCTACGGAACTTTCGCATATCGACGCATGCCATTCGATCTATGTAATGCGCCTGCAACATTCCAACGTTGTATGGTGGCCATTTTTCATGATATGATAGAAAAGACAATGGAAGTCTTCATGGACGACTTTTCCATCTTTGGAGACTCATATGACCAATGCCTCGATAAACTTGAACGAATGCTATCCCGATGTGAGGAAACTAACCTCGCCCTTAACTGGGAAAAATGCCATTTCATGGTAACAGAGGGAATAGTACTCGGTCACAAAATCTCAAGCGAAGGAATGGAAGTTGATCGAGCAAAAATAGAAACTATTTCTCGATTACCTCCTCCATCCTCCGTAAGAGCAATCAGAAGTTTCTTAGGGCATGCCGGATTCTATAGAAGGTTTATCAAGGACTTTTCAAAAATTTCAAGGCCTCTAACAAAATTACTTGGAAAAGATGCACCCTTCATCTTTGACAAGGAATGTAATCAAGCATTTCTAACCCTCAAAGAAATGCTAGTCAATGCACCTATCATGATAGCACCCGATTGGAAATTTCCTTTCGAAATCATGTGTGATGCAAGTGACTTTGCTGTTGGAGCAGTCTTGGGACAAAGAAAAGAAAAGCATTTCCACCCAACCTATTATGCTAGTAAAACTCTTAATGATGCACAAGAAAATTATACAACTACAGAAAAAGAATTACTAGCAGTGGTGTTTGCTTTTGATAAATTCCGTTCTTATCTTGTTCTTTCTAAAACTGTAGTCTATACAGACCATGCAGCCATCAGGTACCTCTTCAAGAAACAAGACGCAAAACCCCGTTTGATCAGATGGATTCTACTCCTCCAAGAATTCGACATCGAAATCAAGGACAAAAGAGGAGCAGAAAACACTGCTGCAGATCATCTCTCACGCCTAGAAGACCCAGCTTTGGAAACAACCAGGAACGAGCAAATCAACGAGAAATTTCCCACAGAATCCTTGGAGATGATGGAGAGTAGACAAGAGCCATGGTATGCCGACTATGCTAATTTCCTAGCTAGCGGTATGGTCACCAAAGGATGGCCACATCATCAAAGAAAGAAATTCTTTGCTGATGTTAAGCATTACTTTTGGGAAGACCCCTATCTTTTCAAAATGTGTGCCGACCAGCTCATCCGAAGGTGTGTCCATGGTAATGAAGCACGAAGAATTCTCCGTCATTGTCATGAAGGTCCATACGGAGGACATCATGGTGCCGCAAGTACCGCACGAAAGGTATTTGACTCGGGATTTTACTGGCCAACCATTTACAAGGATGCACAAAACCTTGTAAAGACATGTGATGCCTGCCAGAGATCAGGTAATATTTCTTCCAAAAACGAAATGCCTCAAAATGGCATTCTCGTTTGTGAAATCTTTGATGTGTGGGGACTCGATTTCATGGGACCTTTCCCGCCTTCAAAAGGAAACAAATATATACTTGTGGTAGTCGATTACTTGTCTAAATGGGCGGAGGCCGAGGCTCTTCCAACAAATGATGGAAGAGTGGTGGTAAAATTTCTGAAAAAACTGTTTTCTCGCTTCGGGACACCAAAGGCTTTGATAAGTGATAGAGGTACCCATTTCTGCAATCATCAACTCGAAAAAATATTAACAAAGTATGGGGTCTATCACCGGGTCTCAACAGCGTATCACCCTCAAACAAATGGGCAAGCCGAAGTGACTAATCGAGGTTTAAAACGAATACTTGAAAAAACCGTAGGACTAAATAAAAAAGAATGGGCCGACAAATAAGACGATGCTTTATGGGCTTTTCGAACTGCTTATAAAACCACTATAGGCACAACCCCATATAAGCTTGTCTATGGAAAAAGTTGTCACTTGCCAGTAGAAATAGCTCACAAAGCCTACTGGGCAATAAAAAATGTGAACTTAGATTTAGAAACTGCCGGTAAAAATCGATTTTGTCAAATAAATGAATTAGACGAGCTAAGGAATTATGCATATTCTAACTCCGAAATTTATAAGGAAAGAATGAAAAATTTACATGATAAATATATTAAATCTAATGAATTTCGGGTAGGAGATCAGGTTCTATTGTTTAATTCACGACTTCGATTATCTCCTGGTAAGCTAAAATCTAGGTGGTCAGGACCTTTTTCAGTCACCCATGTTTTTCCGCACGGTGCAGTAGAAATTAAAACTCGAAATGGGATACCATTTAAAGTCAATGGCCAACGGCTAAAACTCTACCGAGGATCCATTGAGGATGAGGAAGAGGAGATCTCACTTCAAACGGTTAACGAATAAACTCATACCCGACATGTTACGAACACGTAAGTGTACGTTTAAAAACCGGTAAGTCTTCTAGCCATTTTCAGAAATAAGGGGCATGCTGTCACGGCTCCCCGACCCACCCCGGACGGAGCCGGGGGCCGCGAGGCAGTTCCCGTGGTATCCGTGGTATTTACTTTATGCGACAGCGGAAGTCTTTTATTTACAGGATCTTTTCACCGGAAAATACTCGTTTAATATATTACACAAAGTTAAGGGATAAATCCCATAATTTACAATAAGTTGATTTCACACAGAAATCTTTATTTTCCAAAACATGTTTTATTTATTTGTTTACACTGAGCCACTTCTCTGAGATTGATAGTGCTTTACTGCACTTTTCCTGGATCACACAGATCACCCGAAACATGTTTGAAAAAGGTTTTGACAGCGGGGAAATACTGAGTGAATCATTCAGTTTTCTAAAACGACCCGTTAGTTATAAATTCACAGTATTAAGAGCGATTACAATGTTTCTATCAACCAATTATCAAGAATGGGTATTTGTCACTCGACCGGATCTGTGACTGTGGTCATACCACTATTGGGTCCCGTCGCCCCAATAGTGACGGTTCACTCACATAGAGTGATACTCACTCACCTAGAGTGATAAAAATAGTAATGTGCACAATACCCCACATACCAGCTGTAATTTGGTGATTACAAAGACTTAATCCCTGTAATTATAACCTTGAAAATAATTTGAGGTATTGTAATGCTTACTCACAAACTGTGAGAAAACAATTTAAAAAGAGGAATGACTCACATTGCAGATTAACGAGCAAATAGATAATGCCTACTGATTAGCCTTGATTACACCTAGTTTAACACAATGCACACACAGGCAGGTTAGTAACTAATACAACAGTTACGACAATTCACGAGATTAAACCTTCACAACGAATAATCAGTGCAATACTCGATAATTCAGTTGGATTCACAACGAATAACAGAGCATAGTCCGAATTCGAACAGCACTCTAATATTCAAGTCGAAATCATGACGAATAATCAGAGTACAAGCTCAATTGAGCAGCACCCGGATTATTGTTGGATAGTTATAATCGATCGGACGTTGAATCGTAATAGCGATCGAGTTATTACCCTGATTGCGGCAGCACCTCGTGATCATGTGTGTGTGATTGTAGTGTAACAGTGAAAACTCAACGTACACAGAAGCTTTGTGCAACGTTTTAACACCACAGTTCAAGTGCCAAGGTCGGCTATTTATAGCTGGAATTTCGACACGCTTACGGACCGTATGCCTAACCCCTTACGGTCCGTAAGGGAACCTGGTATGCTTACGGTCCGTAAGGACCAACCTTTACGGTCCGTAAAGGGTGCAGCCTACTTCCTAGCCTAGCTGAGTTTGGTTGTAGCCTTGGTGAATCAAAAATTTCAACCAATTAGCATCTAGCAACGGTTTTAATTAGATAATTATCAATTAGGGTTTGCCCCCCTCGAGTTTTAGGGGCCCTGATCCTGATTCCGATTGTTCCGGAAATTTCAGGGTTTATGCCAAATCACTTGGGGGTCTTAATTAGGGTTTTCTTATTGGATAATTATTATCCTAATTACCGATTTTCGTGACAGTTGTTACATCCTCCCCACCTTAAGAAAAATCTCGTCCTCGAGATTTACTGGAATAGATGAGGATATTTTCGCTTCATTTCTGATTCCAGCTCCCAAGTGTATTCTGGCCCTCTCTTTGAATTCCACTTGACTTTGACCAATACCAGTCTTTTATGCTTGAGGAATTTGACTTTTCGATCTTCAATTTCTAATGGTTTCTCTATGAATTTTAATTTTTCGTTTACCTCTACATCCTGTAGAGGGACTACCAGGGATTCGTCTGATAGACATTTCTTGAGATTGGATACATGAAATACATCATGTACTCCAGCCAATTCTTCTGGTAGTTGTAACCGGTAAGCTACTGGTCCTATTCGTTGAATCACAGGGAATGGTCCAACGTACCTTGGACTTAGCTTTCCTTTCTTACCGAATCGTACTACTCCTTTCCAAGGAGAAACTTTTAAAAGTACTTTATCTCCGACTTGAAATTCTAAAGGTTTGCGACGATTGTCTGCATAACTTTTCTGACGATCTCGAGCTATTTTCAGTCTTTCCTTGATCTGAATTATCTTGTCAGTAGTTTCTTGTACAATTTCTGGACCTGATAATTGGCTTTCTCCGATTTCTGCCCAGCATACTGGAGTTCTGCATTTGCGTCCGTATAGTGCTTCGAATGGTGCAGCTTCGATGCTTGAATGATAACTATTGTTATAGGAGTATTCTATTAATGGCAAATGGCTATCCCAATTACCACCAAAGTCAATTACACATGCGCGGAGCATGTCTTCTAACGTTTGGATTGTCCTTTCACTCTGTCCGTCTGTTTGTGGATGATATGCAGTACTTAGATTTAGTCGAGTTCCCATTGCTTTCTGAAAACTTTTCCAGAAATGAGAAGTAAATCGACTATCTCTATCCGATACAATGGAGAGTGGGACTCCATGCAGGGATACTACTTCGTCCACGTACAGTTGTGCTAACCTTTCCATGCTAAAGGTTTCTTTCATTGGTAAGAAATGAGCTGATTTGGTTAATCGGTCTACAATTACCCAAATTGCATCATTACCTCTTTTGGTTTTGGGTAACTTAGTAACAAAATCCATTGTTATGAGTTCCCATTTCCATACCGGCATTTGTAATTGTTGAAGTAATCCTGAAGGTTTCTGGTGTTCGGCTTTGACTTGTGAATAAGTTAAACACTTAGATACGTATTCGGCTATATCCTTTTTCATTCCTATCCACCAGAAATTATTTCTTAAATCTTGGTACATCTTATTGTTTCCTGGGTGCATGGTATACCTAGATTTATGAGCTTCTTCTAGAATCTGATTTCTTAACTCTCCTTGCTTAGGTACCCAAATTCGTTTCTTATGGAATTTCCAAATTCCATCATTTCCTTGTTCTAGTTCTTTTAGGTAACCTTTCATTCCTTCAGCATTATCTTTGATTGCTGTTTTCTGAACTTCTTTGATTTGTGCCATTAAATCTACTTGGAGATTTAATCTCAGAGCACGGACTCGTTTCTGTTTCTCATAGTACTTACGACTTAAGGCATCGGCAACTATATTTGCCTTTCCTTCGTGATATTGAATATCACAGTCGTAATCGCTTAGCATCTCTATCCATCTTCTTTGCCTCATGTTTAATTCTTTTTGCCCAAATATATATTTTAAACTTTTATGATCTGTATAGATAGTAAATTTACTTCCGTACAGATAATGTCTCCAGATCTTAAGGGCAAAAATTATGGCTCCTAATTCTAGATCATGAGTCGTATAATTCTCTTCGTGCTATTTCAATTGTCTGGAAGAATACGCAATTACCTTCTTGCGTTGCATCAATACACATCCATAGCCTAATTTTGAAGCATCACAATATACTTCAAAGTCTTCTGTTCCTTCGGGTAAAGCTAAGATTGGTGTATTTGTCAACCTATGCTTTAAAATTTTAAAAGCTTCTTCTTGTCTAGGTCCCCATTCAAACTTAGCAGCTTTACAGGTTAATTTGGTTAAAGGGACGGCTATCTTAGAAAAATCTTTGATAAATCGTCTATAGTATCCAGCTAAGCCTAGAAAACTTCTTATCTCCATAGCTGTTTGTGGAACTTTCCACTTCGTAATTGCTTCTATCTTAGCAGGATCTACATGGATACCTTCGTGATTTACCACATGTCCTAAGAATTGTACTTCTTGCAGCCAAAATTCACATTTCGAAAATTTGGCATAAAGCCTTTCTTTTCTTAACAAGGTTAAGAGAACGTGTAAATGCTCACAATGTTCTTTTTGGCTTTTGGAGTAAATAAGTATATCGTCGATGAAAACGATTACAAATTTATCCAAGTATGGTTTACAGATCCGATTCATCATGTCCATGAATGCTGCTGGGGCATTCGTTAACCCAAAGGGCATGACTGTAAACTCATAATGACCATACCTAGTTCTGAAAGCAGTTTTAGGTATGTCTTCTTCTTGTACTTTCAACTGATGGTATCCGGATCTTAAATCTATCTTAGAGAAATACCTACCTCCTTGAAGTTGATCAAAAAGATCATCAATCCTAGGTAATGGGTATCGATTCTTAATCGTAACCTTATTCAATTCCCTATAATCGATACACATTCTCATAGATCCATCTTTCTTTTTCACAAACAACACTGGTGCACCCCAAGGGGATGAACTAGGTTGTATGAATCCTTTGCTTAATAATTCTTCTAATTGCTTTTTCAATTCTAACATTTCGGTAGGTGCTAATCTATATGGTGCTTTAGCTATTGGTGCAGTACCTGGAATTAAATGAATTCTAAACTCTACTTCTCTATCAGGTGGTAATCCAGGTAATTCTTCTGGAAAAACGTCTGGGTATTTTGACACTACTGGGATGTCCTGAAGTTCCTTATCTTTAGTGTTAATGATTACTGAAATCATGTACACCATTTCCTGCTTTCTCGAATAACTAGCCAATTTCATTACTGAGATGAATTTTAGTGGCTTTCGAGGTCTATCTCCAGTAATTAAAATTACTTCTCCGGAAGGTGTTTGAATTTCTACAGTATTTTATCACATAGGATTCGTGCATGGTTGGCTATTAACCAATCCATTCCTAACACTACATCGAATCCGGCTAAATTCATTGGTAACAGATTTGCAGAAAACTTATGGCCTAAAAATTCTATTTTTCCTTCTTGCCAGACTTTATCTATTTTTACAGAATTTCCTTCTGCGGTTTCGACTGCGAAGATTTGCCTAAGAGTGGTTAAAGGTAGCTTAAGATCTTGGCAAAATGAAGTATTTATAAAACTTTGGTTCGCACCAGAGTCAAATAATACTTTTGCAAATATGTCGTGAACTAAGAACGTACCAGCTATCACATCTGGAATGAGTTCGGCCTCTTGAGTGGTTAGCTGGAATGCACGTGCATTTCTCTTAGTTGTTCCTTCAGCTGGTTTGGCTTGGTTGGCTATAGGTTTAGCTAATTTAGGACATTCAAACTGAAAATGACCTCTTTCTCTGCAGTTATAACAAATTCTTGTTTTCTTCCTGCAGTCTTTTCCTGATGTCCTTTCGTCTTGCAAAAATTGCAAACCATATTGCATTGTCCATAATGCTTCTTTTTTGCAAATTTTGCAGAAGGGAGATGATGAGGATTGCCCGGTTCCTCTTTTCTTAGTATTACCCACACGAAATCCTTGGGTAATCTTTTGAACTAATTCCTTCTTGCGATCTTCCTCTCTTGTGCGTACCAATTCATCTGTTAGGGTATTAGCTAATTCTACAGCATCGTCAATAGTACGAGGTCTCGCAGCTTTAACGATGTTTTGGATTTCACTAATTAGCCCCCAGATGTAACGAGAAATAAGTACCGGTTCTGGCGAAGCCAGTGTTGGCACTACCCTTGCGTATTCAAAGAATGTCGAAGTATAGCCCCGACAATCTATCCCTGTCATGCGGTGACTAAGGAATTTGTTTGCCATTTGGTCTTTTTCATATTCGGGACAGAATTTTCTTTCTACAAGACTCTTAAATTCTTCCCAGCTCATGGCATAGGCTATCCTTCTTCCTTTTGCCTGGAGGATCGTATTCCACCATTCTAGCGCTCCTTCTTTGAACAGATTTGATGCATACATCACCTGATCCTCTTCAGCACATTTGCTTATTGCAATTACTGCTTCGGTTTTCTCTAACCAGCGCAGTGTTGCAGTTGCCCCTTCGTTACCTGCAAATTCAGCGGGTTTGCAAGCAAGAAACTCTTTGTAAGTGCAACCAGGTGTTGCAGCTTTTATTCTTTTTAGAAGTGGGACTTGTTGCGGATCACGATTGTTATGATTGCCGCCTCCATTTATGCTGTTACTGCCGTTATCTTCCGAAGTACGTTTACTAGGAATTAATTGTTGTGGTTCGGCAGGTTTTTGAACAGCAGCCACAATTTCTGGAATAGCATGGGCTATCCCTTGGGCGATAAAGTGCTCGATATCTTGTCGAGTTATATATTGATCTTCTCGTTCTTGCTCAGATTGATTTACTTCATTAATTGGTTCATTGTTAGCGTTTTCCATCTGCTAATTGGTAGAAATTATTAGTGTCTAACTTATTAATAATAAAATTCACACAGATGAACACATAAATTATCACACCATACAAGCATAACCAAAATTGTCGATTTCTCGACTTTCACTTTGTTATGGTATATTGTATATGCATCCGTACACACCGTATCTTACAGAGTTTTATTGCCCATTTTACAAAGTTTTAAGTTACTATTATACAATACGGCTTCCTGTGGTTTAACTGACATTTCTAGTAACGATGTTCCCTCTCATCGTACTTCCAAGTTAGATGCTCTCCCATTTCCCTGATCCTATTACCCGTACCTATCAGTTCTTCACCGAACTGACGGAGTTCAGCTAGGTTTTCATTACTCATGGGAGGATTTGGGATTGGTTCTGGGTCGAATTGTGGAAGGAAACTATAAGGACTATTGACTATGTTTTGAAATTGCCAGTCGTTTGTCCACCATTCCTCCAGTTCACCTAGTGGTCGGGTATGGATTAAAGGTTCGGGAATAGCCGGTGCTATGTTTAAAGGAAATTGGACTGTAGCCGGGTAAGAATACAAATTAGTGCGGATTGGGCTTATAACCTCACAGTTTCCTAATAGACGGTCTATCTCGTCTTGGAACGTGATTTCCTCTGGTTGTTTAGAGCTTTCACCAATTTCTATACCCTTTTGCTTAAGATCTATCCCTATTTCCTTTTCTGGTGGTTTCGAACTTTCTCCAGTTTCTATTTCTTTTCCCTTGCTCATGATCACAGGATTTTCTATTTTAGGGAGTCTCCTAGTTGCTGGTTTCCTACGGCGTACTTTCCTCCACCCTACGTATCTTCTCTTCTTTTTAGGTTTGGCTTTTTCCAGCGGTGGAGCTTGGAATTCCACGGGTTCTTCTATGTCAGCAATGTAACCAGTAAAGTCGTGAGAGACTTCGATAGGCACTGGATATAAATTGAGATTCTGAAATGCTTCCGATATCTCACTCATGCTGCATAGTATATATGCAAAATACAAAGAATGCAATGTTAAAACTTTGGAACAAAGTTTAACAAACAATACTGAAGTTTTATTGCATACCAATTTATACAGAAAACAACGGAAATAAACACACTGGGATTTTATTTATTTACGGGATAGTTATTTTTCTATTAGACTCGATTCATTGGAAATTTAGAGGTTGGTATTTTCTGCTACAGTAGCTAGCATATAGAGATTTGCCCATTTCCCGTCTATTTTATCTTCCCAAGGTGCACTATTACCCAATTCTTGGACTTCTGGGTTAAACCTAACACTCTTGGTTCGGGGTTTCTTTTTCTCCTGATTCTTTTTAAGTATCGAATCCTTTTTTTCTGGGGAAAGAGGATTCTCGTAGTTTGCCTTTTGGACAAAGATTCATTCTTCTAAGTTTACTGGGTTTTTAGAAGAAGATGCAACATCTAGTTTGTGGTAGATAGCAGATAGCTTTTGTTTACCCATACTGTAACTAACAAATAGTCAGTTAATAAAACATATAATCACAAAATAACAACTAGTAAATTTAAGTATTCTGTCAAATACTTAATTCAGTAATAGGCTTAACTCAGTGGCTCGATCAGTGGCTCAATAGTTATTAATTCTTAGCTCTGATACCACCTTCACTGTCACGGCTCCCCGACCCACCCCAGACGGAGCCGGGGGCCGCGAGGCAGTTCCCGTGGTATCCGTGGTATTTACTTTATGCGACAGCGGAAGTCTTTTATTTACAGGATCTTTTCACCGAAAAATACTCGTTTAATATATTACACAAAGTTAAGGGATAAATCCCATAATTTACAATAAGTTGATTTCACACAGAAATCTTTATTTTCCAAAACATGTTTTATTTATTTGTTTACACTGAGCCACTTCTCTGAGACTGATAGTGCTTTACTGCACTTTTCCTGGATCACACAGATCACCTGAAACATGTTTGAAAAAGGTTTTGTCAGCGGGGAAATACTGAGTGAATCATTCAGTTTTCTAAAACGACCCGTTAGTTATAAATTCACAGTATTAAGAGCGATTACAATGTTTCTATCAACCAATTATCAAGAATGGGTATTTGTCACTCGACTGGATCTGTGACTGTGGTCATACCACTATTGGGTCCCGTCGCCCCAATAGTGACGGTTCACTCACATAGAGTGATACTCACTCACCTAGAGTGATAAAAATAGTAATGTGCACAATACCCCACATACCAGCTGTAATTTGGTGATTACAAAGACTTAATCCCTGTAATTATAACCTTGAAAATAATTTGAGGTATTGTAATACTTACTCACAAACTGTGAGAAAACAATTTAAAAAGAAGAATGACTCACATTGCAGATTAACGAGCAAATAGATAATGCCTACTGATTAGCCTTGATTACACCTAGTTTAACACAATGCACACACAGGCAGGTTAGTAACTAATACAGCAGTTACGACAATTCACGAGATTAAACCTTCACAACGAATAATCAGTGCAATACTCGATAATTCAGTCGGATTCACAACGAATAACAGAGCATAGTCCGAATTCGAACAGCACTCTAATATTCAAGTCGAAATCACGACGAATAATCAGAGTACAAGCTCAATTGAGCAGCACCTGGATTATTGTTGGATAGTTATAATCGATCAAACGTTGAATCGTAATAGCGATCGAGTTATTACCCTGATTACGGCAGCACCTCGTGATCGTGTGTGTGTGATTGTAGTGTAACAGTGAAAACTCAACGTACACAGAAGCTTTGTGCAACGTTTTAACACCACAGTTCAAGTGCCAAGGTCGGCTATTTATAGCTGGAATTTCGACACGCTTACGGACCGTATGCCTAACCCCTTACGGTCCGTAAGGGAACCTGGTCTGCTTACGGTCCGTAAGGACCAACCTTTACGGTCCGTAAAGGATGCAGCCTACTTCCTAGCCTAGCTGAGTTCGGTTGTAGCCTTGGTGAATCAAAAATTTCAACCAATCAGCATCTAGCAACGGTTTTAATTAGATAATTATCAATTAGGGTTTGCCCCCCTCGAGTTTTAGGGGCCCTGATCCTGATTCCAATTGTTCCGGAAATTTCAGGGTTTATGCCAAATCACTTGGGGGTCTTAATTAGGGTTTTCTTATTGGATAATTATTATCCTAATTACCGATTTTCGTGACAGTTGTTACACATGCACACGAGCACATAAAAAATAATAATAATAATTTTTTCAAAAACTTTGCTCAGCACGGGGCCGTGTCCGCTGGACACGGGGCCGTGTCGAGTCAACTGTCGGGATAAAACCCTCTTTTCATAACAGTTACCTCATTCCACACGCCCCGTACTGCCGAAAACGCTCTGGTTCCAGGCGATTTTCCGCAGATTTCCGACGTCACTACCACGTTTAACAACACCAAGGTATGATTCTAGCATCTTTAGTAGTTAGATTAATTACTTGCATGTAGTTAAAACATCAAAAATTGGGGAAAAATCTAGGGTTCTTCGTGTTCATCCGGATCGAACTTCAAATTTTTGATGAAATCTGTTAGTATTAGTTTAGATTAGTGTAGTAGAAAGTAAATAAACATGTATTGTTGATAGATTCGTTCGATTTCCCACTAAAACCCCAAACCCTTGTTTTTGAACCGAAAAACACGAAATTGGAAGGGTAAACGGTTTGTTTTGGGAAAAACGACACTTAGGGTTTCATTTTCGGGGGAAACCGCTACTATTGGGCTAAAAATTTTTAGGTTTTCGAAACCGGGACAAAAAATGAACTTTTTGGGTTACAGACGCCTGGACACGGGGCCGTGTCCGCTGAACACGGGGCCGTGTCCAGCCCACTGTTTGCAGTTTCACTCCAAATATCCTTGTTTCATACTAACTTCTAATGTATTCTTTCAGATGTAAAAATTCACAAAGTTCAACGCAAGCGAACTTGACGCTAGGGCGCGGTATGAGATACTACAAACAAGACCGGAGGAGTACCCTAGGCGGGCATGTACCGACTTGTTAACCATGGTGAATCAACTTGACCGATTCAACAACATAGTGAGAGGGCCACTGGCAGTTGCATTGAACACCCGGCTTCGGTCGGTGCATCAATGCACAATGGAGTTTTACAGTACTTTCGTTTTCAACTCGAGGTGTGACCCATTTGACAATGAGGGGGTCCTATTTCGATGTGGAGGGACAACGTACTCAATCTCCATGGCACAGTTTGGATCTATAATAGGGCTATACGGTGAAGAGGAATCGGGAAATGAAGAGAATACTGGGGGGCTACGAGACTTGGATGAAACCGAACGTCAAGCCGCATGGGCTCAAATAGGTGAAGGAATCTACAACCCTAGCAGCACCAAGAGCACCAAACTGAGGGACCCGCTATACCGCTACATTCACAGGCTCCTCACTTACTCGCTGAACCAGCGTCACGACAGTAGTGGCGTTGTGGGGTTGAAAGATTTGGTTGTCCTTCACTGCATCCACAACCAAAAGCCTCTCGATGTTCCATATCTCCTACTGCGAAACATGCATCTCAACCGCCTTGCTAGAGCTCCAACACCTATCTTCTTTGGGGGATGGGTGTACCGTCTTTTCAAGCACTTCACGAACATTCCAAGGTCTTTTCAAAGAAGTCCATGGTCGGGACGAGTCGACTACCACATTTGCCGAGCCATGCACTTGCTTTATGAGGCGGAAGACGGGACGGTGAGCTTTCAAAGGACGCAAGGTTATGCATGGAACCCGCAGGAGGCTCTAGTTCTTCATGCACCACCTCCCCAATACCAGTACCAACCCCATGGGGATCCGGGTCAATCCTCCTCACAAGGAGGCGGTTTTCCTAACTTTCAAAGTTTACATGATCTTTTGCAGGAAAACCTCATGTGCACCAGGAATGCCTACAATCTCGCCAACAACACATACCACCGGGTCGGAGCTATTGAGCGCAACATCAACGATATACAAGATGATGTCGGTAGCATCCGGGAGTATATGGCGGGACATGGGGGTGGAGGTGGAGATAGCGATGAAGACATGGAGTAAGAGGTTTGAAGGAAGAAGGGGCAGGTTGGTGAGGAGCCCACAGGTTTAAGTACCCTTCTCTATCGAACAATTTACGGCCTGCGTGCCGCTTGTTGAACAATTTACTTTCTTTAACTGTTTTTTATTTTCGTTTTATTTTCACTTTATGCTTGGAGACAATTGACGTTGGTAATTTAGGATGTTTTATGTTTTCTTGGTGTATGCAAGGGTTAGAGTGCTAAACCTTAGCACTCGCAGCCCCAAAATGGAGAAACCGGGAGACAAAACCTGTTTTTTCAGGCTCACAGACTGTCCACACGGGGACGTGTCCAGCCGACACGCCCCCGTGTTCATCTCCCAGAGCTGCTGTTTGATTACTGACCTGCAATTATTTGCCAGACACGAGGCCGTGTCCAGCCGACACGCCCCCGTGTTCATCTTCTGTAAGTTTTCATTACTGGCAGTTCGCCACGGGGCCGTGTCCAGTGGACACGGGGCCGTGTCCAGGATGCCAGTAACATAAATCTTTGCTTTTTAAACCACTTTTACACATTCTAATCAACCGAAAATCTTATTTTTGGGACACATTGAGGACAATGTGTAATTTAAGTGGGGGGGGGGGGGATGCTAAAACCTTGAATTTTGCAAGTCCTAATTACAAGCCTTACACAAAACTCTATTGGAACCGCTAAACACCCCAATTTTTTTTTTCAAAAACTTTTCGTTTTTTTTACTTGTCTTGGTTTAATGTGGGAATAATAAGTTCTAAAAAGGTTATATTTTTACAAATTTACAACCGATAGCGTCGTGATAACAAAGAACCAACATAAGAAAATTACGAAACGGCATAACAAGTCTAGTTAAAATTCGATTATATATACTTGATCACATTAAAAACCCATTCCCACAAAAGTGAGTTTTGAGCCTTTATTGAGCATACAAATATACATCTTTAGACTAAATGCTCATTTTTCGTTTCTTGTGTGAATAGCCGCTTGGTTCTTACAACTCTAGAACTTGCCACGACGATACATTCCCGGTCCTTACCAACTTAAACCCAAGTAAGTAAGTGATGGAGGCATTAGGACTAACCTTATTTTTCTTTCTACACCATTATTTTTCGTTTTTTTTACCACCTACCCAAAATCCCCCTAGTCAGCCCCTTTGAGCCTAAACCTTTCATTTCATTACCCTAAAAACCTTTTTACCCACCAAAAACCCTTTTTTATTTTTCACCCTTTATTTTAGTAACAAGCTCGGTTTTTTCGCAAGCTCGCTATCTTATGTGACTAATCAAAAAAAAAAAATGATGAAGTTAAAAACAAACAAAAGCTTTACAAGTAAAAGCTTGTTTGAAAAATACTTCAAAATAAAGAGTCACTAAAAACAAGGTGTGTTACGAGAACCGACGCTTTTTACGATTTTCGCCCTTTTACTAACCACTAACCCAACCACCCACCTTTAACCCAAGCCTAACCCTTCACCCAAAAAGTCCTCTTGATATTTACAAAGGTAAAAAGTTAAAAAAGAGGAGGATTGATTGCTTGGCAAGCCTATGGAAGGCGTAAGTTCCATGCCGCTCTCGAGTGATTCACTAAAAATACACCTTCGGCCGAGTGTTGAGTGATCCCCCGTGAGGTATGTGAACTTGTATATAAATGGAATTTTAATAAGGCATGCTATGCCCGAATAAGTAATTTATCCTATGAAACGTTCTAAATAAATCATAACGAATAGGATTGTAAATAAATAAAAATAAAACCTAAAAAAGATCTTGGATTCCCGATACTCTATGACAAGCCAAAAACTTTCTCTTCTACCTATTCCATTTGGGAGTGTAAGCCACATTTAAAGAGTTTTGCTTGAGGACAAGCAAAAATTCAAGTGTGGGGGTATTTGATGTGTGTAAAATGCAACATATAAATCACATCAATTAAGGCATAAAACTAACCCTTTTTAAGTACTAATGTTGGAAAAAGAGTGTTTTTGTCTTCCTTTTGTATTTTCAGGATGAAATGAGCTCAAATTCACAAAAGAAGCAAAAAGACAACTAATTCTAACATAAATACAAGGAAAGGAATAAAAGTATGCTGCCCGGACCCTCAACGGCATCCTCCAAAGCAAAGAAGAGAAAGCAGAAGTCTGAACACGCCCCGTGCTCAGCCAGCATGGGGCCGTGCCCAAGAAGCAGCATAAAAGACAAACTTATAGAAGCTTCCATTGCCCACCACGGGGCCGTGTCCAGCGGGCACGGGGGCGTGGTGAAAGTACAGCAGGCGCATTAATTGTAATTGCGAATTACAATTAATGAGGAGAGAGAGCGTCAGACGGGCACGGGGGCGTGTCCAGCGGACACGGGGCCGTGCCCAGCCTTCTGTTCAGCCTATAAATAGGGGTGCTTGGTTTCATTCCATCTCATCCCTTGGCACACCACCTCTCTCACACTTCATCCACCACCCACCACCACCATAACACCATCATCCACCACCATCATCCATTGTCCATCGTAGAGTGTGTGAGTCGTCTCGGGATCCAAGATTGATCGTAAGAGTTCTTGACAATCAAGGCCATGTTTGCCTAAGTCTCTGACATCACTTGGTGAAGACAAGTGTTTAGTATAATACTTTTTATTTTTAATCTTTTGCACTCTTTATTTGGTTTTGTATTAATGACTTTAATAACTAGTTGCTTATGTTGAAGGTGATCTTTCCTTATCGTTTGTCCGTGGTGTCTTGGCATTATTTTACTGTCTATATAAAATAAAAGATTTTTACCATTCATATCTCCACGGTCTATATGGAGGTATGTTGGCTACCTGGTCGGGGGTTAAGGGAACGGTTTGGTAAGGGTCTTGCCCTTGTTCAGCGTTTAGAGGTCCTGCTTGGGACCTGGGTCAAATTTAGTAGGATCTCCTTCAATGCCCATAGGTATTGGATGGCGGGGATCCAAACTCTTTGACCCCCTCATAAGTTAACTACTATTAATACTATAACCCGGCTATTTAGGACTGTATCCCTGCTGACTCAGACTACTTAGCCGAGGGTAACGTCACCGCCGAAAGCGGGGCCTACCACAATTTGCATTAATAACTTAATTCATTATCTTTCAATAATCCGACCCTTTAGGATTTTATCCTTGCTGACTCAAACTACTGGGTTGAGGGTAACGTCGCCTTCAAAAGAGGGGCCTACTACAATAACTAAGATAATCTCTTAAACAAGTGCAAAAGTGCGAAAATAATCAAAGGTTATACTAATACACGTGTCGGATCCAAGTGATTCATCTTGTCTATCTGTTTTTATTTTATTTTATTTTTCAGCATTTAGTTAGTTTTTATTTTTCTTAGTTTAAAACATTTTTCTCACTTTTTGATTTGATTAGACGTCGAGGATAAACCGGTATTAAAAGCTCTTGTGTCCTTGGACGACCTCGGTATCTTACCAACACTATACTACGTCCACGATGGGTGCACTTGCCCATATGTGTGTTTAGTGTTAGTGAATATCGTGTTTTATAAATTTAAAACTTGGCTAAAAGTGTAAACAAAGGCTTAATTATACATCTAAATTATATATACACTACACACGCATCACTAGGTCCATTGTTGATGCAACAAATAATAAACCAAGGATGGTAGCTGGGCTGGTTAGGCAAAAGGGTTGAAGGGTTCAACCTTGCCTAACGCAGGTCGCGGGGTCCCCCCACGTTTGCAAGACGTGGAAGGAGGTTCACTAGTTTGTTCTTGTTGTTTGCTATGGATCCTCTTCTGAAATGTGTTCAGATTTGGATGAAGGAGCAAACAGAATGTGTGTGCTGGAAGTGAAAGAAAGTATCTTGCAAGAAGCAAGTACTGATGATGTATGGCCAGAGATTTCGGGAAATCAAGGCTTTCATGGGATGTCTCCGGAAGTAAATGAAGTGTCATATATATAGGAGAAGGCATCTCCCAAAGAGGAATGCATTTGACTAGTGACCCTGCTTGCAGTGAGGGGCTTACCCTTTCGGGGGTTAAAGCCTTTTGACCCCTGGATAATAGAGTGTGCTCTGCAGACCTGCATTGCTTTTGCGGCTGGTGGGTTGGTGAAGTGATTTCGAGGATGTGACTATTTACTGTTCTCACACTGCTTTACTTCACCTCATCGATTTTTCAACCTTCGAACCCTTTAACCCTTTAAGTACTCAAGTATTTTAGTCATTTTATTTTGTCTTGAGCTACCCCCGTCATCAGCCCCCCAAGTCAGAGGTTTTTGGGGAATTGCTCAAAGACGTCTGACTTTTATACGTGTATTTTACTGTCCAAGGGCTTCAGAGGTTCAATGGTTTGAAGGTTGGAAATGGTTGGTGTTTTTGAATTGCAAAATTTTGACGAGACAGTTGACAAGACCCGTGGCAGTTTGTCAGACGGCGGTTATTAATTCCGCCCTTTAATAATTATCTTTTATCTCATTTGTTTACATATTTGTATTTGAAGATTATCACTTGCTCCTTTTTCTCTCAAGTTTTTCCCCCTTTTTCATATCAGGTCAGTTTGCTTTGCTTATTTTCTTGTTAATTTGTTCATATCATGGGTGCTCGTAAGGATATGGCAAAATCCTTTTCTCGACTGACCCAAGAGGAAGTTGATTTGTTTTGTATGGAATGGGGTATAGGGACGAAGTATAGACCGGTTGCACCGGCCTGTGATAAATCTATCAATGAGTGTCCTTCTGTTATGATTGCCTTATATTGTCGACATTTTGAGTTCTCCAATCTTCGCTACCCTTTTTCCAACTTTGTTTTGAATATTTTGGAGTATTACCGAGTGTTTTTTGGTCAGATTCACCCCCTTGGTATGGCTAGGGTTTTACATTTTGAAATTTTGTGTCGGGCCACCGGGTATGACCCATCTCTGTTGTCTTTTCGTCGCTTCTTCCGGCTTGCTAAGAATGGTGATTGGTTCACCTTTGAGACCAGTCAAGTTGATACTTGTTTAATTTCCTCCATGGTTTCTACACTTGGGGTCTGGAAGGATCGGTTTTTCTGGGTGTCGGAGGAGATTGTTCCTTTCAAACTTGTTTGGAGACACCCAGATGCCGTTCTGAACGAACCGGAGCCTGTTGCCTCTGACATAAACACTCGTTTTTTAGAAACTCTTAGGGAGTGCCCTTCGAGGCTTCGCCCCTTCCTTGAGCATTTGTTGGTGTTGTTGGGTATAAGTAAACTGTGGGAAAAGGCCAACCGAGATCCGATGCTTATTAGAGATAGGAAGGGTATGCGTTTATTCTTTTCTTGCTCTTTTTACTCCTTTTTTCGTTGTTTGCTTATGTGCTTTTCTATTTGTGTTGCAGTTATGTCTGCTCTTGATTTCATTAAAAGCGATGATACCTCTGATGTTGGCTTTGATGATGTTGCTGCTACTCCCGATGAGAATGTGGTTGTTAAAGGTTCTGATTATAGGTTTGAGGGTTCCAGGTATGTGAATGTTCCGAATGTCAAAGGCTTTACCAAGGCAACTGCTTCCAAAGGTTCCACTCGTCGCTCTCAACGCCATCTGAAAGGTGTTGAGCAGCCTTCTGGTTCAGAGCCTATCGATGTTAGTGATGATATTGAGGTATCAACGGATCAAGCTATGGATGTTGGCAAGGGTAAGGAGAAGGACTTGATTGTTTCAAGCAAGAAGAAGAAATTGATCAAGAAATGTGCCACTCCTGCTATTCAAGGTTTGTTAGTCAAAAGCGTTGAGAGCTTCGAAGGTTCAGAGGGTCAAGACATTTATGTGCCTAACTGGGGGGTTAAGGTTGGTGATAATTTTAAGGATCCGACTGTTTGTGCCGAAGCTCTGGCTCATTTTGCTCCTCCCGGCGTTCGAAGCGCCATATCTGAGATGGAAGCTGATCATCTTATTTCTAGGATGATGCTCAGTTCTTGCAACCTTTCTGCCTTTTTGGCTGAAGGCGTCACTCGTTTCGCTAAAGGGATGCAAGAATATGAAGAAGCTTCCAAGAAGAAGGATAAGATGAAAGCTTCAATTGCCGCAATGAAGAAAGAGATATCTTGTTTTGCTGAGAAGGAGGAAGCATGGTCGAAGAAGGTTGATGATTTGTCTAAGCAACATGAGATTGAGATGAGTGATTTTAAGAAGAGCTTTGAGGCTGATCGAGAGAAGCTGAAGGCAAGCAAGGAAGCTTTGTTTGTTCAACAAAGGGCTTTTGATGCGGAGAAAGAGGGGTTGAAAGCTGCAGTTGCTCGAACCACCAGTGATAATCAATGGTTGATTGAGCATGGCTTTCAACAGGTTGTTACCTACCTTCTCCACTCCAAGGAGTTTAATTCCGCACTTGGCGAGGTTTACACAAAATTACTTAACTTGAGAAAACATCAGGGCCTCATCGCTGGGTACAAGCTTCATGAGTCTGGACATCATTTGGAGAAGTCTCCTTTATTTCGCCCTGAGGCTTCCGATGTTTTCAAGGGCTCGGTGGAACAGATGGAGAGGCTGACCTACCCTTATATCTATCAAGTTTCCGCTTGTTTTGGTAAGCCTCTCACTATTTTACAGGATTTGAAACCCGAAGGCCTTAGTGAAAAAGTATGCTCTGAAGTCTTGGATTCTGTTTCGAGGAAGAGGTCCTATTCTGGGGACAGTGATGACACCCCTTCAGGCGAACCAGATGCTTCGAAGGATGCAAGCTTGGAGGCTTCAGCAGTGGGTGGTGATGGTGGTGCAAAGGCGAAGAAGCTGAAGAAAGCAAAGAAAGCTAAGGGCGAAGGTTCCGGGGTCTCCAAGCCTTCTGCCGATGCTTAATGGATATTCGTAGCTTTCTTAGAACTTAAAAACAATTTATGGTTTGTGATGTTATCTTTAAACAATATTAGGCTTTTAGGAACCCTTAAGGTTCCTGTTGGTTGTGTTAGGCCTGTGTGGCCATTTGACCAATATCTTTAACTTTCAAGTCACTAGGGCTTGATTTAACTTGCTTTTGAATGGTTGAAAGTCCTTCAGGGCTTTCTTGGTTATGATATTATGCTTAACTTTTTTTTTGTGTTATGTTCTTATACCTGTGCTTATTTTGTTAAGGCAGCTTGGTTAGTTGTAAGCTTTTAAGCTTTTAAGCCTTTTGGCTATCTATAGATAGATTGAAGCCTTTGAGGTTTCGAGCTGTTATCTCGAGGGCTTAAAGTCTTGAAGACTTATGGTGTTTTGGTTTGATTTTGTTTGTGTTTCTTAGGATTTTTGTTCAGGCTACATTATTTTTATGACTTTGTCTTTGTTGAGTTTGCGTTGTCCTTATGTTTTTTATACCTTAAAGGGTTCAGTGCTGCAGTCACTTAGCCTTGGTATTTTTAACAAGAAGGCATAGCACCTATCCTATTTATTTTCTTGTTTTTTTAAGCATGTTTGTTGATTATTTTTCTAAGGCTTAAGGAACATTTGGTGTAGGCTGTCCAAACCTGTCTATGAGACTTTTTTGTTATTGCTAATAAGTCTCATAGATTTGTATTGATCTAGGAACTCACCCCTTATATAGGTCCATTCAACCCTTGAACCTATTGAGCGATGTGGCCTGGGAGCTCAACCCCTTACATGGCCCTTGCCATGGAGTTTCTTGCTAGGTTCTCAACCTGTTTTTAGGATAGAAAGACAAATTTGATAAAACAACTTCATTCATTCAAGAGATATTTTTACAAAAGGTTTTCATAGTTCAACTCTTGAAATGCAACATTGCAAAATACAAACCAATCTTACTCGTTTAGACATGAAACCTTTTCAAGGTTTTTCCATTCCAGTGCCTTGGAAGCCTTTTACCTTCTGGGTCAGCTAGCTTGTAGGATCCACCCTTGTGTGCTTCAAGGATGGTGTATGGACCCTCCCATTTTGGGCCAAGCTTTCCCTGATTTTCTTTCTTGCTAGCTTCATTGTTTCTAAGGACCAGGCCCCTTGGCTTGAAATGTTCATTCTTGACTTTCTTGTTGTAATAGGCTTCCATTCGTTGCTTGTACTTGGCTTCTTGGATTGCGGCTTGATCTCGCGCTTCTTCTAGGAATTGTAAGTTCAACATGGTATCTTTTTGGTTTGTTTCGGGATCCATGTTGACAACTCGTTGTGTTACAACTCCTAACTCGGCTGGGATCACAACCTCGGATCCGAATACCAAGCTATAGGGTGTTCTCCTATGACTTGCTTTTTCGGTTGTTCTTATGGCCCATAGAATACTAGGTAATTCGTCAAGCTAGTTGCTTTCGTACCTTCCCAATCTTGTTTTGATAACTTCCACTATGCTTCGATTTGTCCTTTCGACCTGACCATTTGATTGCGGGTAAGCCACTGAGCTGAAGACCTGATTGATCCTGTACTCTTTACACCAACTGCTGAAAGGCTTCTCAGCAAATTGCTTCCCATTATCAGTGACAAGTACCCCCCGCAATCCATATCGGCAAATGATGTTTTCCCAAACAAAGTCGATGACCTGTTTGCCTGTAATCTTCTCAAGTGGTTTAACTTCGGGCCACTTTGTGAAATAATCTACTGCCACCGGCAAGAATTTTACTCCTCCTTTGCTTGGGGGAAATGGACCAACAATGTCCATTCCCTATTTATGGAATGGCCATGCCGAGGTTATTGGGACAAGGTCATGTTTAGGAGTTTTTGGGATTGGTGCTTAAATCTGACAAGCATCACACTTTCTTAATTGTTCAGCGGTGTCACGATGCATTGAGGGCCAAAAATACCCAAGGTTCATGAGTTTTGCAACTACCGACCTAGCTCCAAAATGGGCTCCGCATATGCCTTCGTGGATTTCTTTGATCAAATATTGACTTTGCTCAGGACCAACACATCTTAGCAAGGGAGCAAGGTAACCCTTTTTGTAAAGAGTTTCTCCTTGTAGTACGTAATGCCTTGCCTTGATTTTAACCCTTTCAGCTTCTACTTGATCATTGGGTAGTTCACCATTTTTAAGGAACTTCTTAATTGGAGTCATCCAATTTGGATCTTCATCGGTGACTACGTCTTGAATTTCCAATTCATCAATTGATGGAACTTTTAACACTTCTACTAACACCTTCTTTGTTAGGTGAGCAAAAGTAAGAGAAGCAAGCTTGCTTAAGGCATCTGCCTTCTTGTTTTGGGACCTTGGAATCTGCTTGATTGTACACATTTGGAAGGTGTTCATCAATTCTTTGGATTTTTCTTTGTATCTTCTCATGTTGGGCTCTTTAGCGACGTAGCTATCGTTTACTTGGCTTGAGACCAGTAATGAATCAGTGAACACTTCAAGCTTCTGGACCTTCATCTCTTTGGCCAGTCTTAAACCGGCGATCAGTGCCTCATATTCAGCCTCGTTATTGGTGGTCTGAAAGTCAAAACAGAGAGCATATGTGAATTCCAACCCTTCTGGTTTGATCAAAATGAGTCCAGCCCTTGATCCTTCAATGCTTGAAGCCCCGTCAGTAAAAGCTTCCAGGCTTCAAGGTCAGAGGGTTCAGAGGTTTCAGTGTTCACTTCAGAGATGGTTTTCTTAGGGACTTCTATAATGAAATCAGCCAAGACTTGGGCCTTGATGGTCTTTCTAGGAACATAGGTGATATTATGTTCACCTAGTTCTATGGCCCATTTGGCTAATCGTCCCGAGTTTTCTGGTTTTTCAAGCACACTCCTGATAGGTTGGTCTGTGACCACTTGTATAGGGTGTGCTTGGAAATACCTTCGAAGTCTCCTAGCTGTTTGAACTAGGGCTAGGGCAAGTTTTTCCAGCGGAGGATATTTGGTTTCAGCCAATTTTAGAGTTTTGCTGAAGAAATAGACGAGTACCTAGATTTTTTCTCGCTCAATGGTGAGGACCGCGCTTATTGCTTCTTCGGCAACTGAGAGGTAAACTAAAATCAATTCACCCGTTTCTGGGGCTGCCATGTCAGGTAGGGAAGCTAGGTGCTGCTTCATTTGGTTAAAGGCTTCATCAGCCTCTTCAGTCCATTTGAAGTCCTTCTTATCAGTGCAACCTTTGAGCATTTTGAAAAAGGGGAGAGACCTTTCCGTTAACTTTAAGGTAAAACGCTTCAAGGCAGCAAGCTTCCCATTCAAGCTTTCAACCTCCTTCTTAGTCTTTGGTGGTTTGGCTTCAAGAACAACTTTCACCTTATTTGGGTTAGCCTTGATGCTTTGTTTTCCAACAATATGGCCCAGGAACTTTCCTTCCTCAAACCCAAATGAGCATTTTTCAGGGTTGAGCTTCATGTTAACCTTTCTTAGGTTCTTGAAAGTTTCTTGAATGTCATCGAACATCTGGTGTTCCATCTTGCTTTTGATCACCAAGTCATCAACATATGCTTCCATGTTTTTGCCAATTTAGCTTGCAAAGGCTTTGTCTACTAGACGTTGGTAGGTTGCTCCGACATTTTTGAGGCCAAAAGGCATCTTTCGGTCCCTTATCAGTGTGAAATGCCGTATTTTCCTCATCTTCTTCTTTCATGAGTATTTGATGATACCCTTTGTAAGCATCTAGAAAGCATTTGAAAGGATAGCCGGTGAGGGAGTCAACCTTGAGATCAATTTCTGGTAATGGATTACAATCCTTGGGGCAAGCTTTGTTGAGATCCTTGAAATCTATGCACATCCTTCAAGAGTTGTCTGGCTTCTTGACCATAACTGGGTTTGCAACCCATGACTGGTACTTGACCTCTCGGAGAATGCCGGCTGACACAAGCTTCTCAACTTCCTGGCATGCGACCAAACTTCTCTCTGGTGCCAAACTTCTTTTCTTTTGAACCACGGGCTTGACATCCAGTGGTATTCTTAACTCGTGCTCGGCAATGTTTCGAAGGATCCCTGTCATATCCTCCGGACACCAAGCGAAGACATCGCTGTAGTGTGTTAGCAACTTTTCGAGATATGAGAGGGTTTCTTGTGAAAGGCTTGGGTTGACCCTTATTCTTTGCTCAGGGTACTTAGGATTTATGATTAGCCTTTGCTTGTCTTCTTCGCTTTTGGAATTTTCACCTTCAACCATGTAGGCTTCCTGGGAAGGTTGAAGGGTTGCTATTCCCCTTTCGGTGGGAAATTTGACAGTGCCATGGCCGATGGACACAGCCATGTAAAACGCACACTGTCCTGGCCTCCCAATGATCACGTCACAGTTTGATGGAATATTGATAACCACAAAGGTAAGTGGTTGAGTTTTTTCTTTTTGGCCTTCGCTGAAACGAACATTAAGCGTTAGTTGCCCTAAAGGCTTAAGGGGTATATCGGCAATACCTTTTATGGACCAAGGATGGTAGCTGGGCTGGTTAGGCAAAAGGGTTGAAGGGTTCAACCTTGCTTAACGCAGGTCACGGGGTCCCCCCACTTTTGCAAGACGTGGAAGGAGGTTCACTACTTTGTTCTTGTTGTTTGCTATGGATCCTCTTCTGAAATGTGTTCAGATTTGGATGAAGGAGCAAACAGAATGTGTGTGTTGGAAGTGAAAGAAAGTATCTTGCAAGAAGCAAGTACTGATGATGTATGGCCAGAGATTTCGGGAAATCAAGGCTGGCCTGAGATGTCTCCGGAAGTAAATGAAGTGTCACATATATAGGAGAAGACATCTCCCAAAGAGGAATGCATTTGACTAGTGACCCTGCTTGCAGTGAGGGGCTTACCCTTTCGGGGGTTAAAGCCTTTTGACCCCTGGATAATAGAGTGTGCTCTGCAGACCTGCATTGCTTTTGCGGCTGGTGGGTTGGTGAAGTGATTTCGAGGATGTGACTATTTACTGTTCTCACACTGCTTTACTTCACCTCATCGATTTTTCAACCTTCGAACCCTTTAACCCTTTAAGTACTCAAGTATTTTAGTCATTTTATTTTGTTTTGAGCTACCCCTGTCATCATCCATCATTTATGAAAGCATACTAATTTTCCAATGGTTGATAACAGTTTTAGCAACATAATTTTTTTTTGCTACGGTGAATGCATTCCTGCAATTTATAACACTTTCTACGTCCCATATATAAATCATTTCATTCCATCCGTCCACTAATAGTATATTTTAACCCACTAAAAATATCTAACGTATAAAAGGCAAGACATCATGAGAACAATGTATATAATTTATAAACGAGGTTTCTTTCCATCGTCCATTCATATAGGAGTGTTCAGAATTCGATTCGGATTTAAAAAATTTGGAATTCGATTTGATTCGAATTCGATTAAAAATGTTCGAATTCGAGTTGATTCGTATTCGAGTCCAATAATCGAATTAGAATCAAATACGAATTTATGATTTTCAATTCGATTCGAAATTCGAATTCAATATATATATATATATATATTTATATATGTATATACACACAAACATATATATACACACACATATAACTTCTAAACTTGGCCAAAGTAGGAACTATCTCTATAAGTGATTGTTTATTATTCATAACATTACCAAATCTTCTAACAAATAGCCCATACTACTTATTTCTAAATTTTCACCTAATTTAAATCGCTACCGGTAACCAACCTATCTTCTAAATTTTGGTGTTTTAACGTAATGATAGTTAATTAATTTACAGATTATTATATTTTATGTTGAATATAATTATTTGTAGTAGTTTCAAAAAATAAAAGTAAAATAATTTATTGTTTAAGGTGAATTTGAATTAAATCGAATTTATTCGAATTCGGTTCGAATTCGAGTTTCAATTACTAATCGAATCGAATACGAATTCATGTAAAAAAATAAAAATTCGAAAATTCATTATTCGATTCGATTAACACCCTTACATCCATATACATATAAGGAATGATATTAGAGGGTTAGTTTGGATATTATTGGTCTAATAAACCTAAAATATCTTGTAACATGTTGATGTTGATGTATTTAGATGATGAATTTGTTATAAAACAAGATTTTCTAGTGAAACATTGATGTAAATCTATTCTAATAAAGTAGAATCTAAAGTAGAATCTAAGTCAGTTATTAGGAGTTACTTTTACCTGTTGTTAAATTACGTCTTCTTTTTGGAGGAAAATGTTCTAGATAATTAAACTTAGTAAATATTGTTTAAAAATTAAGTTAGCAAACTATAATTAGGTTTATTTATTTTCTTGTGACATAAATTCTATTTGTAATTTTAATTTATGGACAAACAATTATGCTTGTACGTTTATTTAGCAGTGATTGATTAAGTTTTGGCACTTATAAAATTATTTTTTTAAAGATTACAATATTTTAACAACTGATTTGTAACTCTAAATATTATTTACATCAATCATTAGTTTATAAATATTAAATACTTATACGATGTAGTTATTATAACTTATTAAACTATTAATTATGTATAAGCTTTTTAGCAATATAATTTTTTTTAAACCAGTTTCTAAATTTATTGAACTAGTATCAAGCCGTCTGTGTTGCGGTGGGGGCGTAAAACCGTGAGAAATAGCACCAATGTCATACCACCAACAACGACAACCAACACTGAAGTTGCGCGTAGCGAAAAAATTAAACCGAAACGTAAAATATAGAAATAATAATAAGTCAATTTAGGACTCGCGCGTTGTGACGAACCTGTCAAACATGAAAAAAAATAGACGACGTAAAAACGTTGAACCACACACGCACGTTACTTCGTGTTAACTAGCAAAATTTAGAACAAAACGTATAACGAAACGTAAAAACGTTGAACCATATATGCACCTTGCATCGTGTTAACTCGCAAAATTACGAGCGAAACGTAAAACGAAAAATTTGCAAAATAGGAGACCAAAGTTGAAAGTAAAAAAACTTATTAGATTAAATTGGAAAAGATGAAAACTTTTGGGTTACAAATAGAAAATACAAATAATTTTGGGTCAAAAATGTAATATCAATTTTTTTTTTCAAAACTTCCCTAGGACTTGAGTACAAACCCTTTATGCATTAAAAACATTTAAATAAACATTTAGATCATTCAATATTTTCATGTACATTCTAAAACTTGTAAATTTAATTTGAACAAACCAATATATTTGTTGTAGAATCTAGCTGTTTGTTTATTTATTAGCAGAAAAAAAAAAAACTCGATTGCGATTAATGGGTAATTATTTGTATTTGATTGAATATTATATGAACTCTTCAATTATTATATGCATCTATGATTTTAGCTTGAATTTATTTTTGAGAAGGTGGATGGGAAAACGTGGCCATAATTAAGACCAATCTTGTACGGTATAATGTACGCCCATTTAAACGTACAGCTACTAGCAAGTATAATAAATAAATAAATAAATAAATAAATAAATAAATAAATATATAATAACATTAAAATTAAAAATCAATAAAAGCTGCATGGACATCGCATGGCATGAGAGAATGGGATCTAGATAACTTTTTTATTAGAAGAACTTTAATACCGATATCTTTTAACATACTTCATATAATTAGATGTTAATTATTTAATTAATTATGGTGGTGTGTTTATTGCTTATTGGTTCTGATTATGTTATTTTATAAATAAGAAGAAACAGATAATCGTATGTAAATACGCGCAATGCAGAGAAACAATGATTGTATACTTACTTTTAATGTTTTATAATTTTGCTTATTTGATTTGATACGTAACGTAACCAAATTAAGGAAATAAAATCTAATTTTTTATTTTATAGTTAAAAAGAAGATACTCTAAATATTTTTTTCTTTCGGAATTAATCAGTCTTACCAAATTAAGGAAATAAAATCTAATTTTTTATTTTATATTTAATAAGAAGATACTCTAAATATCTTTTTCTTTCGGAATTAATCAGTCTAGCTTGTGAATTTCAGAAAATACTAACATACAATTTGTGGGCTTAACTTTTCTCTAAATAAGTTCTAGTTTTGGATTTGGCAAGTAATCCTTAAAACAAGATCTGTTTAACCCTAAAACTCTTACTTTGCACTTTGCTATCCTTAAACACTATAAACAAAACTGTTACTTCCCATTGGAATCTCCAAAAATCACATTTTCTATAAATTATAGAGAAAAATGTACAGTTTTATATGTTTTATGTATTTTATATTCTACATCAGAGTCTCTAAAATGAAGAAAATATTTAGAGGGTTGATAGTATATATCTAAACAAAGAGATTAGTATTCATCTCTGAAAGAATTTTGTGAGTATATAAAACCAAGAAAAAAATATAATTAGTATTTGTGAGTAAGATAAAGATAGAAACTTGGTTGTGAGACGGTTTTAAAAATACAAACAAAGTTTAGAGAAAAATGTATATTTTAGTTAAATTAAATACATGGAGATAAAGATTCTAATGTGACTACTCTAAGGCTAATGGGTGTAGGGCTTGACAAGGGGTCATGGGAATGCCACGAGGGGAGGGGAGGATGAGGAACACCAAGCACCCTAAGCTTGGATCATGGTTAGCGTGGCCACCACCTCGTCTGGCACGAACCCACCTTGAAACGTTGACCACTTTTAATTGGTTAAATATAAAAAAAATAAGGAGGGGATGTGAGGACCACCGACCATAACATACAGGTTGGGGATGGAGGGAAGAGACGGAATGGATGGCATTGTGACGCTAAAATAACGGTTGGAGATGAAATGAAGGTTAGGTACCATAACACAAAACCTAATAATCAATCTCAAAGACCCTATATGCAAACCTATGCATCGGGTAGGTAAATATGATTAAAGATTCGATAACTCATAAAATTCGAATGTAAATCCGATTAAAACAAAATCTCGAACTTCATTAAATAGTATAACCTTTTTAAAAAGCTATTATATTAAAAATTAATATTATGACAGTTGTACGTGACCATGCAATGTAATGCATGATTTATTTAGTCCTAAATACATTCAAAAAGAAAAAAAAAATATGAACAAAAGAGATTTTTGACCTTGAAGTTTAGTGTTATTTGCATAAAAGATCCTAAAGTTTAGGTTCACAACAAGCTTGAAATATCGAAAAAGAACTCAATTGTTATGTAAACATTCTAACTCATATTGAATACAAACTTATTTCAAGCATCCATATCTTACCTTGTTGTTACTCGTGTAATGATCATGTCCGATCCTACTAACTATAGGTTTTGTTACAAGCTAATAAATCGAACACATGATCAGTATCATTTTTAATGAGTCTTATAAAACTAGAGCACACACGGTCAAAATTTGAGGCAAACTAAAAATGCTTATCTTCTATCTTTACTAGCCGACCAGTTTTCAAATTCAAGTCGACTTGCTGAAATCACCAAAACCACCAATTTGATAACCGCTATAGTAACATCAATCGTTAATTAATTCTTCCCTGGTTGACCAATTTTCAAAACAAATCAATCTATCTGAACCACATAAAACCACCATTTACACTACTAATCTTTGAATCAGATAAAACAAGACCTACATCAATCAAAACTAAAGGAAAACCATAAACGTCTGCCTTCTACTTTTCCTAACTTATCAATTTTTAAAACCAGACCGACCAGTTTAAATCAATCAAACCGCCAAATCATTGAAACCACCCATACAATACAATAAGGGGTCCCACCACTTGGTGCAGAGTGAGGCACTGGTGGGAAATGATAGGAGACCCAGGGAAACCTGGGTTGGATCCTTGAGCTAAACGGGTTTTACCGGTAATTTCACTGTCGTGCCTACGGACGGATGAGTTACCGGGTTTTTTCCGGAATTGGTGGTGAACTCGGGTTACTCTCGGAGTACTCCGTTTGTCCAGTGAGTACCCCAAGAATACTTGGAATTAAGTTTGTTGGCCGTTAAAAAAAACAAGGGGTCTAGTTTTTTAGATTGTTCCCGTTAAAAAAAAACCCGAAGACGATGTGGAGATTGTTCCCGAAACCCAACCGCCTAAAGGGAAAGGAAAACGAAACAAAGGCAAACAAGTGGTGGGTGATCAAACGTCGAAACCGAAGGCGACTAAGTGGACCCCAATCGAAGAAGAAGCCTTAGCCAAGGCTTTCATTGGCACTTCCGACAACCCGGTAAAAGGTTCGTAATTTTTTAAATTTTACATCTTTTTAAAGTTTACATTTTTTAAAGTTTACATTTTTTAAAGTTTAAATTTTTAAAAGTTTATTTTTTTTTGTTAACAGTGGGTTTATTAGTTTTTAAGTTTGTTTTTTTTAGGTTTATTAGTTTTTAAGTTTATTATTTTTTTTTGTTAACAGTGTGTTTTTATTTTAATTAGTTTTAAAGTTTATTTTTTTCTTAACAGTAAGTAGGTAGTTTTAAACTTTTTTTTTTGTTTATTGAGTTAACTGCCATTTTCGTCCCTGTGGTTTGGTTACTTTGGCCATTTCAGTCCATTTTTCAAAAATGCGCCATTTTCCTCCCCGACGTTCTGGAAATGTGCCATTTCAGTCCAAAAATCATAACCCAGTTAAGTCAGTTAGTAAATAAGGACTGATTATGTAAATTTGTAACATAAAGGACTGATTGTGTAAATTTGTAACACCACCACCACTAGCCCTGCCACCACCACCACTCCGCTGCCACCACCACCACCACCGCCACCACAGCCACACCGCCACCACAGCCACTGCCACCACCATCATCAACAATTCTTCGAACCACCATTCCATACATAACCCGACCTGCTACTACGTCTTACCACCGGAGATACACCAATCCATCCATCCATCATTGTTCATCAACAGTCACCGTTCATCATCGTCATCATCTCCGTCAACGATCACAACGATCACCAAGCACATCACCACCGCTGTGTTCGGAGTTCTCGAGACCACCGTGCCCGATAACCACCTGAACTTAACCTGAACCTCACTCCGGTCATCGTTCACCACCATTGTTCAGACCTGGTCAGTGTGTTGTGCAGCGACTTTGCTGATTCCAGCGTGTTTGTTCTTGGTGTGTTTCAGATCTGACGAGTTTATTGTGATATTTTCTGTTTTGATTGCGTGTTTCGATATATTGGGGTTGTCAATGGAACAGTAGCATGGATGGTGTTGCTTGTTTTAGTCATTTTTGTGGTGGCGTATGAAGATGGTTGTCGGAGTGAGGTACTACGGTGTATAATGGTGGTTCGCGTGATAGTTGCAGGTGACGAAGATGGTTGATGTAGTCGCCGGCGATGGTGATGATGCAGTCGCCGGTAACGATGAAGTAGCAGCAGGTTTACTCGATACAGATCAGACGAAGATCAATCATGAAAATCTGATAAAAGCAAACCGATGCATCAGACTTGATTCCATCACTCGGCTCGAGATAATTGCTCGCCGGTGATTATCGTTCAACTTGTTTGGATTGGTTGTCTGGTTAGATCGATGAGGTGATTAGATGGTGATGATATGGTAGACGCAGGTCATCGGAGAAGAAAGGTTGTTGGCCGGAAGTGGAGAAGAGTGGCGGCAGATGGTTGTTTACAATGGCTGCCATGGTTGTTTGTGGTGGCGGTGGTGGTGGTGGTGGCAGCGGAGTGGTGGTGGTGGCAGGGCTAGTGGTGGTGTTACAAATTTACACAATCAGTCCTTTATGTTACAAATTTACACAATCAGTCCTTATTTACTAACTGACTTAACTGGGTTATGATTTTTGGACTGAAATGGCACCTTTCCAGAACGTCGGGGAGGAAAATGGCGCATGTTTGAAAAATGGACTGAAATGGCCAAAGTGACCAAACCACAGGGACGAAAATGGCAGTTAACTCTTGTTTATTATTATGTTAAAACTTTATATATTTTGTTTGTTTTTTATAGGTAATAACCAATCGGGTGAGGGGTTTTGGTCCAAGGTATTGGCCAAGTTTCTCGCCTTGATGGACCAAGGCCCGTATCGAGATCTCGACTCGGTTTCCTCGAAGTGGCGAAAATTGAACTCGTCCATCAATCGGTTTTGCGAGGAATATAACAAATTATATACAAGTGACCGTCGTAGCGGGTGGAACGACGAGGATGTGTTCAAAATGGCATTGGAAAAGTATAAGGAAAAGAATGGTTCCAACTTTCCTCACGTTCGCGCGTGGATGGTTGTAAAAGACGAACCAAAATATAGGCCTATTCCTAACGAGGTGGCGATGGCGAAACGCCAAAAAACATCGGAAATGGGTAGTTTAAGCGCCGGTGGATCGGACGCGAGGTGTCACATAAACTTAAATGATGACGCCGACTATGACGAAGACGAGTATAACGTACGTGAACCGGAGCGTCCACCGGGCCGAGACAAAACAAAGAAGGAGCGGGCCAAGGGAAAAGAAAAGGAAAAGGTGGACCCGCACATGGTTGAGTTTATGGAACACCTAAAAATGTACAACGACGTCACGGCCCAAAAAACGAAGGCGAAGGAGCGGGGCATTGAAGAAAAAAGTCGCGCATCGGAAGAAAAGTTAAAAGAGAAGGTCCGATTGGCGAATGAGAAAATCCGAATTTCCGATGAAAAAATTCGGCTCAAGGAATGGGAAATAATTACGATGAATTCGGCTCAATTTTAAGTTTATGTTTTTTTTATATTTATGTAATGTGGGTTTAATATCAATGAAAATATTTTGTTAGTATATTTCTTAAATGTAAAAAAATAGAATACTAAAAAAAATAAAAAAGAAAAACATAAAAAGTGGTGGAGGACTATGACTAGGACCATCCTATCATGCCCTCTAGTTTTGGAGGATGGACCATCTTAAAGAGGAATGTAACGTGGCGCCTACGTGACGGATCATCCTCCAAGGATGGTCCATCACCATACCTTGTAGTCTAAGTCATCATCTTTAGGCAATATGCCACTTGTTATGGATGTTCATAATCTTAGACCTCAAATAAGCCTAGTCCACGTGCCTCTCCCTTTCTTCTTCTCTCTCACGCACCAATAAGTGGTGGCTTCTATATAAACATGCCAACTTTTGTGACTAGACATTCGACAAACACACCAACTTTACTTGCTCTAAAAATCTTGATTCAAAAAGGGCGACAAAAAGATACAAAAAACAGAGCAACCCATCAAAATCTTCCATCTTTACCACCTAAATCCACACATTCAAACCCTTTTCACACACCCATCTGTCTCATTAAGGTAACCCATTTCCCAAATTTCGTATTATTGGCAATCTATACACAACTCTTTGTGTTCATTGTTTATACCCACTAGGTATTCGATGAAATGCCTCAGTGATGTCTGTTTTTCTTTTTTTGAGTTCTTGATTGTTAAAGCTTTGATCTGATCTCCATTTTTATTATTCTTGTACAGTTCATGTGTCAGTTTAGTGTTCTCACAGCTCATAGACAAGTCATTATGCATTTATGCCACAGTTATTTATGGTTTTCTTTTATTAACAAACTCTTTATTGTCACATTTGCAGGAAAATTAAGTCAAAACCACCTTTTGGACTTGCATGGGGCTATCATATTCTTGCCCCTTCACTGCTTATACAGATTTAGAGACCACTTCAAGCTCCATTATTTCAGAACTTTGTTTAAAAAATGAAGATTCTGAGACAATTGAAGCCCATATGGGTCAAGAAACAGTGCTAGATTATGCCAAAATGAAGGAAATGTGCACCGAATTTCCTGAATTCAACAATGTGATGAATGAGTTCACACAATCATCCATTTTTGATCTTGGAAGCCCGGAACATGAAGCGGCTATTAAGTTGCAAAAAGTGTATAAAAGCTTTCGAACACGACGAAAGTTGGCTGACTGTGCTGTCCAGATTGAACAAAGCTTGTATGTGCTTCTTCTTCTTTTTTTTTTTTTTATATATATATATATAATTTACTATATGTTCAATTAATTTTGGAAAAAATGAAGTTTTATTTAATGAAGATGGTATGGTTATTATAGGTGGAAGCTTATTGATTTTGCGGAATTAAAACAAAGTTCTATATCTTTTTTCAATCTTGAAAAACAAGAAACCGCCTTTTCGCGTTGGTCCAGAGCAAGAACAAGGGCTGCAAAGGTAATTTCACAAAATTATGATAACTTGAGTAGCAAGAAATCGAAAAATACAAAAAAGTTAATATTATTTCTTGTTTTTGCAGGTTGGAAAAGGTTTATCGAAAAACAGCAAAGCACAGAAGCTCGCTTTACAACACTGGCTCGAAGCGGTAAGTGAACCTGAAGGCTGAATTCAATATTTCGAATTATTTTACTTTCTATAAAAGATATATATTGTATGGATTGTTGATTTTCGACTCGTTTTTTGTTTTTGTAAATGATATCAGATTGATCCGAGACATCGTTACGGGCATAATCTTCAGTTCTATTATGGAAAATGGCTGCTTTCTCAAAGCAAAGAACCCTTCTTTTACTGGTAAATACATGTAAAAATCTTTGCATTAATTAAAAAGATAATGGTTAAATAGTTATTGAATCTGATTTATTTTCGAAAATTCAGGTTGGATATAGGAGAAGGGAAAGAAATAAATCTCGTCGAAAAATGCCCGCGATCAAAACTTCAACAACAATGCATTAAATACCTCGGCCCGGTAAGTCTATACATCCATTATTTCTTTATAACATATAAAAAATAATGCAAAAAAATGGTTACTAATATTTATGATTTTTATTTGCAGATAGAGAGACAAGCATATGAAGTTGTGATAAAGGATGGAAAGTTATTATACAAACAAACAGGGGAGTATATCGACACTACTGGAGAACTTAAGGGGGCTAAGTGGATATTTGTGCTAAGTACATCCAAGATTTTGTATGTTGGGATAAAGAAAAAAGGGTCATTTCAACATTCAAGTTTTCTGGCTGGTGGAGCTACATTGGCTGCTGGTAGAATTGTTGCTGAAAAAGGGTCACTAAAGGTATATTTCAACTTAAAAAATAGACCTGGCAAACGGGTCGGGTCGGGTCATGGGTCAAAACGGGTCAATTATAAAAAATGTTGTTTTTATACCTTATTTTGTTTGAAATAAATGATCATTCACTAAAGAGTCACTAAAATGAACTTTGTTATGTGTTGTTTCATCAGGCGATCTGGCCTCATAGCGGCCATTATCAACCTACACAAGAAAACTTTCAAGATTTCATTTCGTTTCTTCACGAAAACAAAGTGGATACGACTTACGTTAAGGTAAAAACGATACCGAAATCAAGAATGTTTTCAAGATTCAATCTTGTTTATGATTCGTTCTTACATTTATCATTATGGTTATTTTCAGATGGATTCAGATGAAGATAAAGAACCGATTAGTAATCACGTAAGAACACACTCGTCAGAAGAAGATATGTGCGAAAAACAGCCTTCAGAAAACACGAATGATAATCCATCAAACGGTCTTAACCTACGCACACTTGAAATACCAAACATCGATGACGTTGTTACAAACAAAAGCACCAAGATTCAGACATCCGCATCATGTTCTAAAGATTCCTGCTTAGAGACAATATTGGACGGCTATGAAGCCGCAGAAGACTCATTCGATTCACAACAAAACCGCACGTCATCAATGCATGAATTGTCCGATGATGAAGATGAACCATGCATTAGTGATGATGTTGTTCAAAGGATTAGTTCACATAAAGAAACAAGTTGTTTTCAACTAGGAAGACAGTTATCTTGTACATGGAGTACGGGTGCTGGACCGCGCATTGGTTGTTTGCGCGATTACCCAACCGAGCTACAATCACATGCTTTAGAACAAGCCAATTTATCACCGAAAAGTGCCCCTAGCAGCCTTCGGTTTACCAACACCGCATTATGCACGAGCCCTTTGTCTTTTGAAAACCCGAGTTTGTTACGAAGAAATAAACCGCCTTTTAGGACACAATCCACTCCGTTAGATATCGGGTCGGTTTGGGTTACACAATTATTTGATTAAATTTATTTCATTTTAGTTTTAGGCATTCTTTGGAGGTTGAAATGTTCAATCATGTATACAGCCTTAGTTTTCTTCTTCTTCTTCTTTATACACATTATAGATGGAAATGAAAATTGTAGATGCTACGTCTATTCATTACTCATTTTTGTAACTTTTTGATGAAAATTATATGAAATTTTAGATCATATAAATAAAGGGTAAAGATTTATGTAATCACATATTTTACATGTGATTTATAATTTATTCATATGTGACTATTGATTAGAGGCGTTCCAAAATATCAGGATCTAAAACCGAAATATCCGAATATCTGAAAACCGGATAATTCGATCTTTAACCCTTCATATTATCAATCAAAGGAGTCAGATTTGTTTTTCATTATAATTCTTTTTTATTTTTGAGATTTTTAAATAAGTGAATTTTGAATACTTTTTTTTTAAAGTAAGAGTGTATTAGTTTAAATTTAGTGTGTACTTCTATGTACTACATGACATGAAATAGAATAAAAGTCAAAAGGAATACAATAAAGAACACACAAAAGTCCTTGAAAACCTAAAGTTTTGTCCATCATTTTAATATTTAAAACCTGTACTTGGGCCACATTTCAAGTGATCAATGTAACATGCAAACTACATGTGATTGAGATGCACAATCTTCATCATTAATGATTTTCTCAAGATTTAAACTAGTTTCAACCTCTATGTTTAACTTCATTTTTTATTATACTAGAATAGAATTAAATAAGTTAAGAAAAAAATATGATGTCATCATTTACTATGTCTTACATACACATATAGGTGGAATGTTTATGTTATTTTAGACCATCAATAATGCATGCTGACATGATTTTCATCATCTATTGCATGTATTTATAATTGATATGTTTCTAAGCATTTAAGTAAGGATGTCCTATGAGTCTTATCCATAATAAAAAAAAAGAACGATAAATATAACAAATTTATAGAGTAAACTGCCATTTTGGTCCATGTGGTTTGGCCAGTTTTGGCACTTTAGTCCAAATCTCAAACTTATTACATCTGGGTCCCTGTGGTTTGCATTTTGTTGCCATTTTAGTCCAAAAGTGAAATTTGACCAGATTACCCACTTTTGACCCTGCTATTTTGTCTTCGCCCTCAGGGGCATTTTGGGCATTTTAGGTTTATTATAACCTAATATTAATTAACCCCATTAATATATAAACCCCACCCACCATCACTGAAGATCAAACCCCACCCCACCATCACTGAAGATCATCTTCTCAAACAATCACCACCACCACCGTCACCCTCACCTCACCGCCTCCACCATCACCGCCGCCACCCCGACACCCTCACTTCCTCCACCTTCACCTCCCCCGGAATCGGATTTACTGTTCTTGTGAATCACCTCCGTCAATCACCACCACCACCACCACCGTCGCCCTCACCTCACCGCCTCCACCATCACCGCCGCCACCCCCGACACCTTCACCTCCTCCACCTTCACCTCCTCCTGAATCGGATTTGAATCACCTCCGTCAATCACCACCACCACTAAAGATCCACCACCACCACCACCGTCGCCCTCACCGCCTCCACCATCACCGCCGCCACCCCCGACACCCTCACCTCCTCCACCTTCACATCCTCCTGAATCGGAATCAGGTCCATTTTTTGAAAGGGAAATCCTGGGGTGTCCTGGTTGAAACCCTAAATTGAAGCAGGTGAAATTGAGGGGGGACACATGGGGATTTCTTCGTTGTGTTGATTGACAAGCTGTTCGGAGGTGCAATGGTGGTGGTTGCAGGGGTGATTTTAACAGTGTGTTTGGACGGTGTGTGGTGGAGGTTGTAGTAGGGAAGAAGCTATTATTAGAGTTTTTGTTAATTGATTGAGTTGTATGTATTTGATTCTTTTCTTAAGACGTTACACATAATGAAGTTGATTTTGAATGAATTGGAATTTGATAACTGTGGTGGTGGTTGAGGTTGGGTAGTAGTAGGTGGTCGTGGCGGGGGTCGGTGGTGGCAGAGGTATGGAGTTGACACAGGTGTGGTGTTGATGCACGGAATGTCTGTTGACTGCGTCTACAAAAAGTCTGAAGTCAAGATTGGTCTATAGGGGTCAAAATGTAAATATTGTGTAATATAGACTTAGGACCGCTTTTATGTCATGGTTTTAGTCTTGGACCGCTTTTACGACACTAGCCTGGATCGCTTATGTGACAAAGGTGCTGGATCGCTTTTATGACATGTCACATAAGCGACCCAAGATCTCTATATATAGGCTTGGGCGGTTCATCATTTGTAACGACGTATGTGTGTGCTACGGTGCTGAAACTCTGCTGAAATTTTACCAGAAAGCAATATAAACACAAGGAATTGAAAGGATTAGCTGTTGTTACTTTACTTACGTTGATTCCGCCTTCGTATGTAAAGATGAGCTACTTCGACTGACTTTTCGGGTCTTAGATCTGCAGAAATCTCTCTTTTCTACTCACTTTCTCTCATACTTTTTCGGTTTTCAGTGGTTCCAACGGTTGAAATTGTCTGAATCTCGAGTATAACATGTAAAATACACTAATAACAAATCCTAGAAAGAATCAGGTTAAAATACGGATTAAAAGTGGTAAAAACAAGATAAAAACTTTGATTCGCTTTTTCGTACATCGAGGACCGCTCGAAATTCACTCTTGAACCGCTCGAAATAACCATTCAGGATCGCTTATTTGAACATAATTGTGTTTGAATCGCTCGAAATTACAGCTTGAACCGCTTTTTCGGACATTTTCACTGCTAGGATCGCTCGAACGGACATTACCTGGACCGCTCGAACGATCATCTCTTGAACCGCTCGAACGATCATTTTCTGGATCGCTCGAATAACAGTTGTGACTCGCTTTTCTGACAAAGTGTGGATCGCTCATACATACACTTTGTTGGATCGCTCGAAAAGACATAAGTGTCTGATCCGTTTATTTGGACATACTCTGGATCGCTTTTGTGAACTGATACTTTTCAAAACCAAAATTTTTCTAAGTATTGTTTGATTTTGCAGGTACAATCAAAATGGATGATATTTTCTTAAATCCGTTCAGCGATATGTACGCATTCTCGGGTAGTACGGACAACAACGATACGTCATCAAGCAATAAAGATAAAAGTCCGCCGAAAGAAAGAAAGAAAGAAGCATGGGAGTCCGAGAGCGCATTCGGAACATTCAACAAACCCCCAAAGCTTATGGCTATAGAGGATTATAGTAGGTGGGCAACAAAGTTTGAAGATTGGATGATGGCATTTGCATTTCCAAGCTGGAAAAGCATGAAAAATGGCTATGCAAATGGAAAGAAGAATGGTGAAGCTTTGAGATCAGTTGAAGAAATTGATAATTTTGTGGCAGAACAAAAGTGTGTAGCATTGCTTTTCCAATCCGTCCGAGAAGACATCATTTCCTTGATCGATTACTCAAATGCAAAAGATTTGTGGAATAAACTGAAAGCAAAATGTATAGGAAGCGAGGAAATTGTGAAGAATAAAAAGAAACTTCTTCGGAAAGAATTTGATATGTTTGGATGTATGAAAAATGAATCAGTGGGTAAAATGATTGAACGGTTTGGTCATCTTAAGCTGGAACTTGTTCGACATGAGATCAATTATCCTGATGATGAGATAGTTGATAAATTGTTTGATTCACTACCTGATGAGATGGATTGGAGATATTATGCATTGATGTTAAAGAACACTATTGCTCCTGACAAATTGAAACCAGATTTGGTGATTGAGAAACTTGAAAGTCATGAGCTAGAGTTGAAGAAAACATACAAAGTTAATCACTCATCCTATCAGCAGAATCTGGATCTGTATTATCCGAAAAGCATGATGCCGAAAGCTACTTCTCCGAAAACTACATTTTCTGCTGAGAATGTTTCTTCAACAAACAAAGAAAGTCAAAGCAGTTCAAGCAGCGGAAGCCACAGTGGTTATCACAGTGGATCTACGTCTTCTGCAAATCGTTCTGATGCGAAGTTTTCGTGCAACATTGCAATCGATTTGAAGAATGCACAGAACTTTGACGAAGAATCGGCCAAGCAACAGATGGTTTTTCTAGCGTCTGTTTTGGAGTCCTATGAAGGTTTGGTAGCCGGGAAGATCGGAAATACAAATCTGACCAAAGAAGACTACGATCAGATAGATCCCGAGGAAATGGAGCTTATTGACATTCGTTGGGCAATGGCAAGTGCTGTTCGACGTGCGCAACGTTTTATGGAAATTACCGGGAGGAAATCAATTGGTGGTCCGTCAACAAAGCTTGGGTTCGATAAGTCAAAAGTGACGTGTTTTAAATGCAAACAAAAGGGCCATTTCAAGCGAGAATGTCGGAATGCATACGTTGATGAATCTGAAAATCCATTTCGTGACGATTATTACAAGAAGGCAATCTACCATCAGAATAAATCGGAGCCGCCCAGACTAAAGCAGGCTGAAGAGCAAAGAGAAAAGTCAAGGGCTTTAGCTGTGATCTATGATGATGAGGGTTACGATTGGAGCAAAGAGGTTTTGCCGGAAGATGATGCCATTGGTTATGCTTTCATGGCAAGTCATGATGAACCGATTCCTTGGAAGGATGATCGTACAGAGGAACAGAAGTACCAATACAGGAAGATGACTGCTGAAACAAAGATTATCAGACTTTCTGGTGTATACTTGGAAGCAAGAAGAGCAAATCGTTGGGATCCAGACAGAGAGTGCTATCTTGATCGGTATGGCAATGTGGCGATTGATGACAAAACGCTAGATATTGAAGCCATCATTCAGGAGTACAAAGAAGAGGATGAATACTGGCAGCATAAGTGGTGGGGAACACCAACTTCGAAGATGATTGAGGAGGAGAAAGAAAAAGAGAGAAAGGAAAAAGAAGAGAGAGAGAAGAAAGAAAACGCAGAGACTGAGAGATCAAAGATGGTTGATACGGAGTTGATCGATGTGACTCGGAAGTTGACAACTGAGAATTCAGAGAAAATGGCTGACCAAGTGCTAGCTGCGAAAGCACTTGAGGTAGATTCTATTTCTGTTTCTGAGTCAAAAGAGAAGGTCAGTCAAAGTGTGTCAACATCCAGGTCAGGTAATAAAGTCGATGGAAATGTTGACTGCAAAAATTGCAACAAACAATGCAATTTTTGTAGTACTGTCACGTATTTGAATGATGAGAAATTGAAAAATCTGAAATCAAAAGTTAAAACTTTTGAAGATCAGATTCTCGATCGTGACACAGAGTTAAAAGTTTCAACTGAACGGTTTAATGAATTAACCACTAAATGTGACAAAATTACAACTGAAAATGAAAAGTTAATTCTGGAAAACCGTCAGATCTCCGAAAAATTTGAGAAACTTAAAAGTGTTGTGAAAGACAGTGATGATCGAAACGGAAAAACATTCAAAGAAAACGAACATCTAAGAGCTGTGTTGCAATTAAAAGAAAAATCAATTAATGAACAACTGGATGAGATTGCAAAATTAAAACTTAAGGTTAAAGAAATTGAGATTGAAAATGAAAGAATTCAGTTGAAATTAAACAGTTATAGCTCAGCTAGCTTTGTTTTGCAGCACATCGTTCCCAAACCTATAGGAAAAAACAAAGCTGGTGAGGACGTGTTTTCTGATGGAACGGGTGTAGGGTTTCACAAAGTTCCACCGCCAATTTTAGACAATTACACGAAAAAGCAGTCTAGTTTGGTGGAAATTGAGGAAGAAAGTGATGTTATACTTCCTGAGAACATTGATGTCACGTTTACGTCTTCCAATGAAGAGGGTGTCCAAAATGATGTGGTGAAAAGTGTGATAGACAAAGTGCTTAAGCCGGATTGTGACACTTCTGAGGAGGATGGGTGTTTTCTAGATAAATACATTCCGAAGCAAAAGTCCAAAAACAACTTATATGATGAATCTGATCTTGTCATGTACAAGATGTCGGGATCGGATAAGTTGTTTTCGGATTCTGAGTTTCCATTAGTGAATGTTAATCTGAACAAATTGACAAATGTTTTCAAACTGGTCGAAGTCGAGTTGTCAGCAGTGAACAATCTGAATCGAAAGAAAGAGAGGGTTTACAACAAGAAATCTGTTTATCCACCACGCTTTTCCAATAACAACAGAAACAATTGGTCGGGTGGTTATCAGGGGGGTAAACCATTTCATAAAAGAAATGTTTCAAACAAGAGGTATGTCGAAAAGAAAAAGTTTGTGAATAGTTCAAGTTCACTTGCTGATGAAGAAAAAGAAATTTTTACAAAATCAAACAAAGATTTTTTTGAGAAGAGAGCTTCACAGGCTCAGTCTGAAGGCACGAGTAGGGTAGCTGATACTCGTACGTGTTTTAGATGTGAACAGGTTGGTCATATTGCACGAAAGTGTACATATGTGAAGCCTAAGACTGAAGCTGTGAAGGTTCAACAAAAGAAAGTTGATGTGAAGGGTAAAACACCGATGTATGTTGAGAAGAAAGTTGTTGGGAAGAAAAATGTTCAAATTGACAACTTGAATGTAAAAACTGAACCCGTAAAGAAGCTGGTAAATCAAAATGATAAAGTTTATAAGAGAGTTGCAGTAGCTCAACAGGTGTGGAAACCTAAAATTGAACCAAAAGTTGAGAAGAGAGATTCAATTTCTGAGGTGAAAAAGGCTGAAGAATCAATTACGGTTGATTATGATGCACAATATCCACCTCTTAAGTCTAAGAATTTCAAAATTCAAATTGCTAAAGTCACGGTTACACCTAAGGCTGATAAGGCCTGGGTGGACACCATGTTTGATTAAACAGTTTGAATTGCCGGAGCTTCCTGGTTTGCGAAGCATGAATCGGCATCTTTCTTGAAGTTGTTTAAATGATGATTTGTTATGTGCAGGATCTTCCAAAACTTGTATCCAGGTGGATAATGGATAGTGGAGCTTCAAGGCATATGACAGGGAAGACCGCATTACTGTATGATGTGAATGACATTAATGGTGGTTACGTGGGTTTTGCGGGTAATCAAGGAGGCAGGATCATAGGTGAAGGAACATTATCAAATGGTATTATCACGTTTGAGAGAGTTAACTACATCGCTGAGCTGGAGAACAACCTGCTGAGTATCTCCCAGATCTGTGACAGGATGTATACTACTCATTTCACCGACAAAGAATGTTTGATCTTGAAACCGGGATTTGTGATACCTGAAGAGTGGATCATCATGAGGGCACCAAGAGTCAACGATCTGTACGTGTTGGACATGAGCGTTGCTACTACAACCACGGGTCAGGCTCATTGTTTTGTGTCCAGAGCAACGGAGAAGGAGTCAAGGTTATGGCACAGAAAGATGGGGCATATTCATCTAAGGAAAATGAATCACTTGGTGCATAACGACTTGGTCACCGGAGTGAATATTAAAGGTTTTCATCTGGAAGGGGAGTGCATAAGCTGTGTCAGAGGTAAACAGAAGAAAAAGTCACACCCTACAAAACAAGTCAATTCAGTTTCGAGGCCTTTGGAAAGACTTCACATGGATTTGTTCGGTCCAGTGAATGTTAAGAGTATAACAGGAGATTCCTACTGTTTGGTCGTGACTGATGACTACTCCAGATTTTCGTGGGTCATGTTCTTGAAAATGAAAGACGAAACCTTTGATAGTTTGGTAGTTTTGTTTAAGAAAATTGAGAATCTGTACCAGAGACCAATTTGTAGAATTCGAAGTGATAATGGTACTGAGTTCAAAAACAGTAAGATGGAGGAATACTGTGATGAAAGAGGTATACTGCATGAGTTTAGTGCTCCGTACACTCCTCAGCAAAATGGAGTTGCAGAACGCAAGAACCGGACGTTAATCGAGACAGCCAGAACGATGCTTGCAGATTCCAAGTTACCTATTAATTTCTGGGCTGAAGCTGTTTCTGCTGCATGCTATACTCTCAACAGAGTTCTTACTGTGAAGAAGTTCAACAAGACGTGTTTTGAGCTAATCAATAAACGCAAGCCAAATTTGAAGTATCTAGAACCGTTTGGGTCACCCTGTACGGTAATAGAGCCGAATGGCAAGTTTGGTTCAAAGAACTTTGAAGGAATATTTGTTGGATATTCAGGTCCTACACGGCGTGTCTTTATTCCAAGTGAAAAGCGTATTATTGAAGCAGCAAATGTTGAATGTCAGGGTTATACTATGCCGCCTCAGAATCCTGGTGATTCATGGCGTTTTAATTATGACAAACTTTGGGAATCGTTTGACATGAGAGAAGAATCCGAGGAAGAGGAAGATTTCTTTGATGAGCTGGATATTTTACGAGAGTATGAATCATCGCTCAGGTTTCCAGCAGAGTATTCTAGAAGACCTCAGGAGACTTCAAATGATGATGAAGCAGGTCCTAGTAATGCTGGTGACCATGATGATGAAGTTGCTCCTGGTAATCAGTCGGAGGTGAATGATGATCAAGAAGCTGAACATATGCCAGTTTTTGACCATGGTGATTCAGATCTTGAGGGGGAGCAGATCCAGTTGTCAAGTCAAACAAACCAAGTTGGTGAACAAGATGCAGAGCAGAATGTTACTAATCTGGAGGGAAATGTAGAAGTTCCAAGCGAAGTGATGCCGCGAACTCTTTCTTATCTTCCAGAGGAGTTGATAATAGGAGAATTGCAATCAGGCGTTCGGACGAGACGTCAAATTGACCAGGGCTTAACATGTTTTTATTCTATAGTAGCACCTTTACAAACTGAATTTTCATTAAGTTGTTTTATTTCGCAGGTCGAACCACGGACTTACAAAGAGGCGCTTACTGAAGACTCTTGGGTCATCGCGATGCAAGAAGAATTAAGTCAGTTTGAGAAGTTAGGTGTGTGGAAGTTAGTTGATTTACCGGACGGTCAAAGAAAAATTAATACAAAATGGGTTTTCAAATGTAAGAGGGACGACAGAGGAGTGGTTGTAAGGAACAAAGCTCGACTCGTTGTTCAGGGCTTTAGTCAACAGGAGGGGATTGATTTTACCGAAGTCTATGCTCCTGTCGCAAGACTAGAGGCTATCAGAATTTTCCTAGCATTTGCGTCTTGGAAGAATTTCAAAGTATTTCAGTTAGATGTTAAATCAGCGTTTCTTTATGGGAAGGTCAAAGAGGAGGTTTATGTTGGTCAGCCGCCGGGCTTTACTGACCCAATCCATAAGAACAAAGTTTATCTGCTGGACAAAGCGTTGTACGGTCTACATCAGGCGCCGAGAGCCTGGTACGAGACTTTGTCTCAACACCTACTCGCTAACCAGTTCATACGTGGAAAAGTGGATGCCACTCTCTTCACTAAAGTCGTTGATGGTCATCTTCTGATAGTACAAATTTATGTAGACGATATTATTTTTGGGTCGACGAATGAGAAATTATGCAAAGATTTCGAACAGGTGATGAAGCAGAAATTTGAAATGTCTTCAATGGGGGAGATGAAATTCTTTCTGGGATTACAAGTTGAATAACTTCCTGAAGGGATTTTCATTCATCAAACGAAGTACGTGCATGATATTCTGGAGAAATTTGGAATGTCAAGTTCTACTCCAGCTGCTACCCCACTTGCGACTAATCATGGGATTCACCCAGATCTCACCGGAGACAGGGTTGATGAGACACTTTATCGATCCATGATAGGTTCTTTGATGTACCTAACTGCTTCACGTCCTGACATCATGTACCCAACGTGTCTCGCAGCAAGATTTCAGTCTAACCCGAGAGAACCGCACATGATTATTGTGAAGAGGATTTTACGTTATTTAAAAGGCACACCCACATTGGGGTTGTGGTATCCTCGCAAAGGCGATTTTACACTCGAAGGGTTTTCCGATTCGGATTTCGGATGCTGCAAAATTAACGCGAAATCAACAACTGCAGGATGCCAGTTTTTTGGTCCGAGATTGGTTACTTGGCAGTGTAAGAAACAAACATCTGTGGCGCTATCTACATGTGAAGCGGAGTATGTTTCTGCTAGCAGTTGCTGCTCTCAGATCCTGTGGATACAGCAACAGATGCGCGACTACGGTTTGCAGTTTCTTAACACACCTCTGTTTGTTGATAATGAGGCTGCAATTAATATAACTAAAAATCCAGTACATCACGCTAAAACTAAACATATTGAGATTCATCATCACTTTATTCGCGATTGCTTTGAGAAAAAGTTGATACGAATTGAGAAAATCCACACTGACGAACAAAAAGCTGATTTGCATACCAAAGCTTTTGATAAAAATAGGTTTCTATATTTGTTAAAACTTAATGGTATGAAATTGCTTTCGGTGTCGGATGGGGTTGTGAGCGTTGATGAGAGTACTGTTGCGGATGAAGATGAGAAACAATCTGCGATGGTTTGTCGATTTTTTACATGTTTTGGTATTTAGGGGGAGATAGTTGGTTGTGTACATATTTTATGTTCAGTAAAATACAAAAACAGTAAAAAATGCTAAAATCCAAAAACATGATAAAATTGAAAAAGAGTTTGTGTATATAGGGAAAATGATAGTACATCAGCTAGACAATTACAGTATGCTAAAGATTTGGAAAGACAAAATGAGTTAAACAGTCTCACTGATGATGTGTCGATAGGTTTTCGTACATTTAGTAGATTTATTCGGGATATAAACCTAAAATTTCAAACTGGTGAAATTCGTGGGGAACACTACTTGGATATATAGGTAACCCCTGAAATCTCGTTTGAAAGGTCTCGTATTCTGATATACTAGGCGGTTATACTCTATGATGTCTGGGGTATTATTCCGGGACTTCTGCTGAACGGTAGTTCTGACCTAGTCCCTGGCTAATACTTTCACCAAAATGCTTGAAACATAGCATAAAGCCCTCAGCTGATTAGACAATAAAATTGATAATCAGTTGTTGTAGCTAAAAGATTCTCTAAAGGGAACACATTGCAAAGTCGAAGCTGATATCTCTCTGCTGAACGGAAGTTCTGACCTGAGATCCCTCAGTTCTCGCATACCCTAATTTATGTACAAACATCATTGTAGTATTTTTGTCTGTAAGACTGAATATTGGGATTCTGGATACGGGAGTATATTCAAGAGGTGGGACACATGAATTGATCTTTGTTCTTAAAACACTTAAACAGTATCCTGAATAGATTGAAGTCTGTATGAGAATTTAAGATGGATCAGTATATCGACAATCGAGGTGAATTGTTTAAATCTGAGTATGTAATGTAGCTTAACGGTACTTGTAATCTGTCTGAAAAGCTGATATGATTCCCTGACACGCTCGCCAAAAACAAATTTGTAAATAGTATATTTTCTGCAATTTAAGTTTTCTGTTATTTCATTTCTTAGTTTAGATCATCCTAAAATCCAAAAAGATTTTATTTTTGCTTTATTTTAGACAAACCAGAGTGGAAAGTTGATTGTCGGATTCTAGAAAGATGAAGCAGATGCAGGAGATTCTGAGCTGAAGATCGAGGAGAGCTTACATTGTTGGAAAATGTTTGTTATCAAAAGTTATAAACAAGTTCATTAAGTTGATACTTGTTATTTTTGAGAAAATTGGAAAATTGTTTTACTAAATCAGTTTGTTTCGTCAAAAGATCAACCAGGGTCATTAAGTTGAACTTGGTAGATTAATCAAGTATTCAGGGTCATTAATTTGAACTTGAGAACTTGAATGGATTTCTAAAACTGATTGTATTAGTGTTTATTGTTTGAAAAGATAGATTGTAATATTATTGGTTGAGTAACAGGTTTGGAAGATATTTCCCAACGGAAGCAAATTGTAAAAGCTTGAACCAGATATCTCAAGATTCCAGCATAATGAGAGGGGGAGTCAGTGAGAGGGGGAGTCTGGATCAACAGCTAATGGGAAGCTTGTAGATAAAGCTAGAAGTCAGTCCGGGAACCTGTGAAGAATGCTTGAGGTGACAGACAGAGTTGGTGAAAAGTCAAAGACTAAAGACTACGGATCTGAAGATGCTAAAAAGACTACGTCAACATCCAAGGGGGAGTCTGTTGATGCACGGAATGTCTGTTGACTGCGTCTACAAAAAGTCTGAAGTCAAGATTGGTCTATAGGGGTCAAAATGTAAATATTGTGTAATATAGACTTAGGACCGCTTTTATGTCATGGTTTTAGTCTTGGACCGCTTTTACGACACTAGCCTGGATCGCTTATGTGACAAAGGTGCTGGATCGCTTTTATGACATGTCACATAAGCGACCCAAGATCTCTATATATAGGCTTGGGCGGTTCATCATTTGTAACGACGTATGTGTGTGCTACGGTGCTGAAACTCTGCTGAAATTTTACCAGAAAGCAATATAAACACAAGGAATTGAAAGGATTAGCTGTTGTTACTTTACTTACGTTGATTCCGCCTTCGTATGTAAAGATGAGCTACTTCGACTGACTTTTCGGGTCTTAGAACGGTCCTACAGGTGGGGAGAGGGTGGTGATGGTCGCAGTGGTGAGAAGGGGGAGGAGGTGGCGGCGCTTGTGGCGGCAGAGTGGTGGTGGTGGCGCTGCAGATCTGGTGGTGGGGGTGGTGGTGAGAAGGGGGAGGAGGTGGCGGTGCTTGTTGATGTTGTTCTGGCAGTGCATTATTGTTGTTGTTCTGGTAATGGCATTATTATTTATTAATTTGAGTTATAATAATTACAAATGCCCAAAATGCCTCTGAGGGTGAAGACAAAATAGCATGGTCAAAAGTGGGTAATCTGGTCAAATTTCACTTTTGACTAAAATGGCAACAAAATGCAAACCACAGGGACCCAGATGTAATAAGTTTGAGATTTGGACTAAAGTGGCAAAACTGGCCAAACCACAGGGACCAAAATGGCAGTTTACTCTTGTTTATATATCTTACAATAATAATATTTATATTAGAATGTATGGATAATTGTATGAAAAAATCAGTATCAGCAGCGAGGTTTGTTTGTTTGAAATAAGTAATAACTAAAAAGTTGATGTGATATGTTGTTTATGACGCATTAACATGATGTTATTGCTATTCATTCATGATGCATTACGAAATAAGGGTACACGGGGTACCAACCGATATGAAATCGGGGACCTCTTTTTCCGCTCGGCAAAAGCACCGTCATCCATACGGTTAGGTAGAGAGAGGAAGAAATCCGGTGGGGAGCTGCCGAAGAGAGGGGGAGGAGAGAGGGATGAGGGAACCAATCAAAAGTTTCCTTTTTTTTTAAAAAAAAAAAAAAAAAAACCAATTCACCTAAGAGGGGAGTGCCGCCATCAATTTAGGGTGTTAGGGGAGTTTAAGAGGGGAGTTGACGTGGCACACGAGGATTGGTTGGGCGTAAGAGAGGGGACTCACCTCTTAGGTGAGCACCCCTTACACCCTAATAGACACAAAATTAAGACATGTTTTTTAAAAGGAAAGCAATATTATTTTGTACAGTTTGGATTAGATACAAATAACCTAAAGATGCTAAATATGTGAAGTGAAGGAAGCATAAAAATGTTAAACAAAAGATCGACCCTGAAGCTTTGCAAATGTGACTGATTAATCAATTTAAGGTTGCGAATCAGATTTGATAATCAATTAAAGCTTGCGAAATGAATTAATCAATTAATTGCAATTTACAGAGCTTTATGTCGTGCTTCTGCAAATCGTTTTGTTTGCGATCAATGGTTGAAGAGATAAGCGATTGATATGCATTACGTGTTTGATTGATTGGTTTTTCACATTTCCTCCTTCTTGCTTAAATTTAACAGTCGAAGCATCTAAATTAATATATGTTATAATACAACTCTTTGGGACAACAATGTAATTTTAATTCAAATTAAGACACTCAAGAACAATGTTCTTGCATTTAGTACACATCTTATGCATAATCAACTCGTCATTTACAATTTTGTCCCTCTGATTTACATTTATATGCATTTAAGGAAACATTAATTTTTTATAGAGTTAAATGCAGTTTTAGTCCCTGTGGTTTGAGCCATTTTGTCAGTTTAGTTCAAATATTTTATTTTTCCCATGTGGGTCCAAAAAGGTTTCACCATTGCCATTTTAGTTCACTAGGTTAACTTCATCCATTTTTTCTGTTAACGAGAAGGGCAATTCGGTCATTTTATATGTAATTCTGTGAACTAGAAGCGCAACTCGGCCATATAAAATGACCGAATTGCCTTTCTCGTTAACAGAAATAATGGATGAAGTTAACTCAGTGGACTAAAATGGAAACGGTGAAACTTTTTTGGACCCACAGGTCAAAAATGAAACATTTGGATTAAACTGTCAAAATTGCCCAAACCACAAGGACTAAAATGGCAGTTAACTCTTTTTTTTATATTTCTTAATTTGTATTTAATGGCATAAATTTGATTTATTTATTTTATTTGTTAATCCATATTTAATAACATAAATTTTATTTATTTTTATGTATAACATAATTTTAATTTTTAAAATTTCTTTTATTCAGTTTTCTAAACCTACGTTTTTAAAATGGTATTTATAACATAATTTTAATTTTAGCTTTCTATTATTCAATTTTCTTAACCAACGTTTTTACAATGAAGTACCTTTTTATGCTTATTGAATATATACTGTTGTTAAGAGCATTTTCTCTACGTTTAGATTTTTAAAGACATCTAGCAATGTAAGAAAAGTATTGCCTCGTCACGTAGCGCGGGTATACCTGCTAGTGGTTATAAGTAGAGTAATTGTTTTTATAACCAGCGTAATTAGTAATCATATTCTGATTCAACTCAAACATATAACGGATTATAACAGATGTGTTTGAAATAACACACACTTTCTATGTTAAATTCCCAATATTTGTAGTTGTTTTAATGCAAATTCGCCTTGAATAGGTTCATTGTTTGTGCTTGGTGATTTGAAGGTAAAAACATGGTAAAATGAAGAAATCCGAGCAAGATAGTGAAAACGAAGAGGTTATGACCCGTACACACTTAAGGAGCTACAACCCGTACCCAGCCGTCGACATAATGATAATCAAAACCCTAATGTCAGCCCAGTCAAAGATGGCATGACACATACTCACTTGTGGTGTTTGTGACGTTCCCCGATCGGAAAAACCCTAAAACCTCCCTATAAATAGACGGTTACGGTTGTAAACCCTAGATATTTAGATTGGGCGAATGTGAAGGAGAAAAAGAGGTTGTTTCAGTGTTGTTAATCAAGAACGAATGCAAAAAAAAAAAAAAAAATGAGATTCGAATATCTAACATGCGGCTTGTCGTGGACATGCTACCAATCGGGTTGGGACTTCTAGATTCTGTATTTCTAAACCTTTAACATGTTTTCAATGACTTTGATTATGCTAGACTTGTTAATGGTCGGCTAACCACTTTATACTTGGCTAGGCAAAGATGATTCCTAGTTAGTTGTTTTGTTTATGTATTTTTGTGAAGTGAAGGAAACATAAAAATCACACTGTGTCAAAGTGTTAAATACAAAGATCTAACCTGAAGCTTTGCAAATGTGACTGATTGATCAATTTAAGGATGTGAATCAAATTTGATAATCAATTAAAGCTTGTGAAATGTTAATCAATTAACTGCAGTTTACAGAGCTCTATATCGTGCTTCTTCAAATCGTTTTGTTTGCGATCAATGGTTAAAGAGATAAGCAATTGATCTGCATTACGTGTTCGATCGATTTTTTTTTTTTACTTTTCCTCCTTCTTGCTTAAATTTAACAGTTGAGGCATCTAAATTAACATATGTTATAATATAACTCTTTGGGACAACAATGTAATTTCAATTCAAATTAAGACACTTAAGAACAATGTTATTACATTTGGTACACATCTTGATGCATAAACAACTCGTCATTTACAATTTTGTTCATCTGGTTTATATTTACATGCATTTAAGGAAACATTAATTTTTTTATATTTCTTAATTCGTATTTAATGGCATAAATTTTATTTATTTATATTATTTGTTAATCCATATTTAATAACATAAATTTTATTTATGTTTATGTATAACATAATTTAAATTTTTAAAATTTCTTTTATTCATTTTTCTTAACCTAAGTTTTTAAAATGGTATTTATAACATAATTTTAATTTTAACTTTCTATTATTCATTTTTCTTTACCTACATTTCTTTACCTAACATTTTAATCAGGGGAGGCCGTCGCCGACGGGCTCCCAGGTGTTGGCGATGGGCAACAGTTTTGTCAAACGCGAATTTTTGGTTACTGGGTGTTAAGAACGATTTTGATTGGTCTTTTGGGCATAAAAGTCGGGAGTTACAGAGGTTTTGGAGTTTTGAATAACATATTGGAGCCATAATTCATCATTCTCATCATCTCTAATCCATCCATAACATCAAGCTTCATCAAGAACAAACCGAATCATCACCGATTTCATTATCATCATCCATCCCAAAACCCTAATCATCCATTCCACCATTCTATCATCATCATTATTCACCAACAACACTCACCATCATTCCTACATCATTCCACAAGCTCAAGATGATCCAAGTAAAGTCTCAAACATCCGGTGATCAAGTTCCTTTAACCATGAGCGGCTAATCACCTTGGTTTCACCCCGGTGTATGTAGTTGTATTATCTAGGGTTTTGATTTGTGTTTAGTTTGACTTGTGTGACAAATTGTGTTTTGATTTTGACCACCTTTGATAATTGTCGTGTATTTGAGTTGAATTTGTAAATTGTCGAACGATGATAAAGTTATGACTTTGTGAAAGAAATTTGTGCACTTATGCGTTATCTTGGTTAGGATTTACTTGTGTCGATTACAAAGTGCATTCTTGTCCATTCTTAGGAATGTTGATAGTTATTGGCACCTAAGTCACGGTACACTAAATCCGTTAATCATTTATCCAATTAGGTCAATTCTAAAACTTGTAGGAACCTAGGTTTGCAATTACCGAAACCGGGTGTGAACCCTTTTTCTTTATCTTGTTTAAATACTCAATTACATTCTTGCAATTGTTAATCTTTAGTAGTTAATCAATCCAATCACCTTAGTAATTTTATTCAACATCTCTTTACTAAACAAAAAAAAAAACCATAAAAACAACTTAGCCAGCTTCATAAATTGTGACACTCGTTTAAATTCAATCAAGTCCATTCGCAAACCACATACTCTTCGTGGTTCGACCCCTTACTACCACTAGCTATTTGTTAAGGGTAATTAGGGTTTATAAATATCATCTTTGACTAGAGCGCGACACTCCGATCAAATTTTGGCGCCGTTGCCGGGGAGCTAGTACGCTTAGTATTTCATTGCTTCTTCGATTTTAGTTTAGTTTTTTTTCTTTCTTGTATATTTGTGATTTTACTTTGGATGGTCGAGCTTGTGTGTGCTGGTACATGTTTTGCAGGAATTACTTTTCAATATGAATTGGGTGGATGATGATCCCTGTGAGTGTTGCGGAAGTGGAGAGCATTATTTAGAGGATTGCCCTGTTTTCTACGAAAAAGTTCAAGCTTACAAGGATCGGGAAGATGCCTCAGCGGATTGTATGAATATAGGAGGGCGAATTATGAAGATTTCAATGGTCCATCTTCACATTATCCATACGATAGACCACCACCACCAAATTATCAAGAATATTACTATTCAGAGATGGATTACCATTATGAGCAAGAGCGGGGTTATAACAACTATGAACCCGAATTGCCACATTTCTCAAGTTACCAGGAGGAGTATGATGATTATTATAATGAATACCCTCAACCGGCATCCAAAGAACCTCAAGATTCAATAAGTTCCAAGCTCGATGCAATCATGAATGCTATCATTACTTTAAATCAAGAGATTAAGATGGAACTAAAAAAGGAACTTAAGGCGAGAGATAAAGCTCATGAAGCCTTGGCAAAGAAAGTGGGTCAACTCGCCGAAGAATTCGCTCAACTTAGACGAGACCAAGAGATGTTGACTAATGGTACAATGGTGGATGGTAATGTGGTGGAAGAGGTTATAGATCTTCCGGAGCAAAAATATGAATGTTTGAACCGAGCGGAAGATGTAACACCGCAAGACGGGTCAGAGTCAAAAGAAGCTCAAAGTCATATCTCTCCTTCTCCCAAACTTATCACTCCAACCAACAAAGTTGGGCTTGCGGGTTCGGGTATAAGGATTCGAAGGGTGGCCTTGCAAGACATTGGACAATTCGTCAAGAAATGACCCCAAAGTAGTTTAATACGCATGCCGCGTAAAATAAAAAGAGAATGGATCCGGCATGCCAACTACCGAGCATATGTTGGAAACTCGGTAGGCAAATGTGCACTTCGACCACCATGAGAGGCAAATCAGGTATGATTGTTGTTTTTTATTTTATTTTCTTAGTTAAATGAACGTTGTGGATGTGTTCCCTATATAACCCTCACGAGACCTACTCGTCCTCCCAAGCTATTGAGGGGTTTAAAAGGGCTTGTTGCATAAGCTAAATGCAACCGTGATTCCTACGAAAGTGAGTTAGGACTGTTGTTATTGTAAATTATTTTTTTCACATAAATCAAGGTAAATTAACGCATGGCTTGGTAACACTTTCATAAAAATGGTAGAACTAAGTAGCTAACAAATTTCAATGGTTGTGAGAAGCATGCTTCTACACAAGGGTTAAGATTTTTAGGTACATCATGTTCAAGAGACGACCGTTTTGTGAAGAAAAGAAGAAGAAGATACGGGCATATAGCGAGAAAAATAAGGTGAATGCGTTCCCTTTTACCTTGATTTTTTAGTTAGTAATAAGTGGATTGTAATTGTATTTATATCTTCCAGGGTGGAATTCTTGGGAAGTAGCCGTGTCACATCCCTTGTGCGTTTTAAAACTCTAGTTCTTACACATTGAGGACAATGTTTACCTCAAGTGTGGGGATGGAGAAGTAGTAAAAGTTTTTCGATTTTGACCCATTCATTTAAACATTACACATTGAGGACAATGTTTACCTCAAGTGTGGGGATGGGGGAAAATTTCAAAAATTTTTCAAAAATGTCTTGTTTCAAAAGCGATCTTAAAGCACAAGTAACTAAGTCAACGAGGGATGGCACAACCCATGTGGTCTTTTGTCATGGCCAAGTTCAAACTAATAGCATCACGGGTATTTAGCGGGTGGTTATTTGGGAATAATCCACCTAAGAAACTAGCATATTATGCATGTCACATACCATACCTTTATATATGTGAGGTTTTGAGCCACTTTTACATCATAGAATCACATGCTTATGTTTCTTTGTTTGAGTGGACCATTAGTCATGTATTGTAGAACTTGCAACTTTTGATACGTTTAAGACCATAAACCTAACACAAGTATGAGAATGATTAAGGCGTTAGGTAAACCGTTTTCTTTTTACACCATTTATATATCCTTAACCAAAAATTTATCCCTTACTAGCCAATTTTGAGCCTAATCCTTTCGTTTGACCACCCATTTAGCCCAAAATCTTAAACCTCTTTCTTTAAACCTGTGTGTTGGAAATTCGATTGCAGGAGTTAAGTTTGTATAGTTGTGAATTTTTTTTGTTTACATAAAAAAAGAGAGAAAAATCAGAAAATGTTACGAAAAGAGTAGAAAATTGTTGAGAAAAGCACAAAAATATGTGTTCTTAGTTTGAGAAATAAAAGGCGAAAAATTGTTGCCTTCTAGTTTGATATTGGTAGTTAGTCGTGTTTAGAATAGTTGTTTTGTAATAAAAATCGAATTTTCATCACCTTAGCCACTTTAAAATACCCTATTTCCTACCCTTAGCCTAGCCCCGTTACAACCTTTACAAAGACCTTATGACTTGTGCTTAGTATTCGTGTTCAGTGGTGGAGAATGATTGAGTTGCAAGCCTATGCGGGTACATGTTCTAATCGGTTTGAGTGATTATTTCAAAAGTGCTAATGCATCAACTATTAGCCAATTTTAAACCGAGTGGAGAGAACATTGTGAGGGATATGCATGATTTGTTGGTTTCACGGGCGGGTTAATCTTGGATAACCATTTTATATGTGACTATTCACTTTACCATTAAATGTGTTGAAAATTGTAAAGAGGTTGAACTTTTGTATGACAATTGACCTTAACCTTCGTCTCGGGAATGGGGAGTGTATTCTTTGTTCAACCCACGTGAAAGTGAAAAACAGATTTGCTTGAGGGCAAGCAAAAGAGAAGTGTGGGATTGTGATACGTGGTCGAATAACGGTGCTTGTGTATGTTTAAGTTTGGGTTTTTACTCGATTTTTAATCTTGAATAGCCTACTTTTAATTAGATTTGTGTTTTGCAGGTTTAATAAAGTTTAAGGTACTTTTTGGAGCTTTACGAGCTACTGGGATGAAAAACAGACAACCGGGACGCATTACGGATCAAACGGGAGTGCAAGATGGACAAAACGGAAAATGGAAGTTGGAGGGGTCGTCGGCGACGCCCTGTAATGAAGGCCATCGGCCAGAATGCTCGTAACCAGTCATTAAGCGCGTCGGAGGAAAACGAGATCAGGGGAGGCCGTCGCCGACGGGCCCCAAGGCGTCGGTGACGGGCAGCAGTTTTGTCAAACGCGAATTTTTGGTTATTGGGTGTCAAGAACGATTTCGATTGGTCTTTTGGGCATAAAAGTCGAGAGTTACAGAGGTTTTGGAGTTTTGAATAACATATTGGAGCCATAATTAATCATTCTCATCATCTCTAATCCATCCATAACATCAAGCTTCATCAAGAACAAACCAAATCATCACCGATTTCATTATCATCATCCATCCCAAAACCCTAATCATCCATTCCACCATTCTATCATCATCAGTATTCACCAACAACACTCACCATCATTCCTACATCATTCCACAAGCTCATGATGATCCAAGTAAAGTCTCAAACATCACGTGATCAAGTTCCTTCAACCATGAGCGACTAATCACCTTGGTTTCACCCCGGTGTAGGTAGTTGTATTATCTAGGGTTTCAATTTGTGTTTAGTTTGACTTGTGTGACAAATTGAGTTTTGATTTTGAACACCTTTGATAATTGTCGTGTATTTGAATTGAATTTGCAAATTGTCGAACGATGATAAACTTATGACTTTGTGAAAGGAATTTGTGCACTTATGCATTATCTTGGTTAGGATTTACTTGTGTTGATTACAAAGTGCATTCTTGTCCATTCTTAGGAATGTTGATAGTTATTGGCACCTAAGTCACGGTACACTAAATCCGTTAATCATTTATCCAATTAGGTCAATTCTAAAACTTGTAGGAACCTAGGTTTGCAATTACCGAAACCGGGTGTGAACCCTTTTTCTTTATCTTGTTTAAATACTCAATTACATTCTTGCAATTGTTAATCTTTAGTAGTTAATCAATCCAATCACTTTAGTAATTTTATTCAACATCTCTTTACTAAACAAAAAACCATAAAAACAACTTAGCAAGCTTCATAAATTGTGACACTCATTTAAATTCAATCAAGTCTATTCGCAAACCACATACTCTTCGTGGTTCGACCCCTTACTACCACTAGCTATTTGTTAAGGGTAATTAGGGTTTATAAATATTATCTTTGACCGAAGCGCGACACTCCGATCAGTTATGACCCATACACACTTAAGGAGGTACAACCCGTACCCAGCCGCCAACATAATGATGATCAAAACCCTAATGTCATCCCAGTAAAAGATGGCACGGCCCGTACTCACTTGTGGTGTTTGTGTCGTTCCACGATCAGAAAAAACCTAAATCCTCCCTATAAGTAGACGGTGACAGTTGTAAACCCTAGATATTTAGATTGGTTGAATGTGAAGGCGAAAAAGAGGTTGTATCAGTGTTGTTAATCAAGAATGAATTCAAAAAAAAATAGAGATTCGAATATTTGACATGCGGTTTGTCGTGGACACGCTACCAATCAGGTTGGGACTTCTAGATTTTGTATTTCTAAACATTTAACATGTTTTCAATGACTTTGATTATGTTAGACTTGTAAATGGTCGGCTAACTACTTTATAGTTGGTTAGGCAAGATAATTTCTAGTTGGTTTTTTATGGGTTTTTGTTTATGAATGTGTGATTTACTTAGTTTGTTACAATTGAACTTGTGATGTGTATGATTGCATCTTGATGATTGATTATTGAATGAGTTTATGTCGTTGAATCGAATCTTTCTTTGAGGTTATGGATGCTAGATCTGATTTCTTCTATCTCTAGGTCATGTATTGCTCATTAACTTAAGGCTTGAAACCTAGCTGGTAATAGATGAGCTTGTTTAAGTGTTGGTTAAATATGTGAGTTGCATATGGGAAGGGTCTAAATAAAGTGATATGAAAACTATTTTGGAGTTTCTTTAAATTATACCTGTATAGGTTGTAAATCGCATTGATTCGTTAACCTGTAAAAAACCAATTTGTGAGGCTCTAAGTCATAACGGATTTGGTAAAATAAAGTAACTACTTAAAATTAGATAATCTATGTGTGTCCGAGATTTTGTGAATAGCATTATTGGCTTCTAATCCATTTGACACTTCATGCACCATTTTGATAACATTAAAATCGGTTTTCATAAATTATTCTTTTGTTTAAGCATTTCATTGACTTGAAGGAATGAAGGATTCTATGTCTAACTAGTTATCTTCTCAAACTCTGATTTACAAACCTTCTCTCAAATCACTACCACTCTTTCATGCACTTGTTTTCACTTCACAATCCATATCACTCTCATACATCGATTGGATATTAACTTAAGAGCTATTTTATCAACGGATTGATATTTGGTAACTTACTATAGCTATACTAGTGTCAAGAGCTATTTGTACGTGAACATACCCCCACTTTTATAAATATTTCAAATTTTACATTACACCCGTTCATATAAATAGATTCAAAATTTGATGAAAATAACCAAATTTAAGAAAACTAAAACTCACATAAGAAGAATCAAAATTGATAACTAAGGAAACGTGTGGGAAAAAATTGTAAGAACCGATAGTTGGATGAATACGCTATTTTGAATTTTAGTAACCACATTTAAAAAAACTTTGTTTGCTTATAAAATACTTGCTGAAGAACTTGTATGTTTTAAAACGATTTTGAATAGGTTTCAAACAAAAGAGAAATCAACACATGAAACACACAGATATGTAGTGGTACGGGTGAGTGTTAATAACTCACGTTACATCTATTCTTTGATATCCACCAAAAGTTTATCTCCACTAACAACTTCTCACTCATCGATATATTGAGCATCGTTACTGATATGGCAGTGATCACGACTCGAACGTTTACCAATATGGAACCCCTCAATCGTCTAAATAATGTGGTACTAATCACCATTTAGCAATGTCACTAATATGGTAATGAAAATTGTTATTTTATAAAGCTCCAAAGTTGATCACTTATTTGAGGCTTTGAGCATATTTAAACATTTTTATATGTTAGACATGTAAGGAATTGTGTCATTAATTGGCCCATTAATATTAAGCTTAGCACAGAAAAAGTGATTAATTTATTTGAACATACATGTTTGTTTGAAGGCGCATTTTGCACTTGCAATAATAGGTAATTAAGTTATATTGAATTCTAAGACATCAATTTATATTGAATAACGAATTCAATACATAAGTCTTTTAAGATGGAGTTATGGTAATATAAACAAAAACTTGTGTTTTTTTTAAGATATACATAAATTCGTATGGTTGATACACCACACACTACATCCGATGAATTTCCAGACTTAGCATCCCTGCGTACTTTTATTTCAGGTAATCTTTCAGGTGCAAGGCTAACCCCGACAGTACAACCTGCTTAGGCTATTGTACCGTGGGAAACGGACATGTGCATCTGGTGTAACAACCGTCTTCTTGAAATAAGATTTTAATTTTAAAGAACACATTTTAAACGAAAACGCGTCATTACAAAAACTTAGTTAAGATAATAAACCTACATGATTGTTATATTCGAGTTAACTTCACAACTAGTTTTAAACATTCAAAACGAAGTAATTAGTGTTTACAAGATCCACATAGTCTAAACAAAATAGATCACGACGGAAGCTTCAAAAGTGGTGTGTTCGGTTCTTGTCCCATGCTTGATCATCATCCGTTAGCATACCCGGAGTACCTAAGTTCAAAACCAACATGTAAGTTAGTTTTGATAAGTTAAAAACATGTTAAAACAAGTCCATTGAACAATACAAACCAAATTCCAAAAATTTTGCAGCAGATAGGGCCCTCGCGGGCCGCGACAGACGTCGCTAATAACCGTCGCGGGCCACGACAGATGTCGCGTGATGCGACCATGAAGCTGCTGTGGTGTCGCGCGATGCGACACCCTATTTTCGACAGCAGGTTGCTTGGTTTTGTGCTGCATTTTCCCAGCTCTAAAATTTACCCAAAATTCCAACTTTAAACATTCATAACTTTCATTCTATAGATCCGTTTTACGTGATTCTTTTTCCTACACGTCCGAAATTTGAATACAAACACATCTATCATCTTTATATTGTTAAAAGTTCGATTTATGGGTTGGAAGCCTATAAGACCCCTTTTTATTTATTCGATCCGTTTAGTTTTGTATAATACTTATCACTACTTATAATTTATGACTTCTAGACATACTTACCCATTCCCCGGGTTTGTGAACTTTAGCGTATCATTACCATTCCATGGTTTTACGCTCTCATGATCCACAATCGTTGAATGACGTTCAAGTCACTTCTATGCTACCAATTCAACCCTTTGTTTGACCTGTTTGATTGTCTAATGGAATCCACCATTTCTATGACAACCAAACACACCTTGACCAATCTTTTGACCCGTTTTAACTATTTCGTGAACTTCATCACTTCTATAAAATATTACATTTTCTCACAACACTAATTCAAGTAACTACATTCAAAATCAAGCATAATGTAACGAAACCAAGGTTACGTACCTTCAAAGCGCTCCTTTCAAACGCGTATCGCTAGCAGCTTGTCCGCTTGACGTCCTGGTTTCCTTGCCTATAGAGTTCAACCATAAACGTTTAGAACTCTTTTTATAACTCATTACACAATATTCGTCGTATTAATCAAACATGCGTTTTTGTCCGATTTTCAACATTTTATTTTCTCTTAGGCATTATATCAAACACCTTATGGGCATCGTTTTATAGAATCCATTATCAAGCTCATGACTAACTACTTAGCCAAATTTAAATAATTTTTGCAAGTTCATGATATCTAGTATGCCTAATAACATCTGGATTCACTTCAAGTAATTCAATAACACTTGTTTTACAATCAGATTCCTAGTGTTCCTTATCATTACACAAAACCCATTTTACACTTAGATGGGTGACCACGAATTCACAATTATGAGCATCAATTCAACAAGTTAATGACTAGGGTTTACTCCTAGACATAAATTCATTCCTAATTTCATTAAAACATTGGTCATGCAAGCTTAATTTTTGATTTCTCATGTTCATATGGAACTCAAGATGAAACTAAAATAACAAAATTAGGTATACCTTATGATCCTTTCACGAAGGTGATAACTAATCTGAGTTTGGATTTCGATTTGGAGCCGATTTACCCTATCAATTTGGTGGAATTGCAAGAACTAGGGTTCATGAGGGAGCTTTGGTCGCCCCTGTGTTTTTCTTGGACCAGACACAGACCAAGTGTGTGTTTTTGGTTATTAAATTTGTTTTAATAAAAACCATTTTCCATCTTATCACTTTTGGCCCCTCTACTATTCTCAAGTTTTTATTTTAGATGCTTTAACCAAATTTCTTTGTTACTACTAGACTTGTAACTGACTACGTTATTCATTCCTAGTTACTTTATCTTGTTCATTACCGACATTAAATTTAAAATGAAAGATTTATATTTTCGGGGTGTTACAAGTCCACCCCCCTTAAAATGGTTTCGTCCTAGAAACCGGAATACATACCAAATAATGTAGGGTAGAGACGTTTCATTTCTTCTTCGGACTCCCACGTATTATCCGAACCCTTTCTATGCTCCTATTTGACCTTCACTTGGTCAATCTCCTTGTTTCGTACACTCTTAACCTTTCGATCCAGAATTTCAATCGGTTTTACCGCATATTTAAGGATGTTATCCACTTCGATGTCATCGTAGTGAATATAAGCCGTTTCTTCGGCTAGACATTTTCGGAGATGTGACACGTGGAATGTGTTATGGATACCGTTCAATTCCTCTGGTAGTTCAAGGCGGTATGCTATTTTACCAACCCGTTCGACAATCTTAAACGGCCCAATAAACCTCGGGCTTAACTTTCCTCTTTTTCTGAACCGGATAATACCCTTCCACAGGGATACTTTAAGCATAACTTTATCACCAACCTGAAATTCGATCGGTCTTCGTCTTTTTTCAGCATACGACTTTTGTCTATCTTGAGCCGCTTTCAAGTGAGCTCGAACCATATCAATTTTCTCATTAGTGGCTCGAACTATATCTTTATGGGTGAGTTCACGCGGACCCACCTCACCCCAACACACCAAGGTTCTACACTTTCTACCATAAAGCATCTCGTACGGATCCATGCCAATACTGGCATGGTAACTATTGTTATATGAAAATTCGGCTAACAGAAAGTAAACATCCCAACTACCCCCGAAATCGATGATACACGCCCGTAGCATGTATTCCAACGTTTGTATCGTTCTTTCGCTTTGTCCATTTGTTTGAGGATGGTACGTGGTGCTAATGAACAGTCTCGTTCCCATTTGCTCTTGGAAGTCTCGCCAAAAGTTTGAAGTAAACCGGGTATCCCTATCGGACACAATGGATACCGGTATTCCGTGGCGTGCCACTATCTCATTAGTATACACTTCTGACATCTTTTCTGACGTATAAGTCTCACGTATCAGAATAAAGTGAGCACTTTATGTCAGCCTAACCACAACTACCCATATAGCATCAAATCCTCGGTTCGTCTTTGGTAGTTTGGTCAATAGGTCCATGGTGATATGTTCCCATTTCCAAACTGGAATATCCAACGGTTGAAGTTTGCCGTAGGGTCTTTGGTGTTCTGCCTTGACTTGTAGACATGTCAAGCATTTCTCCACATACTTAACTACATCTCTTTTCATTCCAGGCCACCAGTAATTTTGTTTCAAGTCGTTGTACATCTTTGTCGCCCCCGGATGAATGGAATAACAGGTTTTGTGAGCTTCGTCAAGTAAAAGCTTTTTAACTCCGCACGAGTTAGGAACCCATGTTCTACCGAATCGAGTTTTCAACCCATTGTTATCATCTATTAAATCTTTCAGTTGGCCAACTATTATTTCTTTCTTCCAATACTCTTCTTTCATTGCTTCAACTTGTGCATCTCGAATTCGTTTGAGTAAACCCAAGGTCACAATGAGCTGCATTATTGGAGCATAGCCTGTCTTCATGCTCAAAGCATCCGCCACTACGTTGGCTTTCCCGGGATGGTAATGTATTTCGCAGTCATAATCTTTCACTGTTTCCAACCACCGCCTCTGTCTCATATTCAACTCCTTCTGATCGAAGAAATACTTTAAACTCTTGTGGTCGGTGAATATAGTGCACTTCACTTCGTATAAATAATGCCTCCATATTTTTAAAGCAAATACCACTGCTGCTAATTCAAGATCGTGCGTAGGGTATTTCTTTTCGTGAATCTTCTGTTGCCTTGAAGCATAGGATATAACCTTGCCTCTTTGCATTAAAACGCATCCGAGCCCCGAATGTGACGCATCCGAGTAAACCACCATATCATCAACTCCATCCGGCAATGTTAACACCGAAGTGTGAGTTAACTTCTCCTTAAGCGTTTGGAACGCTTTCTCATGTTCAACGCCCCATATAAATTTCTCCTCCTTGCGAGTTAACTTGGTCAATAGCATAGCAATCTTGGAGAAATCTTGTATGAATCTCCTATAATATCTCGCAAGCCCCAAGAAGCTTCTGATTTCCTAGGGATTTTTCGGAGGATTCCATCTTGTCACGGCTTCTATTTTCGACAGATCGACCAACACACCGTCGGCACTAATAATGTGCCCGAGGAATTGCACCTCCCGTAACCAAAAAGCACGCTTTGTAAACTTTGCATATAACTTTTCTTTTCTAAGTGTTTCCAATACTTCGCGTAGATGACGCGCGTGATCGGCTTCACTCTTTGAGTATATTAAAATATCGTCGATAAACACAATTACCAACTTATCCAACATCAGTTTGCAAGCCCGGTTCATGAGATCCATGAAAGCCGCGGGTGCATTTGTCAACCCAAAGGACATCACGAGGAACTCGTAATGGCCGTACTGTGTACGAAAGGCCGTTTTCGGTACATCATCTTCTTTGACCCTTAGTTGATGGTATCCCGATCTAAGGTCAATTTTCGAAAACCAACTTGTGCCTTGTAGTTGGTCAAATAAATCATCAATTCTCGGGAGCGGGTATCGATTCTTCACCGTGAGTTTGTTTAGCTCCTGGTAATCGATACACATTCGCATACTCCCGTCCTTCTTCTTTATGAATAATACCGGTGCGCCTCACGGAGACACACTCGGCCTTATAAACCCTTTGTCGAGCAAAACTTGAAGTTGAGACATTAACTCTTGTAGCTCCGATGGCGCGAGTCGATTCGGCGCCTTAGCTATGGGTTTCGAGCCTGGAACCAATTAGATTCCGAATTCTACTTCCCGTTCTGGTGGTATTCCCGGCAAGTCTTCCGGAAACACATCTTCATAGTTTCGCACCACCGGTACGTTCTCAACCTTCGACGATTCTTTCTCCGGCTCACTTGCGTATATTATAAACGCTCTACATCCGCGCCTCATAAGCTTGTGAGCTTTTAACATCGAGCATATCACGGGATTACTTCCTTTCTCGCCATAGATAGTAACATGCTTTCCGCTCGGAGATGTTAGTTTTATCTCCTTATGGAAACACGCGACTTTCGCATGATGTCGGGATAACCAATCCATCTCGACAACCACTTGGAATTCTCCCATCGACATCGGGATTAAGTCTATTGAGTATTCTTCTCCATCGATACTCAATTTGCAGTTTTAGCATACATCACACACTATGAAGCTCTTGTTATCTCGTATTTCGACTTCTAAGGGCATAGGTAATTTCGTTAATAGAAATGAAGGATGTCGAATAAATCCATGTGAAATAAAGGATTTATTCGCACCCGTATCAAATAACACACGTGCGGGAATTGAGTTTATTGTGAATGTACCTGAGACCACATCGGGTTCTATCTTCGCTTCAGCCACGGTTAGTTGGAAAGATCTGGCCTTCGCCTTTTGAGTCTCCGTTTGCGATTCTTTGTTATCCTTCTTTCCGACCAAGTCCAGGCATTCGGATTTCTTGTGGCCCAGTTGGTAACATTTGTAGCAAACCGAAACTTTTCCCGGGCATAGTGAAGTCGTATGCCCTGTCTTCCCGCATATAGGGCATGGTTTATCCTTGAAGCGAGATTCGCCCTGATGCCCTTTTCCGCACACTTTACAACTTGGCGACCCGCCTTTCACATCAGACTTCCTTGCTGATTCTGTTGTTCTTACCTTCTTTTTAGGGCTTGGGTTAACATCCTGTGCCCTTCTTTCACCCCTCTCTATTTGCTTCTTCAGTTCAATCTCTCGTTTCCCGAGCAGTATTTATGATCTCGGTGAGAGTCTCGTACTTTGAGGGAGTCATGAACTCCCGATATTCAGCGCTCAGCATATTGTAATAGTAATATATTTTCTGCTCTTCGGTCATCACTAACTCATCACAGAATCTCAGCTTATCTAGGAAAATACCCGTGATCTTGTCAATTGATTCACCCCTCTGTCTCAGTTGGATGAATTCCTACTTTATTTTGTTAATCACCGCCTTGGCACTGTGATGTTTAAGGAACGGTGCCTTAAACTCATCCCAAGCCATGGCCTTTGTGTAACGCCCAACGTCCCTAAACTTTAGACACTTGGCAAGATCAGTCCCTGAACATCTCTTGATTGTCAGTTTTAGTCCCTGTAGTTAAGCGATGTTAATACTTTGATACTTTTGGCATGAATCTTATTGATGTTGATGCTTGATACTATGATACTTGATTTTTATTCTAGATGCTTGACACTTAAACTACGAGACTAGATCCTTGATACTTAATCTAGATACTTGACTTTCGATGCTTGACTCTTGATACTTAATCTAGATACTTGATACTTGATTCTCATGGTTAAAATAGATACTTGATTCTTGATAATATGGAAGCTAGATTCTTTATGTTGATTCTTGATACTTGATACTTGGACTCTTGATTCTTGAAACATGAGAAGCTACGATTCTTGACTCTTGAAACTTATTTGGTGCTTGACTCCTTAGACTCGTGAAACTTGATTCTTGGTTGAACGAGAGACTAGAGCCTTGTCACTGGCGGAATCTATGAAACTTGGAAACTTTTGGTTTGTGATGTAATCTAGATACTTTACCTAAACTACACGCAACACAATGCTTAATATAACTCGCAAAACATATCAAAATCAGGAACGCGGAAAGAATGGATTGGCCAGAGTGGCCATCCGATCGGATTGCCACCCGATTGGATGACCACCCTAACGAGTCACCACCCTATCCACCTTGCACTGCCTTAATACCCTCTCACACTACAAATAGACCTGTCACATCACCATTTTAAGTGATGTGACAGCTCTACTCGCCCAGACACGCGCACTCTTTATTTTCTTCATTTTCTCATCGACCTCGGTACGTTTTAGGCTGAATCTTTGTACTTACTTAATCTACACATCATTCTCTACATGATTCTCACTTGAAATCACACTTTTCACCGTGAAATCTCTCGGATCTGAGTTCTTGAGGGTGATATCATCGTGAGAGTTGTACAAACTGCCATGTGATGTCATTCTGAGCAAGATCTAGCTCAGATCTAAGATATTTCATGCGTTGTCACACTAAATCTAAGCTAAATCTAGACTTTTTCCCATAAAACTTGTGTATCTTCATCTCTTTCTCAAGCTTTCACCATTAATAGGTGGAACCTGGGTCTAAATGGGCTATGGACTGGATAAATAGTCTAAAGCTGGCTTGGAATTGAGTTAATACCAGTGAAGACGAGCATGGAACGGATTATGACATTAACTCGTTACGGACAGGCGGCTGAACGGACAGGGGTGATTCCCACCCGATTAGAACGGCGGTGTGCTAACGATATTACTATTGTCACAATACGTGCCGTACCGTCACCATTAAGCTAAGAAACTTGGAAATTTTACAAACATGTTAAACAAGAACAAGGGTCGCCCGATCGAGCGGCAACCCGATCGGACAGCCACCCTATCAGGTGACACTTGCCTTTTTGCCTTGAAACTTAGAAACTTTTCAACACTTGGAAATTGGGCATCTTGATCGAGTGGCAGCCCGATCGGACAGGTGTCCGATCGAACAGCCATCCTATCCGAAAGCCCAAGGCACCTGACACTCGAATCGAGTGGCAACCCAATCGGACAACCGCCCGATCGGGCAACCACCTTATTCCCTTCACTTGTACTCACGTGCAACCCGATCGGATGGCCATCCGATCGGGCAGCCATTTGTCTTCACACACGTGAGTCACCCGAACGACTGGCAATCCGATCAGATAGCCATCCGATCGGACAACCATCCGATCCTGTGACTGGTTTGACACTTTATTCAATCTCGTTACTCTGCCCGACTCTTATCCTATTATACTCTAATCAGGCTAATTCTGAAAGAGCTCCCTTTGATCCAATAGCAGTTTATACTGTTTAGCAATCACTGTGAGTATACTCGATCCCTTTTTTGCTTTAAACTTTTGGGGTGTAACATGTATTCTATGAAACTTAAACTTGATTCTTTGAAACTTAAACTCTATCCTATGTGTACGTGAAACTTGTGATTCTTGATTCTTGGTGCTATGTGACGTTTAATCCAGAGTGTGTAGTTCCGCCTTAACAATAATAGCGCTATAGGAGTAATGCACCTAACTGTTAGTCTTTGGGGTATTGTTAGGAGGAGACATATAACCTCCCGCTAAACTTTGGGAAAGGCACTTAACGCATTGGAAACTTGGGCTATCACTGCGTGGACTGTGACACTAGCATGGCTGAAACTTTTTATTGCTTATACTATGGATATGAGTTGTTTTAATCTATTATTCTATTAGCAAACTTGTATACTCGCCAATACTTTTGTATTGATATTTTAATACATGTTGCAGGCTGATAGGATGCTTTTGAATGCATGGAATCCAGCTAGGAGATGCTTTTGAACAATTTGAACAATATTCGTTATGGTTTGTATTGGATGCTTGTTTTGGTCGTGTATGCTTTTAGACAATGCTAAGATGAATTTGATCTAACTTCTATTGAAACCAATAGTGTTATGGAATCTCATGAGCAATCCTTACGCTTAGTGCTCGCACCCCGATGTTTCCGCTATCGGTTGGGGTGTGACACTTTGCCGCTTCAACCCCAATCTCTTTCTTCATGTTATCCCACCAATCCTTGGCTTGACCGCTTAACTGAGCTGTATCGTAAGCTACGAAATCGCTTACATCACAGTGGGTCCTTTCAAACACTCCCTCGATGTCGCTTAGCCATCATTGGTACATTATCGGATCGACCTCCCCATTATAAATTGGCAGTTTGCAAGCCATGAACTTGTTGTATGAACAAGCCTTCCGTTCTCCAGACTTTTCCTTCACTTGGTTGGCATTATCTTCCAACCTTTTGATCCGTTCTTCAACTACTGAAAACATCGTACTTTGGATCTTGTCTATAAAACCGGATAGACTATTCTCGATTGCCTTTCCTACCTCTTCGGCAGTCACCTCTTTCATCTCTTCGGAGACTATCGGCACCGCATCATTGTTACCTTTATCCGTCATCTTGAGTCTGAAATGTTTACATTAATCATTAAACATTTCATTTTATATTATTTACATCTTTCGCTTTGGTTTAGCCAAGTTCACAACTTGCTTAAACCATTCTTGTTTAGTGCACTTTCCGGGTTTGAGTGCATTACGCGCTCTTCCCATGCACATCAAATCAAATTCATTTTTCTAACATTTTAATTAAATCTTACTAAAATAACTGATTCTTACCGGATGTTTGATCAAGCTTGAACCGAACACACTTTGTTAACAACCTTGAGCTCTGATACCAAATTATAACAACCGTCTTCTTGAAATAATATTTTAATATTAAAGAACACATTTTAAACGAAAATGCGTCATTACAAAAACTTAGTTAAGATAATAAACCTACATGATTGTTATATTCTAGTTGACTTCACAACTAGTTTTAAACATTTAAAACGAAGTAATTAGTGTTTACAAGATCCACATAGTCTAAACAAAATAGATCACGGCGGAAGCTTCAAAAATGGTGCGTTCGGTCTTTGTTCCATGCTTGATCATCATCCGTTAGCATACCCGGAGTACCTAAGTTCAAAACCAACATGTAAGTTAGTTTTGATTAGTTAAAAACATGTTAAAACAAGTCCATTGACCAAAACAAACAAAATCCAAAATTTTTGCAGCAGATAGGGCCCTCACGGGCCGTGACAGACGTCGCTAATAATCGTCGCGGGCCGCGACAGACGTTGCGTGACGCGACCATGAAGCTGCTATGGTGTCGCACGACGCGACACCCTATTTTTGACAGCAGGTTGCTTGGTTTTGTGCTGCATATTCCCAGCTCTAAAATTTACCCAAAATTCCGACTTTAAACATTCATAACTTTCATTCTATTGATTTGTTTTATATGATTCTTTTTCCTACACGTCCGAACTTTGAATACAAACCCGTCTATCATCTTTATATTGTTAAAAGTTCGGTTTATGGGCTGGAAGCCTATAAGACCCCTTTTTATTTATTCGACCCGTTTAGTTTTGTATTATACTTATCACTACTTATAATTTATGACTTCTAGACATACTTACCCATTCCCCGGGTTTGTGAACTTCGGGGTATCATTACCATTCCATGGTTTTACGCTCTCATGATCCACAATCGTCGAGTGACGTTCAAGTCACTTCTATGCTACCAATTCAACCTTTGTTTGACCCGTTTGATTGTCTAATGGAATCCACCATTTCTGTGATAACCAAACACACCTTAACCAATCTTTTGACCCGTTTTAACTATTTAGTGAATTTTATCACTTCTACGAAATATTACATTTTCTCACAACACTAATTCAAGTAACTACATTCAAAATCAAGCATAATGTAACGAAACCAAGGTTACGTACCTTCAAAGCGCTCCTTTCAAACGCGTATCACCAACAACTTGTCCGCTTGACGTCCCGGTTTCCTTGCCTATAGAGTTCAACCATAAACGTTTAGAACTCTTTTTATAACTCATTACGCGATATTCGTCATATTAATCAAACATGCGTTTTTGTCTGATTTTCAACATTTTATTTTCTCTTAGGCATTATATCAAACACCTTATGGGCATCGTTTTATAGAATCCATTATCAAGCTCATGACTAACTACTTAGCCAAATTTAAATAATTTTTGCAAGTTCATGATATCTAGTATGCCTAATAACATCTAGATTCACTTCAAGTAATTCAATAACACTTGTTTTACAATCAGATTCCTAGTGTTCTTTATCATTCCACAAAACCCATTTTACACTTAGATGGGTGACCACGAATTCACAATTATGAGCATCAATTCAACAAGTTAATGACTACGGTTTACTCCTAGACATAAATTCATTCCTAATTTCATTCAAACATTGGTCATGCAAGCTTAATTTTTTATTTCTCATGTCCATCTGGAACTCAAGATGAAACTAAATAACAAAATTAGGCATACCTTATGATCCTTTCACGAAGGTGATCACTAATCTGAGTTTGGATTTCGATTTGGAGCCGATTTTCCCTATCAATTTGGTAGAATTGCAAGAACTAGGGTTCATGAGGGAGCTTTGGTCGCCCCCTGTGTTTTTCTTCGACCAGACACACAGCAAGTGTGTGTTTTTGGTTATTAAATTTGTTTTAATAAAAACCAATTTCCATCTTATCACTTTTGGCCCCTCTACTATTCTCAAGTTTTTATTTTAGATGCTTTAACCAAATTTCTTTGTTACTACTAGACTTGTAACTGACTAGGTTTTTCATTCCTATTTACTTTATCTTGTTCATTACCGACATTAAATTTAAAATGAAAGATTTATATTTTCGGGGTGTTACATCTGGGTGGCCCAAAATTTGTTTTAAGGGAAGCGTGTTGAACACGTGCCTCGGTTACCGTGTGTTTCTTTTCTAGTTCATGTTTATTTCTTTTGTAATTTGTTTGTAGTTTTGTTTATAGTTATGTTTATAATTTTCAAGAACAATTGTAATATGTTTTCTAGTTTCTTCCTATTTCTGTTTGTAATTTTGTTATCTTGATTTGACCTATATTAGAAAATTAATAAAAATCATTTTTTCATTTATTTTGGGAACGAGATTCCGACAAGCTTAAAATAGATTTAAAATGCCATTTACTCTTTTGGTTTTACAATTTTTAAATTACAAACAATTTCTTTTATTCTATTTATTAGTAATTTTTATAGTTTGCAATGGTTTTCTATAAACCAATATGTTCCTGATTGAAAAAAGGATTATCCTTAACTTTGGTTTTATGTAAATCAACATTTCTGAAAAATGATTATAATTATGTCCCTTGTTTTAGAAAGGGCCATTGTTCAAGCATTGACATCAACAACTGTTTGATCCATGTGCATTACCATGGGACCATTAGTTGGTACCCAAGAAGCCCAAGTAGTTTCCAATCACGATGAGAAACCAGAAAAGATTTCTTGTTTGAACATTAAGAGATAACAATAAAAGATGTTGTTTTTTCTGACCATTATGATCCTTGCGAGGTTCTTGACTGAGTTCTGTTCTCACTGAAAGGACAACTGATGTCCAATATGTAAGTGTTGCTAATGCATGGAAACATTCTGAGTACCTATTCCGTAACTATGTGTTGAACGGCCTCTCAGATGCCTTGTATAATGTGTATTTCAAGGTATCGACTGCCAATGATTTATGGGAATCATTGGAATGCAAGTACAAAACTGAGGATGCGGGTACTAAGAAGTTTTTTTTATGGCTAGGTTTTTGGACTATAAAATGATTGATTCAAAAACTATGATGAGTCAAGTTCAACTAACGTAGATTATTCTTAGTGACATTCTATCTAAAGGAATGAATCTTAGTGAAACATTCCAAGTGGTGGCAGTTGTTGAAAAACTGCTTCCCTGTTGGGTAGACTTCAAGAATTAGCTTAAGCACAAGCAAAAGGAAATAACTATTGAAGACCTTGTGGTTTGTCTACGTAATGAGAAAGACAACATGTTATCGCACAGAGGAAGTCAAGTTGAAGCTTCTGCAAAAGCCAACCTTGTAGAACATGGTCAATATTCGAGGGGTTACAAATGTAACAAAGGCCACGAGTTCAATGGCATGGGAAAAAATAAAGGTGGGGACCTTGGGCCGAAGAAGGGTGGCGTGGAAAAGAAAGTTGGTCCTCTTAAATGGAAATGTTATAATAGTGGTGAAAGTGGTCACTATATTGACCAATGCAAAGAGCCTACACGTGACAAAGCTTTTATGATTTTTGATGATGATATGCCTTTAGTGGCCATGATTTCAGACTTCATAGCATGATGGAAGAGGTAAATTTGGTGGTGAATGACCCAAAAGGGTGGACTTCTGCTACATTTGATATCAAGGAAGAAGGTGATGTGACTTTGAAGTGGATTTCAGACTTCATAGCATGATGGAAGAGGTAAATTTGGTGGCGAATGACCCAAAAGGGTGAACTTCTGCTACAGTTGATATCAAGGAAGAAGGTGATGTGACTTTGAAGTGGATTTCTGGAAAAAGAGCTCACTTTAAAGAATGTGCTTTATGTTTCTGACCTGTACAAGAGTCTTGTGTCGAGTTGGTTACTTAACAAGTTTGGCTTTCGTTTGCTCTTTGAGAGTGATAAATTTGTTTTAAGTAAGCGTGGTATGTTTTTTGGAAAAGGGCTATGCCAAAAATGACATGTTTAAACTCAATGTAATGGCTATTAAGAAAAACATGAATAAGAATGTTACTACTTATGCTTACTTGGTTGAGCCTTCTAATGTTTGTCATGGTTATCTTGGTCATGTAAATTTTAATTCGATGCGTTATTTAATTAAATTAGATTACATACCAACTTTTTCCATTGACTCTAAATCAAAATGTAAAACATGTGTCGAAGCCAAACAAATAAGATCATCTTTTAAATTAGTCGAAAGAATAACTGAACCCCTTGATCTGTTTCACACTGATGTGTGTGAATTAAAACCAACCCACTAGAGGTGGCAATAAGTACAATATTATTGTTATCGATGATAATACGGTGTATTGCTATGTTTACTTACTTAAGAGTAAGGATGAAGCAATTGACAAGTTTATCTTGTATAAAGTTGAAGTTGAGAATCAACTTAATAAGAAAATAAAACATGTGAGAAACGATAGAGGAGGTGAATATGTTTCACCATTTGGGTATGTATGTGCAAAAAGTGGCATAATACACGAGTGTACCCTTCCTTATACACCGCCAATCAAATGGTTTTATAGAATGAAGGAATCATACACTAAAATAAATGATGGATGCATGTTCATAAGTTCTGGATGAGCCAGGACAAGTGGTGGGGGGGCATTTTTGTCACACCCCAACCGATGGAAGAAACATCGGAGTGAGACGAAAACGAGATTGCAAGAGACATCATAACACTATTTGTGACAATATTTAATAAAATCAAAATTTCATTTAATTGCTAGATTCAAGTACATTGTTTGGAAACAAGTACAACAACATAATCAACGAAACAAAATACAACATAAGTACTAAATTAAAATGGGTCTCTAGTTCATCCTACTAGATTCCGTTCATCATCATCGTCATCAAATTCCTACAACACGCATAAAAGTATAGCTAAACACAAAAGTATTGGCGAGAATACGAGTTTGATTACTAGCATAAGCTTAAAAGTTTAAACAAATCCACATGGCATAATTGTTAACTTAAAACTAGCATATAATATATAACAACTCTCCCAAAACCATTAAAATACCCCTGTACGTCCTAAAATACACCCCGTATACGAAAAATGGACCCGAAATACCTTTATATTTATAAAAATTAAATAAAATAAAAAATATGAGGGCGTCGCGGTCGCGGCCGCGACCCAGACCCTCATTGCTGTCGTGGGGCGCGACGAAGCGACCCAAGGCCGCATCCGGTGCCACCACGTGTCGTGATGCGTGTCGAGGCTGGTCGTTGAGTCAGTAAAGCTAGGGCCTACCCTATAAGCCCTCGTGGGCCGCGAAGGCCTTGCCCGTCTTCTTCGCGGGGCGCGACGGCTTGTCTGATCAGGCCTATATATAACGTGTTCGAGATTCATTTCCAAATCATTCAAATCAATTTTCTCTCTCAAATTTCTTATAAGTAGAAGTAATATTCGGGCATTATACCCACTAAAAAGCGAAGCTCTGCCTCGTTGTAAGTATTATAACCCCCGGTTACGTATTAGTTACTCTGCCCGATTGATCTAGAGCTCCGTAACGCATGTCAAGGCTCTGCCTAACTCAGTCGTTGGAGTTCTGTCTTGGGGGTATAGCTAATGTAAATTGGGTTATCTTACTAACACATGTGCATTGTTTAATTTAATAGATTATAACCAGGAATTCACCAGAAAGCAGTAGTATTATCTAAAATAGCAATGTGAGTCATTCCCTTTTTCTGTAACCTGTTTTACGAAACCTCAATTATTTTAAATTATATTTAACAGTGATTCAGTATTTGTGATTCTACAATTACTGTCGGTATGTTGGGGTTTTTTATACATTACTTGTTACTACACTGTGAGTAGTAACGTGACCACAAGTAAGGATTGACAGTACCGTGGGTGGTAATTTGATAGATATAAACAAATGTAATTGCGGATGCCCTCAATACTGTAAAATGATAAAACTTGTTTTGATTAAACTGGGATTCACTCACCAGTATTTCTTGCTGATAAAACTTTTTAAAACGTGTTTCAGGTAACAAAATGTGAAAGCCAAATAGAAGCCAGCTGGAGAGCACTGAAGGCTTGGAAAAGTGGCTATAAAAGTTACCTAAACAAGAAAGAAATTTTATTTCAATAAATTAGGGTTTATCCCTATAAACATATTTGTAATGGAAACTTAGGTTTTTCCCATGTATTTATTATTATAATAGTGTGGTGTTTTAACTCTGATAAACTATTTCCTAACTATGGTCCTGATGTAATTTCCACTGCCAAATAAATAAACACCGATACCACTGATACTGGTTCACGGCCTCCCGCTCCCGGGATAGGGGTCGGGGGTTGCGACATAATACTAGCATGCAACTATACATGTCAACCCAAAGATTTCCGCTAGCGTAATCTAATCATAGCAATGAATAGACAGTTTATTTACTTAACATGACCTCAAGAATTTGGGTGGTGCGTTAATCCTATAGCGCTATACATGTTAAGGGAGGCTTGTACGAAGTTAATGACAAGTATAAAGCATAAGAATAGTCTAGCATACACGAATTCAAGCATAGCGTATTAAGCATGTATGTTGGATTGTTTGTTTATGATTTAAGCATAAAGTATGTGATTGCGTGTGTTTAATAGTATAAATGTATTGCACCCAAAAGTGTAAAAAGTAAAAGGGGAGTTATGTATACTTACGGTTTTGCAAAGCGTTCCTAGCAACCAAGAGTTTGACGAATGTTTTGAGTTTGGAACACCGAAGTTACCCTACATGGGGAAACGAAGGTGTATGAGTATTCAGAGTTTGTGGAGAGTTTGGATTCGGATTCCTAAGTATATAAAAGTATGTATACAAAAAAATAATTATCTAGTCTTAAACACTCGTTTTTGACACTATTATTTTCATGTGATTTCATGGGTCGAATCTTGCCCATTAGAATCGTAACGAGAGGTTTAAAACATAGATAATATAACCTATATTTGTGACGCGTAACCATAATCCGGTTAACATCAAGAAATCAATTATGTATATATTTACATATTATAAAGTATATCTTATTATAAGTCCATCATGAATGTCATTGATTTCATGTAAGTCAAGCATGGAGGCATGAACACCTCATTGTATGATTCACCAAAGCACAAAATTTAGCAACTTAGTTGGTAAACCTGGTTGGCCATGAATGAAAGTAAAGTACAACTAATCTACTATCATACTAAGTAGCCAAATAAGAACAACTCGGGCGTGTCATACCCAACATGGCAAATGTTGGAGGCGAGGCGGGGTTAATTTACTTTAAGACTAGGAAGCTAGTTAGTGAATATGACTAAAAACATCAAGTGAGGTGGCGGAACAAGTTTAGGATAGCCAAGGCTTCCAAGGTTCACACCTTTACCAAAACACAAGTCTTGCCATAAGAACTATGGTAAACTTGGATTGTTTCATCACGTGTGGGTTGCTAAACTCTATAAAAACATAAAGTTTAGAGGGTGTTTGCACCTCTAAACTCATAAGCATCAACCTTAAACAGGTCTCACAGCCATGGATGGGTTTAGGAACATGTTAGGCATAAGATTCATGAAGAAAAGATGAGTTTCATAAAAGTTTTCCACATTAATTTTTCAAAACAGAAAGTTTGGACCTCAAAATGGTGATGTTCCACCTTAGTTTACCATAGTAAACTTGTGGAAACACTCCTAGAGGTGTTCCAAGCTTTGTAGTGGAAGAAAGATGGAGAAAAGGTGAAGAAAAGTGAGTTTGAACTCACTTTAGAACTTAGAGATTTCTACCATGTTCTTGCAATTACAATAGATTGAGAGTGTTTTTTGAGAGTTTAAGTGAGTTGGGAAAGTGAAAATGGAGGGATGGAGGCTTGTTTATATAGAGAAGAGGCAGGGTTTTGTGTTAAAGGAGGTTAAATGGTGATTGGGGAGGAGAAATTTGGCCAATCCATGCAGGAGTAACAATTTTCTGCGAATCGTGACCCGTGGCGTCACCCGACGGGAAAGGAAGAAGGGGGTCGCACAACGCGGCTCCTCTTTGCTCTGTTTAAGTCTTGTTTTTCACATTTAGGCCCCTGGACTTTGATTTCCTTATCATTTTACGCTAGAACTTTGTAGGTTGACATGTTTTTAAGTATGTACAACGTACGTAAGTATAATTCGAGTATCGTGATTGTATGTCCGAGTGTTTGCACATATATCAAGTGTCAGTTTGCAAGTAATTATGTATTTAAACGATTGATTGCATGTATAACAAGTATGTATAAAACATGAATTTCATTATGATCAATGTCTCGAATTACAAAACTGGAAATGGAATACGATTATGACACGAATACAAGTTTCCATAAATAGAAATACGATTACACTTTCTAAATAAGGAAAGTACAAAATGTGAGGCGTTACAATTTTGTCGACCGGTTTTTATTAAATAAAATACCTATTAAGAATAAAGATGTAACACCTCATGAGTTGTGGTGGGGACATAAATAATCTTATAAATACTTGAAAGTGTTGGGGTGCGTTACACCTCCAAAGGCACTTAGAATAGGTCCCAAAACTATTGACTGCATACTCATTGAATATGCCAAAATTGGTAGATCACATCGTTTTCTTGTATATGAATCCAAGAATCCCGATGTGCACAAGAACTCTATCATAGAGATAAGGCCAGGAAATGTAACTTATTTTGCATAGGAGTTTCCAATGTTAGAATAAAATCATGCGAGTTCATCAACAATAGTTGATAAGATTATTCAAGAGGAAACTTAAGAACAGTCAGAGGTTGAAGAGGTTGTGCCAAGAAGAAGCAAAAGGCAAAAGATTGAGAAATCCTTTAGGCCTAACTTTCTTACCTACATGGTTGAGAGTGAGCCTCAAACCTATCGAGAAGCATTCACCTCTTTAAATGGACCTCAATGGAAAGAAGCCATCAAGAGTGAAATTGATTCTATTCTGCAAAAACATACTTGGGAGCTAGTTTATCTTCCACCAGGTTGCAAGTCACTTGGATACCGATGGATATTCAAGAGAAAGATGAAAGTCGATGGCTCTGTTGGTAAGTATAAGGTCAGGCTTGTGATCAAAGGGTGTAGATAAAAGGAAGGTCTTGACTACTTTAACACATACTCACCTGTGACTAAAATAACCTTTATTAGATTGGTGGTTGCAATTGCATCCTTGAGAACTTTGGCAACACATTAATGTAAAAACTGCATTTCTCAATGGGGAATTAGAGGAAGATATTTACATGGAGAAACCTGAGGGTTTCTCTGCTCCTGGTCAACATGGCAAGGTATGTAAACTCGTCAAGTCATTGTATGGCTTGAAGCAAGCTCCAAAACAATGGTATCAAAAGTTTGACCATGTTATGCTTAACAATGGTTTCAAAATAAATGAGTGTGACAAGTGTGTCTAAGTGAAGGACACTTCTAAAGGCTATGTGATTTTATGCCTTTATGTAGATGATATGCTTATCATTGGGAGTGATGATAAAATGATCAACTCTACTAAATACATGTTGAAAGCGATATTTGACATGAAAGATATGGGTCTAGTTGATGTGATTCTTGGAGTGATGATCATAAGAACCTAAACTAGTTTGGTGTTTAAGTCAATATCATTATGTGGATAAGATCCTTGAGAAGTTCAATCCAGAGGATACGAGTGTGGCTCAAACTCCAATTGATACCTCTCAACATTTGTCAAAGAATAGAGGCGAGAGTGTTTCTCAATTGGAATACTCAAGGATCATTGGCAGTCTCATGTATCTCATGTCATGTACTAGGCCAGACTTAGCAAATGTTATGAGTAGGCTAAGTAGATATACTAGTAATCCTAGTTTTGAGAATTGGAAGATTATTACAAGATTGCTAATATATATGAGATACACGGGGTATTATGGACTGCATTATGGCCAAATTCCAGTTGTTGTGGAAGGATTCAGTGATGCCAATTGGGTATCCGATATGAAAGATTCAGATCTACAAGTAGTTATGTCTTTACCCTTGTAGGAGAAGTTGTAGCTTGGAAGTCATCCAATAAAACTCTTATAGCAAGATCCATAACGGAATATGAGTTTATTGCGTTAGATAAAGTTGGAGAAGAGGCAGAGTAGTTATGTCAATTCTTGGAATATATTCCAAGATGGCCTAAGCTTGTGCCAGGTATTTGCATACATTGTGATTGCCAATCAGCTATTGGTAAAGCTCAAAGTGCAATGTATAATGGAAAATCAAGGCACATACAACGTAGGCATAATACGATACAACAACTGCTCTCAACGGGAGTTGTCACGACTGGTTATGTGAAGTCAAAGGATAACATTGCGGATCCACTTACATTAGGCTTAAGCAGGGAGGCAGTACATAAGTCATCGACGGGAATGGGACTAAAGCCCTTGGAGTAAGTTTGTATAACGGAACACCTATCCTAGAAGATTGGAGATCCCATGATCTAGGCTCAATAGTGCCACCTAACTGCACTCTTGTTTTAGGTAATCTTTTAGGTGCAAGGCTAACCCCAACAATATAACTTGCTTAGGTTGTTGTACCCTGGGAAACGATAGGTTCACCTGAGTGGCTTGAAATATGTTTTAAGGGAAGCGTGTTGAACACGTGCCTCAGCCACCTCATGTTTCTTTTTTTAATTATGTTTATTTCCTTTGTAATTTGTTTGTCGTTTTGTTTTTAGTTTTGTTTATAATTTTCAAGAGCAGTTGATGTGCACAAAATGCAACATATAAATTACATCAATTGTGGCTTAAAACTAACCCTTTTTTAGTACTAATGTTGGAAAAAGTGTGCTTTTGTCTTCCTTTTGTATTTTCAGGATTAAATGAGCTCAAAATAACAAAAGAAGCAAAAAGACAGCAAAATCTAACATAAATACAAGAAAGGAAACAAAAGTGATATGCCCGACCCCCCGACAGCATCTTCCCAAGCAAAACAAAGAAGACAGAAGACTAAACACGCCCCGTGCCCAGTGAGCACGGGGCCGTGTCCAAGTGCCAGCAGAAAAGACAAACTCATAGAAGCTTCTGTTGCCCACCACGGGGTCGTGCCCAGCGGACACGGGGGCGTGGTCAACTTCCTGCAGGCGCATTTATTGTAATTACGAATTACAATTAATGAAGAGAGAGAGTCAGATGGACACGGGGCCTTGCCCAGCGGACACGGGGCCGTGCCCGAGTGTTTGGAGCTCTTGCAACTCATCCCTTGGCACACCACCTCTCTCACACTTCACCCACCACCCACCACCACCATAACACCATTATCCACCACCATCATCCATTATCCATCATAGAGTGTGTGAGTCGTCTCGGGATCCAAGATTGATCGTAAGAGTTCTTGACAATCAAAGGCCATGTTTGCCTAAGTCTCTTACATCACTTGGTGAAGACAAGTGTTTAGTGTAATACTTTTTATTTTTAATCTTTTGCACTTTTTAATTGGCTTTATATTAATGACTTTAATTACTAGTTTCTTATGTTGAAAGTGATTCTTCCTTATCGTTTGTCCGTGGTGTCTTGGCATTATTTTACTGTCTATATAAAATAAAAGATTTTCACCATTCATATCTCCACGGTCTATATGGAGGTATGCTGGCTACCTGGTCGGGGGTTAAGGGAACGGTTTGGTAAGAGTCTTGCCATTGTTCAGTGTATAGATCCTGCAAAGGACCTGGATCAAATTTAGTAGGACCTCCTTCAATACCCAAAGGTATTGGATGGCGGGGGTCCAAACTCTTTGATCCCATCATAAGTTAAACTACTATTAAAACTTTAACCCGGCTACTTAGGACTGTAACCCTGCTGACTCAGACTACTTAGCCGAGGGTAACGTCGCCTTCAAAAGAGGGGCCTACCACATTATGCATTAATAACTTAATTAATTATCTTTCAATAATCCGACCCTTTAGGATTGTATCCTTGCTGACTCAAACTACTGGGTTGAGGGTAACGTCGCCTTCAAAAGAGGGGCCTACTACAATAACTAAGATAATCTCTTAAACAAGTGCAAAGTGCAAAAATAATTAAAGGTTACACTACACACGAGTCGGATCTAAGTGGTTCATCTTGTCTATCTGTTTTTATTTTTATTTTCATTTTATTTTTCAACATTTTAGTTAGTTTTATTTTCTTAGTTTAAAAACCTTTTTCTAACATTTTGATTTGATTAGACGTTGAGGATAAACCGGTACTAAAAGCTCTTGTGTCCTTGGACGACCTCGGTATCTTACCAACACTATACTACGTCCACGATGGGTGCACTTGCCCATATGTGTGTTTAGTGTTAGTAAATATCGTGTTTTATAAATTTAAACTTGGCTAAAAAGTGTAAAAAGGGCTTAAAATATATACCTAAAATATAACACACTTCACGCACATCAACAGTTGTAATATGTTTTCTAGTTTCTTCCTATTTTTTTTGTTTGTAATTTTATTATCTTGATTTGTAATATGTGTTAGAAAATTAATAAAAATGTTATTTTGATTTATTTTGCGAATGGGAGTCGTACAACCATTAGTCTATGTAACACCTCGTAAAATCGTGTCCAATAATGTATTGAGACGTGTCCCTATTCTTAATTATGCCTAATGTTGGCTAGGATGGACTATTTTTGCCAAATAATGAAAGTATGAATGTGGAGGGACTAAAACTGTCAACATGCTGAAATTTGACTGACCTTTTACGGTGTTCGTATTCTCAAATGAGCCACTTGTTGGATGAGAGGAACCGTTTGTGAATTTGTATGAAAGTTTGTTATTTGGAGGATTAAAGGCGTCAACATGTTAATTTATACCTCTGAGTGACCCTTTAACGAGCCGGGAGCTTAATGATGTTCGGTCATATTCTCAGGTGTGTCAAATATTGGTCATGAGGGACTAATTGTGCCAAATATGTTAATATATGAGAGTATGGGAGTCAAGGGACTAAAGCCGCCAATGTTTTAAACTTGTGTTCGTGCTCCGCGGGCCGCGACAAATGTAGGGCTTCCTGTCGCGGGTCGCCAGACGATGCCCAGTTCGAATTTCTTGCTTGGTGACCACACAAACAACCAAAACACTTCATATACGATACCATGGGCTAGTTTCTGGTTTGGGACACGTATGAGGACACTTGTAGGCTCCTTATAACTCTCTCTAACACCTGGAAGCTCCTCCATAATCCTTCCACACTATAAATAAAAGTGTTGCAACACTTCACAACTTGCTCACTTCTTGTTTATCACTCTCCTCTCATCTATGGAGGTTCCTAGCTGAAAGGGACTTCCAAACTCAGTTCTTATTCGTGCAAGGACCACTAGTAAGTGCTCCTTCCTCCTGCATTTTCATTTTGTAGGCTTGTTAAGCCAAAAGTCAAGCATTTTCGATAAATGCTTTGACTTTCGGTTTAGACCTTAATGGCTCGGCCATTGTTCGAAGCGTACATGGCTACGTGATCGTAATTAGGTAGGGGTTAATCCCTCAAAAGGGCACATCCTGAAAATCACGTTTGCTTGGTCAATTGACGAGTCAAAGTTGTAATATTAAAAAGTCAAACGGATCAGTTTTTGAAAATGTTATAATCTGATAATGTAGGTGTTCTAAATTATGTTTGAACACTTAAACAACTTGGTAATAACTATTAGAACATGTAAACATGTTCGGCTCGTCAATTCCAGTCTTAAGGTCGGTTCGCAACCGAAAGTCGCAAAGTTTGACTTCTGCTTTAACTTTCGATTCTGACCCGAATTAGATTAGTTTGCTACTGATTTAAGGTTCCATTATGATAACTTAATGTAGCATAACCCTTTGAGTTTATGTTACATGATCATAATAGTAATCTGAGTTTTATGCAAAGTTCCGTTATTATGCCATACTTTGACTAAATTGCCCTTTCGTAAATAATAAGGTTTTAATTACTAATGAACTTTCCAATGACTTATGTACTGATATGTTAAAGTAATTAACATATTATGATGTTTTTAAACTGATTATAAACTGAGTTTTTATATAATGTCGTAAATTATGCTTTAAAGTGACCAAAATGCCTTTTGGTACATCAACGGTTTTAAACATAATTTCTCATAAAAAACTCATTACTTACTGATGTAATATCATAATTAGAATATATTGGGATACCAAGTCAGTTTATAATCTGAGTTTATGTACAAGTTCTTATCTCCTTAAGTGATGAAAATGCCCTTTTGGCACTTAAAATGATTTTAAATCATAAATGTGATACAAAACTAATCACCTACTGTTATGATATTATAAATAACATATTTTTTCACTAAGAATCTGCTCATAACATCAGTTTTGATGAAAGATCGCAAACATCATCATTTAACGACTTAAACGCCCTTTGGGCGCATAATGTGGTTTTAAACCATATTTATCAGTCAAGACTTATTACCTACTGATTTTATAATTATTTAAAATGTTTTTACAGTAGGTACATGTTTATAACTCATATTCCCAAATAAGTTCTCAAACTATGTGTGAAATGACCAAAATGTCCCTACGGTGCATAGTTTGGTCTTAAATTATAAAACACACGTATCTTTGATATCCTACTAATATTATATCATAAATAACGTATTTTTACAGAATGTCTATGGTCATAACATTAGATTATATGCAAGTTCCTTTTATACATCGCAAAATGACTAAAACGCCCTTTTGAGGCATAGTTTGATTTTAAAACCTTAACAGGCATACAAGTTGATATCCTACTGATAATATAACTTGTTTAAAGTATATTGGCATATAGAAATTGTTCATGACTCATCCGGTTACCCGTTATCGCTTATACGCGTACGGTTGGGCTTATGTGACTAGTTTGCATAAGTTTACCGAAACATGTTTAATCTTATCATTTTTAACTCAATTTCCAGAATGTTATATGTTTACCCATATTATACAATTCTTAGTACTTTTGGGTTTAAACTATATTCTATTCCGATCATCGCTTAATCAAGCATATCGTACCGTTTTTGATATTTTAAGCTAGCCGGTCTAAGTCTACGACTTGAATAAGACCCGTTAGCATTCTAATTGGTTATTTGTACCAACATTCCAAACTAGAGCCTTTCAGTAAATTGCTACCTACACTTGTCAATTGATTAAACGACTGAGTTGTTTATAAACCTTGCATTTATAAGACAAGTATTAGCTCAGGTAAATACTCTTAACCTATTTTCCCTATACGGGCTTGGCGTACGGTATATTATTACCGCATGGTCGGATATGGGATCGAAGACCAATGTTTCGGGAATTCAAATAATCCGTTTTAATTCGTATTCCTTTGATTTAAATATTGGGGGTTAATACGATCGTGTCCTAGATATCCACGGCTCACTTAATTGTAAGTGGCCACGACCTAAGCACGGGGTGTAGGCATACACCTGACAGATGCTAATGATTTATTAAAAAGATTTTTATAACCCAATACGGGTTTTGCCCAATATGGGTATTCCCAATAAGGGAATAAGTGGTGTGTCGGTTAATCATGTCTCGGTTTTCATACTAGGCCCCATATGTATTATCAAGCTTGTAAAACTGATAACATGAGAAATAGTTTACCCCAAGTTATTTATGAAAATTATATGTAGCATTGTGTACATAAAAAACAATTTTGAAAATCTTTTCAAAATGTGTCGGTTGAAAACTGGCGTGTTTTCAAAAGACTAAGCTACAGGTGCAAATGCGTAAATAGGCTGGAAGCTTGATGTGTGAAAATGTGTATATTAAATTCGAACAAGTTTTAAAAATGGAATCACAACCTACACCACACACAATCGGCAAGTGCACCGGTCGCAGTGTAGTGTAGATGGCAAGACCGGATATCAATCCGTGGACACTATATGCAAACTCTAGATACTGAACCTCTATCGAATAAGTAGTCAAATTTTTAGATTTGTTTTGAGTGATTTTGAATAATTAATTAACAACTAAAATAAGCAAGAAAACGTAGGAAACAAAACGAGCAAACGAAGCAAGCACACGAGCAAATTGTGATCAAATATATATGAGATAAAGGCTACCTAGGTGTCGAATCCCTAGAATCATGCAATGCTAACGTGACAATGATAATGGTTAAATATCTATTTCCCTCGATTGACCCCCCGCTAGAGATGTCCCAAACGAGAAAGCAAGACTAAATGTGAAGTGCTAGAACGAACAGGCTCGAGCTATCGATACCAAATCCTACGAAAATAGAATCCTTTTGACCTCAGAGACAATAATGTTGAGAGAGAATCCCACAATCGCAAAGCAAACCCAACTTTGATAATTGAAATCCTAGGAAACCCTAATTACGATGCAATAAACGAGCCCGAGCTATCGGTCACCCAATCTACCCACCAATAATTAGCTAATAACCTAGCTCACCCTAATCGTCTTTCGAGTCACAAGATGAGGATGCAAGTTTTAATATCGTGATTTTAATTATTAATCAACTTGGTCAATTTCTCAACACAATATTCAACCCGAAAATCCTAAGATAACCGAATTAAATTAAATCCTAAGTCTAGGGGGAATTTCTTCGTGCCTAAACCGCTGAATTTATTGACTAATAACAATCAAAATATACCAACATGCAATATCAAGATCAATATCAAAGAAAGATTATGTAAATCACATCAAATAACCGAAATCATGTCAAATATGCATTACAATCATCTAGTTCATCAAAACCTAGGTAGTTGTGAAGTTTAGCTACTCATAATATTCAATAAAACCACTGAACAAAGTCTGGAAACAACTGAATTCATAGTTCAAGACGAAAAGAAACCGAAAAACTAATGTTTAACGAACCCGAAACGCTCCAAACTCGAACCGAAAGCTTCCAAGACTCTTGCACAGCTTCAAGATGCCTCACAATCGTCCAAGAATGCTCCAATGCCGCCTGTGTTGCGTGAATGAATAAACCCTAGTCGGCTGCCTTGATTTATAATTTTTTTGCGAAAACCGACTTGCTTACGGACCGTATGGTGAAAGGCTTGCGGTCCGTAAGCAACTAGGTCAATCCGGGTGCGCGCCTCCTCCTTGCGGACCGTAAAGACCTGGTCGTACGGTCCGTAAAGGGTCCTGTACAACATTATTTTATTTTTTTCTTGCTTTTCCGACACGTCTTTCCGTGTTGCTTTCGCTGCACCATTTTTCTTCTGTTTTCACCGCGAAATTAGCAGGTTCATCATCAATTCCTGCAAATCCATAATTTAAACAATTAAGTATCCAAATCGCGAGAAAACCACATCCAAAATCATAAGAATGTAAGGAATTTGATACGAAAAATATGTGTAATTATAAACATATCAAACATCCCCACACTTAACCTTTTGCTTGTCCCTAAGCAAAATCCCAAGCAGCATGTCCAACTTAAACACTTTAACAAGAACGCAAATCTCGAACAAGTTATAACACGAACCACGAAGTCATCCACCACAAAAGTTTCGCAAGACTTACAACGTTCAAAAGGTGACGAATCATAACATTTTAACTGAAAACGGGCCTACCTAATCATGCTTTTCTTACCTTCGAGCAATCAATTATGCAATGTCAATACCCCTCACAATTTCACTCATCTCTCGGCTAATAAATATGTAATTTTGAGTGAACTCTCAAAACCAAACTTTGAAGCAACACTGTCATAAGCTTGTACGTCAATCAGATCTCCACCTATTTGTTAAAACTCGACATGGATCAAAAGCACTTTATTGGGTAGGTAAGGGCTAAGGGTAGGTATTGTATATATATATTTTTTTTTCATTTTTTCGGACATAATGGGCTAAACACATAAACACAAGATAAACCGGATATATACGAAACAAATACTAACACATTGGTCATTTTGACCCACAACTTTATTCTATTTTTTTTTTCTTTTCCTCTTTTTTTTTCGATTTTATTTTTTTTTATTTTTTTTCAAATATAATAATCACGTAACACGATCCGGCTATCAAATCACAAACGGGTGACAAACGAACGGCTAGGCTCAAAGTGGTGTATCTAGGGGTAATGATAAAACGGGTCAAACACAAAGGTAACACAAACAAGGTGATCCTAATGCCTCTATCATATCCATGTCAAAACCTAACCGAAGGTCTCAAACTGTATCAAAACGCACAAGTTCTAAAGTGATGCAACAAAGTTGGTAAACACACATGAAACGAAAGTAGTGAACATATAAATATGAAACATATAAAGGCTCAAATCTCACTATCATGTGGTAGATAAGGGTTACCGATATTGACAATGCACAACCAATTAACTCTCCGGCTCCATCCACTATCCTAGGCCTCCCAAACCCTTTTACTTCCCAAAAACCGATTCAGTCAACCTACTATCCCGCAACTTAAAGAAACACGTGCTTTCCAACTCGTAAATTCGACAATTAAACTGCTTTTGACCGACGTTTTGAAAAGGTTTTCCGTTTTCTACGCGCTAAAGGACCGGGACTCACAGACCAACTCTTTTTTTCTTTTATTTTTATTTATTTATTTATTTATTTTATAAGTATTTACAGACTCATTTTACAAAATTTCCCCATCCCCACACTTGAAAGACACATTGTCCTCAATGTGAACAAAAAGGAAATAAACAAAGAATATACAACAACAACAATCAGGAAGAGTGAAACTGAAAATCCCCTGATATGCTCGATACACTGCTCAAGATGAAGAAACCGTTCAGCTTACGCGACTCCGTATCATAATATAACCTGTATAATGAACTGCACGGCTAGAAGCAATATATCAAACACAACCATAATATACAATAAATATACAACGTACAAGTACAACAAAAGACCCAACTGGTTACCCTTACAATTCCCCCGCTATATATATCAAGTACAGACCATGATCATAAAAACAAAAATAAAGGGAAAAAGTACAAAGGTAACCCAAAATCCCTGCTGATGCTGACTACTGCTGCCCTAGTGGTGGCTGCTGATCCTGTGGAGGGATGTGAAAATGATCAATGACACGCTGAAGCATCGTCTTGACCTCTGTCAGTGTATCTACCACCCCATCTACAGACTGCTCTAAACTATCCAACCTCTCCTCCACTGTCCTCGCTGCTCTAGGGGCTCCAGCACCCCTAACCCGAGCTCTCTCCCTATCACCATGCCTAAAACGTGGTGCTACCACCGGGACCTCCTCCTGTGCCTCACCTCCGGCCGCAATACCCAACTGCACGGCCCTCGGCTCAAGAAATCTAGGCGGGTCGCCCGGTGCCAACAACTCTGTCATCTGTCTCATGTCACTCAACCTATACAGTGATCCGCCAGGCTCCTCATGCAACCATCCTGGTGGGAAATCCTGATACACACCCAAGCTCTTAGCAAGTACACTGATGTATGATCCCATACAAATCCTGGAGTCTGTACCGCGTCCTCCACCATGCAATACAACGCGAACAGATCATGATATGTAACTTTCTCGAGACTCATGTATCGAGAAAGTGCGGTGCAAGCTAGAATCCGATGTAGAAAGCGAATGACCGGATCTCTGATCTGCGAGGCTGGAATCCCTGAAGCCCACGCACGATCTCCTATGGTGGACCAAAATGCCGTCAGTTGTGTCGTGGTGACACACTGAGGTAATGTCTCATCTGTCCATCCCATCAAACTCTCAGTGAAGATAGGCTGCGTGGTCTCCTCCAATGTATACAAACCCGCATGGACGGCGAACTGAGCGAGGGACAGTATGTGTGTCCGTCGTCCAAGGGCGAAACTGACTGCAGCAGGCTCAGCTATGCGAACATGATGTAGCCTGAAAGTAGCGTGGAACTCCAGTACAAGCTCATGATGATACACTCTCCTCTCGTCTAACAACCTCCTCCAGCGAGGCGTGATCAACCCCTCAAACCTAGCACGAGCGCCCATGCGCTCCATCAAACCCCAGTCCAGTACTCTACATCTGTGATAACGTAAACCGAGATACCTCTGTAAGGCTGTGTACTCATCTGAATCTGGATGAAACTGCAGCAGTGTGTGCCCCTCCTCCGGTGGGAGGTCAGCTGGTGGTGGTATCGCTGCAAACGGATCAGGCATCTGCGGATCCTCAGAATATCGAATCACTCTAGCAGGACGCTCAGGCGGCGGCTGTGGTGCTGGAGTGCGTGAAGGACGTCCTCGCTTGCAAGACGGCTGTGCTGACGATGAAGATGCCATACCTGCACTCATTTACAACAGTGAGAAATACAAGACAAATAATACAAGACACCGCCCCCAACACGTTTTTCGATGCATTTTTATTTTTTAATTTTTTAATTTTTTAATTTTTTTTATTTCAATTAAAGTAACTGAAAGAAATGAATGAAACGAAAAGCGAAAATACATATTTTTGGTGTGCTGGGGGTGGTAGTTGCGGTCGTATAGCATTTCGTTCACGGCCGCACCGAATAAATATACAACAACAAAAATGAGAAATTTCGGCATGCCCCCGACACATTTACAAGAAACCAACCATCCTCGCCCGAATGGAGATTGAGTACGGGCGAGGCGATCGCAAACCTGCAAATAAAACACGATACAAATCCGACACTAAAAATTTAAATCAATGCAAGCTCAATGTCAACTTATGTAAGCATCCGAAATAAACTATATAACATACAACAACACAAAGGACGCCTACTCTAAAGACTCGACACTAAACGACTCCCATTTTTTTTCAAGATAAAATTACTACGACCGATACGACTTGACAAACTGACCGACACGACTGAACTGAACCCGAAACAGACTCGACATCACGAAACAAAATCGACACGACTAAGAACTCTCGACTCTCGACACACAACATTACAATTTACAACATTCTTAGACGACTCAAGCTACACCTTCGAACGGTACGACGAAATGACTACACCGAGACCCGAAACAAGTCAACTACTCTTAAATAAAATGGGCTACCAAAGACGCCTGTTACGACGGACTAGAAACTCAACTGAAACCAATCAACTAATACGACCCGACACTAGACTCGACTAAACTGACCCGACCCAACTAAATCTACAACGGACCCGACACGAGGCTCTACGCTGAAATCGACTCAGACTCGATAGACACCGACACTTACGCACCCTAATCGACAGAGATAAAAAAAACTGATTCAACACAAAATACACAAAAATACAAAATGCATACCTGAATGTCGATGAAACGCGGGAAACGAAGTTGACCGGGGTGGAGGCGGGTGCCTGATAGCTCGGTGGATGGTGAAGGTGGTCGGCGGTGGTAAGGGACTGAGATGGTGGCGGTTGTACGGATGGAGGCGGTTGATGGTGGCTGAGATGGTGGCGGTTGATCGTGTGAAGGTGGAGGGTGGGTGGAGTGGTGTGGCGGTGAAGATGGTGAGTTGAGATGGTGGGTGATGCTGGCTGAGGCTGGTGGAGATGGAGGATGGTGGTTGATGGGTTGAGAGTGACGTGGAGATGGTGGTAGGTCTGGGCGGTGAAGGTGAGGGGGTGGTGAACGGTGATCGGCGGTTGGAGGAGGGTGGTGTTTGGGTGAATGAGGAAGACGACCCAATTTGGGGGTTTTATATTTTTTTGAACAGGCGAAAGGCTTACGGACCGTATGACAACCCTTTGCGGTCCGTAAATGTTTCAATTTTTTTTCTGACCGCCTCATTCTTACGGATCGTATATGACCCTCTTTGCGGTCTGTAAAGTGTGCCAAACAGATTTTTTTTAATTTTTTTAAATTAATTTATTATTAATGATTTATTATTATTAGTGGTTATTATTATTATTAAACCCTTAACTCACCTCGTCTCCGACGTTACACCCGCACGCCTTGGCTCGGTTTTTCTCTACCTGTGAACTGCGCGTCTCGACAAACAGATCAGTACGCTCAAAACAACACAAACTCTACAAGACTCAAGATACACAAAATATAACTTACACACAAAACGGTACAAAGTATACAACTCGGGAGACCCGAGTGTGCAAAACAACTCTCACGTGCTCATAACGGGGAGGTCAATCACCTCCTCCTCTCGATCCTCTGTCGGTCCCTCGACAAAATGCTTCAATCGATGCCCATTGACCTTGAACCTTTAACCGTCTTCATTCTCAACCTCTATCGTTCCATACGGGAACACCTGTTTGACCACAAACGGTCCGTGCCAACGCGATCTCAACTTTCCTGGGAACAGCTTCAACCGGGAATTGTATAGCAACACTTTCTCCCCACACTTGAACTCTTTCGCCTGCTTCAAGTGTTTGTCGTGCAACGCCTTTGTACGCTCTTTATATGCCCACGACTTCTCATACGCCTCATCGCGTAACTCCTCTAACTCGTGAAGTTGAAGAAACCGGTTCTTGCCCGCAGCTGGCAAGTCAAGATTGACTGCCTTCAATTGTAACGCTCCGCATTTTCGAACCTTTCTTATTTTAGCAAGTCGTGTTGTACCTTCCATGTTTAGACACTTGTACTCTCTTTGTAATCTACTTTCGTTTCATTTGTAATTCGAGACTATTGATCATAATGAAAACGAAGGTATTTTATTCATGTTTGTGTTACACTTATGTGCGATTTTCACGTTTGAACGATATATTATCATAGACTCTCGATTCGTTATTACGCTCAATGCTCGTTAAACTAGTTGAAACTCGTAAAATAGTGAAACTCGAAAGCTTTGTGAAACGAATAAACGTTTAAAGATTTTATTTCGTTATAAATATGGTCATTATTCAAGCTTAAACTAATTAAATTAATTAAAATAATTAATTTTGTTATTTAAAAGTTCATTTTTTATAATAATCTAGTTAGTCCCGTTAGATTTTGAAGCTAGAAAATAACCTAGTTAGTAAACCAAGTTAAATTACTTAAGCAATTACTTAGATAAACTAATTGGTTAACAAAAAAAAAAATTATATAACTTAGTTAGTTTAAAAGTTAGTTTCCTTTTAAAAAACCATATAACTTGGTTAGTAGTTAAACCACAGGGACCGTTAGTGCAAATTCACCAAACTAAACTTCAGGGACTGATTCTGCAATTATTGAAACTGTTTAAAAATCAAAACAATAAAAAGCGGGTGCCAGGACTCGAACCCGGGTCACCCAGCTTAAACACACACGCACACACCACTCCACCAGTGCCTTCACATGGTTTCTATTCAGCACATTTAATTCTTAACCACTCCCTCACTGAAGCCTGATCAGCGCGAACAGACCCTCCAGCAGGTCTGTTTGAGCGCGATTTTGACCTTTTTTTGAGTTTTAAACTCGATTTTGGCATTAAATACTCACCTAAACTTAACCTAACTTTTTCCCTATAAATACCAATCCTAATCCAAGCTATTTTCACTTTTCTAAACACTCTCAAATCTCCAAATCAGTCCCAAATTCATGTTAATTCAGAAGGTTCGAGTAGATTCATACTCTTGCACAAAAGTGAGCATATCTCACTCGTTTCTTGTCCGTTTTTGCTCATTCTTTTTCCTACTTGCTTGGTTAATCATGTAGTTTGATTCCTTGACTTCTCCTTGGAGAAATCAGACCTGGAATTGCTCCGAAATTGACCAAAAACTTTCTGTTTTGTTTCAAACTTATGCAACTTGTGTGAAACACATCTCAAACCAATGTCCTAATGCTTACAACCTCTCTTATGGTTGGTTAGGCTTAAAAACATGGTTGAGACATCTAAATCAGAGGTTAAAACCTCATAAACTTTCTGTTTTAATTAGGGTTTTACCCACAAGTAATGTTCAAGTGTGAAACTTGTTGAATGTGTGATGGTTGGATTAGCTTGGGCTATCCTTCATAAGAATCCACTCATTATTTGATGATTTCTAATAGATTAGTTATTTTATATACTCGTACAAACCTTAGTTCATGACCCTCCTTGGTTGTTTTTACATCAAGTGTAGTGGTGAACATCAAAGGGGTGCCTAAATGGAAGCTTAGTCTTCCTACCCCATTCATGACATCCTTGTAACTAGAGGTACCTAAATGGAGATTTAATCTTCTACCTCCTACTTGAATATTGGACCTAAATAATATGTAATATATATCCTAAGTATAAATATATACTCCTTCGAACCTTTGATGTTAAACCTATGTTTACATGTCAAAGGAGTAGAACAACATCTAAGACCTAAACCTTAATATGATTCTAATGGGCTTACTACCCATGAAATACAACATAACCCTAGTGGTTACTTAGTGTCATATATCGGTTATAAAGTCTAAAAGATGATTATTTTTATTTTCGTATTAATAAGTTATTCCATATTCATAATCTTCCGTAAACGCCAAACTCACACACCTACGTTTCCTCGTGTAGAAGGACTAGGTGCTCCAAGTTAAATCATCCACCAAACTTACTCTCGGAACTTCAAGTCAAGACTTGTAAACCGTGAGTATACTCGATCCCTTTTTTCCCTTTACGCTTTGGGATGCAACATGTATGATTATACAAAACAAACTTTTATGCTTAAAACAAAACATACTCTATCTATGAACGAAACATGAAACTATTGTGATCAATTGCTATGCTTGTATGCTCTATGAACGATTTGTAACGTTATATGCTCATTAACTTTGCTAGCCCACCTTAACAATTATAGCGCTATAGGATTAACGCCCCGCCCGCTATTCTAATTGGGTATTGTTGAGTTAAACATTTCTATCCCGCTAAACTATTGGGATTAGGCTATTGTGCGTTGTATTCTTGGGTTTGATCATATAGTACGCCAAAAATTGCATCGCTAGTAAATTTAATCACTATGTTACATGTTGGATATGAGTTTTTATTCTATTATGCTATGTAGTCAAACTTGTATACTCGCCTTTGCTTTTGCATTGAACTCTATTTTAATACATGTTGCAGGTTAATTGTTGAAGTATGGACTAAAGATAAAACGAGATTTAGGGTGGACTAGATACACACCTAGATTAATTTATCTTTGTTGTTATGTTATAATTTGAAACTATGTTGTTATTTCTATTTGAACCTTGTATGACAATTTAGTATTGCAATGAAATTTGAATTTAATTAAATATTGTCACATAGTGTTATGACGTCTCTAGCAATCTATACACACTTCGTCTCATCCCGATGTTTCCGCCATCGGTTGGGGTGTGACAGATTGGTATCAGAGCCATAACTATAGGGAATTAGGAAAATTGCCATGCTTTTGCCCTAATCTATAGTTCTAGGAATTTTGCCTCTTATTTGTTGTTTAAGACTTTTGTACTCTACCATGCATGCTTCCTAGCTATACTTTGATTAAAATTATGTGCCTTTCCTAAGGCTAACACGAATACACTTATGCTATTTTTATACTCTTGTAACACCAACGAGAAGAATTTACCAAAATAGGCGTGAAACCCACAATTTGGTAAACGACTCTCATTCTACCTTTAATCTATTTTTGCACGAAATTTCACCATTAAGCTAGGAGTGACATCCACAACTTAATGGTAATTTCCATTTCAACTCTAGTGGACCCTCGTCAAAGTGTCAAAATTTATTTTGGCCAACGAGTACCAACCACATTTAGGGTACGAAATCGTCAAGTTAGGGGTGAAACCCGCATCTTGTCGATTAAGTCCCATTCCTTGATTTTTATTCTCGCCAAAGTCCCGAATGTTCCAATCATTTAGAGATGTGTAGTAACTGGAAGGGTAAGATACCGTTAATCGCTTCTCGACGAGAGTATCTTGCCTATAGGCCAAAGCACAATATCTCTAATTCGAAAGGACTTTCGACCCACTTTGGAATAGTCGACGTTTCTCTACCCGAAACACTCCAATGTTTTATTGAGCCTCTCTTTTATGCATCTCAATTTATATGTGATTTTTATATTTGAACGTTCGTTCATTTCAAAATGTCGTTTTAATCATTTCGCACGTTACCGCAATCACAAACAATAATAATCCCTCGTGAACAAACTAAATTTACAATGCTTTCGTTTATTCATGTTATGCTATGTGGAACTCATGACTATGCTATATGAAACGTTTAAACTTTCATGCTATGCGAATCAATTTGAACCCTTTATGCTATGTGACTCTTTATGTTATGTGATCAACTTCATTTTTCTTAAACAAACATTGTGACCAAGTCTCACCTTTTCAATCTTTTGAATCTTAGATGTCTTCTCGTCTCTCCAAAGCGTCTAAGAAGTCAAAGTCTCACTCCACGAAGAAGATGATGGCTTTCATGGCCGATCAATTTGCGCGCGTCGTTCCAAAGGTCATTTCCGAGATTCGAGCTTCTGAAACTCCTCACTCTTCCGTCGACTCTAAGGTCGAAATACGCAAGCCCGCTTCGTTCAACTTTAAGCACTTTTCTTCGTGCAATCCCAAGCCATTTACTGGCAATGATGGGGTGACCGCTATGCTTGAGTGGTTTGACAGCATAGAGGTCACATTCATCAATAGCGATTGCCCTGACGAGCTCAAGACGCGTAGCGCGACTGGGGTATTCCAAGCCCGAGCTCTCGAGTGGTGGTCGAATGAAAGAAACATACGTTCGAACGAGCTGGCTTATGCGTTGACCTGGGAGGAGACTAAGGCCCTAATGATGGACGAGTTTTGCCCTCCGCATGAGCAACAAAAGTTGGAAGAAGAATTTTGGGTCTTAAGGCAGATTGATGATAATAACCTAGCCTATACCACCCGTTTCAAGCAACTCAGTGTCATTGTCCCTCACCTTGTCTTGACTACCGCACGCAAGATAACCAAGTACATCAATGGGTTACCCCCTAGCATGCGCGATACGATTGAGGCAGCCAACCTCGATAACATCGAAGCTGTGTACCGTTTGGCCGCTTCCCTTAATAACAACCGCGTTCGTGATAAGCAAGCCTCAAAACCTGCTTCTTCCAAGCCAGCCAACCAGATTACCCAACAATCGAATAACAATAGGGGAAGGAAGCGAAAGCAATCCAACCCCGTTTGTAACGCGATTGTGCCGCCTGTTAACCCAAACCCTGTTGCTCCTGATAACGCCCAAAGGCCGTACACTGGGATTCACCCCAAGTGTGCCACCTGTAACTACCATCACCCCGCCACTGCTAGATGTCGTCGTTGTGGCAATTGTAACCGTTATGGACATGACACCGCCTTTTGCCGCTACCAACAACAGCAAGCGCCACAAGCTCAACAAGCGCAACAAGCTCCACCTGCTCCTCCAAACGCAAGACCCGCTAGGGCATGTTTCAAATGTGGGGATGTTAATCATATTCGCCCCCAATGCCCATTATGGAATCAAGAGCAACAACAACCTCCTCGTGGACGCGCTTTCAACCTAAACGCGAATCAAGCACGCAACGACAATGATGTCGTTAATGGTACGTTTCTTGTTAACCATCTTTATGCTTCGATACTGTTTGATACTGGTGCGGACAAAAGCTTTGTGTCCTTAGAATTCGAATCATTGTTAAATTGCGCACGCTCTAAGCTACCCAAGTCGTTTTCCGTCGAAGTCGCCAATGGCAAATCTATCTTAGTCGATTCCATTCTCCTCGATTGTCGTCTTACTCTTAACGAGCACGTTTTCCCTATCGATCTCATACCCATGCAACTGGGCAGTTTCGACGTTATCATAGGCATGGATTGGCTTCAAAAGAACCATGCTGAAATCGCTTGTCACGAGAAGTTCGTTCGCTTACCTCTTCCTTCTGGTGACGTTTTACACGTTTACGGAGACCGACCTTCAAAGGGACTGAAGTTAATGTCCTGCACCCAAGCGAACAAGTACTTACGCAAACAGTACTTTGCCTTTTTAGCCCACGTCGTGGAAGAAAAGGGCAAGGGAAAATGTATAAGTGATGTTCCAGTGGTGTGCGACTTCCCTGACGTCTTTCCTGAAGATTTGCCTGGTCCTCCTCCACCTCGATCTGTTGATTTCCGTATTGATCTCGTACCTGGTGCAACTCCTGTTGCTAAGGCTCCTTATCGTCTTGCACCTTCTGAGATGCAAGAATTATCCTCGCAACTCCAAGAACTCCTCGAAAAGGGTTTCATCCGTCCAAGTACCTCTCCTTGGGGTGCTCCCGTACTCTTCGTTAAAAAGAAAGATGGTTCCTTTCGCATGTGTATCGATTATCGTGAGCTCAACAAACTCACCGTCAAGAATCGTTACCCCCTTCCGCGTATCGACGACCTCTTTGATCAACTCCAAGGCGCTACCTGTTTCTCCAAAATCGATCTTCGTTCTGGTTATCATCAACTTCGAGTCCTCGAAGAGGACGTTCCCAAAACCGCTTTTCGTACTCGCTATGGACATTACGAGTTCGTGGTTATGCCTTTTGGCTTAACCAACGCACCCGCTGTGTTCATGGACCTCATGAATCGCGTTTGTAAACCTTACTTGGATCGCTTCGTGATCGTCTTTATTGACGATATCCTCATTTATTCTAAATCTCGAGCCGATCATGAGCGTCATCTTCGTCTTATACTCGAACTTTTGCGCAGTGAACGTTTATACGCTAAGTTTTCTAAATGCGAGTTTTGGATCAAAGAAGTTCAATTCCTTGGACACGTCGTTAGTGAAAAAGGAATCCATGTCGACCCTGCAAAAATCGAAGCTGTGAAGAATTGGAATGCGCCTAAATCCCCTTCTGAAATCCGTTCTTTCTTAGGATTGGCGGGTTACTACCGTCGATTCATCTCGAATTTTTCAAAGATCGCCGTTCCTCTCACTTCGTTGACTCAAAAAGAGAAACCTTTTGCTTGGGGTCCTGAGCAAGAGGAATCTTTTCAAACTCTCAAGGATTTGCTTTGCAACGCTCCTATCCTCGCTCTTCCTGATGGGAATAATGATTTCGTGGTGTACTGTGATGCCTCGAATCGTGGTCTTGGTTGTGTGCTCATGCAACGAGACAAAGTCATCGCTTACGCCTCTCGTCAACTCAAAATACATGAGAAGAATTATACTACCCACGACCTCGAGCTTGGCGCAGTTGTTTTTGCGTTAAAGATTTGGCGACACTACCTGTATGGTACTAAGTGTGTGGTTTTCACTGACCATAAGAGCCTGCAACACATCTTTGACCAAAAGGAACTCAATATGCGACAGCGACGTTGGGTGGAATTACTCAACGACTACGACTGCGAGATTCGCTACCACCCTGGTAAGGCAAATGTCGTGGCCGATGCACTTAGTCGTAAGGCTCATGTAGATGTCATTCGTTGTTTTCATATCTCGAACAATCTTCACAATTGCATTCGTGAAGCGCAATATTCGTCTATCAATGAAGGTTCCATGGCTGTAGAAATACGTGGAGCTTCTGAAAGTCAACTCGTTTCGAAACCTGATGGTCTTCTCTATTGTTGTGATCGCGTCTGGATTCCAGATCGCGACAATCTTCGTGACCTTATCATGAGTGAAGCACACAAATCTAGGTACTCAATTCATCCTGGCGCCGACAAGATGTACCATAATCTACGTACATCCTATTGGTGGCCTGGTATGAAGAGAGACATTGCTGTGTACGTTTCCAAATGTCTTACCTGTTCGAAAGTCAAAGCCGAGCATCAACGACCTTCTGGTCTACTCGAACAACCTGAAATCCCTGTTTGGAAATGGGATAGCATTGCGATGGACTTCATAACTAAACTTCCTCGTACACCCTCTGGTTACGACAGCATTTGGGTGATCATCGATCGTTTGACCAAGTCCGCTCAATTCATTCCTATTCGTGAAGATTTCAAGGTTGAACGACTTGCTCGCATCTATACCGATGAAGTCATACGCTATCATGGTGTTCCCCTAGACATCATTTCTGATCGTGATGGTCGATTTACTTCGCGTCTTTGGCAAACTTTTCAGTCCGCTATGGGTACTCATTTGAATCTCAGTACGGCCTTTCATCCTCAAACGGATGGACAGACTGAACGTACTATCCAAACCCTAGGGGACATGCTCCGTTCTTGTGTCATCGACTTTGGTGGTAGTTGGGATGTGCATTTACCTTTGATCGAATTCTCGTACAACAATAGCTACCACTCTAGTATTCAAATGGCTCCTTTCGAGGCATTATATGGCCGCAAGTGCCGATCTCCTTTAAGTTGGCACGAGATTGGCGATAAACATTTTACTGGTCCTGAGTTCATACAAGAAGCAACGGATAAGATTCACCAAATCCGTGATAATCTACTCAAGGCTCGAAATCGTCAAAAGAGCTATGCTAACAAGGGACGCAGACCCATGGAGTTCAACGTTGGAGATCTCGTCCTACTCAAGGTATCTCCTTGGAAAGGAGTGGTTCGTTTTGGTAAGAAGGGAAAGCTTGCCCCTCGCTATGTTGGTCCTTTCAAGATACTCGAAAGGATTGGCAAGGTGGCTTATCGACTCGATTTACCTCAGGAGCTCAACAATGTTCATCCCACGTTTCATGTTTCAAACTTAAAGAAGTGTCTCGCTGATGAAGGACTTCAAGTTCCTCTCGAAGATCTTCAAATCAACGACACTTTGCATTTTGTGGAGAAACCTATGGAAATCGTGGACCAAGAAGTCAAGTTATTGAGGCGCAGTAAAATTCCTATCGTCAAGGTTCGATGGGAAGGTAAACGTGGCGCTGAGTTTACTTGGGAACTCAAGAGCGATATGAAGAAGAAGTACCCTCATCTTTTCCCTACGTCTTCCTAAATTTCGGGACGAAATTCCCTAAAGGAGGGGAGACTGTAACGCTCCGCATTTTCGAACCTTTCTTATTTTAGCAAGTCGTGTTGTACCTTCCATGTTTAGACACTTGTACTCTCTTTGTAATCTACTTTCGTTTCATTTGTAATTCGAGACTATTGATCATAATGAAAACGAAGGTATTTTATTCATGTTTGTGTTACACTTATGTGCGATTTTCACGTTTGAACGATATATTATCATAGACTCTCGATTCGTTATTACGCTCAATGCTCGTTAAACTAGTTGAAACTCGTAAAATAGTGAAACTCGAAAGCTTTGTGAAACGAATAAACGTTTAAAGATTTTATTTCGTTATAAATATGGTCATTATTCAAGCTTAAACTAATTAAATTAATTAAAATAATTAATTTTGTTATTTAAAAGTTCATTTTTTATAATAATCTAGTTAGTCCCGTTAGATTTTGAAGCTAGAAAATAACCTAGTTAGTAAACCAAGTTAAATTACTTAAGCAATTACTTAGATAAACTAATTGGTTAACAAAAAAAAAAAAAAAATTATATAACTTAGTTAGTTTAAAAGTTAGTTTCCTTTTAAAAAACAATATAACTTGGTTAGTAGTTAAACCACAGGGACCGTTAGTGCAAATTCACCAAACTAAACTTCAGGGACTGATTCTGCAATTATTGAAACTGTTTAAAAATCAAAACAATAAAAAGCGGGTGCCAGGACTCGAACCCGGGTCACCCAGCTTAAACACACACGCACACACCACTCCACCAGTGCCTTCACATGGTTTCTATTCAGCACATTTAATTCTTAACCACTCCCTCACTGAAGCCTGATCAGCGCGAACAGACCCTCCAGCAGGTCTGTTTGAGCGCGATTTTGACCTTTTTTTGAGTTTTAAACTCGATTTTGGCATTAAATACTCACCTAAACTTAACCTAACTTTTTCCCTATAAATACCAATCCTAATCCAAGCTATTTTCACTTTTCTAAACACTCTCAAATCTCCAAATCAGTCCCAAATTCGTGTTAATTCAGAAGGTTCGAGTAGATTCATACTCTTGCACAAAAGTGAGCATATCTCACTCGTTTCTTGTCCGTTTTTGCTCATTCTTTTTCCTACTTGCTTGGTTAATCATGTAGTTTGATTCCTTGACTTCTCCTTGGAGAAATCAGACCTGGAATTGCTCCGAAATTGACCAAAAACTTTCTGTTTTGTTTCAAACTTATGCAACTTGTGTGAAACACATCTCAAACCAATGTCCTAATGCTTACAACCTCTCTTATGGTTGGTTAGGCTTAAAAACATGGTTGAGACATCTAAATCAGAGGTTAAAACCTCATAAACTTTCTGTTTTAATTAGGGTTTTACCCACAAGTAATGTTCAAGTGTGAAACTTGTTGAATGTGTGATGGTTGGATTAGCTTGGGCTATCCTTCATAAGAATCCACTCATTATTTGATGATTTCTAATAGATTAGTTATTTTATATACTCGTACAAACCTTAGTTCATGACCCTCCTTGGTTGTTTTTACATCAAGTGTAGTGGTGAACATCAAAGGGGTGCCTAAATGGAAGCTTAGTCTTCCTACCCCATTCATGACATCCTTGTAACTAGAGGTACCTAAATGGAGATTTAATCTTCTACCTCCTACTTGAATATTGGACCTAAATAATATGTAATATATATCCTAAGTATAAATATATACTCCTTCGAACCTTTGATGTTAAACCTATGTTTACATGTCAAAGGAGTAGAACAACATCTAAGACCTAAACCTTAATATGATTCTAATGGGCTTACTACCCATGAAATACAACATAACCCTAGTGGTTACTTAGTGTCATATATCGGTTATAAAGTCTAAAAGATGATTATTTTTATTTTCGTATTAATAAGTTATTCCATATTCATAATCTTCCGTAAACGCCAAACTCACACACCTACGTTTCCTCGTGTAGAAGGACTAGGTGCTCCAAGCTAAATCATCCACCAAACTTACTTTCGGAACTTCAAGTCAAGACTTGTAAACCGTGAGTATACTCGATCCCTTTTTTCCCTTTACGCTTTGGGATGCAACATGTATGATTATACAAAACAAACTTTTATGCTTAAAACAAAACATACTCTATCTATGAACGAAACATGAAACTATTGTGATCAATTGCTATGCTTGTATGCTCTATGAACGATTTGTAACGTTATATGCTCATTAACTTTGCTAGCCCACCTTAACAATTATAGCGCTATAGGATTAACGCCCCGCCCGCTATTCTAATTGGGTATTGTTGAGTTAAACATTTCTATCCCGCTAAACTATTGGGATTAGGCTATTGTGCGTTGTATTCTTGGGTTTGATCATATAGTACGCCAAAAATTGCATCGCTAGTAAATTTAATCACTATGTTACATGTTGGATATGAGTTTTTATTCTATTATGCTATGTAGTCAAACTTGTATACTCGCCTTTGCTTTTGCATTGAACTCTATTTTAATACATGTTGCAGGTTAATTGTTGAAGTATGGACTAAAGATAAAACGAGATTTAGGGTGGACTAGATACACACCTAGATTAATTTATCTTTGTTGTTATGTTATAATTTGAAACTATGTTGTTATTTCTATTTGAACCTTGTATGACAATTTAGTATTGCAATGAAATTTGAATTTAATTAAATATTGTCACATAGTGTTATGACGTCTCTAGCAATCTATACACACTTCGTCTCATCCCGATGTTTCCGCCATCGGTTGGGGTGTGACATCAATGCCAAGTATGCACGATGCTCTAGCTCCACCGGTAGATGACACGCTTTCCCATAAACTATCCTAAAGGGTGTGGTCCCAATAGGCGTCCTATAATGTAACAACCCTCGTCAAAACTATCATTTATTGTATTATTTTATTCAATAGGAAAACCTAATTAAAACACCCAAGTAATTCTGCACTAACCCCAAAATTTCCAGAACAATCAGAATCAGGATCAGGGCCCCTAAAACTCAGGGGGGGGGCAAAACCCTAGTTACGATTATCTAAATAACTTGCTGGCCGTTTTGAATTTTACAATTTCATCAACTCAGCAAGCCTAGTTAGGGACGTGGCTACCTATAGAAACTAGGTTACCCCTCGCATAGCGCGACGCCCATGGGGGTACCCCTCGCGCTACGCGACAGGGTCAAATTTCGTGTATAAATAGTAGAGGTTGGGACTTGAATTCTGGCACAAAATCGACGTTAAAAGTCGAATTATACACGGAGTTATGCTCTGTTTACCACAATTAACACACACAAACCTCAAAACGCTGCCGCAATCAGGGTAATAACTCGATCGCTATTACGATTCAACGTCCGATCGATTATAACTATCCAACGATAGTCCAGGTGCTGCTCAATTGAGCTTGTACTTTGATTATTCGTCGTGATTTTGACTTGAATATTAGAGTGCTGTTCGAATTCGGACTATGCTCTGTTATTCGTTGTGAATCCGATTGAATTATCGAGTATTGCACTGATTAATCGTTGTGAAGGTTTAATCTCGTGAATTGTCGTAATTGCTGTATTAGTTACAACCCTGTCTGTGTGAATTAGGCTAATCAGTAGACTAGACTCTGCCCAAATTGAATCAGCAATATATCAAGGATATCTGTAGACTAAACTTTGCCCGTAGAAATCTGCAATGTGAGTTCATTTCTCTTTTCTCACCGTTTGTGAGTCTATACTCTTTTATCAAAGTTTTATCACCTTTTGTGAAACAATTATATTACAAAATGCTTTCTAAAATCCTAAATAGTTACCAGTTATACTTACAGTGATTAAGTTATTATATTTTATAATAACTACTGGTATGGGAGGTATTATACATTATTTGATTCTCATTGCTATTACCCGGAAAGTTAGCATAACCATAATTATTATATATAAATCTAAATGGCGGATACCATAACAAAGTCAAGTATACTGTATTCTATTTGTAGTCAAGTTATTATATCATATTATTACAATTGGTGAATTAACATATTTTGATAAGTTATAATAATTGACATAAAATGTCATTATTCTGAATTGCATGATTTGGGTGCTAGAAATAATATATTTGACCAAGTAATAAGACATCATTATGTCCAAAGTCACTAGCTGAAAGAATGATCAGCAGTAATATGTCCAAAGACACTAGTTGAAAGAATGATCAACAGTGTTATAATTAGAGTCACTAGTTGAAAGAATGATCAACAGTGATAATGACCAGAAGCACTAGTTGAAAGAATGATCAACAGTGCCATGAATAGAATCGCTAGTTGAAAGAATGATCAACAACGATATGACCAAAGACCTTAGTTGAAAGAATGATCAACAGTGTTATGAACAAGTGATGTGGTCAGAGTCACTAGTTGAAAGAATGATCAACAGTGATATGACCCAGTCATAGGAATTTCCTAATGATAGATAAATTGAATAACAGTAAAGTATAGTTATTTGATTAATTCACTATTGGATGAAAGTAAACCAATGAGTGATATTATTGCTGTTATATTGGAATTGCTATTATGGGACAAAATACTGATTGAGTAAGGTAAATGCAAATAAATATAAAACCTTAATACTGTAAGGTATAACAATATATTTGTATAAAAATGGAATGAATTCACTCAGCATTCCCGCTGACAAAACCTTTTTCAAACATGTTTCAGGTAATTATCATAAGGCTGGATACGGCACTGAAAGGCATCAAGAAATGGCTTATTAAAGAAATATTGTTTTATAAAATAAAACTTATCTTTTTAAAATAGGGATTTATCCCATCTATTTAAATCAAATCCGGTGTTTTCTAAACTCTGATATTTTTCCTAACTCACGGTCCTGATGAAAATTCCGCTGCAATGTTTTTCAAAAATAATCACCGGTACCACGGGACTGCTCACGGCACCCGATTCCGTCCAGGGTGGGTCGGGGGTCGTGACATATAAGCAGTACGGAAAGCCCACAGAGCGTCATCTAACTTCTCGGACCAATCAATACGACTGTTTCCGACAGTTTTCTCCAAGATCCTCTTAATCCCCCTATTCGAATTTTCCACCTGCCCACTTGTTTGTGGATGATAGGCCGTCGAAAGCCGACCCCCATTGCATTTCAAGACCTTCTCCATCTGTGAATTGCAAAAGTGGGTGCCTCGATCAGATATCAAGGACTTCGGTGTCCCAAACCTAGCAAACAACCTCCTCAAGAATCTCACAACAACCCTCGCGTCATTCGTAGGCAAGGCCTCTGCCTCCACCCACTTAGAAACATAATCCACTGCGACTAGGATGTATCGGTTCCCCCTCGACATGGGGAACGGATCCATAAAATCGATACCCCAAATATCAAAGACCTCAACCACCTGAATGGGGTTCTGGGGCATCTCATTACGGGATGAGATATTTCCTGTCCTCTGACAGGCATCACAAGTTTGCACAAACTCATGTGCGTCCCTAAAGATGGTCGGCCAATAAAAACCCGCATCAAACACACGTTTGGCGGTATAAGCAGCACCATAATGGCCACCAGTCGGTCCCTCATGACAATGTCGCATAATGCTGCGCGACTCGGACCCAAACACGCATCTCCTAATAACCTGGTCCGCACCGATCCTAAACAAGTACGGATCCTCCCAAATGTAGTGCTTGACATCCGCAAAGAATTTCTTCTTTTGCTGGTACGTCATGCCCTCCACAAGGTCACCTGTAGACAAGTAATTCGCCAGATCAGCGAACCAGGGAAAGCCTTCTTCGTGGGCTTTCAAAAACATCAACGCCTCATGGGGAAACTCATCCCCAATCCTATCCTCCCGAGTTTTCTCTATCTCAGGGCTCTCTAATCTCGAAAGATGATCAGCAGCAACGTTCTCAGCCCCCTTCTTGTCCCTAATCTCTAGATCAAACTCCTGAAGCGGCAAAATCCATCGAATAAGCCTAGGCTTCGCATCCTTCTTCGCAAACAAGTACCGAAGAGCCGCATGATCTGTGAAAATAACAGTCTTCGATAGCACCAGATAGGAACGGAATTTGTCGCACGCGAATACGACTGCCAGCAACTCCTTCTCCGTCGTGGTGTAGTTTTCTTGGGCGTCGTTTAGGGTCTTGCTAGCATAGTAAATGGGATGAAAGTGTTTCTCCCTACACTGCCCTAGAAGGGCCCCAACAGCAAAGTCGCTGGCATCGCACATGATCTCAAATGTGAGGCTCCAATCGGGAGCAATCAGAATGGGAGCACTCACTAGCCTCTCCCTAATCAACTCGAAGGCCCTCAAACACTCACCGTCGAACACGAATGGCCTATCCTTCTCTAGCAGCTGGGTCATCGGGCGAGCAATCTTCGAAAAGTCACGGATGAAACGGCGGTAGAATCCCGCATGACCCAAGAAACTCCTAATCGACTTTACAGAAGTAGGCGGCGGGAGCTTGGAAATAACATCAACCTTGGCTTGATCAACCTCAAGCCCCGCCTGTGAAATCTTGTGCCCTAGCACAATCCCCTCTCGAACCATAAAATGACACTTCTCCCAGTTAAGCATCAGGTTCGTCTCCTCACATCGAGTAAGCACACGCTCGAGATTACGCAGACAGTGATCGAAGGAACTCCCAAATACAGAAAAGTCATCCATGAACACCTCCATGGAGTCCTCGATCAACTCGTGAAAGATCGCCACCATACAGCGCTGAAATGTGGCTGGAGCGTTACATAACCCAAATGGCATGCGTCGATATGCGAAGGTGCCAAAAGGGCATGTAAATGTGGTCTTTTCCTGATCCTCTGGTACAATAGGGATCTGGAAATAACCTGAGAATCCATCAAGAAAGCAATAGAACTGTTGTCCTGACAGTCGCTCCAGCAACTGATCAATGAATGGCAAAGGAAAGTGATCCTTGCGCGTGGCATCATTGAGTCTGCGATAATCTATGCAAACTCGCCAGCCGGTGACGGTCCGGGTGGGTATCAACTCATTCCTATCGTTGACGACCACTGTCATACCCCCCTTCTTGGGGACCACCTGGACGGGACTCACCCATGCAGAGTCCGAAATCGGGTAAATCAGTCCTGCATCCAGCAACTTAATCACCTCTTTCTTCACAACCTCCTGCATATTAGAGTTTAGCCTTCTCTGAGGCTGAACCACCGGCTTGAACTCCTCTTCCATCAAAATCTTGTGCGTGCAAAACGAAGGGTTAATACCCTTGATTTCCATCAGCTTCCACGCAATAGCCTGCTTGTGCTCTCTCAAAACACTCATCAGCTTCTTCTTCTCCTCCTCCGTCAATCCAGCAGAAATGATGACGGGTAACTGCGATCCCTCACCCAAGAATGCGTACTCCAGATGAGACGGCAACTCCTTCAACTCCAGGGGCGGGGGTGCCTCAACAGACGGTCTCTCCTTCGGAATCTCCTCCTCCTCGATAACCTTAAACACCTCGAATCTAGGGGAAGGCTCGGTAGCCTGCAACAGAGGGTCCTGCTCAACATCTAACTCAGTGACCTCACTCCCCTGATCATCCATACTAGCATCATGCGTATCGGACGCATCTCTCCCACAAATCTCGCTGAGAAGGCCACCCACATGTGACATAAGAGTATCAATAAAGTATAGAGTGTCATCATGCTGCTGGGTATGCCTCATAGAACGCTGAATGTCGAATGTGACCTCATCCTCATCTACTCGAATAGTCAACTTGTCGTCGTACACGTCAACGAGTGCTCGTGCCGTGGCAAGGAATGGACGACCTAATATCAGTGGGACCTCAGAGTCCTCGTCCATGTCAAGGATGACGAAGTCAACTGGAAACACGAATTTGTCGACCTTCACCAACATGTTCTCCACGATGCCCCTAGGAAACTTCACCGATCGATCGGCGAGCTGAATACTCATGCGCGTAGGGGAAGGCTCTCCTAGGTCAAGCTTAGCGAAAATGGAATAGGGCATGAGATTTATGCTAGCACCTAGGTCAGCAAGCGCATTGCTGACAGTAAGATTCCCAATCAGGGTAAAGCTACCAGGATCAGTCATTTTCTTTGGCAGGATCAGTCATTTTCTTTGGCAGCTTGTTCTGCACGACAGCAGAACACTCCTCACTCAGGGTGACAGTCGAAAGATCCTCTAATTTCTTCTTATTCGTAAGAAGATCCTTCAAAAACTTCGCATACTTTGGCATCTTCGCCAAAGCCTCGACAAGCGGGATGTTCACGTGTAACTTCTTCAGCATCTCCATGAAACGACCATACTACTCCGCGTCCTTACCCTTCACTAACCTACCAGGGTAAGGGGGTGTCGGCTTGTACACCCTCATCGGCTCCTTCTCTGCATCCATCTTCTCTACTAGAGACCCGCTGGACTGTGCTGTACTTGCTGGGCGCAGCCTAGGGTGCACTTTGCCAGCAGGGGTCTCCATCTCAATCACCTCGTCGACCTCCGGGTCCTCATCGACTACCGGCTCGACCTCTACAGCTCCTCGACCACTCCTCGTAGTAACAGCCTTTGCAGTGGCATTTGGATTACCCTCAGTGCTACTAGGGAGACCACCAGGGGGTCTCTGACTCAACTTCTCTGACATCGCACCTACAGTCCTTTCAAGATTCTGGAAAGCTATGCTCTGATTCTTCATGAAAGTCTCATGCTCCAAGAATCGCGACTGGTTCTCCTGATGTCGTGCCTCCTCTCTGGTCATGAACTGAGTCAGTAACTGTGTCTGCTGAACCAGGGTCTCTTGATGCTGCTTCATTGTCTCCTGGTTTTGCCTCAGCATCTCCTCCAACGTGGGGCTTTTATTCGTACCCGAACTCGATCCTGCTCCTGCGTCCTGAAGCAAGTTCTGACGTTGCTGAAACCCCGGTGGGTGGTTGTTCTTCCAACTGAAATTCGGGTGGTTCCTTCAATTCGAATTGTAACGCTCCCCAAAATTTCCCTGATTTCGATTTCCCACAAACTCTACCTGCTTGGTGTCTCAGTAGGGGCAATAGGAGACGCGGTCGTGTCATGCCTACCAGTGCATATCTCGCATAGCTGCTCCTTCTGTACCTTCATATCACTCACCTGCTGCTTCAAAGCATCAATCTGTGCTTGCATCCTGGTGACCTCATCGACCTTGTGCACTCCTCTATGTGTAGTGGATGAATCTCTAGACTCAGGAAACTCGTAGCTACTCATCGCTATATCCTCGAACACATCCATGCACTCATCAGGTGTCTTGGCGGTCAGAAGATTGCCACCGGCAGTAGTGTTCAGCATATTCCTCGTAGTGGGCGTCACTCCATGATAGAACCTCTCAACTAAAGCCCAATCCTCAAATCCGTGATGAGGACACTTGAGTAATAACTCCTTGAAACGCTCCCATGTCTCGTAGAATGAATCTCCCTCCTTTTGACGAAACTCTTGGATCATGCTCCTCAGACGAGCGGTTTTGGAAGGAGGGAAATACTTACCTAAGAATTTTTCTTTCATATCGGCCCAAGTAGTAATGGATCCCGCAGGAAGGGATTCCAACCAAGCATGGGCGCGGTCAGCGAGCGAGAATGGAAATAGGCGCAGCTTGCAGGCATCCTCGGTGACACCTTGCTCCTGGAACGTATCGCAGATAGCTGAAAAGCGCGAGAGATGGACATTCGGGTCCTCAGAAGGTAGTCCATGGAATTGGATGGTGTTCGTAACCATCGTGATGATCTGGGGTGGAATCTGCCAGCGATTAACCCCGTAGCGGGTCGGGTAATGCTGGAACGAGCATTGGCCGCGTTCGGCCTGGCGTAGTCTGCGATGACTCTCCTAGCTGGGGCTTCGTTGTCACCCATAGTAGAAGCAGAAGATGAAGTGTGTACCTGACTAGCTCGGAAAATGCGAAGGCGCCAGTGGAAATCTCGCTCGGGCTCAGACGAAGCAGCAAACGAAGGTGGCCCCTGTGAACGAGTGTGGTGCATACAATGAGAAGAAATCTAATCTAAGTACTAAAGCAAATCTAACCCTAAAGGCACAAATTGCAAGCAAAAGGCACCTAAAGGCAATGGAAATCTATGAAAGCAAATAAACAACTAAATAGACGACTCGGGTCGTTCTCTAAAGTGCCAGTGTCCCCGGCAACGGCGCCAAAAACTTGATGTGTGAAAATGTGTATATTAAATTCGAACAAGTTTTAAAAATGAAATCACAACCTAAACCACACATAATCGGCAAGTGCACCGGTCGCAGTGTAGTGTAGATGGCAAGACCGGATATCAATCCGTGGACACTATATGCAAACTCTAGATACTGAACCTCTATCGAATAAGTAGTCAAATTTTTAGATTTGTTTTGAGTGATTTTGAATAATTAATTAACAACTAAAATAAGCAAGAAAACGTAGGAAACAAAACGAGCAAAGAAGCAAACACACGAGCAAATTGTGATCAAATATATATGAGATAAAGGCTACCTAGGTGTCGAATCCCTAGAATCATGCAATGCTAACGTGACAATGATAACGGGTAAATATTTATTTCCCTCGATTGACCCCCCGATAGAGATGTCCCAAACGAGAAAGCAAGACTAAATGTGAAGTGCTAGAACGAACAGGCTCGAGCTATCGATACCAAATCCTACGAAAATAGAATCCTTTTGACCTCAGACACAATAATGTTGAGAGAGAATCCCACAATCGCAAAGCAAACCCAACTTTGATAATTGAAATCCTAGGAAACCCTAATTACGATGCAATAAACGAGCCCGAGCTATCGGTCACCCAATCTACCCACCAATAATTAGCTAATAACCTAGCTCACCCTAATCGTCTTTTGAGTCACAAGATGAGGATGCAAGTTTTAATATCGTGATTTTAATTATTAATCAACTTGGTCAATTTCTCAACACAATATTCAACCCGAAAATCCTAAGATAACCGAATTAAATTAAATCCTAAGTCTAGGGGGAATTTCTTCGTGCCTAAACCGCTGAATTTATTGACTAATAACAATCAAAATATACCAACATGCAATATCAAGATCAATATCAAAGAAAGATTATGTAAATCACATCAAATAACCGAAATCATGTCAAATATGCATTACAATCATCTAGTTCATCAAAACCTAGGTAGTTGTGAAGTTTAGCTACTCATAATATTCAATAAAACAACTGAACAAAGTCTGGAAACAACTGAATTCATAGTTCAAGACGAAAAGAAACCGAAAAACTAATGTTTAACGAACCCGAAACGCTCCAAACTCGAACCGAAAGCTTCCAAGACTCTTGCACAGCTTCAAGATGCCTCACAATCGTCCAAGAATGCTCCAATGCCGCCTGTGTTGCGTGAATGAATAAACCCTAGTCGGCTGCCTTGATTTATAATTTTTTTGCGAAAACCGACTTGCTTACGGACCGTATAGTGAAAGGCTTGCGGTCCGTAAGCAACTAGGTCAATCCGGGTGCGCGCCTCCTCCTTGCGGACCGTAAAGACCTGGTTTTACGGTCCGTAAAGGGTCCTGTACAACATTATTTTATTTTTTTCTTGCTTTTCCGACACGTCTTTCCGTGTTCCTTTCGCTGCACCATTTTTCTTCCATTTTCACCGCGAAATTAGCAGGTTCATCATCAATTCCTGCAAATCCATAATTTAAACAATTAAGTATCCAAATCGCGAGAAATCACATCCAAAATCATAAGAATGTAAGGAATTTGATACGAAAAATATGTGTAATTATAAACATATCAAAGCTGCTCGGTAATGCTAGAAGAGGAATTTTCAACTCCTTTTCATAAGCCTATTAGTCTGTTGATCTCTCTTTTGTACATTTATTTGATCCGCCTGTGGATTTTATTACAAACAAGTATGTATAATTATTTTTGAACATTTGAACGCAATATTTTATACTCCAAGACTCCCGCTGTGCTATCTGTGATTGTTTGACTATGACGATACCAATCTTACATCACGATACTCCCCACCCGGGCCCATCGGGTTTGTGTTAAAATATCGGGGTGTGACAGTCTATTTAATGAAAAAAAATTGTTTTGATTTTCATGAAACTTGTTACACTTTCAACTTTAGACTTTTATGTTATATCCTAATCAATCTGATCTTTAATAAACCTTGAGTTATTTTATAAAAAAATATTTTAATTTACAAAGATATATTTCTGAGATTTATAGTAATCTAGTCATTTTAAATAATCTTATGCTCAACATACATAGATGTCATTCATCTTTACATTGTTGCGTCTTGTATAAGGATATGTGGCCCATTGTTGAGGAGATATATTGAAGTTTAAATTGATATTTTTTTAGGTGTACTATGGTCAATTCATGGTTCGGTCATCCAACTAACCACAACTCTTATGTTGCTTTACCCTTAAAGTTTTTTGCTCTATTCTTGAATGTTTGCAAGACCTTTGGATGGTCGATGCATATTACTAACCTGACGCAAGAGCATTCATGGGCCTAATGGTGGCCTTAAGGTTTAGTGGGCCATTTGATCCTGGTATTCCCTTATTCACAGGTTCGACATTTGAAGGCAACATTAGGCTTGCAGATGAGGTAACTTGGGCCGATTGTTATAAGGGTTGAAGATTAGAGTACCCCAAGAATAAAAGATCAAGATCTCAAATATATATATATATATATATATATATATCATCTAATTTTTCCTATTATATAGTTTCCTAGTTTATCTTTATTTCCCACTATTTAGTTTCCTAGTTTATCTTTAAAGTGTCACATCCCCGCTTTGTTGGTGGGCACGAACGTGGGGCACTAGCATAACCGCTCGTTAACAAAATTATGTTGGTAGTAGAAATAAAAGGACTATACATTTATATATAAAAATACAAGTTTATACAAAACATAAAACTCAAAATATTGTTATATAGAACCAGACCATTCCAACATCTTAGCGATTAATGTTCACTTGAGGATCAATCTTTGAAATACTTAAGCTTTCGCTGGTAAATATTATTAGTAAACACATTTTAGAAACCTTTAAAATGGTCATGAGATGTGTATCTTGATATACTAGATCTAGTGTTTATACATCTTATCGAGTCGGGGGTCTCACTGGAAGCAGCGTCTCTATTCCTACGGGGTAGAGGTAAGGCAGTCTACATCCTACCCACCTCAGACCCTACCTTAGCTTTGCTATTGGTGGGATTTACTGAGTATGATGATGATAAGTGTTTATACATCTAACTAGAAATATACTGGTATTTCTAAGTATACACACCACGTACATATAGTCATGTATTCCTACTGACTTCTGTTTACTGACCAACAGACACACGTGTATAACTAGCATATATGCTTTTTCATGATGAACATACTTAAGTAAATCATATTATCACTATGATGAACATGTTATCTCAACATGCACCAATTATCAAGATATAATAATGAGGAGGTTTTTATACTTGCATCTCAGTTCTGATAAAGTAGTTAATATGTATTTTCCTAAACTTGCAATGTAGTACAATCGTATAAAGTTTATCGTTCACACAATGAGTTTTAATTGGAGATTGAAGAAACACTAGATAAATGGCCGGAACCGAGATATCTAGGGGGTTTGAATCCGCATAAAAGGTTAGTTCTCTCTCAATTGAGTCAGTTGCAGCCGAGTTCCTTCTCCGGTGATTCTGCAAAACAGAGCACCGTTAGCCTCGTCAAGGGGAGAAGAGGGTTCTCTCCTTGACCCGACTCCGGTGTGAGAATAAGTATTGGTAATGGAGAAGATAAGTATTTGAGTAGTGAAATGTGTTCTGAGTTTATACCTGAAGAGTTCTCCTATTTATAACCGGGAGTTTGGGAGGGAAAATCTGTTATTGAAAAGATAACGGAAGATGCTAACGCCGTAGCGGTTATTTTTCCTTCCGTTAAGTCCTTTTGATATTCGTTAAGTTGCTTTGATCCTGATGTGAATGCACACGGATCATCACTTGATCTTACGGCTAGGGATTTGCCACGTGGGAAGTGATCCAAGTGGGGATCACTCTTCAATCACATGCTATCGTTGTGATTTCAGGAATGTTTGTGATGATAACACGTGTCCAGACGGTTATAACCGTCTGGGTGGTGCACGATCATACTTCTTCTAGAAGGTTACTGCTGTAATCTGGTGTGACATCTTACAGTGTGCACACAGCTGAATAGATCCCAAGTCTGGGTAAAATAATATCCAAGTTTGGATATTTGGGCGGACATATTGATCTCAGGGTTTTAACCCTTTGTTAAATGGAAAGCGGCGCAAGGGATTAGGCTTCCCTTTGGGCGCGCGACTATCGCTTGTTGGTTTCTTTCTTCCTTTTGTAAGACTCATGCGCGGCCGCGCAAGGTTAAAAAGGTTGAAAGGCCAGTTGGTGGTATGGTCTCACATCCTTTTTGTGAGGTTTTTGGGACCTTACCCCTTCAAGTCCCCCCAGTCTAGTGTTGTACTTATGTGAATAAGTGGAGCACTGGACTTAGGAGAGGGAAATGTCTTTTTGGGCGCGGAAAAAATGAGAAATCTTTTGTGAGAAGATTGAATTTTGTAATGATATATATATATATATATATATATTTATATATATAGAAAGGAAAAATGTGACTTGTAATCATGCTCTGTCAGGTAATGACGTCACCTGTCAGTAAGAGTGGGTATTTTCCTCATTGGCCTTGAGATTTGTAATGACACTTTGTCAGGCTTCATTAATGAAGAAGTGACCCAAGTTCCTGTAGCGCCGTTTGGATGTGACAGTTCTGACAGTTAATGATGGATTTCTCTTTTCTCGAAGTTTTGAGTTCTCTTTATATATATGTACTTTTGAAACACTTGATCTTCTTAATTGATTTTGTCAAAGAAGATGAAACGTTCTTACCACACTCGTCTCCTGCTAGATGCTCTTAGAGTGTACGATGCTGCCAAAGGTCTTGTTCTTCTTTCTCGTTCACCACCTCTCATCATTGCACCAGTGAAGAAACTCATCGAGCCTGCTGCCCCTGCAATCGCTGATTCTGACTGTAAGGTCCCTCATTACACTAACGTTACTGCTGGTGCTGGTATCATATTGGATGTTGATGGGTTGACGACCCGGTTTCCGATGCTTCAGAGGGGGGGATGTCGGTTGGTGTACCGACGTCGGAGGATTCGTCGGAATATGCAGGTGTCAACTGTTGATGATGGTTCTGGTGCTGATTAAATATTCAAGCCTAGGGCCTGTCTCTGTCTTTTGTTAATGCTTTTTTGTTGTAAGCTTTGGGTACTGGACAGGATTTTTGAAGATCATTGTTATGATCTTGTTAAGTGTTCATGTTACACTTTTTCTTTTGATAATGTATATTATGATATACTTTTTTGAAGATCATTGCTATGATTCGTATATGTGTGGATTACAATATGTTGCATGTGTATAATTACTTTTGAATAGGTAAGGCGAATGAGGAATGGTATTGTGCTCATGTGTGAACGTTTGTCAATAGCTTGCCTGTTTTGAGACTGTTCATGAGGTGTACAATGTTTGACCATATCGTTTTCACGCGAACCAAAGAAATTTCATGCAATTTGTAATAAACCGTGATGTAAGCAAAGGTGATATTTGTATTGATAAGAGCGCCAGGCTCGTGATACAAGATAAGATAAGGAAATACTTTGCCTGTATGTTTTTTTCGCTTTGTAGGCTTGGTTCACATGTAACACCTGCGCAACTGTTGCGCGTTCCAGGTGCGGGGAACTAGAGTCCCATCGACCCTTTTTAGGGTATATGCCCCCTTGCCCAAGACTTCGTTAATGACATACGGTCCTTCCCACCTTGGCGCTAATTTGCCGGGTTTTTCGGCGTTTGAAGCCTCGTTGTCGCGCAAGACAAAATCTCCGGGGACAAAGGTGCAAATACGCACACGCGCGTTGTAATATTTTTCTAGCTTGGATTTGTACCTTGCTTCTGCTATGGCTGCGTTCTCGCGCCATTCTTCCAGAAGATCCAAATCCAGCCTCCGTTCTTGTTCATTGTCCTGCTTCTCCATAGCCAACATGCGCGGTGAAGGTAGGCCTATTTCAGCTGGAATGACAGCCTCTGACCCATAGACTAGACTGAACGGGGTTTCTCCGGTGCTAGTCTTTGGCATTGTTCGATGCACCCAGAGGATGCTGGGAAGTTCGTAAACCCATCCTCTGTGCGCTGTCCCGAGTCGCGCTTTTATTCCGTCAACGATTTGTTTGTTTATGCTTTCTACCTGACCATTCGCTTGAGGATGCGCGACGGAGGCGAAGTTGTGCTCAATGTTCATTTCTTTGAACCATTTTTGAAGGTCTTCCGCGGCAAAGTTTGTACCATTGTCAGAAATAATGCGCAATGGCAACCCAAATCTGCAAATGATATGTTCCCATATAAATTTGCGGATTACCATTGCTGTTGTTGAGGCCAAAGCTTTAGCTTCCACCCATTTTGTGAAGTAATCCACCTCAACGATGATGAATTTTACTGCACCTGGCGCATCAGGAAATGGGCCAACAAGATCGATGCCCCACTGTTGGAATGGCCAGGCGGAAGTAACGGGAATTAGCGGATTTTTGGGTCGTAGTGTCTTTGGTGCATGACGTTGACATGCTTCGCATCTTCGTAATAGATCAACTGCGTCCATGTGCATTCCTGGCCAGTAGTATCCGGCGCTCATTATTTTTGCCACGACCATGCGCGGTCCTGCGTGTATCCCGCATAATCCCTCGTGGATCTCTCTGACCAGATACTGAGCGTCCGTTTTATCAACACAACGTAGTAATGGACCCATGAATGATTTCCGATAAAGGACACCATCCGCCATCTCGTAGTTTATTGCTTTGTGTTGTATTTTTCGGGCTTCTGCTTTTCCTTCCGGGAGTTTCCCGTGTCGAAGGTACAAAATAATTGGAGACATCCAGGACGGATTTCCCATCTCTATGACGCTTACTTGCTTCAGGTGAATGGAAGGATTGGATAGTACCTCTATGCGCACTTCTTTCGCTAAGTGTTTAAAGCTAGTAGCGGCTAACTTGCTTACGCGTCAGCATGTTTGTTCTCGCTTCTGTTTATGTGATTGACTTTGAATGTCTGAAATTGATTGATTAACATCCGTGCTTGTTCAAGGTACAACGCCATAGCCTCGCCTTTCGCGTCATAGCGACCGTTAACTTGTTCAGCTACTAGTTTTGAGTCGACGTTAGCTTCAAGGTTTTTTGCTCCCATCTTGAGTGCTAGACGAAGACCTGCTAAAAATGCTTCGTATTCTGCTTCATTGTTGGTACTTTGGAAATCTAAGCGTATGGCATATGTGAGTTCGTGATTATCCGGGCTGACTAATCGGAGACCTGCTCCTGCTCCGTCGTCGTTGGAAGCACCGTCGGTGTGTAAGGTCCAGACTCTGTCGTCGAAAACAGGCGTTGGGTTCTGGATTGCCTCACATTCTTGTATTTTATCAACGGGAACTTCAGTGGCGAAGTCCGCTAGGACTTGCCCTTTGATTGCTGGTCTTGGTCTGTAAAAAATGTTGTAGCCTCCTAGCTCGATGGCCCATTTAGCTAATCTCCCCGCTATGTCGGGTTTTGACAAGATTTGGCCCAAATGATAATTTGTCAGTACTGTGATGACATGGCCTGAAAAATACCTGCGCAAACGTCTGGATGCGTGTACTAGCGCTAGAACCAGTTTTTCTATCATTGAGTAACGAGTTTCAGGGCCGGTGAGCATTTTGCTGATGTAGTAGATTGGGGTCTGGATATTTTCCCGTTCTACCATTAATACTGTGCCTACTGCTACCTCTGCGGCTGACAGATATAAGATTAATGGTTCTTTTTCTTTTGGCACAGTCAGCGTTGGTAACTGGATTAAATATTCTTTCATTTGCTTGAATGCTGCTTCCGCTTCGGGTGTCCATTGGAAAGGAGTTTTCTTTCCGCAGTTTCGCAGCGTACTGATAAATGGATAAGATTTTGCCGCATGATTGGCCAAAAATCTATTCAGAGCTGCTAATCGCCCGGTGAGTCTTTGCATTTCCTTGACTGTTGCCGGTGATGGCATTAGCTGAATGGTCTGCACCTTCTCTGGATTAACCTTAAAACCGTCTTTGGTAACTATGAAACCAAAAAACTTTCCTTCTTCCATGCCGAAGGAGCATTTTGTCGGGTTCAACTTTAAGTTTACGCTTCGTAAGGAATCGAATGTGCGCTGGATATTGTTGAGCATTGTCTCCTCCTCATGGCTCATGATGACGAGGTCATCCATGTATACTTCGACAGTTTTGCCAATATCCTCGCTAAAGATTGTGTCCATTAGGCATTGATACGTTGCGCCTGCGTTGCACAACCCAAACGGCATTTTTGTGTAGCAATAGATGCCTTTGTCTGTGCGGAATGCGGTTTTTTCTTCGTCTTCTTCTTTCATCTGGACCTGGTGATAACCCTTATAACAGTCGAGAAAGCATTTCCATCTGAATGATGCTAAAGAATCGACTTTCTTGTCTATCTCTGGTAGCGCATAGCAGTCTCTGGGGCATGCTTTGTTGAGGTCTTTGAAGTCGACACACATTCTCCACCCGCCGTTATGTTTTTGTACCATGACTGGATTGGCAACCCATGTATGGTATTTCACTTTGCGCAAGATTCCCATGTTGAGCAACTCTGTTACTTGTTCGTCCATTGCTTTTGCTTTTTCTTCGCTGAAACTGCGCCTTCCCTGAACAACCGGATCTACTGATGGTTTGATGTCTAAACAATGTTGCGCGATATCGCGTGGAACCCCAGTCATGTCTGCTGGGCACCAAGCAAATATATCTTTGTTGTTAGACAACAACCTTTTCAGCTGTACACGTATTGTTGGTGACATGGCGTGTCCTAGCCAAATGGTTTGCTCTGGGTACTCGCCGTTCAGAACCCATTTCTCTGGTTCGTTTGGTGCTGAAGCTTTGACTGCCTTTGCTGGTGGTTCATCATCGACGGACATGACTTCCTTGCTTGAATAGAGGATTGCAACTCCGGTTTCTGTCGGAAATCCACAAGCTGCGTGTGGAATGGAAGTGATCATGCTAAATTCTCTTTGTGACCTTCTCCCGAGCAAAATGTCATGTCGTGATGTTGCTGGCATGACCATGAAATTTACTGTAACTGTTCGTGAGTGTTTGCCATCTGATAAGGTCACCGGGAAAGCAATTTGCCCTAACGGGAAAACAGCTTCATTACAGAATCCGGTGAGAGGAAAATCAACCGGTTCTAAACGTGCTTTATCTTCCGGATCTAGCTGTTTAAAGCACTGTTCATATATGATGTCCATCGAACTACCTGGATCTATGAACATATAGTCCGTCCGGTAATGACCAAAAATACCAGTGATAATCACTGGTCGTTCTTCCTGAGGGCCCCCAGGAACAACAGGGAACACGACTTGCTGTTCTCTCCAGTGTTGATCATAGCTTCGCTTGCTTGATCTTCGTGACGGTCCTCCTTGAACCATGTGTATTTGTTCCTGATGACTGCCATCTTTGTATTGGCTGGATTGGATGTTTCCCCGAGGTGGGGTTACTAGATCCAATTCCGTAATGTTGACTCCTTCTCCAGTTCTGATGTTTGGGGAATCAGATCTGGTGATTGTGTTCGAAGCAGTTTGGCATCTGCCATCCCTATGTTTTGGGGATCCTGCTATTTGGAAACTGTTTCCGACATTTGGTCGAGGACTAGGCTGTCGGTGAGGGGATGAATTTTCTGCCATGTGCAAAAACAGAAAAATGAGATGAACTGAATCGAAACGAGATAGAAACTAGAAAAACTGAGAAAACGGTGGGCGCCAATGAAGAAACACTAGATAAATGGCCAGAACCGAGATATCTAGGGGGTTTGAATCCTCATAAAAGGTTAGTTCTCTCTCAATTGATTCAGTTGCAGCCGAGTTCCTTCTCCGGTGATTCTGCAAAACAGAGCATCGTTAGCCTCGTCAAGGGGAGAAGAGGGTTCTCTCCTTGACCCGACTCCGGTGTGAGAATAAGTATTGGTAACGGAGAAGATAAGTATTTGAGTAGTGAAATGTGTTCTGAGTTTATACCTGAAGAGTTCTCCTATTTATAACCGGGAGTTTGGGAGGGAAAATCTGTTATTGAAAAGATAACGGAAGATGCTAATGCCGTAGCGGTTATTTTTCCTTCCGTTAAGTCCTTTTGATATTCGTTAAGTTGCTTTGATCCTGATGTGAATGCACACGGATCATCACTTGATATTACGGCTAGGGATTTGCCACGTGGGAAGTGATCCAAGTGGGGATCACTCCTCAATCACATGCTATCGTTGTGATTTCAGGAATGTTTGTGATGATGACACGTGTCCAGACGGTTATAACCATCTGGGTGGTGCACGATCATACTTCTTCTAGAAGGTTACTGCTGTAATCTGGTGTGACATCTTACAGTGTGCACATAGCTGAATAGATCCCAAGTCTGGGTAAAATAATATCCAAGTTTGGATATTTGGGCGGACATATTGATCTCAGGGTTTTAACCCTTTGTTAAATGGAAAGCGGCGCAAGGGTTTAGGCTTCCCTTTGGGCGCGCGACTATCGCTTGTTGGTTTCTTTCTTCCTTTTGTAAGACTAATGCGCGGCCGCGCAAGGTTAAAAAGGTTGAAAGGCCAGTTGGTGGTATGGTCTCACATCCTTTTTGTGAGGTTTTTGGGACCTTACCCCTTCAGAGATCCTATATTCACGGAGTAGAATGAAACATATCAATCAAAATGTTTATTGGTCGTTAAGCATAAGAAGACAAATCATTAGTAATTGGGTTTTGAAAAGACACGCTCGTTTGATTAAATGATTGTTTTGGGACATAATAGGTTTTTACAGATCATATGGATAAGACGTGTAATATCTTGTTAGTGCATATTTTGTGTGTCCGCCACTATGTGAATAGGCTAGATAGAGCGTATGTTGAATATTGTATAGTTTAGTGAGAAAAACGAACACATGACATGTTGTAGGGGATGAGATCACATCCGTACGGATGTAGCTCATCCGTACGGACGAGTCTAATCCGCACGAACGTGCTTATCCGTACCAAACCAATGTGTAGGACCGGTTTTGACATCGTTCGATTGCGTAACGAACGTTCGACGTGCGGAATCCGTGAACGTGCGTGACCGAACACACAGTAACGTACTAGAACCGTGATTTTATTGCAAGATATGACAAGAACGATACAAAAATCACGTTGGAGAGACTTTCTCTCTCTAGACTTAAATCACCAAAATCACAAATGGAGCCAAAAGTCTTCAAAAGTCTTACAACTTATGACATAATCTCCTATTTATAGGCCTTGGAATTAATGAGACTTCTCATTATTTACCAAAACGCCACCTTACTAATTCTAACTAAATATTACAATATAAGCTCGATTTCTTCGGTTTCTCGATACGGCTCGGATTGACGAAGGCGATAGACATTCGTGCACCAACAAACTCCCCCTTGGATATTGCCGCAGTCAATCCGTAGTGAAACTCGTAGCGACTTGTCTTTCTCTCTCTCTTGAGTCTTCTTTAAGATTTAACATTTTCAGCAAATACAGACTCTCTCTTCCTCGAACAGAATCCCGGCGGATTCGTCTTTAGCTTCAGCTCCCCCTTTCGGTAGTCTCTTCAGGCTCCCCCTTTCGTCAAGCTTCCGTGCTTTTGGGATCGACGCCTGGCTTTCCGTAGCAATAAAATCAGAAGCCTGCACATCTCAACCTCTCGTAAGACAAAATAATTTTGAGTCTAAAAGAATTCACTCAAAATTCTCAAACATATAATACACAGTATTGTGATTCAAATTAATGAATCAACTAATTTGAGACTTTTCACATTTAAAATTTATCAACTGTGAAACAATCCAAAATCTGATTCAAATTAATGAATCATCTTAAACATTTCGAACCATTTAACCAACCTGTCTGTTCATCATGTTTAGCCTTTGAGATTTTGAATGTCAGCTTTTCAACATCAGTTGTCGAAAATCTTTTTGGATTTTTCATACTATGAAACATAAATGCAATAGCAGAAATTAAATGCAGAAGTGAAATATGTACAAACATATTTTTGTAAGTTTGTGCAAGAAGATCATATCAGTTTTTGAGACAAATCACTAACACCGTTAAGCTTTGAACATTGTAAGCTCTAAACAATTTACCTAGATTGTCAGTTATATCTTTACACAAAGTTTAACTGATTCGAGATACGAGATTAATGTTTTAGATACTTAAACTTATTCGAGTGTCCTATCACTTGAATATACTCCCGTATCCAGATTCAAATATTCAATCTTACAAACTTAATTGAGTGTCCCATTCCAGAATATACTCCCGTATCCAGATCTCAATATTCAGAATTACAGGTAAGTATACTAAGATGATATCTGTAAAGGGTTAGATTTGAAATCATGAGAGCTCAGGTCAGAACTACCGTTCAGCAGAGAGATCATGATTTGTGTCCCCTTTAGAGGATCTTTTTACAACAACAAGAATGATCAATTTTATTGTCTCATTTTGCTGAGGGCTTATGCTGTGTTTCAAGCATTTGAAGCAAGTATTATCCGAGGACTAGGTCAGAACTTCCATTCAGCAGAAGTCCCGGGATAATACCCCAGATATCACTGAGTATAAACAAGCCTAGTATTTCAGAAAGAGAAACCTTTCAAACGAGATTTCGGGGGTTACCCATATATCCGTGAAATGTTACCCACAATCTAAGAAAGTTTGACATGATATGGAAACTTTCAAACGAGATTTCGGGGGTTACCCATATATCCGAGAGATGTTCCCCACGAGATAAGCAAGTTTGACGTTTTATGTTTATATCCCGAAAACAATCTACTAAGTGTGTAAAAATTTACTAACAAATCCATAATAAAATTGTTTATCACTTTTAATATTCCATATCTTTAGCGTGTTGTGATAGTCCACTGATGTACTATCATTTCCTCTTTTATGCAACAAAAACTCAATTTTGATTTTTCAATGTTTTTGACATTTTCAAATTTTCTAATTTTTTTAAAATTTTTCTCCCCCTAAAATCAAAATATGTTTCAATTTTGATTGAGAAAATTTGAAACAAACTGTACAAACTTGACAACTTGATGAGAATCACTTCAATTCTCCATCCACCTGGCGTAAACAATCAGAACTCCCCCTGACAACAAACTATTTTCCCATTATGATTTCAAAACACTTAAGTTTGTTTTAATCAAAATAGTTTTTCCGGAAAATTTGTTTTGTGTGTCATTTCACAAACTCGGAGTTTCATCACCTTGTTCTTCAAATTACCACTGGTAGGAAAGATGAATCAAGTACAACTTAATGTCCTTAATTTATCTTTTGAAAGTCGAAATATCACTGAAGTGAATTTCTCAAGAAATGTGCCGATTCATGTTCCACGCTTACCAACCTGGGAACTCCGGCAAGTCAGGTTTTTCTATTTAAACAGATTCACCCAAGCCTGACGGTCCTTGGGTGATTTTGAATTCTTGTTCAACAATGGTGGAAAGTTTGCATCATCCATTGTTAAACCCGAATTCTCCTTTTTTACCTCAACACCAGGCTCTTCTGGCTTTGACAAACCAGAATCATTGTCTGCACATGGCTTGTCTGACTTTGATGAGCCAGATTCATCGCCTGAAGGTGGCTTCTGACTTTGACACGTCAGATTCATCACCGACCATTTTCTTCTTCTTCTTTTCTTCTTTCGTCCTCAGATTTGTATCCGATGAATTCGTCTTGCTTGACTTTGCAATCGAAGGAGTTGATTCATCAGAACTCTTATTCGATCTGTCCGGTGAACCCGAGGACAATATCTTCTCCAGATATTCTCTTGCCTTCTTCCTCTTCTTTCGCAGTCGGTCTTTTTGCCCTTGAGAAAGCTTCACTTTCGTTTCTTGAACTTTAGGTTCTTGAACCTTTTGTCCTTTGGGCTTGACTTTGACTGGAATCTTTGCCAACTTCTGAGAACTAACCCTCAATCTTTCACTTGATTTCCTTGGGCATTCTCTGGCAATGTGACCTTTGAATTGACAATTATAGCATCTTCTCGATTCAAACTTCCAATTCTGGCAGTTAACAGCAATGTGTCCTTGATAGCCGCATCTGTAACATACTCTGTTATCGTACCAATCACCATTTTCAGTCCAAATGCTCAAATCAAAGCACTGTTTGGCTTGGTGATACTCCTTCCTCCTCTTGATTGTTGGATTTGACTTTTGAGCACTGTGGTCTGACCTGCACCACTTATTGCCAACAATTTTTGAGTTTTCATTTTTCAATTTTTGTGATTTTTGATTGCGATTGGATGATTGATCTGATGAGCTTTTATTTTCTTTTTGTAAAATTTTCTCATTTTTAATTTTTTGTTTCTGTTCCACTTTCTTCTTTAAAGGTTTTTGCTTAGAGCATTCTCCCTTTTCAGTCAATTGTAAAACAGTTTTCTGAATTTTTTCTTTTAATTTCAAAAACAATTTTTGTTTTTCTATTTTTTCTTTTTCATCATCAGATTTCTCATCACAATCTTCAACTTTGACATTGTCAAAGTTTGTGACATCGTCACTTATTGGAACAGAATTGATCGGTTTTGGACATGGAATGTTCACATACTTTGAAGAAGTCACAAAACCTTTCAATTTTGTTTCAAGCTCACTGATTTTCTTTCGAGCTTGCTCACTTTCCTTTTCAAGTCGAATAATCTTTTCAAGATGAGAATTGATCATTTTTTGCTTTTCGATGTTGTTTTTACTAAACACATCTCTCCCATCTTCAAGAATTTTTATTTGACTTTGAAATTCCTTCTCCACTTTTAATTTATCACTTTCAAAATTTTTCATTTTATCTTCAAAAACTTTCGCATTTTCTTTCAATTTTTTGTTTTCAAGCTTTATCCAGAAATCTTCATCTTCTAAAGATTTCTGTTTGCTTTCAAAATCCTTTTCTTTCTCTTTCAAACTCTTGTTTTCTAATGTCAAACTGTTCAAATTACTTAACAGTTTGTCATTTTCTGATTTCAACCTCTCACAATTTCCTTTCAGAATAAGAATCTGCTTATCATCATCCTGCTTCTCATCTTTCAACTTCTTGATCTCCAATGCCAAACTTTCCGCATCTTTTACAAGTTTATCATTATCAGTCTTAAAGTTGTCACATTTGAAACACACTGATGCAGAACTTGAAGATTCATTCTTCACAAATTCTTCATTCTTTGCCTTTTTCTCTATCTTGTATGTTCCCGCACAAACAATTTTAACAAAATCAAGAGGGTTTGAATTTTCATCAATATAACATCCCCTTTTAAAGTCATTTTCATGTTCTGTTTTGCAGCAAAAGACATACATATTCTTCTATTAATTTCAGAAATTACATCCAAATTGATTTTATCTAGATTTCCCAAATTCAATTTATCTAGATTTCCTATAATTTTATTCATCAATAGCTTCTTCTTATCAGAATTTTCATAATGGCACTTCTGAAGTTTACTGATGAAATCAGATGGATGTAATTTCAGAAATTTAGGCTTTTGTTTTAATTTCTCTAAAACCTCATCCCATTCGGCAGGTAAAGCGTCTGCCAACTTTGATATTTTTTCAGTGTCTGTCAATTTTATTCCAAATGGTTTTAATTTGTCCATCAAGTAATCAAATCTCTTTCCCATCTCTTTCACGGTCTCATCCTGTTGACAAGCAAACCTTTCAAGTCTAAGAGTCCAAATCTTCTTATCATCCTTTTCATACATACTCGTATGATACCAACCAAATCTATTTAACCTTTCAACCAAATCATTCTCCTTTTCATCAAACATTTCTGCCAACATTCAAATAAACCCGACAAATCTTTATTGTTCACAAAAGTGAGACACCAATGTGACAGAAAAGCGGAACTCCAGTCATCACTAAAAGCGAACCAGATTGTTCAACTAAGCGAACCACCTTATATCCTTATGAGCGGACCAGTAACCGACAACAACTAGTGAACAATAAAAGATGTTACTTTCACGTGAAAACTTTGGGCCGAATAATTGGGCCACTTAACCACCTTCACATACGATTGGGCCTTTACTTTTTAAACAAATCTGATTGAACCTTCATATTATCACTTAGCCGACAACATCATTAAAATATGAATCTCATTTGATACTTAGATTGAGCTGACAAGTTGTAATATCTTTCTACTTTGATTGGGCCTCAAAATTTATTATTAATTTGATGATTGGGCCGCGATCACATGTATCAATTTTATTCCTAAACCACTAAACGACAACAACTAGCCGCCCATTTCAAGTCAATGTATTCTCCTGCAAAAATTTAATGAACTATCGATGCTTTTAATATTCTTTCACAATCTTCAACTAACTTTTAATTGGGCCTCACTTAATTGTGGCCGACAACAATTTGTTTCACAAAATTATGATTGGGCCTCTTGTTCCACTAAGCCGACAAACAAAATCACAAAAGCGGATCTATTGGGCGGATCTATTGGGCGGATCTATGGAACAAATGATGTCACAAAAGCGGACCACATATGTTCATTCAAGCGGACTTCAACTATTACTATGAGCGGACCTATTGATATCCTATCAGCGGACCTCACAAGTGTCAAATAAGCGGACCAACAGATGATCTTATGAGCGGACCACAGAAGCGAATCTAACTAACTATGTCACTTTGAGCGGACCTGATTGGTGACCGAATAAGCGAACCTATCTGATTGTTATCGCAAAAACGAACCTAAAAACTTCGATTTCTCCTAAACGGCTAGGAGATTTGAACCGAAACTTGGTAGGGTTATAGATCAATGATTTTCGCACAACATGTTAAAAATTCAGACGATTCGGACTGAGAAAACCCGTTCAATTTGACGAATTTCAGTAAAAAACGTGAAAAATGGGTAGAAGATGAAGAAATGATGAAATTCGGATCTGAATCGGCTGAAATCTGGTACGAATCAATGCGTTTGATCGTGCAATCGAGCTCCTAGCTCTGATACCACTTGTAGGACCGGTTTTGACACCGTTCGATTGCGTAACGAACGTTCGACGTGCGGAATCCGTGAACGTGCGTGACCGAACACACAGTAACGTACTAGAACCGTGATTTTATTGCAAGATATGACAAGAACGATACAAAAATCACGTTGGAGAGACTTTCTCTCTCTAGACTTGAATCACCAAAATCACAAATGGAGCCAAAAGTCTTCAAAAGTCTTACAACTTATGACATAATCTCCTATTTATAGGCCTTGGAATTAATGAGACTTCTCATTAATTACCAAAACGCCACCTTACTAATTCTAACTAAATATTACAATATAAGTTCGATTTCTTCGGTTTCTTGCTACGGCTCGGATTGACGAAGGCGATAGACATTCGTGCACCAACACAATGTCTATATATAGTGTCGTGTGTTCATAGTTTGACAAGTTTTGGACTTTTGAGGGGAAATGCTGGAGAAATTTTTTCTCCAGCTTGTAAACATTGTAAACTCTTTCGGTATAAAATGGAACCTTCTACTTATGACTAGTCTAAACCCACCGGATCCAGATCTTTCAATTGGTATCAGGGCTATGGTACCGATTCAATTGATCTAACAGTGGATTGAATCACCTACGCTCATGATTTATGGACTTTTAGGGGTTTTTAGACGTAAAACATCAAATTAACGATCAATTCACGGACAAAAAGTAAAAGTAAAAGTATAATTGAAACCATATGATTGATTAATAATGAATTTCGACCTAGTCGTGAAAGAGTCATCATAAAAGTCGAAGAAATAAAGATTTTAGATCAAAATATGTGAACAGCGACGTTTCAAACGGACGAGAGAGTTTCGTGCGTAGGAGTGTCACATCCGTGTGAAGGAGTCATTCATCCGCACGAATGAACCTTATTCGTTTGACAAATCGTGTTCATGTGCACGAACTAGTCCTGCATTCGCACGAACCAACCTTCACCCGCATGGAAGACATTCATCCGCGTAAACCATACCTCATCTGCACAAACAAACCTTAATTCGTTCTAAAATTAGTTCATCCGCACGAAGGATACATCCACAGGAATGAGCCTTTCTCATTCGCGTGAATGTGTCAAAATGCCTAAATAAATTTGGTGATTATGGTGATGAGACGATTGTCCAGAAAAAATTTGGTGATTGAAATTTTTTTTTTTAGATTTTAACATCAAATACGGGTTGTTCGGGGACACCGTTGGAGGATTTAGATAATAGATATGATGATGAGATCACAGAGTTTTGAAGATAGTGGGGTAGTCATTGATACCTATGTAGAATGTTTACCATTTGGTATAGTGACTATTAATGGGCCAACAAGAAAAATCCGCATTTGATGAAAAATGGACTTTTGTGGAACAAAATGTCACATTTTCCGCATAGTTGAGTTTTTTAGTAAACAGATAGGACTGAATTTGCTTGTTTTGAGGGGGAAATTCAGTGATAAGTACAGAGAGGTCAGAATTTGCAAAAATAAGGGGAATAAAAATTTCATTAGAATATATTTAAATTCAGGCATTTTTGAAATTTAGACATGCAACAGTATTCGGGTGGTTCCGATTTCAGATTGTCTGGGGATGCATAGGATCTAGATTCATTAGTTCGTGATCATAGGAAATTCGAATTCTTCATATTGTGACGAGATTGATATCTTAGGGTTTGAGTCCCGAGTCTTCGTAACAACCAGATAGCAGGATTAGCGTCAGGCGATGCATTAGTATTATCGATACTTAAAATATATCATAGCTTTATGATAGTCTAAAGTGTCAGAATGGTTAATATTCGAGCAGATGAGTTGTTTTCTGGACTAACCGTCGGTGATAGTTGGGAGTGGCACCAACCAATATCCAATAGTTGGGAGTAATAAAATCCAATAACGCTATATTATTTAGTGTTCGCGCCATTCAAACCATTTCGATGTTTTCATCTCAACTATAGCATGATTATGGTTATTTTGTTCCCAAGTTCTATAACTTTTGTTTCTTTTATTGAGTGCACCATACTTGACACGGTATATGCATAATTCGACCATAACATTGACCATGATACTCATCTCCAATATTTCTTGCTTGATTTGGTCAATTGACAAGTCATGGAAAACTTTTTTTGGAAAACTTCTATAACATTTAGCATTTATATCACGCAAACATAATTTTTTTTGTTAACAAAACAAACGCATTTTACAATGTATGACTTGGATACACCATTAATGATATACATTCACATAGGAATGATAATGGGGCGGGTGTTGGTATCTACAGGCTCATACCCATTTAGAAAAACATGTTCCATATCTATCACATACTCGTTACACATCAAGTTCGTTGGTATATCGTATGTATAGGGTATACTTTTTGTGGTCTTATTTGGCTAAAAATACTCGTTGAAATACATATCACCTAAAACCTGATCATAAAGTTGCATAAAAAAACCAACTTGAAGTACCAATTACTCAACTACACTTGTAACAACTATATAATTTTTATAATTTTATAATTTTAATAATTTCAAATTATAACAACTACCATGTAACACCCATCTAATTACTACTTGATTTTATTAGAAATTTGTGCAATTAGACGTATAAGACTTTCAATTATAATAAAAGTTCCATAGAGTACGTCTACATTAAAACATATGTCTTAAAGAAACCAAACATTAGTCAACTACCGACTAATTTAAACATTCATAAGTTGTTTAACAAATTGTTTACATTTCAAAAACATTGTCCACTAAATTCAGATATCGCGGAAGCTTCTAAAGTGTGTTCGGTTCTTAAAAATTTGCTTGACCGCCATACGTAAGATCCACTTCGTCACCTGGGGTCAGATCCACTAAGAACAATAGTTTTGACCTTAATATAATACATAAAAACAAATTCCGACATCAAAATGTGAAAAAGAATAAAATTCAAGGTTTTCTGGGCTCTACCGTAACTTACGGTATCTACCATAAGTTACGGTAGACTCTGATTGATTCTGGTCTACCATAAAACAGTAGTGAACCACCGTAACATTTTGTTGTCTACCGTAAATTATGGTGGAGACAGTAATTTACGGTGGACGCTGTAACTTTGCCATTTGACTATTTTGTTGATTTCACCCTAATCCACATGTCATTTTAGGCGATTCTTTTCCTGTATTTTTGTAAGTTCGTTACGGACATATTCATTACAACTATTATACCAAAATTTGACTCACCGATCATTACGGCTAAAAGCCACTATCATTCGACCCATTCTAACTTTATCTATATTACTATATTTCACTAGTAAACCTATGGCGCCTTATACCCATCATCTGGGGCTTAGCATCACTTGCGATTCATTACCAATTTCATGGTTTAACGCTCTTGTGATTGATATCGCCATTACTAACTAATTAGAACACAAATTCTACAACACACTACGCATAATTTGACAATAATTCGTTTAATGTAACGGATGAAGTTACATACCTTTAGTGCACGCCCTTCAGACGCAAGTCGCCACCGGCTTGTCAGCTTGGAGCTCCGGTATCTTTTCCTATAGAGTTCAACCAAGACATGTTTAGAACTCTTTTCAATTCATAGTTCGCATATTTTGCCGAAACATTACAATCATTCGGTTTAACTCAAATTTTCAGACTTAAGCCTTCATTGGGGCATTTCTACAAACACTTTAAGGGCAAAAATTTACACTATATTTATCAAGTTCACAACTTGTCATGTAGCCCTAAATTTTCATCAATCAACTACCATACATGAACTTTGACCTCAAAAAAATTCTGAAATCACTTCACATATGTCAAATATTACTAGAATAACCACTAAAATTCTAGTGTTTATCAAGTTTCACAAAAACCCACTTATCACCTACAAGGGTGTTCATGGATTTCACACAATTTAGACAAAATTCATCAAGTAATTGACTAGGGTTTATCCCTAGTCATTATCTCATTCAAAACAACTAACATGCAATCACCAATTTGAATTTCTTATGTTCATTCAGAAATTTAAATGAGAATTTTCTCCGAAATTAACATACCTTATGATCCCTCTCACTGAGGTGATTACAAATCTATGTTCGGATTTTGATTTGGGATTGAAATTGGCCTTCAATTGATCAATTATGTAGAAGTTAGGGTTTGGTCGCCCCCCTACGTTTCTGATCGACCAGACCTCCAAAATGAGGAGTTTGGTTTTTAATTTTTTTTTACTAACTTAGTAATTTAAGTTTCAATTTTGTCAACTTAGACCCCTCCACTCTTATTTTGTTTATATCTTTGGCTTTTTAACTCATTCATGTGTTACTACAAGACCCCTAACTAACTGGGTTATTTATCCTAGTTTGCTTATTCTTGTTTATTATACAATCTACAATTCTTATATATTGTTTTATATTTTCGGGGTGTTACAAGTCCACCCCCCTTAAAAGGGTTTCGTCCCCAAAACCGAACTACGTACCAAATAAAGTAGGGTAGAGTCGTTGCATCTCCTCTTCGGACTCCCATGTGGTATCCGCACCCCTTCTGTGTTCCCATTAAACCTTTACTTGATTGATCTCTTTATTCCTTAAGGTTTTTACCTTGCGACCCAAAATCGTAATAGGCCTTGCCACGTAGTTTAGTCTATCATCCACCTCGATATCGTCGTAGGGGATATAAGTTGTCTCATCAGCTAGACATTTTCGAAGTTGCGACACATGGAATGTGCCATGTATCCCACTCAACTCGTCCGGTAGTTCGAGGCGATAAGCCACCTTGCCAACCCGTTTGATGATTTTAAATGGCCCAATAAACCTTGGGCTAAATTTCCCTCTTTTTCTGAATCGGATAACGCCCTTCCATGGGGAAACTTTCAGCATAACCATATCGCCTACTTGAAATTCAATCGGTCTTCGTCTTTTGTCGGCATATGACTTCTGTCTATCTTGGGCTGCTTTCAGATGAGCTCGCACCACTTCGATTTTCCCGTTAGTGGCCTGAATTATGTCTGTATGTGCCAATTCACGCGGTCCCACTTCACCCCAACACACTGAGGTTCTACATTTTCTACCATATAGCATCTCGTAAGGGGCCATGCCAATACTTGAATGGTAACTATTGTTATATGAAAATTTGGTCAAAGGTAGATAAACATCCCAACTTCCACCGAAGTCGATGATACATGCCCGTAGCATATCCTCTAGCGTTTGTATCGTTCTTTTGCTCTGTCCATTCGTCTGAGGATGGTAGGCGGTGCTGATGAACAATTTGGTTCCCATTTGTTCTTGAAAATCTCGCCAAAAGTTTGAAGTAAACCGGGTATCTCTATCTGACACAATAGATACTGGTACTCCGTGACGTGCTATTATCTCATTAGTGTAAACTTCTGACATCTTTTCTGAAGTATAAGTCTCGCGAATCGGAATGAAGTGGGCACTTTTCGTCAATCTATCCACCACTACCCATATAGCGTCGAAACCGCGGTTCGTTTTTGGTAGTTTGGTTAATAGGTCCATCGTAATATGTTCCCATTTCCAAACCGGGATTTCCAACGGTTGGAGTTTACCGTATGGTTTTTGGTGTTCCGCCTTGACTTGTAAACACGTCAAGCATTTCTCCACATATTTTACCACATCCCTCTTCATTCCGGGCCACCAATAGTTTTGTTTCAAATCATTATACATCTTGGTTGCACCCGGATGTATGGAATAACGGGATTTATGGGCTTCATTAAGTAGCAGTGCCTTCACCCCACAAGTATTTGGAACCCATATTCTTCCGGATCAAGTCTTCAACCCGTTCTTTCCATCCGACAAGTCCTTCAACTGACCGATTATTCGTTCCTTCTTCAAATTTTCCTCTTTCACTGCTTCTACTTACGCTTCTCGGATACATTCAAGTATACCCGAGGTCACCACAAGCTGCATCGACCTTACTCGTATCGGGACATAGTCCGCTTTTCTACTTAGAGCGTCCGCCACCACATTTGCCTTTCCGGGGTGGTAGTGTATTCCGCAGTCAAAATCTTTCACTGTTTCCAACCATCGTCTCTGGCGCATGTTTAACTCCTTCTGATCGAAGAAGTATTTTAAGCTTTTGTGATCCGTGAATATGGTGCACTTTACCCCATATAAATAGTGTCTCCATATTTTTAATGCAAATACCACCGCAGCCAATTCAAGATCATGCGTGGGATATTTCTTTTCATGTATTTTCAATTGTCTCGAGGCATAAGCTATAAATCTGCCCCTTTGCATCAAAACACACCCGAGCCCTGACAATGACGCATCTGAGTAAACCACTAAGTCCTCAACTCCGTCCGGCAACGTTAATACTGGAGCTTGAGTTAACTTCTCTTTTAGCGTCCGAAACGCCCTCTCTTGTTCAACACCCCAAATGAACTTCTCCTCTTTCCGGGTTAATTTTGTTAGTGGCGACGCAATCTTGGAGAAATCTTGAATGAACCTCCTGTAATACCCCGCAAGTCCTAGGAAACTTCTAATTTCCGAAGGGTTCTTCGGGGGATTCCATTTCGACACGGCCTCGATCTTTGACGGATCTACCAACACTCCATCGACACTTATGATGTGGCCGAGGAATTGTACCTCGTAACCAAAAGGCGCACTTAGAAAACTTTGCATACAACCTTTCTCGTATAAGTGTCTCTAACACTTCTTGTAAATGGTGTGCATGCTCGGCTTCACTTTTCAAATACACCAAAATATCATCTATGAACACGATGACCGATTTGTCTAACATTGGCTTGCAAACCCGGTTCATGAGATCCATGAAAGCCGTGGGTGCATTTGTAAGCCCAAATGACATCAAGAGAAACTCGTAATGTCCGTATCGCGTGCGAAAAGCCGTCTTCGGCACATCTTCCTCTTTGACCTTTAGTTGGTGATACCCCGATCTAAGGTCAATCTCTGAAAACCAATTCGCACCTTGTAATTGGTTGAATAGATCATCTATTCTCGAAAGCGGGTATCAGTTCTTTACCGTGAGTTTGTCTAACTCCCGGTAATCGATACACATGCGCATGCTTCCGTCTTTCTTTTTCACGAACAGTACAGGTGCGCCCCAAGGAGACACACTCGGCCTTATGAATCCTTTGTCAAGTTGGTCTTGAATTTGTGACATCAATTCTTGTAATTCCGACGGCGCGAGTCGGTATGGCGCATTAGCTACGAGCTTCGCACCCGGAATCAATTCGATTCCGAACTCTACCTCCCGCTCGGGCGGTATTCCCGGTAGATCATCCGAAAATACATCTTCAAAGTCACGTACTACGGGTACGTCTCCAATCTTCGGTAATTCTTTTTCGGGCTCGTTCGCGTATATCATAAATGCTTTACATCCATGTCTGATGAGCTTGTGAGCCTTTATCATCGAGCATATTATAGGGTTACCTCCCTTTTCGCCATAGATTGTAACGTGTTTTCCGCTAGGAGATGTTAGCTTTATTTCCTTACGAAAACACACGACCTTCGCGTGGTGCTGAGATAGCCAATCCATCCCAACAACTACCTGAAATTCTCCCATTGACATCGGGATTAGGTCTATCAAATATTCTTCATCATCAATATTTAATTTACAGTCTCGACAAATATCACAAACTATAAAGCTTTTGTTGTCCCCTATTTCAACTTCTAAGGGCACAGATAATTTCGTCAATACAAATGAAGGATGTCGAATAAATCCATGTGAAATAAAGGATTTATTCGCACCCATATCAAACAATACACGTGCAGGAATTGAGTTAATCGTGAATATACCTGAGACCACATCGGGTTCTGTTTTTTGCTTCGGCCGCAGTAAGTTGGAAGGATCTAGCCTTTGCCTTTGGAGTTTCCGTTGGAGACTCCTTTGTGTCTCTCTTCCCAACCAATTCCGGGCATTCCGACTTTTTGTGAACGGGTTGATAACATTTGTAACAAACGGATACCTTTCCGGGGCATAGCGATGCAGTGTGCCCCGTCTTCCCACATATCGGACACGGCTTGTCCTTGAAGCGGCACTCACCTTTGTGCCCCTTTCCACATACCTTGCAACTTGGCGACCCACCTTTAACATCCACTTTCTTTCCCGATTCTCCAGTTTGAGCTTTCTTTGTAGGGCTTGGGTTCACATCTTGCGCCCTTCGCTCACCCCTTTCAACTTGTTTCTTCAACTCGATTTCCCGTTCCCGAGCAACGTTTATGATTTCGGTAAGGGTCTCGTATTTTGAAGGAGTCATAAACTCCCTATATTCGGCGCTCAACATGTTATAGTAGTAGTATATTTTATGTTCTTCATTTGTCACCAATTCACTACTAAACTTCATCTTATCCATAAACATCTTCGTAATCTTGTCTATGGTCCCGCCCTTATGCCTAAGTTGCATGAACTTTTCCTTGATTTTATTAATGACCGCCTTGGGGCTATGATGTTTAAGAAATGGCGTCTTAAACTCCTCCCATGTCATGGTTTTTGCCGCTTCGGCTCCTATTTCATTCTTTTTGTTGTCCCACCAATCTTTGGCTTGCCTCTCAACTGACCCGTTCCGTAAGCAACAAAGTCGCTTTCATCACAATGGGTCCTTTCAAACACCCCTTCAATGTCGCCCAACCATCTTTGGAAAATTATCGGGTCAACTTCCCTGTTATAGATTGGCGGTTTACACGCCATAAATTCTTTGTATGAATACCCTTTACGTTCTCCCGATTTCTCCTTCATAAGGTTGACACTGTCTTCCAACCTTTTAACTCGCACTTCGACAAGTGACAACACTGTGCTTTGAATTTTGTCTATAAACCCGGATAGACTACCTTCAATTGCCTTTACCACTTCTTCGGCAATAATTTCTTTCATTTGTTCGGTGCTTGTCTGCACCGGATCATCATCATTTCCTTCCGACATCTTGAACTGAAATGTTTACATTAAACGTTAAACATTTCATTTGTAGGATAACTTTATTTGTTTCGGTTTAGCCAAGCTTCTTACTTGCTTTAACCGTTCATTTTAGTGCACTTTCTGGGTTTGAGCGAATTAACACACTCTTCCCATGCACATCAATTCACATCTCATTTCTTACACAAGGTATAATCTACTAACATAATAAGTTAATTCCTTACCGGACGATCGATCAAGCTTGAACCAAACACTTTGTTGACAACCTTAAGCTCTGAATACCAACTTGTAACACCCATCTAATTACTACTTGATTTTATTAGAAATTCGTGCAATTAGACGTATAAGACTTCCAATTATAATAAAAGTTCCATAGAGTACGTCTACATTAAAACATATGTCTTAAAGAAACCAAACATTAGTCAACTACCGACTAATTTAAACATTCATAAGTTGTTTAACAAATTGTTTACATTTCAAAAACATTGTCCATTAAATTTAGATATCACGGAAGCTTCTAAAGTGTGTTCGGTTCTTAAAAATTTGCTTGACCGCCATCCGTAAGATCCACTTCGTCACCTGGGGTCACATCCACTAAGAACATTAGTTTTGACCTTAATATAATACATAAAAACAAATTCCGACATCAAAATGTGAAAAAAGAATAAACTTCAAGGTTTTCTGGGCTCTACCGTAACTTACGGTATCTACCGTAAGTTACGGTAGACTCTGAATGATTCTGGTCTACCGTAAAACAGTAGTGAACCACCGTAACATTTTGTTGTCTACCGTAAATTACGGTGGAGACCGTAATTTACGGTGGACATTGTAACTTTGCCATTTGACTATTTTATTGATTTCACCCTAATCCACATGTCGTTTTAGGCGATTCTTTTCCTGTATTTTTGTAAGTTCGTTACGGACATATTCCTTACAACTATTATACCAAAATTTGACTCACCGATCATTACGGCTAAAAGCCACTATCATTCGACCCATTCTAACTTTATCTATATTACTATATTTCACTAGTAAACCTATGGCGCCTTATAACCATCATCCGGGGCTTAGCATCACTTGCGCTTCATTACCAATTTCATGGTTTAACGCTCTTGTGATTGATATCGCCGTTACTAACTGTTAGTGCACGGAATGTCTGTTGACTTCGTCTGCATTAAGTCTTAGGTCAAGATTGGTCAACATAGGATCTAGAAAGTTAAAATCATGTATTTTAGGATAGTTTCGCTTGTGTGTACATATTAGTAAAGGTTCCGCTTATGTGTCAAATGGTTTTGCTTGTGTGGTTTAGGATGTAGTTTCGCTTATACGGACATGCCGTATAAGCAGAACCATTGGAACTATATATAGCATTTATAAGCGAAACCATATCAGTTGTTGGTGTACTTTGAAGCGGAACTGTTGATTGCTTGTGGAACGAAACTCTGTCAATTTGTAATCAGAAAGCAATAGAAGAGAAGAAATTAGAAAGGAATAGCTGTTGTAACTTCATTTACGTTGATTCCGCCTTCGTACGTGAAGATGAGCGTTCTCAACTGACTGTTTAGGGTCGGTACACGGTCCAACAAGTGGTATCAGAGCTCAGGACGAGGAGTTCATACTACTACAGCTTGATTCTACCGAATTCTCTGATTTCTACTCACTTTCTCTCATACTTTTTCAGTTTGAACTGGTTTTTACGGTTGAAATGGTCTGAATTTTGACTATATTGTGTGATATACAGTAATATCAAACCCTAGAAAGTTTCAAGTTAAAATTCAGATTAAAACATGGTGAAAACTGGTTAGAACTAGGTTCCGCTTATACGGACATCGAAGGTTCCGCTTGTAAGACCTAGTTTCGTTTAAAGGTTTCGCTTGAAATACCTACTTCCGCTTGTAGGTTTCGCTTGAAAGGACATATAGTTTCGCTTATTTGAACCTTTCGCTTATAGGTTCCGCTTGAACGATCAAGTTAGGTTCGCTTGTAGTGACAATTAGGTGGTTTCGCTTTATCGAACACTGATAGTTTCGCTTATACAGACATTGGAGTTTCGCTTATACAGACAACTTGCTAGTTTCGCTTATCTGTCACTCAATATCTGTTTCGCTTATCTGTCAACATAGTGTTTCGCTTATTTGGCAAACCTGATATTTCGCTTATAAGGACAGTGCTTGATTTCGCTTATTTGTCATAATCAGACATTGACTTAATTTCGCTCGAGTGTTCATTGTGATTGTTCTTTTAAGTGATCTTGTTTGATTGTACAAAACTTGGCAAAAATGTTTGATGAACAAGAAAACAAGAATCTTGAAAGTTTAAATAACTGGACTAAGGAAGCTTGGTATGAGATGAGATATGATAAGGATGTTTATGTTAAAAGATATGAAAATTTCTTATGTATGGAGAATGAATCAATGGAGATGTTGAAAGAAAGGTTTTATGAGTTAATCATCAAGTTAGAAAAACATAAGATTTGGCATTCAAATGATGAAAGAATTTTAAAATTTGTTGATGCTTTACCTTTGGAATGGGATAAATTCGTGAATGGGCTGAAACGGGATTCTAGTTTATCACGCTTTGATTTAAGAAGTTTCATCAATACAATAACAAATCATAGGTCTGATGAAGATTCAAGAAAAAGGAAGTTATTGGATGAAATAAAAGAAGAATCAAGAAAGATAGATTTGAATATAATCATTGAAATGAGAAAACGAATCAGTGTGTGTCTTGCAGCAAAAAAATGATATGAGATACGATATTAAGAGGGGTTGTTATATTGATGAAAATACGAATCCTCTTGATTTTGTTAAAATCTTTTGTGCAGGAACATACAAGATGGAAACAGAAAAAGAAGCTGATAATGGAAAGATGAATGGAAGATGCTCGGAATGCAAAAAATCAGAACAGACAATGTCAAACTTCTGAAGAATGTAGAAAGTTTAACATTGGAAATCAAAAGCTTGAAGGATGAGAAAGAATCTGACAATCAACAGATTCTTAAAATGCAAGAAATTTGTGAGAGTTTGAAATATGAAAATGTCAAACTGCTTAGTGATGTGAACAGTTTGACAGCAGTAAACAAAATTTTAAAAGAAAAAATTGAAAAGTTTGAGCATGAAAGATTAAAGGATAAAACAGAATTTCAAGGTCAAATGAAAATTCTCGAAGATGAGAGATCTGTTTTTAGCAAAAACAATGTTGAAAAACAGATTGCAATAAATTCTCATCTTCAAACAATTATCCGACTTAAAAAGGAAGCTGAATGCGCTCGAACTAAAATCAAAGAATTAGAAAATAAATTGAAAGGTTTTGTGACCTCTGCACCATATGTGTGTCCAAAACCAATCAATTCTGTTCCAATAAGTGACAAGGTCACAAATTTTGACAAAGTCAAAATTGAAGATTGCGATGAAATATCTGATGATGAAAAAGAAAAAGAAAAGAAAAGAAAAATATTTTTAGATTTACAAGAAAAATTTAAAAATACTGTTTTACATTCTACTAAGAAAGGTGAGTGCTCAACGCAAAAACCTGTACAGAAGAATGTGGAACAGAAACAAAAAGATAAAAAATCAAAAAAATTTCAAAAAGAAAATAAAAGCTCATCAGATCAATCATCCAATCACAATAAAAAATCACAAAAATTTAAAAATGAAAATTCACAAAAAGTTGGTAATAAGTGGTGCAGGTTTGACCACAGTGCTTCAAAGCCAAATCCAGCTTTTCGGAGGAGTGATGACTACCACAAAGCCCGACAATGCTATGATCTGAGCATTTGGGGTGAAGGTGGTACATGGTATGATAACAGAGTGTGTTACTCATGTGGTTATCAGGGACACATTTCTGTTAACTGCCAAAGATGGAATTATGAGACTAGAAGATGCTTTAATTGTCAAATCAGAGGTCACATTGCCAGAGATTGCCCAAGGAGATCCATGGGAAGATCGAGGGTTGAATCTCAAAGAATGTCAAAGAAACCAGTCAATGTCAAGCCCAAAGAACAGAAGGTTCAAGAACCTAAAGTTCAGGAAACAAAAGTAAAACTTTCTCAGGGGCAAAAAGACAGACTGCGGAAGAAGAGGAAGAAGGCCAGAGAATATCTGGAAAGGATTTTGTCCTTGGGTTCATCTATTGGTAAGAATAAGAGTTCTGATGAATCGACTTCTTCGATTGCAAAATCAAGCAAGATGAATTCATCAGATACAAATTTGAGGACAAAAGAGAAAAAGGAGAAAAAGAAGGGTGTTGGCGATGAATTTGTTTCTTCGGAAACAAAGGAGCCACGTGTTGGTGATGAATCTGACAAATCAAAGTCAGACAAGCCACACTCAGGCAATGATTCTGGTTCGTCAAAACAGAAGAGCCATTTGTTGAGGTAAAAATTGTCAAACCCAAGGCTGGTCAGGCTTGGGTGGATCTTTTCAAATGAAAAACCCTGACTTGCCGGAGTTCCCAGGTTGGTAAGTGTGGAACATGAATCGGCATATTTCTTGAGAAATTCATAGGTTGGTAACTGTGATATTTCGACTTACAAAAGACTAATCAAGGACAGTAAGTTGTACTTGATTTCTCTTTCCGACAAGTGTTTAAAGGAAAACAATGTCATGAAAGAACCCCGAATTTGTGAAATGATACACAAAACTAATTTTCCGGAAAAACCATTTTGATTAAAACAAACTTAAGTGTTTTGAAATCTAAATGGGAAAATAGTTTGTTGTCAGGGGGAGTTCTGATTGTTTACGCCACAAGGATGGTGAATTGAAGTGATTCGATATCAGTTTGTCACTTTATCTGTACAGTTCGTTTTCAAATTTTCCTTGAAAATCAAAATTGAAACATATTTTGATTTTAGGGGGAGAAAATTTAAAAAAATTAGAAAATTTGAAAATGTCAAAAACATTGAAAAAAAATCAAAAATGAGTTTTGTTGTGAACAAGAGGAAATTATAGAAAATCAGTGGACTATCACAGCATGCTAAGGAAATGAATTGTCAAAAGTGATAAATGATTTTACTGATGATGTGTTGATAGATTTTTACACATTTAGTAGATTTATTCGGGATATAAACCTAAAATTTCAAACTTGCGAAATTTGTGGGGAACACTACTTAGATATATAGGTAACCCCTGAAATCTCGTTTGAAAGGTCTCTTATTCTGATTTACTAGGTTTTTATACTTGATGATGTCTGGGGTATTATTCCGGGACTTCTGCTGAACGGAAGTTCTGACCTAGTCCTTGGATAATACTTTGCCTTAAATGCTTGAAACATGGCATTAGCCCTCAGCTGATTAGACAATAAAATTGATAATCATCTGTTGTAGCTAAAAGATTCTCTAAAGGGGACAAACTGCAAAAGTCGAAACTGATATCTCTCTGCGTATACGGAAGTATCGACCTGAGATCCCTCAGTCCTCGCATTCCCTAAATTATGTACAGACATCATTATAGTATAATCACCTGTATGTCTCAATATTGAGATTCTGGATACGGGAGTATATTCAAGAGGTGGGACACATGAATGAGCTAAGTCCATAAAACATCTAAATCGTATCCTGAATAGATTGAAAATTGTGTGAAAATTTAAGAGGACAACTATATCGACAATCAAGGTGAGTTGTTTAGAACTTAAAATGATTAAAGCTTAACGGTGCTTGTGATTTGTCTCATGAACTGATATGATCCTCTTTCAAAACTCTCAAAAATATTGTTTGTTTATATTTTTTTTACTGTTTTCATTTAAAAACAAAAAAATTCAAAAAGATTTTTGGCAACTGATGTTGAAGAGCTGATGTTCAAAATACTAAGTGCTAAACATGATGAATTGGATTGGGAAACTGTGTTGAAAATTCTTTGAATATCATATATAAATGGTTTGAAAGATTGTGTGTTTAGTTAATCAAGGTCATTCATTTGAACTTGATGTAACTAATATGTTTGTTGAAAATGATATCTACCTGTAAGTTTATTAAATTCAATTGTTATAAATTTGTGAAACTTATGTTGAGGTAGAGAATGTGCAGGTTAAACAGGTGTTGGACTTCATTATTCCCACGGAAGCTAATTGTCAAAGCTTGAACCAGAACAAGACCTCAGATCCCAGCATACTGAGAGGGGGAGTCTGGATCAACAATCAAAGGGAAGATGGAAGTTAGAGTCAGGTTGTGATCTGAAGCCTGTGAAGATAGAGTGTGTATGATGTGAAGACAGAGAGTTGGAGAAAAGACCAAGACTGAAGACTCAGGAACTGAAGACTGCTGAAGACTACGTCAACATCCAAGGGGGAGTCTGTTAGTGCACGGAATGTCTGTTGACTTTGTCTGCATTAAGTCTTAGGTCAAGATTGGTCAACATAGGATCTAGAAAGTTAAAATCATGTATTTTAGGATAGTTTCGCTTGTGTGTACATATTAGTAAAGGTTCCGCTTATGTGTCAAATGGTTTCGCTTGTGTGGTTTAGGAAGTAGTTTCGCTTATACGGACATGCCGTATAAGCGGAACCATTGGAACTATATATAGCATTTATAAGCGAAACCATATCAGTTGTTGGTGTACTTTGAAGCGGAACTGTTGATTGCTTGTGGAACGAAACTCTGTCAATTTGTAATCAGAAAGCAATAGAATAGAAGAAATTAGAAAGGAATAGCTGTTGTAACTTCATTTATGTTGATTCCGCCTCCGTACGTGAAGATGAACGTTCTCAACTGACTGTTTAGGGTCCAACACTAACTAATTAGAACACAAATTCTACAACACAACTACGCATAATTTGACAATAATTCGTTTAATGTAACGGATGAAGTTACATACCTTTAGTGCACGCCCTTAAAACGCAAGTCGCCACCGGCTTGTCCGCTTGGAGCTCCGGTATCTTTTCCTATAGAGTTCAACCAAGACATGTTTAGAACTCTTTTCAATTCATAGTTCGCATATTTTGCCGAAACATTGCAATCATTCGGTTTAACTCAAATTTTCAGACTTAAGCCTTCATTGAGGCATTTCTACAAACACTTTAAGGGCAGAAATTTACACTATATTTTATCAAGTTCACAACTTGTCATGTAGCCCTAAATTTTCATCAATCAACTACCATACATGAACTTTGACCTCAAAAAAATTCTGAAATCACTTCACATATGTCAAATATTACTAGAACAACCACTAAAATTCTAGTGTTTATCAAGTTTCACAAAAACCCACTTATCACCTACAAGGGTGTTTATGGATTTCACACAATTTAGGCAAAATTCATCAAGTAATTGACTAGGGTTTATCCCTAGTCATTATCTCATTCAAAACAACTAACATGCAATCACCAATTTGAATTTCTTATGTCCATTCAGAAATTTAAATGAGAATTTTCTACGAAATTAACATACCTTATGATCCCTCTCACTGAGGTGATTACAAATCTATGTTCGGATTTTGATTTGGGATTGAAATTGGCCTTCAATTGATCAATTATGTAGAAGTTAGGGTTTGGTCGCCCCCCTACGTTTCTGATCGACCAGACCTCCAAAATGGGGAGTTTCGTTTTTAATATTTTTTACTAACTTAGTAATTTAAGTTTCAATTTTGTCAACTTAGACCCCTCCACTCTTATTTTGTTTATATCTTTGGCTTTTTAACTCATTCATGTGTTACTACAAGACCCCTAACTAACTGGGTTATTTATCCTAGTTAGCTTATTCTTGTTTATTATACACTCTACAATTCTTATATATTATTTTATATTTTCGGGGTGTTACATACCAATTACTCAACTACACTGTAACAACTATATAATTTTTACAATTTTGTAACTTTAATAATTTCAAATTAAAACTACAATGTACTATCAATAAATTCATTATTATTATATAATATATTAATATATTGAGTAAACTTTCATTTTGCTCCCTGTAGTTTGGTCATTTTAACGGTTTTGCTCCAATAGTTTAAAAATAGTCATTTTCCTCCCTGATCTTTCGAGTTTGTCGCCAGTTTGCTCCCTAATCTTTCCAGTTTGTCGCCAGTTTCCTCCCTGATGGAGTTAGAGGCTGGGAGCAAAATAAAGATAAGTTAGAAAAACCAGGAAGGAAAATGTCTATTTTTAAACTATTGGAGCAAAACCGTTAAAATGACCAAACTACATGGAGCAAAACGGGAAGTTTACTCTAATATATTTGATTTTGATGTTGGTTAATGAGTTCAGATAATCAGACTGGTATCACCTAAAATCATACATGTCCCAAACTTGTGAATATTTTCAAAACTAATATTGTGGTCATATACCAAGTTTCTGTCCCATGCGTTTCAAATGTCAGGTGTTTTTCTATTCTTAGATTCACATGTTTTACGATTAAAATCCGAATGACATAAAAACATAACAAAATTAGGGGAAAAAAAACTTTGATGAGGCTACATAAGAAGGAATTTGAGTTTGAGTTGATAAAACCACCTTTGGTGTTTATCAACACGTCCTACTTGATAACATGTTTTTGTTCATATCTTACAAATTTGGGTCACATAAGTTGAACCCATAAAAAAGTATTCTCATCTAAATTGGACCCTTTCTGAATCTTTTGTTTTTCTTTAATTGATTCATCTAAATTAAAGTTAGCTGTCGGCTTAAACTTGTATCAGATCGTTCCTAAAAGTTAGTCCGAAGAATGAGTTAGAAAAAAAATATGGTTGAAAAGCATAAAATCTAAGAAGATAAGGGACATGATGGATAGGAGTTCAAAGAAACAAAAACAAAAATGACACTTAAGACCAATCATGTCATGATCTAAAACAAGATGCTCAAATCTTTTAAGTGTTTAGAAAATGTTTCTTCATTAACTTTGGTTCATGAATCTTTAGGGCTTCTCTTATGTTGACTTTGCAATGATTAAAAAATGGAGTGAAACATACCTTTCCTAAAAACGTGTCACTTTCAAATAATTCATTTATTTAAAGTTTTTTGAGGGGTTTAGATGTAAATTGCTAATGTTTGGTATAGAAATCTTGACCGTTCAAACGTTTAAAAGTCACGATGAGTTGTAATGTTGTATCATGCAAATATGTAATCATGCATGATTGTAGTTCAGTAGCTAACTAATTCAGGATAGTAATATTTATAAAGTAACAAAATTTCTTATAAGAATTTTAATCCTCAAAGATTCATACGAAAAATAAAAGATTTTATCTTTTAAATATTTACATAAGATCAAGATCGATATAATCAAACAAGTAATGAACAAACTTTACGTTAATAAAGTGAGGTAACTTGTTACGGGTGGCTCGCGTATTGATTGATAAACCCGAACCTCACCCATATGTATATTTGTATCAGAGACATTAACTTTAATCAGGACCTTCAGCATAACACGACTCGTGTAACTAGTTATCTAAACGAGTCAAATGGATTAACATGCTAAATAAAGTTGTAAAACGGGGTCATAAACGGTTTAGGGTGCGGTAATTGGTAAACAAGTCATAAACAGTTTGATGTGATGTAGACGGGTCATTAACGTTAAGAGGTTGATCTAATAAATAATGTATTGTTTAATATGCCATTTTAAATATTTAGCTAAATGTGTTAAAAAGGCAAACCCAAACATGATCCCTTTAATTGAATGTGTTCAACATATCAACGAAGTCGCCATCCTTAAAATTGGTTAGCGCTTTCGAATAAGTACTTTTCAAGTCGGGCAAGCGGTCGGATGGGAACAAAGCCTATTTTTACAATCGGACACAATGCGAGACTCTAGAGGTGCACAAACCTGGGTTTTTTAAGAACTTGGAACTGGGTGGGAACCAGGTCCGGGTTTTGTCAACAAAGTCAATAACCAGGTAGGGTAGGAACTCATTCCGAGTACATTCGGGTTTTTGGCCGGTTTTGCCGGATTTTTAGGGTTTTGGCCGGTTCGGGTTTTGACCGGGTAGAGGGGGGACCGGTTCCCATGATTCCAGTTCAGTTCCTTTTTCTAAACCTGGGTCTAGAACTAGTTTGTACCCGCAGGTCGGGTAGGGTAGGAACCGGTTCCGGTTCTTACCTGATATGAGGAGGAACCGTTCCCTACCCTTTTGTGCATGGTAGTTCCTACCCGGTTCCTAGTTTGTTTTTGAAAATCGGGTCCTACCTGGTTCCTATCCTACCCGTTTTTACCCGGGTAAAAAACGGTTCCAACGGTAAAAAATGGCTGAAACCTATTCTAGCCGTTAAAAAAGGTAATACTGATGTTTTGTTTTTTTACTTTTTGATTGCTAGAACTGGTTCTTGGCCATCCTAAATCAATATAAATAGGTGTGGGATCTATTGGTTGATTACCCAACTAAAAACGCATAAACGAACCTAAAAACCCGCAAAATAAAAAATTATGAAAATGTCTCAAGCTTGGCGTGACGACGAGGAGTGCGCCTTAGGACTTGCTTTTGTAAACGTTAGGACCCAAGACTTACAAGGGGAATGTACAAGGTATGAATGTGGTCTTGGTTTTTGGTCTTGCGTTAAGGAAAGGTTTGATGAGCAAATGAGTTTTGAAACCGACTGTATAATGATCTCAAAGAAAAGGTCATAAGCATAGCCCAACCGATAGGAAGATTTCAAAACACTTACCGTCGACAAATGGACAAGTTGGAAAACGCAAATGACGATGAGCATATTGTTGAAGAATCAATGGCCGAGTAGAAGACCGTTTAGCAAGCTTGAAATTTGAAAGCTTATAAAGGATGTGACTTTGTAATTTCTATTAGTATTTAATTATTTATGTGTAATGTTCACTATGTTTAATATTAATGTTCTTATATATCGGTCCAGTTCCACCTGGTTTCTTGAAAAACCCGGATACGGTTATACGCGATTGGCCTTACCCGGTTCTGATTACGACCTAAAACCCGTTTTATATCTCTATGGGAATCCACATATTTAATAATAAAAGTGTGAATTAAAATTGACCAAAACCCATATATTGGACGGGCTTAGGTCGTCACGTAGGATTTCTTATCTTTATTTTTATAAGAGTATAATGCAATATGCGTCCCTAAGGTTATATAGCGGTGTCAGCTTGAGTCTCTCAAACGAGATTTTCAGCGCGTCTGAGGCCCCATTTTTGAAAAAGCGCTACAACTTGAGTCTCTGCCACTAACTTGGTTAACCAAACTAATACAATGTCCATTTATCCCTTTTCTTTGAGTCCCTATGATTTAAAACCCGTTATCCTCCTGAGTCCCTGGTCGAATATTAATTGTATTTAAATAAAGCATTTTGTGAATATGGGTTTATAAAGTATATTAATTATATTTAAATTGCATATTTTGCGAATATTAATGTAAGATTAATATATGAATCTTACGTTAATATTCGCAAAATACGCAATTTAAATACAATTAATATACTTTATAAAATCATATTCACAAAACACTATATTTAAATACAATTAATATTCGACCAGGGACTCAAATGGATAACGGGTTTTAAACCGTAGGGACTCAAAGTAAAGGGATAAATGGACATTCTGTTGAGTCTGTGACAGGGACTTAAGTTGTAGCGTTTTTTCAAAGATGGGACAAATTGCGTTTAGGGGACGCGACCTGACAGCGCCCTATAACCTCAGGGACGCAAATTGCATTTTACTCTTTTTATAAATTATATTCTCTAAACAATAACAGACTTTTAAAAAATACCCTAGTTCCCATTTGGTATAATTATGTTGAAATAGATGAATGAGTAGGTGATTGGTTTATTTACTAATTCACTATAACTAGAATTGCAACGCGCCACAATGCGGCGGAGATTCTTTAGTTATAACTAAGTCAATCTAGGACTCGAACGTTATGTTAAACCTGTCAAACGGGAAAAAATAGACGATGTAAAAACGTTCACCCACACACGCACGTTGCGTCGTGTTAACTCTCAAAATTTTGAACGAAACGTAAAAACGTTAAACCAAAGACGCACGTTGCGATGTGTTAAGTCACAAAATTTTGAACCAAGCATAAAGCGAAAAATTTGCGGAAAATGAAAACTATAAAAGACCAAAGTTGAAAGTAAAAAAGTTGTGAGGATAGATTGCAAAAGATAAAAAGTTTTGGGTTAAAAGTAAAAAAAAACTAATAGTTTTGGATTAAAAGTAATTTATGAAATACTTTGGAAAATTGGTATTTAATAAACCAACTTTTAACCAGTTGGTAAATAATAATCCAACCTTCAAAATTGGTAAATAATAATCCCACCTATCAACATGTTGGTACTCAATGAACTTCCGTTAATTTTTTTTTTTAACTAAAGTTAGTTTTTATGTTTTATTTATTACACAAACAGTCCCTGTAGTTGTAATTTACTAGTTTTAACTATTTTATGAAACAAAAAAACCACTCGAAAATCCTCCCTTTCCTCGATTTGAGGTTTATAAAATAGTTAAAACTAGTAAATTACAACTACAGGGACTGTTTGTGTAATAAATAAAACTTAAAAACTAACTTCAGTTAAAAAAAATTAACGGAAGTTCATTGAGTACCAACATGTTGATAGGTAGGATTATAATATACCAATTCTGTAGGTTGGATTATTATTTACCAACTGGTTAAAGGTTGGTTTATTAAATACCAATTTTCCAAATACTTTTGAGTGAAATATAAAAAAAAAATCAATTATTTTGGAAAACCCCCAAAGCCAAGGTTACAACAACCATATGCATAACCATTTTTTCTTTGAGAAACCCTCAAAGCACACCCCGTGTTGCGGCGGGGCGTAAAACAGTGTCAAATAGTACTAATGCCACACAACCGTTATCGACCACCAACACTGACTCGACCTAGGATCTACATGTTGCGACGAACCTGTCAAACATGGAAAAATAGAGGTAAAAACGTTGAACCACACATGCACGTTACACCGTGTTAACTTGCAAAATTTGAAACAAAACATAAAAAGTTGAACCACAGTCGTACGTTGCGTCATATTAACTCGAAAAATTTAGAACTATACGTAAAACGAAAATTTGTGAAAGATGAAAAGTATAAGTCACAAATTAAATTGCAAATAATGAAAAGTTTTGGGTTAAAGTTAAAAAAACAAATTATGTAGGGTTAAAATTGCAAAAGTTAAAAACCTTTGGATTAAAAGTAAAAAATCAAGTTTTTTTTTTTTTTTTTTGAAAAAGTGCCAAAGCACAAGATAAAAGTTGTATTGCATATTTTTGTTGCTTATTTATAGTAATAAAATAACTGGTAAAATTATATCGATAAGAAATGAGCGTACCAACTCGAATGATGTAAGAGCATTCATGGTAGGTCTTCTATCTCTATCACTATAGTTTAACTAGAATACGTCTTTTTCTCTAACCTTTGTTTATTTTGTAAAAACCTCTCACATTAGATTATCTATCTCTATTTGTATCTTACTTATAAACACTATTTATTGTTTTATCGGTTTTATACATTCACAAAATACTGCTTAGAGATGAAAAGTACTCATGTTGTGGATGATGAATAGTGAATTTACAATTTTTAGAGAACTAACGTAGGTTCTTTAAACCTTATCTTTATTTTATCTTTATTTTAGAGATCTTGATGAAGATGAAAAAAGACAAAAAAAAAAAGATAAAAAATAAAAAGAAAAAAAAAACTTTGTTGTTTCTCTATAATATAGTAATATGGATGAAATAGAGAATTTGACATAAGTGCTCTAAAACAATTGACCAATAATTTAAGGATATTAGACACTATATCAACTCCAATATGAGTGCTTTAAAATGGTTATTTATAACAATAAAAATACATATATTTTCGTAGAAAAAGTGTATTGTACAATATGGCTTAATGTACGCTACGTACGCGATGTGAAATCACATGTTATAAAATAGCATGGATGAAATCGCATGTGATAATTTTGATGAAATTGCATGTTGGTTTTTTGTAACAATTTCGCATGTGATAATTTTGATGAGATTGCATGTTGGTTTTTTGTAACAATTTCGCATGTGGTAATTTTTGATGAATTCGCATGTTAAAAAACCAACATGCGAAATTGTTACAAAAAACCATCATGCGATTTCAATGTGGGATGAAGATCTGACAGCTGAGATGATCGCGCACGTAATGTAGGATAAGGGCTCTTGTACATTAACCTAACCCCTATTTTCGTATACCTTTGATTTTCGTTTTTTCTTCTATTTTCAATTAACTCACAATATTTTTTTCTATTTCTGACATTGTTCGGTTTTTAAACCAATGAACCGACAAAGACTTGTTATGAAAACAGTGTTAAAAAAACGTAAAAACTTGCTCTTAAAATTTGATAAAAATAAATGTATTGTCTTTTGTCAATCATGGGACACATAGGATTGAAGGTTTTTGAGGGGCTGAATATGTAACTTTGAAGCATGCATTATTGGGGAACTCCTCCACAACTGCAATATGCAGAAAGAAAGAAAGAAGCATCTAGTTTGAGTCAGATTGAGATGCAAAATGTTGGGAAGAAGTCATTATTTAAACAACAACTACAGAGATGAAGGTTTGAAATTGTTGGTTAAGGCAGAGACAGACAGATCTTAAACTAGAAAGAAACTGTTTTTATGATCATGTCATATTTACACAAAACCATCATGGTTCAAAGAACAGACAAGACACCCATTATAAGAATCAAATCATACCAATTTCTTTTAAGTTTGATTTTACACATTGTTTTATAAATTATCTTGCGTTTCGGTCCTATATTGATGTAAATCTGAAGCACAAAGAATGAAGACACATTTTAAGAGAAATTTTCGTGAATGAAAAAAACCATTACATCGAACCAGGAAAGCCTAAATGTACATAAATCCGATGTTGCAATTTTTTTTTTGTAAAAAGAAAATCCTAATTGAATACGACTGAAATTAAACAGCTAAGTAAAAACACGAATGAACAAATCACACAATTCATGCCTTTTTCAAAACAATACATGTGAATCGACAACTCGTACAACAAAACCTAGTCAACTATATGCATGAAAATGACCAATGGGGTGGTGGTCCATTGGGAAAGACAGCTTTTAAAAACACCCCAGGTTGGGAAATGGAAGGTCTTGGATTCAAGTCACACAGACGATAGGGGATTACAGAAATTAGCCGTTAAAAAAAACTATATGTATGAAGTTGTGGGGAAACCGTCAAAATCAAAACCGGCTCTAGATGAGATAATTTGTCATGACGTTTGGCCTGTTACATTGTTTACGTCTATATTTTACTTGACTCGTAACTTTAAATCGAACAAAAATTGGGCCATTTTCATTTCTCCTTTTTGAACCCCTTGTTTTAAATACAAGTATTTCAATTGTTGAATCATATCAATATTATATATACTTTTTGTCCTTTCATTTGATATTTGCACACAAATAGTTATGTTTAAACTTGGTGGTTAAGGCTTTGGTTAACATCAATTATGTGTTATTTTTTTGTATTGTTTATCTAACAAGGTACCAAAGCTTTGACAAACTAGAAGATTGAATATTAAATTACCAAAGTGTACAAATGATTAACAAAAAGTCTATAATTAATCTGAATGGATATCAACTTGAATATGTTTATATCAATTATTGGAACACTTATTCATTTTCTTTAAATTTAAAAGGGAAAACATGTGCTATTTGTAAGTGAAACATGCCATGATGTACAACAGTACAAGTAAGCAATGGGATTTGTAAGAACATTAGATGGTGGCCCTGAAAATGTTATTTATTTTTTTATAAATTATGTGGGAAAAAAAGTGCTCTCTTACAAGCTTCATGAATAGTTATTATTATTATAAAGTTCATTGTAATTATATACAACCAATCTCTTGAAAGATTTGATGAATATTTATTATTATAAAGTTCATTGTAATTATATACAACTAATCTCTAAAAAGACGTGTGAAAAAAGAATACTAAACAAATATCTTCTAGTGCCATGCACTTGTATACCATAAGTGAAACATTATATTTAGTTTCACAATACAAATAATAATAATAATAATAATAATAATAATAATAATAATATAGTGTGAATGTGTGATAACATAAATAAAAAAAGATTTTGTTATCCGATTGAATTTAAAATTTACTAGTTTTTTTATATTGCGCGTTGCAGCGAAACCGAGCAAATGAAAATGTAAAAGAAACGTGATTTGAAAATAAAACATGTTGTTTAGAAAGTCAAACCATTAGAACGATTTAGTTTATCATTGTACTGTTTTATAATACCAAATAAATACTTTATTTTGAGTACAACTTCGTTTTTAACAAAACTTATAACGAAATGTCAGGGAAAGAAATCAAACACAACTACGTGCTTAAGTTTTTAGAAAAAAAAAGTTATAAACGTAAATTATTAAAGAAGTATCAAATTAATGGATAAATTAATATATGTTAAAAAACAATTATTAAAAAAAAGGTAAATGAAATATATGTTTAAAAAAAGAAAAATATGTTTTTAAAAGTAAATATAATAATAAACTATTATAATATATTATAAAATAATAAAAAAAAACTATATATTATTATCAAAGTAAAGTTAATATTTATCGGCCCTCGTTAACAAAATATATATATATATATATATATATATAGGTAGAGGATATATATATATAATTGTGTAATATAGAGTCACTTTAAATGGAAAATGGGTTTAAATAGGTCAAAACTGCATAGTTAATGTGTTAAAATCCATCATAGTGAGTTGTAAATATTATTAGGTTTTTTACTTATAAACTTTGGTTTTAAAAAATTACATATAAAATGTCTAAAAGAATAAAAAATTTCACCCTTGGTGAAAGAAAGCATGCCTTGTATATACTAGGGGTGAGCAAATATTGGATAGGACCGAAAATACCCAAGCACCAAACCCTAAGATCATCAAAACCAAACCGATACTTGGTAAGTAGGTATTCATTTCGGTTATGCTTTTCTGTCCCATTTCGGGTTCAGGTCGGTTCCGATCCATGAACCTAAGTTAACCAAAACAATCAACTAAGGACCGGAATATTAGAGACTAGAATAGGCCCAACCCAGGTGGGTGCATGTGTAAGGTAGATAATTAGGGATATAGTGATGACGCCATTTAGATAGAATATGTTTTTGTACTTTTCAAGTTCTAAACAACAGAAACTACAATTTGCGATCACTAACAGGTACACGTACATGTTCTTATCAGTCAACAGAAAAACACAAATTACAATTAGATTGTAAACAATAACATCATCCATGTATACAAATGAAATAATAGAAGAAATGAAACGAATTTGGGGTAATCTAGGTCGATTTTGAAACTAAAGTCATTAGGTTTAGTGTAATCGGTTTCGGTTTTTTTTTATTTTTTATTTATTTTTTTATTTTTTTTTTGGTGAAACTGATCTTACCCAAATGCTGCTGAAGATCTCGTTTAGAGCCGATCTTCGGTTCTTTAATTTTATTATCCTCAGGTTCCGAGTCGGGTCAGTTAATAATCATGTCGGGTCGGTTAATCGTCGGGTTGGGTCGGTTCCTCGACTTCGCTCACTTCTAATATATAATGGGCAATTTCGTATATCCTATATATACATTATGCATTAAAATCTTGTGTTTAAAACAAAAATACAAAATTTCAAATTAGAAGACGATATATGCCCTTATAACAAATACAAAATTACCTTATGGGTCATAGTTACAAATATAAATCAAGGATATGGGCTTTAAAAATCATATGAACTTAAAATAGGATAACCCTTTTGTTCTATGAAAAAAGCATGGGCTATAAAAAAACCAAAAAGCAGTCCATTACAAAAAAGGGTATGAGAAGGGTAAGATGTAAACAACCTTACCTCTACCCTGTAAGAATAGAGAGGTTGTTTCCAGTGAGACCACCGGCTCGAGAGTAGTTTTGTATCAAGCCTTGGACATAAGGCACATAACACTCAGCAATAGTGCATGTACCGATGCATGATTAGCCGTCCCCCGCTTTAAATGTTATTTTCACGAAATTAGTAAAATAATATTAAAATTAGTGCAATTTCACTTTTGCCTCTTGAGGGCCCACTCATATATACATTATATGCGCACACCGCATGCAGGGCTAATGTGGGCGAAAAGTGGGAAGCGTGGGATCCATGGAAACACTGAATTTGTCAGCATTTAACGATGAATTTGCCAGCATGTGTAAAACGGGGAGAGATGGGTCGGGTGGGATAAGCAGAGAGCCAACGGGGAGAAGAGGTGTGCGATTTGATGAGATCTACATGAACTTTGCGCCTACAAGCGCTTTAAGTGACACTTCTCATCTTCATTAAACACGCCTTAAGTGACACCACATCTCATGTTGATTGAAAATAGAATTGTTGATCAAAATTTTAACCGAATAACAAGTAGTTCAAACCTACTAATTAATAACTGTATGATAAAGTAACTGGAATCATGTCATCATGGATCAGGGCATCCATTGTTGTTCGGTTTAACTGAATTACATGCAAATTTGGTCAAAATGCCTAAAAATAGTTGAAAATCAGGTTCCTTAATCACTTTGACAAGAACCCAGCCACAAAACACATCAGATCTCACTTGCACAGTTGCACTGCCAGAAAACTTCAACCTGCGACCAATAATTATGACAATGTCATTCGTTGTTTGTCCTGTCAATAACTAAATAAGATAAAAACAAACGAATAGGATACCTTAGTTTAACGTTTACGTTCGGTTCTCCACTTGTATACTGGTCTAGAAGTTGGACACACGATCTCGTCTTCACGCAGCTTTCGTTTTTTACCCTTTTTCTGATCCAAAAAATGAGATTCTATTTTTTTACTAATAAACTAGAAAAAAGTATTTATATACACTTACTGAGTCTTGAGCATACATACCCGTAATTCTTGTTTCAATGCCATTTCATTATAAACTTTCTCCAACTCTTGCACTCGGTTTTTCCTGTCTTCCAGCTGTCTGTATGAAGAAGCCGTCTTTCTGCACATACACCACAACATATTATTGATTATAAAACGAACGTGCTCCTCTATATATATGTATAATGTATATTAACAAGTTACTTTACCTTTTGATGCTTTCAGGCAAATCCTCGAAAGCTGGCAATCCTCCAACACTCTTTGTTTCTGATAATATTCTCTTAGCATCCTCCCTATACAAGATTAAAAAGAAAAGGTTACCGATTAAAGTCCAGTATACAAGTGCAAAAAAAGAGAGCATGTGAGATTCAAACCTATCTTCAGCATAGTATACATGCTTGTTTGACGGCTGAGAATCAAGTGAGTGCAGTGTTGCAGTTAGCCTTTCAATTTTCTGCATCAAATATAAACGGTTTTAGCAAAGAAAGAGTATTCCGAAATATTAAACTTAAATAAAAAGAATAATCCCGTCACCTTTTTTTCAGCTTGAAGTTTCTGCAAGATATAACCTATATCTTGTGTCTTCATCAGCAACAGTTCCTCTTCAGTGTATTTGTCTGAATCACCCCTGCAGAATATATAAGAATTTAAAATCGAACTATGCTTTTCTTCCCTCTAAATATAAAAAATATATAAAAATTTACCCTGATTTATGAACTCCATTAACGGTTTTGGAGTTGATCATCTTAAAGTAGAACTCATCTGGATTCCTATTTGCTGCCTTTTCCTTGAGTTTCTGTTATCAAAGTCAGGGTTATAGTTTTACCAAATGCCAAAAAATATAAAAGATATATTCGTATTACACGAATGCAATCAGAATAATAATGAACATAAAAGCTTTACGATTTTACCTGCAAGTAATCCTCTTTTTTATGGAAGGCTTTTGCACGGACAACATAGTCCTTGTGTTTCTCAAGAAGCCCAAATCTTTTTCTTTCTTTTCTGAATACAAATCACATGTAAGAATCTAAGCATGAGAAAAAGAACTGAAAGGTATGTGAAGCACTCACGGTTGAGCTCGTTCCTTGTGGGCCCGTCTCTGAACAGCATTCCTTAGGGACGACATATTGAAGAATGAAAACAATAGTCGGCTGTAAAAAAAACAAAAGTTAGAATATTTATAATGGATAAAACAGGTAAATAATTTGCAGTATTATATGAAAAATATCCAAAATCAACTAAAATGTATTCAAATTCTTAGATTATAATTGTTTTATTGAAAACAGATTATATTAGCATAGTACATTTTATAAGGTTTAGGATAAAATACAAAGGCTCCTAATAAAAAGAAGTTGTACAAAGGGTATCAAACGTACTCCAATTGACCTCATGCAAGCGGCATTGAAACCGTCTCATCGAACTCTACGATGTGAGATTTTAGGTTTTCACTTTTGGATTTATAGGTTGTAGATATTAGAAATTTTTGTTTATTATCATTGTGTCTTTTTCCTCGACATTGTGTAATTTTTTTCGGCATTGAGTGATCCATTGTGTCTTTGTACACTTATTGTTTTTAGGAGCTTTTGTAGAATAACTTAACCCCATTTTATAATTATAGTTAATACATTAGTAGTTTGATTAAAAGTTTGACAACCAGACATGACCAATTTTGACATGCACTAAATTATCTGTTTAATCGCCTAAACTCGGCGGAATCCAGGACTCGGTAGGGGTGTATTTGCAAATACATATCTAAATACATTACACACTCATGTCTCAATACAACTTAACACAAATTTATTATGGTCTGTAGTTGTACTTCACTAGTTCAATTTGCTATTAATAGAGTTGTGTTCTAGGTCTTAGAGTGCGACTGAGCCACCAAATTAGGGTTCTCAAAGGGACAGATATGCTTGGAGGCGGGGGGGTCTCATTGGAAGCAACCTCTCTATTCCTACAGGGCAGAGATAAGGCTGTCTACATCTCACCCTCCTCAGACCCTACCTTAGCTTTGCTATTGGTGAGATATACTGAGTATGATGATGACGATGATGATGGAAGGGACAGATACGCTATATCTGACAAACTTCAATTTGTGAAACTATGAGAAGCACTTAGCAACTTAAGTGCAAATTCATAAGTTAAATGCAGAAAAAAACTCACTAATCAAATCTATTAACAGGATCAACAGTTATGAAAGTAAGAAAAGTAACCTGTAACTTGTATAATATACAGTGGTGAAAGAAAACACGAACACGATTGACGCTTTATTGGTGAATCGATCTATGAGACGATTGATGAGATTTGAGGGTTCTAGGGTTTTTGATTTTGTTCAAGAGGTAAGAGAAAGAACAGACGGGCATGGGTTTTGTGGATTGAGAATTTGAGGGCCCGTTTGTGTGGGCTGAACATGCCTTTGTTACAAAACTATGGGCTTAACGCCCAGATGTTGTATGGGTACTTTCCAGTTTCCGCTCTATCTTGTAATTTGGAGGTGAACATTGTAACAAGTTTTTGAACCGACGACCCAAAACTAAAAAAAAACAACCGGTAAAGAAAACCAATTAGATTAGAACCCAAACCGTTGGTTTGTAATATGTTTTGGGATTTTCGCTCCAGAAACCAACGCAAACACTGGTTTTTAACTCGATTTTTTAAACATCCGTAGGTTTTTTAACTCGGCTATTACGACTGTTATGCAGCTGTTCTCTTTTTTTTCGTTGTTCACCCATGAGCACCTATATTGTTAGTTTCAACACAACACCCTCGAAACGCTTACCTATCTCTAAAAAACGCTCTAAAATAGCACATCTATGATAATCAGTTTATTATACCATGCACAGGCACATCTATGATAAAAAAAAAAAAAAAGCTCGTTTCGTTGAAACTTCTAGGTTCAAAAACAAAAGTTACTGAATTAAACATCATATCTATCTCACAATATCAGGTCTACTTTAATCACACACATTAAACAGTAACATTATGAATCAAACTGAGACTACTCATAGATTCAGCAATTAATTGAAGAAAAAAAAGCACAAGTTTTTTTAATAAAAACAAACATGAATTCAGCACAGGGGCGGACCTACCTCTTTGGTAGGGGTAACCCCCGCTACCCCTTGGTTAGAAAAAATTTGGAAAAATTAGTGTAAATTTTGGAAAAATTTGATGTTTTTTCGATTTCGTTACGGCTTATTTATAACACGTTACCCCTTGGTCGGAATCCTAGATCCGCCACTGATTCAGCAATCAATTCTTTCAATCTAAACCCTAGGTTTCACAACCAATTTGACATAGAATCAGATATTCATTCATCAATTGAACACAGAATTGGAGTATGTAATTACCTGTAAACTATAACATATCTAAAAGCAAACAAAATCTCTAATCGGTAGATACAGACAAGCAAACTTAGGGTATGTAATTACCAGTTAATTCGAAATGAAGAACGGTGTGGAGTGGCTCCGGCGAGCGGCTGTGGTGGGCTGGTGGCTGAAGAGTGGAGACGAGTGGTGGCAGGTGGCAGGTGGCTGGCTGGTAGCGTTTTCTAATATATGTGTGTGCGTGTTTCGTACTCTGAGAGAGTAAACCCTAATCGCCTAATTCGTTTTTTATTAAAAAAAAAAGAAAAAAATTCGTTTTTGATTAAAAAAAGAAAAAAAAAAACGCAGAAAGTTGTTATAAGGTTAGTTACAAAATATTAAAGGTTCCTTCTGAATTTATTTATAATTTAACACTATAAATTATGAACCGAACAGGTTTCTAGGAATCCCCAAGCTGGCTGTAAATCCGCCCCTGCTCATGTATAACAAGCGCGCATACTTTCCAAAGACCATCTATAGATTTTGTTATATGGTTCCTTACAAAATATTAAAGGGTTCCTTCAGAATTTTATTTATAATTTAACACTATAAATTACAAATCGAACAGGTTCCTAGGAACCCCTAAGCTGGTTGTAAATCCGCCCCTGTTGAAGCCCAATAAAATGCATATAAATATTATGGCTGAAAGTTATAACCGAAATTTTAATATGTATAAATCATAAATCATCTAGTTTATAAATAAATCTTGTATTATGTGTATGTTAATTTTTTTATGTATGTCAATAAGTGAAAATGGTAAAAAAAGAAAAAAGAAATTAATTTTTGTTTAATAATAAATGAGCTAGCTTGAGCTTTTGACAAGCCGAACTCAAACTCAACATTTAAGTTCGTTAAGATAACAAGCCAAGGTAAGCTCGCTCATTAGCTGACTCGTTGGATTGCTCGATAGTTGGCTCCTCAACTCGCTATTTTGGCTTGTTAAAATTATAGCTGAAATTTTAATATATCTAAATAATAATCCAAATCATAAACCAAAGTTCAATTTAGTATATATAATTCATAAATCTTATAATTTTTAAATTCTGCATCATTCATGTGTTTGTTAAAAATATTACTTTTTTGCTTCTATATTTGTCAATATGTGTATAAATGAGCTAGCTCGAGATCTTTAGTCGAGCTCGACCTCAACATTTCAACTTTACGATAAATGGCTCATTGAGCCCGAGCCCACTCAAGCTCGGCTTGTTTACAACCCTAGCCAAAATCATCAAATTAATGATTCATTTTGTTGATGGAGAGTGTGACAATTTGAAGTATGAAATCATGTGACACTTTTAGGTATGAAATTGTTAGATAATCATGTATTATATCTCTTGTATGTATTTATCTATATTCTTAGGGTGCTTAGTGTAAATTGTATGTCTATATATTGTTCCATGTAAATGTTTCTATTCAATGAAAATTAACCTTTGAGATTTTCACATGGTATCAGAGGCTCTCTAGTTTGTGGTTGAGTTTCCCTTCTTTACTTCTACCCACATTGGCCAATCTCTTCCTATAATACACATTGGCCAAACCAAATTTTTGGGTAATCTTGATCTTAACAACGTTTTGGTTGTTCCTACTATTACCAAAAACCTTTTATCTATTGGGAAGTTAACTGAAGATAATCCTGTTGATGTCATTTTTTCTCATCCTTACTTTTATATTGAGGATCGACAAACCAAGCAAACCCTAGCCCGGGGGTGCCGTAAAGACGGTCTCTATGTTCTTCGCCAAACTCATGAAGCTTTCATCTCCACACCTCCATGTCCAAAAGCTTCCTATGAGTTATGGCATTCCCGACTTGGCCACGTTAATTTTGATACTCTTTCTATGTTAAAAAATAATGGTTGTTTATCGTTTACTTCTGTTTTACCTAAACCGGGGTTATGTTCCCTGTGTGAAATTGCTAAGGCAAAAAGACAACCGTTTCCCTTTAATAATAAACGTGCATCTTTACCGCTTGAACTTGTTCATTGTGATTTATGGGGGCCTTCCCCAATAAAATCGGTTGATAACTTTGTATATTATGTTGCTTTTGTCGATGATTACTCTCGGTTTACTTGGATATTGTAACGCCCAGCGTCCCTAAACTTTAGACACTTGGCAAGAACAGTCCCTGAACTTCTAATTAGTTGTCAATTTTGGTCCCTGTAGTTTTATGGAGTTGATGTTTGACACTTTTGGTATGAATCTTGTTGATACTTGATGCTTGACACTATGATGCTTGACTCTTTTCTAAATGCTTGATTCTTGACACTTGAACTATGATACTTGATACTAAATCTAGATACTTGACTCTTGATGCTTAATCTAGACACTTGAATTCTTGATGATTAAACTAGATACTTCATTCTTGATTCATATGATTCTTGATACTTGATACTTGGACTCTTGATTCTTGATGCTTGAGAAATGATGATTCTTGACCCTTGAAACTTAAATTGGTGCTTGACCCCTTAGACTCGTGAAACTTGATTCTTTGTTGAACGAGAGACTGGAGCCTTGTCACTGACGGAATCTATGAAACTTGGAAACTTTTAGGTTGTAATGTAATCTAGATACTTTACATAAACTATATGCAACGCAACGCCTAACCTAACGCGTAAAACGAATCCAAATCGGGAACGCGGAAAAGATGGATTGGCCAGAGTGGCCGTCCGATCGGATGACCATCCGATCGGATGACCACCCGAACAGGTGACCATCCTATCCATCTTGCACCGCCTTAACTCCCTTCCTCACTATAAATAGGCCTGTCACATCACCATTTTGAGTGATGTGACAGCTCTTGTAACGCCCTGCTTATTTGTACTTTCCATTTATGGCAAGTCTTGTTCGCATTTCTATTTTTGGAAGCTTGTTCCTTTTGTATTTCGTATTTCGTTTCAAACCATTGTAAATCCGAGACTTCGATCGTAATGAAATTCGATTTTTTTTATACATGCTTATACGCGTTGCAATACTCGGGTTATACGTTACCAATCTCGAATGCATATGCGCAATCAATACTCGATATCTTGGTACTCATAACTTATACATGCTTAGTAACTATCGAGTACATGATTAAATTTTGATAATGATATCATAATAATAATAATAATAATAATAATAATAATAATATAATATTATATTACATTTAACGTGATGTTGCATGACATAAAAGAAAAAAAATAAAAAAAGAACAAAAAAAGTTGCTGCCAATCGCAGCTTACATATTACCCAAATTGCTTTCCTTTTATTATTTTCAAATCTCAACTACTTGTAGTAAAATACATATTATGCACCAATAATGTCTACCATATATATGTCTAACAACAATTAAAAGAAAAGGAAACATCTATGGCTGTAAACAGCCTTACGGTCGCAGGTCAAGGCAGCCACAACATTTCATTTTTTTTATTAGTTTAACCCCCAACTAAACTTTTAAATGCCAACCAAACTTAACCCTAATTCTTCCCCCTATAAATACAACTTAATCTCAGCCTCCTTACCACTTTACAAACTCAAATCTCACTCTCAAAGCTCTTGCAAATCAGAAATTCGGACAGATTCATACCTCCTTACAAAATTGAGCATAACTTGCTCAAAACTCAACCAAATCACTTGATTCTTCTTTCTAAGTGCTTGGATAATCTTTGGGCTTGATTCCTTGATCTCTCCTTGGAGAAATCAGACCTGGAAATACCCTAAAAGTGTCCATAAACTTTCTGTTGTGTTTTTAAAAACTTTCTAAACTCTTGTTTACTTCAAACAAACTTGTGTTCTTATGCTTCTAGTCTCTTGTATGATTAGTAAAGCCAAACCAAGGTTGTTTTACACTTAATAGGAGTGTCTAAACACTCTAAACTTTCTGTTTTAATCGAGTTCTTAGCTCACAAGTGGTGTCAAGTCTTGAACTTGAAGATGGTGTGACTACTTGGCTAGCCTAGGCTAACCTACATACATGTCCACACACCACTTGATGTTTTGCTTAGTTAGTTGTATTATTTCTTGTACATATCTATGAGGTTCCTAAAGAGAAGATTCGTCTTCCTACCTCCTACATGACCACATGTTAATAAATCATTTGAGGTACCAAAGTGGAGGGTTTCACCTCCCACCTCCTACTTGACTTATATGACACCAAGAGGTACCAAAGTGGAAGGTCCAACCTCCCGCCTCCTACATGACTAAGTATATTATTATGTATATTATAACTATGATAAACCTTAAAACCGAACCCTTGGTAGTGATTATATAAATCCCCTATCAAGCTAATAAGTTTATCACTATGTGTGTAGTTCCTTGTCACGATTCTAATAGGTCTTGAACCTATGAAATCACATACAAATCCTTAGGGATTACTATAGTGTCAAGACAAGTGCTAATACCATAGTGAATATTTTCATAATATTTACTTTTTCATTCTTTGAATCTTAAGTCCGAATATCCCATCTTTCTTCCAAATTACTCATACACCTTGACTTTCCTCTTGTAGGATAACTTGGTGTTCCCTCCATCAAATCAACTCTTCACGGATTCAAGTGGGAAAGCTTGCAAAACCGTGAGTACACTCGACCCATTTACATTTTAAACCACTTTTGGGTTGTAACATGTTACCATACAAAATTACACTTACACACACATAAACATGCTTTATGAACTCAATCCGTTATACATGCTACTTGTTATGCTAGATAATACATGCTTTATGCCATTATTATATTATACCCTCGCTTAACAATTATAGCGCTATAGGAGTAGCACACCACCCGACGGGGGATTGTTAGGTCATTATACAATACGGTCTCGTCACTTTTGTGGCGAGGGATGCTAAATACTAGTGGACACTTTGGGTTTAGACGTAATGATATGCATGCTAATTACCTTGCTTACAAATTGCCATGTGGATTCGAGTAAAATGCTTTATACTTATGCTATACTATTTAAACCTTGTGTACTCGCCTTTGCTTTTGCATTGAATTTTATTTTAACATGTTACAGGTTGATGATGATGATGCTATGAAATGAAGTAGCAATGATGCCTAGATACACATATAGACGTTTAGGTTTAAATGTTGTATCAATTTTGATTATGTTGTTATGTATTTCTTTTGAACTTGTTATTTGAATTTCCTTGTATTGTTGACAATTTAATTATGAAATGAAATCGGTTTATTAAATATTGACACAAATAGTGTTATGAAGTCTCTAACAATCTTCACACTTCGTCTCATCCCGATGTTTCTGCCATTGGTTGGGGTGTGACAGATTGGTATCAGAGCCATAACTATAGGGAATTAGGAAAATTGCCATGCTTTTGCCCTAATCTATAGTTCTAGGAATTTTATCTCTTATTTGTTGTTTAAAACTTTTGTACTCTACCATGCATGCTTCCTAGCTACACTTCTTGTTATTAAATTTATGCGCCTTTCCTAAGGCTAACACGAATACACTTATGCTATTTTATACTCTTGTAACATCAACGAGACAACTTTACCAAAATAGGCGTGAAACCCACAATTTGGTAAACGACTCTCACTCTACCTTTAATCTATTTTTGCACGAAATTCACCATTAAGCTAGGAGTGACATCCACAACTTAATGGTAATTTCCATTTCAACTCTAGTGGACCCTTGTCAAAGTGTCAAAATTTTATCTTTGGCCGACAAGTACCAACCACATTTAGGGTACGAGATCGTCAAGTTAGGGGTGAAACCCGCATCTTGTCAATTAAGTCCCACTCCTTGATTTTTATTCTCGCCAAAGTCCCGAATGTTCCAATCATTTAGAGATGTGTAGTAACCGGAAGGGTAAGATACCGTTAATCGCTTCTCGACGAGAGTATCTTACTTATAGGCCAAAGCACAATATCTCTAAATCGAAAGGACTTTCGACCCACTTTGGAATTGTCGACGTTTCTCTACCCGAAACAATCCTATGTTTTATTGAGCCTCTCTTTTATGTATCTCAATTTATATGTGATTTTATACTTGAACGTTCATTCATTTCGAAATGTCGTTTTAATCATTTCGCACGTTACCGCAATCACAAACAATAATAATTCTCGTGAACAAACTAAATTTATACCCTCTTTACGCAACTTATGTGTTATACTTGTTGAATGCATGTGGAAACTTATGCTCTATGTGAACTTTACTTGATACATGAACAATTACTTGCTTTTACATACACAAACCTTATTTTCAACTAATGATCAAGTCTCATCCTTTCCTTCTCTTTTTCAATCTTTTAGATGTCGTCTAGTTCCTCCAAGAGACGCAAGTCAAAGAAGGGTTCGACTTCCACCGCCATGTCTCAAAAAGATTGCATGAAATTTATGGCCAAGCAATTTGCTAAAGTCCTACCCGACATCGTTAGCAAGATTCAAACCGATTCACCGCATGGCTCTGTTGACTCAAAGGCAGACAAACCCAAACCGACCTTCCAGTTTAAGCAATTCATGGCTTGTAAACCCTTAGAATTTACTGGCAAGAATGGCGCTACCGCCATGATGAACTGGTTTGATGCCATCGAGCTTACTTTCTTGCAAAGTGGTTGCCCTGACGAACTAAGAACCTTGAATGCAACTAGGGTGTTTCGTGAAAAGGCACTCGAGTGGTGGACGACTGAACGTAACAAAAGAGGAAACGAGGTCGCACATGCTATGCCGTGGGACGATCTCAAACAGCTTATGAAAGACCACTTCTGTCCCCCTCATGAACTCCAAAAATTGGAGAACGAATTTTGGAACCTTACTCAGAAGGGGAGTGACATGGATGGCCTGATTACGCGCTTTAAACAACTCAGTGTTCTTTGCCCTGGACAAGTTGAGACCGTTCCTAAGACCATAGCCAAATTCGTTCGTTGTGTTGCACCTTCCCTGACAAACCACCTTGCCTCTGCTAATCCCCAAACCATCGAAGATGCTTTTCGTATAGCCACGGAACTTAACAACAACTGCGTTCTTCATGGAACCTTTGACAAGGTTTCAACGAAGAGTGCACGCCAAGCCACAATTGACGCTCCTGATGAGCTCAAACCCTCCCAACCGTCTAAGAAAAACCAAGGCAAGAAGCGGAAGGCTTCGAGCCAAAATTGTGCGGTCGTCACTCCGCCAAACCCACAACCTTTACAAACCGTACCAGCCACTAATCCCACAACCTTTGGACCACAAGGAAACTACGTTGGGTCGTGGCCCAAATGCAACCAATGCTTTTACCATCATCCTACTGGCACCCCCTGTCGCAAATGCTTCACCTGTAACAGACTAGGGCATTTTGCCAACCGTTGTCGCAACAACCTGAAGCCCGATCAAAATCAGGCTATGGTAGCTCAACACCCTGCTCCCAATCAACCTCAGAACCAAACCGTTCGTGTGCGAGCATGTTATAAGTGTGGTGATGTCAACCACATGGCAGATGTCTGTCCTCAACGAAAACAACCACAGCAACCACAGCAACCACAGCAACAACAGCAGCAGCAGCAACAACAGGCTCAACAACCCGCTCGAGGCCGAGCCTTTCTTCTCACTACTGCTCAAGCTCAAAACGCGAATGATGTCATTACTGGTACGTTCCTTGCGAACCATATTTATGCTTCTTGTCTATTTGATACTGGCGCCGATAAAAGTTTTGTGTCGTTAGAATTCGAGTCCTTGCTCAAGTGTAAACGCTCTAAGTTGCCAAAATCTTTCGCTGTCGAGGTCGCTAATGGTAAAACCGTCACTGTCGATTCCGTTCTCTCCAATTGTTCCTTGATTCTCAACGATCATACGTTTTCGATCAACCTTATACCTATGCAAATGGGTAGCTTTGACATCATAGTAGGCATGGACTGGCTTAGGCACGTTCGTGCTGAAGTTGTTTGTTCTGAAAAGTTTATCCGCCTTCCTCTTCCAAATGGTGATTCTCTACACGTCTATGGTGAGAAACCTTCTCAAGGTCTCAAGCTTATGTCGTGTATCCAAGCGAACAAATGCTTACGCAAGGGTACCTTCGCTTTTCTTGCCCACATTGTGGAAAAGAAGGACAAAGGCCCAAGTATAAGCGATGTCCCTGTCATACGTGATTTTCCTGATGTGTTTCCCGACGATCTTCCCGGTCCGCCTCCTGCTCGTTCGGTCGACTTTCGAATCGATTTAGTACCTGGCGCTACGCCCGTCGCTAAATCCCCCTATCGTCTAGCACCCTCTGAGATGCAAGAGCTCTCGAGTCAACTTCAAGAGCTTCTTGACAAAGGCTTTATACGCCCTAGTACTTCTCCTTGGGGCGCTCCCGTTTTGTTTGTCAAAAAGAAAGATGGGTCATTTCGTATGTGTATTGACTATCGTGAGCTCAACAAGCTTACTATAAAAAACCGATACCCTCTTCCTCGCATTGATGACCTCTTCGATCAATTGCAAGGCGCGACCTGCTTTTCAAAGATCGATCTTCGTTCTGGGTATCATCAACTTCGAGTACTCGAAGAAGATGTACCTAAAACCGCTTTCCGCACGCGTTATGGTCATTACGAGTTCGTGGTCATGCCCTTTGGTTTGACCAACGCACCTGCTGTTTTCATGCATTTAATGAACCGCGTGTGCAAAGCATACTTGGACCGTTTTGTGATCGTCTTCATCGACGATATTCTCATCTATTCCAAGAGGCAAGAAGAGCATAAGCGACACTTGCACCTTATCCTTGAACTCCTTCGTACTGAACGTCTATACGCCAAATTCTCCAAGTGTGAATTTTGGCTAAAAGAGGTTCAATTCCTTGGTCATACTGTCAACGAACTTGGAATTCACGTTGACCCCGCTAAAATCGAAGCTGTGAAGAATTGGATCGCACCTAAATATCCATCTGAAATCCGTTCGTTTCTTGGTCTTGCTGGTTACTATCGTCGTTTCATCTCCAACTTTTCGAAAATCGCCGTCCCTTTAACCTCCTTGACTCAAAAAGAGAAACCTTTTGTTTGGGGTCCCGAACAAGAAGAGTCTTTTCAAACGCTCAAGGACATGCTATGCAATGCTCCTATCCTCACACTTCCTGATGGGAACGACGACTTCGTTGTATATTGCGACGCTTCCCGCCTTGGTCTTGGTTGCGTGCTTATGCAACGAGACAAGGTCATCGCTTATGCGTCAAGACAACTCAAAATACATGAGAAAAACTATACTACTCACGACCTTGAACTTGGCGCAGTTGTTTTTGCGTTGAAGATTTGGCGACACTACCTCTATGGTACTAAATGTGTGGTCTTCACCGACCATAAGAGCCTTCAACACGTCTTCAACCAAAAGGAACTGAATATGCGTCAACGTCGTTGGGTGGAATTGTTAAACGACTACGATTGCGAAATCAAATACCACCCAGGTAAAGCGAATGTAGTAGCCGACGCTCTTAGTCGTAAAACTCATGTCAAGAGTATCCGTTGTTTCCAACTCGTCCTCGATCTTCAAAATCGCATACGTAACGCTCAGTACACATCCGTTAATGAGGGTAACCTCTACGACGAGATGCAATGTGGTGCTGAAAATAGTCTCGTGTCCAAATCTGATGGCATTTTATACTATCTCAATCGTATCTGGATTCCCAACCGTGATGATCTTCGCAAATTCCTGATGAAGGAGGCCCATAACACGAAGTATTCTATTCACCCTGGTGCCGACAAGATGTACCATGATATGCGTACATCCTATTGGTGGCCTGGAATGAAGAAGGATATAGCCACTTTCGTCTCAAAATGTCTCACATGTTCCAAAGTGAAAGCTGAACATCAACGTCCCTCTGGCTTACTCAAACAACCAAGGATTCCTATCTGGAAATGGGAGAGCATTGCCATGGATTTTATCACTAAGCTTCCTCGCACTACTGCTGGTCATGACAGCATTTGGGTAATCGTTGATCGATTGACCAAGTCAGCTCACTTCCTCCCTATTCGTGAAGATTTCAAAGTCGAGAAATTGGCTAAGGTCTACATGAAGGAGATAATCTGTCGTCATGGTATTCCCATCGACATCATTTCTGATCGTGATGCTCGTTTTACGTCTCGTCTCTGGCAAACTTTTCAATCTGCTATGGGTACTAAACTCAACCTTAGCACTGCCTTCCATCCTCAGACTGACGGTCAAACCGAGCGTACTATCCAAACCTTAGAGGATATGCTTCGTTCATGCGTAATAGATTTTGGTGGCAACTGGGATTCACACTTGCCCTTGGTCGAATTCTCGTACAATAACAGTTATCACGTGAGTATTCAAATGGCACCTTTCGAAGCATTGTATGGTCGCAAGTGCCGTTCGCCTATTTGCTGGCACGAGATCGGTCAAGCCCAAATCACCGGTCCCGAGCTTATACAAGAGACGACGGACAAGATTTTACAGGTTCGAGACAACTTATTGAAAGCCAGGAGCCGACAAAAGAGTTACGCTGACAAAGGACGCAAACCTATGGAATTCGAGACAGGTGACTTCGTGCTTCTCAAGGTATCCCCTTGGAAGGGCGTGGTTCGATTTGGCAAGAAAGGGAAACTCGCACCTCGCTACGTTGGTCCTTTCAAAATTCTCGAGAGGATTGGCGAGGTTGCGTATAGACTGGACCTGCCCGAGGAACTCAGCAATGTACACCCTGTCTTCCACGTGTCCAACTTAAAGAAATGTCTAGCTGACGAAGGACTCCACGTTCCTCTCGAAGACTTACAAGTTAACGAAACACTTCACTTTGTGGAAAAACCGGTCGAAATCATGGACCGAGGAGCCAAGCAATTGAGGCGCAGTCGAATTCCTATCGTCAAGGTTCGATGGGAGGGAAAACGTGGCGCTGAACTTACTTAGGAACTCGAGAGTGATATGAAGGCGAAGTATCCACATCTTTTCCCTACTTCTTCCTAAATTTCGGGACGAAATTCCCTAAAGGAGGGGAGACTGTAACGCCCTGCTTATTTGTACTTTCCATTTATAGCAAGTCTTGTTCGCATTTCTATTTTTGGAAGCTTGTTCCTTTTGTATTTCGTATTTCGTTTCAAACCATTGTAAATCCGAGACTTCGATCGTAATGAAATTCGATTTTTTTATACATGCTTATACGCGTTGCAATACTCGGGTTATACGTTACCAATCTCGAATGCATATGCGCAATCAATACTCGATATCTTGGTACTCATAACTTATACATGCTTAGTAACTATCGAGTACATGATTAAATTTTGATAATGATATCATAATAATAATAATTCTAATAATAATAATAATAATAATAATAATAATATGTTATATTACATTTAACGTGATGTTGCATGACATAAAAGAAAAAAAAATAAAAAAAGAACAAAAAAAGTTGCTGCCAATCGCAGCTTACATATTACCCAAATTGCTTTCCTTTTATTATTTTCAAATCTCAACTACTTGTAGTAAAATACATATTATGCACCAATAATGTCTACCATATATATGTCTAACAACAATTAAAAGAAAAGGAAACATCTATGGCTGTAAACAGCCTTACGGTCGCAGGTCAAGGCAGCCACAACATTTCATTTTTTTATTAGTTTAACCCCCAACAAACTCTTAAATGCCAACCAAACTTAACCCTAATTCTTACCCCTATAAATACAACTTATCTCAGCCTCCTTACCACTTTACAAACTCAAATCTCACTCTCAAAGCTCTTGCAAATCAGAAATTCGGACAGATTCATACCTCCTTACAAAAGTGAGCATAACTTGCTCAAAACTCAACCAAATCACTTGATTCTTCTTTCTAAGTGCTTGGATAATCTTTGGGCTTGATTCCTTGATCTCTCCTTGGAGAAATCAGACCTGGAAATACCCTAAAAGTGTCCATAAACTTTCTGTTGTGTTTTTAAAAACTTTCTAAACTCTTGTTTACTTCAAACAAACTTGTGTTCTTATGCTTCTAGTCTCTTGTATGATTAGTAAAGCCAAACCAAGGTTGTTTTACACTTAATAGGAGTGTCTAAACACTCTAACCTTTCTGTTTTAATCGAGTTCTTAGCTCACAAGTGGTGTCAAGTCTTGAACTTGAAGATGGTGTGACTACTTGGCTAGCCTAGGCTAACCTACATACATGTCCACACACCACTTGGTGTTTTGCTTAGTTAGTTGTATTATTTCTTGTACATATCTATGAGGTTCCTAAAGAGAAGATTCGTCTTCCTACCTCCTACATGACCACATGTTAATAAATCATTCGAGGTACCAAAGTGGAGGGTTTCACCTCCCACCTCCTACTTGACTTATATGACACCAAGAGGTACCAAAGTGGAAGGTCCAACCTCCCGCCTCCTACATGACTAAGTATATTATTATGTATATTATAACTATGATAAACCTTAAAACCGAACCCTTGGTAGTGATTATATAAATCCCCTATCAAGCTAATAAGTTTATCACTATGTGTGTAGTTCCTTGTCACGATTCTAATAGGTCTTGAACCTATGAAATCACATACAAATCCTTAGGGATTACTATAGTGTCAAGACAAGTGCTAATACCATAGTGAATATTTTCATAATATTTACTTTTTCATTCTTTGAATCTTAAGTCCGAATATCCCATCTTTCTTCCAAATTACTCATACACCTTGACTTTCCTCTTGTAGGATAACTTGGTGTTCCCTCCATCAAATCAACTCTTCATGGATTCAAGTGGGAAAGCTTGCAAAACCGTGAGTACACTCGACCCATTTACATTTTAAACCACTTTTGGGTTGTAACATGTTACCATACAAAATTACACTTACACACACATAAACATGCTTTATGAACTCAATCCGTTATACATGCTACTTGTTATGCTAGATAATACATGCTTTATGCCATTACTATGTTATACCCTCGCTTAACAATTATAGCGCTATAGGAGTAGCACACCACCCGACGGGGGATTGTTAGGTCATTATACAATACGGTCTCGTCACTTTTGTGGCGAGGGATGCTAAATACTAGTGGACACTTTGGGTTTAGACGTAATGATATGCATGCTAATTACCTTGCTTACAAATTGCCATGTGGATTCGAGTAAAATGCTTTATACTTATGCTATACTATTTAAACCTTGTGTACTCGCCTTTGCTTTTGCATTGAATTTTATTTTAACATGTTACAGGTTGATGATGATGATGCTATGAAATGAAGTAGCAATGATGCCTAGATACACACATAGACGTTTAGGTTTAAATATTGTATCAATTTTGATTATGTTGTTATGTATTTCTTTTGAACTTGTTATTTGAATTTCCTTGTATTGTTGACAATTTAATTATGAAATGAAATCGGTTTATTAAATATTGACACAAATAGTGTTATGAAGTCTCTAACAATCTTCACACTTCGTCTCATCCCGATGTTTCCGCCATTGGTTGGGGTGTGACAGCTCTGTTCGACCAGGCACACGCACTCTTCATTTTCTTCCTATTCTTGCTGATTTTGATACGTTTAGACTGGATTCTTGTACTTTCTTGCTCTACACATCATTCTCTACGTGATTCTCACTTGAAATCACACTTCTCACCGTGAAATCTCTCGGATCTGAGTTCTTGAGGGTGATGTCATCATGTAGGTTTGTACAAACTGACATGTGACGTCATTCTAAGCTAGATCTAGCTCAGATCTAAGATGATTCATGCGTTTTTACACTAAATCTAAGCTAAATCTATACTTTTCATACAAAACTTGGGTTATTTTTCATCTTTTCATCAACTTTTGCCCTAGTCTGGTAGAATCCGGATCTAAACAGGCTGTGGACTTGATGGATAGTCTAAAGTCGGCTTGGATCTGAGTCATACCGGAGAAGACGAGCATGAGACGGATTCTGATATAATTTCGTTGACAGGCGGCTGATTGGACAGGGATGATTCCCACCTGATCAGGACGGCTTTGTGCTAACTAGTTTACTGTTGTCAAAATACGTGTCGTGCCGTCACCTTTAAGCTAGGAACTTAGAGATTTTACAAAATGATAAACAAGAACAAGGGTCGCCCGAGCGAATGGCAACCCGATCGGACAGCAATCCGATCGGACAGCCACCCTCTCGGGTGACACTTGCCTTCTGTCTTGAAACTTTCAACACTTTGTAAGCAAACAAAACTTGGAAGACTGATCGCATGGCAACCCGATCGGACAGCCGTCCGATCGAGCAGCCTTCCGATTGGATAATCAGGATACCTACACTTGGGTCGAGCTGCTATCCGATCGGACAACCACCCCTCTCACTTATGCTTTCCACTCAAGTGGCAACCCGATCGGATGGCCATCCAACCGGGCAGCCATCTGTCTATTCATAACTGCGTCATCCGACCGACTGGCACTCCGATCGGATAGCCATCCGATCGGACAGCCATCCGATCTAGTGACATGGTTTGATACTTTACTCAATCTCGTTACTTTGCCTGACTCTTATCCTATTGTAATCTAATCAGGCTAAGTCTAAAAAGAGCTCCCTTTGATCCAATAACGGTTGCGACTATTAAGCAATCACTGTGAGTATACTCGATCCCCTATTACTTTAAACTTTTGGGGTGTAACATGTATTCTATGAAACTTAAACTTGAATCTTTGAAACTCATACTCTATCCTATGTGAAACTTGTGATTCTTGATTCTTGATTCTTTGTGCTATGTGACGTTTAATCCAGAGTGTGTAGTTCCGCCTTAACAATAGTAGCGCTATAGGAGATGCACCTTTCCCATTATTCTCAGGGGAGTATTGTTAGGAGGATTCTAGTTTGCCATGAGTCTTGGGTAAACACTAAAGCATCGGGATACTTGGGCTATCACTGCATGGACTGTGACACTAGCACGACTGAAACTATTTTATTGTTTACACTATGGATATGAGTTGCTTTAATCTATTAATCTATTATCAAACTTGTATACTCGCCAATACTTTTATATTGATATTTTAATACATGTTGCAGGCTGATAGGTTGCAATGGATCATGGAATCAAGCTAGGAGATGCTTAGAAACGTCACCTAGTTAATTTAGTCTTTTGAACAATTTGAATATTTTATAATCTGGGTTGTAATGTGATACTTATGACGACGTTTGTTAGACACTTGCATGAAATCAATTAATCTTTCTTAAACAATAGTGTTATGGAATCTCATGAGCAATCTGAACGCTTAGTGCTCGCACCCCGATGTTTCCGCCATCGGTTGGGGTGTGACAGATATATTTACAAGCAAAATCGGAATTTTTTGATGCCTTATCTATCTTTATACCCTTTGTGCAAAACCAATTTTCGACAAAAATAAAAATTTTTCAAAGTGACGGTGGCACCGAATTCACCAATAATCGTGTTCGACATTTTTTTGAACAACATGGCATTTTACATCTTATGTCTTGCCCTTATACACCGCAACAAAATGGCCACGTCGAACGAAAACATCGGCATATTGTTAAAACTGGCTTAGCTATGTTGTTCCATGCACATTTACCTACTAATTATTGGGTTGATGCTTTCTCTTCGGCGGTATTTATTATCAATCGATTGCCATCATCAATATTGCAATGAAAATCACCTTTTGAGCTATTATACAAACACATACCGAACTATGCTTTCTTTTGTAGGTCCACTAGCGGAGGATCTAGTAACCTAATCCTTGTTTTATAAGCAAGACCGGTTGTGCGGAATCCAACCGGAAAGCCAAACCGAGATCGAGACACAAAACAAAACAAAAGTTCAACGTTTAAAGCTCAGTATATTGATTCAGTAGAGTTTTGTTACAAGATCTAAACAAGAAACTCTCACAACTCTCTGATATGCTCTCAGTTCTTTGTTTTCTCTTGTCTCTCTCTCTCTGTGTTCTCCCGTTTATCTTCTGTCTTCAGTCTTGTTTATATAGAACCAGGTACGACGAAACTGAAGCAGGGAGTCGACGAAACATGGCGAAACTACAAGGTCGACGAAACAAAAATGAGTTTCGTCGACATGCATGTTGAAATATGGGGTTTCGGCCCAATGATAGTTTCAGCCCATGTGAAGGTTTCGGCCCAATGAAGAATTTGATTGGTCCACAAACAAAGCACATGTACGTATATAATCCAACAAATTCAGATTTGTAGAGATTGGTCAACTTGTGACATCATCATGATGATGTGTCAGCGGGATTGGTTCGCGGCTCTCCGTGCTTCGCGTGTCGAACTCTGGGGCGCACGACGGAGGAATGTCGCTACGTCGGGCTTGAGCCGAACCTAACCGAGTCGAACCAAACCGAATCGAACCTAGACGAGTCGCGTCCACATAAAGTGTACCAAAAAACTCCCTCTTGGACGCTACTCGTGATGGTTCATCTTCCATGTCCTTCATGTCGGAGGATCTTCAAAGTCTTCACGTGTCGTAAGTAGAAAGTGTATCAACAAACTCCCCATTTCATTTAGGAAGTGTGTTAACAAACTCCCCCTTAAAATAAACTCTCCCTTAAGTTATGCTCGTGAATCTTTTGATCTTCAATTCTTTAGATCCTTGTGGTGTTGAAGATAGGTCAGCGGCAACTCGATCATCTTTATCTTTTGAGTGCCTCCATGTCGTGTCTTCATTCCGAAGCTTGTCATCGAACATGTTCTCTTCGCCTTTAGCATCTGCACATGCAAGAAATCTAAACACGTAATGAGAACAACCTCTTGGGATATAGTTAACATAGACGAACGACACACATGTGACCATGTTTTGAATCAACTACCGTCCGACAGTTTGAAAGTTTAACACATTTTTATCAATTTTAGGTTTTAACTTTCAAAAACTTGCAAATTTTGACCGTTTATGAAGATTCAATCATTTTGGTTTCCGTTCAGGTTTCAGGTAACAAAGACTCGAGTTCCAACATCGGGCAATCGAAAATAAGATAGAAATAAAATCTTTTTGGCTTTTATAAAGTTTATATTAAAACACACCTAAAATCTTTTTGGAATTTTTGAATATGTGAAATGTGAAGACAGAAAGCAGTAAATAAATATTTACAGACATTAATTTTGTGAGTTTCAAGGGTAAGAGAATCATATCAGTGTACGGTCATGCCAAAACGCTCTTGTTGTTCAATTAGTTAATATTAAGATAAGCATCATATAACGAATATCGGTATTGTTGTCCACTTAAACTCAACTTATCAGATGTACTCGTGGCGAGGGGATACGATTAGTGTATGATTTATACTTACCGACCAGTGTTCATCCACACACGACACATTCCTGTATCAAGGTATGCACGAGAGTTCATCTTACTGGTGAGTATACCATTTATCATCTGTTTTCAACGTATATGATGTGAGATACTCACTTATTTTGGATGAATACAAGCCCTATGTGATGAAATCACTTATTGATGAGGAACTTGATATTCGATGCATGAGGGCACAGGAGCAAGTCCGTGAACAGGTCAGTACTAACGTACAGCAAAGAGACGAACTTGACTCCCGGATAAATGTGATATATTATCACTTATTTTGTTTGGACATGTGATTGTTTATCACTTATTGAGGTCGTATGCAGAATGTACACGTATGTATGGTATCATGGAAGATCTAGACTTGCGTCCCCGTTGTTTTCAGTAAAAGAAACAACCATGATACCCAGATGATAAACAGCATAAAGACCACATATCTCAGAACCTCGACAATCTATCAAACGAAATTTCGGTACTAAGACCATATGCCAATGTGCGGTTCCCACCTGGTCTTCAGTCGATTTAGGTTTATATCACCCTGCATACTTTAAAATGATTGTGAGCCTACCGATACATCTTATATAGAGCTGCTTAACATTTTTCATTTAAGGTTTAAAGAGGTTTGGACAGACCACTAATGTACTATCATTTTCTCTTTTTCTCGCCAGGAAATTCATTTTTGTTTTTTTATTGTTTTTGTGTTTTTGAAATTTTTCGATGTTTTTGTATTTTTAAAATTTTTCAATGTTTTTGTATTTTTCGATTTTACTCCCCCTAAAATGCAAAAAATATGAGAAATTAAGAAAACACAAACAAATATTTACAAAAATGATTTTCCGATGTTGGTTTTACTCTGGTTTGACCTTAATGCCATTTACCGTTAGTAAATAGTCAAATCGTGATTTGTCAAAAGCTTTGGTAAAAATGTCGGCACATTGGTCATCGGTGTGGACCTTAACAACATCGATAAGTCTTTTATCAAAACAATCACGTATGAAGTGATATTTGATTTCGATGTGTTTGGTCTTTGAGTGCTGCACAGGATTTCTAGTGATCTGTAAGGCAGCAGGATTATCAACGAAAATAGGAGTAGATAGGAATTCAAAACCATAGTCGCGCATTTGCTGTTGAATCCACAGGACTTGGGAGCAACAACTTGAGGCAGCAATGTATTCAGCTTCACAGGTTGATGTAGCGACACACGTTTGCTTCTTGCACTGCCATGTGACCAGGCGATTTCCTAAAAACTGACATCCACCCGTTGTGGATTTGTCGTCGATTTTGCAGCCACCAAAGTCAGAATCACTGAACGCGATCAAGTCGAAGCTATCATCCCTAGGGTACCAGAGACCGGTGTAATAGCGAAAAATCCTCTTTACAGCTGCTAGATGTGAGGCCTTCGGGTTAGCTTGATAGCGAGCGAGCAGGCACGTAGGATACATTATGTCGGGCCTCGAGGCTGTGAGATACATAAGAGATCCGATCATTGCGCGATAGAATGAAGAGTTAACGCTTTCACCTTTCAAGTCCGGAGTAATCCCATGATTCTGCGGAAATGGTGTACCAATGGGCGTCGCTTCGGACATCTGGAACCGGCTCAAGATGTCTCCGACATATTTAGTCTGATGGATGAATATCCCAGACTCCGTTTGTTGAACTTGTAGGCCGAAAAAGAAGTTCATTTCCCCCATGGCGCTTATCTCGAATTTCTCCTGCATAACACGCTCATCTCGAATTTCTCCCTACACAAAACATCGTTAGTTGAACCAAAGATAATATCATCTACGTATACCTGAACCAACAGAAGATCTCCATCCTTTTCTTTAATTAAGAGAGTGCAATCGATAAGACCCCGGCGAAAACCGTTATCCAGCAGATAGTTGGATAAGGTTGCATACCAAGCTCTCGGTGCTTGACGTAATCTGTAGAGAGCTTTGTTGAGCAACCAAACCCGATCAGGATGAATAGGATCTTCAAAACCCGGAGGCTGTTCGACATACACCTGTTCTTCAACCACACCATGTAAGAATGCACTTTTCACGTCCATTTGGTAAACCTTGAATCCCTTGAAGGAAGCATAGGCTAGAAAAATCCGAATAGCTTCAAGACGTGCAACCGGAGCATAAACTTCATTGTAGTCTATCCCTTCAATCTGACGGAAACCTTGAACAACTAATCTTGCCTTCTTTCGGACAACTACTCCACGGTCATCTTTCTTGCATTTAAAAACCCAACGGGTGCCAATCTTCTTGTAATTTTCAGGTTTCTCAACCAGTTTCCAAACACCAAACTTCTGGAATTGTTGTAGTTCCTCCTCCATAGCTTCCACCCAAGAATTATCCTTTAACGCTTCCTTCCAAGACTTTGGTTCTTCTTGTGAGACATAACACGCGAAGGACCAATCATTCTGCAAACCCGATTCTCTGATCGCTGCATACAAGCCAGCATTGTTGTTGTTTCTCAACTGATTTCTCGTCTGCACGCCACTATGAACATTACCAATGATGTTTTGTTGAGGATGGGTATTATGGATTCTTGTTTCTGGATTATCTAAAACTGGAACATTTATACCCAGATTGTTGAAGTTGAGATCAATAACCAAATCAATACCCTGAACTGGCGAAGAGGATGATGCAGTAGCTTCAGCTGATTTAGGGCAGTCCTTAGGGGGTGTTGCCTCAGAAATACCATGCACTGTTGTTGTAGGAGCTTTTTGGTCTGCATCGAGAAATTCATCATCCTCTGAAGATTCGTTCAGTTCAGCAGCATCGTGAAAATCCTCATTCTTGAGAGCATTATTGTTAACTGATGATGATTCTTGATTATTGACAATAATTGGACGAACCAACGGTGAATCTGTTGCGTTGTCACTCTCGAAAAACATCTGTGCCGCAGCCTCTACTACTACTTCAATATTGATCGAATTGAAAAAGTCATCGTACTCAAACATTTTTGGCTGACCGGACATCTGACTGGCAAGGTGTGCCTTTGTACTCTGACTTCAGACCATTCCTCGATCCTTTTTGTTTCGAGATTCCAAACTCTTAAATTTGGGGTGGCATACCCAAGAAAGTATCCCTCAATTGCTTTTGCCCCAAACTTCCCATCCGGATCGATCATAGTGCAAGGAGCCCCAAACGGTTCAAGAAATTGTAAGTCTGGTTTCCGTTTGTGAAGAAGCTCAAAGTAGGTCTTGTTATGTCTTTTTACTGTAAGGACTCGGTTCAACGTGTAACATGCAGAGGCCACAGCTTCACACCAGAATGGAATGGGCAACTGTGACTCTACCAACATAGTCCTTGCAGTTTCGATCAATGTTCTATTCTTACGCTCAGCGACGCCATTTTGTTGAGGAGTGTATCCAGCACTGAATTCGTGAAGAATACCTTTGGATCTACAGAACTCCTCCATGGCATGATTCTTAAACTCGGTACCATTGTCGCTGCGTATGCGTCTAACTTTCAAAGTATACAAATTCTCAATCGTAGTGATTAAGTTTTTGATAATTTCGAAAGTTTCACTCTTGTGTGCCATAAATGCCACCAAAGAAAATCTTGAATAATCATCCGTACTACGAGGCAGTACGAGTCATTACTGATGCTTTAGCGATTGACAGGACCGAATAAATCCATGTGCAACCGTTCAATCGGAACTGCGACTGTGTTAATCTTCTTTATCGGGTGTGATTTCTTACTTTGTTTCCCTTTCTGGCACGATACACAGACGTCTTGCAACTGAAAATTTTTGACAGGAACACCATTTACTAACTCATTCTTCACCAGATGATTCATTTTCCTTAGGTGAATGTGTCCCATTCGTCTGTGCCAAGAGATTGTTTCCTTTTCCGTGGCTTTAGAAACAAAACATGTTACTTGTGCAGACATTGTGATTGCTTGGCTCATATCAAGGACATACAAATCATTAACCCTTGGTGCAGATAAGAGAATCCAATCTTTCGGGATCTTGAAACCGGGCTTCAGCACATAACATCCATTAGCATCAAAGTGCACTGAAAACTTCTTATCACAGATTTAAGAAACACTTAGAAGATTGTGATCAAGTTGTTGCACAAAGTTGATCTTGTCAAAACTAACATCCCTGTTGGAAACCATTCCTTCACCAGTAATATATCCGCCTTTATCTCCAGCAAAAGCAACATAACCTCCTCTAATAGATTTAACGTCGTAGAGAAGCCTCATGTCGCCTGTCATGTGCCTGGATGCCCCACTATCAACAATCCAAAGACTATTGATAGTTCCTCCTGGAACACCCTGCACATGAACTCAAATGATTAGTTGGAGATGGGGACCCAAGCCTTCGTGGACTTGGGTCTTCCTTTTTCATCGACAAAAGTTATTTCGACTTCGTGATGATTTGGAAATGGTGATGCTCCCCTTGAGTTTGTGGCCAATTTAGGTTTCCATGTCTGTTTAGTTTTACCAGTTTGATTGTTTGAAATTTTAACTTCGTGATTGTTTGAAGTTTTTGAAAGTTTTGAAATTTCTGGTTTAACTGAAACAGCTTGTTTTTGTACCACATCGGTATTAAGAATTTTTTCAATTTCCTTGATTTGTTTGCGTTTCTGTTTCTTCTCCCTTTCTTTCACAAGACGGGGATCTTGTTTCGGAGAAACAGATTGCTTTTGGTAATTTTGCTCACGGGGAATATCAACTTTAGCTTTTAACTTATGAAGATATGGACAATTTCGAATTATATGTCCATATCACCACACTCGAAACATGATCTTCGTTCAACAAACCCCAAAGTATCATGTTGATGTCTCGTTGATGAACTTTGTGATTTTGAAGTACTTGGTCCTAAATTGCTTTGACCATCTCTTTGCAAAATTTTAACTTGCTTAACATAATCTATGTTAGATTTGTTTTCAAATGTTTCAATTTTATCAGTTCCCTTCGACTTCACAAAGTTCACCTTCTTGTTCTTTCTTTGGTTTTGTTCCTTTCGACCCTGAGCTGTTGATTTTCCCTTTGGTTTGGTGTGATTTTGCTGAAATTTATCTATTGGTAATTTTTTATTGCCATATTGTTTTCGAATTTCAGCTTTTGGAATCGGAGGACATTGTGTTACCACAACTCGTGAACTCGACTCTCCCAAAAACTTACTTGTCGAATCTTCAAAAACTTTGCAGATTAGTGATTGACTGACATTTTTAATCGGAAAATCTTTGTTTGAATAAACTTTATCATCACCAACCAGAGTGTATAGCAAATTCACACTCTCAGATTCTCGTGCAGAAGTGGACTCAACCTGAACAGTCTTAGCCGGTTTTGCGGGAGGATCACACAGAATGTGATTCTCGAGAGGTATGTCCTCTTCTTTGATAACTGTTTCAGACTGTGCAGAGTCAGTATCATCGGATTCAACATCTGTAGAATCAGCATCCTCAACAATGACTGGAGGATCCTGATTTTGTTCAGCAGTTGATACTTTCGTATCTGCTGACCCATCCGAATCTGACGACACTTCCTTTGTGTAACCAAGTCCAGCTGCAAATTCCTCGACACTTAAAGGAACAGATGGCTCAAATTGAGGTTTATCTTCCTCATCAGGCATTGCGGTATAATTGTGTCTGTACGCTGGAGGACACTTCTTATATCCAATGCACGTGACATCCTTTTTCTCCTTCTGTATGTCAATGATGTGATCCAGCACATACCTAGAGTTTGAGTAACTATCTATCCTAAGCTGGATCGCTTCATTTTCACACTTGACACATGCCAACTCCTTTTGTGCTTCCTCGAGCCTAGTGATGTAGTTATTTATAACAGTTTGTTTTCTTGAAACTGTTTTTACTAGCTCGGTTTTATCTTCCCTTAATGTGTCTATTACTTTCTTAAATTCTTTTTCATGATTTTTATGGAACAGGTTGGCCTCTGTGCATTTCGCAAGATCCACGATCAAACTTTGATTGTGGATAAATGTCACGTCATACTTGCTTTGCAAATCATCATATTTGCTTTGCAAGTCAGACAATTTCCCACCCAAATCAACACAATTATCACATTTATCAGATTTAGATTCATCGACACATACCTGACTTGACGAACTGCCAACATTAGCCATAAAGGCTGAATGATGAGAAGACAAAGAAGAAGAATAAGCAGCTTGATCCACCAGAATAGATCTTCTGTCATTTCCTGCTTTAGCTTCCCTTAAGAGCTCCTCAACATCTGCATCAATGGACTCATGTGACACTTTATCCGTGCCATCTTCTCCTGAACTTGAGGTTTCCTCATCTGAGCTTCCACTATAACCAGAACTGTCTTCATCAGAAGATTCTCCACCACATGCGTGTTTTAGATCTTTGACAACTTCAGCAAAACAAGCTGTACCACCCTGATCACCACCACCTAGTTGAATAGACCAGTCACAACCTTCATCAACTTGCACCACAAGAGCTCGGTTGTTGTTTGATGGACCTGCTTAATGAGTATTGTTTGCAGGCATTAAGGCACGCTCATTATTCCTGGTTTGAGTCTGATTCTATTGATTGCCTTGATTTCTGAACGGATTCTGGTTCCCATGCTGAGCTGGCTTCATACATTCCCGTTTGAAATGACCCCGTTCACCACAATTGAAACACTTGACCACTTGTTTATCGAACCCATACTTGGTGTCCTTCTTGCTTTCCAAGCTGGTTCTACCGGTTCTTTCCATGAAGTCTTTTGCTCGCCTCACAGCACTAGCAAATGCCCACTTGATATCCATCAAATCCATTTCATCCTTATCTATCTGCTGATAATCTTCATGAGTCAAATTGATATTCCCAATTTGCCCTGCTACCAACCCACAGTAGGCGCTCACCAAAGTGTTTAACAGCTCCATATGTTCCTTTGCCACCTCAACACTCACTTTCGAGAAACTTGAAGTGTCTAGCCGAACTGTGTTTGAATTAGTTGGTTGACCAACGTTGACTGTTGATGAAGCGTTTCCATAACAGGCTTGTTGTTGACCTTTGTAGTTTGGATCAAGAAATGATGGTACTCTAGTAGACTGATAGCTTTGCTCTGGGGCAGCTGGTTTTGGTGTTCCATACATATCGGTGCTCGAGACGAAAGCCGTTTGAAGTTGAGCATGTTGAGCAGGTTTTGCAACTGTGCTGGTCCCTCCATAGTTTCCATAGTACATCTCGGGATTTTGTGGAATCGACACTCTTTTTGCCTTCCTGATTTCCTCCTGATCTTTGTTCTCCAAGAGTTGAATGAAATCATGGATGTTGGTTGTAGCCAGCGTGCCATTATACTTCAGAATCTCCAAGAAACCATTCCATTGAACTGGCAATTCATCAGCAAACTTTGTGACAACCTCTTCCGGAGTTACCACTACCCCAAAATTACCCATTTCACTCAGCAGATGATAATATCGGGTTGTAAGATCTCCCAGCGACTCCCTTTCCATACACATGAAACCGTCGAATTCCTTTTTTGAGCAGATCATGTCTCAGTTTGTGTGACGATGCATTTCCGTGACCTCGCGCCTTCAATGCATCCCATAGACCTTTTGTCGTTTTGAATCTCACAAACTGATGATAAATATCTTTGTTTAAGGCTTGAGTTAGAATTGAATATGCTTTCATTTCTAAATCATATGCCTTTTTATCCTCGGCAGAAAGATCTCCAAACATTGTAGCATTTGAACCGGTTTCTTCAAGTGCTTGATCGAATTCCGTGGTAAAATATAACCATAACTCCGTGTTTTGCCCAAGAACATACGTGTGAAATCGTTCTTCCCAAACCGGATACTCGTTCATATGCATCAGTTTCGGCGGACGATTGTTACTACCGGTTTCATTTTCGCTCAGAAGAAGACTTTGTATACTTTGATTTTGGTTAGTAACAAGTGCCAACTGGTTTGCCGTAATGGAAGTCGTTTGCGCTGATGACGAGGTTGTGGGAGACTGAGCCCATGAAGGAACTAAACCTTTACCCGTATACTTATCCGCATTGGGATCCGGTTTCCAACCCCACCAATCTGAACTCATGATGGATTGAAAAACAAACAACTAAAAACAAGTTACACCCACGAAATCTTCTATTTTGATGAAGTCTACTGGTGACAAAGACTTAATCTTCGTTGGACTCAAACAAAGACTTAGTCAAATAATGTTTGTGTGTAAATTATGGTGTCAGCCCAATGAAGATGTTTAAAAGAAATGGCCCACGAAAATTTTTAGATCCACAGGCCCACCACTTGGAGATATTATGACAACGAAAGTTCAATTGTGATAATGGCCCACTAAGACTCCACAAGATTTCAATTTTGGTTTGTGGTTTACAAAGTCTACGATTTCAGTTGACCACAGAGATTACTTGTAGACAAAAAACAAAAAAAAAATAGATTTGATAGACCAGACTATACTATGTCACAAAGACTTGTCATGTTGAAATCCTAGGAGCACTTTATGCAGTGTGGTAGGTGAATTATTTCCTTAAAAATGAGAATATTGTCTCTGAAATTTAGAAAGTTGTTTAGTGAATATCCAAAAATAGTTAAGCAACAAGGCATACGACAAAACCCCTTTCCAAAAAAATTTTGAAGATTATCTTTTCAAACAAAGAACATTCCGGTGACCTTTCCGGTGAGCTTGTTCGCCGGAAAAAATGGTGAGATGAGATTATAACTTCAAATCTAAAAACAACTTGTACTTTCGATTGTCTGCAACGATTTTAAACTAGTTTTAAACAAAGACAACACCAAACAACAAAGATTTTCGAGTTTTAATTCATATTTTCAGCCAACAAAAACTGGGTTTTCGATTTTTTTCCAAGAAAAGCTCAAAAACCCACTCGAAAATCGCATCGGAAACTCGGTTTTCAACAAGGAAGAGAGCCTTGGCTCTGATACCACTTGTAGGTCCACTAGTGGAGGATCTAGTAACCTAATCCTTGTTTTATAAGCAAGACCGGTTGTGCAGAATCCAACCGGAAAGCCAAACCGAGATCGAGACACAAAACAAAACAAAAGTTCAACGTTTAAAGCTCAGTATATTGATTAAGTAGAGTTTTGTTACAAGATCTAAACAAGAAACTCTCACAACTCTCTGATATGCTCTCAGTTCTTTGTTTTCTCTTGTCTGTCTCTCTCTGTGTTCTCCCGTTTGTCTTCTGTCTTCGGTCTTGTTTATATAGAACCAGGTACGACGAAACTGAAGCAGGGAATCGACGAAACATGGCGAAACTACAAGGTCGACGAAACAGAAATGAGTTTCGTCGACATGCATGTTGAAATATGGGGTTTCAGCCCAATGATAGTTTCAGCCCATGTGAAGGTTTCGGCCCAATGAAGAATTTGATTGGTCCACAAACAAAGCACATTTACATATATAATCCAACAAATTCAGATTTGTAGAGATTGGTCAACATGTGACATCATCATGATGATGTCATGATGATGTGTTAGCGAGATTGGTTCGCGGCTCTCCGTGCTTCGCGTGTCGAACTCTGGGGCGCACGACGGAGGAATGTCGCTACGTCGGGCTTGAGCGGAACCTAACCGAGTCGAACCGAACCGAATCGAACCTAGTCGAGTCGCGTCCACATAAAGTGTACCAACATTTTTAGACCGTTTGGTTGTCGTGTGTTCCCTTTACTTCGTGACTATACCCCACACAAATTATTTCCTCGGAGCATTCCATGTATTTTCCTTGGATATTGTTCCAAATATAAGGGGTATCGGTGCCTTGATCCGTTTTTATCTCGTGTATATGTCACCCGAAATGCACGTTTTGATGAGCAATATTTTCCCCTTGATAAATCTCAAACTGGTAACACATCCATTGACAAACTTGAGATTTCGACATTTTTAGATATCTCATCTGATCAAAAACTTGACTCAAACAATTTCTCTTCAAAAACAAATTCTAATATTCCAAATAATCCATCACAAAACAATACTACCATTCCCATTCCATTCTCTCCAGTACACATGCCTGTTAGCCCACAAAGTGTTAACATTGGGCCTTCACCTGCTACTGGATCCAATAACACCCAGCAAACTGATTCACTACATGTTTCGCCCCAAACTGTTCCTGTCCCAACTGCTGGTCAAACTTCGGCTCAGTCCGAAGACTCTCCTGCTCTCGCCACTTCAACCGGTCCTCATCAGCCACAAAATGTTCCTGTTCCAACTGTTGCTCAGTCTTCGGCCCAACCCGAAGACTCTCGTGTCACATCCTCTACATCATCGAATCCACCCATCGTTCCAACTCTGTCTCATCCGATGATAACTCGTGCTAAGTCTGGCATTTTTAAACCTCACCACATGTTAGACTTAGCCCATACCAAAACCATCCCTCTTCATCAAGCGTTATTCTCTACTTGTGATCCCAGTACCTTTCACACTACATCTAAAGATGAGAAATGGGTTCGTGCCATGGAAGATGAACTCAATGCTCTAAATAAAAACAACACCTGGACGCTCGTTCCTCATCCAACAAATGCTAATGTCGTAGGATCGAAATGGATATATCGTACTAAATATCGTTCTGATGGGACTATAGAGAGATACAAAGCTCGTTTAGTTGCCCAGGGATTCAGTCAAATTCTCAGCCTTGACTACTCTCATACCTTTAGCCCTGTAGTTAAGGCCACCACTGTGTGCACCGTTCTGGCACTAAGTATCATACACAAGTGGAATCTTCATCAATTAGATGTCAATAATGCTTTTCTGCATGGACATCTAAATGAAAGCGTTTTCATGGAACAACCAAAGGGCTTCATTGATCATAACTTTCCCACTCATGTTTGCAAATTAAACAAAGCTATTTATGGCTTGAAACAAGCTCCCAGGGCTTGGTTTCATCGTCTAAGCATGTTTCTTATCAATAATGGTTTCTCTTGTAGCCGTGCTGATCCTTCCCTGTTTGTCTATAAACGGGACTCATGCCTAATATATTTACTTGTATACGTTGATGATCTTATCCTCACAGGCAACCATCAACCTACCATTCTGTCATTTATCTTGAGTCTTCATAATGAATTCTCCATCAAAGATCTTGGGAAACTCAACTACTTTCTAGGGTTGGAGGTTACCTACACTAAAGATGGTCTCTTTTTAAATCAGTCCAAATACGCTTTGGATATTCTAACACGTGCAAAGATGTTGGATGCAAAACCTGCTCCTACACCTTTAAGCACAAATGTTTCTTTTGTTTCTACCGGTGACGTGTTTCCAGATGTTACGCTTTATAGGTCTATTGTAGGTGCTCTCCAATATCTGACGATCACGAGGCCTGATATTGCTTATGCTGTAAATCAAGTTAGTCAGTTCCTTCATGCTCCTACCACAGATCACTTTCAGGAAGTCAAAAGAATCTTACGTTACCTCAAAGGTACTCTTGCCTTTAGGATAAATTACACTCGACCCACTTCTACATTGCTAATTGGATACTCTGATGTTGATTGGGCTCGCTGTTTAGAGACTCGTCGTTCTACTTATGGATATTCAATTTTTTTGGGGCGAAATCTGATCTCTTGGAGTGCTAAAAAGCAACCCACCGTTACCAGATCCAGCTGTGAATCTGAATATCGAGCTATGGCCAATACTGCAGCAGAAATTGTGTGGATAACTCATCTTCTTCAAGAACTTCATGCGCTTCCTCCTGATCGACCAACCATTCTTTGTGACAATCAAAGTGCTATTTTTCTAACTCAAAATCCAGTTGCTCATAAAAGATCTAAACATATAGATCTTGATTATCATTTCTTACGTGAGTTAGTGACAGGAGGCAAATTAGCTACTAAATTTGTTCCAACCAAGCTTCAGGTGGCTGACATATTTACCAAAAGTCTTCCAAGTACCCAGTTCAACAATCTTCGTCAAATGTTTCATATTGGTCCTCCACCGTTCAGCTTGCAGGGGGATGTTAGATAATCATGAATTATATCTCTTGTATGTATTTATCTATATTTTTAGGGTGCTTAGTGTAAATTGTATGTCTATATATTGTTCCATGTAAATGTTTCTATTCAATGAAAATTAACCTTTGAGATTTTCACAGAAATCTTGACTGAAAATCTCATGGATCCTACTCATGTTCCTTATGCACATTATGGAATATTGAGGACACCACAATCTAGATAAGTATATATGCAATCACATAATTCTTATTAATTTTTTCCATTTTTCTAGTCTTCTTGATGATTGTTAAAGAATCACAAGTGACCCGACCCGTCAAACATTAGTTTCCTGCAATGTTAAGCTCGATCGAGAAGGGGGTACGCCTATAGATATAAACATAGATCAAATACACAAGAATGGTTTTATTGCAAACTAGTCAAACAAATTGAAATGTGTCCCTCCTTGTCTGCACATCTCATATACGGAAATTCAAGAGGTATTCAACTTTAGAACTATATTCATCTTTTTGCTACTTTTATTTTTGTAATTTAATAAATTCAGGGGAATTCAGCAGGAAAACGACCTCGACGGTTGTTTTTCATCTTTATTTGTATACCAGTTAGCCCGGGTAATAGCAGAGTGATCTTTATTCCAGGAAGAAACTTTGCTATTTGGATTGATCAAGTTGTTCCTAGATGGATATACCATATTAGGCAGAATTTGGTTATTGATTCAGATTTGTATCTTCTTCATATTGAGGTAACTTGTAGTAGAAGAAACTGACTATGAAAATGTGATTTGGGTCAGTTCTTCAAAGATCATGCAACTTGCAGGAGAAGAAACTGATGGAAGCCGGTTTTTCAAATCGGCAAAAGGTATGTTTCGTGCCAACTAAATCAGACGCGAAAGTGGTTGCATTTAGAAAGTGGCTTAAGAAATATTCAGGCGGCCGAATTAACTGGGGAAACGAATTTAATGTATCTTTACTACCTACTCTTTCTAGAGAACAACTTACGGACAGGTTATTTGCATAATAATCAACAAGATTGATGTTATGAATATAGAAATTGATGTAGTGTGTGAAATGATAATGAAGAACAAATCACGTTGATTCTACGAATACCCGTGATGATCTTCCCCAAACCCCAAAATCCAACCCAAAGGGCAAAGAATTTGAAGTGAAAATGGTTATTTCTCAAAATTCAGTTCTGACCATCCAAATTACAAGAGGAAGACATAAATAGAGATTGAAATTCGAAATGGACACAAAAAGGCCATGGGCCAAACAGAAGCCCAAAAAACAAAATGCATAAAACACCGAAAAAAACATAAAAAGTGTCCAAAACTCCCATTAGAATGCCTTTTTTGGGGCGAAACTTGGACAAGGCCCCTTGCCACGACGTGTTCCTCGTTTCAAGCTTCGATTTGACTGGTTGAACGCCTAAAACGGAGACCCGTAGCCAAAGTTATGCTTGTTTTCGTAAGACACCCTTGGAAGCTTGATCATGGGCCTCCAGAAATGTCATGGCCCGATCCTCTACACTTGGGCCTGCATCAGAAATTCATTTACCTTTTGATTGATTTTGTTTATTTAGGTACTGGACCCATGTGGTGAACTGCAACAGCTGCAATGGTAATATATATATATATATATATATATATATATATATATATATATATATATATATATATATATATATATATATATAAGTTTGAATGTACTTAAGGTGGCTCTTCAGGTGTTTTCGGTTGCTGCGGTGGCTGCAACCAACCAAGGGATCATATTAGTGTTTGCGAGAAACACACTTGCTATTGCTCTAGTTTTGTGTTTTGTGGGATCAAAATGGGTGTCTCATTTTGTTTACAAGTGCTTCCATTATCATGGCTATAATCATGCATTGATATCAAAGTTTAGGAGGCCCCTATACTTAATAAGGATCAACAAACATAATAATTTAAATAAATGTTGATACGCAAAGTGAGTCTCAATGGATGTACGGATAAAAGCACATCGAATATAGGTTATGAAACGTATTTGGGTTACATCAAAGAAGATTATTAGTAGGATAGTTTTTCTATGGTGTAATCATGTTTCAGTTTCTTATTGTTTGAAGATTTTTCTTAAAGGGTTGGTCATGTAACTATGTAAGTTAACCAGATTTCCAATAATATTATGTTTTATTGAAGATATAGGTTACATCTTACATAAAAGAAGACTGTTCATAGGATTTCTGTTATATGGTGTAATCTTTTTTCGGTTTTTAGTTGGTTGAAGATAGTTTAAAGGTTTGGTCTTCTAAATTAACCAAAATTCCAATAATATTTTACATTTTATTAAATTTTTTTACCTTTTTTATTAAAAAAAAATAAAAAACAAAATAAATGGCATACCAATTGACATTTAACAAAACTCTAAGACCACATGTCTCATGCTTCTATTCCTTCACCTTCACCCCACCTATAAATTAATTTCCTTTGTTTTACTTGATCCGACATTGGTTAATGTTTCCATTCCTTCAAATCTACAGTACTTATAGATGGAATACAAATATGAGCAAGGGGTGTTTATTATTGTGTTATAAACCGAACCGATAAATACCCCTTTTGAGCAACTTCTTCGTGTCGCAACTAAAATCTTTTTTCCTTTAAAGAAGTAAAGTCTGGTATGATCTACTAAACTCAGTCACTGGTTCCATCACTGGCCATTCCAACCGATCGACCTATACATAGAGGGTTTAAAAGTGAGTCTTGGTCCGACTGGTATGGTCTTGAAAACGTTGCTTTTATTTAACTGTTAAAAAAAAGGTTACATGTGTATTTATGAGATGGCATAATAATCCATTATATTGACCAATTTTTTTAACCCAATTTGTACAGTGGCTAAATTTAAATTGTATGGTGGCGTAGATGTAACTCAATTTCCCGCCATATAATATTCTGCATATTTGGCATATGATATAATTCACTTATCAGCCATGGAAGCTTTCAGAGCTCCATCCCCTTTTTCTCCACCTTCTCTCATCACAACCCAATTATCCAAACCCATTTTCAGTCTTTCATTTACACACAAAACCCGCGATTTAACCCGTTTTACAAAATCCAAATTCAACAACTTTGCTGCTATTTCTCCAACCAAAACCCATGATCAAGATGACCAATTCGACTGGTTTTCTCAGTGGTATGCGGCCATGCCGGTGTGTGATCTGGATAAGAGGGCTCCACATGGGAAGAAGGTGATGGTCTGGATATTGTGGTGTGGTGGGATAAGAATGAGAATTCATGGAAGGTGTTGGACGATCGTTGTCCGCATAGATTGGCTCCACTTTCTGAAGGGAGGATTGATCAGTGGGGTAGGCTGCAGTGTGTGTATCATGGCTGGTGCTTTGGTGGCTCTGGTGACTGTAAATTTATCCCTCAAGCTCCCCCCGATGGTCCTCTGGTAAATGACTTCACTTGTGATTTTATTTCCAACAATTTCATACTTACGAAATGTGTGCAGGTTCATACGTCCCAGAAAGCGTGTGTTTCTGTTTATCCAAGCACGGTGCACAATGGGATCGTATGGTTTTAGCCCAACACTGACCCACAATACAAAGATATCCTCACAAAGAAGAAACCGCCATACATCTCTGAACTCGACGACCCTTCATTTACCTTCCAAATGTTTACCAGAGATATACCATATGGGTATGCACATTTCACCTGTTTTTTATTTGGGTAAATTACATTTTTCGTCCTTTATGTTTGTAACAGGTTGCAATGGATGACCTTTAACTTCAATAATTACAGTTACAGTCCTTTATTTGGAAAACTCATTACACTCTACGTCCTTTGGCCCTAACCAAGTTTATTTTTTTTTATTTTTTGCATTAGTACATCAATTTTTTTTTGATTGAGAGTGTGACACTTTCAGGTATGAAATCTTGATTGAAAATCTTATGGATCCTACTCATGTGCGATATGCACATTATGGAATAGTGAGGACACCACAGCCGAGATAAGTATATGTGCAATTACTTAGCTCTTTTTTTCAGTTTTCTAGTGTTCTTAATGATTAATCCACTATTATTAGATTGATCTTCGTTTTGTTTGTATAATGGGCCAACACACCTAACATAACTTTACTGCAATGTTAAGCTTGATCGGGAAGGGGGTTGCCCCATGGAAATAAACATAGATCAAATGCACAAATATGGTTTTACCGCAAACCAGTCATATGGCCGATCGAAATTTGTTCCTCCTTGTCTACACATCTCATTTGGTGGAACTCCAGAGGTATACATACAGCTTTAGTGCTATAATAATTTATTTGGTACTTTTACTTACTTCTGTAACTTGATGAATTCAAGGGAAATCAGCACGGCGATTGTCTTTTATCTTTATGTGTATACCAGTGAGCCCGGGCAACAACAGACTGATCTTTATTTTCGGAAGAAACTTTGCTGTTTGGATTGACCGATTTGTTCCCAGATGGATGTACCATATTAGCCAGAATTTGGTTATTGATTCAGATATGTATCTTCTTCATATTGAGGTAACTTGTAGATGAAGATATTTATTATGCAAATGTGATTCATTCAATTCTTAAAACTTAAAAGAGTAAGCAACTTGCAGGAGAAGAAACTGATGGAAACCGGTTTTTCTAATTGGGAAAACGTCTGTTTTGTGCCAACTAAATCAGACGCAAAAGTGATTGCGTTTAGAAAGTGGCTTAAGAAATATTCTGGCGGCCGAATTGATTGGGGAAACAAATTTGATGAATCTTTACCACCTACGCCGCCTAGAGAACAACTTATGGATAGGTTATTTGCATGAAATTCAACAATATTTATGTTATGAATATTGAAACTCATTTGCTTTTTTGATTATATAGGTATAGGAGTCATATGGTGAACTGCAGCAGCTGCAATGGTGCATATAAAGGTCTGAATGCAGTTAAGGTGGTTTTGCAGGTGTTTTCGGGTGCTGCGGTGGCTATGGTGGCCGCAACCAAACAAGGGATCATATCAGTTGCTACTAGAAATACACTTGCTGTTGCTGCAGTTTTGTGCTATGTGGGATCAAAATGGTTGTTTCATTTTGTTCACAAATGCTTCAATTATCATGGCTATAATCATGCTTTTAAATGAGACTTGTTTGACAATTGACATCTAGAGGTTTTCAGGCCCACATACTTAATAAATGTTGAGAAGTTCCGGTTAATGTTCTTTTTTTGTTGTTATGTAATGTTTTTTTTTATTGTTATCAATGATAAGTTCTGTTAATTCTATCTTTATATCTTATTTTTATTAGTTATTAAAGGATTTTAAATTAATAAATGTTATTTGTATTAAAATACTTAAAACAGGTGAACAGGGGATACCGAGTGGCGAGTATAACATATATAATTATTAAATTTAGAATTTAAATTATCAAGTATTTCAAGAAATGCAATAAAGTAACATTCGAATAAGAAAAAATAAGTCTTAAACATAAATAAAATTTATATAAAGTAGTACAGGAATACGGAAATATAAGTCTTAAACATAAAATTTGAAAACTAATAAAGGATCAAGTGTCAAGTATTTTGCATCATGATGAGATCAATTTAGTAATCATAAGCCTTAAACATCTCAAGGATGCCATCTATATTGTCACACCACCATTTTTTATCATCGAGATCAGCGTCCTTCGGAATTTCTTGTATCTCTTCCTGCTGAGTTGTTACATCCTTTGGCTTGTTTAAATTGGTATGTTCATCATGCAACTGAATTGAAAACTCAAATAGAATAGAATACCTTCAATATAAGTTTTTGTGAATTAGATATTTAAGACGAATAAAAAGCGTCTACGATATGTTTATTAAAATGTCTAGAAAACGAAGAAGCTTCGTTGAACGTAGATTTAATTAGATATTTCAGCCACCAACCATAGCGAAATATAAAGTTATTTTTGTTGCGTTTAATTTAATTTAGTTTATAGTTATTGCACTTGTAGGAGACATGTCTCTCATAAGACAAGTTCTCGTCTCTTATTCATTCATGTTGCTATGTGATATAAATTACAAAAAGTTGAGAATCTTCAAGGCTTGATGAGTTGGTTATTAATGAGGAAACTTGAACATGAAACTTAATACTTGCATAGATTTGCATGGTTCGATCAACATAAACTTTGGGCTTAAACCGAACCAAAACCGAAAATCCAGTTTTTAAGTTTTAGACTATTGTCCGGTTTTGGTTTTTGTGTGTGGGTTCAGTTCAGTTATGAGTTTGTTCATTTAGGCTTGAGATATTTGAGCCTGTAAAAATTTTTCAAAATAATTCGGCTAAAAACTTTTGTACTCAAGGTTTTGTTAATCATCTTTTTAATAAACTCGGGCATAAAACTCTTGGCCTAAAATAATGAATTTGAACTATATATTTAATAATAAACATTTGAAAAAGCTCGGTGTTGTTTGAATCCGGTTCCGTTTGGTTTTAGAGCGAGATATAACCGAAATTGAAGCGTAACTACTGGTTAAAAAAGACCAAACTGCAATTATTAGCTTAGGTAAGTTTTTTTGGTTTGCTTGTTTGCTTTTGTTAGCTCTTTCGGTTTTGGTTCGTTAATCAATTAATTTAGTTGAGTTCTTAGTTATCGACCTTGTAAACTATCATTAATTACGAGCTACTATTTTTGATATAAAAGGAGGATTTCATTATGTTGTTTATAATTATTGTCTTTGTCTTGTTTTTGTAAATAAACAACAACATTTTTCAATGGCTTGGAAGATCAGGTCGAAATTATCTTCATGGCAGCTGGGGATCCAACCCAAGTGGGCCCGAGGATCCGTAGGAGAACGTTCCAACAGAAAATGAATTGGAACCTTGAGAAGTACTCCCGAACAGATTTGTTCTTAAACCTTTGAGCTTGTCATTCCTTTGCTGCTGCTACCTAAGCTACCGAAGGAGATCAACATTTCACTGTAGGAAAGCGTCATCAAACTTCGAAGATGGAGGAGGTTCTGAAAATGACGTGGGAACAATGGATGACATGGGTTGTCACACACCGATATTTCCACATATTACCGGTGGGCCCGGTGGGGAGTATCGTGACGTAGTTGATATCATCATAGTCAATATACACAATATAATAGCACAGCGGAAGGCTTGGTAGATAATTACTATTACAAACCTTAGTGTCCGAGTGTCCAAATAAAAGAATATACAGACTGGTTGTAATAGAGATCCACAGGCGGATCATAAAACAAAAATACAAGAAAACTGAAATAACAGACTTCAGGCATCTAAGGATTTGCAAGATCCTCTTATTTGACCCCAAGTAGCTCCAGCCTAATTTCGAGAGGTACCTGTCACTTAGTCTTTGGAAAATACGTCCGTTTACACTGGTAAATACAATTAACCGACTCATTTGAAAAGAGTTTATGAAAATTGATTTAGGCACACAAGGCACAAAACCATTTATAACTTGGGACAATCTTTAATAAAATCTTGTATACAGCTTTACATGTTTGTCATACATATGGGGCCGGTTTGGAAGCCGGTCATGATTAACCGACTCACCACTATAAAACCCACAAAGGAGTTATCCCCAACATGTGGGCTATTTAGCATTTACATCTGTCAGGTGTATGCCTACACCCCGTGCATAGGTCGTCGCCATTTTCAAATGAAATGAGTCGAGTATATCCAGGACACGGTCGTATTAACCACCAATGTTTATGTTATCAAACAAAACAGATTAAAACGGGTTATGTAAATTTATTAATCACAATCCGATTAAATGATTTCATACCCGGCCAAGCGGTATTATTATAATACCGTATCCTAAGCCCGTATAAGGGAAAATAAGTTAAAAGTATTTACCTGAGCTAGATGTGAAAGATGTAACTCAGCCGTATGTTTCCTAAAGCCTCATGTAAATACCTTCTACCGAAGCTACTCAATATGTATGGAAGGTTTATTAACCTATTAGGATACTAACGGGTCTTTATTTAAGTCAAAGACTTAGACCGGTTAGTTTGAAAGATAATTTACGGTTCGAAACGCTAGATTAAGCGGGGACCGGAATAGAATGTGATTTAGATCCGACAAGTTTGGATACTTGTATAATATGGGTAAACTAAACACATCCTGGATTTTGAAGATTTAATGATAAGGTTAAACCCATTTCGGCTAATTTATGTACACTAGCTACATAAACCGAACCGTACGCATAATTGCTTAACGGGTAACCAAATGAACTATATACAGGTCTCATATGTTATTATGCTTAAAATATGTTAATACATCAGTAGGATGTTAACATATATGCGTAAAAAGTATTTAAAACCAATTTAAGTCCCGTAAGGGCATTTTGGTCATTTTAATATTTATAAAAGAGGTTTTATAGTAAACTGATATTCTTGTCTAAAACATTCAGTAAAATATTTATTTTATGAGGTTAAATCAGTAGGATATCATTCATATGTGTGGTTTACCATTTATGGCCAAACTATGCCCCGAAATGGTATTTTGGTCATTTCACATATGATTTTAAGGACATAATTGGAAGTCTGAGTTCATGACTTATACCTACTGTAAAAATATTAAAAATTATTTATAAATTCAGTAGGTATCAAGTCTTGGGTGCTAATTATGGTTTTAAACCATAATATGCACCTATTTAGCGTAAAAGTTGATAATTGACGATATTTAAGATGTTTATGTGATTCTGAGATTTTGATCAGCCTTGTATGCTTAAAATATTTTATTTTTCATATCAAGTCAATAGAAAAAGGTTTGGTATGCTAATCCCATGTAAATCTCATTTTATTAGCCAAAAGGGCATTATCGTTAATTAAGGAATTTATACAAGAACTCTATGTTATGGCCAGTAACAAATCTGACCCAACATTCCAAAAATTCCTAAAAATGATATCATATCAGTAGGTAATGGGTTTGGTGCCAAAATTTGGGTTTAAACATGATTTATGCTAAAAATGTAATTTAATTAACAAAAAGTTTCGTTTTACTATATCTTGCTTAACTTTAGTTTGAGACCAAAAACTGATGTCAAATTTATTTGACTTACTTATATATCAGTAATAAAGCTTTTTGTCCTCTCACATTTTCAAAAATCTCGTTTATATAACATAAGGGCATACCGGGTATTTATAAGCATAATAACGAAAATTAGTATATAGTTCAGAATACTAATGACCAGGTAATATAACCTCAAAGGGTTATACTACAACATAATGTGGTCCTAATGGAAGCTTGAAACATTGAAGAATTAAGCTTAATCGGGTCAGAACTGAAAGTCAAAGCAAAAGTCAAGCTTTTGCGACTTTCGGTTGCGAACCGACCCTAAACTCAGAATTGTCGGGTTGAACATTCCTAAACATGTTCTAATAATAATTACCAAGTTATTAGATATTAGAGTAACAAAATATAATTTATAACCTCTGCATTATTAGTTTTGATTATTATTTACAAATTTGTCCAGTTTGACTTTTTAATTAAATAGTTTGACCCGACAATTAACTAAGCAAACGAAATAATTAGGAGGTGCCCTTTTAAGAGATTTACACCAACCTAATTATGCTCACATAACCATATTCACCTCGAACAATGGCTGGACCATTTGAGTTTAAACCGAAGGTCAAAGTCATTTTACGATAACTTTGACTTTTCGGTTTTTAATTAACAAAACTGAACTAAAGAGGGAGCTAAGACAGTTACAAAGGGTCCTAGCAATCTTTTCTACTAAAAATGAGCTTCCTTGTGACCAGGAATCCCAGAACTTGAGTGGAGAGATGGTAAGAATGATTTGTGCAATTGAACTAGTGCAACACAAGGCCTATTTATACTTGAAGAACACAATCTATGATCATCACAGGTGTTATGGAATGATCCCAAATGTTTACAAGTGTCCTAGTGGTAAATTAAAACCATCAACAAGCTCCAGGTTTCGAAATTCAGGTGTGTAAGGCGGTGTAACAGGCTGTAACAAGCAGTTGTCTTGTTTTTTCTGAACTGACACTCTCTCGCGGGCCGCATAGGACTTAAGGGGAGCCTACGCGCCTCGCGACAACTTTGATTTCAGGTTAAAAATGTTTCTTGTTTGGCAGTTTCAGTCCCTGGTCCTTTATAACTTTATTTAACTTCATTTTTGGCACTTTTAACCCTTGTAGTTAGTTTGTAGAGGATCTTGGGAGTGTAACCAAACTCCGTTAGGCCCGGTTTCCATAAGAGATCACCGAAATCACAAGTTTCTGAACATTGACACTTTTGAAGTTCTTGAAAACTTGCATAACGATCTCAAAACCACGTGAAACTGATATCACTTAATCTTGAGAGTATATTTGAATATTACGAAGCCTCGTGTTCGTTAAAAGGTCACTCGGAGGTAAGAATTAACATGTTGATACGTGTAACCCCTGTAGTTTATAATCTTCCAATTATTTTCACAAACGGCTTCTCATATCCGAATAATTACTCGTATAAGAATATATTCTTCGTGTGTGGTCATTCAGAGGCACAAGTTTGGCATGTTAACACTTTTTGTCCCTTCAGTTACATATTTTCATCGTTTGTCAACTTTAGTCCTTCAAACTCAAACTTTTACATATTTAGAGTTTAGGACACGTGTCTTTACATAATTGGACACGTTTTTACGTGGTGTTACATGGGTGCAACAGAGCTTTCAATGGATGAAGCGATCGGGGCAATTGAGGTAGGCATCGTCCCCGCTGAGCTTGCAGGAAAGGCTGCAGCGGAAACAACAAACCTAGAGGCAATTTCATTGAATGATGGCATGGAAGACGCCATGAATTGAAGGATGTTCAATTGGATTTGAATGAGTACAAGTGGATGGCGCTACTGAAGATTCCAAAACCAGCAACTAGAAGGTGGATTGGAATAGCTCTTCCAGAATAAGTGAACCCTACACACACTAGTACAAATTTTGTTTTTTCTGAGCTCAAAAAATATTATTTTAGGAGGTTACATACAAAAACCAACCAAAAATCATACATACATTGCACAAATAAATTTACACGCACATTTTTTGAGTTGTATGTAGGGATGGCAATCAAACCCGAACCCGACGGGTAAACCCGACACATTTGGGACGGGTTTCAGTTAATCGGGTTTGGGACGGGTTTGGGATTTAGTGATATACCCGTTTACCCGACCCAATTACCCGATAAAGTGTACCCGTTTACCCGATTGTATACCCGATATAATTTCTTTTATATTATTAATATGTATATATATGGTACATCCATTTTTTTTACACATATAGGTATTCTATTCCATATACATTGTAGTTGTTATATATATATTATTATTATAATAACAATACAAAATGTAACCGGTTAGTAGTTACCCGATAGATATCCAATGAGTTTTGAGATAAGTATACCAACGAGTAATCTTTTTAAATTGACGGGTTTACCCGAAACCCGCGGGTATACCCGATACCCGAGGGGTATTTACCCGCTAGAAACCCGACGGGTTTTGGGACGGGTTTGGGACAAGCTTATCTAATCGGGTTTGGGTTTGGGATTATCTAAACCCGTCCCAAACCCGACCCATTGCCATCCCTAGTTGTTTGGCTCAAAAAAATGATTTTTTTTAATTGTTGTAAATTATGGCTCAAAAAATAGTTTTTTTTGTGCGTACATAACAACCTAGCTCAATAAAGGGTTTTTATCATATTTCTTAATAAAAAAACTCAACAGATTATTATTAGATTTTCTTCCCATCTCTCTATTTTTTCTCTCTGTAAACGACCGCTTCTGGCCTTTAATTCGATCTTCTTCAATTCGATCTATCCCCAAAGCCCTGCCATTAATTTTCACTATCCCACGCGCGCCTTTAATTCTTCTTCCAAAACCACCGCTTTTGGCCATCGAGCGGTACTTGTTGTTTTGCTTTAGTTCATGTAACAATCGATGTGTGGTATGATCGTAACATCCCCGTATGACGAAAGATGTATGGTATGATCGTAGCATGCCCGTATCATCCAAAGATTACAAAACCCTTTCAGATTTCATACAAAATTGTCGCCTTCAATTCTTCTTCCAAACCCCTTGGTAAGAAACCCTAGTTTTATCAAGTATCTTATTAAATTCTTTATATTAGTGCAAAATTTTGAATACAATTCGTTATTATGTTGGATATATGTTGGATTTTGCTAGATATATATCATTCCATGTGTGGCCCACATGTCAGATTCAATATACTTTTTGAGTGGTTTATGCGTATGATGTGCACAAAATGCAACATATAAATTACATCAATTGTGGCATAAAACTAACCCTTTTTTAGTACTAATGTTGGAAAAAGTGTGCTTTTGTCTTCCTTTTTTATTTTTAGGATTAAATGAGCTCAAATAGACAAAAGAAGCAAAAAGGCAGCAAAATCTAACATAAATACAAGAAAAGGAACAAACGTGACATGCCCGACCTCCCGACAGCATCTTCCCAAGCAAAACAAGAAGACAGAAGACTGAACACGCCCCGTGCTCAGTGAGCACGGGGGCGTGCCCAAGTGTCAGCAGAAAAGACAAAGTTGTAGAAGCTTCCATCGCCCACCACAGGGCCGTGCTCAGCGGACACGGGGCCGTGGTATAACAACTCTCACCAAAACTATTATTTATTATTTTATTTGTCCAAAAGGAAACCCTAATTGAGACCCCCAAGTGATCCTGCATAAACCCTAAAAATTTCAGAACAATCAGAATCAGGATCAGGGCTCCTAAAACTCAGGGGGTGGGGGGTAAACCCTAGTCGGTAATATCTAAACAGTTTTACGTGTAAAAAGAATTTTATCGAACGACCAACTCAGCAAGCCTACAAACACACGGGGATACCCTATGGTAGGGTAGCACCCCTCGCGCCACGCGAGGGCGCCCTTTTTCCAGTATAAATAGAGGAGGTTGGCACTTGCAATTACGCATTGGTTCGACGTTAAAATTCGATTCAGGCACTGAGATATCGTCCAAATACTACAAAAACACACACAATCTCGAATTTCTGCCACACCAACTGGGTAATAACTCGATCGCTGCTACGATTTAATATTCGATCGATTGAAACTATCCAATGGATGTTTAAGTGCTGCCCGCATTAGGGTTATACTTTGTCATTCGTCGTAAATTCGATGGATGTTTAGTATGGCACTTTGTAATTCGTTGTGAGGGTTGTATCTCGTGAGTTATCGTAAATGCTGTATTAGTTACTAACCTAGTTCGTGTGCATTATTGTTTAAATTAGGTTATCAGGCTTATCAGTAGGCTAAACCCTGCCCGTATAAACTTGCAATGTGAGTCATTCTCTTTTTATCAATTATGTTTTACAATACTCCAAAATTATTTTCAAAAGTTATAATTACAGGGAATTAAGTCCTGGTTATCTTGAGTCACTGGCTAGTGGGGTATTGTGCACATTACTAATTTCTCACAGTTAGGCTAATAAATCCTAACAGTGATAATCGTCACTACTTGGGTGAAAGGGCCCAATAGTGGCATGACCATCGTCACCAGGAGGTGACACGGCGCCAGATAAAAATAAGATAGAAGCCATTGTAATCGCTCTTATGCTGTAATTTATAACTATGTGTCATTTCATCAAATGGAGTGACTCACCACTATTTTCCCGGGGACAAAATATTTTTAAAACATGTTTCAGGTGATCTTCTGTGAATCAAGAAAAGGTGCTACGAAGCACTCACAAGCTTGAAGTAGTGGCTCAAATAAATAAATAAACATGTTTTGTAAAATAAGGGAATTCCTATGAAATTCCTCTATTGTAAATTACGGGGTTTATCCCAAATTATGAAATAAAATAATAATCCTACATTTTCAAGTTTAAAACGATCCTGCTAGACTTCCGCTGTACCACAGGTTTCTGTCCCGCGGCTCCTGGACCGGGTCAAACCGGGCGTGGGGGCCGTGACAGAAAAAGGTGGTATCAGAGCCACTGGTTTAAGCCAATTAAGTGTTTAGAAATACTTAATTTATCTGATTGTCATTCTGTGATTCTGTGAAATTTTAGTTCCAAAATATTAACTTAGGATTATGTGCGTCTTCGTGTGTGCTAACAGCATGAACAAACTATCAGAAGCCCTTCAGAATTTTTCTATCCATAGCACAGATATGGATACCACGGGTACTGTCACTGGATACCAGGCAGATGTCGAGGAGTCTATGGTATTCAAAGCCCAACCACAGGAGAAACCAAAAGTAGTGAAAAAGAGGCATAGGTGGGTAGGCTGGAGGCGTGTACGCAAGAAAATGCCAGCAACACAGAAAACTATGAAAAAGGAAGACCCAAAAGATAAAGGAAAAGGCATAGAGATTGGGGAGAGTTCTAGGCAAAACCAGGAAATGCTATCTTGGGAAGAAGAGTTGGACCATAAATTGACACTTGGCGACATCATCGGACCTGCCGATGAAACTCTCTTTAACTATCCAGCTGAAGCCCTACTTCCTGTTAACCTAGAACCTGCCATTCCGGGCCCTATTGTTCACCCTAGACCTCTACCAGGAGCACTGGAAGAATGGTGGACTGCCGACTGGCAATTTTAGAACCTTATGAATAGCCCTAATACTTTCTTCCCTCAATTTGATCCGGAACCTATACCAAACCCACCAATGAGCAACGAAAACTTAGCTAAACTCCGCCGCTATGGCGAGGAACTGGTGGATGCCGGAAATAGGATCCGGGAGGTGGGAGAGTAGATCTCCTGGAAGTACGACGAGAGGGAACGTCGTTACTAAATTGCCAGCTAACGGGGATAGCATGGGGTGGTGTGGTGTGGTTGTAGTGTATAATAATAATAGTAAAAATATAAATCCTGTAAAATCGCTTAAAAATAAAACTTTGTAAGATAATCAGTGTGTACGGATGCATAATATAATATAAAATATATAAAATCGGATAGTCGCAAGGTCGACAGTTTTGGCTGTACATGTTTGTGTGATTATGTGTTTCTCTATTGGTCTTTTCGTGTTATTTAACTACTTGTTAATTTACAGTATGGGTAAGCAAAAGCTTTCGGACATTTATCGTCAACTAGATAGTGCCAAAAAGGATAAGGGAACCTCATCTCTATCAAATTCCTCAAGATATTCAGTAAACACTAAGGAAGGAATATTTGTTCGTAAAGCACAGTATGAGAACCCACTTACTACCAAGAAAAGAAATTGGATTATTAGAAAAAGCCACGAGAAAATAGGGACGTCCAATTCAAAAGAAGTAATAGTTAAGAAGGAGACTCGGGAAATAGGCAAAACCCGCCGTGGGAAGACGAATTAAATGAAAAATGGTCAGATCTCTATATGTTAGCCACTACAGCAGTGAATCTTGATCCTTAATTAAGATAAACTGCCAAACCTAGACCAACCATGGAAAGTATATAAATAAATATGAAGTAATAAAATAAATATGGAGCATAGTCGTCATAGCCAAATTAGTTGAACAGTATTTCAGTTGTAAGTTGTAATACTCTGGCTTCGCCAGAACCAGTACTCATCTCTCACTACATTTGGGGGTTAATTAGCGAGATTCGTGATATTGTCAAGGCTGCTAGACCACGCACGATTGACGATGCAGTAGAATTAGCCAACACCTTGACTGACGGACTGGTGCGCACGCGAGAAGAAAATAGAAGGAAGGAAGTGGCCCAAAAGATTACCCAAGGATTTCGTGTGGGTAATAGCAGTAATTTCAGGAAAAGAGGAACCGGGCGATCTTCTACTGTCCCATTTTGCGGTACCTGCAAAAGAAAGCATTTTGGAAAATGCGGAGGGTACTGTAACTTCTGCAAAACTCCAGGACATCAAGAAGAAGATTGCAGGAAAAAGAAGGCAACAGTCTGCTACAATTGCGGAGAAGCAGGACATTTCAGGCCAGACTGCCCGAAATTAGTTAAACCAGCAGATATCAAGGCTAAACCTGCAAAAGGAACTACTAAAAAGAACGCAAGAGCCTTTCAATTGACTACGCAGGAAGCTGAACTAATTCTTGACGTCATAGCCGGTACATTCTTAGTTCACAACATTTATGCGAAAGTATTATTTGACTCTGGTGCAAACCAAAGTTTTATAAATACTTCGTTCTGCCAAGCTCTTAATTTACCTTTAACCACCCTTACGCAGATTTTTACAGTAGAAACGGCATAGGGGAATTCGATTAAAATAGATAAAGTTTTACGAGAGAAGGAAAGATAGAACTATTAGGCCACAAATTTACTGCAAATTTGTTACCTATGAATTTAGCCGAATTCGATGTCGTGTTAGGAATGGATTGGTTAGTGGCCAACCATGCTCGAATTCTCTATGATAAAAATTCCATAGAAATCCATACACCCACAGGGGAATTAATAATGATTACCGGAGATAAGCCACAAAAGCCACTGAAATTTATTTTGGTAATGAAGTTGGCCGGTTATTCAAGAAAACAAGGAATAGCATATATAATTTCGGTAATTGTTAATACCAAATGTAAGGAACTTAAGGATATTCCAATAGTATCAGAATACCCGGATGTTTTTCCGGAAGACCTACCAGGATTACCACCCGATAGAGAAGTAGAATTCAGAATTCATCTAATCATAGGAACTATACCAATAGCCAAGGCACTGTATCGGTTGGCACCTACTGAAATGCTACAATTAAAGAAAAAATTAGATGAATTACTAAGCAATGGGTTTATACAACCTAGTTCCTCTCCGTGGGGAGCTCCAGTGTTGTTTGTAAAGAAGAAGGACGGGTCGATGAGAATGTGTATCGATTATAGGGAATTAAACAAGGTTACAATTAAGAATCGATACCCATTACTTAGGATTGATGATCTTTTTTATCAATTGCAAGGAGCTAGATATTTTTCTAAGATAGATTTGCGCTCTGGATATCATCAATTAAAGGTACAAGAAGAAGACATACCTAAAACTGCTTTCAGAACTAGGTATGGACATTACGAGTTTACAGTCATGCCCTTCGGATTAACAAATGCCCCTGCAACATTTATGGAAATGATGAATAGGATCTGTAAACCATATTTGGATAAATTTGTAATCGTTTTCATTGACGATATACTTATTTACTCCAAAAGTCAGGAGGAACATTGTAAGCACCTGCATGCACTCTTAACTTTGTTAAGAAGGGAAAAGCTTTACGCCAAATTCTCAAAGTGTGAATTTTGGCTACAGGAGGTGCAATTTTTAGGTCATATGGTGAATCACAAAGGTATTCATGTAGATCCCTCTAAAATCGAAGCAATCACCAAGTGGAAAGCCCCGCAATCGGCTACTGAAGTTAGAAGTTTTCTATGGTTAGCCGGATACTATAGGCGATTCATTAAGGATTTTTTCTAAGATAGCAGTACCATTAACCAAGCTAACCTGTAAAGCCATAAAATTTGAATGGGACCCAGACAGGAGGAGGCTTTTAGGAGTTTAAACCAAAAATTAACAAACGCCCCAATCTTAGCATTACCAGAAGGAACAGAAGATTTTGAAGTCTACTGTGATGCTTCTAAGCTAGGATTAGGATGTGTGTTAATGCAACGCAAAAAGGTAATTGCGTATGCCTCAAGGAAATTGAAAAAGCACGAGGAAAACTATACGACTCACGACTTAGAAATGGGAGCGGTACTTTTTGCCCTAAAAATTTGGAGACATTATCTGTATGGAAGTAAGTTTACTGTCTATACGGATCATAAAAGCTTAAGGTATATATTTGGGCAAAAAGAATTAAACATGAGGCAAAGAAGATGGATGGAAATTCTAAGTGACTACGATTGTGATATTCAATATCACGAAGGAAAAACAAATGTAGTCGCAGATGCCTTAAGTCATAAGTATCATGAAAAGCAAAAGCGAGTTCGTGCACTTAGATTAAATCTACAGTTAGATTTAATGGAACAATTGAAGAATATTCAAGCAACAACAATCAAAGATAATGCTGAAGGAATGAAAGGAAGAATAAAGGAGTTGGAGCAAGGAACTGATGAAATTTGGAGATTCCACAAGAAAAGGATTTAGGTGCCGAAGCAGGGAGATTTAAGACATAAGATTTTAGAGGAAGCCCATAAATCTAGGTATACCATACACCCAGAAAACAATAAGATGTACCAAGATTTAAGAAATAATTTCTGGTGGATAGGAATGAAAAAGGACATAGCTAGTTATGTATCTAAGTGTCTTACTTGTTCGCAAGTAAAGGCAGAACATCAGAAACCTTCAGGGTTACTTCAACAATTAGAAATGCCAGTTTGGAAATAGGAACTAATCACCATGGATTTTGTTACTAAGTTGCCCAAAACCAGAAAAGGTAATGATGCGATTTGGGTCATTGTGGATCGATTAACCAAGTCAGCTCATTTTCTACCCATGAAAGAAACTTTCAACATGGAAAGGTTAGCCAAATTATACGTAGACGAAGTAGTATCCTTACATGGAGTTCCACTCTCCATTGTATCAGATAGGGATAGTTGTTTCACTTCACATTTCTGGACAAGTTTCCAAGAAGCCATGGGTACACGATTAAATTTAAGTACAACTTATCATCCCCAGACAGATGGACAAAGTGAAAGAACGATTCAAACTCTGGAAGACATGCTCAGGGCATGTGTAATAGATTTTGGTGGAAACTGGGACGATCATTTACCCTTAATTGAATTCTCCTATAACAATAGTTACCATTCAAGCATTAAAGTTGCCCCGTTCGAAGCACTGTATGGACGCAAGTGTAGAACTCCGGTTTGTTAGGCAGAAATAGGAGAAAATCAATTATCAGGTCCTTAGATTGTGCAAGAGACCACTGACAAGATAACTCAAATTAAAGAAAGATTGAAAACGGCTAGAGATCACCAGAACAGTTATGCAGACAATCGACGCAAGCCACTAGAATTTCAAGTCGGTGACAAGGTACTCTTAAAAGTTTCTCCTTGGAAAGGAATAGTGCAATTCGGAAAGAAAGGAAAACTAAGTCCAAGGTACGCAGGACCATTCCTAGTAATCCAGCGAATAGGACCAGTTGCTTATCGTTTGCAACTACCAGAAGAGTTAGCTGGGGTACATGATGTATTTCATGTATCTAATCTCAAGAAATGTCTATCTAACGAATCCCTGGTAGTACCTCTTCAAGATGTGGAGGTAAATGAAAAACTGAAATTTGTAGAAAAACCACTACAGATAGAGGACAGAAAAGTTAAGTTTCTTAAGCACAAACGACTAGTACTGGTCAAAGTCAAATGGGATTCAAAGAGAGGACCAGAGTACACCTGGGAATTGGAATCGGAAATGAAGCGGAAATATCCTCACTTATTCCAGTAAATCTCGAGGACGAGATTTTTATTAAGGTGGGGAGGATATAACAACTCTCACCAAAACTATTATTTATTATTTTATTTGTCCAAAAGGAAACCCTAATTGAGACCCCCCAAGTGATCCTGCATAAACCCTAAAAATTTCAGAACAATCAGAATCAGGATCAGGGCCCCTAAAACTCAGGGGGGGAACCCTAGTCGGTAATATCTAAACAGTTTTATGTGTAAATGAATTTTATCGAACGACCAAATCAACAAGCCTACAAACACACGGGGATACCCTATGGTAGGGTAGCACCCCTCGCGCCACGCGAATGCCCCTCGTGCCACGCGAGGGCGCCCTTTTTCTAGTATAAATTGGGGAAGTTGGCACTTGCAATTACGCATTGGTTTGATGTTAAAATTCGATTCAGGCACTGAGATATCTTCTAAATACTACAACAACACACACAATCTCGAATTTCTACCACACCAACTGGGTAATAACTCGATCGCTGCTACGATTTAATATCCGATCGATTGAAACTATCCAATGGATGTTTAAGCGTTGCCCGCATTAGGGTTATACTTTGTCATTTGTCGTAAATTCGATGGATGTTTAGTATGGCACTTTGTCACTCGTTGTGAGGGTTGTATCTCGTGAGTTATCGTAAATGCTGTATTAGTTACTAACCTAGTTCGTGTGCATTGTTTTTTAAATTAGGTTATAAGGCTTATTAGTAGGCTAAACCCTGCCCGTATAAACTTGCAATGTGAGTCATTCTCTTTTTATCAATTATGTTTTACAATACTCCAAAATTATTTTCAAAAGTTATAATTACAGGGATTAAGTCGTGGTTATCTTGAATCACTGGCTAGTGGGGTATTGTGCACATTACTAATTTCTCACAGTTAGGCTAATAAATCCTAACAGTGATAATCGTCACTACTTGGGTGAAAGGACCCAATAGTGGTATGACCATCGTCACCAGGAGGTGACACGGCGCCAGATAAAAATAAGATAGAAGCCATTGTAATCGCTCTTATGCTGTAATTTATAACTATGTGTCATTTCATCAAATGGAGTGACTTACCAGTATTTCCCCGCTGACAAAATATTTTTAAAATATGTTTCAGGTGATCTTCTGTGAATCAAGAAAAGGTGCTACGAAGCACTCACAAGCTTGAAGTAGTGGCTCAAATAAATAAATAAACATGTTTTGTAAAATAAGGGAATTCCTATGAAATTCCTCTATTGTAAATTACGGGGTTTATCCCAAATTATGAAATAAAATAATAATCCTACATTTTCAAGTTTAAAACGATCCTGCTAGACTTCCGCTGTACCACAGGTTTCTGTCCCGCGGCTCCTGGACCGGGTCAAACCGGGTGCGGGGGCCGTGACAGAAAAAGGTGGTATCAGAGCCACTGGTCAACGAAACCAGTAACTTTAATTAAAACGCCCAGATACAGACACTGAACACGGGCCGTGTCCACTGAACATGGGGCCGTGTCCAGCCTCTATTTCCGTCTTTATTTTTGTTTTCTGGTCCCGAGACTCTGTTGTGGTTTGTTGAGTGATTCTTATGGATCAATACTTAGGAGGCTACAACTACACCTATGAGGAGGATGATTATAGAAGAGACTATTGCACTAACTGTGGTAACCCGCACTCGGTTCAATATTACAACTCATCTCAACCGTCCACTTCATACAATTATTATGAGGAGCCCAGGTACGAACCATCGACTTCATACACATCCTATCAAGACCAAAGGTATGAACCATCTCCCTCATACTCATATTTTGATGAACCAAGGTATGACCCTTCATACTCATACTTTGAGGAATCAAGATATGAGCCACCACCTTCATACTCTTATTATGAAGAACCATGGCGTGAATAACCCACCTCATATGAGTACTATGAAGAACAAAATTACGACCCTTATCCATCATATGCTTACAATGAGGAACAATGGTGTGAACCATCTACTTCATATGAGCACTATGAGGAACCAAGGATCGAACAACCGGATTCAAGCTTTGAGGATCCTGATCCTTTTTCTATCACTGAAGTGACCGATAGGATATTAAAAAAACTTAAAACTATCGAGTGATACGTAAAAGAATCTCGCGCAAGGGAAGAGGAGTCCCGCGCAAGAGAAGAATTAAATAAAGAAACGATAGTTGAAGAGTCAAAAATGGAAGAACAAATAAGTGAAAAACCGACACATGAGTTAAACAACGAAAGGGGTGAGGATGATAACGTTAAAATTCAAGAAGAGTCTAATTTTGAAGAAATTAATCTCTTGTCACCTTCTTTTGAAAATCATTGTCTAGTACCAACTCATGCTAAGTTTTTAAAAGAGTTGAACACTAACACTAAAATTGACGAAATGTTAAGTGTTAAGTTAACTAATGATCAAACTTCGCTAATAAAAGAAGACTCTTTTGAAACTAACATTACACCAGTTCCATGTTTCTTTCAAAATTCATTTATTAGTAACGTCACCATTGATAAAGATCTTTGTGTTAACATAATGCCTAACTACATTTTCGAAAAATTAAGTATTAGTGATTTTTCTCCACTTCAAATGCCCATTTTTCTATCCAATCGGAAAATAATAAAATCAATCGGTGTAGTTGAGGATGTCTTGGTTCAAACAAATCAAATGGTAATCCCAACCGACTTTGTCATCCTCGATGACGCTCCTCTAGTGTTGGGAAGACCTTTTGTAAAAACTCACGAAGCTTTGAAAAACCGGAAGTTCATTAATCTACCTCTTCAACTAGGGGCATTCAAAAGGAGCATAGATCTTGAGCACTCAATGAAATATCCTTTTGGCAACAATGACCCCCTAATTGAAGTTGAAGATGAGCCACCCGATACAAGTGAAAAGATTGACCACTTTGTTGAAGAAGAGGTCGCCATAGAACAAACTTTTAAAGTTCTTGATCAAAATGAGCAACCAAATAAGGAGTCTCCTAAAGACCCACCTCTTGAGCTCAAAGAACTTCCAAAAGGTTTGGAATATGCTTTTCTAGACAAAGATGGTAAATCACCTGTAATTATTTCGTCTAAATTAAGTAGTTTAGAAAAAGAAAAATTAATTAAACTTTTGAAAAAACACAAAAATGCAATCGCTTGGAAGCTTGTAGATATTAAAGGAATAAGTCCTTCCATGTGCACGCACAAAATTTTAAGGAATGATGACTACAAATCGGTAATACAACCACAACGTAGAGTAAATCCAAATGTGCAAGAAGTGGTTAAAAACGAAGTCATCAAATTACTTGACGCTGGACTTATCTACCCTATCTCAGATAGCCCTTGGGTAAGTCCCGTCCAAGTAGTTCTGAAGAAAGGAGGTATGAAGGTAATAACCAACGAAAAGAACGAATTAATACCAACGAGAACCGTCACAGGATGGAGAGTATGTATAGACTATAGACGATTAAATGAAGCAACAAGGAAAGATCACTTTCCTTTACCCTTCATTGATCAAATGTTAGAAAGATTATCCGGTCATAAATTTTATTGTTTCTTGGATGGTTTTTCAGGTTACTTTCAAATCCCGATAGCACCCGAAGACCAAGAAAAGACAACTTTCACATGTCCCTATGGAACTTTTGCTTATCGACGCATGCCATTTGGTCTATGTAATGCCCCCGCAACATTCCAACGTTGCATGGTGGCCATCTTCCATGATATGATAGAAAAGACAATGGAAGTCTTCATAGATGACTTTTCTATCTTTGGAGATTCATACGACCAATGTCTCGATAACCTTGAACGAATGATATCCCGATGTGAGGAAACTAACCTCGCCCTTAATTGGGAAAAATACCATTTCATGATAACAGAGGGGATAGTACTCAGTCATAAGATCTCAAGCGAAGGAATGGAAGTTGATCGAGCAAAAATAGACACTATTTCTCGATTACCTCCACCATCCCCCGTTAGAGCAATCAGAAGTTTCTTAGGGCATGCCGGATTTTATAGGCGGTTTATCAAAGACTTTTCAAAAATTTCAAGACCTCTAACAAAATTACTTGAAAACGATGCGCCTTTCATCTTTGACAAGGATTGCAATCAAGCATTTCTAACCCTCAAGGAAATGCTAGTCAATGCACCTATCATGAGAGCGCCTGATTGGAAATTAACTTTCGAAATCATGTGTGATGCAAGTGACTTTGCAGTTGGAGCAGTCTTGGGACAAAGAAAAGAAAAGCATTTTCACCCAATTTATTATGCTAGTAAAACACTTAACGATGCACAAGAGAATTACACAACAACTGAAAAAGAATTACTAGCTGTGGTATTTGCTTTTGATAAATTTCGTTCTTATCTTGTTCTTTCTAAAACAATAGTCTATACAGATCATGCAGCCATTCGATACCTCTTCAAGAAACAAGACGCAAAGCCCCGTTTGATCAGGTGGATTCTACTCCTCCAAGAATTTGATATTGAAATCAAAGACAAAAGAGGAGCAGAAAACACAGCAGCAGATCATCTTTCGCGCTTAGAAGATCTAGCTTTGGAGGCAACTAGGGACGAGCAAATCAACGAAAAATTTCCAACAGAGTCCTTAGAAATGGTGGAATACAAGGAAGAACCATTGTATGCCGACTATGCTAACTACTTAGCTAGCGGTATAGTTACCAAAGGATGCCCACATCACCAAAGAAAAAAGTTCTTTGCTAATGTGAAGCATTACTTTTGGGAAGATCCTTATCTTTTCAAAATGTGTGTCGACCAACTCATCCGACGGTGCGTACAAGGTAACGAAGCAAGGAGAATTCTCCGCCATTGTCATGAAGGTCCATACGGAGGACATCATGGTGCCGCTAGTACCGCACGAAAGGTATTTGATTCAGGATTTTATTGGCCGACCATTTACAAAGACGCGCAAAGTCTAGTTAAAACATGTGATGCTTGCCAAAGATCAGGTAATATTTCTTCCAAAAACGAAATGCCACAAAATGGCATTCTCGTTTGTGAAATTTTTGATGTGTGGGGACTCGACTTTATGGGACCTTTCTCGCCATCAAAAGGAAACAAATATATACTTGTGGCAGTAGATTACTTGTCTAAATGGGCCGAGGCCGAGGCACTTCCAACAAATGATGGAAGAGTCGTGGTAAGATTTCTGAAAAAACTATTCTCTCATTTTGGAACACCTAAAGCATTAATAAGTGATAGAGGTACCCATTTTTGTAATCATCAACTTGAAAAAATCTTAACAAGATATGGGGTCTATCACCGGGTCTCGATAGCATATCACCCTCAAACAAACGGACAAGCCGAAGTGACTAATAGAGGTTTAAAACGAATACTTGAAAAAACCGTAGGATTAAATAAAAAGGAATGGGCCGATAAATTAGATGATGCTTTATGGGCTTTTCGAACTGCTTATAAAACAACAATAGGCACAACCTCATATAAGCTCGTCTATAGAAAAAGTTGTCATTTGCCGGTAGAAATAGCTCACAAGGCCTACTGGGCAATAAAAAATGTAAACTTAGATTTAGAAATTGCCGGTAAAAATCGATTTTGTCAAATAAATGAATTAGACGAATTAAGGAATTATGCATACTCTAACTCTGAAATTTATAAGGAAAGAATGAAAAATTTACACGACAAACACATTAGACCTAATGAATTTCGAGTAGGAGACCAAGTTCTATTGTTTAATTCACGACTTCGATTATTTCCGGGTAAACTAAAACCTAGGTGGTCAGGACCTTTTTCCATCACCCATATTTTTCCTCACGGTGCAGTAGAAATTAAATCTCGGAATGGAATTCCATTCAAAGTCAATGGCCAACGGCTGAAACTCTATCAAGGATTCATTGAGGATGAGGAGGAAGAAATCTCGCTTCAAACGGTTGACGAGTAAAGGCATCAACATCATACCTGGTAAGTTACGAACAAGCAGATGAACATCGAAACTGATAAGTCTTCTAACCGAGTTTTGGAAAAATAGGGCACTCACATGAGCACTATAAAAAAATCAGAAACTTTGCTCGGCACGGGGCCGTGTCGGCGCAACTGTCGGGATAAAACCCCTTTTCCATAACAGTTACATCATTCCACACGCCTCGTTTCCCCACAAAACGCTCTGGTCCAGGCGATTTTCCGCAGATTTTCGACATCTCCTCTCATTCTAACAACATCAAGGTATGATTCTATCATCATTAGTAGTTAGATTAGTTACTTGCATGTAGCTAAAACATCAAAAATTTGGGAGAAATCTAGGGTTCTTGAAGTTCTTCCGGATCGAACCTCAAATTTTTGCTTAAATCTTTTAGCATTAGTATAAATTAGTGTTATGGAAAGTAAACCCACTTGTATTGTTAATAGATTTGCCCGATTTCTCACAAAAACCCCAAACCCCTGTTTTTGAGCCGAAAAGGATAAAATCGAAGGGGTAAACGGTTTGTTTTGGGAAAAACGGCACTTGGGGTTTCATTTTCGGGGGAAACCGCACATACTTGACCAAAAATTTTCAAGTTTTCGGGACGGGGTCGAAAAATGAAATTTTTGAGTAACAGACACCTGGACACGGGGTCGTGCCCGCTGAGCACGGGGTCGTGTCCAGCCCACTGTTTTCAGTTTTCTCCGAAAAATTTCATTATTCCGTGCTAACTTTTGGTGTATTCTTTCAGATGTCGAAGAAGTTCACAAGATTCAACGCAAATGAGCTCGATGTTAGGGCCAAATATGACACACTTCAAACAAGACCGGAAGAATACCCAAGACAAGTGTGCACAGATCTCTTAGCCATGGTGAACCAACTTGTCCGGTTTAACAACCTCGTTACTGGCCCACTAAGGATTGCCCTATCCACTAAAATTCGTTCCGTCCATGAGTGCACTATGGAGTTCTATAGCACCTTCACTTTCAATTCAAGGTGCGACCCTTTCGACAATGATGGGGTGGCATTCCGATGTGGTGGAACGAAGTACTCGATCTCAATGGCACAATTCGGGGCAATAGTTGGGCTGTATACGGAGGAAGATTTGGGGAGTGAAGAGAACACCGAAGGGGTGCGAGATTTGGATGAGAACGAGCGCCAAGCCGCGTGGGCTCAGATTGGTGAAGGGCACTACAACCCAAGCAGCACAAAGAGTACCAAGTTGAGGGACCCACTCTACCGATACATCCATAGGGTCCTCAGTTACTCTCTAAGCCAAAGGCATGATAGTGGTGGCGTCGTTGGGTTGAAAGATTTGATAGTCCTTCACTACATTCATACTCGAAGACACCTCGATGTTCCATTTGTCCAACTCCGAAACATGCATCTGAACCGGCTAGCTTGTGCACCAACCCCTATCTTCTTCGGGGGTGGGTGTACCGCCTCTTCAAGCACTTCGTGAACATACCTAGGTCTTTCGAAAGGAGCCCATGGTCGGGACGAGTCGATGTACACATCTGCCGCTCCATGAACCTAATCTATGAGGCGGAAGACGGGTCGGTTAGCTTTCAGAGGATGCAAGGGCATGCATGGAACCCGTAAGAGGCACTAGTCCTTCACGCTCCATAGTTTCAACAACCTCCCCACTACCAGTACCACCCTCACGGTGATCTGGGCCAATCCTCCTCACAAGGAGGTGGTTTTCCTAACTTTCAGAGTTTACATGATCTTTTGCAGGAACACCTTATGTGCACCAGGAACACCTACAACCTCGCCAACAACACATACAACCGGGTCGGAACCATTGAAAGAAACATCTCCGATATCCAAGATGATATTGGAAGCATCCGGGAGTACATGGCGGGGCATGGAGGAGGTGATGACGAGGACAGTGATGAAGACATGGACTAGGCGGGTGGAGTAGGAGCAGGAGCAGGTGGTTGGTGATCCCACAGGTTAAACCCCCCTTTTTCTATCAAACAATTTCCGGCCTGCGTGCCGAGTGTTAAACAATTTACTTTCCCTAACTTCTTTTTATTTTCTGCTTTTCTTTTTTATTTTTAACTTGATGGTTTGGATGTTGAACTTGGTAATCTAGGATGTTTGGTATTGTTTGGCGTGGTATTTATTGATAAAACAGGAACATACGAGGCTTAGAGTACTAAACATTAGTACTACTAAAGCCGAGACAGGAAAACCGGAGCTAGAAACTTGTTTTTCAACCTTGCAGACTGTCTACACGGGGTCGTGTCTGGCCGACACGCCCCCGTGCCCACCTCCCGGACCTGCTGTTTGTTTAATTTCTGCAGATTTTTGCCAGACACGTGGTCGTGTCCAGCCAACACGCCCCCGTGTCCACCTTATGTAAGTTTTCGTTACTAGCACCTGAACACGGGGTCGTGTCCATCCGATACGGGGCCGTGTCCAGAGTTCCAGTAACATAAAATTTTGCTTTTAAACACCCTTTTACACATTCAATCAACCTAAAAACTTATTTTTGGGACACATTGAGGACAATGTGTAATTTAAGTGTGGGGGGATGCTAAAACTTTGAATCTTGCAAGTCCTAATTAACAAGCCTTACACAAAACTCTATTGGAACCGCTACTCACCCCAAATTTTTTTTCAAAAATTTTCATTTTCTTTTTACTTGTCTAGGTTTAAGTTGGGAATTTCAAGTTCTAACAAGGTTATATTTTTACAAATTTACAACCGATAGCGTCGTGATAAAAAGAACCAACATAAGAAAATTATGAAACGGCATGACAAGCTTAGTTAAAATTTGATTATATATACTTGATCACATAAAAACCCATTCCCACAAAAGTGAGTTTTGAGCCTTTATTGAGCATACAAATACATATCTTTATATTAAATGCTCATTTTTCGTTTCTTGTGTGAATAGCCGCTTGGTTCTTACGACTCTGGAACTTGCCACAACAATGCATTCCCTGTCCTTACCAACTTAAACCCGAGTAAGTAAATGATGAAGGCATTAGGACTAACCATTTTTCTTTCTACACCATTATTTTTCATTTTTTTACCACCTACCCAAAATCCCCCTAGTTAACCCCTTTGAGGCTAAACCTTTTCATTTCTTAACCCAAAAACAAACACCCTTTTTATCCATCTAAACCTTTTTTTTTTATTTTTTACCCTTTCTTTTAGTAACAAAGCTCTGTTTTTCTTATGACTTGAAATATATATATATATATATATATATATATATATATATGATGAAACCAAATAAACAAACAAGTTTATCAAAAATAACTTTGTTTGAAAGAAATGGTTCATCAAAATAAAATAAATTGTGAAAAATAAAAAGTCTTTCAAAAACCGACACTTTTTACGCTTTTCGCCCTTTCACTAACCACTAACCCAACCACCCACCTTTACCCCAAGCCTAACCCTTCACCCAAAAAGTCCTCTTGATATTTACAAAGGTATATAGTTAAAAAGGATGAGGATTGATTGCTTGGCAAGCTTATGGTAGGAGTAAGCTCCATGCCGCTCTCGAGTGATTCACTAAAAATACACCTTCAGCCGAGTGTTGAGTGATCCCCCGTGAGGTATGTGAACTTGTATATAAATGAAATTTTAAAAAGGCATGTTATGCCCTAATAAGTAATTTATCGTATGAAACGTTTTTAATAAATCATGACGAATAGGATTGTAAATAAATAAAAATAAAACTTAAATAAAGAATCTTGGAAATCCCGACACTATATGACAAGCCCAAAAAACCTTCTCTTCTACCCATTCCATTTGGGAGTGAAAAAGTCACATTATAAAGAGTTTTGCTTGAGGACAAGCAAAGATTCAAGTGTGGGGTTTTTGATGTGCACAAAATGCAACATATAAATTACATCAATTGTGGCATAAAACTAACCCTTTTTTAGTACTAATGTTGGAAAAAGTGTGCTTTTGTCTTCCTTTGGTATTTTCAGGATTAAATAAGCTCAAATAGACAAAAGAAGCAAAAAGGCAGCAAAATCTAACATAAATACAAGAAAAGGAACAAACATGGCACGCCCGACCTCCCGACAGCATCTTCCCAAGCAAAACAAGAAGACAGAAGACTGAACACGCCCCATGCTCAGTGAGCACGGGGGCGTGCCCAAGTGTTAGCAGAAAAGACAAAGTTGTAGAAGCTTCCATCGCCCACCACGGGGCCGTGCTCAGCGGACACGGGGCCATGGTCAACTATAAGATTCGCGAAATCCAGGCAAATCTTGATAGTACAGATATGCTTCTGCACACGGGGCCGTGCTCAGCGGACACGGGGGCGTGGTCAACTAATGCAGATAAACTGCATTTAATGAAGAAAGAGAGGAGGATGGACACGGGGCCGTGCCCGAGCTTCTGTTCAGCCTATAAATAGGAGTGCTTGGAGCTCTTGCAACTCATCCCTTGGTACACTACCTCTCTCACACTTCACCCACCACCCACCACCATCACAACACCATCATCCACCAGCATCATCCATTGTCCATCATAGAGTGTGTGAGTCGTATCGGGATCCAAGATTGATCGTAAGAGTTCTTGACAATCAAAGGCCATGTTTGCCTAAGTCTCTTACATCACTTGGTGAAGACAAGTGTTTAGTGTAATACTTTTTATTTTTAATCTTTTGCACTTTTTAATTGGTTTTGTATTAATGACTTTAATTACTAGTTTCTTATGTTGAAGGTGATTCTTCCTTATCGTTTGTCCGTGGTGTCTTGCCATTATTTTACTGTTTATATAAAATAAAAGATTTTCACCATTCATATCTCCACGGTCTATATGGAGGTATGTTGGCTACCTGGTCGGGGGTTAAGAGAACAGTTTAGTAAGAGTCTTGCCATTGTTCAGTGTATAGATCCTGCAAAGGACCTGGGTCAAATTTAGTAGGACCTCCTTCAATACCCAAAGGTATTGGATAGCGGGGGTCCAAACTCTTTGATTCTCTCATAAGTTAAACTACTATTAAAACTTTAACCCGGCTGCTTAGAACTGTATCCCTGCTGACTCAGACTACTTAGCCGAGGGTAACGTCGCCTTCAAAAGAGGGGCCTACCACATTATGCATTAATAACTTAATTAATTATCTTTCAATAATCCGACCCTTTAGGATTGTATCCTTGTTGACTCAAACTACTGGGTTGAGGGTAACGTCACCTTCAAAAGAGGGGCCTACTACAATAACTAAGATAATCTCTTAAACAAGTGCAAAAGTGCGAAAATAATCAAAGGTTACACTACACACGAGTCGGATCCAAGTGATTCATCTTGTCTATCTGTTTTTATTGTTATTTTATTTTCAGCATTTTAGTTAGTTTTTTTTATAGTTTAAAAACCTTTTTCTAACATTTTGGTTTGATTAGACGTGGAGGATAAACCGGTATTAAAAGCTCTTGTGTCCTTGGACGACCTCGGTATCTTACCAACACTATACTACGTCCACGATGGGTGCACTTGCCCATATGTGTGTTTAGTGTTAGTGAATATCGTGTTTATAAATTTAAAACTTGGCTAAAAAGTGTAAAAAGGGCTTAAAATATACACCTAAAATATATACACACTGACACGCATCAGCGTATCTCATGTGGTCCCCTGTTATATATATATATATATATATATATATATATATATATATATATATATATATATATATATATATATATATATATATATATATAGGGAGCCGCTAGAATGAAAACCACCTCGAGTTGTAAGAACCGCGAGAACTACACCCCACGGAGCGCCGTTCGCCATGATTTTTTTTTTTACAAGTAGATGTGTATATTATAAACACAGCCGTAAAAAATCATGGCGAATGGCGCTCCGTGGGGTGTAGTTTTTTACACCACAAGTTTGGTAAAAAAAAAAGAAAAAAGAAAAAAAATTAAAAACACCAAACTTGTGGTGTAAAAAACTACACCCCACGGAGTGCCGTTCGCCATGATTTTTTACGGCTGTATTTATAATACACACATCTACTTGTAAAAAAAAAAATCATGGCGAACGGCGCTCCGTGGGGTGTAGTTCTCGCGGTTCTTACAACTCGGGGTGGTTTTCATTCTAGCAGCCCCCTCTATATATATATATATATATATATATATATATATATATATATATATATATATATATATATATATATATATATGTCAGGTTTTTAGTTGAGACTTTCTATGTCATCTACCGATTTGGATCATATTGTTTACTGTTTTTTATGAGGTGATGATGTTCTGTGGGTCATATTGTTTAGTTTTTTTTATATGGTGTTTGTTAATTTGTTTTTTTTATAATTTTATTTTAGTGTGTAAAATGTCTAAACTTGGGAGAGGGAAACGTGGGCCTGCGACTTTCTTAAAAAAAGACTGTGACTATACAATTGAGTTTAACCATGATAATCAACCGATTGGCAAGAATGTGACTGATTATACTTCATGGTTAGGAGTGAAGCTAAAAGCCTTGATAATCACGAGAATGTCGTTTAATCATAATGTTGGACCGAATCCGAGTGTTTAATCAGATATTTGTATAACATAGTATTTTATAAAATAGTTCCAGAAGACCCTAAAGTTGCCTACTTCAATATCCACAAAATAACTGGAAAAGAGTGCGAGGAAAATTTTGTAAGTGTAAAAGAACACTTGTTAAGTGTCTACAAACTTAAAAAAAGGGCACAAAATATTTTCTTGCACCCTTTTTTTATAGGTAATATATATTTTATTATTTTTAGTGTATTCAAGTTAATTTTCTTTATTTTATTACACTACTTTTTATACCTTTCTTTTTTCTAGCGCCCATTGGGTTTTGTTTATCGCTTCTCCCAAGGAACGAAGTGTTTGGATCTTGGATTCGACTTCGGTTAAGGCCAACAAGAATGAAGATGATTATCCTCTTTCGAGAGCAATAGAATCTTCTTTTGGAAGTGGACTTACATAGACCATGGTTCAAGTATGTTATCAGTATTATTAACTCTTATGTTATACAATTAAGTGATTATTTTAGTAATTGATCTTTTCTTTTAAATTTAATGCAGTTTAAGCAACAAGACGGGTCTTGGGAGTGTGGGTTCATGGTGATTTGGTTTATGGTCCGGTTTGTTTTAAAGAAGCGATTTCGTTTTTCAAACAATGTAAGTATTACTTTTAGAATTTACCTATTTTGATTTTAGTATGTTGGGGTTATTGATCCGAGTTTAAGGTTGTATTATTCGGGTTTTATGTTTATTTTTGGTGCTTCGGGTTAACTGATATATGTTATTTGATTTCTTTTTAGATTTGGACCCAGATAACAAGCGTAACACAAGAGGAGATCAACATGTTGGTTGAAAACATCATGACGCGGTTTTTTAAGAGTGTAGGTTGGTTGAATACATCATGATGGGTTAGGTTAGTGTAGTTATTTGAACAACTTTGGAAGTTATTACGTTTAGAACAACTTTTGTAAACTTTGGAACTTATTATGTAATTAATAGGTTCTATGATATTTGCTGAGTGTTGTTTGTTTTAGTTATGGCTAATGTGTATACACTTTTCTAGCTGAGCTTCCCATTATCCATTGTTTTGAGCCAATATTTTTTATTTAGGCATTATTTTTTCTGTGACGCCATTATTTTGAGCTAGCTCTCCTATTACCCATTATTTTGAGCTAACAATTTTGATTATTTTTAGCTAACATTTTTTATTTAGGCATTATTTTTTCTAGGTGGTTGGATATTAAACCATCGCTTAAAATCACAAAATCACAAATTATTGACATGTTTTTTTGGGCAGAACTTGTTTTATTTTGGGCGGGTTTTTAACCGTTGAAATTAATTAAACATTTTTTCGTGCGACATTTGTTTAGGCGGTCACAAAACCGCTCATAATCCTCATTTACACCGCCTAAACAAATCATTTTTGTAGTGGTGACAATGATACGCAAAGCACACCATTAGCCTCGTCACGGGAAGGGGAGCCTCTCTGTGACCAAGCTCGGGCGTGAAAATAAGAACTAGGGAAGTACAAGATAAGTTAGAAGAGATATATATATATAGAGAGACACACGATTACCCTTTTTGGGAGTTCCATTGGAGTATTTATACTTGTGGGAATGCTAATGTGGCCCAATTTGTCATGGTCGGATCAATCGTTGTCAGGTGTTGGACCCATGTTAGTTATAAAAGATCCTTCTAGCCTGGATTGGGAGAATAGATCGGACAGGGTTGCGGAGACCGAAATTATTGTTTTGTTAGGTGACTTAGATGTTGCCTCATCAGCCAACATACAAATCGATCATCTTATAATAGTTTTTACCTATCACATAATTTGTTACTGTAATTCTACTTTTGATGGCATCTCTATTTGGTTAAATGATGTATTTGTGTGTTGCCTCTGGCATTGAAGGAAAAAAAACATAACTTGCTATTGAACAACTTTACTATACCACCATCGCCGTGGTCCTAAAGATTTCAGTTAACTTTATGTGTGACTTTAGCACTACATTCCAAGATGTTTAAACTAATATAACTTCAAAATATAAGTCCAAAATACCCAAACTAAAATGTTGGAAAGAAGTGCCCCTCCCCGAATGATGCTGATTTAACTATTTAAGTAACGTGATGAACAAAAAATCTAAATTTAGAAGTAGATCTAGAGGTCGTATGAGTTGACTCTTCTTGAAAGAAGTAAAAATTAACCAATTTAATAGGGCATTAGTTTTTTTTTTCTTTTTTATGAACGTCCAACAAAACCCGTCCACCCAGATACCCTCATAGGCAAAAGGCCACCTATCCACGCTGATGACCGCAGACAGCGTTGGTGACCTAGCCTCTCACTAATTCCAAAAGAAATCCACAACTCAAAAGACTACAGTGGTAAAACGTTGACTCACACATAACATTTTGTAACAAACGAGACTTCAACCGACGACCTCCGCTAGCGAAAGTCACCAGGTATCACTAAAGCATTGCCCATTTCGTTAACGAGCCATTACTTAAGTTTAAAAAAACGTTAATAATATTTTAGTTTCAAACCTTATATGGAATTATGGACGATTGGTTGACCTAGAGTTTTTTTATTTTGTAAATCAATTTTAAATAATAAAAAAAAGTTAGTTAGCTTTACTATTTATTTAAAATAAATTTAGTTAGCTTTACTATGAAAGTATTGTTGGCGTAACTATAACCACAACTGCATTATCAATAACCATCGCATTTATTTCCAATTCACAAAATTCATTTCACATTCACATCCGCCATGGAACTCCGAGCTCCCACCCCTGTTTCTCCACCTTCACTCATCCGAACCCAATTATCCAAACCCATTTTCACTCTTCCATTTACTCCAAACAAACCATATTCACCCTTAACCACTTCAACCCAATTCCAAAAACCCAAATTCAAGACTTTAACAGCCATTTCTCCATCTGTTTCAACCGAACAAGAAACCGAAACCCATGATCAAGATGAGAAATTCGACTGGTATTCTCAGTGGTATGCAGTCATGCCAGTGTGTGATCTGGACAAGAGGGCCCCACATGGGAAGAAGGTGATGGGTCTTGATGTTGTGGTGTGGTGGGATAAGAATGAGAATGCATGGAAGGTGTTCGACGATATGTGTCCTCACAGATTGGCTCCACTTTCTGAAGGAAGGATTGATCAGTGGGGTAGGCTGCAGTGTGTGTATCATGGCTGGTGCTTTAGTGGCTCTGGTGACTGTAAATTGATCCCTCAAGCTCCCCCTGACGGTCCTCCGGTATACTAGATAACATATTAGGGAAAATATATTAGTTAGCGTTTATTGTATACATCCACAGAATACACAATACCTGACCGGTTTTTATTGTTATATAACGTGCAGGTTAATACGTTTAAAAAGGCGTGTGTTGCGGTTTATCCAAGCACCGTGCAAAATGGAATTGTTTGGTTTTGGCCCAACACTGATCCGCAGTACAAAGATATCCTCACAAAGAAGAAACCACCATCCATCCCTGAACTCGACGATCCTTCATATACATTCCAAATGTTTAACCGAGAAATACCATATGGGTATGCAGTATGCGCATTTCACCTATATTTTGCATATTCATCGGTTCAAAATTTAATCTGAGAGTGTGACACTTTCAGGTATGAAATCCTGGCTGAAAACCTCATGGACCCTGCTCATGTTCCATATGCACATTATGGAATATTTAGGGCGCCACAGCCTAGATAAGTATTTATACAATTACATAATTCTTATGCTTTCAATTTTCTAGTATTCTTGATGAGCACCTGTGAGTCGTGACCCAACGCGTCTAACATAAGTTTACTACAATGTTAAGGTCGATCGGGAAGGGGGTGCCCCCATAGATATAAACATAGATCCGATACACAAAAATGGTTTTACCGCAAACCAGCCATACGGCGGATCGAAATTTGTCGCTCCTAGTCTACATATCTCATTTACTGAAATTCCAAAGGTATAAAATATTTCAATTTACTTGTGAAACATTAAATTTGTTGCTCCTAGTATTCATTCAACGTGAGAACTATATTAATATTTTGATACTTTTACTTGTGTAATTGAATAAACTCAGGGGAAATCAGCACAACCACGACGGTTGTTACTGATCTTTATATGTATACCAGTGAGCCCGGGTAACAGCAGATTGATCTTTATTTCCGGAAGAAACTTTGCTGTTGGGATCGATCGAATTGTTCCCAGATGGACGTTCCATATTAATCAGAATTTGGTTATTGATTCAGATTTGTATCTTCTTCATATTGAGGTAACTTGTAGGAGAAGAAACTGATTATGCAATGTGATTCGAGTAGGTTTTTGAACGGTTATGCAACTTGCAGGAGAAGAAACTGATGAAACCCGGTTTTTCCAGTTGGGAAAAAGCCTGTTTCGTGCCAACTAAATCAGACGCGAAAGTGGTTGCGTTTAGAAAGTGGTTAAAGAAATATTCAGGCGGCCGAATTGACTGGGGAAACAAATTTAATGAATCTTTACCGCCTACACCGCCTAGAGAACAACTTATGGACAGGTTATTTGCGTAAAAGTTGACTAAATTGATGTTATTAACGTCAAAATTAATTGGCGTTTTGATTGATTTTGATGATTTTAGGTATTGGAGTCATGTGGTGAACTGTAGCAGCTGCAATGGTGCGTATAAAGGTTTGAAGGCTCTTGAGGTGGCTCTTCAGGTGTTTTCGGTTGCTGCAGTGGCTATGGTGGCTGCAACCAAACAAGGGATCATATCGGTTGCTGCAAGGAATTCACTTGCGGTTGCTGCAGTTTTGTGCTTTGTGGGATCAAAATGGGTGGCTTATTTTGTTTACAAAAACTTCCATTTTCATGATTATAATCATGCTTTTCAATGAGACTTGTTTTGTCATAATACATTGATGTGAAGAGGTCTTGAGGCCCGTATATTTATTAAAGATCAATAAAGATAAGGATATATATTTAATATTATTTAATATGAATAGTGAGACTCACTAATAACATAGCTTATTAGTAGGGTATCTGAAGCTCTGATGAGGGCAAACCTTATCTCTACTAGAGGGGATGAGAGGCCACTCCCATTGAGACCCCTGCTCCAAAAACCTTTTATTAGTAGCGATGTTACTAAGAGAAGTTCGTACATCGGATGCAACTTAACACAGACACACGTACCAACATCGAATGATCTCCCATAAATCTGCATGTTGTTCATATGGGTCCTTGTCCTATTCAAGTTGAACTTTAATGTTTGAATAAGAGTAAAGTTGGTATTATACCATCACTCTATTAATGCCACTGATTCGGAGTTTTTCATAAGTCATAACCACACATACTTGGCTAGTATGACCATTTGTGATAGAGGTTCTCGCGTCTTTAGTGCACCTTTCCCAATAAAATATCACTTTTAAACGTTTTAAAGTTGGATAGAACTAAGATTGACAGCCAGTCGAAGATGAATGCCACAATACAATAAGTAGTTTATGCTTCCTCAGTAAAACTTGCCCATCTGGTGTATCGTTTTGTACAGGGGCGCAACTTAAGAGGGCCCGCGGGGGGGGGGGGGGGGGAGGATCGGCTCAACCATTTTGGTGGCCTAAGGCGAAGTAAAATCTCGTGGCATTTTTCCCAAAAAAATGTATGTAATTGAAAGTTAAACTTGAAGGGCTCGAGTGTAATTATTTGAAAGATTGTGTTAAAATTTAAAAACAAGGAAAAAAATGGTGAACCAAGGTCTCACCAACATCCATACATACACAAAACCACTACACTACCAACCATAAATTTGTTGATATCCACACCCTAAATCTTTTATAAATGGACTGTGGTTTCATCAAATTGTGGAGGTCCCATAGTTTTGGTGGCCCAAGGCCCAGGTCTCACCTCATATGTAGTTTTCGTATAGAAATTTTTGGGTATATACGTTTTCGACCACCCGTCTTCATTGTCAAGCTTCGCCTCTAGTTTCATACATCCCCTTGTTCCAACTTGGTATAAACTGTGTTGCATGCGATCAGATTGATTGTCTTGTAATGATTATAATATGTTATCTAATATGAAATTATGCATGATCACTATTAGGTTAGATTATATGCTTTTGATGGCCAGTGTAACATCCCAACCTCGTTTGGCTGAATATTAATTTTACAGAATTTATAAATGCATAACATATAAAAGTTGTCGTTTATCACATCAAATAGCTTTATTAACCCGTTGTCCCAATAGCTTTATTAACCCTTTGAGCATAAAGAATGAAAACACGATTGAGCCTTTTGTCAAGTGCAATCTACATATGATAATACGGAAAGCGAATGAACAGTGAAAAAACCCAACCACACACCTGCCTGGCACAAGGTCATGGGGCCATGTGGACGTTGATACTAGAGCCACCAAGCGTTTGCCACTCCCACATGTTACTAAGAGATTAACACTAATTAAGCCATCTTTTACAAAAGTCCATTATTCTCCTAAATCCCTTCTCTCGCTAGAACACACAAAACATAACCCCTGGTTATAATAAAACGTTATAAAGTGTAATAACCTAAGGTGACAATAAACTAGCTTTCAAATCACAAGAATTTAGTAATACCAAAATGTACACTAATATAGAATAGTTTAAATTTCTACATACCACAACTCAGGAACAAAGATTAAAAAAAATCAAAATTGAATATCAGAAATTCAAAACCAGAGGGTAGGGTCGAATGACAAAGTACAAAACACAACAAATACTACAGGTGACAAATATCATGTCAATCTTTAACCTTAATATAAATCTTAACAATTAACAAATATAACATATATCAACCTTAAACGCCCCGTTTGCGATATGCGCATATAATGTATATATGTGTGGGCGCTTGGGGGGCAAAAGTGAGAGGACACTAATTTTAACGTTATTTTACTAATTTCGTGAAAATAACATTAAAAGAGGGGGATGGTTAATCATGTATCATGTGGTGGCGTTGATAGCCGAAAGACAAGGGGTATATGCACTAATGCAGTTGTCTCAATTGCTGAGTGTTATGTGCCTTATGTCTAAGGCTTGATGCAAAACTACTATCGAGCTGGGGGTCTCACTGGAAACAACCTCTCTATTCCTACGGGGTAGAGGTATGACTGTCTACATCTTACCCTCTTTAGACCCTACCTTAGTTTTGCTATTGGTGGGATTTACTGATGAGTATGATTATGATGGTGAACAAATATCAACCTTAAGAGAACAACATGTAAATAACATATATTATAAAGTATATACCATAAACAAACGATATTAAACTTATAAGCTCAATAAAAAAAATCTTATTATTATGATTATTTTTAATAAACTAGTATTAGCACCCCCCGCGTTGCGGCGGGGGCTAAAACCATGAAAAAACTAAAGTGACAAATGCGTTATTTGAATTAGTAATTCAGTATGTAGCGAACAAAAAGTTGGACTTAGCAAGCAGCTAAGCCAACAAACCAACCCTAAGACTAAAAAATAACAAAAAACAACAGATTACTTGAACAAAGTTACTACAACACATTTGACCCTATTCGTCCATAGGAGCACTCCTTGAACTTTCTCGTTTCTTCGATTCCAAAGTTTCCGGATAGCCAACAAAAAGACCACGTGTATGGCCTTTTTCTCCTTAGTTGGCTTGCCTATATTATGTGCATGATCCAACATCACCTAACACCATTTTGCTTTGAATCCAGCAGTTTGCCAGTTTCCAGTATCCTGCCCTCAATGAAATCGACTGCATCCTGATTCCTGTGGTTGTATTTCAGCAACCCTTTTAAACAGTATGGCTAGAGCCGCACTGGAAATTGATATTAGTTTGGGCTACGTGTTACGTACAAGGGAGTACGTAACTAAAGAAAAATCTATACCAATAAAGGTCTAATGTTACTCAAGAACATATGCAAAGTATAATCAGAACATATATGTTCGTGTTATGTAGATCCTAATGTTATTAAAGAGCTTACCTCCCTTGACGCCTACTAAAGGCTTAAATGAGTTTAAGCCTTTCATGAGTTTGTTGATTGCTAACTGTAGTATTCCAGGTTGCAAAATAACCGTGTCTCGTATTATACAATAATTATATTAGCACTATGCTACAACCACTATAAGTAACTTGTTGCGAATATATCTACGCTACCATATGCAGTCTGACCCATTGCGAATAAAATTTACTTGCAAGCTGGTGAAATTCCAAGAGGCAATATGGCCCGGGTAATGTCGCCTGCAATCTGCCAAAAAATTCAGCCGGCTTGTTACAACCTGTTAATTTATACTGCAAAAATGGATTATATTGTATTAGAAGTTTAAAAGTATAGATGATAAACATAAAACATTCGAATCAAATACACTGTTTCGCTAGTTCACAAGCTCCCTATCTCTCGTTAATATACAAACAACTAACAACGTTCATAATTTGTTGTAACATGTTTTGGAAACCGGGTGGACCCCCGAATCTGTCATCGTCCCCCTGGTGTGTATTGTGTTTGGAATCAGGTAGGCTTTTTTTCATTTATGCGAATTTGGAATTACGCCTAATACATCTTGTAGCCATGTATGTCTCAAACATTCTTGTACTTACACCTACTGAAACAACCCTTTAAATTAAGCTACGAACCATGGAGATCCAACATATTTTTGAAACCAAATTGTGCAGCCCCCTTACTATACTAAATACATAAAAATTAGGCTAAGTGGTACGAGATTTATGCGTATATGAAAAGTGGCCTATGTTCTAAGCTATGTTGGTCAAAACCTTAAGGATTTACTACTTGATTGTGGCGGTGAGTAAGTGTGCGAAGTAGCATAATTGAAGACTTCTTACTCCGTTCCTCCTTTTTTGAGGTTGAAAACTGCCATGATAAAATTTGTGAACTACATGTGTGACTGGTCTGAACTACAAACTTGGATTCCATACGTTCCAGCAGATGCAACACCAGCAACTGCAAGTCTAACTACAAATGGTGTCTCCTGCAATAGAGAACTTTTAGTGAGTGTAAAGACTTTGGAAAGCAAGTCAAAACCAAAGGGCTAAGATGGTTAAGGTATATATAAAAATTAAATTTTAAGAAAGCAACAATGTTATTGTTCATTAATATACTCAATACAATTTTTAAAATGCACATATTGCTCATAGATAACTATTTATGTAATGTAATCACTCTTTTAGCATAGACAAGGCTTATTAAATTAAAACTGACAAACCATTTTTGTTTCTAATTATAATAAATAAATTTAATCTTAAGAGTAAGGTTAACATACAAAAAGCCTTATCATACATCATGTAGGAGACAATGGTAACCGTTGGATCAGTGGTATAATCACGCATGGGACCACATAATCACACATGGGACCACATAATCACGCATGGGACCACATAATCACGCATGGGACTATAATCACGCACGTTCTATGATAATAACGCACGTTATATTTTTTGTCATGTATGTTAATGTAGGTTAAGCCCTGATGTACATTATACTTTCTCTTAATCTTAAAACATATTTATTGGACAATTTATAAACAACGCCTCAAATTCAAATCTTAATAAACAAAATTCATAAGTGAAATCCAAAGCTTTACTCAATAATTGTTCTAAGCTTTGGTGTGTTTACATATTTTCACTAATTATTCCTTATCCTCATAAACCCTAATCTTACAATACTAACGGTATTATGCACCACCACACCATAACCAAAAAATTGAATTAATCATCACAACATGAATATGATGTTGAATTAATCATCACAACGAACATGAATATGATGGACTGCATATAGAGGTAATGAAAATGATGGATGAGTGATGACTAACCATTTAATTTGGTATCTCAGAGCTCGAACAAATCGAAGTCTTGAATATCTTTCGAGTTTCAGACTGTAGGCGTCGGAGGTGAAGGATGCGACCTTACCTCTGCCGTTGTCGGAGGTTGAAACCACCCGGCTGCCGTCTGTTACCTCTCCTTTCTACTTTCTCTCTCTATCGTATTCTCTCTCAATCTATTTCGAGAAACTTGTGAGTGTCGTGGCAAAATTTGAGACTCACACCCTTATTGATAAGTGAGTCACCATGGTACCAACGCATGTTTTTTTTTTTTCACAAACCACTGTCCCACTTCCTAAGCAGACCTTATAACAAACAATAACATAAAACAACATCAAAGCCAAATGTACAAGTAACATTGCATAGCAATGTTAGAAATTAGAGTATATATAAATAATCATCATTACTTGTGTTATCTATCTATCTATCTATACTATTATAAAAAGAGAAGTGATGGACAAGTAATTTTATTTGCGTATAAATTTTGAAACATTATGTACAATAGAGAGAAGCCATTTTAAAGGGGCTAAAGTTGCAACTTTTCTAAAATTTTAAGACACATAGGGCTGTTTTAGGAATTTGATCATGGAATAACAGTACATTAACTTCTTAGACAATTGAATCGTATCTCAATGAATATATATAACCCTAATACCCAAATCACAGTTTCCTCTCATCTCTTCACCTTCATCACGACTGAATCCTCCACAACCCTAATATCCCTGTAAAGACTGCACACCAATTCATCAAACCTCCGTCCACCGCCATGAGTTTTATCAATTGTGTACTTCGATCACGATTCAGGTACCAATCATCGCCTACCTGGTTTGTTTTTATTTTGTTTCTATGATTATTATAACGGTGTGATTATTAATCTGTTCCAGTTCTGGTGATCTACGCAGCCACCATCACACTTTGCCGTAAACCTTTGTTCGATGGAGCTTTCGGTCGTACCGTAACTACCATTGCGCCATCAGGTAACCAATTAATTCTAATAGATATGCACAACACATTCAATGACGTTGTTTACATCAGTTTTGCTAAACTGAACTCATTCGATTAACATAAGTGTTCTTTGTAATCGGACAATTTGAAGTTTAGGTGTCCTCTGTGCTGATAAACATAATGCCACAGGAAATTAGTTTGAATTCTGTGATATTCAACACACCTAGCAAGAATTTCAACGACTTAAAGCTCTAAATTCATTCACTAAGAATGACACTGAAGAGTTCATTGATGATCGTGAATTAGCTCAACAGAAAGCTGAAGCAGCAGGTGCGTTTTTATTATATATACATATAGATTTTTCCACTTTTCAATTATTATATAAAAGAAAAATTTTGTATTGATTTCCCTCCCTTGTTTTGTAACCTTTGTTGTGACGATTAATGCCTATTACTGTGGTTTAATTTTGAAAAATAATAGTTATAACAAAGATACATTAGATTTGGTGTGTGAGTGTGAGGATCTGTTATTAAAGGAGTTTGGATTGTTGAAGAAGAACCCTTGATATAACATCCAGTGGGCGGTGGTCAAGCCTATCCGTGAGCCACATGTAGCTGTCCAGAAAGTTGTTTAGGGTAATCCTAATCCTAGGTATGTAATCATGTTATAATCAGAAAAAAAATGTTAAAATATTTTCATTCATTCTCTTTAGCTGGTGCATGGACTTTTAACTATTAAGGAACTATCGTTGTATCTACTAAATAAAAGATCTAAAATTTAACAATCTCATAAAAACATGACAATATGGTCAACATAAGTGAGCTTGAAATAACCTGTTTGGTTTTCATACAGGAAACCCGAATCAAAGAACTATTTGAAAAAAAATTGAAAAGCTAAGTGTAAAGTTTGATTCAATTGAAAGGCCGAATTTTGAAATGGATAATCCTGGTGAAAATATGTAAACTTTGCAAGCATTTTAACAAAAAACCCCTTTTTTAAAACCAACCCAACCCGAAACCCATTCCGACCTGGATCCGTTTCGACAAAACCCATTCTGACCTGAACTTGTTCCAACCCAAAGAAACGACCCGTTCCAACCTGAACCCGTTTTCACCCACCACCCGACTCGACCTGCCTATTTTGCCAGTATGTATTTTCACTTTCTGGTTTGATTTGAACATGGAGAGTGTTTACATTGATTTCTGGCCTTTGGTGCAGAAATATTTGTTGAAGCCAAATCTTACACTTATCTATACACTGATGAAGAAAATGATACGATTGTGCTAATGGAGTAAGTTTTTCTTGTTTAATTTCTCATTCGGCTAAAATATATTGTTAAGCTTAAATTACAGGTGGCAAATTTGACCCATTACTTATGAATCTGTCGATTCGGGTTATTGTATTTTATTTTTATCTCAAATGGGTCAGAAGGGTAAAATAAGAAGAATTTAGTCAAAAGGAAACATGTAAAATAGTGCAAACGGGTCGGGGTCAGGAGTCACCCAAAGTTGATTCTTATGTAAAACGGGTTAGCTGGATGGGTTAGGTCAAACAATATGGTACAATATTTACCATTTCTAAATAATACACTTGATCAATAAAAGTGATTTACTTGACCCATTAAGAGAGATATCTAACCTGAATCAACCCATTGTCAAATAAATTGGTCAAGATTGATAGATGGCTGATGTATAAACAATTATTTTGGTTTTAGGAGGCAATACCAGCCGCCAATGGGAATGATAGGTAACCAATCTTACGCTCTGGTATGCATCATCTGAATGTTGATGACACTGATCATACTTCAAGAGCTGCAGAATCTTGTCAAAGCTCTCAAACCACCATGGCATTTCAGGTACATTATTCTTTTTTTAACTATTTAAAACATTTTTCCCTTTTTTTACATTACAAATTATATTAACTTTTCTATTCTAGAGCTCGTATGTGGAAGCTCTCCAATCCCCAATTTCCTTATGTATTATAATTTTCATATGTCAACAGTACCCCAGGCCCAAAGATCTTAGTGAAGTTGCATGGTTGAATTGGGATGGTATGTCATGTGTTTGTATCATTTTTGTATATATGAGAACGTATTACTAAAATCACAGAACTTTGGCTCAATAACAAAAAAAAAAAAAAAAAACTTTCTTTATTTACTTCAGCTAATCCTTTTTGATGATACAAGTCTACCATAGCTGATAGCATGATAAAAGATAGAAAAAAAGGTCAATTTATATCAGAAAAGAAGGATCTTTCAAAGTTTCTAAGTCAAGTTTAAATCTATTTTTTCATATTTTTTCCAACTGGAATGGGTAAGGTTCGTTAATGTGATAGTGCATCATTTTTTATAAAGGAACGGTTATGTGGAAGCTTTAAACTTTTCTTTGCAACTGTAGTTGGTCACCTTGTTTCTGTTTTTAAATATATCAAATTTTTATCAAAATATTAATTCTAAAATTTGGTGTGGGTGCAAATGGGCCGATTGGCTCTGATTAATTTACACGAACACTTACCTATTACTTTTGACTTTCATAATTTCAATCAAAAAGGTTTGAAGTGAAACTTCAGCCCATTTAATTCCAAATCCTCTAGCCAAACAAAGGCTTGATGAACCCACTAGCCAAACATGATGAAGCTGCGGTGTACAACTAACCCAACTTTATTAACTTGATGCCAGTTTGTCATGAGGTGTTCTGTTGTCGTAATCGATTGATGCAGATCATGATTGTCTCAGGACGTTTATAGGGTCTGGAATAGAGGTCATGGTTGGGGTCTAATGATATGTTGGCTGCTGTTAGTTCATCTACTGTTGCTTCTGCTTTGTGGGTTGCTCAAAATGTTACCGCATACATGGTTAAGGGTGGAGCTAATATAAAGTATGTATGACCAATGATACTCTTTTTGTAATTTTGTTTGTGTGGGTTGTTTGTCTTGAGCATGCTGGTTTGTTTTCATCTGGAAGTTCAGATGTCGGTTGCTTTTTTTTGTTGGTTTGTAAATCAAATGGTTTTGTTAATGAAACAGGTAGTGAAACTATTTTTCATACTATTAATAGATGACGTCATTGTAAACATTTCGATAACATTTTGTTTATAATAAGATTCTCTGGTATGGGGTCTATGATACCAATGGGTCACATTGGAATTTTAACCCACTTCATTTTTAGTAAAGTTTATTTAACCATACGTATTGACCCATGACTCACCATGCCGCTTATGTTTTGAACCATGAGTTTCTTACCAAAAAATGCTCATTTGACCCAGTTCTGTTTTGACCCATGACTGACCAAGTTGCTTTTACTGCCTCTAGCAAAATTACATCAGCAATATACACGCATCTTTGTAATCGAGTCTTAAAATCATAACTAGATAATAGTTTGCTGCAAATAGGAGTAACAATGAGGAATGCATCTTCATATATGGAATAAAGAAGGTTAATCTATTTATAGTTAATGCATTTCATCAACCGATCCATGAACTGTTAGCGCCTTACAATTGTCGACTCCGCGGCAACGCGCGGGTTTCCCACTAGTACTATTATAAAAAGGAGAAGTGATGTACAAGATTGAAATTTTACCATGTTTACAAGTTATGAAGCACCATGTACATGGATATTTAAGCCATTTTAGAGGGGCTTCACTCAAAATTTTAAGACACCATAGGGTTAATTGGGGGATTTCATCCTTTCTATTGAATGCTTCGGTTTCTAATCGATTCATGTTTCAATTGTTCAATCGATTCATTATGTGTGCAGAGATTACTTCGTCTTCCCCTGTATAATCTTCGTCTGCCCCTGTATAATCGAACTCCAGTTGTCTCAATTTCTCAAACCAAATCAAACCCTGAATTTGAAATTCCGGTTTTAACTTTTCGACGAAGTGGAGATAAAGATGTTACGATCTCCGGCACCAGTAAGAGAAGATGATTGGTGCTTCCGATTATCATGTCAATTTGTTGTTTATGTGGTCAATAAACGACAGTTCGATCTCAGATCTGAAGGTTACAACTCATAATAACATATTCGTCTGTTTGATGTTCTATAAGGTTACGTAATCCACCCTACCCTGTATAGCATCCTCTGAGTTTCCCACTCGTCACCGGAATCCACCTTTTCAGAAGCCGGCCATGGAAACTAGCCGTAAACCTTTGCACCTGAATCTCTGTCTTATCAGGTTTGAAGCCTCCGTCTCCCTACATAAGTTGTTGGTTTATGCTTTGTATGGTGAGGCCCGATGTTTTTGTATAACCTTTTATATAGAACCAATATATCCAAGTGATTTGTTTTATAAGCTGAGATTATGGGACTAAATTAACTCACGTTGTCTTTGAAATTTTGCATATAAGGTGCTCGATGAAATGCGGCGGCCAGAGCCAGTGCAGGAGATGGAACCAGGGTGGCATCAGAAGAGCCGAAAGGTGTCGTTTTTTGTTTTCTCATATGGAACTATTGTGGTTGACATTAGCGCTATTTTCAAAAACATCATGGATCGCTATCAGTTGTATGTTTTTAATATATTAGAATCAAATTCCTTGTTTGTTTGTTTCTTTGTTATGATGCTTTTATTCATTGAATTAGGTATCGAATGGCAAGTTAATCAGGCGAGCGCTACTAGATGTAATATTATTGTGCGAGTAAGCAAAGTTATGTTTGAAGAAGAGGCCTCGCAAATCCTAAGTAACATTATCTTCCTTGAGATCCCGTCAGTAGTAACGAAGTTTTGAAGAAATCACTCGGTTTATGGACCAGCCGTAAATGCGCAGAGGCTGTTCTTCGAGGTGCTCAGATAATATCCAACTATACATGTTATTTTATTTGTTTATAATTGTACGTAACCAGGTGACATTCAAGCCTTTTTATTATTTTGATAGTTTCATATGGCTGATGACTTTTTAATAGTAGACCTGGCAAACGGGTCGGGTTGGGTCGGGTACGGGTCAGAACGGATTCGGGTCAATATGGGTCAATTAAAAAGGGGTTGTTTTGGTTCGGGTCAAACTGGGTTCGGGTCGGAACGTGTTCGGGTTAGAGGCGCGCGCCTTATGTATTTTAGGTGTTTTTATGTTTTTTTATGCATGAAAGTGTTGGATAATAGGTTTTTTGGCATGTACAATTTATAAACTAATAGACGAGTATAACGATGTAAATTATCGACTCCTTCGTGATCTCCATCTTTTAGAAATTACTGGTCAGCTTCTAAGTTCTTGATCAATGCGGTTGTTTAGCGTGATTGTTCGCATTCAATTTTTAAACGCCTGTTTGTGCAACAGGTGAAGATGAGGAGAATAAAGATGGTAATGTTAATCAGTGGGTAGCTCTAGCTGTGGTTCAAACGTATAATCCCAACGCAAAGTGCCTTGTAGCAGTATCTATATTCCTGAACGCTTGTCGAAAGCTTCGTTTTCTGCTGCTCAAAAGTCGGGTATGTTTGGTTTATTCTTGTTGCTAACTCGTTTGATTTATTTTAATTTTATTGAAATTCTTAATAGCTTCGATCCACATGACGCGAATTGCTAACTTGTTTGGTTACTGAAACAGGAATAAATACGGAGATACGAAAAGTGCATTCTCAGATCCAAGAATCAGCAAGAGTGCTTTGTAAGTCCAGTAAGAGTGCTAATTTTGAAAGTTAGTGGTTTTTGTAAGCCCAGTGATTTGAATGAATTTTTTAAGTTCGATTGATTTAAAACACGCGTCGAAATTTTTTTAGCATATAACGCCTTTAGTTTTCGTATTTCGTTGCTATAGTGAGTGCTGGTATCGTAACGAACCGAGCCGATACCTAACAAATTCCCATTGCGAAGCGCGGGGGAAACCCACTATTTTTTCAAGTTAAAGAAAAACGCATGAAATCTAATCTTTGTTATCTTTCATGAGTTTATTTTACAGTTTCTTTGTGGGCAACCATTTTTATATGAATTCCGGTACATGAAAAGAAGAACTCCAGTGGGGTGATTTTGGGCAAAGGTATTCATTCATAAACTGTTGAATCAACCGAACTGTGTAAAGCGTAGCAAGTTCGTTGGTTATTTGATAAATCAGTTTGCTCCTTGAGGGTATTGCTTTTCTTTTGACTTTTATTTTTTGTGATTTGAAGGTGAGGAAGATCATAGCAGATTTAGACCATTAAGCTACAGAGGTGCAAACATATGTGTTAGCTTTTTCTCTAATTAGTCGGGCAAGCTATGAGAATGTTTTAAAAAGGTACACTTTCTTTAGTGCTGTCCTTTTTAATTTTTATGTTTGTGGGTCACTTTAAGATCAAAGTTGGCTTTCTGAATATGAACATAGTTGATTCTTGAAACTTGAAAAGGTTAAAAATCATGATCGATTTGAAATGTACCATCCCTTTCCCCAAACTAGCATTAGTTAGACTTTATAGTCAAGGGGGTTAGCTTTCAATACAAGATGTAATGCAATTTATCAAGACAGAAAACTACAACAGTTCCGTGGATATCTTATACACATGGCAATCATGACCGGTTCTTAAAAAAATTGGTTGATTTGGGTCATTTTTGTTTAGCTAAATGAGTTGATTTGGGTCATTTTTGTTTAGCTAAATGAGTTGATTTGGGTCTCTCAAATTATACAAGGGTCACTCATATGAAACAAGCTAAACTAGAATGGGTCAAAATGGATCGCTCATATGCTATCAGCCTATCACATAACTTATGCATGTTTATTTTCTGCTAATTTAGATGTGGTTGTAGGTTCAACTACAACACAGAAGCTGAACTCATGTGAAAAAGAGCTACTGCAGGTATATACAATACTAACAATAGTTTTTTCCTGGTTTTTGCTGTAAAATATTTAAATGATTTTCTTTTTATTTTAGTTGTAGCTATATAAGGGAGTAAAGATATGGTCATAGATAACTACTAAGTAACTTATCCCACGTGAAGACGCAAAGATTAACAAATGGGTATTCATGAAACAAACAACTACCAAGATGATGATGAAGAATGCAAGAAACAAAGAATTCACCTTTGAAAGTTGTTGCAGCGTGAGAGCGTTCCTCAAGACTTCATGGTTGTAGAAAAAGGAGAGAACACAAAGCAAAAAAAGTGTCGAAATAAAAAGAGATGGCTAATCGGCTTTTGTTTATAATTTTGTGGCAGTCACAAGAACAAACACGTCTGACCAAAAAATTATGAACAGTTTTATTTGTTTATAAAATGCTTCACTCAGATCTCATGTATTTGTTTAATAGTTCACTTTTTATGTGTAACTTTTAATTTCTTTATATATAAAATTTTAGGTTGAGTGTACTGAGTCAGTCGCATATGAGCAAGTTAATGTTAATATGGACTTGTTAAAAACTCGAATCGAGTCGACGTAAATCAATTTTGAGCCTAACTTGAAGCTCACTTTTGGTTTTTTTTTTTTTTATACAAAATTTTCGTTGAGTAGTGCTTTTTTCTATATAATTTTGTTAAAAATCATCGATCTTTCCCCGCCGCGAAGCGCGGGCTCTCCCACTAGTAACTTATAACTATTATTTTTGCTATATTAATATTTTTAATAAATAACTAAATATGTAATATTTTCAAATTAACTCGAATTACACAATCCCCCATTTGTGGTCTAGTGGTAGCAGGCTTGAGTTTTCCAATAGAGATTCAAGTTCAATTCTCATTTGTATCATATTGAGGTGAGAATATGTAATGAAGGATTTGAGGTGAGAATATGCAATGAAGGATTTGGATTAGGCATGTGAGGTCTTCACACCGTGTATTACGCCAGAGAGTTCTGCTATTGTGGTGGCACAACGACTGTCAAGTGGCAGCCGGCGGTATGGCTTCCCCGGGAACGCCAAAAAAAACTAAACTTCGAGCCAGCGTGTGCCCGGTTAAGACAAAATAGTCTAGCCAGAGTGTGGCAATATGAGCCTTCCAATTTAGAGAGTATGGTAACCTTATACATAAGGTTCACCTTTCAAAAAAAAAAAAAAAAAAAAAAACTTAAGTAGCACGTACCAGTCTCATTGGTTAACTCAATGTTTCTAAGTTTGTAAATAACTAGTTTTTGCCCCGCCCGCGTTACGGGGCGCTAAGTCGAATATTTCTCTCTCGTAACATGTATGTATGTGTTTCAACTACTTGTACATATTACTCATAACACGATCTCAAAAAATTACATCGAGTCAACCAATTAAAACAAAACACTACCATACTTTTGCTAAAAAAACTAAATGATGGAAATACTATAATTTTACTGAGGGAAAAATTGTATTTTTTCAGGACAAATGAGCGTGTGTCAGGCAACCGGTTAACACGAATAAAAATTACACCGAGTCAACCAATTAAAAGAAAACACTACCACATTTTTGTCAACAAAAAGAAAAACTAAAATGATGATATGATTAATTTTACACCGGGAGCAAAATCATAATTTGACGGAAAAGAAAAATGAAAACGATGGCAAAATTGTAAATATAAACTAAGGACAAAATTGTAATTTAGCTGGGAAGAAAAAAACAAAACTAATAATAAAATTGTAAATTTAAACGGGGAAACATCGTAATTTTGCTGGATCTAACACTAGGAAACACTATTTACTGCCATGGTTTTTGTTGTTACAATAAAAATAAAAATAAATAAATAAATATACAAGTAATAATAATCAAAGAGCCTGGACGGTTGGAATGCATAGGTGGCATAATTATAACCACAGTGACATTATCATCCACCATGGAAGCTCTCAGTCAGAGCTCCCACCCCTGTTCCTCCACCTTCGCTCATCAGATCCCGATTGTTCAACCCGGTTTCCGGTCTCTCACTTACTCTAAACAAACCACATTCACCCTTAACCTGTTTGACCCACTTCAAAAAATCCAAATTCAACAACTTTACCGCCATTTCTCCATCTGTTTCAACCGAAAGTCTTGATCAAGATGAGAAATTTGACTGGTATTCTCAGTGGTATGCGATCATGCCAGTGTGCGATCTGGACAAGAGGGCCCCACATGGGAAGAAGGTGATGGGTTTGGATGTTGTGGTGTGGTGGGACAAGAATGAGAATGCATGGAAGGTGTTCGACGATATGTGTCCTCACAGATTGGCTCCACTTTCTGAAGGAAGGATTGATCAATGGGGTAGGCTGCAGTGTGTGTATCATGGGTGGTGCTTTAGTGGCTCTGGTGACTGCAAATTTATCCCTCAAGCTCCCCCTGACGGTCCTCTGGTAATACAGTAGTTGATAAATACTAGTAATACGCAATAATACTTTTCATTATTCTGTAATGTGTAGGTTCATACGTTTAAAAAGGCGTGTGTTGCTGTTTATCCCAGCACCGTGCAAAACGGAATTGTGTGGTTTTGGCCCAACACTGATCCACAGTACAAAGATATCCTCACAAAGAAGAAACCACCATACATCCCTGAGGTTGATGATCCTTCATTTACATTCCAGTTTTTGAACAGAGATATACCGTACGGGTATGCACATTTCACCTAAATAAATCAACAAATTTGTTATCGGTTTTGTTGCTCAGAAGTGTGACTTTTTCAGGTATGAAATCTTGATTGAAAATATCATGGACCCTGCTCATCTTCCATATGCACATTATGGGATAATGAGCACACCACAGCCTAGATAAGTATATATACATATATATATATGCATGCAACCACATAATTCTTATATTTTCAGTTTTTTAGTATTCTTGATGACCTGACCCGTCTAACGTTAGTTTCCTTCCTGCAATGTGAAGGTTGATCAGATGCACATAAATGGTTTTACTACAAATGAGCCATACGAGCAGTCGAAATTTGTTCCTCCTTGTCATAATATCTTAGTTTCTAGAATTCCAGAGGTATACAACTGAAGAATATTTAAGTATTTAACCTTTAGAACTATTATATTAATCTTTTTGGTACTTTTACTTGTGTAACGAAGGGGCGATCAGCTGCACGAAAACAACCTAACCTAGGCTGGTGTTTCTGATCTTTATATGTATACCAGTGAGCCCGGGTAACAGTAGAATAATCATTCTTACTGGAAGAAACTTTGCTCTTTGGATTGATCAAGTTGTTCCCAGATGGATATACCATATTGGGCAGAATTTGATTATTTGTTCAGATATGTATCTTCTTCATATTGAGGTAACTTGTAGGATAAGAAAATGATTATGCAAATGTGATTTAGTCGGCTGTTGAAGGATTATGCAACTTGCAGGAGAAGAAACTGATGGAAACCGGTTTTTCAAATTGGCTAAAAGTTTGTTTCGTGCCAACACGCGAAAGTGGTTGCATTTAGAAAGTGGCTAAACAAGTATTCAGGCGGTCAAGTTGACTGGGGAAACAAATTTAATGGATTGTTGCCCCCTACTCCTCCTAGAGAACAACTTATGGACAGGTTGTTATTTGCATAAAAGTCAACCAAATTGTTGTTAAAAATATCGAAATTACTTCACTTTTTGATTGATGTTGATTTTAGGTACTGGAGCCATGTGGTGAACTGCAGCAGCTGCAATGGTGCATATAAAGGTTTGAATGCACTTAAGGTGGCTCTACAGGTGTTTTCGGTTGCTGCAGTGGCTATGGTGGCTGCAGCCAAACAGGGGATCATATCAGTGGCTGCAAGAAATACACTTGCTGTTGCTGCAGTTTTGTGTTTTGTGGGATCAAAATGGTTGTCTCATTTTGTTTACAAATGCTTCCATTATCATGCCTATAATCATGCTTTTGTATGAGACTTGTTTCACATAATGAAGATTTGGGTTACATATCACATAAAGAAGTTTGTTCATAGGTTTTTATTTTTTTATTTATTATTATTTTTAAATGGTGTAACCATGTTTCAGTTCTGGGTTGTTTCAAGATTCTTTTAACAGTTGGTCATCTGAAATCTGTATTAACCAAATCCTAATAATATTATACATTTTAGGATAAATTGATACATATTTTAATCAAAGAACATGGAAATCAAATAAACCTAAAAATTTATGAAAGAGTAAAAGTAAAAAGTCTTGAAAAAGTTAAAACATGTTTCTATTAAAATAAAAAGTTCGTGCTGGAGACTTGCCTGGCAAAATTTGTTGAGATTAAGATGGTTATATAAATTATTCTAAAACTAATTAATTCGTTAATCAATTTAAAATTATTCTAAAACTAATTAATTCGTTAATCAATTTATTTATAAAACTATAATTTTCAAAATAGATTTTTATTTCATTGTATATTTATTTTCATTTGTTTATTTTAGTTATTATAACTTTTATATATATATTTTTTATTCAAAACAAATTAAATACTTAGTTAGGGATTAGGGGTGAGTCGAGCCCAAACTCGCCTAAGCTTCGCCTTAAGTCATTTAATACATTGCAATATGATACCCTAGGGTTGCACTTTGAGCCAAAACTTTATTCTAATGTAATAATTTACCTCACTTCTATACATTTATGTAAATCTTGAATCATATATAAATTTAAGTCAAATAATAAGAGTAAAAAAGTTAATTATGTGAATGGTTTTGTTTGTTTATGTAAATCTAGAATTGCATATAAATTGAAGTTGCATAATTGATTTAGTTAATTATGAGGGTTAGAATATAATAGAAAGTTTATTTGGCTAGGAAGTAATCTTGATCATTAATTGATTTAATCAAGAGCTAAGATTAAATGAGGGAAATTGAAGGGAAGAAAAGAAGCGTGTGGGTTTGTGTAAGGGCATTGTAGTCAATCCAGGACAATAGTTTCTCTCTCCTCCAATACCCCCTCATTTTTTAAACGTTAATAATTTTTTCATACGACATTATTTTTTTATAAAAATTGCACCAAAAAACGAGCGTTTTTTATTTTTAAAACGAGTATACTATTGTTATATTTTCCAATTTTTTTTTCGAAAACCCAGTTGCGTAAAACACAATGGAAAAAAAACCCAGTTGCGTAAAATGCAATGAAAGAAAAAACGTAAAAAATGACTTCAAAAACGCAATGCACAAAAAACACAAAGAAATGTCTTATTTGTAAAACGCAATGGCCAGAAAACACTTAAAAATGTCTTTTTTTCTAAAACGCAATGGACTGAAAATATTTAAAAATGTGTTTTACTTAAAAATATGTTTTACTTAAAAATGTGTTTTACCTAAAACGCAATACACAAAAAACACAAAGAAATGTCTTATTTGTAAAACGCAATGGTCAGAAAACACTTAAAAATGTCTTTTTTTTTTCTAAAACGCAATGGACTGAAAACACTTAAAAATGTGTTTTACCTGAAACGCAATGCACAAAAAACACAAAGAAATGTCTTATTTGTAAAATGTAATGGCCAGAAAACACTTAAAAATGCCTTTTTTCTAAAACGCAATGGACTAAAAACACATAAAAATGTGTTTTACCTAAAACGCAATGGACTAAAAACGCTTCAAAAACTGTCTGAACCAGGAAGTAGAGATCACAAACTGTCTACGAAACTGAGCCAATTTCCAGAAAATTAAATTTTCTGATGCAGTTTTATTAAATTTTCGACCCTAGCCAGGGGTTGCCGCCCCTTGGACCTGCTCCCAGGGGCGCTGTCCCCGGACCCCCGCCAAAATCGTAAAACGCAATGACTCAATTCAAAAACCCAGATCGTAAAAATGCAATTCAAGAATTTCTTAGATGAATCGAAACTGATTTCTTCAACAAATGACGAAATTTGAATGATAGAAACACTTATCAGCGATCGAATCGAACCGATCGAGTGATTCGATTCAAAATCCCAGGAAAAAAATAAGATATTGTATGAAGTTAAACTGGGTTTCTTCAAAAAAAGTTGAAAAACACGTTGATTGGTTATTTGAATCATTGATTGTTGACGAAAATCGCACTATAATGTAGTGATTATTGAGATAGAAAGTGAAGAAAAGGTTGAAGATGGTGGGTTTTGAAGTTACTAGGGAGAAGAAAAAAGAAGAAAGGATACGATTGTCTAAAATACCCTACTCTTTATTTTAAACTTTAGCACATATCATACTCCTATTGATTCTTATGTTTTCTAGCCAAAATAAACTTACTATTGAATCGGAGTGGTTAATAATGCACGTAAGTATGATGATATTGAGCTATGCGGCTCTTCTTTTTCTTCTGCAGTATCTCGACATCACATGAGCGTGAAAAGGGTTCAAGAGTCAGTTTTCAAAAAGAAACGAAGTGGCTTAGAAATTTTTTTTTTTTTTTTTTTTCACCCTAATGATTTAGAATTTTAGTAAAAAGTCATGCATGGTAGTTCTTGGACCGTTGGTATGTACATGTGGCTTTATTACAACCACAATTGCATCATTATCATCATCAATAACCACCACATAATCTCTTCAATTCACAAAATTCATCAGTTTCCGCCATGGAAGCTCTCAGAGCTCCCTCCCCTGTTTCCCCAGCTTCACTCATCAGACCCCAAGCATTCAAACCCCTTTCCACTCTCTCCTTCACTCTAAGCAAACCAAATAGTTTAACCCAATTCAATAAACCCAAATTCAAAACCTTTACTGCCGTTTCTTCCTCTGTTTCAACCGAACCCACTTCCCCACCCGATCAAGAAACCGAAACCCCTGATCAAGATGAGAAATTCGACTGGTACTCACAGTGGTATGCGATCATGCCAGTGTGTGATCTGGACAAGAGGGCCCCACATGGGAAGAAGGTGATGGGTCTGGATGTTGTGGTGTGGTGGGATAAGAATGAGAATGCATGGAAGGTGTTCGACGATATGTGTCCTCACAGATTGGCCCCACTTTCTGAAGGAAGGATTGATCAGTGGGGCAGGTTGCAGTGTGTGTATCATGGCTGGTGCTTTAGTGGCTCTGGTGACTGTAAATTGATCCCTCAAGCTCCCCCTGATGGTCCTCCGGTAATTTACATCACTTTCGGTCTTCCTTCTTTCAACTGTTTTATACATTTATATTAAGATTATAGAGACAAGAATCCAAGATATGTTTATTAGAGAGAATATATTAGTTAGGGTTTATCGTAACTGATTAAATAGTTGATATATAATGCACAATGCCTCACTGCATTTTCGTTATTGTATAACGCGCAGGTTCATACATTCAAGAAGGCGTGTGTTGCTGTCTATCCCAGCACCGTGCAAAACGGAATTGTTTGGTTTTGGCCCAGCACTGACCCACAATACAAAGATATCCTCACAAAAAAGAAACCTCCATACATCCCTGAACTCGACGACCCTTCATTTACCCACACAATGTATAACCGAGACATCCCATACGGGTATGCACATTTCACCTATATCTTGCAAACTCGTTAATCAAAATTTGTTCTGATAGTGTTACACTTTCAGGTATGAAATCTTGATCGAAAATCTCATGGATCCCGCTCATGTGCCCTATGCACATTATGGAATAATGTGGACACCACAGCCCAGATAAGTATTTATACCATTACATTGTTTACATACCATGTCGTCAGATAATTGTCAGACTAACACGCGTTTTAATTCCTTCACTGTTAAGCGTGATCGCGAAGGAGGTAGACCTCTTGAAATGAACGTAACAAAGATAGACAAAAATGGTTATACTGCACAACAGCAAAACGGTAAATGGAATTTTCTACCTCCTTGTGTGTTATACGGTAGTATAACGTTTGGCGGGAATCCGAATGAATCAGATGGAACCGCAAAGGTATACATTTTATTTATACGTGTAACTAAAGATCTGTATTGGTATTTAAAGTGTTAAACTTGTATAATCTGATTAATATAGGGGAAATTAGCACAAAAACCACCTCGACAGGCGCTTTTGATCTTTATATGTATGCCAGTGAGCCCGGGTAATAGCAGATTGATATTTGCTTCACCGAGAAACTTTGCTGTTTGGATGGATCGAATTATCCCCAGATGGGTGTACCATATTAACCAGAATTTGATTATCGATTCAGATTTGTATCTTCTTCACGTTGAGGTAAAACTAAAAGTCAAACCTGACACGGTTTTGAATTGAAATATGGGGGTGTTAAATGACTCGTGTTCGCGGGTTGGCAGGTCGAACCTGACACGGACCAGAAAATTGTGTCGGACATATGAACCCGAACACGTCAGGAGTTTTCGTGAGTTGACACCAACAAGACCTGACTAGCCAGAAATTTCATATTATTGCATATAATATGTTAAAATTTCCCAAAAAAAAAAAAAAAAAAATACAAGTGTATAATAATTACGCTTAAACTATAATACTATGACAAGAAAACAGATTTTTTAAGCTATAAAAATAAACGTTTTAGACGGGTCAACCCACAAACCTGTCAGGTTGACCTAGAGGTGGGCAAAAAAACCGGTTTGTGAAAAACCGGTTCCAACCTGATCCGAACCAGCGGTTTGTAGACCAGTTCCTATTCCCGATCTTTAAAACTGGTTAACAAACCTGACCGGTTGTAAAAGAACCGGTTCTTATCAGTTTGGGGTTTGATCATTGGAAACCGGTTTTAAAACTGAACTGGTTTGGAAAAAAAAGGTTTGTTTACCCCTAAAAAAACCGGTTCGGTTTGTAAAAAAAATGGTTTGTACACCTCTAGGTTGACCTGAACACAACCTGTTCAACTAAATTTGTTTGCGGGCCCGACCCGAATCCTCAAATTCCGTGTTAGGTTTGTGTCGTGTGAGAAATTTACACCCTTGTTTCAATACATGAGTCCGACCAGTTCTTAAAAGATTATGAAACTTGCAGGAGAAGAAAGTGTTGGAAGCCGATCCGAACGATTGGCAAAAAATATGCTTTGTGCCAACTAAATCCGATGCCCTTGTGGTTGGATTTAGAAAGTGGATAAAGAAATATTCAAACGGTCAACTCAATTGGGGAAACAACTTCGATCGGTCTCTTCCACCGAGCCCGCCACGTGAACAACTCCTGGACCGGTACTGGAGCCATGTGGTGAACTGCAGCAGCTGCAATGCGGCATACAAAAGTCTAAATGCACTTCAGGTGGCTCTACAGGTGTTTTCGGTTGCTTCTGTGGCTATTGTGGCTGCAACCAAACAAGGTTTGATATCAGTTGTGGCAAGAAATACACTTGTCGTTGCTGCAGTCTTGTGTTTTGTGGGATCGAAATGGTTGTCTCATTTCATATACAAAAACTTTCGTTACCATGACTATAATCACGCTTTTGTGTTTCACTGATAAATCTTTTCAAACTCGTGTTTGTTGTAATGTATTGTGCTAATGGTGGTATGTAGCTATTGTAAAAGGCATAATACATTGATGTAAAGATGTTAAATTATACACATATTTGATTTTATTCAAACATTTGATCGTTTAGATGTCTCTTAATGACGCGTAGTTGTTTCTGACTCAGTAGCAACCAACTTTAACGGTAATCTGACTCAGACCAGCAACAAAACCATAGGGGATAAGACCTGATTATAGCGGTGCATAACAACCATCAGCAACTGCCACCGCAAATGGTCAGCAAAATAATGAAGCGGTTCATCAGACCCGGCAATGGGAGCAGCAGTAGAATCATTCCAAAGAAAACACAGATCAAAAATTAAAATCCCAGACCCAACAGTAACTAAACCAATTAATAAGTTGATACGAGCACAATCTATTTATCACAACAACCACCTTGACAGGCGCTTTTGATCTTTATCTGTATGCCAGTGAGCCCGGAAAATAGCTATTGATTTTGAGAGTAATCTTCTTCTTCTCTATCTTTAGCTCTTGATCTCTTGATCACCATTTCGTATCGTAACATTGTCAAACGGTCTTGGTTATAAGAACAACTCCAGAGCCCAATAACACCATAAGAAAAATGACACCATTTTACTACGTGCATTGATAGTATACCGAGCTTTATTTACTCTACGTGCATTTATTGACCAGTTTTTATTAGTTTGCCGTTTCATGGGTGACGAACTAAGTTCTCGTGTAGTCATCAATAACGAACTTTAATGGTCAAAGGTTTATGTTGTCTATATAGAAATACAAGGCAAGAATTATATCCTGTTTATGAATTTACATGGGGCGAAACTCAAGGCCACATACAATAAGGCCGGACATCATTCCCTCATAGTTCACAAATTTCAAATTTATAGAAATACAATCATTTTGAAGCTCATTATTTGATTTGAATTTCCACACACAAACCTCCATCCATCCATCTTCCCTCTCTTGAGGAATCCGATTAACATCATCTACATTCCACGGCTTCGGGGATCTAAAGTAAACAACTTCAATCTGTTTATTTTTCTGCTGACGCAGATCTCGCACTATCACTGGACAATGCAACCCAGAACACTTCTCCGAAAGCTTGAACACAAGGTAACAACTATGTTCTGTATCTTGCAACAACATTTTACTATCAATCTTGCACTTGATACGAAACACTTGTGTTGATAAAAGCTCCCCCACCTTTTGAGATCTTGACTTGGTTGTGGGCTTCCAATCAAAAAGCTTCTCGTTAAAAGAGTCACAAAAGGCCTCATTTGCTGAAAGCATGTAGTATTGTTTCCCCTTGTTCCTCCGCTTGAACAACTTCAAAAGAGATTGAGTGAATATGCAACATTTATCAAAAGGAATATCATTAGTTGGCTGCGGGACTTCCATTAAGGTGTTTTCTTCAGGTTTTACCTGTAGAAATAAAATAAAACCACGTTATAACTAAATATGTAATGCACAACATCTTATATGATTAACAAAAGAACAAATTTGAAAGTATTGTAAAACTTGCATTGTCAATGGCTCGCAACTCGATGCCTTCAACATAAATTGCACGGTTTCCACAATAGCATCGTGAAAAGCTCTTTATTAGAAACTCAAAGTCTGTAGTATCTGATTCCTTGTGATTCAAGAAACGATACAATTCAATAGTCATCCACTCATCTTCTCTCCATGTTGCAAAATATGCATGCAAAGTTTCATTTCCCATTTTGTAAGTTAGGTTCACATACATCCGTTTAGCTACATTTTTTCTTGCACCGTGAAATTTGAAGACAAGATGAACACCATAATTGATACCATAGGAATTATCTAACAACTCGGCCACTTTGTCAAATCTGCACATACATGTGAGCTATAAGATATATATATATATATATAACACGAACACAAAAACAAACACAAAGCAAAAGAGAGGACCTTGATTCTGGAACGGAACGCCACTTACGTGACCGATGATTTTCGTATGAAAATTGGCTTGCTGATACCATTTTGTTTCTTTCTCCATTACTTCCGAGTGAAAACCACTATTAAAACAAGACAAACAAATCAAAGCAGGTTTCTATCATGTGTAAAATATGAGACAAGACTTAGGGGATCAAGATATTTACCACTTTGTCCTCTTGAATGAGGATTCCTTTGGAGAGAATGTCATAAATATCCTTTCTATTTGTGGTAGAGGAGATTTCAGGGTCTTTTGACATCTGGATTATTTCTTTATAGTCTTCAGGCAGTTGGGTCTCCCATATTTCATAATATTTCTATATATCCAACAAAAAGTGGATTTCAAGTAAATCAACATAGTTATATTACATAATGACTTAACGTTTCATATATACTTTGTGAAATATTATTTCATGAAACATATATTCCGTGACACCGTGTTGATATTGTTAACATTCCACATCTTTTTTGTTTATTTTTTTATATATTTTGATCTTTTTAACATATACAAATAATAGTTGGTATATGTGGGAGAATACTTCTCTGCCCAAATGGGGCTAGAGGACAGACTTTATATAATAAATAATTGTTACAACAGAAAAGGAAATGACATAACTATACAAATTAGAATATTTGACCAAGAGAAAATTGAGGAACAGATTGCATAATTTACAGCACTAATTCAATGGTCAATGTTGTCTAATATCCCCCGGCAAGCGAAACGGCGGTGCACGAACCCGAAGTAAGTCCCGAAAATTCTCGAACTGAGGCTGTGGTAAACTTTGGTGAAGATATCCGCTAGTTGAAGCTTGGTAGGAACGAACTGTGTGTGTAGTTTACCGGACATTACTAATTCACGAACAAAGTGATAATCCAAGTCGATGTGCTTAGCCCGTTTGTGAGAAACGGGATTTTGACTCATGAACAAAGCATTGCGATTGTCACAAAGTAGTGTAGGCCGAGTAGGCGGAAGCGCATGCAACTCCTTGAGCAAATGAGTAATCCAAACAATCTCAGCTGCGGTGTTTGCCATGGCACGATATTCTGACTCGCAACTGGATCTTGAGACGGTTGGCTGCTTTTTGGCACTCCACGAAACCAAGTTTCCACCTAAAAAGATAGAGTAGCCGTACGTGGATCTTCGTGTTTCAACACACCTAGCCTAGTCAGCGTCTGAGTATCCCAAAATGGTCGTGGATTGAGGACGTTGAAATAAAAGGCCATGGGAGATGGTTCCTTTGACATACCGTAAAATACGCTTAACGAGCTGGAAGTGTTTGTCAGTTGGAGCATGTAAAAATTGACACGCCAGCAAGATCAGGATGCGTGATGGTAAGATATTGAAGTGCCCCCACAATGGACCGGTATAGGGTCGGATCGGAAAAGGGTGGGCCATCGGAAGTGAAGGTGTCGGTTGTAGAAAGAGGTGTGGGAACAGGCTTGGCATCGACAAGCCCAGCCAGATTGAGGATATCATTAGCATACTTTGTTTGAGTAAGGAAAAGACCGGACTGATGATGAGCTACTTCAAGACCCAAGAAATAACTTAAGTTCCCCAAATCTTTGATAGCGAATTCACTGTGAAGACGACTTATAAAATTGGTGATAAGATTAGGAACGTTGCCCGTAAGGATAAGATCGTCTACATAGACTAAGAGGTACATAATCTTGTCGCCTTTACAGAAGACAAAGAGAGAGGGATCCGCACGACTACAGGTAAAGCCGTAGGAGAGAAGGAACGAGCTAAGGCGTTGAAACCAAGCTCGTGGAGCTTGTTTGAGTCCGTAAAGGGCTTTGTTCAATTTACAAACATGGTTCGGAAAGGCTAAGTCAACGAAACCGGGAGGTTGTTCCATATACACTGTTTCGGAAAGTGAGCCATTTAGGAAGGCGTTATTAACATCAAGTTGATGAAGGGACCAAGAGTTAATAACGGCTAAGGAAAGAACGATACGAATAGTAGAGGCTTTGACAACCGGACTAAAGGTGTGAGTGAAGTCAAGTCCCGGTATTTGTGTAAAGCCTTGGGCTACTAATCAAGCTTTATGACGATCAATAGAGCCGTCCGAACGATATTTGGTACGGAAAACCCATTTGGAACCAACAACATTGGACGAGTGAGGTCGGGGTACAAGGGTCCATGTGTGCTTGCGTTGAAGGGCCTTAAGTTCATCTTGCATTGCAAGGAGCCAGTGAGGGTGTTTTGAGGCACTTTTGAACCCTTTAGGATCATGAGACTTGAGCAAAGCAGCATGAAGGCCAAATTGCATGATGTGCGCAAGAGAGGCATTGTGCTTGGGATTGGGTTTAAAAGAACCCACTTTAGAGCGGGTGACCATAGGGTGAGATGAAACGGGTTGAGGAGGTGGTGTAGAAGCTGTCATGGATGGAGATGCAGCCGGGGACACCGAGTCCTCAGAAGAAGCAGAAGCACCAGTGGACGGTGCTGAATCAGGGCTGGAAGGTGGTGGCGAAGGGCTGCTGTCATCAGGTGAGGAATGAGAAGATAGGGTGGAGGCAGTGGGTGTAATAACATGGTCAGGATAGAAGACAAAACTGGGTTGAGTGCTACCAGGCTGTCTTCAACTGTAAGTGTGAGTAATGGGAGGTGGATTGGGTTGGGTAGGGTAGGGGCTGCTGAAGCGGAGGTAGTTGGGACAGGCTGGGTGGTAGTGTTTGGGGCTGTTTGTTGGACAGAATTTGGGCTGTTTGGAGCAGTGTTTTGGGCGGCGGAGGCTGTAGAAGCGGGCTGCGAGTGAGGCACGAGATGAGTAGAGTCAGATTTACACAATGGACAGGATGTGGGAGCAGGGGAAAAGGGTTGAGGAGTAGGATCGGGTGGAGAGGTGGAGTTGGGTATAGTTGGATCCAAAGCAATGGAGGTTATGGAAGGCTCTTGATAGGTTGTGAGGAACAGATTGGTAATATTCGTGTTGGGAGAGTCACCAACATAAGGAAAAACGGTTTCGTCAAAACGGGCATGACGGGTCACATACATACGAGATGTTTGAGGGTCAAAACATTTGTATCCTTTGTATTGTGGGGCATAACCCATGAAAATACATGGAATGCTTCGAGGAGCTAGCTTATGAGGAGCATAGTCTCGAAGATACGGATAAACACAACACCCAAAAACACGAAAGTTGTTGTAAACGGGTGTTGTGGAAAAAAGAACCTCAAACGGGGACATGTCATTAAGAGGTTTTGAGGGTAAACGATTAATAATATAAGTGGCGATGCTAAAGGCGTCTACCCAATGAGTAACCAGAATGTGAGCTTGAAATAACATTGCGAGACCCGTTTCCACAATGTGACGATGTTTCCTTTCGGCCCGACCGTTCTGAGAGGCGGTTTATGGGCACGAAAGGCGGTGAAAAGTGCCATTTTCATCAAATATTTTCCGCACATGTTGATTGACAAATTCCGTACCTCCATCGCTTTGGAAGATTTTGACCTTGCATGCAAATTGCGTTTGGACAAACCGTAAAAAGGTTTGCAAAACGGAATAAAATCCATTTTTTGTTTTTAAAGGATACAACCATGAAAAGCGTGAATGATCATCCACAAAAACCGCATAAAATCTATATCCATCATTACTAGTAACGAGTGAAGGACCCCATAAATCACAATGCACAAGATCTAACGGATGTAAAGCACGTTTATCATTTAATGCAAATGGTAATTTATGAGACTTAGCAAGTTGACAAGGAGAGCAAACACTAGGTTTAGGCAAAATAGATGTAAAAGATAAACAACCGTGTCTTTTTAAAATGGAAATAGTATCAAAGGCAACATGCCCTAAATGATTATGCCACAATTCAAAAGAGGCTTTATTCGACGAAATGGAAGCAACAACGGCAAGATTCTTTTCCCGAAGCACGTAGAGACCGTTTTCACACTGACCTTGAGCGAGAGGTTGGCTTGTTTTCTGGTCCTGAATAGTAAAAAATGAGTTTGAGAAAAGAACGTCAACAGAATAATCATTAGTCAATTTGCTAATAGAAAGAAGATTTTTGGTTATCTGGGGAACAACCAAAACATCATTTAATTTAACATGGTTGTTTAAAGTAACATGACCCGTGTGCGAAATTGGTAAGGATAAACCATTACCAAAGACAACAGTAGAGTTACCGTTGTATGAAGAGGAATCATGGAGATTACCAGTATCATCGGTCATGTGAGAAGTGGCACCGGTGTCTGCTGTCCAATCGGGGTCGTCCGTAGTAACATGGCACTGAGCCTGGAAGGCCTGTGCAATACTTTCAGCACCAGTAGAGGCAATCGCAAACGAGGAGAGTTTGGGACACTTGTTTGCATAGTGTCCGTTGGTTCTACAGAGTTGGTAGTGAGGCGGTTTGCGAGGAGCCCGATTGTAAGTGTTTGAGGCTGGATTTCGGTTGGTGGAGGCAGACTTGGATCTGTTCATACTGGTGTTTCGAGAGTGGGTTTGATTAGCAACAAAGGCAACAGGGGCAGGATTCGATGGATGAAGGGTTTGGAGAAATTGCTCCTGGCTCTCTGCTTTGGTCAGAAGGTCACGGAAAGAGAGAGGATCCCGGTTGGTTCGAATGGTAGTGGACCAGCTCTCAAAGGTTGGTCCGAGACCGCAGAGAAACCAATGAGTTTTATCAATTTCGGTGACCGGTTGCCCTATAGCTGCTAACTGGTCACAGATTGCTTTAAACTTCCGGCCGAACTCAGCAACAGAAGAAGAGCCCTTTGACAGTTGACGAAGACTGTCACGGAGCAGGTGCATCCGTTCAAGGGATGTATTGCTGTATGCCGCCTCCAGAGCACGCCAGATCTGACGTGCCGATGTGAGGCCAAGAATCTCTGCAACAGCCTCCTCGGTTAAGGAGGAATTAATGATGAGAATTGCTTTCTGATCATTCTCAAGCCAGGTGGTATGGTCAGGTTTTGGGACCTGTTTAGAGTCAACGGATTTGGTAGCCGGAGGAGTAGGAAGAGAACCGTCGACATGACCGACGAGTTTCTGAGATGCAAGAAGAGGGAGAAGCTGATGTTTCCAGTAAAGGTAGTTGGAGGGTGAAAGCTTGAGAGTGATCATGTGAAGGAGGGTAGCCATTGGAAGGGAAGAAGAAGAGGAATCTGAGGTTGCCATGGAAGGAGGGTGGTGGGAGGGAAAAAGAAAACCAGAGAAAGGAGAGAGAGGATCCGATTTAGGCTCTATACCATGTAGGAGAATACTTCTCTGCCCAAATGGGGCTAGATGACAGACTTTATATAATAAATAATTGTTACAACAGAAAAGGAAATGACATAACTATACAAATTAGAATATTTGACCAAGAGAAAATTGAGGAACAGATTGCATAATTTACAGCTGCATAATTTACAACACTAATTCAGTGGTCAATGTTGTCTAATAATATAGATGCATTGAAAGATAGCCATATATTTAGTCAAAACAAAGAAACTTACTTGGACATCCAACGCCTTCTTGAGTTGTATTACCAACTCCCGTGCTGTTGGACGTTCTTCACTCTCGTCATGTAAGCATTGATAGGCAACACCTGCATATACAGACAATGATTCTGGACCTAATTGTTCTTTTATACCCTCAAACACTGTCTCATCAAGTTTTCCTTCTTCATAGACCCTTTTAGCCAAAGGGCCTAAAGACTCAGTGTGATCCTTACAATCCTCTGCCCATGCCAATCTTCCGCATAAAATCTCAAATAAAACCACACCAATCGAATATATATCGGAACTTGTAGTTAAGAAACCTTGTTTCTGCTGTGGGTCAAGGTAGCCGAATGCAGTGTAAGCATTGCCGCTGACATGCTCCATGTCTTGATGTAATAAATCCAATGAAGACGGCTGGAAATTTGAAATTTTTGCCTTCCAATCATCATCCAGTAGAATACTAGCGCTTTTAATGTCCCTGTGTACCACCTTCTTTTGCATTACAAGATCACGATGAAGGAATTCCAGTCCGCTTGCAATATCAATGCATATCTCAATCCATTTCCTCCATGTAAGATTAGCATCTTTTAGATATGTATCAAGACTCCCGCGAGACTTATGCTCGAAAACGATGATTTTTTCATCCGTTTCGTAACAATATCTGAAGATACATGTCCGAGGCCGGACATGATCCTTGAGACGGATCGGACTCCACTTGGACGGACACCAGAAACATGTCCGTTCCGTATCAAAACCTCCGAAGGCGAACCCCCATTCAAGTGCGTCCAGACGGATGATGTCATCTCAGTTGACTACTATAAATACCCTGCCAAGTACAAAACCAAGTACAGTTTTCTGAACCTCCGTCCTTACTTTCTCTCTCTATTTTCCCTCTCTAAAACAAATACTTATCCTCACGCCGGAGGGTGGTCGCAGAGGGGCCCTCCCATCTCTGCGGCGAGCCTAACGGTTTTCTGTCTTGCAGGAACCTCTTTTCAAACTTTGACAAGATCCAGCTTCTCGTTTACAGGCTCCGGCCTGACCACGGTTTTTTGGGTCTTCAATTGGCGCCATTCGATCTAAAAGCTCTTAGTCCTTCACTCTAGTGAATTTCTTGAGCAAAGAACTGACAAATGGCGGCCTCGGGTTCTTTGAATCTGGGATCTACGACTGTTAGTACACAAACTACTGCACCAGCAAGTATTGTCTCCGCAACCTCAGCTACTTTAAGCTCGGGGCCAGGAATAACCTTGCCATTTATTTTACTTCCTACTTCACAAGCATCAGAGTTTGATGCAGAATTTCTCTCTAAAAATGCAAGCCTTCTACGAAGGTTAAAAGCACAGCAGGCTAGGGATGAACAGATCCTCGGTTTACGAACCAGGCTCTTTCATGAAGAAGCCCCAATAAGGACTATGGGTCCCACAATGATTACCCCTCCTACTTTCTCCACAGTTGTCACTTCGGAAACCTATACTGGATATGTGCAAGGCTCATCCGGGCCTTCGTCGGCAATAACTACGCGAAATGAAGCACAGATGGATGTAATTAGCGATCTGGAACTCACCAAGCCGTACCATCCAGTTTCCATGACAGCCAAGTCAAAGTTTAGTGCTCGTATAACACATGCTAAACTTCCTCCGAAGCTCAAAATGCCAACTACAGTAAAAAAGTATGATGGCACAACTGATCCGGATGATCATATGTTCGATTTTGACGAAGCAGCACGAGTTGAACAGTGGTCGATGCCGGCATGGTGCTTCATGTTCGCACAAACTCTAACCGGAGCGGCCCGAGTATGGTTTGATGCGTTGAATGAAGGTGAGATCAACGACTTTGAAGAGCTCCGAAGATTATTTCTCCAAAACTTCAGCCAGCAAAGGCACTACTCTAAAGAAATTACCGAAGTCCACAACATCCGGAGAAGGGATGGAGAATCTTTGGACAGTTTCATTGATCGATTTAACCGAGAAAGTATGCAGATCAGCGGGGTAGTCGATCAGCTGCGTATCTCCGGATTCTGTCATGGTGTCCGGAACAATCAGCTGGTTGAAAAATTACATGAAAATCTCCCAAAGACGATGGAGGTACTCATGGAACGAGCCCGAGCTTTTGCTCGGGGAAAGAACGCATGCAACCCAGCTCCGGAGTCAGAGCACAAGATGTCTTCGTGGAAGAAAAACGGTGGATCGGTGTTTGATAAAACCCCATCAGGGAGCCGGGGACGACCGCACCCCTACAGTAGAAACGACAGACCCCCACGTGGAAAAAGCTCTGGGTCAAGGTTTTATAACTTATCAGATCTCTCCAAAACTCCCAGTGAAATCCTCAGTGCGGAGGGTGCGAACTTCCCCGCTCCACCAAAACTCCGAAACCCGGGAGATAAAAATTCCAAGAAATATTGTGACTACCATGATGCTCGGGGTCACAATACAGATGATTGCTGGTCCTTAAAACAAGAAATAGAAAAGGTAGTGCGATCCGGAAAGCTATCGCATTTGGTCAAAGAGGTAAAGGAAGGAAAATCTTCGGGGAATTCGGGAGATAATCCGAATAATCAACCAGCGATTTGCATGATCAGAAGGGCGGACAGTCAAGGCATCAAGCGATCCAGTCAGCACATGGCCGCTTGGATGCAACAACCCATCGGTTTTCCTCCCATCAGTCCGACAGAAGTCAAGGATGGACCAATCATAGTATCTGCAATCATAGCAGGTCACAAGGTCCGAAGGGTGTATGTCGACAGCGGAAGCGCCACTGAAATCATGTACAAGCAGTGTTTTCAACAGTTAGCTCCACAGACCAAGGCGAAGTTGCTCCGAGTATCAATGCCTTTGGTAAGTTTCTCAGGAGAGGTGGTGCAACCTTTAGGGCAAATCACTTTGCCAACAACGATGGGAGAAGGAAGTCTGGTTCGAACTGTCAATTTGACTTATCTGGTGGTGGAGGCAAGGTCCGTCCACAATGTCATACTAGGAAGACCCGGTATGTGTGCCTTCGGAATTATCAGTTCTACCATACATGGAGCATTAAAATTCCCCACCGAAGCAGGAGTAGCGACGCTGTACTCTGAATCAACAATCGGCGTAGCTGAAATACGGCAGAGTAATGGCGACGACGAGCCTCTGAACGCTCTTACGGAAGAATGGGCTGTACACCCACACTTCCCTGATCAGAAAATTGCAATTGGGGCTCAACTTCCCGAACACACCAAGAAGAGGTTGTGGAAGCTGCTGTCCAATTCACTCGACGTATTCGCTTGGCAGACCTCCGATATGGTTGGAGTTCCTCGGTGTTTGGCCGAACACAAATTAAAAGTGTCACATTCAATAAAGCCAGTAGCCCAAAGTAAAAGAAACATGGCCCCGACTCGTAACAAGGCAATCTCCGAAGACGTACGAAAACTGTTGAGTGCTGGTATTATAAGGGAAGTGTGATATCAAACATGGGTCTCCGATCCAGTAATGGTAACGAAGAAAGACAAAACCTGGAGAATGTGCGTTGATTTTTCCGATCTAAACAATGCATGCCCAAAAGATTGCTACCCTTTGCCAGAGATAGACTTAAAGATCGACTCCCTCTCTAGTTTTCGTCTTAAGTGCTTCCTAGATGCGTACAAAGGTTACCATCAAATTCAGATGGCCGCGGAAGACGAAGACAAGACCGCATTTGTGACGAACGAGGGCCTCTTTTGTTATACTAAAATGCCATTCGGCTTAAAAAACGCCGGAGCCACGTACCAGAGATTGATGGATAAAGCGTTTAAGGATCAAATCGGAAGAAACCTAGAGATCTATGTTGATGACCTGGTCATAAAAAGCCGGGCCGAACACGACATGATAGATGACATACTCGAAACCTTTACCAGGCTTCGGAGTATCAACCTCAAACTCAATCCTAAAAAATGCTCTTTTGGTTTAGAAGAAGGAAAGTTCCTCGGAGTATGGATAACCCAGTCCGGAATCCAAGCGCATCCTGATAAAATCAAAGCAGTAGTCTCCATGCAGCCCCCTAAAACCGTCAAAGAAATTCAGTCTCTAAATGGAAAGCTCGTCGCCCTTCATCGTTTTATCTCAAAGGCGGCAGATCGCTCTGTTCCTTTCATGAATGTGTTGAAAAAAAGAACGGAAAAAGGCCAAATAGAATGGACACCGGAAGCTGATTCGGCATTTCAGGAGCTGAAAGTCTGCCTTGGATCCTTGCCCACCCTAACTGCTCCAACTACCAGAGAAACCGTCACGGTATATCTCTCCGCTTCTCACTTCGCGATAAGTGCAGTACTCATAGTGCATCGGAGTCAAGCACAAATCCCGGTCTATTATGTAAGCCGTATCCTGAAAGACTATGAAACTCGGTACCCGATGATTGAAAAGTTGGCACTCGCTTTAGTACATGCTTCCAGACGCCTCCGAAGATACTTCCAAGCTTTCAATATAGAAGTACAGACTGATCTTCAGATCCAACAAATTCTTAGGAAGCCAGAAGTCTCCGGACGTCTCACCAAATGGGCAATAGAACTCAGTGCTTTCGATATCACCTATCGTACCAGAGGGCCAGTAAAAGGTCAGGCAGTGGCAGATTTCCTCACAGACGTCCCAATCGGAGAAAGCACCAAGGAAAAACCCGCTTTACCAAAGGTATGGAACTTATACACGGATGGGGCCTCCAGTAAAGAAGGGTCAGGAGCAGGATTAATCCTAATAGATCCGGAGGGAATAGAGTATACTTATGCTTTACGTTTCGAATTTAAAACTTCAAACAACGAAGCAGAATACGAGGCTCTCCTTGCAGGCCTCCAAACCGCAGCTAAAGCCGGTGCAACCTCCGTATTAGCGCATGTCGATTCATTGTTGGTAGTCAATCAAGTCAGCGGCGAGTACGAAGCACGAGAGGATAATATGGTTCGGTATCTTCAGCAGGTCAACAGTTTAATCTCCTCTTTTGATTCTTGCAAAATAATACACATACCGCGGAGTAAAAACAAAAAGGCCGATGCCTTGAGCAAACTTGCATCCGTAGCATTTTGTCATTTATCAAAAGAGGTTCTAGTTGAAACCCTCCCGAATCCCGGCCATCCAACAGACGAAGTCAGTTATGTCAGTCTCCACGCTCGAAAGCTCTTGGATGACTCCGATCGTGAATTACTTAAAAAATGGGACGCTCCCAGAAGACAAAGCTCAGGCTCGGAAGCTAAAAGTAAAAGCGCTGCAATATCAGATTCATGATGGGCAACTCTACCGTAAAACCTTTTTAGGTCCGCTCCTAAAATGCTTAACACCAGAGGAAGCTAGTTACGTCATAAGATAAATACATTGGGGAATATGCGGTATCCATGCCGGACCAAGAATGGTTATAGCAAAAATCATGAATGCCGGATATTTCTGGCCGGGTATGCATCAAAGTGCGGTTACTGAACTCCAATCATGCGAAGACTGGCAGCGTCAAGCTCCCATTAGCCATCGCGCCAAAAACAACCTCGTTCCCGTGACATCGGCTTGGCCATTCCAGAAATGGGGAATTGACATTGTAGGTCCTTTCCCTGTTTCCACCGGAGGAGTAAGGTTCCTACTGGTTGCTATCGACTACTTCACGAAATGGGTCGAAGCCAAACCCCTCCGGACGATCACAGGAGACCAAGTGCTGAGGTTTGTATGGGAAAACATTGTGTGCAGATTCGGAATGCCTCTTTGTATAGTAAGTGACAATGGAAAGCAATTTGCGGAAAAACCATTCAAAACATGGTGTCAAAGAATGCACATTGAGCAGAGTTTCGCTTCGGTGGCCCATCCCCAGGCCAATGGACAAGTAGAAAGAGCCAATCGAAGTATTGTGGAAGGCATTAAAAAGCGATTGGGGAAGGAGGGCGTCTCGTGGGCAGATGAGCTCCCACATGTCCTATGGGCACACCGGACCATGCCTAAAACAAGCAACAAAGAAACTCCTTTCAGCTTAACGTACGACACCGAAGCTGTCATACCCGCGGAAGTAAGGATCCCCACACCTCGCATACAACAGAGCCAGCAAGAGAATGAGCGAGAACTCCGTCTAAATCTCGATTTAATCGAGGAAAGGAGAGAACTCGCAGCAATCCGGGAAGCCAAGTATAAAAAAGAGTTGGAAAAACACTACAACTCTAAAGTAAAAGAAACTCGGTTCAAGGTCGGAGAGTATGTAATGCGGAGCAATGAAGCAAGTCTAACTGAAGGAACGGGGAAGTTAGCCCCCAAGTGGGAAGGACCTTACCAGATCAAAACGGCTGGAAAAGACGGTGCATATACTTTAAGCAAAATAGATGGAACCTCCATTCCACGCACTTGGAATGGAGTGCACCTGAAGAAATGTTATCTTTAGAAGTTTGTTTCGAAACAAATAATTGTAAAACGGAAGCTACGAGCTCCGTCACCTTTTAAATTTCCTTGTAAAAGCGGATGTTTTTTGCCCGCGCAAGTTATATTACAAGAACCGCAGATGGTTATACCTGCGGATTAATTAACATGTTTTTACTTCGTGCTTATCGGAGAAATTTAACTCCGAGCCCAATAAATAGAATGTTATAAAATTTCTATCAACAAAAGTTGCAACTTATAAATAATCACCGGCCGAACTCAGGGGTCCAACCCTAAAGGGAAGGGACGAACGGGCATCGTTCGTATTTCCCTCAAAATTATCCTTAGCTAAGCACAAAAAAGGATCCGCATCTAACAAAGAACGTTCTAAAAATTCAAAATGTACACATCAAAATATGGACGCATGTGCAAAAATAGTTACATCAAAATAATCCGGACATAAACAATCGGAATAAAAATCGATACCATCTACAAAAGGATAATTGTCAAAAGTAAAAACATCATTACAAATTATAATAAGGCACCTATCAAGGTACCGATTGTATTCACTATTCAAGATACGGATATTATCCGGTTTTAACTAAAAGCTTCCAAGGTGCATACCCCAAGGAGCCGGGCATGTCCACCTTATTCATCCGTAGAATCGGCATTGGCAAAACGGAGAACCTTCTTGATCTCACTAAGAGGCGCGTCGCCAAGCTTCGGAAGATCTTCAATCACCGGAAACTTGAGAGTATCAAAGCAAGCAATTGCCGTCTTGAGCTCCTCCGCGGCATTGCGATTCAGTAACGGAACCTCCTTGAATGGGGTCTTTTTCTGCAAGGCGTGAACGTAACCAGCATGCAGACCTGAGTTGATGCCCACCGCACTCATTGCATTATTAACTCCAGCCACGGCAGCGGTCATCTCCTTACCCTTATGGATATTCTTGGCCAAAAGCTGAGCTCCCTCCGAAAGCATCCAAACTTTTGTCTCGGAAAGATCGTCCACTTTTGTTCTCAGAGAAGCATTCTCCGCCTCCATCTCCTCAATTCGGTCTTTTAAATCAGCCTCCCCTGATTTAAGCGCATCACGCTCTGGGGAAAGTGTTAGAAGAACAGGAAAAATAAGAGATAAGTAAAGCAGAAAGATAGACGTACCAGCCATCATGCTCTCATAAGCAAGACGAGCATTGTTGAGAGATTCTTCCATCTTAGCCAAAACCATCTTATGTTCTTCATCCTTCTGCTTCATCGATTCAGAAAACACTTTGAACTCCGAAGAGATCCTATCTCTGTCTTCGGCTGCGGCAGCAGCAGCCGCTTGAGACGACTGATTCAGAGCGGTCAAAGAATTGACCTTCTCTTGCTGAGTTCGAAGATCCTGAGTCATTTGAGCTAACTTCTTTTCCACCTCTGGGCTCCTCTGGACTTTGCGCTTCAACGAACGAATTTCTTTCTCTAAAATCTCCCGCACAGTTTCCGCCTCAACCCACCTACGGTAAAGCTCCGTCACGAAAATGTTCGATTGAGCCTGGTTGGTCAAAACCGCAGCTCCTAGATCCGGATTCTTCATCTTTCGGCTTCTGACATGGTCTATCGGGGTGTTTATATTAAAAAGCACGGTCCTAGCAGTTAAAGTATCCATCACTGTATCTTTGTTCTGGACGTCCCAGTCAGGAATAAATTTTTCCTCAGCAATCACTGGGTCAATCTCCATATTATCCGGAAACAAATTTGCATATCGAAAAAAGGAAATCAACTCAGGTCCGAACCAAGATGAGGGAAGCGAAGACACTTGATCTCCCTCATCATCCATAAAACAGTCCGGACCCAAAGATGATCCCAAGTGCGTACCTGAAAAAGTCACCACCTTCGGTTCACTATGGGCTTTGCCCTTATCTGTGCCCACCAAATTCTCCACCTCCATGCTCTCCACTTCACTATCAGGAACAAAACCACCAGAATAAACAGGAGTCGGTTTGTTACGAGCTAACGCCGCCTCCTCCCTCGAAAACTTACCTCCGGATAGGTGTTCATCTAGCTCTTCCATTACGTTACCTTCGGAATGAGAATTCCCCTTTGTTTTCTTCAAATTTGGCAATAAGAGAGGATCATCGGAGCGTATCCGCACTGTTTCATTCTTCCTCTTGCGGGAACGAATCATTAAATCAGCACCCTGCTCAATACCTTTGCTTTTTACAGACGAAGGCCGAGATAGAAGGGCCTCATCCAAACCACGAATCTATGGATCGGCATCCATGTCATCCAGAATAGATTTCCGGCCAGTTTGGGATCCGGATGAACCGCCAGCCTCCTTTGAAGATATCGGAATAAGGGAAACGGTTCTTATAGCAGCTTGTTCAGATGGACCTTTAGGAATAGAGGAAGTCGCCTCAGCAGCAGATGACGTGGGTACGTTCGGATCAGTCTGACCACAGATTGGATGAGCCGAGGGCGCCACTTGTTTCATTAACGGAACATCCTCTTCGCCCTGTTGCTCGAAGTCAAAGTCAAAAACATCCATGTTCGGAACTTTCAGAGCATCAAGAAGCGACATTGTGGCACCTACATTCCCAAAACAAAAAAGAGTTTAGCAAAACAATTAAGCAAAGGTGCCAAAGGGGATATAAAGAGCCGAAACTTACGATCACTCTTTCGGCGAATAATCGGCCAATCCTCCCCGGGCCCATGAAAAACTAACTCGACCTAACCACAAGAAATGCTCGGGAAGAGGACGAATAGGAGACTGATGCTCAACTAGGGCACGACCTAGACTCTCATTAAAAACAAAGTCTTTGTCAAGATCGAAGGACATCGACTGGTCTTTAAAACGCCACCTCATGTCCTCCGGAAGACAACGGTCATCTAACCAGAAAAAATTGTCCTTCCAGTTTTTTAAACTAGACCGCTCATTAGAGGACGGGGAAGGAACATTCTTCCGATGTGCAAATGTGTACCAGTCTCCGGCCGTGATAAACTCATAAAAATATCGGAAAACGTTTAAGTCCGGTTTCCGATCAAGGGCTCGACAAGAAATTTCAAAATGGTTAATACGGCTAAGACCGAATGGGTTAACCTGACAAACATGAACCCTAAAAAATTGTAAAACCTTAATCAAGAAGCGAGAGAAGGGAACCCTATAGTTGGCAAAGTTACAGACGCAAGTGTAAAAGGGAAACTTCCCTTGACGGAACGGATATATTGCCTCAGTACTAAAAGGGAGGACCGGATGAAGATCTAGGGGAATCCTATAATCTCTAATGAACTTATCCAACTGACGTTGGGTAAGCACGCTCACGCTCTCCGAAAGATTTTCCTTACCCGGAGCCATAACTTTAAAAAGTAAAAAGAATAAGGACGCACCTTTTTCTTTGAAGAAGAATAAAAGATTAGAGAGGATAACAGCAGAGGAGAGGGAAAAGGAGAGGGAAAAAAGATGAAAATGAAGTGGTAAAAATCAAATTTATAGAAAAAGTAAGTCGGTTGGGGGCCTATCATGTCAACCGTCACTTCCCACGATTCTCAACGCGGATTCCGCTAGCGTCACCAGTAGGTGACTGACGACCAAGATAATGAAGGTCACCCACACCATTCAAAATACGCCACGTCATCAATTCAAGGCCACTCCCGCGGCGACACGTCATCCGAGTAAGACAAAAAACTTGAAATAACAGTTTGCCAAGTCTTTACAAAAGACTCACCAAACTGGAGGACTTGAAGATACATGTCCGAGGCCGGACATGATCCTTGAGACGGATCGGACTCCACTTGGACGGACACCAGAAACATGTCCGTTCCGTATCAAAACCTCCGAAGGCGAACCCCCATTCAAGTGCGTCCAGACGGATGATGTCATCTCAGTTGACTACTATAAATACCCGGCCAAGTACAAAACCAAGTACAGTTTTCTGAACCTCCGTCCTTACTTTCTCTCTCTATTTTCTCTCTCTAAAACAAATACTTATCCTCACGCCGGAGGGTGGTCGCAGAGGGGCCCTCCCATCTCTGCGGCGAGCCTAACGGTTTTCCGTCTTGCAGGAACCTCTTTTCAAACTTTGACAAGATCCAGCTTCTCGTTTACAGGCTCCGGCCTGACCACGGTTTTTTGGGTCTTCAATATCCAAGAAGACCAATCACATTCTTATGCTGACGCTTAAAAAGAATATTAATTTCTGTCCGAAATTGATGATCTGCTTGACCAAAGTTGTTATTTCATCGCTTTGCAAGAATGGTGGTACGCCCACTGGCATTAGCATCACTATCTAGTGGAAATGGAAGCTCACCTTTATATGCCTTCCAAAGTTCACCACTTCCAACACAGTTCTTTTCACTAAAGTTTTCTGTGGCTGACTCAATATCTTTAAGTGAAATTGGGAGCTTTTTCAGTGGGATTTCCTGTGAACCATGAGACATTCAATCAGCTTCGCAATTAAAAAAGATGGCGTGGAATGGGAGTAAAACAAAAACAATGTACAATGTTATGGCTGTTTTAAGTTTGGATTTTTCCATCCCGTTTGCTTTAGATTTTATCCTCCCAGTACATTCGTAATAATGTTAAAATTAATAATTAAAAATCACTAAGGCTCATAAACGTACTCTGGGTCAATGATTTTTCACATTTGACACTGATTACAACATCCAAATGAAACCACCAGATACGTTTGCATCCATTGATGGATTGGTATTTACATTGTTATGAATTTGGATGTATAAAACTCATAGCATGCAGCACCTGTTAATTTCGCCTAGTCATTTTTAGAACACATTCGGTCAAAACCGAATCTCCTATCAAAGAAGTTTCAAATTCAAATTAATTTCATGTTTATGAAAGTCAGGTTATATTTTTATCTATTTACCTGAAATTAAATTTGTACTGGAATTATGACAAGTCAGGTTATATTTTTATCTATTTACCTGAAATTAAATTTGTACTGGAATAAGGAACCAGTTTCATATAATTGATTAAACGACTAATGATTGAGTTTTCAAATGAAATAATGAAAAGATTACAATAAACTCAAATATAGAGATGTATTGTTTTAACTTTTGCAAATACATTAATTTTTTGGAACACAAATCGATAGAAACAAAACCCATGTCATATTTTTTTAAATAAGTCATGTAATACGATTTTAATTTGTCCATTGACTATTTATTAACAAAGAAAAAACTTCTTTCCACTAATATAATTAGTTTTTTAAATGAGATTAAAGCAAAAAAAAAATTATATTATATAAAGCCTGGAATATGAGAATAAAACAAAATAAATAATATATAAAGCATGAAATATAAGAACAAGGTAAAATACAGAAAAGAATGTTTAAATTAAAAAATAAATAAATAAACAGACCGAATGTAAAACTAGTTTCTGCGTGCATATATGAAGATATTAAAATTTCTAATAAAACGAATACTTCATTTTAATCTTTTCTATTGTATAGGACAATGGAAATGTTCATCAATAATGATTGTCTCCTTTTATGTGAAAGCATATAGGAGAGCAGGTAAGAGCATAAAAGCGTAATACTTAAAAGTTAAAAAAAGTAATCAAGAAAATGAAGAAAATATTGACTTACATGAAAGTTCAGTGCTATCTCAAGCTCATTGATCACCATTTGCATTGTAGCACGGTTAGCAGCTTCCCCCAAACATTGACATGCAACTTTTAAAAATCTGTTCAAAGAATCATTATTGGGTCTTCTATTTGAAGTGAGAATGTCATCATCAGTTTCTTCAATTAGTTTCGGATCTATGATCCTCTCTATGCTTCCATCATTGACACACATGCGTGCAATGGGCGCAAGCCCTTTCTCATTATCTTTCATGTAAACTGGACTGTATGCCACCCTCCCACAAAAGATTTCAAAAAGAACAACTCCAAAAGAGTAAACATCAGAATGTCTTTCCAGCTTACCTGTAGTTTCATATTCTGGATCAGCATACACTTCCATGCCTACCTCTTGATTCGTACGGTGCTTGGAGATCCCATAGTAAGCAATTTTTGCCTCGTGGTTCATGCCTAGCAGAATGGTGGCACTCTTTATGTCACCATGGATTATCCTTTGTGGGCTGGTGTGAAGGTGATTGAGTCCACGTGCAATCTCAAGGCACATGTGTAAACGCTGGGTCCATGTATAATTCTTCATGCCGTCAACGCTTTTCAAATAGTCATCAAGGCTGCTCTTAGAAGCATGCTCGTAGACAAGGATCATTTTATCAACTTCGTAACAAAAGCCGATAAGAGAGACAATGTTGGGATGCTTATAACTAGTATGACTATGCATTTCAAGTTCTTCAAAGAATGCTTGTTTTCCACGCCCACCTTTTCTATTAATGGTGCATTTTATAGCTACGGTGATGTGCTTCTTGGATAGTTCACCTTTATTCATCCCTTCAGTTGAAGAAGAAATACTGTTGACAAAATCATCAAGTCCGGCTTTGTACACCTTAATATCTGTGTCTAATCCAATACAGTAAGTTGCATCAAAGTTATTGGTAGCCAACTCTATATCACTAAGCTGAAACCTCGAGAGTACCATGGTTTCCCCCTGCAACATGTTGCCTAGAATCTTAAAGAACAATGAATATCACAATGAACGAATAAACACAAACTAACCTTGATTTCTGAATGAATACAAATTGTGAATGTATGAGAATGTTTACAATTGAAATATCTAATCCTATTTATACTAATCTAAAAGGTGCGATCTAATAGACGTGTTTCCTCGCGAACAGTCGTGTCTCTTGATGTTTCTTGATCGCCGTCCATTGTGAAGAGTCGTGACTCTTGTTGAATAGACGTGCCCTTGCTTCCCAATAGACGTGACCCTTCCAATCAACATGACCATGCCCTTCTTTATACGTGACCATGCCTTTCTTTTTTGCGCCTGTTTGTAACGTCAACCATTCTGATACATCGCCTCCTTTGATACGTAGGTTATTAACTTTCATTTTTCCATCTTTGATACGTAGGTTATTAACTTTCATTTTTCCATCTTTGGCCCTTGTACTTTATAACTTATCTAATTCTAATATAAACTAACTATTAATTAATTACATAACGAACCCTTATACTATAGGATGTGAAGGAGATTATGATTTCATTCACCCCCCTAATCTCGAACATCCTTAAGTTGCACCTTGATCTTTCTCCATGTCTTGCTTGCCATCATGTGCTTCTCCATTTTTATCATGAGCTTGTTGTAGTAAATCATTGCAGTCTTCTTTGATTACCATTAAGAGAGTTGGTTCCTCGTCTTCCTGCACCAGATTTGTTTCTTCTCCTCTTTGATTTGATTCAGGACAATCTGAGGCATAATGACCAAACTTTTGGCAATTATAGCATTTAATCTTGCTTAAATCCTTCCCAAACTTCTTTAGGTTGCTTCTACTCTTGTAAGCATCATGTGATGAATCTTCATCATCTTTTTCTTCTTGTTTGAACTTTCCATCACGCCACTTGTCTTGCAATGAATTGAACCTTCCTTGTCCATTGTTCCCAAAACGCCTTCCACGACCATAGTTCTTGTCGCGTCGCGCATACATAAGTTTCTCTTGATTACATACCGGGTTTTCATCCATCAAACCAGTCCTTTCTTCATAGGCCTTCAATCTTCCAATTGTCTCGTCTAGCGTCGTTGTTTCCAAATCAGCGAATTGTTCAATGGTTGCAACAATTTGAACGAACCTTTTTGGTACAGAACTCAGAAGTTTCCGTACTAAAGTTGGTTGATCAAAAGTTGATCCAAGACCACTTGCCCTCGTGACAATACTATTTAGTCTTGCAGTGAACGAATCGATAGTGTCTTCCTCCTTCATTTTTAACATCTCAAACTCTGTTTTGAGCGTTTGAAGACGTGCCTTTTGCACTCGATTTGCACCGACGTGCCTAGTCTTTAATGCATCCCAAATTTCTTTTGCACTCTTGCAACTTGCAACTTGTATTATCATATCTTCCGGTAGTGCTTGATATAAATAAGCGGTCGCCATCATATCCTTTTTTTCATCCGCTTGCGTATTTTCTTTTGTTTCTATCATTTCCCAGAATCCGTTTGCCCTCAAAATGGTTTTTATACGGATTGCCCATATCGTATAGTTTGTAGACTTTAAGATAGGACACTGAAACTGGGAGAACGAACTACCATCTTTAATCACTACCGCGTTTGACGGAGAGGCTCCTCCTGAATCCGTCATAATTTCTTTTCCAACAATTTTCACTTTCTAAACTTTGGTTTTCTCCTAAAACCGAAGTCTATGATTCCAAAAAATTCACACTAACTTTCTAACGTGGAATCAAACCAATTTCTAAACCTTATATAAATTCTAGAAAAATAGAACGTAGAACCTAGAATTTGCGAACCGACCGACTCCTCTTATCGTGATTCTCCGCTCGGTTTTCTGACTTTTCTTAACAACCCTCTTGGCTGCGTTTTTTTTCTTCCTGCTTGATTCGCGACTCTCTAAACACAAACCAAAAATCAGCCCCAAACCCGCTTGATTTGCGACTAACCTTCTCAACCGAACACCCTCTTTATGCTTTGATATCACAAAACTTCTCAGATTTTGTGTCTTTTGCAAATTTCAAACAACCCAAACTTCTCAGATTTGCGATTGCTTCTTCAAACCAGAATACAAACTTCTCAGATTTGCTTCCGTCTTCAAACAACCCAAACTTCTCAGATTTGCGATTGCTTCTTCAAACCGGAATACAAATTTCTCAGATTTGCTTCCGTCTTCTTAACTCGAACCGTAGCCTCTTGCCGTGATTTGAATTAAAAAAAAAAAAAAAAAACTCAGAATCCAAACACCCTCAGTGATGATCGGATCAAAAATCGAACACCCTCCTGATGACCGATTAACGAACGAACAACAACCGTACCCGCTTGATGCGATTGGTGTTAAAACTTAACAAGAACAACCCAATCAACGCCTCCTGCGTGATCAGAATTGTTAGGGAATTCAACCACCCGCCTGATGATCGTCTTCCCGAAACGAATTTGAGCCCTATGCTCTGATACCACTGTTGCCCAGAATCTTAAAGAACAATGAATATCACAATGAACGAATAAACATAAACTAACCTTGATTTCTGAATGAATACAAATTGTGAATGTATGAGAATGTTTACAATTGAAATATCTAATCCTATTTATACTAATCTAAAAGGTGCGATCTAATAGACGTGTTTCCTCGCGAACAGTCGTGTCTCTTGATGTTTCTTGATTGCCGTCCATTGTGAAGAGTCGTGACTCTTGTTGAATAGACGTGCCCTTGCTTCCAAATAGACGTGACCTTGCCTTCCAATCGACATGACCATGCCCTTCTTTATACGTGACCATGCCTTTCTTTGTTGCGCCTGTTTGTAACGTCACAACCATTCTGATACATCGCCTCCTTTGATACGTAGGTTATTAACTTTCATTTTTCCATTTTTGGCCCTTGTACTTTATAACTTATCTAATTCTAATATAAACTAACTATTAACTAATTACATCACGAACCCTTATACTATAGGATGTGAAGGAGATTATGATTTCACAACATTATGGGTTAGAATGAATGAGAGTTGTACATGTGGGTAAGGATGACGATGATGATGAAATTTAAAAATTGTGCAATCAGAAGGAAAACAATCATTTGTACATTTTTTTACGTTGCGAACCTGTTTTATATGCATGTGTGTGTATATGTGTGTATCTATACTATATTATAATCATGAGGGAAGGATTCCCAAAAGTTAAGAACTTCTTCCCCTATTATTTATAAATAAACCCCTAGAATGAGGGTAAAGTGGTCTTTTAAACCATAATTATTGTTTAGTCCCTCAATCTATTACATTTAAATCCTTGACATTTAACATAATAATTATGGGTAATTAGTTACACTCCCCCCCTCTTTAATTCTTTAATGTATTCCTGCGATATCTTACAACCCGTAATGTTTTAAAAAAATCCGAAGGTACCATGACGATCGGCACATTTTTTTAAACGTTTCGATAGTTGTTTTTTTTAGTTTCGCCGTGCGTTCATAAAGTACAAATAGCCGATGCGTAAATGTACAATTGATTAAAGCCAACATTTGTTTTTTACCCAAGCCAGCTTTGACCATTACCTAGCTACCGTACATTAACATTTGTTTTTTACCCAATTTTTTTATTTTGAATGGCATTAATAAACTAAAATATTCCCTAATTTTACTTGTACAGAGTCAGTTTGTTGTGGCATGTGTAATATAGTAAGCATAGATAAAACTCACAACAAACTTCCTATTAAACATGCCACAACAAACTAAACAGGATATGTGCATCTTATTTTAAAAACTTAAAACTCACAACAAACTTCCTAAATAAATGGATGACCAATCTAAAACTAAACCCTAATGGACTACTATAAATACATAGCAAACACTCACAATTCTACATTTCTATTGCTAAACAGATTTAAAATATGAAGCCAGTTCTGAATTCACTTGATGCGAAAAAACAAGCATGCGATATTGAAAAATCTAAGGTCGGTTCTATGATAAGTTTGGTTATATCGCAATAATGAATAATTGTTTTCTTTTATTTACTTTTATATGAATACTAACTTATTTGATTTTTCAGATTCAACACACCAATTTAAACACCTCAGTTGTCGAACAAGCTTTTGTTAGTTTTTAAGTAACATTTTCGCTTATAGTCTTTCATATTAACAAGTTCGTTATGTTATTATTTGGTGTTTTATTGTAGGATGATGGTGATAATAGTGTTGAAATTATTTCTTATGGTGCAATGTTCAGTCCATACAAGTCTACGCTTCAACCTCAATTTAGTGAAGAGGTAATTTTAAAATTTATTTAATCTTTTTTAAATTTTTTTTATTGAATATTTGTTCTTTTTTTAAATTTATTTAATCATTTTTTAACTTTTTTATTAAATTTTTGTTTTTTAAGGATCGGAAGTATGAGAATCAAAAGAAAAGATCTAAGAGACTCTCTGAATGGAAATGGATCGAGGTTACAAATTTAGATGATTCTGAGGACGATGAGAAAGAAGATGAATTAGATGATACTGCTGATTCGAGCACAAACAAGAAAAACGGATCAAAAAAGTAGAGATTTTAGATGAAATATACCAAGTGTTTTTATGTTTTTTTCATTTTCAGTTGTTTTTGTTTGATATAGACTATCCCATGAATAATAAAGTTTATTTTATATTTGAAGTTTATGTTTTGTGTTATTTTATTGCACTTATAATTTACATCTCGATTGAACTAATATACTTTAGTACTTAATCATGTTCGTATTATATAATTTACATGTTCGTACTTGATCATTTCCAAAGAGATAAATTCGATTACCAAGAATGGCCAAAACATGAAAACTACCACTTGGTTTGGAGTAAATTCAAGATTGTATTTACAAAGCACACTAAACTTATTCAATTTAACAGTCATGTTTCACGAGGATTTCGTATATATCCGTTAGTGCCTTTTATAAAAAAAAAAAACTGTTGGACGACACGAGATATGAAAAAATAATTATATAATATTATAGATTTTTCGAATAATTTGTATTTCTTAAATAAAAAGATAAAGTTAATAAAGATATAAACTTTTACATCCTATTTTTTTTATAAAAACTGTTTTAGAAAAATATGATTTTTTAAATATTTATAAAAATGAAATTTAACATTAGTTAAAGGTGTTTAAAACGTACCTACAAGTCACCTACTATTTTTTACTTTTTACTTTTTCAAAAACGAAAATTTTAAAATTAAAATTTATTGGATGAGTATGATGTGGATATTTAAAAAAGTTATGGACTTTAAACAATAAAATTATAAACTTTATCATTTCACCAACAAAATAAACTTACTTTATAACGATAGCAACTTATTTTTTATTTTTTGTCATTTGTTTAGTATTTTTTATTAACAAACGAATCTTTACATGTTTAAAACAGTTTCTCTATACTTTATTTATTATTAATTTTTATAACAAAACAAAACTTTGATATTTAGTAGATAGAAGATAAACTATGTTCCAAAATTTTAGGAATTATTTAATACTAATTTACGGATTAGTAGATAGATAGTAAACTATATCCCAAAATTTTAGGAATTATAAGTCAACTAATAAAAAAAAATAATTATTGCAGTTATTCTTGGATATTAATCTAATAATTTGCATTTTTTAATTAAAAAGTAATAAAGTAATAAACTTTAAAGCTAAACTAAAAAACTGAACTTACTATGATATAAAGTTAATAAAAAAATAATTATTTTATAAACATTTTATAACAAGTAATATAAATAAAGTACTTCAGAAATTTACAATCTTTACTAGATAAATTCTAAACTGGGTTCCAAACTTTTAGGAATTATAAGTTTAACTATATTGTTATAGATAATATTATTCAGTTCTAAAATAATTATTTACCAACTTGACTAGATACATAGTAGTAGATTGTGTTGCATATTTTTAGGGATTATTAGTTAAAAGTAGACTCATATAGATAAGATTAGTTAGGAACTAAAAATTTGAACTTAGTATGATATAAAGTTAATAAAGATATAAACTCTTGTCATCCTATTTTTTATAAAAACAGTTTATGAAATCTTATAAAAATATAAATTTTTTATATTTGTAAAAACCCGAAATTTAACAATTTAAGTTAAACCTCTAAAACGTACTTACGAGTCAAATACTATTTTTTATTTTTATAAAAACGAAAATTTTAAACTTAAAGTTTATTGGATGAGTACTATGTGGATATTTATAAAAAGTTATGAATTTTAAAGAATAAAATTATACTTTATAATTTAACCAATAAAATAAACAAACTTTACAATTATAACAACTTATCTTTTATTTTTTGTCTTTTGATTATTAATTTTTATACAAAAAAAACAATATTTTTTGTCTTTTGGTTATTATTTTTTATAAAAAAACAAAACTTTTACATATGTGTAAACTTATGACATATATCCACCACAATAATGTTATCATAAATAGTATACGAATAAGAAAACTACCAGAAACGAGTTTTGCAATGCAAAGTGTCGCCCCCGCCGCATCGCGCGGGCACCCTACTAGTAACAGTATATGATGAAAATATGGTTAAAAAAATAGGAATTGGTAATGAATGGATGATAAAGTTGATGTTTTCAGTCCCACTACTACCTATTTGACACCTAGCTCCCTAATTATCAGAACTAAGTACTTTAGTGTTTTCAGTCCCACTACTACCTATTTGACTTATATTGACTTATTTAACAATCTTTACCTTATTGCATATTCAAATCCAAAACTTACTCAAACATCCACATTCACTCATTCAGTAAGTTTAAACATTTTAAAATCTTGGACTAGGTAAGACCTTTGTCAACATAGAAGCTGCATTCTCCTCAAAGTCAACCGTTTCAACATGAATCACCTTTCAATTTATATCACTTATAAAATGCAGCCTCACATTAATAGGCTCTGATCTTATCACTGCCACTTACTGATTATACACATAAATCCGCTTTTCCGCTTACCTTTTTTTTTTTTTTTTTTGAAAAGAAAACTTCATTAAAACACCTCCGACCCAATCGGGCAAAAGGCCAAACAAACAACAGCACCCCCGACCCAAACGGGCAAAGGGCAAACAAAAATTACAACATATACAAAGGGAATTTACACCACTCCGTCCATATGATATAATTACATGGATATCTACTTTTAAACCAAGCATAACCTCTAGATTTTATCTCCCCGAAGATATCATGCGGACTACCAACTTTCTGGTTAAACACCACCTCGTTCCTTGAAATTATCTGAACTAAGCACAACTACCAATTTGACTTATACTTTTGCAATTCATATCTAAAAAACAAATGGCATTACAAAGTTGCTTTGAAGACTCCCTATAAATACACAGTATATTTTCGAAAACTGCAAACAAATAAGTATCTTTACATGTTTAGATATTGAAATTGTATTGTAGTTATCATAGACTCATAGTTATTAAAACATTAATTCTACAAAAAAAAAAAAAAAAAAAAAATCATGGTATAAAGGTATGAGATATAAATTCATATATTTTGTGTGTTTTGTACATTTGATATTCAAGTTTGTGCTTTATGAATCTTAAACTTAAGAGATATAACTCCAACCGAGAATATGAAGAAAATATTGTAATTTTATCAAACATCGACTTACTTGCAATTCTAATGCCTTTTGAAGTTCCTTGATGACGACTTCCATTGTTGGACGCTTGGCTTGAGTTTCCGCCAAACATCGATATGCAACTTCTGAAAATGCGTTGAAAGAAGTTTGATTGGGTCCTCTATTTAAAGTAAAATTGCAATCAACATCTTCTTTGATCATTTTCGGATCTATCATTTCCTTTAACGTTCCCTCGTTGAAGCACCGTCTTGCAATATGTGCAAGGCCTGTCTCATTTTTGGCAATGTAAATGGGGTCATAGGCCCTACTTCCGGATAGGACCTCAAATAATACTACAAATGAGTAAATATCAGATTCCCTTTTATACTTGCCCGTTTTTAAATATTCTGGATCCACATAAACCAATGTCCCAGCGATATTTTGTGTATAGATAGTGCTAGCTTGTTGCCTCATACGATGGAATGTGGAGAGCCCAAAGTCAGCAACCTTTGCATTCAAATTTTCATCTAACAAAATGTTCTCACTTTTTATATCTCGATGTATTATCCTAGGTTTTCCCTCCATGTCAGTGTGAATGTAATTAATTCCATTTGCAATATCAATGCAAATTTGTACTCTCTGTGCCCACGTAAGACTAACCGTTTTAGAATTTCTTCCTATATAATCACTAAGGCTTCCTTTAACGCTGTGTTCCAGAGATCTACTTAACAGGGGGAGGGGAGGGGAGGGGAGGGAAAATGGTGTTCCAGAGATCCACTTAACAGGGGGAGGGGAGGGAAAATGGGGTTTTTTTTGCCTGAAAATAGTCTTTCCAATTTGGAAAGACATGGAGGGGAGGGGAGGGGAGGGGAGGGAAGGGGAGGGATTTTTAACTCGGGAACACACCGTAAAAGCAAACTCATAAACAAGAATCATTTCATCATCTTCTTTAGAAAAGCCAAGAAGAGACACTATATTCGGATGCTTACAACTAGTAAGCAACTTAATTTCTGAATTAAACCCTTGTTTACCTTGCTCGTCTTCTCTATGTAAAATACGTTTTATAGCTACAACTTTTTTTATCTTGGGAAGCTCATCTTTAAACTTTCCTTCCATTGATTACAAACTTTGAACATCCAAAACATCGAGTTCAGCTTTGTACACTATACCATACCCGCCAGACCCAACAGAGTAGTCATCATGGAAATTATATATATATATGGAACCCATTAAGTGACGGTTACCTTTAAAATCAATATCATCCGTTCGATCATGCTGAGATTAAATCTGGACCGTATAAACTCTTCATTTTAACCGCTGTTGACATCAGTTCTGAGCAGCACCATCCACGTTTGAGCAGTTTCTGTCCATGTTCCTACATAACTGAACCGAACAACAGCAGTTCTGAGCAGCACCATCCCACGTTTGAGCAGTTTTTCTGTCCATGTTCCTACATAACTGAACCGAACAGCAGTTAAATCCATTTTTTTGGCATATATTTAACTGAACGTTTGAGCAGTTTTTCTGTCCACTACCCATTTTTTTCTGTCCAGTTTTTCTGCTCCTATAAATTTGGGTAATGTTGTCGATACACTGTTTTTTATTCAGTTTTTAGTTACCCTAAATAAATGACCCATGTTCTCCACCTTCCTAATTTTTAGCAAATAAGCAGTTATATCTATGTTTATATATATTCAATACTGACCATAAAAAACTACAACTAATTAAACCTAATTGGGGATATTATAATCGGTGGACATGGAGCAGCACATTCATCTATTCAAGATGCAACAAAGGATAAGGATGTTAAAGTAAGCTTCATACCTACCCATGAATTGCGGCTGTTTCTCAACTCCACCTTTCATATTTCTTTTTTTTTTCCTTTCAGGTTGCATCCATGGGGTCCTTCCATCTTTGCTCTCCTCTTCCTCCTTCCATCGTTTGCCCGATAATGTGTAAACCTACATATGAATCGGCTTAGGTAAGTACAATTTTTATAACCAATTTTAGATTACATTTTTTTATTCCTATTATAGCATTGTTAATATTTGTCATGTTCTCAGATAATATTTTGTAAAAAAACAGGAAACAGCCCATTAGTCTATATAACGAGGAGACTTACTGAATCATTTCGCATTTTTCTTTTTTGAAAACAGCAAGCATGAACCAGTCACCACCAAAGCCTTTAGTTATGAATGATGAACAACATGCTGGAAACTGTGGCATGCAAATGAAGCAGGTTAACATAATTATTTCAATTGGCCTTTGTTTTTTTATAAATACTAAATTTATGTTAACTGCAGAAGTTTCAAAATAGTGCTGAAATAATCAACAGCAACCAATTCAGATCAGACAAGGTACTTTGTAATCCATTTTAATCTGCAATTAATACATACCTTACTTTCTAATTCATATTTCTTTGTGTAGTCACCAGTTGTAGTCGAAAAGGCACTAAATGATGTAACGTCTAACCTGCAAGTCAAGGTTAAATCTATTATTTTACATTAGTTATTTGTAGTTTAATGTTAACATATGTTATTTTTGCAATGTACAGTCTCCTGAAGATACCATTCACATAGTTGTTTTTACAAAACAGTCATTATAATATACCTTCTCAACGTAAGTTCGAACCATGTCATTGAATTATGTTTTCTGCTTTTATGCTAAAAGAGTTTAGTAGTAGCAGCCTACTTTTTTTATTTTTATTTTTATTTTTATTATTATTATCATTTTTTTATTATTTAATTATTATTATTATTATTATCATTTTTTATTATTTAATTATTATTATTATTATTATTATTATTATTTAATTATTTATTATTATTATTATTATTTATTATTATTATTATTTATTATTATTATTATTATTATTTATTATTATTATTAAAAAAATTTATTATTATTATTGTTATTTATTATTATTATTTATTATTATGAAATTATTTATTATTATTCTTATTTTTTATTATTGTTATTATTTATTATTATTATTATTATTTATTATTATTATTATTAAATTTTTTATTATTATTATTAATATTTATTATTATTATTGTTATTTATTATTATGAAATTAAGGAGTGACATCAACATTTATGAGGTACTCACCTGCGAGTAACTGCCCTTCAAATGACCAAATTGTCCAAAAGATCTCGAGTCGCATGTCCTCTGCCTGCATTAAAGAGTAGAAGCTATTTTATTATGTTATTTACTTTGTTTATTATAAATAGATTTTATATATGGAATGCTTATGTTGTTAAAATAAAAAATTTAATATGGTGTTTTAAAACAACTCATAAATGTGGATGGTTTTTCAAAGTAAGAGAAGTCACAAAATATGTAGAAGCTATTTTTTAGCAAATCAGTTTTTTTTTCAGTTTTATGTTACCTAAAAAATGGCCATGTTCTTCAACTACAAAGCATTCTTATTTGCTCATCAAGTACAAAGCATTCTTAAATATAGTCAGCCACTTTTGAATTTAAATTTAATCTAACTTATAATATGCAATCTGATAGTACTTAGCTTCATCAAATTTAAATGCAGTCAGTGCATTTGTCCCTGCTCCTGCCCCTGCACAAACCATGCCAATGATCTGTAAGTAATTCCCATCAAAATTGCAACTATTTTTATTTCAAAAGTTGCAGTTTTATGGAATATGATAAATTTGATAGTACCTCAGCTTGACCGGATTTAAATGGACTTGCGTTTCGTCCTGCCCCTTCTCAGATGTTCGAAGCTCTATCTTCTTACCTGGGATTCACTTAACTCAAAAGTTAAAAACAGAGATGCAAAACCATAAACACAAAATGGATCAAAAAAAAACTCGCCAATAACTACGATGAATACATAAGCCGAACATATCAATCTATGAGAAAAACCCTTTGGAACAATGAAAAGCAAAACATACCTGAAGAAAGGAGAGACAAGGATGAGGATCAGATTATATGACGACGAAGAAATTTGGACAGGTGAAGACGAAGAAAAGAAACAAATCCCTTTAGATGCAGCCCCAAAATTATCAACGATCATATTCTAATACAAAACATAATACTTACATAAACTTTAGATGGTTTGTTTATGGTGGTAGTATGGCGGGAGACGAGTTTTTAGGGGTTTTTTCTTTTTCCAGGGAAATTTATTATGGAAACTAAATAAATTTGAAATCTAGATACCTTTTTAGATGATTTTTTGTTATTATTGATCGATTGAGTTTGACTTATTTATTTAGGCTAATTTTAATTATGATGATTTAACCTTTTTTCCCCAACTCATTTACTACAGGTGGATGATATATTTTTAATAAATAACATGAAGTATATAAGTATTTTTAATCCTTTAAAAAAATATAAGTATTTTTAATAGAGAAAATGAAGTATATAAGTAAAATATATTTTTATCCTAAAGCGGAATATTGTTGAATGAATAGCTTAATAACTTGATAAACTAAATAAAGATGTGTTCTTTTAAAACCAACAATATTTTGAGAATCCTCAATCACTTAAGCATGAATATTTTTACTACACACCATGATATAGACCATGATATAGTTGGGTTACAAGCCCTTTGATGCGTGTCAATTTGTACAAATGAGATGACTATTATCAAATTAGAAAACAATACAAGGTTACTTTGGCAACTCAAGATAGAGCCAGACCCATCACGAAACTATAGTTTTGGATTTCTCACCATTAATCCAGCAGCATAATTGTAGTTTTGGATTTCTCACCATTAGTCCAGCAACATAATTACTCAACAGCAACGCATAATACGACTCGATATTAACATATATTACTTACATATATATGATTAAACACAATCACATTAATGAATTAAAAAACAGATGTTTCATGTATTCTGCTTCATAGACAAGAACTATAACATCATTTTCACATTAATGAAAAATCGACAAACAAAACTTACATCTTTCGTATGAACCCTTCTATAGGCAAGGCCATCCTTGTATTTACAGCTTCAAGCTTCATAGACAAGAACTATAACATAAAAGAAAATATACGGTAAGGTGTTAAATTCATCGGTAATCAACATAAGATCTTCCAAGTAACTTAACAACAAGAATTACCTCAACATGATGTTGCAATGATTGGATGTAATTAATTATTTCATCAAGAACACCACCATGTTTTACCGGTGAACTTGTCGGAAGGAATTAAAGTCGCCGCCACCCCCCCCCCCCACGTCTGACGACCACCACCATCATCACCGCCGGTAAGTCGGTCGCCGGCTCCTTGGGTACGTTTTACCCGAAAACAGTTGTCGGAATCCATTGCCGCCGCCACTTGCTGCTTCTGTTGCCGTGACACAGGTGATCAGCCCCTCATCTGTTCTCCGATCTCCCTCTCTCTCTCTCTTTGGACAGGGCAGCGTGTGTGCGACGGGTTAAGATGAAGAGGGAGCTTGGGGTTGTGTGGGGTGACATGCCAGCAAGTACGGGACCCCGGTAGCCGGCCGTAACCGGTACCGGTCGCCGATGATCGGACAGAGAAAGCATAGGGGTTAAAGATGATGTCGGCTGCTGAATGTGTGTATATTGTTTTAGGGTTTTTAGTAACACACTGACTTATATATTTAGGTTGAATAAATGGGTTGGGCCCAAGTGTAAATCAAACTCATTTTATTAGGTTAGAGATTATGAGCCCAATTTATTATTATTTCTATTTTCATTTTTTTTATGTGCCAACAAAACAAGTTGGGTAAAATCAAATATATTAGAATTTAGTAAAGTACATGTCGGGTAAAACCGAGTCCAACAAAACGAGTTGGGTAAAATCAAATATATTAGAATTTAGTAAGGTTATAGAGACCTATTAATAATATCCTATAATTTTGAAGGCCTACTTATAAAATAAAATTACACAAACATGTGACATTGACTGAGAATTTTGATATAAATTATAGGGATATTAGATTTAAATAATCTTAACTTTCACCAATTGACTAATAACACTGATTTGTACCGTACCACTCCCGACTTTCAACTTACCAAATAATAAATTGACCTTAATTTGAATTATGTATAGCAGCCCAAAGGCATAATAAATATAATATTCTTAAAGGGATTAAATTATGTTTTTATAATAAAATAATATGTTAACCTTATTTTGAATTCGTATAAGTTAGAAATTTTCAAATCAATATCTTCAACTACTACAATTATAACAACACATTCAATTTTTGTTTTTGTCATATAACATTAAAGTTGTAGGTCTAACTGATAATGGATGTGCATTCCATCGTTGACTATTTTTCATCTCTCACACAATACGGAGTTTGGTATACCGTTACAAATTTTAAGTTTTTGACTCCTTAAAAGTTAATAGGTCATTTTTATAGTTTTTGGATAATGTGTTTTGAGAATGAGGTTTAGTGGTTTGAAAAGAAGAAAAGAAAAAGTTAGATGGTTGCAACCTTTTCAAAAAAGGATATGGAAAAGAAGAAAAGGAGATGCGTTACTGAACACCCTCAATATACATTATCTTTGTTTGTTACATTGTTAGCGTAAGCCGTCCAACGGACGGGTATTAAACTAGTTATTTGTGGCTCGCTTTATTTCGAATAGTGGAATCTTCAAAAAATCCACCTACAACATTATGCGTCAAGTGAGAAAGGGAGTATCGGAGCATGTACATCATTAGTGTAAGTTAATAAGAAATATAATAGCATTGGGGTATCTTTATAGACTTTATAAAATCAACCAATAGTTTATTCCGAAGTTTGGCTTATTGTAATTGGCCTTTATTTTGTTAAAAGAAAATTAAGTTATTCAGTTCAATTATAAAACTTTATATTAGATGAACTTCGAAAGAAAAATAATATATAGTTAGATTGTGTTCTATGTATTATGGTGAAAAATCAAGTTCATTTACGATAATCACCTCAAACTAATTAAAAGAAAGTAATTGCCTTCAAGTTGTTGAATGATGTATCTTCATGTGGAGCGATTGAGTTTTGTTGAAGTTCCAACACATCCTCAAGTTCCTTAACAATCTTATCCATAGTTGGACGATGCACAAGTTGTCGATTCAAGCAATTATCAGTTATGTGTTTGAAGAGTGCCAACGATTGTGCGTTAGCTTGTTTCCTTAAATGAGGATCAATGAACTCATCTATCACTTCCCTCGTAACATAATTTGTAAATCATTGGTTTCTTCCCAGAAAGGACTTCAAACAATAACAGACCAAATGAATAAACATCATATTCAGGTGTCATATCATCAGTGTTGAAGTAGTGTGTAACATTCCTATTTTTATCATATAAGAATTTTAGTTTTATTTAAATTTATTAACCACTAATAATTAGTTTATTTTTAATATAAATATTCAACCCAAATAGTTTTAAACACTATTTTATATAATTGGTTGAAATATTATATTAATAAATTAGCCGGTGTATAGGTGACCTTTCTATTCAAATAAAAGTGTACAAAAACTTATATTATTAGACGGGTAGATTACGGGTAAGTTGAATGTTAGAAATATGAAGTACCTGGACGGGCCCAGGAACCATTTAAATAATTAAATTATAAAAATACATTGTATTTTGAACCTACTCAATTTTTAATGAAACTTAGACCCAAAATGTAGACAAAAATATACTCGTTCTAAAGACATATTTATTATTTTCTATAACGTCATATTTTAAGAGTTATACACGCCAAATAACTGAAGTAGTTAAATTAATTATAATATATAATTAATAAAATAATAATAATAAATATGTGTATGTATCGAAGCCATAATCAAAACAAATATAATAATAAAATAATAATAACTTTAATATTTGAGTTGAGAATTGTACATATGGTACAAATATTTAAAAGAATAAAATAATATTAAACTAAAATTCTACATTTACATGAGTATGGATGAGAAGGGTTACGTGGAAGCCAACAAAAAATTGAAAAAAATTAAGAAATGGACATGTGGGTGTGGATGTTTACATATGTCTGCCGATAGCCTACCTTTTTCCTTACATCCTAAGAATTGAGACTAGTATAAATAGAAGGCATACACCAAACCTTCAACTGCTACTTTTCTTTCTTTCTTACTTCCTCGCCTACTCTCTCCATATATATACTTTTATTATTATTATTATTATTATTATTATTATTATTATTATTATTATTATTATTATTATTATTATTATTATTATTATTATTATTATTATTATTTACCCTATAAAAATAATAATGCCTTGCCCCATTTTAAGTATTTTAACCTCCGATCACCGCTACCCTTTCCGATTGATCTGAGCCTCATAACATATGTCAGGGCTCTGCCCGACTAAGTTGTTGGGATTCTATCTCGGGACTTCGGGACAAGGTTGAATTAGGGATATTATACTTACCACGAGTGCATTATATATTTTAAATAGCTCAGAAGTTATACCCAAAATTTATACCAGGAGTCTGTCTAGTTGAACCCTAAAGTTACAAAGTGGGTCCATTCTCTTTTATCACCATTTTATTCCCTTTTTGTCCTAAACCATAACAACTCTCACCAAAACTATTATATTTTTATTATTAGTATTATTATTTATATTTTGTCTAAAAAAAAGAAACTCTAGTTGAGACACCCAAGTAATCCTGCACCACTCCTAAAATTTTCAGAAACCTCAGAATCAGGATCAGGGCCCCTAAAACTCGGGGGGGGGGGGGGGGGGGGGGTATTCTCCACTTGACGATTATCCATAATAATTTGCTGTCAAAATTTGAAATTATCATTTCATCGAATCAGCTAACCTATCAATGCACGTAGCAAGCCTATGACGAAACGTGGCCCGTCGCGTCACGCGGCGCCCCCTATGGACCCCTCGCGTCGCGCGAGGGGGTCAATTTTCAGCTATAAATAGCTTGGTTCACAAGTTGTTCGTCTGTGTCAAAACTAATTCACAAAAGTGAATTCTCATCACTCAAAATTCAAATTTAAGATATCGGGGTATTGCTACGATACCGGGTATTAACTCGATCGCTGCTACGATTCAATATCCGATCGACTGAAACTATCCAACAGGATGTTTAAGTGTTATCCTTTGTCATTAATCGTGATTCCGACAGAATGTTTGAGTGACGCCCAAACTCGGGGTGGACTCTATCATTCGTTGTGAATCCGAAGGATGTTTAAGTGATTTCATTTTGTCATTCGTCGTGAGGGTTTTAGTCCCGTGAATTTATCGTAAATGCTGTATTAGTTATTTACCTAGTTTTGTATGCATTATCGCTTAAATTAGATTATCAGGCTTATCATTAGACTAAACACTACCCCTTACACTTACAATAAAAGTAGATGCTAATTCTCAGAAGAATCTGAATCATGAAGCTTGTCAATTCAATACTGCATGTTTATAATGTGAGTTATTCTCTTTTTATCAACTGTTTTACAATACTCCAAATTATTTTCAGAGTTATAATTACAGTGATTAAGTTTATGTAATCACCAAATTACAGTCGGTATGTGGGGTATTGTGCACATTACTACTGTTGTTATCACTTTAGGTGGGCAAACCTAATTAGTGATATTCGTCACCATTGGGGCAGCCAATGGGGGATATGACCATAGTCACCGAAATAAGTCGAGTGACAAATACTGTGGGTAGTTGGTTTGATATTAGAAACATTGTAATCTCTCTTAATACTGTAAATTATAACAAATGTGTCGTTTTCAGTAAACTGAATGAACTCACTCAGTATTTTCCGCTGACAAAACCTTTTTAAAACGCGTTTCAGGTAATTACAGTAGATTGGAGTAAGAATTGGATCCGGCACTGAAGGACTTCAAGAAGTGGCTTATTTTATTAATTAAATCAACTTAAAAAAAATATTGTTTTTGGGTTTATCCCGTATTAAAAGCTACCTTTGTAAAACATGGAATTTATTCCATCTATTTAAATAAAATCCGGTGTTTCTAAACTCTGATATTTTTCCTAACTCACGGTCCTGATGAAATTTCCGCTACAATGTTTTAAAAAGTAATCACCGGTACCACTTGGCTGCTCACGGCTCCCGATTCCATCCAGGTGGGGTCGAGGGTCGTGACAGTAAAGGTGGTATCAGAGCCACTGCTTTAAGCCTATAAGTGTTGTGATAATAATACTTAAGCTTAAATAAAAGAGTTAGGAGATTACTATTAACTGGTAGCAGATCTGATAGCATTTAAACTTGAACATAAGAAAAGATGCCTTAGTATAAGCTAAGCCACTTATTTAAGCAATTAGATGTTGTAATAATACCTAAGTTAAACGGAGAGTTAGGAACTTAATATTATCTGATAGCACTCAGGATGATATTTAGACTTGAACTTAAGAATTTTGCCTTAATATAATCTTCAAGATAAAATTTCTTACATAAGTATAATGTAATGGATATTGGTATGCCATAAGAATGACGATTAGCAGGCAATAGCACTTAATTGCTATTAATTCTTGCTTATTGATATTACTTGGTCTAGAATAAAGATATGTTATGGGAATACAAATTTCCTTGATTCTGGATAAAAGCCCTAATAAAGGAGGCACTTTTTAAAAGATACTATTTATGGGAAATAGAAAATTTTCTCCGGCAAAACTGAGTATAGAGTAGGAGACTCTCTAGCTTGTCCGGATATACTAAGATTACCCCTCCGGCGCGAACAGGATAAGACGGGGTAAAGAATATGTCAAATCAGTGACAAGATTTCCCTAAATAATATTATGACCTGATATCTGACTTGTTTTTGGAAATATGAATCTGTTAAATACATTAACCTTATAGAGGGTATGTAGATTACAGCATGTGAAATATGTGATTATATAGATAGGTATATCTATAAGGAAATCCAAAAACCATAAGGATTGACAATTTGAAATAAAGCACAAACATCTGTGTCTAGATTTCTTTATCAGGAATCTCTTTCCCAATATCAAACATTATTTTGTTTGATCATTTACCTCGTAACTCGTACAATGAGAACCCTTCAAAGTTGGGATATCATCGAAAGTACAAGAATTTCCAATACGTTACCATAAACTATTAACGCAAGTAAGAAATATGTAAAGTTGTGCTAGGGCACAAAAAAACACATGAAACTTAAAATTATCAGTCCGAAGACGTCGAAGTATATCACACACGATTTTCAAGGCAAGACCTTTTGAAAACATGATTGGGCACGACAACAACAATGCTAATCCTGGCAGTAGGAGAACTACTAGCGGCATTTTGCCACATGATTCTACAAACGACATGAATCTCGCCGAGGTACGTTGGAACAAGTTTTTTTCAACCGTCGGTGCACAGTCTAATCAGATTCATAATTATTTGCACTACAAAAGAAGTCATATACCTTTGCAAATCCCCTATTTCATTTCATTCGACATTCCTTGGTAATGTCACTTAACAACGATTATCACACGAAAATTTCAGATAAAGTTCTTATATTCCTTTCGTTGCAATTCTAACTTCTGCCTATAATAAGTTGACTTTCGCATTTCTGTTTCCTCTAATAGTCATCATATCATGAGGATTTCTTTCATAGTAGCGAATATTGATCTATTTTCTTGATAAATCCACACGTTACACATGCTCTGTTTGTTGCGAGTGTGATTCGCTTGCTTTATGAAGACCACTGGAGAACTTCATTCGATTTATCAAAACTCAAATATCATTTCGCTTTTTGCAATATGAATCGCATTATTGTAAAAACAGTGACTCTTTGATATCGAGTTAATGAATTTTGTTAAACCATTGAGGTAAAGAATTTATATTTTATATATATAAAAATTATATTGAGATATACTACCATTTAAGTTATTTATTAATAATTTTATTATTAGTAATAAATAACGAAAGTATTAGTATTATTTTTAGATACTAGAGTTATTATCAGGGGCATGTATTGAATAGCCTAGCCTTAGTTAGGCATGGACTGGCCACCTATGCTTAAACAAGGCAACACTAACCAATATCCAACCATGATAATAACTAGTTAATATATATAAACAAAGTCATCATACTTATTGAGTAAATTTTAATTACATGTAAATATATAAACTTTAAAGAAAAGACATATTTTCATACAAGAATTAGAAGGACGAATAAAATTATATAAATAATTGTGTATCACATGTTTTGTGGTAACTAGATATCAAAACACTCTGGCAAAAAAAAAAAAAAAACCATATAAGAATAATATAGTAGTCATCAACTACGTTGGGTTAGGAGAACATTGTAATATATAAGAATAGTCTCTGTTTTCACTGATTTACAACATTTTACATTCACAACGTTATATGGTTTCAAAATGAAAATAAATAATCACATAGAATCAACCCATTAAGTGTTATATATTTACAAAATATTTTACAAATACTTTTGTACAATAAATATTTTTACACCTTTATTTACAACTTTCATTTAACGTTATAAATAATAGTGATTTCTTTTACAAAATAATAATACTAAAATATTTTGTAATATAATAACTTCATTGTAGTGTTTTGTAATATATATTACATAGTAAATATAAGTTATTTTACATAGTATAGTAAAATACTAAAATAAAAATTTATTTAAAAGTGGTGACCATTTACATATAGTAAAAATGCGTAACAAATAATATATATACATAGTATTTATATTTGATATGTAAGATACAGTTCAGACAGGGACACAAATTATATATATTACATTTAATTTACAAATATAATATAATGGTTAGTCATGCCAAAACAACTTGTTTTTATTATATTTCGATATCTAGAACATGGTATGAAAAATATGGCCACTAATAGTGTACTATCACATTCTTTCACAATTAAAATAACTTGGAACTCTAAACAATAATACACTAACTCTATTGTCTTTTGTGTATCCTTGCAATTTCATTCATCTCAGCACATTGATTTTCTCATATCATACTTCAATATTTCACAAATCATTTTTCATGCTTTCATTTCATTTGAACCTGTCAATTCTAAGTCTTTCTCAGTCGCCAATCAAAGTAAGTTTTCTTTTGACAAATAATTTTATTTCCTTCACATTCATTTTAAAATATCTGTTGATCAAATATCTTTTGGCTTGAACCTAGTCATTTTGGAAATTATATCATTTCATCTCATTCGTTTATCATCAATTCCTTGAACTAATTCAATTAAACCATTGAATCCTACTTATGGTACAACTCGTATTCCCCCAAATTTGATATTTTAAATTATGTGTCATCTACCTTAATATTATTTTTATTAACTAAAGTATGACATAAGTCTAAAAGAAATATCGTAACCCAAATCTCGAGGACGAGATTTAAAAAAGGTGAGGAAGATGTAACATTCCTATTTTTATCATATAAGAATTTTAGTTTTATTTAAATTTATTAACCACTAGTAACTAGTTTATTTTTAATATAAATATTCAACCCAAATAGTTTTAAACACTATTTTATATAATTGGTTGAAATTGTCACACCCCAACCGATGGCGGAATCATCGGGGCGCGGCACTGAGCGAAACAGATTGTTCAGAAGTTTCCATAACAACTATCATATAATTCAGTTATATAACACGTCCCATACCGTGTCCCAAACAATAACAAGTTATCATAGAAATCAGCTAAACAATATGGGAACTGTTCCGACAACTCAAATTCTTAATTATTACAGACCGAATGTAAATATTGTTTCAAGACTTCTAGACAGCTAACGGTAGATCTTACTGACTACAGGTGCCAGTACAAGATCTACAGATAATTATGGCCCTGGAACAGGTACGAGGACACTGTCCTAAGGTCACAGGCTCCTAGAAGCTTATTATTGCCTCGCTTCCCTAGCACGCTAGTAGCTTAAACACCTGTCACATACGTTAAAATAAAAGTCAATACATATAATGTAAAGGTGAGTACACAAGTTTGATATAGCATATAGAGTTCGAATAGTTTACGCATAACCAAGCACGTACACAAGGGCAAACGATGCATGTAAATTATCAACATGGGACCATCGATACCAACGACTTCGAGTTGACTGTCCGAGACAGTTCGCAATACATGATTACCACCGTAATCCATGCAAGTAATTGTCCTTAGCAACCCCCGTGTGAACGGGCGCTGAGTCCAAACTATAGTACTACGTTACTAAAGCAGGTAGATAGCACTCCACGTGTAAACATAATAAACAGCAATCATTTAGACAAGTAATACATGCAAGTAGGTTAGCGTTCAAATAGTTTGTGTTGTTTGTGATTTTGATAGATTACGTATGTAACACCCAAAAGTGCTGAAAGCAAAAAGGGATCGAGTATACTCACAGTGATTGATGTGGATTGAAGGGAGCACTGAGAATAGGTTAGCCTGAATAGTTCGATAACACAACGATGAGTAACGCGGAAAAGTAAACAATGTACTTGGATCGAGTAGGCCATTCGATCGGACAGCAGTTCGATCGAGTGGGCTGTTCGATTGGTTTGATAGTCCGTTCGAACATCCATTCGATCGGCCGGCTGGCTCGATCGGCTGGTTCCTTCAAGTGGATTGTTTCTTCCTTTGATGTGAAGGATGTGTTTGTGTATGATGGTTGTACTACCTTTCAAGTTGGCCGATCGAACAGCTGTTCGATCGGTTAGCCCAACCGATCGGTTAGCATTGCATTGATTTCAAATATGTCACTCGATCGGTTGGCATGTTCGATCGGGTGACATTCCAATGTTTCGAAAAGTCTAAGTGTTTTGAAGTATAGTATCTCATGATTCGAGCAGTAATGATTACAATCGAGTGGCGTAGTCGATCGAACAGTACCTCGTCAATACTACACTTTGTGAGTTGGTGGTTCTAAGTGCTAGTCGATCGGTTAGCCTAGTCGATCGGCTGGCATAGTCGTTCGGTTGGGCTGTTCGATCGAACAGCCTAGCCGTTCGGCCAGCTTCTCGATTCGGTTGACCTATCACCTAACACTTGGTTATTCCCGTTGTTTGTTGATGTTTTAGAGATATTTTGACTACGAGTTGAACCACAAAACTGAAGTCCCCACTTAGCCTACTGACTCGAGCAGGAATCACCCAAGCTTGGTCAGAGACGGTTTGGAACCCAAGTTTAACGTTTAACCCGAAATCGGTATATCTCTTGATAGAATCCGAATCTTGAACCATGTGTCTGTTTAGATTGATTGTAAGTCGGTTCAAGTCTCGTTTTCACCTTTTTGAGTGTAAAAGAGTTGAAAGATAGATGAAAACCCATCTTCCAATCCTTTTCCACCGTGAAATGTTAAGATCTTTGGAAGATTTTAGGTTATTTATGTGGAAATCGGTTAGATCTAAGCTATTCATGGTGGAATGATGTCAAAACTTAGTGTTCTTGAAGAACACATGATGACATCACCCAAGAACACCTAGATCTTGGTGATTTCATGGATGAAATTCAGATTTTGAAAGATAGAAAGATGGAGAATCGATTAATGAACAAAATCGGACAAAGATTAAAGTGAAATACTTACCGGTTTGAGAGAAATCTTGGATTTAGTGAGAAGAAGAGGCTGGTCGGTCAGAGCTTTTCCAAAAGTGGAAAGCTTGACAAGGACAGCCCTATTTATAGGCTTCCAAAAGAGGAAAGGGTCAGCTGATCGAACAGCATCCCTGATCGAGCAGCTGTCCGATCGAACAGCCTGTTCGATCGGCTAGCCTGTTCGATCAGGTTGCCCTGTTCGATCGGCTTGCCTGGTTTTGAATGTTTCGCGACGATTTTTGATATCTCGACTTCGATGAACGATGATTTGAGAATGATAGAATTCCTAATCAAATTACTTTTAGTTCCAACTACTATATCTAACATACAAGCATCCTTACAACCATTTCGGGTTCGATTTCCATTGAGTTTGATTCACCTTTGAGTCTTGATTGATTTGATTGATTCACCACACACTTTAACATAAAAGTAAACATGCACAAGTAACACATAAGGCACACACACACGTATAAAAAGTACTAAAATCCCCACACTTGAGTTTGATGATTGAATTGATTAGCTTGATTATTGATTGACTAGCTTTATTGCGTTGTTACTTCCTATTGTTCACAGTCGGTCGTTGATTCACAGTTCGATTATCGGTCGATTAGTTTGATTATACAACACTTACTCCAAATAATACGAAAATCAAAATGAAACTAAAATGAAATTAATCTTTATTAATCTTTAATTCCAATAACAGTCAACACTTGACTTTGACTTTGACTTTGGAAAACACGGGGTGTTACAGTCTCCCCTCCTTTAGGGAATTTCGTCCCGAAATTAGGCCGAGAACCGTACATCGCCGTGTGATTTTACCAATTTGATGCTTCAGATCTATCTGAACAACTGTGGGTACTTGGCCTTCATGTCACTTTCGAGTTCCCAAGTGAACTCCGCGCCTCGTTTGCCTTCCCATCGTACTTTTACAATAGGAATGCGAGAGCGTCTGAGTTGCTTGGTCTGTCGGTCCATGATTTCGACAGGCTTTTCCACGAAGTGTAGCGTCTCATTGACCTGAAGATCGTCGAGTAGTATTATTGCGTCGTGGTCGGCAACGCATTTTCGAAGGTTTGAAATATGGAAAGTCGGGTGGACATTGCTGAGTTCCTCCGGTAATTCGAGTTTGTAGGCAACTTTACCGATCCTTTCCAGAATCTTAAAAGGTCCAACAAATCGAGGCGCAAGTTTCCCTCTTTTGCCGAATCGGACTACTCCCTTCCAAGGTGATACCTTTAGGAGCACGTAGTCGCCAACTGCAAATTCGCGGGGCCTGCGTCGTTTATCGGCGTACATCTTTTGTCTGTCCCGGGCCTTTACCAAATTTTCCCTTATCTGGTGGATCTTGTCAGTCGTTTCTTGCAGAATCTCGGGCCCAGTCAATTGTGAATGACCGACCTCGTGCCATACAATAGGCGAGCGACATCTCCTACCATACAAGGCTTCGAAAGGTGCCATTTCGATGCTGGAGTGATAGCTATTATTGTACGAAAATTCGACTAACGGTAGGTGTTTGCTCCAACTACCACCAAAATCGATAACACACGCACGGAGCATGTCTTCAATAGTACGAATCGTTCTTTCAGTCTGCCCGTCGGTTTGCGGGTGGAATGCGGTACTCAAATTCAGCGTCGTACCAAGAGCTGCTTGAAAAGTTTCCCACAATCTCGATGTAAACCGAGCGTCGCGATCCGAAATGATGTCTCGAGGCGTACCATGATTCTTAATGATCTCATCGGTGTAGATTTGGGCTAGCTTGGCCACCTTATAGTCTTCTCGTATTGGCAAAAAGTGGGCTGATTTGGTTAGACGGTCGACTATAACCCAAATACTGTCGTGACCTGATGGCGTGGTCGGAAGCTTAGTTATGAAATCCATAGCTATACTTTCCCACTTCCATACGGGTATCGGCGGTTGTTCGAGTAAGCCCGAAGGTCTTTGATGTTCAGCCTTGACTCTTGCACAAGTTAAACAGCTACCAACATATAGAGCAATATCCCTTTTCATCCCAGGCCACCAGTACTTGTAGCGAAGGTCCTGGTACATTTTGTCTGCACCGGGATGAATGGAATATCGGGATTTGTGGGCTTCGTTCATGATAATCTTTCGCAAATCTGTCCTCCTCGGAACCCAGATTCGGTCCAGATAATAGAATATCCCGTTGGCTTTGCTCACTAGCTGAGTTCCATCGTGATAGATTCGTTCTTTCTTCAACGTACGCTCGTTAAAGCAAGCGTGTTGTGCTTCGCGGATGAGAGCTTCGAGGTTATACTGAGCCTGGATGTTTCGAACACCTATTACGTAATTCTTTCTGCTGAGGGCGTCTGCAACTACATTCGCCTTGCCTGGGTGATAACGGATCTCACAGTCGTAATCGTTGAGAAGTTCTACCCATCGGCGTTGACGCATATTGAGTTCTCTCTGGTTAAAGATATGTTGTAAGCTCTTGTGATCGGTGAAGATCGTACACTTTGTACCATACAGGTAGTGTCGCCAAATCTTTAAGGCAAAGACAACTGCGCCTAGCTCGAGGTCATGGGTTGTATAGTTCTTCTCGTGGATTTTGAGCTGTCGAGATGCGTAAGCTATAACCTTGTCTCGTTGCATGAGCACACAACCAAGTCCAAGGTTTGAAGCATCACAATAGACAACGAAGTCATCGCTTCCGTCCGGCAGTGTAAGAACTGGTGCATGGCACAGCATGTGTTTGAGGGTTTGGAAAGCAGTCTCCTGCGCGGTTCCCCACACAAAAGGCTTGTCTTTATGAGTAAGGGAGGTAAGCGGTACAGCAATCTTTGAGAATCCTTCGATGAATCGCCGGTAGTAACCAGCTAGTCCGAGAAAAGAGCGAACTTCTGACGGATTCCTTGGCGTAACCCATCCCTTGACTGCCTCAATCTTTGCAGGATCAACGTGTATACCCCGACTATTCACAATGTGACCCAGAAATTGAACCTCCTCCAACCAGAACTCACACTTGGAGAATTTGGCGTAGAGATGGTTTCCCTGAAGCAACTCGAGAACCAATCGCAAATGCTGCGCATGTTCGGCCCTCGATCTGGAATAGATCAGGACATCGTCGATAAATACAATGACGAAACGGTCTAAGAACGGTTTACACACGCGATTCATCAGATCCATAAAGACCGCGGGTGCGTTGGTCAAACCAAAAGGCATGACAACAAATTCGTAGTGGCCGTATCGGGTTCGAAAAGCGGTTTTGGGTATGTCTTCCTCTTGAATCCGCAACTGATGGTAGCCTGAACGTAGATCAATCTTGGAGAAACACTGAGCACCTTGTAGTTGGTCAAACAGATCATCGATTCTTGGTAAGGGGTATCGGTTCTTGATGGTCAGCTTGTTCAATTCCCGGTAATCGATGCACATCCGGAACGACCCGTCCTTCTTTTTGACGAAAAGGACTGGTGCGCCCCATGGAGAAGTGCTCGGGCGAATGAAGCCTTTTTCAAGTAGCTCTTGGAGTTGGTTTGAGAGTTCTCGCATCTCAGATGGAGCGAGTCGATACGGAGCTTTGGCCACTGGGTTGGCTCCTGGAATAAGGTCGATTCGAAAGTCGATATCACGGCTTGGAGGTAATCCAGGAAGATCATCAGGGAACACCTGAGGAAATTCTCGGACAACGGGGACATCCTTGACTTCAACTTTCTTTTTCTTGTCCGTCTCAGCTACGACAATGTTGGCCAAGAAGGCTCGATATTCCTTGCGGAGATATTTGCGAGCTTGAAGACATGACATGAGCTTGAGATCTTTCGCAGTAGTTTCACCATAAACACATAGAATATCACCACTAGCTAACACAAATCGAATCATTTTATCGAAGCACACAACTTCAGCATGGTTTTCGCGAAGAAAGTCCATGCCTACTATGACGTCGAAGCTTCCGAGTTGCATTGGAATGAGATTAATCGGGAATATATGATTGTTGAGCTCGAGAGTACAATCACGGAGCACAGAATTGACAGCAATGGTTCTTCCGGTAGCGACTTCTACTTCGAAGGGTGTCGAAAGATAAGAGCGCTTACGTCTAAGAAGCTTCTCAAATTCAAATGACACAAAGCAGTTATCGGCTCCAGTATCAAACAAACATGATGCATATATACCATTCACAAGGAACGTACCATTGACCACGTTGTTGTCAGCTTGAGCCTGGCGTGCATTGATGTTGAAGGTTCTGGCGTGAGCTGCTTGCTGTTGAGGCTGTTGTTGTTGTTGTTGCTGGGGTTGTTGGGCTTCTTGTTTCACCACCCTGTTCGGGCACCGGTTTGCGAAGTGGTTAGGGTCGCCACATGCAAAGCAGGTCCGAACATTGTTTGCCGGGGCCTGTGCAGCTTGAGGAGCTTGAGGAGCTTGAGGAGCAGGGAGTAGAGCCTGGTTGACAGCGGCTTGAGCTTGAGCTTGACGGGGACCATAGCGGCAACTCGCAGTGAAATGCCCGTAGACGTTACAGTGAGCGCAGAATCGGCAAGCCACACCCACCGGGTGATGATAGGAACATGTAGCACAGAGAGGGTGGGGTCCGGTGTACGCACGCTTTGCTGGCGGCGCATTGATCACTGGAGCGGTGCGCTGTGGTTGCTGCTGCTGTGCTGGCACAGACTGAATGGGAGCAGCAGTGGTTGCGGCAGCGCAACTCTTGTTCTTCTTTCTCCTTTTTGAAGACTTGGAGGCTTGGGCAGTGGTGTTATCGGTTGATGCTGCGGTAACTTGATGCAACGACTTGGATGGCTTATCCCAGACACCAGCCTTAACTCGCTTGTCGTTAATCTCAGCAGCGAGTAGGTAGGTTTCCTCGATCGTTGCGGGTTTGGCGGCGTGAACAAAATCTGCGACACAATCCGGAAGAGCACGGATGTATTTCTTGATGGTCATGTCAGAAGTCTTGACCTGGTCGGGACATATGATACTCAATTGCTTGAAACGGGCAGTGAGACCAGCATTGTCTCCCTCCTTTTGCTTGATACTCCAGAACTCATCCTCCAACTTTTGGCGTTCGTGGGGAGGACAGAACTCGTCCATCATGATCGCTTTCAATTCCTTCCACGTCAGCTCGTATGCAGCGTCGTTTCCGCGCTTGTTCCTTTCTGCGGTCCACCAGTCCAAAGCTCGCGACTGGAAGACACCGGTAGCATTGAGAGTACGGAGGTGATCTGGGCATCCGCTTTGACGAAGGGTGACTTCTACCGAGTCAAACCAATGAAACAGAGCCGTAGGGCCATCTTCACCGGTAAACTCTTTTGGCCCACATGCCTTGAATTGTTTGAAGCTAAAAGTAGCTTTGTTGGAGTCTTTGGGCGTGAGGGTTCGGGATTCCTCAGATGACTTGCTTGCGTTCTCGAACACATCACTGACAGCTTTTGCCACAGTCTTAGAGATGATAGCAGCCAGACGTCGATCTCTTTTCTCCTGGCGGGTAAGACGCGAGTGTGATCTAGGTTGTCCAGATGACGACATGGTCTGCAATAGACATCGTCACAGGCTCAACACAACGAATTCGAGTCTCACACGTTCTTAGATCTCTAAAGCTTAGAATCACGTCGCATCTCTCGTCACGTAACACATATAATCACATAAGCACATAATCATAGAGGCACATAAGCACAGAAGCAATTAGGGCACATAAGCACAGAAGCAATTAGGGCACATAAGCATTTAAGCAAATAGAGCACTTAATTTCCTAAACACGTACGCAATTTTATCACAGAGGCTGTCAGAAAACAGAAACCTATAACCACAAGTCGAGTGCCGTTCGTTTTGCGTATCGGATAGCATCACATTGTATCGTCTAACTTAGTCGTATAGCGTAGCATAGCACACTGGTTTCGTTTAGATCGCATCAACAGGGATTTGAATCGAGATAGAATAGCAACAAAGGTCACGCAGATTGATAACAAATGGAGTAACCAACGAATCTTAAAACACGTAAACAGGTAATTCATATAAAAACAACCTTCAAAATCGGAAAATGGATTGTCTGCGGCTACTAGACTTTGACTAACCATGGCAATTTAACTATTCACAGTTGACTTGTCGTCACTTTCGACTCTAGGGGACATGTTCCTGCCTCGATTCTTGGGCATTATGCATGCACATTCTAGGTCATACTCGTGAGTTCAGGTCGTTGGAGTCCGTCAATTGCCTTGGCGAGATAAAGTTGGAATAACTGCCAAGGTTAGGGTTTCACCCCTAGCTCAGCAATTCCTTCCTTGTTTTAAGAAAATTTAGAGGAAAGTTTTCATCAAATTACGGGTTTCAGCCCTAATTTGGTATAATTCTCCCCCATTTGTTGATAGAAAATCGCACAAAATAATCGGCAAAGATTTGTAATTTAGGCAGGAATTTACGGGTTTCACTCCTAATCCCGTCCAAACTACAAAATTTGGCTCGGAGTTCGGATGTAATGATAGAATAGAAGGAAACAACATAACATAAAATAAGCACATAAACTTGGTCTCTTGGTTCCTAACTATAGTCTAGGTCTCTAAGACAGCGATCCGGACTAGATCGTGTCTAACCTAATTCCCTATAGTTATGGCTCTGATACCAATCTGTCACACCCCAACCGATGGCGGAATCATCGGGGCGCGGCACTGAGCGAAACAGATTGTTCAGAAGTTTCCATAACAACTATCATATAATTCAGTTATATAACACGTCCCATACCGTGTCCCAAACAATAACAAGTTATCATAGAAATCAGCTAAACAATATGGGAACTGTTCCGACAACTCAAATTCTTAATTATTACAGACCGAATGTAAATATTGTTTCAAGACTTCTAGACAGCTAACGGTAGATCTTACTGACTACAGGTGCCAGTACAAGATCTACAGATAATTATGGCCCTGGAACAGGTACGAGGACACTGTCCTAAGGTCACAGGCTCCTAGAAGCTTATTATTGCCTCGCTTCCCTAGCACGCTAGTAGCTTAAACACCTGTCACATACGTTAAAATAAAAGTCAATACATATAATGTAAAGGTGAGTACACAAGTTTGATATAGCATATAGAGTTCGAATAGTTTACGCATAACCAAGCACGTACACAAGGGCAAACGATGCATGTAAATTATCAACATGGGACCATCGATACCAACGACTTCGAGTTGACTGTCCGAGACAGTTCGCAATACATGATTACCACCGTAATCCATGCAAGTAATTGTCCTTAGCAACCCCCGTGTGAACGGGCGCTGAGTCCAAACTATAGTACTACGTTGCTAAAGCAGGTAGATAGCACTCCACGTGTAAACATAATAAACAGCAATCATTTAGACAAGTAATACATGCAAGTAGGTTAGCGTTCAAATAGTTTGTGTTGTTTGTGATTTTGATAGATTACGTATGTAACACCCAAAAGTGCTGAAAGCAAAAAGGGATCGAGTATACTCACAGTGATTGATGTGGATTGAAGGGAGCACTGAGAATAGGTTAGCCTGAATAGTTCGATAACACAACGATGAGTAACGCGGAAAAGTAAACAATGTACTTGGATCGAGTAGGCCATTCGATCGGACAGCAGTTCGATCGAGTGGGCTGTTCGATTGGTTTGATAGTCCGTTCGAACATCCATTCGATCGGCCGGCTGGCTCGATCGGCTGGTTCCTTCAAGTGGATTGTTTCTTCCTTTGATGTGAAGGATGTGTTTGTGTATGATGGTTGTACTACCTTTCAAGTTGGCCGATCGAACAGCTGTTCGATCGGTTAGCCCAACCGATCGGTTAGCATTGCATTGATTTCAAATATGTCACTCGATCGGTTGGCATGTTCGATCGGGTGACATTCCAATGTTTCGAAAAGTCTAAGTGTTTTGAAGTATAGTATCTCATGATTCGAGCAGTAATGATTACAATCGAGTGGCGTAGTCGATCGAACAGTACCTCGTCAATACTACACTTTGTGAGTTGGTGGTTCTAAGTGCTAGTCGATCGGTTAGCCTAGTCGATCGGCTGGCATAGTCGTTCGGTTGGGCTGTTCGATCGAACAGCCTAGCCGTTCGGCCAGCTTCTCGATTCGGTTGACCTATCACCTAACACTTGGTTATTCCCGTTGTTTGTTGATGTTTTAGAGATATTTTGACTACGAGTTGAACCACAAAACTGAAGTCCCCACTTAGCCTACTGACTCGAGCAGGAATCACCCAAGCTTGGTCAGAGACGGTTTGGAACCCAAGTTTAACGTTTAACCCGAAATCGGTATATCTCTTGATAGAATCCGAATCTTGAACCATGTGTCTGTTTAGATTGATTGTAAGTCGGTTCAAGTCTCGTTTTCACCTTTTTGAGTGTAAAAGAGTTGAAAGATAGATGAAAACCCATCTTCCAATCCTTTTCCACCGTGAAATGTTAAGATCTTTGGAAGATTTTAGGTTATTTATGTGGAAATCGGTTAGATCTAAGCTATTCATGGTGGAATGATGTCAAAACTTAGTGTTCTTGAAGAACACATGATGACATCACCCAAGAACACCTAGATCTTGGTGATTTCATGGATGAAATTCAGATTTTGAAAGATAGAAAGATGGAGAATCGATTAATGAACAAAATCGTACAAAGATTAAAGTGAAATACTTACCGGTTTGAGAGAAATCTTGGATTTAGTGAGAAGAAGAGGCTGGTCGGTCAGAGCTTTTCCAAAAGTGGAAAGCTTGACAAGGACAGCCCTATTTATAGGCTTCCAAAAGAGGAAAGGGTCAGCTGATCGAACAGCATCCCTGATCGAGCAGCTGTCCGATCGAACAGCCTGTTCGATCGGCTAGCCTGTTCGATCAGGTTGCCCTGTTCGATCGGCTTGCCTGGTTTTGAATGTTTCGCGACGATTTTTGATATCTCGACTTCGATGAACGATGATTTGAGAATGATAGAATTCCTAATCAAATTACTTTTAGTTCCAACTACTATATCTAACATACAAGCATCCTTACAACCATTTCGGGTTCGATTTCCATTGAGTTTGATTCACCTTTGAGTCTTGATTGATTTGATTGATTCACCACACACTTTAACATAAAAGTAAACATGCACAAGTAACACATAAGGCACACACACACGTATAAAAAGTACTAAAATCCCCACACTTGAGTTTGATGATTGAATTGATTAGCTTGATTATTGATTGACTAGCTTTATTGCGTTGTTACTTCCTATTGTTCACAGTCGGTCGTTGATTCACAGTTCGATTATCGGTCGATTAGTTTGATTATACAACACTTACTCCAAATAATACGAAAATCAAAATGAAACTAAAATGAAATTAATCTTTATTAATCTTTAATTCCAATAACAGTCAACACTTGACTTTGACTTTGACTTTGGAAAACACGGGGTGTTACAGAAATATTATATTAATAAATTAGCCGGTGTATAGGTGACCTTTCTATTCAAATAAAAGTGTACAAAAACTTATATTATTAGACGGGTAGATTGCGAGTAAGTTGAATGTTAGAAATATGAAGTACCTGGACGGGCCCAGGAACAATTTAAATAATTAAATTATAAAAATACATTGTATTTTGAACCTACTCTATTTTTAATGAAACTTAGACCCAAATGTAGACAAAAATATACTCGTTCTAAAGACATATTTATTATTTTCTAGAACGTCATATTTTAAGAGTTATACGCGCCAAATAACTGAAGTAGTTAAATTAATTATAATATATAATTAATAAAATAATAATAATAAATATGTGTATGTATCGAAGCCAGAAGTAGTTAAATTAATTATAATATATAATTAATAAAATAATAATAATAATAATAAATATGTGTATGTATCGAAGCCATAATCAAAACAAATATAATAATAAAATAATAATAACTTTAACATTTGAGTTGAGAATTGTACGTACAGATATTTAAAAGAATAAAATAATATTAAACTAAAATTCTAGATTTACATGAGTATGGATGAGAAGGGTTACGTGGAAGCCAACAAAAAATTGAAAAGAATTAAGAAGTGGACATGTGGGTGTGGATGTTTACATATGTCTGCCTATAGCCTACCTTTTTCCTTACATCCTAAGAATTGAGACTAGTATAAATAGAAGGCATACACCAAACCTTCAACTGCAACTTTTCTTTCTTTCTTACTCCCTCGCCTACTCTCTCCATATATATACTTTTATTATTATTATTATTATTATTATTATTATTATTATTATGATTATTATTATTTACCCTATAAAAATAATAATGCCTTGCCCCATTTTAAGTATTTTAACTTCCGATCACCGCTACCCTTTCCGATTGATCTGAGCCTCATAACATATGTCAGGGCTCTGCCTGACTAAGTTGTTGGGATTCTATCTCGGGACTTCGGGACAAGGTTGAATTAGGGGTGTTATACTTACCACGAGTGCATTATATATTTTAAATAGCTTAGAAGTTATACCCAAAATTTATACCAGGGGTCTGTCTAGTTGAACCCTAAAGTTACAAAGTGTGTCCATTCTCTTTTATCACCATTTTATTCCCTTTTTGTCCCAAACCATAACAACTCTCACCAAAACTATTATATTTTTATTATTAATATTATTATTTATATTTTGTCTAAAAAAAGAAACCCTAGTTGAGACACCCAAGTAATCCTGCACCACTCCTAAAATTTTCAGAATCCTCAGAATCAGGATCAGGGCCCCTAAAACTCAGGGGGGGGGGGGTATTCCCCACTTGACGATTATCCATAATAATTTGCTGTCAAAATTTGAAATTATCATTTCATCGAATCAGCTAACCTATCAATGCACGTAGCAAGCCTATGACGAATCGTGGCCCGTCGCGTCACGCGGCGCCCCCTATGGACCCCTCGCGTCACGCGAGAGGGTCAATTTTCAGCTATAAATAGCTTGGTTCACAAGCTGTTCGTCTGTGTCAAAACTAATTCACAAAAGTGAATTCTCACCACTCAAAATTCAAATTTAAGATATCGGGGTACTGCTACGATACCGGGTATTAACTTGATCGCTGCTACGATTCAATATCCGATCAACTGAAACTATCCAACAGGATGTTTAAGTGTTATCCTTTGTCATTAATCGTGATTCCGACAGGATGTTTGAGTGCCGCCCAAACTCGGGGTGGACTCTGTCATTCGTTGTGAATCCGATGGATGTTTAAGTGATTTCATTTTGTCATTCGTCGTGAGGGTTTTAGTCTCGTGAATTTATCGTAAATGCTGTATTAGTTATTTACCTAGTTTTGTGTGCATTATCGCTTAAATTAGGTTATCAGGCTTATCATTAGACTAAACACTACCCCTTACACTTACAATCAAAGTAGATGCTAATTCTCAAAACAATCTGAATCATGAAGCTTGTCAATTCAATACTGCATGTTTATAATGTGAGTCATTCTCTTTTTATCAACTGTTTTACTATACTCCAAATTATTTTCAGAGTTATAATTACAGTGATTAAGTTTATGTAATCACCAAATTACAGCCGGTATGTGGGGTATTGTGCACATTACTACTGTTGTTATCACTTTAGGTGGGCGAACCTAATTAGTGACAAATACTGTGGGTAGTTGGTTTGATATTAGAAACATTGTAATCTCTCTTAATACTGTAAATTATAACAAATGTGTCGTTTTCAGTAAACTGAATGAACTCACTCAGTATTTTCCGCTGACAAAACCTTTTTAAAACGCGTTTCAGGTAATTACAGTAGATTGGAGTAAGAATTGGATCCGGCACTGAAGGACTTCAAGAAGTGGCTTATTTTATTAATTAAATCAACTTAAAAAAAATATTGTTTTTGGGTTTATCCCGTATTAAAAGCTACCTTTGTAAAACATGGAATTTATTCCATCTATTTAAATAAAATCCGGTGTTTCTAAACTCTGATATTTTTCCTAACTCACGGTCCTAATGAAATGTCACACCCCGATTTCCACGTGTCTCACCGGTGGGCCCGGTAGGGGATTATCGTGACGTAGTTGGCAACAATATAGTCAAACCACACAATATATGAATGCACAGCGGAAGCATAAAGATAATTATATTTCAACCATTGTTTGTAATATCAAATGTATTACGAATAGTCGAAAGGTATCCACAGGGGATCAAATAAAAATATAAGTATTGTTCAACAGACGTAGGCATCTTAAGCTTGCAAGACTCTTTATGATGCTAAGGAGAAATATCCAGCCAATTACGTTTAGTACCTGCATTTAATCTTTTTGGGAAAATACGTCAGTTTACACTGGTAAATACATTCAACCGACACTTTTGTAAAATGTTTATTAAAATTTCTTTGAATGCACATGGCACAAAATATCTTTTGATTAAAATGCACAGAGGCAAGATTAACCTTTTATAACTTGGGAGAATTATTTAAATTTATAATCTTGTGAACGTATTACATGTTCCTTATGCGTTCAGTAGCCCGGATCTAGTCCGGTTTAAAGATCAATAGACACACCACAATATTCTTTTGTGCACTGACGGGTGTACGCCTACACCCCGCGCTTAAGTCATGGCCATTTCGTAAAATGATGCCAAGGATATCTGGGACATGGTCATCAACCCCCAAAGGCTTTTAAGTAACAAGACTGTTTAAACGAGCCGATCAAATTTATTCAATTACCCACTCAACGGTGGAAAATTTGATGCTCGATCAAGCGGTATGCTATATACCGTAGCCCAAGCCCGTATAACGGAAAATAAGTTAAAAGTATTTAACTTTGCAAGTATAAATCCTTAATCGAATAAATTGAAAGTAGCTTTTACTGGTCTCCTATTCTGGAACGAAGGTTTAAAATAACCTATTAGAGTCCTAACGGGTCTTTATTTTAGTCGTAGCTTAGACCTGTCAGTTTCAAAAGATAGTTACGGTTTAATCGCGTGAAAGGCGAAAACCGAGAATGGAATGTGATTTGAACCCAATAAGTTTGAAGAATTGTTTTACATGGGTATAATAACCACACTCTGGAATTTGGGGTCAAAACAATATGGTTTGACCCGTTTCGGCTACTTTATGTAAACTAGTTACATAAGCCGAATCGTGCGCGCAAAAGGCGCAACGGGTAACCGTAAGAGTCTTACACTGATTTCCTAAGTCAATATGCTTTAAAGAGGTTGTGGTATCAGTAGGATACCTTCCATAATGCCCGTAACGAGTTTAAGTTCATATTATGCCCCGAAGGGGTATTTCGGTCTTTTTAAAGATTATAAATAGGTTTCTGAGTTCTACAGAAAATCTGAGTTTTTCGAACAGTTTATAAAGTCTAAACTACTTTATTTATTATTTAAAATCAGTAGCAACTGGAATCGGGTCAAAAGACCTTGTAGAACTCAAGTTATGGCCGAAAAGGGTATATTCGGTATTTACCGAACCGTTGCCATAACCGCAGGTTATGAGCAGGTTAAAAATAATTAAAAATCTTTAAAAATCCCAAAATATTATTTTACATCAATGTGTAAAAGGTTTGGTGTCGTAATCTGGGTTTAGATAGGCGTTATGCTAATTGCGCTATTTAATTACTAAAGTTTCCGTAATTTGCGCTATTTAGCATAACTCCTATTCTGGACCTCGGATTGACGTGAAATTTCAGGGACATGCTTAGAAATCAGTAACTAAGGTTATGGTCCTTTCACATGTCCGAAATTCTCGTTTTAAATTAAAAAGGGCGTTACGGTCAACTTTTAAGCATTTAACGGAAAGGTGTAAAAGACTCGGACAAACAACGAACCGGTCACAGAGGGTTATTCCATCATGTAACCTGGTCCTAAGAGAGTCCTAAGGCATATCTAAATCATACTTTAATGGGTCAGAACTGAAGTCAAAGCAAAAGTCAAAGTTTTGCGACTTTCGGCAACGAACCGGGTCAAAACGGTAAACGGTCGGATCAAATCAGCTTAGACTACTTAATATACTTATTATCAAGTTTTATGAGTGTTAAAACAGGTTACACATCATCTACGTTACATATTATGCATGAAATCGCAAAATAGCATTTCTGTTGACTTTTTCTAAGCACGTTTGACTCGACATTCGGACTAGTTAGAGTGGGAATCAGAGGGTGCCCTTTTAGGGGTTTAAAGCCCACATGATTACCAACATATAACTACCTTTGATTCGACAAACCACTGGACCATTTGTGATTTATCGCAAAGTCAATCGTTAATTACGACGGATTGACTTTTAAGCTAAACTATGCATAAACTAAGCCACAAAAGGGTAGGCATACTTACAGAAGCTTGGTGCACGACTAAGGATGTTAGAAGAATGCTTTAGAGCTCTAGAGATGAACTAGAATGCAGGTTTGAGGTGTTTTGAACATTGGTGCAATGCATTGGCTTTTATAGTGAATTTCCATGCTCAAGATCATTACAACTCACTCTACAATGGTTCATGGATGGTCAGCAGGTGTCCTATAGTGCTAGGGGACATGTAGAGGGCGCCCATTCTTCAATTAATGCACACAAGATCGTTCACAAGCTCAAACATTGAATCTGTCCAAGAATTCTGCATCTGGGACTCGTAAGCGGCCCGCATTAGGATTCAGGCCACTTGGACGCGGGCCGCCTGAATCCATAAGTCAGTAAACGAATCCTCAACTGGCGCGCGACCCGCATTAGCTCACCCGTTTCCTTAACGCGGCCCGCCTGAGGGTTGATTTCCAAGATTTTCAAATCTTTTGTAATCATTAACCTGACCTTTCGGTTTCGAAGGGGTAACTTTGCGATTTGGCCCTCGATTATTTACAATTAAGGGCCTCGTGACTTTTACCCGCATTGTTAAGTCCTCGGTTAGTTTAATTACTATCCGAAAAGTCTTAACTTTTATTGTTGACGCTTTTAACCTCTCTCATACGAATTTGATCATAACTTTCTCGTTTTAAAACGGAACTTCGCGAAATTTATATCGTATATTCTAGTGAGCGTATTTTACTGTTACAAAGCCTCGGGTTCGTCAAAGGGTCACTCAGAGGTATAAATTAAACATGTTGACACAATTAACCCTTGTAGCTTGTACTCTCTCACTTTCTCCCGCATTTCGCTCCGTACGATCCATGATTCATTCGTTTGAAGGTACGAGCATCATTTAGGGTTACTATACAGTATATTTACCCCTCGTTGACATTTTTAACCCTCGAATTTACATACTTTCAAGGTTTGTCAACTTTAGTCCTTTATTTAGTATTTTAAATGCTACGTGTAAACTCAAGACACGTGTCAATACATTTTTGGACACAAAATTTCCAGGTGTTACATCCTCACCCCCTTAAAATAAATCTCGACCCGAGATTTACTGAAACAAATAAGGGTATTTCTCTTTCATCGTGGATTCAACCTCCCACGTGAATTCGGGACCTCTACGGGCATCCCATTTGACCTTAACAATAGGTACGTGCTTCCTTCAAAGCTTCTTTACCTGTCGATCTTCAATCGACAAAGGTTTCTCCACAAATTTTAAGCTCTCATCTATATGCACATCAGTATGTGGTATTACCAGTGATTCATTATCGAAGCACTTCTTTAGATTGCAGATGTGGAACACATTGTGAATTCCATTGAGCTCCTCCGGTAAGTTTAACTTATAGGCAACTGACCTGACACGTTCAATAACCTCGAAAGGTCCTATGTATCTCGGGCTTAGTTTGCCTTTCTTACCGAAACGCATCACCCCCTTCCAGGGTGATACTTTAAGTAACACTTTTTCACCTACTTCGAAGTGAAAATCTTTACGCTTTGGATCTGCGTAACTTTTCTGCCTATCTCGGGCAGCCTTGAGACGGTCTCGAATCTGGACAATCTTGTCTGTCGTTTCGAAGACTATCTCTGGTCCTGATAATTGGACATCTTGTTAGTGCACTACATCTGTTGATTACGTCTAGGTGTCTAGGATCAGGTCTTACGTCGTATTGTATAGCATAGGGCACGAAATACGAGAAAACAGGAGTCTGTATAGGTGTTATAGCATAGGATCGCTCATAGGGTCATAGAGTCTTGGACCGCTTTTGTGTCAAGACTGGACCGCTTATTTGGCATGTGGGAACCGCTTATGTGGACTGACCTGGACCGCTCATATGGACATATGTCATATGAGCGGACCAGAACACCTATATATAGTGGTCTTTAGAGCGATCCACATATCCGGGAGTTGAATTCCACGCCAAAGCTTTGCCGGTGTGACGATTGTGCTGTAAAACGTTTGATATCAATAAAACAAGCAGTTAGGAAAAGGAACAAGCTACTTCTACTTGTATTTCTTATTATTCCGCATCTGAAACACAAGAGATAACCTCTGAACGACTCGTTCGGGTCAGCAAACGATCCTACACATCTCCAACTTCCGCCCAACACACGGGCGATCTACACTTTCTACCGTATAATGCCTCGAAGGGCGCAGCCTTAATGCTGGTATGGTAACTATTGTTGTAGGAGAATTCGATTAGTGGTAGGTTCTTATCCCAACTACCACCCAAATCGATCGCACATGCACGTAACATGTCTTCTAACGTCTGAATAGTACGCTCACTCTGACCGTCTGTCTGAGGAGGGTAAGCCGTACTAAAATTCAAGCGTGTGCCCAAAGATTGCTGGAAGCTTTTCCAAAAATGAGACGTGTATCTAGTATCTCGGTCAGAGATAATAGACACAGGTATGCCATGCAAGGCTACAATCTTATCAATGTATAACTGGGCTAACATGTCGGAGCTATAAGTCTCCTTGATGGGTAAGAAATGTGCTGACTTAGTCAGTCTATCAACTATAACCCATATTGTATCATTTCCTTTCCTCGTCTTGGGTAACTTGGTAATAAAATCCATATTTACACATTCCCATTTCCATTCGGGAAGTTCAGGCTGTTGTAGCAAGCCTGACGGCTTTTGATGCTCAGCTTTGACTTGCGCACAAGTCAAGCATTTGGCTACATAAGCGGCTACAGACTTTTTCAAGCCTATCCACCAATAATTTGTCTTTAGATCCTGGTATATTTTATCTGCTCCAGGATGGACGGAGTATTTAGAACTATGGGCTTCCTGGAGAATGACATCACGAAGTCCTCCGTAAATTGGAACCCATATTCGTCCATTTAATCGTAAAATTTCGTCCTTGCTAAGAGTTAACTGCTCTTCAGTTACTCCTAGCTTCTATTTAGGATAGTTAGCTTCCAACACAGCTTCCATCTGTGCAGCTAACAACCTTTCAATCAAATTATTCTTCACTTCAATGCTCTTGGCATTGATTCGGATGGGTTTCACCCTTTCCTTTCGACTTAAGGCATCAGCGACTACATTCGCCTTGCCGGGATGATATTTGATTTCACAATTATAATCATTTAAAGTCTCCATCCAATGGCGCTGCCTCATGTTTAATTCCTTCTGATTAAACAGATATTGAAGGCTCTTATGATCTGAATAAATCACAAACTTGATACCATACAGATAATGCCTCCACAGTTTTAGTGCGAACACAACGACACCCAGCTCCAAGTCATGGGTGGTGTAATTCTTCTCATGCACCTTTAACTGTCTTGAAGCATAGGCAATAACCTTGCCTTTCTGCATGAGCACACATCCCATGACAGTGTGTGATGCGTCGCAGTAAACTACGAACTCTTTGGTACCTTCAGGCAATGTCAGTACAGGAGCGTTGCTCAACTTTTGCTTCAGAATATCAAAGGACTCTTGCTGCTTAGGGCCCCAAACGAACTTTACTTTCTTCTTGGTCAAGGAAGTTAATGTCACACCCCGACCACGTAGGACAACAAACCGTGGCGGAAACGTCGGGGAGTGTTGCAACAGAATAATTGTTTCACAACCATGGATTCAAAATAGTTTCGTTTTATTGATAATATTAAACATTACATTGTCTTAACACATAGAACAAACAAGTTTTGAAATATGTATTGCAACATAGTTAACCAACTCAAATCAAGTTGATTATAGTTTATAAAATCTCGTAGCCATGGTTCTTAACCCGAAAACATTTGTTTTAGAAAACCAACTAGTAAAACATCTTGTAAAAACTTGTTAAAAACTCGTATGGTTTATATCTTTTAGAAAACATCGTTGTGTGACATCGTTTCAAAATCGTTTACCCAACTGAACTAAATAACGCCACGGTATGTAATATGTTGAAAACACTTATATATAGGAAGTACCAGTGGCGTATCCACCATGCTTTCATCACACTACACCCGTCCCGTTATCGAAACACTAACCAAAAACCAATCATTCACCCAAATCGTTTAACTTGTTAAAATCGTTTCGAAATCGTTAACTCGTTTAAATCATCCTCGTTTTAATTTGTGAAAAACTATTCATGGTCATCTTGCTAACAACATTCAAACCTTCGTGACTCGACCACCTCGCTTCTCGCTTCTCGAGTTAACAAACCACCAAAGGGTAAGTTAACAAACATCAGATTCAGTCGCTACCCACAACCCCCACACATAACCATGGGTGTAGTAAGGTAACGGGATTTGTCAGATCCTATGGTACCATAACCTAATACTGGTCGGCTTGATCAATGCTAATGAATGTCATTTGTTATGTAACTACAACCATCAAGTTTTGTTCACATTATTGAAATCGTTATTAGTTTAGTAAAAATCGTTTTAATCGTTTTTGAAATCATCGTTTAAACTTTGAAAACATTTCGTACATATGAATCACCCCAAAACAATTGAAAATAGTAAAATAGGGGAACTATGTACTCACATGGAGTGCAAACTATCTTCAATCAATAGAACTCAAGCAAACCAGAGCAATCAAACAGCACCTAGTAATCGAATCACTAGTCAAACAATAGACGCCTAAATCGGACGATCGGACAGAATGAGGTCTTGTAAACCAAATGAGTGTTGGAACTCATGTGTTATGGCTTAACAAAGCCTACATCCTAAATTGAAACCTAACCTAAGTGCTTTCGACCCATTGCGACCCCTTAAGGTAGCTTACGCTACTTTAACGCGTCGTGCGCGCAAAAGCGCGTTCGAGACGTCTAACTAGTCCTATGACAAGTATTATATGCCTCTTTATGTTTAAATATGTTACATAATCAGTTACGTAGCAAAAGTTTAGGTTACATATGCTTAATTACCAATTATGTATGAAAATGGCATTTTGGTAATTTACCAAAGGCATATAAACTACTTATCATACAACTACTTAAACTAGGTGACCATAAGGTATAACCTCGAAAGTTTATTCCCTATGCTATTATGGTCACTAAACATGTTTGGTCGGACCCTAATGATCGACCAAACGGGTCGTGTTCAAAAGTCTAAGCGGGTGTTTAATCCGCTTGACTTACGACTCTACATAAGCACTAATCTAAAAAGTGACGAGCTAAACATGCTAGAACATGTTTAGTTAAGTTAGAAAATAGGTTTTGATATCAAAACAAACGGTTTTGATATCCTAGAGTAGTTTGGTTACAAAATACGCAAGAAAACGCGTTTTGGCCGAAACTACGACTCGTCACTGAGCCTAGATAACGTGGTAATCAGTAGGTATAGTTACTAGGGACTATAACCATCGTGATTACGCTCACGTTATGAAGTTCAAACGAACTTCGCGTTGACCATAAACTGGTCAAAGCAGAAAGTCAAACGCAGTTGACTTTAACGATATAAACGAACGAAAAACGCGAAAGAATACTTATAGAAGGTCCCCGCAAGCTCTTGATCCGATTTACTCTCAGGTATGAAGCATAAACTTCAACTTAGAGAGCCAAAATCAGATTCAAGTGTGCTTTGGGAGTGAAATGGGTTTGGGTATTTATAGGAATTCAAGTACCGTTAAGATCGTTCGTCGAAAAACGTGCTTTGATCTAGACCTTACATGTGGGCACATGATTTTCAAAACCATGGGAATACTTAAAACCATCAAATGGTATTGCAAAACAAGGATCAAAACCATCCATGTGTGGCACATTGTTTTGAAATACCATGGGTGCCTAAAAAATGGACCAAGTTCAATGTATCTGCCAGAAATTTCAAAAATGGTCCCTGCACTTGTAAAACTTGATTTTTTGGCACTTTTAAACCCCTTTAACCTCATTTCAAGGCTCTAAAATGATGTGAGAGTATAGGGAACTTAAAATATGCTCAAAGACATCACGGATGTCGGTTCGTTTGGCCGTACGGTTGCGTTATTCGGTTAATTACGACGGAAGTCGTAACGAACGCAAAAAAAGATCCAAATTACGCGACGAATGGAATTTTATCATGCCAATCAGTAAAATAAATTATTTTAATGATTTCATAAATTTTTTTGGAAGTCCAGATATATTCAGAACGTAAGATATGCGCGAAAATGCAAACTTATGCACTTTTTGACGCTTTTTGTCCCTATTGATCAAATAAGTTTATTTTTGCGCACTAAACACCTCAAAGCCTATTTCTAAGCTATGTAAAGGTTATTTAGGGTATGTTTAACTTATGATCAAGTTCCGAAACGTTCGTTACTACACAAATCGGTATAGTTTCGCAGTTTGACAAAAATAGTCCCTACGATCGAACAAACTTGATTTCAACACACCAAACCATCCAGAACTTATTTCTAAGTTATGTGGAGGTTATTTAAGGTATGTTAAGCCTATTTCACTATTCCGGAGTGTTCGTTGCATTGAACTGGTTATATTTACGCATCGGCGCGCGTATAACCTTCCAAAAAACGATTTAGAGCTTGAAATCGGAATCGAATCAAATTGAAAAAAATCACCAAACACAAATACACACATAATAACACAAAAACACATACAATAACACCAAAGCACATTGTTTTATTAATAACTAACATTGTTTTACATTGAACCACGACTATAGAACACAATTGTCACAGTCTCCCCTACTTTAGGAAATTTCGTCCCGAAATTTTAACTAGAGGAAGCTTGTGAAAATAAATGCGGATATTTCGCCTTCATCTGGTCCTCACATTCCCAAGTAAACTCTGGGCCACGTTTGGAATCCCAACGAACTTTGACTAATTTAATCCGTTTGTTTTTCAACTGTTTGAAAGTACGGTCCACGATCTCCACGGGTTTCTCGACAAAGTGCATCGTTTCATCGATTTGGATCTCGTCGAGAGGAATGTGAAGATCAGCGTCAGCTAAACACTTTCGCAAATTGGACACGTGAAAACTCGGATGAATATTACCAAGCTCTGGAGGTAGCTCTAGTCAATAGGCAACTTTCCCAATTCTTTCCACAATCTTGAATGGTCCCACATATCGAGGTGCAAGTTTTCCTTTCTTTCCAAATCTCACGACTCCTTTCCAAGGTGAAACCTTGAGTAGGACACGATCTCTGACTTGGAATTCTAAGGGCTTGCGTCGCATATCCACATAACTCTTTTGACGGCTTCGAGCTGTCAAAAGATTATCACGGTTTTTCTTGATTTTGTCTGTTGTTTCAAGAACGAGCTCAGGTCCAGCAAGCAAAGCTTCACCGATCTCATTCCAACAGACAGTGTAAGTCCCGTTTAACCGGATCTTTCAATGATATCAAACAACCAATTAATTGTGCGGAATCCAATCAATTGGTGATTCAAGAACAAATCGAAAAATATGAAAAACGAACTGAAAATATGGAAACGAAGAACAAACCGAATCACCTTTAAACCACTTGCACACGATTCTATTACTTGAATAAGCAAAACCGTCTAGTACAAATGATCACTACCAACTCGAATCCTCTAGCTCTCTCTCTAGGAATTTTGTAACTATGAAGTTCCAACACTAAAACAAGTTAGAAACTAGTTTATATACATACCTAAGCCCAAGTCCCTACATGGGCTCCCCTTGGGCCTGCTTGGCCCACATGGCCTAAAGCTTGGCCCAAGTGACCTGTAAAGGTCCAAAACCTAATACTAACTAACCCGGTACGACCCAGTTCGTAACCATAGCCCGTTGTGCTAATTTGATGCGTCAGTCTCACACTTTAGGGCCTAACAATCTCCCCCTAGACTGATGCCATCAAATTGTCTTCATGACTTGAATTCAGCAACGTCTTCAACGAAATCTATGGTTGTCTCTAAGCTGCAGATGTTGTGGAAGTTCTTGACTTCTGAACTCTCAGCACTGGGTCTCTTTCTTCAGATTCTGTGGTTAGCTTCATATCAGGATCACGATCAGCGTTTGCTTGAAAATCTTGTCAAAAAGAATATGTGAGAGGAGGATTCTCAGCAGCTCTTTTCTTCTTCAGTCTTTGTCTTTCAAGCAGGTTCACGGTACTTCTTCAAATGCACTTTCATTGTCAGACGACGTCTTGTATCCGGTTCTTCTGACTCAGGTACATCTTGTTGTTGTGATGCTTTGGGCTTCTTCAGCAACTAACAGCATCTCAGTCTTCATCAACCCCTGTTCTTGATTGAAATCAAGTTCTGCACATGCTCACAAACTCATAAGCAAACATTTCTTATGCAACAGGGAGAGTACCACATGAACACTAGGTACATCCAAGTACTTGTACTCGGATTTCACAATTTAAACTCTTTCAACTTTTGATGATCAGTCAAATCTTCAAGAACGGTTATAATTTTTTAATTTTAAGAAACAAATAAGCACTCTATTTTTGGATTTTTGAATTTTTCAAATTTTTTTAAAATTTTTTTTTAACTTAAGAACTAAAACAAATAAAAATTCAAAATATAAACAACTACCATAATATACAATTACAATTGCAAATGGGATCAAAATTCGTTCTCAGGCAGACTAAGGAACACTTTTCAGTACGAGCCTAATCAACCCGGTCTATGCGATTGCCAATATGTTTGTCCACTTAAACTTTAACGCTCAACTTTCAATTTTCAACTTCGTGATATGCTTAAGGTAATATTATACTATTATGCCCGTGTGTCCCATTCCAAGGCATACCCTTGCGATCAAGGTAAGCACAACGATTCATCGTAGCAGGTGAGTATACTGATGTCATCCGTTAAGATATCCTGACTGTGTCTAGGTCTGCATATAATCTGTTTTATCATGTTTTGATTTCTTAACAATGAACACCCAAACAAATACTAATCAAATCCCGGAAATATACACAGCACACTCTATCATGCAAGTATCGTCCCTACCACATATTTCACAAGTCCAATCCAGATTTCTGAAATCTTAACTGGGAATAGGTTGAGAAAAGAACAGAATAGATCTTTTGCAGAGATGATATAATATACAGATCAAATGAGTTTTTCTCAATTTGATATAGGTTTATTGGGGTTTCTTTTGGGCACTAGAGGGCCTCTTTCGGGTGTATTAGATCTACAGCGCGACAACGTACAGCTAGGTCAGCATGTATCTGGATGCAGCAAAAGCTGTCGTTGCCTAGCACCTCCAGGTCAGCATGTATCTGGATGCAGCAGAGGAAGTACACGACTTTTTTCAGATAAGATTTCAGAATCAGATCAAAATTGTGTGTATCGGGAAAACATACAGACATTCAAATAGAAATGAGCTAATTCCAAGTGACTTTCTTTCCTGGGGTCATGTACACTTTTAGTTCTAAGCAGAAGAACAACCAAAATATCCTCGGATGATTCAACAATATAAAGACCCGAAACCTCAGATGTTGGCTATCAATCAACGCAAGATTTAAGACCATAAGATCATACGCCGTTGGTATGTTACCCACATGATACATAGTTCGGTATGTTTATATCACTTAGTATCTTTTATCATGTTGAGCGTCAAGCCTATCGACATATCGCAGTAGATCCTAGTCTTTTCAGCTATGGCACCTTACATGTGTTAGTCAAACCCTTTAACACGAACGATTATTTCACTTCCCATATCATGCAATTTTTCTTTTTGGCTTTTTCATTTTTCTAATGTTTTTGTGTTTTTCTCATTTTCTCCCCCTAAACACTATATATGTCTCTCTCTCCCCCTAAATTTGTGCATAAATCTTGGATTTTTGCGCAAATTTACCCTTTACAAGAGAAAGGACACTTTATATACAAGGTTATAAACTAAGAAAAAGAGAAAAATATTTTTTGTGTAACCGTTCTATCATCAGATTGAAGACTAATCAAATTCAAATCAAAGTATTGAATTTAAACGGTACCTTTTGCTGATCATTTCTTACTTCTCTTATCTCCTCCAAAGTAAACATATCATCTGTAAAAAAATTTGAACTTTTTGCAACAGTGAAATGTTACCCGTTTTTATCTCTGGAACAACCGCTATCAACATTCCAGAGATTGTCAACAGCTCCTCCTTGGTTGTTCCTGAAAAGTAAGGAGATTAGTAAGACATGGGTACCCAGGCCATCGTGGTCCTGGGTTTACCTGAAGCATCAAAATAAGACACTTCTTTCAAACATAAGTCCCCTTTCATTTCAAGGATTGGAGACATTGCTGCTTTGGATTTGGGTTTCCAAATCTGTTTCGGTCTAGCAAACGCGTTTGTTGCCTTCGGTTGAGCAACTTTAACTTGTTCAGGTTTTTGAGTTTTTGAAAAACATTTTTGTTCCTGAACAGCTTTGCGTTTGTTTTTAGCAGCGTTCCAATCCCCATCAGAAGGTTTAACCTTGGGATTCACATTCTTCATAGCCTTAGGTGATGATACCTTCATCGGCTTGGAATGGTAGTTACCCTTTGGTGTAACCCTCTGATTTTGCATATAGTAAGGTACGTAGGGACGCCTTGTGCAGTTTCTAGCAATATGACCCGCAATGCCACAATTGTAGCAAGTTTGTCTTTTCATCGGAAAGACGTTTTGAGCAGCTTGATTCGCTCTAGCAGGTCCTGAAGGACAAACCGGTCCTTTTTGCGCTGGATACGCCTGCACATTACTCTTGGACGAAGATGAATTTGGATGCTTGTATTTGCTGTTTGTAAAAGTCTTGTTGCTCTGAGCACCATTCTTCGTCTTTTCTCCCTGATTGGAGCTTTTCTTCACCTTATTACGAGCCTTAGGAGATTGTGATTGTCCTTGATGAGCAGACTTCTTATATCCCAGATTTTGATCTACTCGATTTGGCTCCTTTTGCGTGTTGTGAACCGGCTCACTAACACCAGCACAAGAGTGAATGTTGGCATTTCGTTGCACTTTTGGACGATGAACACAATTTCTAGCAATGTGTCCAGGAATTCCACAGTTGAAACAAGTTTGTCTCTTCACTGTCTGGAGATTCGGAGTGCTAGCAACATTATCTGATTTGATGGGTCTAGATGACCGAGCTTGCTTAGGTTGCTTTGCTTGTGATCCATGTGCCTTTTCTGATTGTTTCTGTACCTGTTGATCAGAACTAGCAGAAGCATGAGAAACATTTACTTGTGACTTTTCATTCAATGTGACCACCTCTTCCTTTTCAAAATCTGGTTCAGTTTTAATTTCAGAAGATGTAGAAGTTTCATCAACACGTGTTTCATCAACACACGTATCATGTGAATCTTCTTGTGGTTTACTTTCAGCTACGGTTTCCAATGGGGTCCCACTAGATTCAACATTAGGGACACCCACTGAGACAGATTCAGAAGAGGAATCAGAATACTCTTGAGAAGGATTTTCAGTGGTTTCACTGAATTTGTCCTGAGGGACCTCACCTGTAACACTGTCATCAACTGAAACATTAGAAACGTTAGAATCAGACACATTATCAGAAAAACAAGCATCACCACAATTATTGTTTAAGTTATCCACACACACATCATTATCAGTCTCGCCCAAAACAACAGGCTCACACGACGAAACATAAGCAGAAAACGACGCAAACAAAGAATTAGTAAAAGCAATGTCTGACTCAGTTGGTTCAGAATAATGTTCAAAATACGGTTCAGAAACATTTGAAATAATGACCGGTTCACTCCCATGAACATCACCACACTTTACTTCAGAGCTATCATCTGCACATGAAGATGAAACATTAGGATCAATTGTGCCTTTGGGAACAAAATTCAATGGAATAGACTTTTGTGGCTCAACATGTCTGTCATGAACAGACGACTTGTTGTTTTTCGAACCATAAGTCATTTTACTTTCGTTCAGCATCTCCTCCTCAGTCATTGGTAAATAAGTGTAATTATCATTGTACGGAGGAGGAGTCTGATTATAACCCAATCCCGACCCTTTCTTTTTAGAATATGCTAATTGTTGATCACACAGATTTTTGACTAATTTACTGGAGGAATCGAATTTTTTAATGTTTAACTGATTAATTTGGTATTTATCCCTAACATTCTCCAGTTCTTTAGTCACCTCACACAGTTTTTCTTTGACTATGATGAGTTGGGCCGTAGCTACACTAACATCGTCCTTGAGTTGAACAATGTCCTTACGCTGAGCTTCGATTTTCTCTTTGAAAAGTTTTTCGTTTTTCGTTAAAGTGAAATTTTTCCTTTTAATTTCATTGTAGTCTTCGATTAACTCAGCGTTTTGTATCCTATAAGCCTCAACCCTTCCTCGGCACTCAGGAGTGCAAAAGACAGAAAGTATGTCTTCTTTAGTGATGAATGTCATAATTTCAGAGGGTAGTTGACACTTTTGATCTTCTCCTCAAAACACAAACCAACGAGAACCCGTGTACTCGCTAAATCAAACACTTTGCACGCAATCGAACGAACCCGCTTTCGAAACCGTACCTCAAAACTTGTCAAAACGTTTATCACAAACAAAAACCCTTTTTTTTATAATTTTTTTATTTTTTATTTTTTTTTATTTTTTTTATAGACTAAACCCCCTTTTTTTTAATTAATAAATTAATAAAATAAAATAAAATAACTAAACTATTATTATTATTATTATTAAATTAAAAACCTAATGATTGCCTAATGATTACTAAATGATTATTAAATAAGATTATTATAACTCTTATTATTATATTACACAGAAAACAAAGTCCATGTCTTCTTCTTCGATAAAAACCGACCGAAAACCTAAAGATGTTGTCTTCTTCGTTTAACGTTGCCGAACCAAAAGAAAACCTAATTTCAAACTCAATGGCGGTGCTCGGAGATGGAAGCCGGAGATGCAGCAGTGAGGATGAAGGCGATGGTCCGGGGTACGGTGATGATCGGACGGTGAAGGTACGGTGATGAAAGAGATGATAGACGATGACGGTGACCAGTGTAAAGATGGTCGAAGATGGTGAAGTGATGACCGGAGTACGGTGATGGAGGTCGGAGGAGACGGCGGACGACGATGACAGAGATCGGAGAGGATCAGACGATGTCGGAAGTGATGAACTGGACACCGGTTGGAGGATCAGACGATGTCGGAAGTGATGAATGTCGGAGGATCAGACGATGTCGGAAGTGATGAACTGGACACCGGTGTGATGAACGTCGACTCGATTGGTTGATGAGATATGACCGGAGAACGTAGGGGTTGAAGGTGATGATGATGGAACTGTGAAGGTGATGATGATGAAGGCAGAATCAGGTTGCGACTCGATAACACGGTTGCGACTTGATGGAGGTTGCGAGTCGGAGATTATGAGTCGTAACAAAACCGTGAAGAGCCGAAACCTTGATTGCGACTCGGTAACTCGGTTGCGACTCGAGAACGGCGGTTGCGAGTCAAGACTATGGTGTTGCACGGTTGCGAGTGGAGATTGCGAGTCGGAGATTGCGAGTCGGAGATTGCGAGTCGGAGATTGCGAGTCGGAACGAAACCGTGAAGAGCCGAAACCGTGTTGCGACTCGGAAATGCGGTTGCGAGTTCGGAGGTTGCGACTTGTAACCCGGATGATGATGGAGATTGCGACTGAGAAAAAAAGATGATCAGTAGTGGTTGCTACTCAAAACAGGATTTGTCGAAACCCGGTTGCGACTAGTGATGAAAGGTTGCGACTCAAACAGAGATGACACGAAACGATGGTTGCGAGTGAAACGTGATGACTCGAAAATGATAATCAATGATTGGTTGCGAGTCGGTGGATGATTGGCTGGTTGCGACTTTTCCTTTAAATGTGGAATATTGGAACAGTGATTGCAACAATGGAGGAAGAGGACTCGAAACCAAAAGATTTGGAAACAGTGGATTTTTTTTTTTGAATTTCAAAACAATCTTTCAAGTCAACAAATCCCGAAATTTGTGAAAGTTTTAAAAAAAAACAAGATCTTTTATTATTTTTAAAAATAAAAGATTATGTTTAATCTTTTAACAGCTTTTCGAAACAATCAAGATACCAAAATATAATGATTTTTTATAAAATTCCGATGAACACTTTGAATATCGCGAAGAACACGAAGAACACCAACCCAAAAACAACGAATAATCTTGAATCTTTGATATCACACCGAGCCTAGAAAAAAGGTTCTTTGGCTCTGATACCACTTGTAAGTCCCGTTTAACCGGATCTTTCAATGATATCAAACAACCAATTAATTGTGCGGAATCCAATCAATTGGTGATTCAAGAACAAATCGAAAAATATGAAAAACGAACTGAAAATATGGAAACGAAGAACAAACCGAATCACCTTTAAACCACTTGCACACGATTCTATTACTTGAATAAGCAAAACCGTCTAGTACAAATGATCACTACCAACTCGAATCCTCTAGCTCTCTCTCTAGGAATTTTGTAACTATGAAGTTCCAACACTAAAACAAGTTAGAAACTTGTTTATATACATACCTAAGCCCAAGTCCCTACATGGGCTCCCCTTGGGCCTGCTTGGCCCACATGGCCTAAAGCTTGGCCCAAGTGACCTGTAAAGGTCCAAAACCTAATACTAACTAACCCGGTACGACCCAGTTCGTAACCATAGCCCGTTGTGCTAATTTGATGCGTCAGTCTCACACTTTAGGGCCTAACAGACAGGTGAACGACATTTTCGACCGTAGAGAGCTTCGAATGGCGCCATATTAATGCTAGCATGATAGCTATTGTTGTAAGAGAATTCTATCAATGGCAGATGAGAATCCCAATTACCACCAAAGTGTATCACGCATGCTCTAAGCATATCCTCCAAAGTTTGAATCGTTCTCTCAGATTGACCATCTGTTTGGGGATGATAAGCAGTGCTTAGATTTAGTTGGGCGCCATAGCAGATTGCATGGTCCTTCAGAAATGAGATGAAAATCCGGCAGCACGATCAGAGATGATATCCAAAGGAACACCATGTCGTGTCACAATCTCATCAACATAAATCTTTGCAAGTTTATCAGCAGATAGGTCCTCGCGGATTGGAATAAAATGAACTGATTTCGTTAATCGATTGATAACAACCCAAATAGCATCATGACCTTTAGACGTACGCGGTAAATTAGTGATGAGATCCATCGCAATGTTCTCCCACTTCCACACCAGTATCTCTGGTTGTACAAGCAACCCAGAAGGTCGTTGATGTTCAGCCTTAACTTTGAGACAAGTTAGGCATTTCGATATATACAAGGCAACATCCTTCTTCATACCAGGCCACCAGCACTGAGTACGAAGATCCTTATACATTTTATCAGCACCAGGATGGATAGAATATCGAGACTTATGAGATTCGTTCATTACCAAGGTGAGAAGATCGTCTTGTTTCGGAATCCACAAACGATCCTTGAAATAGAGCAAACCATCGTCTTTCGCTTCGAGTTTAAGCTCAATCTGACGTGGTAATTCCTGACCCATCAAATTTTGTGAAACACAAAATTGCTGAGCTTGAAGAACACGAGATTGAATATCAGATAGAGTTCGAACAGAATGAAGCTTGACTCGCTCCTTTCGACTAAACGCATCGGCTACGATATTCGCCTTATCAGGGTGGTAGCGAATCTCGCAATCGTAATCGCTCAAGAGCTCGTCCCAACGTCGTTGCCTCATGTTCAGCTCTTTCTGATTAAGAATATGCTGGAGACTTTTGTGGTCTGTAAAAACCACACACTTTGTTCCATAGAGGCAGTGTCTCCAGATTTTCAGCGTGAAAACCACAGCTCCTAACTCAAGATCATGAGTCGTATAGTTGTTCTCGTGGATTTTCAATTGTCTAGATGCATATGCTATAACCTTACCTCGTTGCATGAGGACGCAACCAAGGCCTAAGTTGGACGCATAGCAATAGAGAACGAAATCATCGCTTCCCTCGGGCAGAGATAGAACAGGAGCATTACATAACTTCTGCTTCAGCATTTGGAACGCTTCTTCTTGCTTGGGTCCCTACTCAAAAGGCTTATTCTTCTGAGTCAAAGCAGTGAGTGGAACCGCAATCTTCCAGAAATTTGAAATGAATCGACAATAATAACCAGCAAGACCAAGAAAAGATCGAATCTCTGTCGGCGTAGTCGGTGTATTCCACTCCTTAATAGCAGCAATCTTGGATGGATCCACATGAATACCCTGCTCGTTGACTATATAACCCAAAAACTGAACTTCTTTAAGCCAGAATTCACACTTGGGGAATTTAGCGAAAAGTTGTTCCTTCTTCAGGAGTTCCAAAGTCAAACGAAGGTGTTGCTCGTGCTCGGCTCAAGACTTCGAATAAACAAGAATATCGTCGATGAACACAATAATGAACTTGTCTAAATAAGGTTTGCAGACCCTATTCATTAAGTCCATGAAAATGGTTGGAGCATTTGTCAAACCAAATGGCATGACAGTGAACTCGTAATGGCCATATCTTGTGTGGAAAGCAGTTTTGGGAATATCTTCTTCGAGAACACGAAGTTGATGATACCCAGAACGTAGATCGATCTTGGAAAAGCATGAAGCACCTTGTAGCTGGTCGAAGAGATCATCAATTCGAGGTAGGGGATATCGATTCTTGATGGTAAGCTTGTTACGCTCACAATAATCATACACATTCGAAAAGATCCATCTTTCTTTTTCACAAAGAGGACAGGAGCTCCCCAAGGTGAAAAGCTCGGACGGATGAATCCTTAATCAGATAACTCTTGAAGTTGTTTCGATAATTCTTGCATCTCCGACGGTGCAAGACGATAAGGTGGTTTCGCAATCAGGTTGGCATTGGGTACAAGGTCAATATGAAACTCGACTTGACGAACTGGAGACAAACCAGACAGTTCATCAGGAAACACCTCTGGATAATCCCGAACAATCGGAATATCCTGAATACTCTTACTTTTGCCTTTCTCCTCGGTGATATGTGCCAGAAAGGCAACATATCTTTTTCGTAGATAGCTTTGGGCTTTCATACATGACATAAGCTTTAAACCATCAGATGGCTTCTCGCCACGTACCTCCAGAACTTCGCTAGACGACAAAGGAATACGAACAATCTTATCGAAGCAAACCACCTCAGCGTGGTGTTTGGTTAACCAATCCATTCCAACGATAATGTCGAAGCTCCCAAGTTGCATTGGCGTGAGGTCAATAGGAAAAAGATGGTTATCAAGGTTCAACTGACAATCACGAATAACAGAGTCGAGGACAAGAGGTTTACCAGTAGCAACTTCGACAGATAAGGGTTTCCTCAATTTAGTTCTAGGTATCGCAAGTAAAGGTTCAAAAGATAACGATACAAAACTTCGGTCGGCAATAGAATCAAAAAGAATAGATGCAGGTCGATTGTTAACAAGAAACGTACCGTTGACAACAAAGGTACCATTGACAACGTGGTTGTCAACTCGAGCCTCGTTTGCATTCAGATTGAATGCTCGTCCATGAGCGGGATCGGTCATTGGAAAATAAAGAGGCATTGAAAACATCGACAAAACACAAGGGAGGCGATCATCCGTTCGTTACCTCGAAGAAACAAACGATACGCAGTGACTAATCAAACTAAATGGGTAAAAAATAATGTATCGCCGAAAACATGCTCGCCTATAAGTGAACACTCACCCCAAGAGTTCCCAGGTAAGAGTGACTGGTCCGATTATGTGGATTTGTACGAACACTCTAGCCTTAGACAGAAAACTCAGAGTACAGGCATTCACTCTTCCAGTTTGCACGTGTTCACATTATTTAAACCCAAACTTTGACGAGACTTTGAAAACTTAAAGGGTTCAAAACAATATAATAGAGGGTTCAAAACCTAGTAATCAATCATCCTAGAACGGATGATTAATTTTTCGAAGCAGATTCGGATTTGTGTTCTCGTGGTGGTTATCACCTAAGGATAGGTGACAGTATTGTTTTAAAATCTAAACACAAGTAAACTTGTGTTAGGGTCCTGAAAGTTATAGTCTAGGTCAAAGCATTACTAATAACCTAATTCCCTATAACCATTGGCTCTGATACCAACTTTTTCTGTCACACCCCGACCACGTAGGACAACAAACTGTGGCGGAAACGCCGGGGAGTGTTGCAACAGAATAATTGTTTCACAACCATGGATTCAAAATAGTTTCGTTTTATTGATAATATTAAACATTACATTGTCTTAACACATAGAACAAACAAGTTTTGAAATATGTATTGCAACATAGTTAACCAACTCAAATCAAGTTGATTATAGTTTATAAAATCTCGTAGCCATGCTTCTTAACCCGAAAACATTTGTTTTAGAAAACCAACTAGTAAAACATCTTGTAAAAACTTGTTAAAAACTCGTATGGTTTATATCTTTTAGAAAACATCGTTGTGTGACATCGTTTCAAAATCGTTTACCCAAGTGAACTAAATAACGCCACGGTATGTAATATGTTGAAAACACTTATATATAGGAAGTACCAGCGACGTATCCACCATGCTTTCATCACACTACACCCGTCCCGTTATCTAAACACTAACCAAAAACCAATCGTTCACCCAAATCGTTTAACTTGTTAAAATCGTTTCGAAATCGTTAACTCGTTTAAAATCGTTTAAATCATCCTCGTTTTAATTTGTGAAAAACTATTCATGGTCGTCTCGCTAACAACATTCAAACCTTCGTGACTCGACCACCTCGCTTCTCGCTTCTCGAGTTAACAAACCACCAAAGGGTAAGTTAACAAACATCAGATTCAGTCGCTACCCACAACCCCCACACATAACCATGGGTGTAGTAAGGTAACGGGATTTGTCAGATCCTATGGTACCATAACCTAATACTGGTCGGCTTGATCAATGCTAATGAATGTCATTTGTTATGTAACTACAACCATCAAGTTTTGTTCACATTATTGAAATCGTTATTAGTTTAGTAAAAATCGTTTTAATCGTTTTTGAAATCATCGTTTAAACTTTGAAAACATTTCGTACATATGAATCACCCCAAAACAATTGAAAATAGTAAAATAGGGGAACTATGTACTCACATGGAGTGCAAAGTATCTTCAATCAATAGAACTCAAGCAAACTCAAGCAAACCAGAGCAATCAAACAGCACCTAGTAATCGAATCACTAGTCAAACAATAGACGCCTAAATCGGACGATCAGACAGAATGAGGTCTTGTAAACCAAATGAGTGTTGGAACTCATGTGTTATGGCTTAACAAAGCCTACATCCTAAATTGAAACCTAACCTAAGTGCTTTCGACCCATTGCGACCCCTTAAGGTAGCTTACGCTACTTTAACGCGTCGTGCGCGCAAAAGCGCGTTCGAGACGTCTAACTAGTCCTATGACAAGTATTATATGCCTCTTTATGTTTAAATATGTTACATAATCAGTTACGTAGCAAAAGTTTAGGTTACATATGCTTAATTACCAATTATGTATGAAAATGGCATTTTGGTAATTTACCAAAGGCATATAAACTACTTATCATACAACTACTTAAACTAGGTGACCATAAGGTATAACCTCGAAAGGTTATTCCCTATGCTATTATGGTCACTAAACATGTTTGGTCGGACCTTAATGATCGACCAAATGGGTCGTGTTCGAAAGTCTAAGCGGGTGTTTAATCCGCTTGACTTACGACTCTACATAAGCACTAATCTAAAAAGTGACGAGCTAAACATGCTAGAACATGTTTAGTTAAGTTAGAAAATAGGTTTTGATATCAAAACAAACAGTTTTGATATCCTAGAGTAGTTTGGTTACAAAATACGCAAGAAAACGCGTTTTGGCCGAAACTACGACTCGTCACTGAGCCTAGATAACGTGGTAATCAGTAGGTATAGTTACTAGGGACTATAACCATCGTGATTACGCTCACGTTATGAAGTTCAAACGAACTTCGCGTTGACCATAAACTGGTCAAAGCAGAAAGTCAAACGCAGTTGACTTTAACGATAGAAACGAACGAAAAACGCGAAAGAATACTTACAGAAGGTCCCCGCAAGCTCTTGATACGATTTACTCTCAGGTATGAAGCATAAACTTCAACTTAGAGAGCCAAAATCAGATTCAAGTGTGCTTTGGGAGTGAAATGGGTTTGGATATTTATAGGAATTCAAGTACCGTTAAGATCATTCGTCGAAAAACGTGCTTTGATCTAGACCTTACATGTGGGCACATGGTTTTCAAAACCATTGGAATACCTAAAACCATCAAATGGTATTGCAAAACAAGGATCAAAACCATCCATGTGTGGCACATTGTTTTGAAATACCATGGGTGCCTAAAAAATGGACCAAGTTCAATGTATCTGCCAGAAATTTAAAAATGGTCCATGCACTTGTAAAACTTGATTTTTTGGCACTTTTAAACCCCTTTAACCTCATTTCAAGGCTCTAAAATGATGTGAGAGTATAGGGAACTTAAAATATGCTCAAAGACATCACGGATGTCGGTTCGTTTGGTCGTACGGTTGCGTTATTCGGTTAATTACGACGGAAGTCGTAACGAACGCAAAAAAGATCCAAATTACGCGACGAATGGAATTTTATCATGCCAATCACTAAAATAAAATATTTTAATGATTTCATAAATTTTTTTGGAAGTCCGGATATATTCAGAACGTAAGATATGCGCGAAAATGCAAACTTATGCACTTTTTGACGCTTTTTGTCCCTATTGATCAAATAAGTTTATTTTTGCGCACTAAACACCTCAAAGCCTATTTCTAAGCTATGTAAAGGTTATTTAGGGTATGTTTAACTTATGATCAAGTTCCGGAATGTTCGTTACTACACAAATCGGTATAGTTTCGCAGTTTGACAAAAATAGTCCCTACGATCGAACAAACTTGATTTCAACACACCAAACCATCCAGAACTTATTTCTAAGTTATGTGGAGGTTATTTAAGGTATGTTAAGCCTATTTCACTATTCCGGAGAGTTCGTTGCATTGAACTGGTTATATTTACGCATTGGCGCGCGTATAACCTTCGAAAAAGCGATTTAGAGCTTGAAATCGGAATCGAATCAAATTGAAAAAAATCACCAAACACAAATACACACATAATAACACAAAAACACATACAATAACACCAAAGCACATTGTTTTATTAATAACTAACATTGTTTTACATTGAACCACGACTATAGAACACAATTGTCACAGTTAAGGGCGCAGCAATCCTTGAAAATTTTTCAATGAAACGCCTGTAATATCCTGCTAACCCCAGGAAACTACGAATCTCTGTAGGCGTCTTTGGCTCTTGCCAATTCATGACAGCTTCCACTTTAGCGGGATCCACTTGGATACCACGCTCGCTGACAACATGTCCAAGGAATTGGACTTCTCGGAGCCAGAATTCGCACTTAGAGAATTTAGCATAGAGTTTCTCATGATGCAGAAGTTTGAGAATACAGCGAAGGTGTTTCTCATGGTCAGCTCGGTTCTTAGAGTAGATAAGAATATCGTCGATGAAGACGATGACGAATTTGTCTAAGTACGGCTTGCAAACGCGATTCATGAGATCCATGAACGCAGCCGGTGCATTAGTGAGCCCAAAAGGCATCACCAGGAACTCGTAATGACCATAACGAGTCCTAAATGCGGTTTTATGTCCGTCTTCATCTCTGACCTTTAGTTGATGGTAGCCTGACCTCAAGTCAATCTTTGAGAAATAACTTTCCCCTTGTAACTGACCGAACAAATCGCTGATCCTCGGCAAAGGATACCTATTCTTTATCGTGACTTTATTAAGCTCGCGATAATCGATGCACAGACGCATCGATCCGTCCTTCTTCTTGACAAACAGGACTGGTGCTCCCCAGGGAGACGAACTAGGTTTGATGAAACCTTTAGCTAGCAGTTCATCCAGTTGGGTCCTTAACTCCTTCATTTCGGTTGGTGCTAACCTGTAAGGTGCTCTAGCAACAGGTGCTGCTCCAGGGATGATATCGATCCTGAATTCCACTTGCCTATCTGGTGGCAAACCAGGTAGATCTTCAGGGAAAACTTCTGGATATTCCGAAATGACGGGAATGTCTTCTATCTTCGGTTTAGGCTCATCAAAAATCACCTGTGCCATGTAGATGACACAACCCTTCTTTAAACATTTTGAAGCTTTGAGCATGGTCACTTGCTTAGGCAATCCATACTGGGTATCTCCCCTAATGGTAAGCGATTCACCAGACGAAGTCTTTATCACCACTTGTTTCCTGTTGCAGACGATTTGGGCCTTGTTGTGAGATAACCAGTCCATACCCAGAACTATGTCAAAACCGGCCAATTTAAAGGGAAGTAGAGATAGAGGAAAAAAGTGGTTCTTAATGGATATCACACATCCATCTAACACAGTGGAGACGGTTTCTATGGTGCCATCTGCTAGCTCTACCTCATAATTCACATTTAAGGTTTTGACAGGCATATTCAGCAATTTGCAAAATTTATGATCTACGAAAGACTTATCAGCGCCTGAGTTAAAAAGTACTCTTGCGATGACATCATTTACAAGGAAAGTACCCGTGATCACATTATCGTCTAGCACTGCTTCTTTCGCATCCATTCTGAAGACTCTTGCATTGGTCTTCTTGGCCTCTTCAGGCTTCTTGGCGTATTTAGGGCAGTTGGTTTTAATGTGCCCCTTCTCATTGCAACCGTAGCAGGTTGCATCCTTCAGCTTTTTGCAATCCAAGGTCTTGTGGTCCTTGGACTTGCATATCCCGCAAGCAATTGACTTTGACTGAGTCTGCAAGTTTGATTCGAGTCTACACTTTCCAAAGTGATACCTTTTGCAATTCTTGCATTTGGGCTTCTCACCAGATTGTTGCCCGTCCTTCCTTGACTCAGACCCTCTCTTGTTGTCACCGTTTCCACGGTGCTTCTTGCTCGACCTGCGTGAATTATCATCTTCATGCTTTCTTTTCTCAGCTTCTTTGTTCCCCAGCGATCTTTGTCTGACCGCATCCAGAGTGAGGGACAAAGATATGTCAGCTACAGATCTAAAGGTCGCTGGCCGAGAGGCCTTTACGCTTGCCTTTATCTCGGGGGCTAAACCACCGATAAAACGAGCTATTCGCTTTGGTTCCGGGGTTACCAAATATGGAACCAACCGGGACATCGTGTTGAAGCTCGTTAGGTAAGCTTGACAGTCAAGGTTCGTCATAACCAACGATAGGAAGTCGGACTTGATCTTTTCAACCTCATGTTGAGGGCAGAAATTTTCCTTGATGAGAGAAATGAATTCCTCCCACGTCATGCTGTATAAAACAGTCTTCCCCGAGGCCTGAACCAGAGATCTCCACCAAGCCAGGGCCTCGCCCTTGAATGATTGTGAAACAAACTTTACCACATCTTTCTCTGCACAACCACTGATGTCCACCACGGTGTCCATCTCGTCTAACCAAGTCATGCAATCTACCGCGCCCTTCTCCCCGGTGAAATCTCGGGGTTTGCAAGATACGAAATACTTGTAGGTGCAACCCCTGGCGCGAGATGCATCAGTAAACACTTTTTCTTTAGGACGTACACTGTTTTCATTATATGAGTGTTTATCGTCGTCCTTTTTGGGCTTAGACGGTGGTTTGCTGTGAGATTTTGAGTGGGTTTTTGGCTTTGAGTGTGGTTTAGATATGGTTCTGCTCCGAGATTCAGTGTATTCTTCATACTGTCGATCCAAGGCTGCCTTGACAGCACCGTCGACAAGAGCTTTTAATTCAACGCCCGTCAAATGAACCTGGGCGTTATCGTATTCATCTTCTTTCGAATGACTATTCTCCTCATTTGGATCAGCCATTGAAACTTGAATCTGCTACAGAAGACATCAAAAAAGTTTTATTTATGAGTTTATTATGGAATTGTCTTTTATGGCAATTCATTAACCATGGTAACAGAGACCATATCCGGTTAATTTGTTACTCACTTTTATTTAGGATTTGAACATAACTTATCCTAATTATAAACAATATTGTTAGTGGCACAAAAGCCTAGTCACAAGGACGTTTTTATAATATAAGCCGGGATTGCAGAGAATCAAAGCATGAAGGTTTGAACCGTATTCCTTTTACCTTTTTGGATAGGGAGTCATAGACTACCACTGCCTTTTGTCTTATATGACAATAAGTATGGCCCGTAGGCACTACATCACTAATGGATGTTTAATAAGTTTGGCCCATAGGCACTACATTACTAACGGATGTTTAATAATTTTGGCTCGTAGGCACTACATCGCTAATGGATGTTTAACAAATGATCATCTTTATTGACGATTTAACCCATGATTTACAAATCATTAATTTGGGCTTTGGAATCCTTAGAAGGATTCTTATATAAGAATGACGCGTGCGATTTTAACGAATCACATCTGCAAGAACGTTAACATGTTTACAGAGGTTAACAGGAAATCTGAATCTTTTAATCAGGTCTTACCATCTTGGCCGGGTCTTATAATAACACCTGGCTAGGTTTCACTCTTAAGATTCTTTATTTAGGCAGATTAATTTAAAAGGATGATTTATTTCCTATATAATATCAAAATGAAATTTATAACATATATTCCATTAATCATGATAATGGTTACACACTGCCCTAAACGGGACTTTTAAATACTCAAATACCTACGCAGAGGCTTACGGAAAACAAGTCCACGCAGAGACCAAATACATAGATAGATGTCCGCACAGGGACTAAAAAGATAAGTCCACGCAGGGACTGAAATGCAATTGTCCACGCAGGGACTAAAATACGATAAATGTCCACACAGCGACTAAATTGTAAATACAACAATACATAAGGAGACTAATGATCTCGTTTCTTCCTCCCTTTCAGTAGGTTTGCTAGGCCCTTGAGGAATCCACGATTACTCTTACGTTCTTGTTCGAAGTCTCGTTCGACACAGTTTAAACGGTGTAGGATTTCTTCTTGCTCCGGTGGAGAAAAACGTGGCTGCTGCGACGGTTGCTGAACCGGAGGTCTAGGAGGTATTGGATACCCATGAGCTGAGTAATCTGGTCTCCAAGAGGTTTCATGAAGGGCATTGTAATTAGCCGCTACCACGTATGGATCGGCATCATAGTTATAGTTGTAGTGCGTGTGAGTTGGCTGCTCAAACGGATTGTATGCGGTGGAACCGCCATATGCTGGTATAGGGTTATCATAGCCGAAAGGTTGCGGAGGTGGTGCAACTGGTGCAAAATTCACCTCTGCAGGGTGACCAGAAAGTTCCCCTAATTGTGGTTCTTCAGGTACTGACGGAAAGTGACTCGCACTCGAGTGGCGAGGGGTGCTGAAATGGAATTCCCCTCCTCGGGTGGACATCCGTGCGCCTGATCTTCTATGCCTTGGCGGATCTGGAATTACTGGTTGAACCGGTGGCGGTGGCGGTGGCGTAACTGCCACGAACCGCGAATCCTCAGAAGGATCTTGCTGCTGCTGTTGGTCATGAGGCGAGAAGTGATGTGAAGGTGTGAAGTACCAATTACATTGGTCAAACCTCGCCTGATAACTGTCGGGACCTTGATAGGGTGTTCCATGAAAGGATGACCCATCAGAGATCTCGATTGGATGATTGGGAGTACCCCTTGCAGGTTCTATGGGATCTGTATCCTCGTCCATATCTATGGCATTATCTTCAGAAAAGTGATACTCTGGTCCTAAAGGGTTGTACCCTATTGGCTCTTGGACATAATCCGCCGGGTTAAACTGTCGTACGAAGAAATGTGAAGGATCGCCATAAGAACGGTGCGAAACAGATCGCTGGAGAGGTATAAATGATGGTTGAGGGTTATTGGGGTCATTTTCTGAGTTTGGTCCAAAAGAATGACGGTATGAAGGTGTTGAACTATGCGAGGTGGAATGTCTCACAGGTTCAAAGAGGTTTCTTCTTCGTCTCTGTGGTTCCTCACTTCTTGTACTGGAAGGAGCTCGCATGTTCGAAGGACCGCCCTCGTGATCATTGTGAGTAATGATCGTCCCTTTTCCTCTTCCTCCTCTTCCTCTTCTAATTGCTGGTGGCATATTTCCTGCTTTCAAAACTTTAAATCACAATAACAATAAAAAGACAAACTGGAATAAATTTCGAATTTGTCCTATGTTCTTGTCTAGACTCAAGTATGTGCAATTTTGTCACTGAGATTAAACACATAAGGATAGTGTTCAATTCACTCAATGTTGGCTCTGATACCAACCTGTCACACCCCGATTTCCACGTGTCTCACCGGTGGGCCCGGTAGGGGATTATCGTGACGTAGTTGGCAACAATATAGTCAAACCACACAATATATGAATGCACAGCGGAAGCATAAAGATAATTATATTTTAACCATTGTTTGTAATATCAAATGTATTACGAATAGTCGAAAGGTATCCACAGGGGATCAAATAAAAATATAAGTATTGTTCAACAGACGTAGGCATCTAAAGCTTGCGAGACTCTTTATGATGCTAAGGAGAAATATCCAGCCAATTACGTTTAGTACCTGCATTTAATCTTTTTGGGAAAATACGTCAGTTTACACTGGTAAATACATTCAACCGACACTTTTGTAAAATGTTTATTAAAATTGATTTGAATGCACATGGCACAAAATATCTTTTGATTAAAATGCACAGAGGCGAGATTAACCTTTTATAACTTGGGAGAATTATTTAAATTTATAATCTTGTGAACGTATTACATGTTCCTTATGCGTTCAGTAGCCCGGATCTAGTCCGGGTTAAAGATCAATAGACACACCACAATATTCTTTTGTGCACTGACGGGTGTACGCCTACACCCCGCGCTTAAGTCGTGGCCATTTCGTAAAATGATGCCAGGGATATCCGGGACATGGTCATCAACCCCCCAAAGGCTTTTAAGTAACAAGACTGTTTAAACGAGCCGATCAAATTTATTCAATTACCCACTCAACGGTGGAGAATTTGATGCTCGATCAAGCGGTATGCTATATACCGTAGCCCAAGCCTGTATAACGGAAAATAAGTTAAAAGTATTTACCTTTGCAAGTATAAATCCTTAATCGAATAAATTGCAAATAGCTTTTACTGGTCTCCTCTTCTGGAATGAAGGTTTAAAATAACCTATTAGAGTCCTAACGGGTCTTTATTTTAGCCGTAGCTTAGACCGGTCAGTTTCAAAAGATAGTTACGGTTTAATCGCGTGAAAGGCGAAAACCGAGAATGGAATGTGATTTGAACCCAACAAGTTTGAAAACTTGTTTTACATGGGTATAATAACCACTCTCTGGAATTAGGGGTCAAAACAATATGGTTTGACCCGTTTCGGCTAGTTTATGTAAACTAGTTACATAAGCCGAACCGTGCGCGCAAAAGGCGCAACGGGTAACCGTAAGAGTCTTACACTGATTTCCTAAGGCAATATGCTTTAAAGAGGTTGTGGTATCAGTAGGATACCTTCCATAATGCCCGTAACGAGTTTAAGTTCATATTATGCCCCGAAGGGGTATTTCGGTCTTTTTAAAGATTATAAAAGAGGTTTCTGAGTTCTACAGGAAATCTGAGTTTCCTGAATAGTTTATAAAGTCTAAAATACTTTATTTATTATTTAAAATCAGTAGCAACTGGAATCGGGTCAAAAGACCTTGTAGAACTCAAGTTATGGCCGAAAAGGGTATATTCGGTATTTACCGAACCGTTGCCATAACCGCAGGTTATGAGCAGATTAAAAATAATTAAAAATCTTTAAAAATCCCATAATATTATTTTACATCAATTTGTAAAAGGTTTGTTGTCGTAATCTGGGTTTAGATAGGCGTTATGCTAATTGCGCTATTTAATTACTAAAGTTTCCGTAATTTGCGCTATTTAGCATAACTCCTATTCTGGACCTCGGATTGACGTGAAATTTTAGGGACATGCTTAGAAATCAGTAACTAAGGTTATGGTTCATTCACATGTCCGAAATTCCCGTTTTAAATTAAAAAGGGCGTTACGGTCAGGTCAACTTTTAAGCATTTAACGGAAAGGTGTAAAAGACTCGGACAAACAACGAACCGGTCATAGAGGGTTATTCCATCATATAACCTGGTCCTAAGAGAGTCCTAAGACAAATCTAAATCATACTTTAACGGGTCAGAACTGAAGTCAAAGCAAAAGTCAAAGTTTTGCGACTTTCGGCTCCGAACCGGGTCAAAACGGTAAACGGTCGGATCAAGCCAGCTTAGACTAGTTAATATACTTATTATCAAGTTTTATGAGTGTTAAAACAGTTTACACATCATCTACGTTACAGATTATGCATGAAATCACAAAATAGCATTTCTGTTGACTTTTTCTAAGCACGTTTGACTCGACATTCGGACTAGTTAGAGTGGGAATCAGAGGGTGCCCTTTTAGGGGTTTAAAGCCCAGATGATTACCAACATATAACTACCTTTGATTCGACAAACCACTGGACCATTTGTGATTTATCGCAAAGTCAATCGTTAATTACGGCGGATTGACTTTTAAGCTAAACTATGCATAAACTAAGCCACAAAAGGGTAGGCATACTTACAGAAGCTTGGTGCACGACTAAGGATGTTAGAAGAATGCTTTAGAGCTCCAGAGATAAACTAGAATGCAGGTTTGAGGTGTTTTGAACATTGGTGCAATGCATTGAATTTTATAGTGAATTTCCATGCTCAAGATCATTACAACTCACTCTACAATGGTTCATGGATGATCAGCAGGTGTCCTATAGTGCTAGGGGACATGTAGAGGGTGCCCATGCTTCAATTAATGCACACAAGATCGTTCACAAGCTCAAACATTGAATCTGTCGAAGAATTCTGCATCTGGGACTCGTACGCGGCCCGCATTAGGATTCAGGCCACTTGGACGCGGGCCGCCTGAATCCATAAGTCAGTAAACGAATCCTCAACTGGCGCGCGGCCCACATTAGCTCACCCGTTTCCTTAACGCGGCCCGCCTGAGGGTTGATTTCCAAGATTTTCAAATCTTTTGTAATCATTAACCTGACCTTTCGGTTTCGAAGGGGTAACTTTGCGATTTGGCCCTCGATTATTTACCCGCATTGTTAAGTCCCTGGTTAGTTTAATTACTATCTGAAAAGTCTTAACTTTTATTGTTGACGCTTTTAACCCCTCTCATACGAATTTGATCATAACTTTCTCATTTTAAAACGGAACTTCGCGAAATTTATATCGTATATTCTAGTGAGCGTATTTTACTGTTACAAAGCCTCGGGTTCGTCAAAGGGTCACTCAGAGGTATAAATTAAACATGTTGACACAATTAACCCCTGTAGCTTGTACTCTCTCACTTTCTCCCGCATTTCGCTCCGTACGATCCATGATTCATTCGTTTGAAGGTACGAGCATCATTTAGGGTTACTATACAGTATATTTTCCCCTCGTTGACATTTTTAACCCTCGAATTTACATACTTTCAAGGTTTGTCAACTTTAGTCCTTTATTTAGTATTTTAAATGCTACGTGTAAACTCAAGACACGTGTCAGTACATTTTTGGACACAAAATTTCGAGGTGTTACATGAAATTTCCGCTGCAATGTTTTTAAAAGTAATCACCGGTACCACTTGGCTGCTCACGACTCCCGATTCCGTCCAGGTGGGGTCGAGGGTCATGACATAGTGAGAGTAGAGAACGCAATGCCTCCAACTTTGAGGATATTTTGTGGAAAGTTCAAAACCATATATCTTGGGTTCCCAATCTTGATCTAAAAATATTTTAGAGCTATTGATGTCGCAATGTATGATATCATAATGGATGTAACTCAGTGCACGTGCAACACCTAAACATATTTTAAGTCTTTGGAGCCATGTGAGACTTGGATCAGTCAGATGTTGGTCAAGAGTCCCGTGAACTCCTTGCTCGTAAATGATGATCTTTTCATTATTCTCATCATTGTAACCCAAAATAGAAATGATATTCTTATGTTCGAGACTCTTGACCATCGAAATCTCCTTCTGCAACTCATCTCCTTGCCCATATGTACAATCTAACTTCCGTACCATAAAACTGATCCATTCTCCATTACTAAAGAGTAGACCTTTGTACACCTTTCCTAATGCACCTTCCGTAATGAGATTTTTATCAGAAAAAAAGTTGGTGGCTGATAATATCTCATGATGCCTGAATCTCTGAATAATTGTGATGAAAACAAAATTAGGGATATATATGAAGGAGAAGGCAAATGTTACCTTCGACGACGTGTACGCTGATACTCGCCCTGCGAAAAAAGTTCACGTTGATGTAAGATTAAATATATTAATTATGTTATATTTAATCTTGTAGCCATATAATCTTTAATATAATATCTAGATCAAATTATATTAAACCTATTATATAATTAGTTGATAATTGTTGATTGACCATAATACCCTTATTAACTAATTAGGTTTTCCTCTTGGGTGTATATATAAGGAGATAATTAGAGAGGTTAAAGGTTACACAACTTGGACTCCCATAACATCACTAACAAATTTTACATTGCTTTCAAGCTGTTTTTCAAGCATGATCTCATAACCTTTGTAGGATTCCACCCATTTTTCACAAGTGATTTGGGTGGCTTCCAACTCCTTTTTACAAACTTGATATTTTTCCATCATAGTCTGGAGTTGGTCCTTGGTTATGCTATGCTCTTGTTTGAGACTGCAGATTTCATTAACTTTTTCAGCCAATTTGATTTTTAGTTCTTTTAAAGACTTTTCAAATTGTACTTCATCATTTAACACTCTATCCCTAAGGTTTTCATTCACCTCTTTGATGTTTGCAAATGCTATGCTGCATTTTTCTGAACAAAAGTTTTTAAGAACCTGAGATGATACCTTAGCTGCAGCCATCATGGCACAATCACAAACATGCTCTTTCTCAACTCTTTTTCCTCTTTTTCACCTTGTTTCTTTTCTTCTTCTTCAGACCAGGGGTCAGACAGTGGTTCCAATAGGGGTTCTGAATTTTCTCCCAACAGTATTTCACCAGCAACAGCAGTAACCACTGTTTCAACAGTTTCATCTACTGTTTCAGCATTTGACTGTCCTTCTTCAATTTCCATCCCTTGGGTGAAAAAGCTTTGCTGATCTGGTTGAACCACTGTTGGTGCAGCTTGTTGAGGTGCAACTGGTTGCACTTGAACCTGAGGGACAGGAGCTTGGACATACTGAATTTGAGGAACAGTGGTTTGGACATAATGCACAGGAACAGGGGTTGCAGGATGGGCATAATGGGCAATGTTTACATGGGCAGCAGGGTTATATTGGGTATACTGCACAGTGCTTTGGTTATTTTGTGGTCTTGGGCTAGGGTGTGTGATAATTGGTCCACTGTTTTGACTCCTACACTCTCTAGCAAAGTGACCTAACCTGTTGCACTTGTAACATTTTATTTTTGACTTATCCAACCCTACTTTTAGATTCCCATGCAACCCTGGGAATTTTCTCCCTGTCCTTTTGTAAAACTTGCTGGTTCTAACACTCAGCAGTGCAAGTTGGTGTAATATGTCCATTTCCTCTAAATCAGTTGGATCAAAATGCTGGAGATCATTGAGTTCAAAGCACAGACTATCAGAGTTCTGGCTTTCTCCATTTGCTGTAAAAGCATAATTGGATGAGTGAGAATCAGAGTTAAAATTTCCACCAGCTGTTATGTCAATAAAATGATCATAACTCTGATCCTTAGTACTGCCAGACTCTTCCTGACCCAAAAGAGCTGTGTTGCCAAATGAATAGTCATCTGCAATTTTTCCAGACTCTTGTAACTTCTTTTTCTGGTTCAACTCCCTTTCATAGGTCAGGAGTCTACCATGAAGCTGGGTTAGGTACAGATCTTTGAACCCAATAGAATTCCTGGTTACAAAAGCAATTGTGTCCCATTTATCAGGAAGTGACCTAAGAAACCTGCTATTTTGGGATGCATTAGTAAATTCAACCTTAACAAGTTTTAATTCACTCATGAGACAGCTAAAACGCTCAAACTGTTGTGTTAATGATTCACCCTTAATGTGACAAAATGTTTCATACTGATGGTTTAAAATTTCCCTGTTGTTTTCAAGTACTTCTTCAGTCCCCCCAAACTGTTCCTTAAGTGCATCCCACAACTCTTTGGCACTGTTACAGTGTAACAGTCCATCATAGATCTCATTAGGTAGTGTAGATGCAACGATGCTAAATGCCTTGGCATCCAGTTCAATTTTCTGAAAATCATGTTTAGTATAGTTCTCTGTTTTCTTAGGAACCATAACCTTTAGATCCTTAGCACTTGGCACCATTGGAACTTGCGGTCCAAAGATAACCGACTTCCAAGATCCGGTGTTCTATTGAGCTAGGATGTGACCCATCCTTCGCTCCTAGATGTTGTATTCATTTCGCTTCAAAATAGGTGGTTTAAAGAGTGAACCGATGTTATTGTTAACATCCTGTGATTGTGATGTCATCCTGGTTGTTTTACAGGTACTGATTAATCAACTTTGCTCGTGATTAAACCTTACTCTGTTTTTCAACAAAACGAACAATTAAAAAGTATCAACGATTTTAAGCTGCACTTTTACGTCAAAATGATTGTTAGATCAAATTTTACTGTCCGAGCTCTGATACCAATTGTTAGGATCTGAGTTTCTTATGATTGTGCTTGTTTGATAATAATGAAGATGAACAAGAACAATTGCAGCGGAATTAAATGGAAACAAACTTTCAATACACAATCAAATGAGAGAATTGCTTTCAACAAACATGTTTAACAGAGAATCGAAAGATTATATTTATTACAATCTTCAATTACACTTGCATGAATGCATACAATATCCCCCTCAGCCTGAGCTCACAGAGAATGTTCGTGCAGAATGACTTGTGATGAAGAGAGCTAATAGAACAGTACAAGGTACTGTTCTATTTATAGTACCGAACAAAACAACTGTGGCATCTTTGCTGACGTCACCATGAAAGTGACATCTAACCTCTTAGCAACCTACAACCACTGACCTATTACAAGCACTGCTATTACAAACTACTGTTTACAATGAAAACAAAATACAAGCTAAACTACTGCTTCTCATTCCACTGTTATACTCCTAGCAGTGCTTTGTGTCTTTAGCAGTACTTGAACCATGACAGTAGATTGAGCATCAGTGCTTGCACTTCAACAGTCTTTAGGTCTTCATCAGTTGTTGAAGGTCAACAGTTGTTGTAGAAGAATAGTAGATGGAGGTCATCAGTTGTTAGGCCACTTTCAAGGGGAAAGAACTGTTGCAATCAACTGCTTATTGTGAATCCACTGTTCTGATCCAGTTTTGGCTTTATCAACTGTTCCTTTGGTAGGGTTCAATCCCAACAAAGTCTATGATTAGTTGGGCTTAAAAACAAGGTTGTGACATGTAAAATCAGAGGTTTAATCCTCACAAACATTCTGTTTTGATAGGGTTTTAACCCACAAGTGATGAACAAGTCTAAAACTTGAAGATTGTGTGATTATGGGACTAGCTTGGGCTATTCTACATGAAAATCCACACATCACTTGATGTTTTCTTAGATTAGTTATAGTTATTTCATTTATTATTGTATGTTCATGACCCTCCTTGTTGTCTATGACAACATGTGTAGTGGTGTACACCAAAGAGCTTCCTAAATGGAAGACTTGTCTTTCCTACCTCATGCACGACTTATATGAATACCAAAGAGGTTCCTAAATGGAAGATTTATCTGCCTACCTCATTCTTGACCTATATGACATTCTTGATACATTATAAACTTATAATATATACTATATAACTAAGTAACCAAACCTTGATGGTGACCTAGTGGTCATTTGTCAAGATGTTAAGTTACATCATCTAAACCTTATGTGTAAGATGATTATTTTCCCATATGTTACTTTCCATATTCTTTTGATTCCAAATCCTTAATCTTTCGTTATCCTCCAAAACTCATACAGCTTTGTTTCTTCGTGTAGAAGGATTTTGTGTTTCAACCTCCAACAACAACTCTGTGGCGGATTAACAAGTGGAAAGCTTGCAAAACCGTGAGTATACTTGAACCCCCTTTTCGTTTACCACCTTTTTGGGGTGTAACATGTTTATCTATGAAACTTACACTTAAACTTTATTCATAAATGCACAAACATTCCTTATACATGTTTGCATACTTGATTACTTGATACATTAAACTTGGGGTTATACGTTTTGTGTTAGACTTATCATTAGCTTCGATCGAGCCTATCCTTGACATATATAACGCTATAGGATTAACGCACCATCTGTATTCTTGAGGTTATAACTTGAGCTTATTGCGTTTCATCATTGGTTTGATTAGTTAAACACATGTCGATTTTATTGTTTATCTTGTATCAATAGCTTGCCATGTGGAATTGTTTAAACTCATTTTTATGCTATGTATGTATGAAAACTTGTATACTCGCCTTTGCTTTTGTATTGAACTTTATTTTAAACATGTTACAGGTTGAGGATGACGATGCTATGAAATTAAAGTAGCGATGATGCCTAGATAATGTTATTCTCTCTTATTTGTTGTTATTTGAATTTCCATGTAATGTTTTAACAATTTGAAATATGAAATGAAAACGTTTTTGATTTAAATATTGTCACAAGCAGCGTTATGTGTGATGAGCAATCTTTCTTCGTCCCACTCCGATGATTCCGCCATTGGTTGGGGTGTGACAATGTAAGCCATACCTGGATAAATTCATAATTGTCTTTGTAGATGATATTCTAAGTTACTCTAACAGTAAGTAAGAACATGTGGAGCATTTGCATATAATTCTAACGTTGTTGAGAAAAGAAAAGCTTTATGCTAAATTCTCAAAATGTGAATTCTGGTTACAAGAAGTGCAATTCCTTGGACATCTAGTTAATCATGAAGAAATTCATGTGGATCCTACAAAGATCAAAATGATTACCAAATGGAAAGTCCCTAAATCACCAACAGAAGTGAGAAGTTTTCTTGGATAGGTAGGATATTATAGACGTTTTATTCAAGATTTTTCTAGAATAGCCATTCCATTAACCAAACTGACCTGCAAGACAGTTAAGTTTGAATGGGGACCAAAACAGGAAGAAGCATTCAGGATTTTGAAACAAAGGTTAACCAACGCACCAATACTCACTTTGCTAGAAGGAACTAAAGACTTCTGGTGTGCGCAAGTGTGTATATGTTTTAGGTATATATTTTAAGCCCTTTTTACACTTTTTAGCCAAGTTTTAAATTTATAAAACACGATATTTACTAACACTACACACACATATGGGCAAGTGCACCCATCGTGGACGTAGTATAGTGTTGGTAAGATACCGAGGTCGTCCAAGGACACAAGAGCTTTTAGTACCGGTTTATCCTCCACGTCTAATCAAATCAAAATGTTAGAAAAGATTTTTAAAACTAAGAAAATAAAACTAACTAAATGCTGAAAAATAAAAAAAAATAAAAACAAATAGACAAGATGAATCACTTGGATCCGACTCGTGTGTAGTGTAACCTTTGATTATTTTCGCACTTTTGCACTTGTTTAAGAGATTATCTTAGTTATTGTAGTAGGCCCCTCTTTTGAAGGTGACGTTACCCTCAACCTAGCAGTTTGAGTCAGCAATGATACAATCCTAAAGGGTCGGATTATTAAAAGATAATTAGTTAAGTTATTAATGCAAATTATGGTAGGCCCCTCTTTTGAAAGTGACGTTACCCTCGACTAAGTAGTCTGAGTCAGCAGGGATACAGTCCTAAATAGTCGGGTTATAGTATTAATAGTAGTTTAACTTATGAGGGGGTCAAAGAGTTTTGGATCCCCGCCATCCAATACCTTTGGGCATTGAAGGAGATCCTACTAAATTTGACCCAGGTCCCTTGCAGGACCTCTAAACGCAGAACAAGGGCAAGACTCTTACCAAACCGTTCCCTTAACCCCCGACCAGGTAGCCAACATACCTCCATATAGACCGTGGAGATATGAATGGTGAAAATCTTTTATTTTATATAGACAGTAAAATAATGTCAAGACACCACGGACAAACGATAAGGAAGAATCACCTTCAACATAAGAAACTAGTTATTAAAGTCATTAATACAAAACCAAATAAAAAGTGCAAAAGATTAAAAATAAAAAATATTACACTAGACACTTGTCTTCACCAAGTGATGTAAGAGACGTAGGCAAACATGGCCTTTGATTGTCAAGAACTCTTACGATCAATCTTCGATCCCGAGACGACTCACACACTCTATGATGGACAATGGATGATGGTGGTGGATGATGGTGTTATGGTGGTGGTGGATGGTGGGTGAAGTGTGAGAGAGGTGGTGTGCCAAGGGATGAGTTGAAATGGCTCCAAGCACTCCTATTTATAGGCTGAACAGAAGCCTGGGCACGGCCCCGGACCCACTGGGCACGGCCCCGTGTCCGTCTGACACTCTCTCTCTTCATTAATTGTAATTCGCAATTACAATAAATGCGCTTGCAGTACTCTAACCACACCCCCGTGTCCGCTGGGCACGGCCCCGTGGTGGGCAATAGAAGCTTCTATTAGTTTGTCTTTTCTGCTGCTTCTTGGGCACGGCCCCGTGCTCGCTGAGCACAGGGCGTGTTCAGTCTTCTGTTTTCTTTGTTTTGCTTGGGAGGATGCTGTCGAGGGGTCGGGCAATCCACTTTTGTCTCTTTTCTTGTATTTATGTTAGATTTTTGTTGTCTTTTTGCTTCTTTTGTTAATTTGAGCTCATTTAATCCTGAAAATACAAAAGGAAGACAAAAACACACCTTTTCCAACATTAGTACTAAAAAATGGTTAGTTTTATGCCATATTTGATATAATTTATATGTTGCATTTTGCGCATATCAACTTCACAGTCTACTATGATGCCTCCAAGTTAGGATTTGGATGTGTGTTGATGCAATGTCAAAAAGTAATTGCTTATGCCTCTAGACAGCTTAATAAGCATGAAGAGAATTATACAACCCATGATCTAGAATTATGAGCGATAATTTTTGCCTTTAAGATTTGGAGACACTATCTTTACGGTAGTAAGTTTCTTATCTTCACGGATCATAAGAGTTTAAGATATGTCTCCGGACAAAAGGAATTAAACATGGGGCAAAGACGTTGGATGAAAATTCTTAGTGACTATGATTGTGATATCCAGTATCATGCAGGAAAAGCTAACATAGTAGCTGATTCTTTAAGTCGAAAGTATCATGAAAAGCCTAAAAGAGTACGCGCTCTCAGAATAGACCTGTAGTTAGATTTAAATGAGCAAATTAAAAAGATAAAGGAAACAACAATCAAGGACGATGCTAAAAGTTTAAAAGGAATGATTAAAGAATTAGAAAAAGGAACCGATGGAATTTGGAAATTCCATAAGAAAAGAATCTGGATACCTATTCAAGGAAACCTACGAAATCGAATTCTAGAAGAAGCTCATCAGTCCAAGTATACGATGCATCCTGGAAGTGACAAAATGTATCAAGACTTAAGGAAAAACTTTTGGTGGATAGAAATGAAAAAGGATATAGCAAATTATGTTGCTAAATGTTTAACCTACTCACAAGTTAAAGCTGAACATCAGAAACCTTCAGGATTATTGCAGCAATTGGAAATGCCAATTTGAAAATGAGAATTGATAACAATGGACTTTGTTACCAAACTATCCAAGACACGAAAATGTAATGGCACAATCTAGGTGATTGTAGATAGATTAACCAAATCTGCACATTTCTTACCAATGAAGGAAACTTTCAGTATGGAACAGTTAGCCAAGCTGTATGTGAATGAAATAGTTTCATTACATGGAATTCCTTTATCTATTGTTTCTGATAGAGACAGTCATTTCACTTCTCATTTTTGGACAAGTTTCCAAAAAGCAATGGGAAGCAGACTAAATCTAAGTACAACTTATCATCCTCGGACAGACGGTCAAAGTGAAAGGATAATCCAAACAATGGAAGATATGCTTAGATCTTGTGTAATTGATTTCAGAGGAAATTGGGATGATCACTTATCATTAATAGAATTTTCCTACAACAACAACTATCATACCAGCATTAATGATGAACCATTTGAAGCGCTTTAAGGACGGAAATGCCGAACACCGGTATGTTAGGCCAAAATTGGAGAAAAGCAACTGTCAGGTCCTGAAATTGTGCAAGAGACAACCAACAAGATTATTCAAGTCAAGGAAAGACTAAAAGCAGCACGAGATCATCAAAAGAGTTATGCTGATAACAAGCGAAAACCGTTGGAATTTCAAGATGGAGATAAAGTACTATTAAAAGTTTCGCCTTGGAAAGGAGTCGTAAGATTCGATAAGAAAGGAAAGCTAAGCCCAAGGTATGTTGGACCTTTTGAAATTATCAAAAGAATAGGACCAGTAGCTTATCAACTATAGTTCCCAGAAGAGATGGCAGGAATACATGATGTATTTCATGTTTGTAACCTCAAGAAATGCCTAGCAGATGAAGCATTGGTTATACCTCTTCAAGTCATAGAGGTAAATAAAAAGCTTAAGTTTGTAGAGAAACCAATTCAGATTGAAGACAGAAAGATCAAGAATCTCAAGCACAAGAGATTAGGTCTGGTCAAAGTAAAATGGAATTCAAAGAGAGGACCAGAATACACATGGGAGCTCGAGTCAGAAATGCGAAGAAAATATCCACACCTATTCCAGTGAATCTCGAGGATGAGATTTAAAACAAGGTGGGGAGGATATAACAACCCTCGAAAACACCCTATAACGCTTTGTAATCACAAAACCGGACCCGTATAGTGTTAATTTTAACAAAAAAAAATCAAAAATCAAAAATTTAATACCTGTCGCGGGCCGCGACAGGCTTTGAGGAACTCAGTTGCGGGGCGTGACGTAGTATTTCTTGCAGGACACCCAAGGTGCCACGTGTCGCGCACGTGTTGGGTCTACTGGTGTCACTAGGCAACCGTAGCCGTAGCTAGGGTGCCCTCGCGGGGCGCGAAAGGAAAGGGGGGGGGGGGTTGTCGCGGGGCACGACAGACTCCCAAAATTCATATAAATTGATCAGCAACGGCACAATTCAATTTCGTTCAATTCTTTTCTTCTTTCAAGCCTAAAGAACAAAAAATATAACCAAAATACCCCCTAAAACACGAAGCTCTGCCCCGTTGTGAATATTTTAACCCCCAATCACTAATTCGTCACCCTGCCCGATTGATCTAGAACCCAACAACGCATGTCAAGGCTCTGCCTGACTAAGTACGTTGGGGTTCTTTCTCGTGATGTATGGCTAAAGTGATTTGGGTTATTTTACTAACACGCGTGCATTGTATGTTTTTAATAGAATCTCAAGAAAATAATCAGGAAATATCACCAGGAAACTGTAGAAAAACATAAGGTTACAATGTGAGTCATTATTCTGTTCATCAAATTATTTTACAAAACCCCAAATGTTTTCAGTTATACTTACAGCGATTAAGTCTTTGTATTCTACAAAATACTGCCGGTATTATGGGGTTTGTATACATTACTTGATAATCTTCACAATTGGCACGGGTAGCCAATGTGTGATATGGCTATAGTCACAGATCCGTCGAGTGACAAGTACTTGGAGTTTTTGGTTAGATATAAACATTGTAATCGCTCTTAATACTGTGAAGTTATAACAATGTGTTTTTACAAAATAGAATGTACTCGCCAATATTTCTTGCTGATAAAATATTTTTAAAATGTGTTTCAGGTAACTTGACGTGAAGATATTAAAAGCCAGCGATGGAGCACTGAAGGCTTAAAGAAAGTAGCTATAAATTTACCTAAATAAAAAAAATATGTTTTCAGCAACTAGGGTTTACCCCTATAAGGATATTATAAATGAAATATAGGTTTTATCCCATTTGTTTAATACAAAAGTTTAGTGTTTTAAAACTCTGAAATTTATTTCCTAACTACGATTCTGATGTCTCATTTCCGCTACCAAATTAACAAACACCGATACCAATTGACTAGTTCGCGGCTCCCGCTCCCGGGGTAGAGTTGGGGGTTGCGACAACAATAGTGACAATACACGTCATAATACGACATTTAATGACAAAATACGTCAAGTACTAATCCAGTAGGACGCGTATACATACAAAACGACACGTTTGACTACAAGTGAAATCAAAACAGAATCACATGAAATCATGGAATACGGCAACACACGTGACCGAACTTATCTGGAACGTGCCGTATAGACCATATACTTCATAAATGACGTGTAATAACAAAATACGTCAAAATTCGACACGTATAGGTGCGTTTTTTTTTTAATAAAAATCAAATTTAAAAAAATAAAAAACAACCCAAACGCCAAGCTTTGGCCAAAGCGCTGAGTATTACCCTGAAGCACCAGGCTTTGGCCAAAGCTTAGCATATAGGTCTGCGCTGAGTATTACCCTGAAGCACCGAGCTTTGACCAAAGCTCGACGCTTTAGGGTGTGATAATAGACAGGTGGGTGTGTGAATAGCATGGTCAAAAAAAAATCATAGCATGTGACTTTACCTTGATCTTCCCAGCACGTAACCCACTAGCCTCTTCATCATAAAAATCTTCTATACTATATAATAAAATAAACCACTTTGGGGACACATGTCGCTTTATGAGGTGGTGTCAATTTAAATTTGTAGAAGAGATTTGATGATAAAGATAAAGATAAGTGATATTAATTATTAGGAAAATTGGTTTTTAATAAATCAATCTTTGTCCCGTTGGTAAATAATAATCTTACCTACGTAATTGGTATACAATAATCCTACCTATCAACATGTTGATACTCAATGAACTTCCGTTATTTTTTTTAACTGAAGTTAATTTTTAAGTTTTATTTATTACACAAAAAGTCCCTGTAGTTGTAATTTACTAGTTTTAACTATTTTATAAAACAAAAAAAACTCAAGGGACTGTAATTTACTAGTTTTAAAATAGTTAAAACTAGTAAATTACAACTACAGGGACTGTTTGTGTAATAAATAAAACTTAAAACTAACTTAAGTTAAAAAAATATTAACGAAAGTTCATTGAGTACCAAGATGTTGATAGGTAGGATTATTGTATACCAATTACGTAGGTAAGATTATTATTTACCAACGTGACAAAGGTTGGTTTATTAAAAACCAATTTTCCTAATTATTAAAATTAAAAGATTTTGATGATAAAATAAGGATGACTGATAACCATATATTAATTAATAAAATCAAAAACAATATATTAATGTTTTTATTATTTATAAAGATAAAGATAGCTTTAATTGTTTATATAAAAGTTTATAATCTTTATCTTTATTTACTATCTAATAACCGAAGGTTAATGAAATTAAAAAAATAACATTTTTTTCTTTTAACCTTTTCTTTTACTTTTTCCGCTTATTAATAACTATTTATATACTATTAATTTGAAACATTTGTGTGCATCTTTTGTTGTAAGTTGTGCTTAAATGGTTGTATTTTAATCAAATATAGGTTGTAAGTTGTGCTTAGGTGGTTGTACCTTAATCAAATAATAATGGTTTCATTACCTTACCAAATCCAATTTGTTTTGTATGCATGTATGGTTGTAAATTGTGCTTAAGTGGTTGTACCCTAATCAAATAATGGTTTCATTATCTTACTATATTCAGTCGGTTTGATCCATTCAAAGTTGTGTTGTTTTATTTGTAAATTGTTATTTTTTATAATAATCTAATTAATTTAGCCAAAATCTTGTATAAATATAATTTGCAACATATTGATGCAATGGTTGTTGTAACGTATGCATTATGGTTTGTAACTTTGTATAGTGGTAATGATATATATTATATATAGATATAGATTACGATGAACCTGTCAAAGGGGAAAAAATAGACGCGGATTCATCGTAACGCGCAAGTCCTAGATCAACTTAGTTATTTTATTCAATATTTTACGTTTCGGTCTAATTTCTTCGCATTAACACCGCAACTTCAGTGTTGGTGGTCGCTGACAGTATTGTGGCATTAGTGTTCGCCCCCGCCGCAACGCGGGGGTAGTTAATACTAGTTTAATTTAAAATTCATCGATTTAATCATGCCCAAATACTTAAGTTTCTAACCTATTAATAAATAAAAAAAATAAGTAAAATGTTAACTTGTGTAATGCACAAGTTTCTAATCTAATAATAAATAAATAAATAAAAAACAAAGTAAAATGTTATAATACATCAAAGTTCATTTTTTTTTCAAAAACATATATTGACGACCATATGTGTTAACCGATTATATTATATTTAATCAACCCGTGTGATACACATTTTTATTCAACCCATGCAAAATACGTTTTTAAAGATGTAACTTTTTTATAATCTATAATAGGGAAAATGTCACGGAATAGTAACCAAGTTTTAAAAGTGTTCTAAATAGGTAATTTGTATCGTTCTTGTCCCAATTAGATAACTTAACATTCAAATCAAGCCATGTCTTTTTTTCCACGTGTCAAGAAAAAAAATGGAGCATAAGATGTTGGGCTCGGATTATTTTAATATATGAAATTATATTTATTAAAAATAAAAAACTTTAATTACATTAAAAATTATAAAAAACTTTAATTATATTAAAAATTAAAAAAAAACAAGTTACAATCCACGTCACTCGAGTTAGCATCAAATAAAAGGGAAAAACGAAATAAAAATCCATATCACCACAATTACCTATGAAATAGATGGAAAAAACCCTTAATTTTAATGAAAAATAAATGTTGAGTGATTTGATTGAAACACTTTTAAAACTTGAGTGACCTAACTGGAACACTTTTAAAACTTAGTTACTAATCTACAAAGTTAACCCATAATATATAAAGTTATGTTTATTTAACTCGTATAATACACGGGGTTATAGTCTAGTTAAATATAATAAAGGTAATCACCGCGTATGACCATCGTCAAAAAAAAGAAAAAAAAAAATCATAGCATGTGACTTTTACCTTGACCTTCCCGGCACGTAACCCACTAGCATCTTCATCATAAAATTTAAATATAATAAAGGTAGTCACCGCGTATGACCATGGTCTCCTCTTCATCATAAAATTTAAATATAATAAAGGTAATCACCGCGTATGACCATACCCACCAACCCACTAACCTCTTCATCAGAGCGCCCAGAGCACTGGATTTCTCTCACAGATTCGTTGTTGTGTGGTTTTGTGTTCTTATTGTTAAAGTTTTATTAGATTAACTTTGGGGTTTTGTTAGAGGAGAAGTGGTCAGTCAGAGGAGGCGGAGGCAATATTTGCAGGTGAACCTTATACGGGAGCGTATCGACATTTGATATTTTTCAACACACACAAGTATTCAACTCGCATTTATTTATTTATTTATTTATTTATACGCTGCTGATAGTTTTTGAATAAGATTGATTGATGTTATAATTATTATTGTTTCTTTATATGATACTTGAGGATTCTTGATGATCCAGTCATAGTTAGAAATAATGATTGAACGCCTAGCGAGATGAGGGTGGGTTGAAGTAAGAGCATCTCCAAAAGCTTCCAAGTTTGGAATCAAAACTTCAGATCCAAACCCACATCACCGTTAGAGGACTTTGACTTTGCTTGTCCGGTCGGTTTGGTGTGCCAAACACATGACTTTTTATTATGTGTGGTGTGATGTAAAGGTTTAGATTGGTTATTAAGGCTATGCGGTATGGTGATGGTCCCATCCTTAGAGGATGATTCGCCACGTAAGTGCTACGTAGATCGGGTGTGAGAATGGAGCTAAAAAATGGAGGATGAACCTAATTTATATATACAATTGTACGTATAGATGTGTGAGAGGGGGGGGGGGGGGCGTCTTTGCCGTCGAGACTCGAGACCCCGACGTTGGCGACGATGGAGGAACGGCGACGAAGGGCATGAAATGGAGAGGGGGACAGCGACGGAGGGACGGCTTTGCTGGACGGTCCCCATACCGTCCAGCCTAAGGAGATCGAAGAGTACACACCAAATTTGAAACCAAAACTACATGAAACGCTGTTCTTGAATGAGGCAGCTGCACACCCTGTTTCATCAATTAAATTTGGGTCCATTTTAGTTTTAAATAAATTACCCTTTTAACTTTTATGATAAATTGCCTAATTTAACACAAAAAAAGGCCTTGAAATTAATGGATTTTCGAATTTACTTTCAAATAATATTTTGAGTTAAGTGCCATTTTAGTCCCTATGGTTTGGGTCATTTTGTCAGTTTAGTCTAAATGTTTCATTTTTCGTCTATGGGTCCAAAAAGGTTTCACCGTTGCCATTTTAGTCCACTTGGTTAACTTCATCCATTTTTCCGTTAACGAGAAGGACAATTCGGTCATTTTATATGGGTCGAATTGCCCTTCTAGCTAACAGAATTACATATAAAATGACCGAATTGCTCTTGTTGTTAACAGAAAAAATATGTGAAGTTAACCCGGTGGACTAAAATGGCAACGGTGAAACCTTTTTGGACCCAGGGGCGAAAAATGAAATCTTTGAACTAAACTGGCAAAATAGACCAAACCACATGGACTAAAATGGCATTTAACTCTAATTTTTTATTAAACACAACTTTTTTCACTAAAATAACTGTAGTAGTGGGCTGTTCTGCCTATTCAAAGTAGACCTGGCAAACGGGTCGGGTTGGGTCGGGTCATGAGTCAAAATGGGTTCGGGTCAAAACGGGTCAATTAAAAAACGGGTTGTTTTGGTTCGGGTCAAAATGGGTTCGGGTCGGAACGAGTTCGGGTCAGAACGGGTTTCGGGTCGGAACGGGTTTCGGGTCAAACGGTTCATTAAAAAATATGTATGTGTGCAAGTGTGTTGGTTCATATCTGATTTAATATAAGAAAATTGAAATAAAATTTAACATAAAATACGAAAAGATTAGCATTTCTAAGTAACCAAAAAGTCAAAAAAGCTAAATTCATTGAGAGAAGCAAGTTGTATGGTTACATACTTGCCACGTATATTTCTAATAGTCTTTATCACACATCCTATCCTATATTTTCAATTACCCTCATTTTTCTCTACTCAGACTCCTTCTTAACAATCTCTGTGACTCACAAACAACTTGTGTGAAGAACCAAAAAATACTGTGAGAATCCTTTTTATATGTTAATTTTTGTTGGCGATTCGTTCAAAAAAATGTGAGAATCGATTTTGTGACTTTTTTGCCTCATCAAAATTAAAGGCGGTGGACGACGGCGGTGAACGAAGGTGATGGACGGTGGCAAATGGACGACAGCGGTAGATAAAGGCTGCGGGGTCGACGACTAAGGCGTAGATGAAGGAGGCTTAGTATACACGTGGTATAGCATGTTTAACTCATCAATCTTCAATATGGATGATGAAGAACCCGTTGTTCATTAACTGCTAAGACCCGTTCTGACCCGTTGGTCACATGCTAAAAAACCATTTTGACCCGCTTTTTTCAAATCAAGAAATTGTTGGATGTCCAGGTTGACCCGTCCTTTACTTTTGCTATACCCAAATGAACCCGAAGGTAGAAAAAAAATAACCCAAACCTACCCGTAAATGATGGTTTGGGTTGTGATTGCCGGCTCTAATTCAAAGTATATGTTTTTTTTTTCCTGTTTCCTCTCTAATGAAACCCTGTTTCTATTTTAATTTCTTACATAAATACTTGTATATAAATTATCTTTGATCAAACAAAACTCCTTGATGTGCAATAGAAAGAACATTTAGCAAATGCGGTCGTAGCCCAAACTACTTTGAACAATTCTTAAGGGGCTCATATTGTTAGAAGATTAAGAGTTCAAAATTCATAATCTCTTTTTAATCAACGATGCCTCCACCTTTTGGTGACTTGTTATTGCCAACACATGACTTTTATGTGCACGGTACTTATGTCAATGTGTTTATCATTTATGGAATCTCTTATAATTGAATCAAAAGTATATATAAAACCATACTTGCTTATGCAGGACACGACAATAATTCAGACGGAGCCAATACCACTTACAGACAACAGACAGGTACTACTGCGTTCAATTAATCCTACCTTGAAATATACAAAACTTGTAAACTACTCAACTAAACTAGAAAACAAGAGGCCATATTATCTCTTTATTTACAAACGACAGACAGGTACTACTGCCCTCATACCTTAAAATTTACAAAACTTGTAAACTACTTAATACCTTAATATTTACAAAACTTGTAAACTACTTAAACAAGAAAACAAGAGGCTATGTTATCTCTTTATATACAGACCGGTCAAAGCTGTACATTTTTTGAATGCATGTTCTGTATAAAAGAATTTATATATCCTCTTAACTACAATTTGTATGAATCCATGAGAATGTGAGAGTGTATAATAGGCCCTTTTCTAGCTATGTTATATGACTTTACACCAATCCACGATCTGTTAACCTCTCCATCATAGCGCCGCCACACCGCCAGATATCTCTCACAAATTCGTTGTGTGGTTTTGTTTCTTATTGTATAGGTTTTATCGGATTAACTTTGGAGTTTTGTTAGACAAGAAATGGGACTGCCGACTAGGCAGCAATATCGAAACAAAATAGTTTTCGGTATACCTATTTCGGCACCATATCAGAAAGAGGTATATTTCAACACACACACTCGCCTTTATTTATGGACGTTAATATTCACATATCCCCCTCTTTTTTTGAATGACAAAGTTCTTTTATTTTTATTCCATGTTGTCTATGGGACTTGAACCCAAGAAGTCCTCCTCCCAAAGTGTTGGCTTTGACTTTGCCAATGGACCACCATCCCACTCTATCTCTCTATATATTTCTACAACAAGCCTTATTTATACGCTAATTATTTTTTAATAAGATTGATGTTATAATTATTGTTTCTTTTATATATTGGACATGATACTCGAGGATCCTTGATCCAGTCACAGTTAGGAAGTAAGATTCGGCGTTTGATGAACGCCCATTTTTTCATAGGGAGATGAGGGTGGGTTGAAGTAAGAACATCTCCAACAGTATCAAGTTTGGAATCCAAACTTCAGTTCCAAACTCACACCACTGTTGGAGGACTTTGACTTTGGTTGTCCGGTTTGGTGTGGTCAGGTTTGGCTTAGTGAATGTGAAGGTTTGTAATAGTTTAGTGTCGAATAAAAATTAAATTTGCAATGATGTGGCGGGTTTAGATTTTATACTTTAACCACCATTAAAAATGTTCTAGATCGTTTCAAATCTCAATAGTTATGATAGTAATACTTTTAAAGGTTGAATATGTTCCACCTTTAAAATATCATTTGCTTGGTGTGACCATTTAATATACAATACTTTACATAATTTCAAATACATCCATGGCTTAGTGGTCTAGTGAGAGTTAGTTTGCCCACTCTCCAAAAGCCTGAAATTGGAGGGAGTGGACGTGTGCGCGTGCGTCCACGTCTGTGAATGCCTTTCATCAATTCAGTAAAGAGATCAAGGTGTACACCCCAAATTTGAAACCAAAACTTGGACTCACATGGAATGCTATTCTTGAATGGGGCTGCACACCCTGTTTCATCAATTAAAGTTGGGTTGATTTAAGCACCGGCAAAGCATCCCTCGGCCCTCATCGATTTTTCTGCTCGTAGTGTTAATTTTTAGAGTCCGGTCCCCACGGATTTTGATTTTGAGAGCCCGACCCCAATGAGTTTTCGTTCAAAGTCTGCTACTGGATTTTAAGTGAAAATTTCCGTTTTAACTTTTATGATAAATTAGCTAAATTAAAAAAAAAACCGGCCTTGAAATTAATGGATTTTCAAATTAACTTATAAATTAATTTTTTATTAAACACAACTTTTATCATTAAAATGAATGAAGTAGTAGTGGGCTGTTATGCCTGTTCAAAGTATATATATATATTTTTTTTCCTGTTTCCTTCCTAATCTAATCCTGTTTTTCTTTTCTTTTCTTACATAAATACTAGTATATAAATTCTTTTTGATCAAACAAATCTCCTTGACGTGCAATAGAAAGAACATTTAGCAAATGCGGCCGTAGCCCGTTGAAAGTATTAATCATCCAAACTACTTTGAACAATTCTAAGGGGTTCATATTGTTAGAGGATTAAGAGTTCAAAATTCATAATCTCTTTTTAATCAACGATGCCTCCACCTTTTGGTGACTTGTTATTGCCAACACATGACTTTTATGTGCACGGTACTTATGTCAATGTGTTTATCATTTATGGAATCGTTTATTGACTTGTTATTGCGAACACACTTTTATGTGCACGGTACTTATGTCAATGTGTTTATCATTTATGGAATCGTTTACAGTTGAATCAAAAGTATATTTAAAACCACACTTGTTTATGCAGTATAAATCTAATTTGAATCATCCATGGAGGCAGCCACTATCACTTACAGACGACAGACAGGTACTACTGCGTTCAATTAATCCTACCTTGAAATATACAAAACTTGTAAACTACTCAACTAAACTAGAAAACAAGAGGCCATATTATCTCTTTATTTACAAATCAATCGAATGTATGAACACACGTTTTGTATAAGAGAATTTATATATCCTCTTAACTACAATTGGTATGCTATGCAGTTAATATCGCCGGTATATTGATCATTCGGTTATCTGGTACAATATCGGTACAAGATATCGGTTAGAATATTTGTACCGATATTATCTGTGATATTGACCGATATATCGTCGATATTTTGCTTCCTTAATATCGGTTATCTCACTGATTTTATAGCTTTAGGATTGTTGGCCCATTTTAGTATTTATACTGCTCAAAGCCCAGTCCCCTTTAAAATTGTTGGCCTACCCAATGTCCAAAACCATAAAATGGAAGAATCCGTACACCCTTAATCCAATTCCAATCGCACAACACTCATCTAATCGACAACTCGTCAACCCTAAATCCGATCGCCAACTCCAATCGCACAACACATCAACCCTAAATCCGATCGACGACTCTGCAACTCACGTTCAACCATCCCAACTCGGAGGAAGATTTCATGGCTTATGATTAGATCGTGTTTCTAATATAAAATATTGACACTTGATTTTACTATTAATATTATATAGGTTTTAGTGTTTTACGTTTATGTATGCATGCATGTATGTATGTATGTATATAGGGAAATGATATAAAGAAAACCCACTTTAGTTGAGAAAACTTAGAGAACCTTTGTAAAAAGGAATATTAGATTTTAATAATCTCAACTATTCGCCGTTGGCCGCCAACAGTCCCAACTTCAAAAATAACCACTGACAGTCCCAACTATTAACATATTGGCCTCCAATGGACCTTGACTAACAGAACTCTAACACCATTAGTCTCCAGTCGTCGAAAAAACTTTTTGGCCAGATTTTCGTCCCAAACCTCTTTGTATCCTTATTACGGACCTTTAGGAACCTTTTTCTAGTAAAAACCCCAATTATTGAGGTCACCGGAGAACTCCTTTTTTGCCGGAAAACTTTTTTTTACCAGAAAACTTCTTTTTTACCGGATAACACAGCTTTTTTGCAAGAAAACTCAACATTTTCATCCCAAACTTCTTTGTAACCTTAGATCGGACCTTTAGGAACCTTTTTATAGCCAAAAATGTTTTTCCGGCGACCAGAGACTAACGACGTTAGGGTTCTGTTAGTCAGGTTCCACTGGAGGCCAATATGTTAATAGTTGAGACTGCCAGTCGTTATTTTTTAAGTTGGGACTGTTGGTGGACAACGGCGAATAGTTGGGATTATTAAAATCCGATATTCCTTCTAAAAACCATATGTAACAAACTTTTTTTTTCTAAAAAATAGGGAAAGTAATATGCATATTTCAACCATTTTGAGTTAAAAAGAAGAAAAAAAAAAACAAAAAAAAGCGCTGACTACTTTAAAAGAAATTCAATTTTAGGTATTATGTTTTAGATTCTTTTTTGCATTGTGTTTTAAACTAAAAAAAATCAATAGGTATTATGTTTTAGATTCTTTTTTGCATTGTGTTTTAAACTAAAAAAAATCAATTTTAGGTATTATGAAAACAAAAAATATTCAATTTTGAGCCAAAACTCTTAAAAAGTGATAAGTAAATGTAAGCATTGCGTTTTAAATTTTAGGTATTATGTTTTAGATTCCTTTAGCATTGTATTGTATAGAAAAATATCATATGTAATAATAAAATGTATTCTAGGTATGAAATTTAAAACACTGTATTTAACTTTCTTTGCGTTGTGTTTTAATTTTTATGCATAAAATACATTTCATTGTGTTTTAAATTGCTACGTGTTGTGTTTTTATATGTAAAACCATGCCAAAAGAAAATATAAAACACCATGCCTAAAATTTAAAACACAATACCTCTATAGACATTTTACACATTTTAGGAGTTTGAACTATGTGTGTATAGGGTTAGGTTCATTTGTGAACACCACCCTTGCTTGTGAACCTAGTGAACACCACCCTTGCTTGTGAACCTAGTGAACTAATCCTAGCCATTGATTTACTTTTTAGATAAAAATGGTAAGATTGTAATTACACATATAAACTTAATAATGGTAGTTATTAGTTTTAAACAAAATTCCCTAATTTTCTCACTCTCTTATTCATCTTACATCTTTCTTTTGTTCATCTCTATCTCTCACTCTCTCTTAAACTGAAAACATGAATCAATCCTATCTTATTTTTTGGGGATTAAAGTCGTATGCGCCGGGTCTGATGCCCTCCTTTCTCAGAAGAAATACATTGCTAAATTACTTGCTCGTGCGAACTTATCACATTCTAAGCCGGTTCATTCAGCATGTGCCACCAGTGTTTACACTTTCTCTTGGTGATAGCCCCCCGTTTACTGATCGAGTTAAGTATAGGCAGATGGTTGGAGCATTACAGTATGTTACCCTATCTCGGCCTGAAATCACTTATGCCGTCAACAAAGTCTGTCAGTTCATGCACTCTCCCACTGAAAATCACTGGTCTGCTGTTACACGAATTTTACGATACTTGCATGGGACGGCTGATCATGGTCTTCTCATATCCTGCATTTCCTCTTCTGTCCTGCATGCTTATGCTAATGCCCATAAATTAACAGCATTTTCTGATGCAGACTGGGCTGGTTGTCTAGATGACCGTCGATCCACGGAGGATATGCAATCTATTTGGGGATGAATCTTATCAGCTAGAAAGCAAAAGACTGTCTCTCGGTCATCTACTGAAGCAGAATACAAGGCTTTGGCAAATACAGTCGCTGAATTGACTTGGCTTGAAACATTGTTGGCTGAACTTCGTGTTCCTATGAAGATACCTCTGATTTTATGGTGTGATAATTTGGGTGCTGCCTATCTTTCTGCCAATCCAGTTTTCCATGCCAGAACCAAACATGTAGAAGTGGACTTCCATTTTGTTCGTGAGAAAATTGCCAAAAAGAAGTTATCTGTGCAGTTTAGTTCCACACATGACCAGATTGCTGATGTTTTCACAAAACCTCTATCAACGGATCATTTCCTTTTCTTGAAATCCAAGCTAAAAGTCCGGTCCCAGCCTTAGCTTGAGGGGGAGTATTAGACGATATATATTCCTTGTATAAGCCCGACCCTATGATTGTTATAGCCGGCCCTAATGTTGTTACCCTAGTCTATATATAGATCATATGTTTCTCCTATGTAATTACAATCAATATACAATATTTTACCAAGTTTAACTTCTTATAATCCAAGCCATGAACCAATAAAAAAGTAGGAGAAGATTACAAATAGAGGCCTAGGTGCGGAGGATGACAAAGATGAGTGGTGGACGATGAAGATCGGCAGCCCATCCACCTGCTCCAGCGGCAACAGCGTCGTCTCATGGCAGTGTCCACGTGATTTGGTGTTTTAACGAGTACGCCGATCAAATAGCACAGAGGTTGTTCCATTTGTTGTTTAGCGATTCATAAACAAAACAATTGGCATAACCATCGATTTATTAATATATATTTACACCAAAAAAACATCAACCATCAATTCAATTCATGCTTGAAACTTTTTCACCAAAACACTTGCATGCTAATCAAAAGTTTAATACCAAACAAAACAAAATAAACAAACAATTAGAATTTGCACATCTATTTCTTCTTTTTGTTGCTGGCAAAGTGATGAGCTTCATTCATAAATCTCTTACAATATATATTCGCCTTTGAACATACAACCTCACCTTCGTGCAACTCTCTAAGCTCCCCCTACCTGAACCTGCCATTCTTTATTTCCTTCTATTGTCTTATAGTTAACCTCTTAGGTTCCAATATTTGTTTTTTTATTGTACAGTTTGTTGACAGTTAGGTGGTGTTTGTTTTTCTAAAAAAGATCTGCGCAACCTCTTCTGTCTGCGCCGCGCAGACCACGCGCAAACATTGCCATCTGCAAACTGTTTGTTTTTCCGAAGAAGCTTCATTAAAAAACGTCTGCACGAGCTCTTATTGGTGCAGACTTGGCCCAACAACTTCTAAGATATTCTAAGGTCTGCAAAGGGTTAAGTGCCACCATGCACCACCACCGTCCACCACCCACCGCCATCCATCACCACCACCTCCACCGTCCACTACCCACTACCGTCCATCACCACCACCACCGCCGTCCATCACCACCACCACCGTCTACCACAGCCACCATCCACCACCACCCACCGTCCATGTCCACCTGCCACTACCACCGTCCACCACCACAGACCAGCACGGCCACCACCAACCATCACTACCGTCTGTACACTACCTTTCACCTGTTTTTTAGATGTCTACATACGTTAAAAAACAAACAACCTTCTTCTTGCAGACTGCAGAGATTTGATCCACCTCTTCTTCTACAGATGTCAGCAGATGTGGTCCGCAGACTACAGATATTGCACCTCTTAAAAAACAAACAACACCTTAGTGTTGTTAAGATACAACAACTGCATTGGCAAAAACAACATAAAACAATAATGTGCAATTATTATTACATAAATGTAATTATTATTACATAAATGTACATAATCATACATATCTATAATTGT